>NW_026622886.1:16830000-19230000 GCF_023065955.2 Ursus arctos | reverse complement strand
CGGGGAGTCTCCTTCTCCCTCTGCCTGCCATTCTCCCTGCTTGTGCGCGCACTCTCTCTCTGACAAATAAATGAATAAAATCTTTTGAAAAAACCAAACTGTCAAGTGAAATGCAAGTGTCCTATTATTACGGCAGGATAGCAACATGTATCAGTTGAAAAGTTTCTCTCTCCCAGTGAACCTGCCTGTGACCTTGAAGCTGATTTTTGATTGACAATTCCTTAAAGCATCATGTTTTCCATTTTTGACTTCCAGAATACTTGGAGTTAGATTTGTTTTTGTAGGTTTGTTACAGATTACTTCTCCTCCAAATAATACTTAATCTTCTTGATGTATCTTTTTTTAACTGCCTCAACTTCCAAGTGTCTCAATATCGTCAACAACCTCAAATACTTTGTGGAAAAAGAGGAAGACAGGAAGTCTCACATAAATAATAAAGGACACGGACGGTACACAGCAGAGCACGGTCCTTGCATGTCCTCTTTCTACAAGTTGTGAGGCAACGTTTGTGGCAATTACGTTTCCTTCTTTCTGCAGCCCATCTCCCTCAGATAAATAAATAAAGCACGGGACTTTCATTTCCAGGCAGTTGTCATAGCAACTTTTGACTATCCAGAGAAGAAGGAATTCTCGTATCTTAAGCCCTGACTCCAGAAGAGCTAAAAAGACACAAAGACTAAAAGGAACATGAAAGAATGATCTGCAATATGTGAAGAAACTGGGTATGTTATACCGAACTTTCCCACTAAATACGTGTACTCTTCTCCCTGACACAGACCTCCCTTTCTAGATTTCAGAACTCAACAGCAGTAGACTAATAATAGCTACCGTTTATCATTTATTATATGCCAGACACATAGAACATTACATACATTGGGTTGTTGTGGTTTTTTTAATACTCTCAACAACACTAAGTGTGGTACTATTTTTGTTCACATTTTACTGACGAGGAAATTGAGTTGAGAGAGAGACAGATGAAGCAATTTACCATAAGCCACACAAGAAGCGCTCAAACGTAAAGCCTTCCACACAGGTGACCACTTGCTAAAACATTTCTATAGTTTTCTGGATTTCCTCCCGCTTTCCTGAGCAAATGCTTTGTTGACTCCTCTGTTTCTGCCTGATCTGTAAATGCCAGGACATCCAGGATTAAGGCCTGGGCACTCTTTGCCCAGAGGATCTCTTCCCTGTGAGGGAAGCTTTAAATGCTTTGTGTGTGGGTAATTCCTAAATGTACATATCCTGCCCCGGACATTGCGCATGCATTTCGGACTCATGTATGCAACTGCTTTCCTGACACATGGATATCTGATAAATATTTCAAAGGTAATAAATTTTGCACAACTCCTGTCCCGCAGTCTTTCCTGTCTCAGTAAATGACAGCACTGTCCACCCAGATACTCCAACCAAAATCCCTAAGAGTCCTTGATTTCTCCTTTTCCCTCACTCCCCACTGCTAATGTAGAAACAAGTTAGTCACATTTATACCCAAGATCTATCTTAAATCTGCTTTTCATCGCCATGGCCACCACTGTAATGAAGGCCATCGTCTTGTCCCTTGACTCCTAATCGGTGACTTTCTAACCAAGGCCCCTGCTTTTACTCTCCAGAAAATAGCCGGATTGAGCTTTGGAAGCCATACATTAGATCATGCTAGCTTCAAAGCCTTCAAGGGTTTCCCATTGCTTTGAATACAACCTGAACTCCTGGCTATAGTCTAGAAGGCCCTACGTGGTCTAGCTCCTCCTTCCTGCCCAGCTTCTCCATCATTCTGCTTTCGTCACAATATTCTTTCCTTCCCCTCTGTTAAACACAAAATTCAACGGAGCACATTTTAAAGAACTTATTGGCTTTTTTCAGTGATTCGTGAATCAGGCAGCAACCCATCTAGCAGACAGAAAGGAGCTCCAAGGAGCTGAACCAAATGAAAGACTTTGAGAGGAAGAAGGGAGCAGAACGAGGAAGGTATACCAGCAAAAAGTGGGTTGGTTGTGGCGAGGTCACTTTCCTTTAGGGGCTGGGTGTCAGGGGTCTGTTGGGCAGATTACCTCACTAGTGCAGACCAGCTAATTCCTTCTTTTTTTTTTTTTTAAGATTTTATTTATTTATTTGACACAGAGACAGCCAGTGAGAGAGAGACAAGCAGGGGGAGTGGGAGAGGAAGAAGCAGGCTCCCAGCAGAGGAGCCTGATGTGGGGCTCGATCCCAGGACTCTGGGATCACGCCCTGAGCTGAAGGCAGACACTTAGCGACTGAGCCACCCAGGCGCCCCCCAGCTAATTCCTTCTTAACTGACTGGGTTAAGATTCCATTTCTGGGAAAAAGTGTAATTCCATTAAGTCTCGGTTTGGTGACATGGGGCACACCATAAATGACTCCATTTGGGACCTGCTATCTTGTTTTTAACACTTCAAACACATCAAGCTCCTTTTTGCCTCGGGGACTTTGTGGCATAAACAGTATGAACAGTCTCAAACTTCCCTCAGCTAGGATAGCTGGCTCTTTTTCATCCTTCGGGTTTCAGCTCAAATATCGTCTTCCTAGAGACTGCCTTATCTAAAGTGGCCTCCTGTTGGAGTTCTGAGTTGATCACATTTTTATTAAGAGCACTTACGGTTTTAGTAATCCACCGTCTTCCCCCACCCCAACCACTGTAAGCGCCATAGGGTCAGGGATCCTAACTGTCTTTTTCAGTTCTATATTCTCAAAGCTTAGGAGCATATAGGAGATGATTAATAAACACTCATGAATGGAGGGAAGGAAGGAAAGATAAGGAAGGAAGGAACGAAGGGAGGGAGGGAGGGAGGGAGGGAGGGAGGGAATGAAGGAGGAAAGAAATTTAGTGCCAGGTTCCTATCCCAGGATTATTTTACACCAAAACTTCTTTTAACTACCTCCCTATTTTTAGCTTTCAAGGTAATTTCCAGTTAGGTTATTTCGTTCTGACTCTAGACTGATGACTGAATCCCCCAAGATCCTAAGTCTGAGATGAGGGCAGAGGAGATGGGCTGTGATCGAATGGAACTGGAAGGGTCCCCAAACAACCACAAACCTACCTTCTCCTGCAAACTCCTTTAGCTCTGGGGGGAGGACAAAAGATAGAGACCACTACGGCACAGTGTTTACTCCTTCAGGAGTGATGGTTAAATTCTTGGAAAGAAGAAAAACACACTCCCCATCACATCCTTCCCCACCAAGTTCTCAAGGTCCTCAGCAAGTTGTTTTACAGCAAACATGATTCCAAAATGTTAACTTTGAGGGTAGAATTGATGTTGCCTCTCATTGTCACTCATTAATTACTGGCACTAAAATTATATCTAAATAGCTTATGGGAAAGGAAGACAGAAGGAGGCACAGGCTACTAAAACCTGAAGCACCAGAAGGGCAGCCTGAGGAAACTGTTAGATGGAAGGGAAGAAAAATATTTTTTTCCTGTACGCTTCTAAGTTCTTGGGGTGGGGCGGGGCTTGTAACAAGACAGATTAACAAAAGAAAGGCATACCAATATAAATTAAATATGTTTTACATGACCCAAGAGCCTTCAGAAGTTAATGAAGACCCAACAAAGCGATTAAACCTGAATGTTCTCCTGTGAGGTTTGATGAAGTGTGGTAAGTTGGGGAAAGGTGTGACAAGACAAAGGGTATGAGCAGAGGGAGACTTAGCAAGGGCTGTTCATTCAGATTCTTCCATGTCCCTTTGTCTTCAGAGACCAGGATGATCCTTTCCTTATGATGATGGGGAAGGCATCTCCCACAGGAGGGTTTTATGACCTGCTTCTGGAAAAGGTTAGAAAGTCCTTCCTGCTCAGGCTGTTTCTCACATTTCTGCAGCTTAAAACAGTCGGTGAGCCAAGGCGCCATATTTTGTGTTAGCATGTTCTAGACTTCATCATGGATGTTTCCCATAGCTGAGCCCTAAATACTGACCCAAAATTGATTGTAAAGTCCAGCCAGTTCCTTAGAGGAGGGAATGGGAAAAAAGGATGTTCTTCCACACAGAATACAGCTCTAATTTACACGAGTTTCCAAAGAGTTTGAATCACAATTACCTCACTCTACTTCTAGCACCAAAAAGAAGCATGCCAAGACCTGAGAGAAATAATTTGTTATAATTTGCATGATGGTTGGCTTTCAGGAAGCTTGGCTCCTGAGCTTCTTAAATGTCAAGGATTTTAGCATTAAAACACTTAGCTTTCCACACTTTAGAAACTCTCAGTGCTAATGTTTTTGTTTTGTATTTTAACTAACAATTCTTTAGCTGAAGTCTTTCATCTTCAAAGCACTTAAATTCCTAATAATTAAAAAAAAAAAAGCAGGGGGTTGGAAGAGTTTGGGCCATAATGATAGACTGAAAATTAATTTTACCCTTGACCTTAATATTGACTTGCTGTGACCTTGCAAAGATCATTTATCTTCCTGTGGTTTCAGTTGTTTCATTATAAAAAATAAAAAATAATGTGCATATTATTTTGGGATCATTGGAGAAAATGGACGAGTCTAGACTATTTGTAGATGTACTCATATCAAATCCAATTATGTAAATGCTATTTTTAAATATCTTTCTAATTCTATACTATATGATTTATAAGTTTCATACAGTGAAAACAAAATTTAATTTGATAGTTTGTCAAAATCTAATATCTCTGGTTTCCTTTCAATTAGGGTGAAAGAGCCATAGGAAAATTGAAATAATAAAGTCTCCAGAGTTAATTTTGTGTCTTCTTGGGCTGCACAGAACCATGCCTCTTAACTCTTTGTCTAAAAAGTTCTCATTACTCGGGGGGTTCTATTCTCATGCCCCTGACCTTGGGTCTATAAACGCAATTTTACATGAAAAGATATTTCATATCACAAGAAATATGGACATCAAAAACATTAAAACTATACAACTTCTCTAGTAAACAAAGAACGCAAACTCAAATTAAGTAACTTTCTCACCTCACCATTTGGCAAATATTAAAAATTATAGTTTTCAGCATTGGCTAAGGTGTAAGGAAACAGATTTTCATATAATACTAATGGGAGTGTACATTGGTAAGACCTTGTAGAGGAGCAGTTTAGCAATATCTATCATCAGCTTCTAATTTTTCTTTGAACAGCATGGTGATTTATCAAGTTACAAGCATACAATATCAAGTGTCCCTGGGGATGCAAAGTCATGGGAAGACTCGAACACCACAGGCGGGAAGGTAAGCTAGCGCAACCACTTCGGGACATTATCTGATAAGGTTGAAGTCGTGCATACCTTATGACTCAGCAATTTCACTCCTGGGCACACAGTCAACAGAAACCTTTGCACACGTGTTCATATCCCCACTGTAAGACCAAGAAAATGGAAACAATCCCAACTGTCAAGCAACAATGCAACAGAGACATAAACATAGCCGTGAAGATGAGCTGGCAACGGGATAGGGGATCTCAGGAACACTGTGTTGTGAGGAAATAGCAAGTTGCTATTCCACTTATATAAAGTTCAGAAACATGCACAACTCATTCATATGTTGTTTAGAGAAACACAAACGTGGTGAAACTGAAAGCAAGGTAATGAGACACATAAATTCAGGATAGTGGTATCCCCCTGAGGGAGGGGAGGGTGGAGGAGGGCAGAGGGAGGCATGCAGGGGGCTCTAAAGGTAAAAAAAATCTTTAATTTTTTTCCCTTGGTGCTAAGTTAAGGGTGTTTGGTGATAAAAGTGCTTCTTTTTACTTTATAAATATTTTTTTGTATCTAGTCAATGGTTAATAAAAACAAGTTAGGGGCGCCTGGGTGGCTCAGTGGGTTAAGCATCTGCCTTCAGCTCAGGTCATGATCCCAGGGTCCTGGGATCCAGTCCTGCATCAGGCTCCCTGCTCAGCGGGGAGCCTGCTTCTTCCTCTCTCTCTGCCTGCCATTCTGCCAGCTTGTGCTCTCTTTCTGTCTCTCTCTGTCAAATAAATAAGTAAAAGTCTTAAAAAAAAAAAAAGTGAAAGAACTTAAAAATCCAGAAACCAGTCATTAGTCAATGTAAATAGAATGATTTTGTTTACGTGAAACTATACCTTTTGTGCATATAAACAGCATACGAAGGTATCTGCAAGGATATACACTAATGTATTGATCACTGTTATTACCTAGTGACTGAGTTTGGATGGACTTTGCTCATTGTTTCACTTTACTATGTTGGTTGTTTGTTCTTATAAGGGACATGTGTTCTTTTATGAAAAAGGCAGTAAAGCTGTTTTTTAAAAAGATACAACTATTAGGCTATTCATCACAGTATTTTATATATATACATATTATATATATATATATATATATATATACACACACATATATATACACACATATACATATACATATATACTTATATATATACTTTTTAATATATCACATATTGTGTTGTGCAGAACTAACCATAACCAAAGAGAGGTCTGGCCTTTGCTCCCAGCTTCTGGGAGGTCACCTCTAAGCTCCTGGAATGTCCTGCCAGAGAAGAGTGTCTTTGCCTACCTGGGGGCTTTGGGCCACACCAGATCATTTATGCTAGCAATGAATCGATGGTGGGGGTCCTGGAGCCACATGCAATCAGCTCAATCTGCAGGTGCTGGAGGGGAAGGTCAGCCACGCAGGCAGCAAACTATATCTCTGTGACCAAGCTCCAATAAAAACTCCAGACACTGAGACTCAGGTGAGCTTCCCTGGCTGGCAATGCTCCATGTATATTGCCATGTGCATTGCTTCTGGGAGGAGATAGGGCTGCCCACAACTCCACCAGGAAGGACAACTGGAAGCTTCCCACTTGGAACTCTCTTACACTCTGGCCCATGCGCCTCTTCCCATGGTTGTTTTTAATCTGCATCCTTCCATTGTAATAAACTGTAACCATGAGTACAACAGCTTTCAGTGAGTTCTGTCAGTCCTTCCAGCAAATTGTTGAAACTGAAAGTAGTCTTATGAACCCCTCAAACTTGCAGTTGCTATCAGAAGTGAGAGTGGTCTTTGGAAGTCGCAAACTTTGTACATAATATTACATATTATAACAGCAAAACAAACAAACAAAACTTAGAAACCACCTAACAGTCTATCAATAGAAAATTAGTAGAATGAATTCTGGTATATCTACACTTTAGAATACTATTGCCATTAAAATCCTATAGAAGAATGTTTAAGTGGAATACTAAGGAACAAGTACGAGGTGCCTGCCTGGTTCAGTTGGCGGAATGAGCAACTCTCGATCTTGGGGTTGTGAGTTTGAGCCCCATGTCTGGGTGTAGATATTACTTAAAAATAAAATCTTAAAAAAAAGGAAACAAGTACTACGACAATAAAATTTCTTTTGTAGTGAAGAATGTGCATGTGTGTGTGAGAGAGATTCTGTGAGGGATCAATCAGACAGATTCTGCCTCAGAGTCCAATCACAGATCTTTTTTCAGTATGCTCATATATTTATCCAAAATCTCCTGAGCTCCCTGTGCCTGTAAATAGCAGCCCCTTCTTTAGTGAACTTTCTCTCTTACACCAACCATGTGGTTACAGCTATATTACCAAGTTCTTCATGGTCCCATCCCCCTGCCCTTGTCAGTCCACAGTGGGTGACCTAATTTGGGCCTGTCATGGCACCCAACCCCACTAGCCACAGCTGAGTGGTGGAGGAATAGGTGGGTAAGAGTTCTACCATAGAATTCTTTATAACTGAAAGTAGGAAAAAGCACCTGTTCCTACACTGTGAAACTTAGGAACTGCCAGTGGCAGTCAACCTAGGGAACCAATTGGCAGTGAAATAGATACCCAAAAAGACATATAATGAAGAGAATTAGAGAGTCATGGTCACGTTTGAAGCTGGATCCAGTTTTCCCAAGACACAACTTCATCCCCTCCCTTTTGCCATTCGGTTATAGGACACTTCAATGATCTGATCTTCCTCAATATCTTCCTAATGTGTTTCCCTTTTGTCTAGGCTTTTCAAGATGGAGTTGTGTCATTTGCATTTAAGGGTATTTATTAATAAATTTATTGGCCATGCCAGAGGCATGGTACATCTTTGCCTTCTCTCTCTTACTTCCCACATACAAGCAATCACTACATTTTGTTTACATTCCCACTTAATACCTCTCCAGCCCTTTTTTTAATTGCAAAAGCCTCCTAACTCTCTATTCATTAATTCAGTTATTCAATAAATATGTATTGAGTGCCCAGTATATACCAAGCACTTTTTTAGGTGCTGGAGAGGTAAACAGTAAACAAAACAAAGCCCTTTCTTTCATGAAGATTCTATTGTCATAGAAGGATACAGTTAATATACAAACAAATGCAGAATATCATGTCTAACAGTGATTAGTGCTATGAACAATCAATGGCCCAATATTGCGGTAACGGTCCCCAACCGTGCCTTAGGTATTCCCCTCCCACAATGACTCTGCCTTAACTACAGGACATGTTCTAACCAATGTGACATTACCAAAGGTGGTACAAGCAAGAGCTTAAAAAGCACTTGTATGTTGGACTTGCTTTCTTTTGCTTCTGAGAACACTTCTGCCACCATGTCAACAAGTCCCAACTGCCCCAGCCATTTCAGCTATCCTAAGATCCGACACACGTGAATACGGCCACCTGGATGATCCCGCCACAGCCAAGCCAGCCCTAGCCAGAAGAACTGCCAGCCAAACCACAGGATGGTTAAAAAAAGAATAAACATTTGTTGTTTGAAGCTAGTAGGTTTGAGTATGTTTTGTTACACGGCAAAAGCTAACTGCAAGAACATTACAATGGAATAGAGAGTGATGAGAAGGCCTCTTTGAAGAGATAACATTTGAACAGAGTGCTGCACAAGAGAGGGACTAAACCATTTAGGTCTCTGAAGGAACAGAGTTTCAAGTGGTGGGAATAACATGTGAATAGCTTTGAGGCAGAATGTTTGGCAAGTTCAGGGATAGTAAGTTTGTCAGAGTAGCTTGACTTTAGTGTTCCAGGGGAAAGAGCAATAAGAAATTAGGTCAAAGAGGTGGCTGGGGATCTGCCGTATCCTACCTCAGGTTTGCGCTTTGGTATTTTGGTAGGTATTACCAAACTGTATCAAGTTACCATCCCACTGATAATATGTTACTTGCAATTAGCAAACAGGGTATTATCAAGCTGTTTGTCTTTGCCAATATAACAGCTGAAAAGATGGTTTTAATTTGCCTTTTTTTTTATGAGTAAGGTTGAGCAATTATTCATATAGTTTAAAGCCAATAGTTGAATTGGCTATTTTCTGTGAATTGCCTATTTCTCTGCTGGGTTGTCAGTCTTTTTGTAGTTCTTCACCTACCAGGAAAATTAGGCTTTGTGATTGAATCACATGTTGAAAGAATCAATGGCTACTGTAAAGAACAGACTGATGCAGGCAGGTGAGGCGTCCGGCAGAGCTGGTCGGCGGCCACTCTAACGCTCCAGGTGAAAGAAGATGGTGGTTGGGGTTAGAAATGGAGGGTTGGGATGGTGATAAGGGGTCAGACTCTGGATAATATCATAATAATATCTAATATTCATTGAAAGTTTACTCTATATTAGGCACTGTGATAATGGCCCTGTAAGCACTTTCCCATTCTACTTTTCTAACAATTCTGAGGGAGGTGCCATTCTTTTCCATGTATGGAAGCAGGGTAAGTGGGTTTGCCTCCAAAGCCCAGCTACTTCCCTGCGATGCCACGCTCCCAACAGCCTCTCCGCCTCTCTGCAACCACAGCTCTGTTGTCATTCTCCCGCTGAAACAGCCTACGTGCTCCCGTCTCAGGCTCCAGAGTCTACAGAGCTGTGAAGATGTGGCCCCAGTTGACTGTTGCCGCTCCTCCACCCCACACTCCTCCCCGCCCCCCCGGAACTGCTCCCAGCCTGGAGCTTACGGTACTGCACCCCACCTTCAGACCAGCGTGGGGCCTCCATCCACAGCAGCCTTTTCACTTCCCACTTCACTTCACAGCCCCACTGGCCCCTCGGTCTCAACTTGGACGTGAACTCCTTTGGGAACTTTTTTCCTCAAAAAAAATCCCAGATTAGGTGGCCCTTGTATGTTTTCCCAAAGGACCCTACATTCTCCCCTTAACAGGACTCGGCATACTAGCATCTATAACTCTGCCACAATCCCTCCCAACTAGACCATAAACCATGTCCAACTGTACTATAAAGCAAACACAGCAATATTTGTTTTTTTCTTATATATTTCTATACAACGATTTTAAAAGGTTAAAAAAAAAAAAAACGACATTGCTCACGCATCAGAGCATAAAGCTATATACCTGAAAAGTCTCTCTCCCCTCCTCCCACCATTCCCCAGTCACTTAGTTTTCTTCTTCTACAAATAGCTGTTATAGTCTCTGTTTATCTCCTGGAAAATGTTTATGCATATTCAAGACTACATGTGTATTCATTTCTCCTACAAACATTTCACACAAATGGTAGCATGCTATACACATTTTTTTGTACCTTTTTTCACTTAGAATGTCTCGGGATCTTTCTTTCTTTTTTTTTTTAAGATTTTATTTATTTATTTTTGGGGGGGCAGGGGGAGTGAAGCAGACTTCCCGCTGAGCACAGCACCTGACATGGGGCTTGATCCCATGACCCCACGATCATGACCTTGAGATCATGACTGCAGCCAAAACTGAGAGTCGGTCACCTAACCAATTGAGCCAGCCAGGTGCCCCTCTGGGATCTTTCTATATTAATACCTAAGGAGCTGCTTCTGTGTGCGTGCATGTGGGCAGGGGGGCAGGACACGAACCACATTTTGTTCACTGTCTCTTTCCTCATTGCCTCACAGAGCGTCTGTGAGGCAGGGGCTTTATAAGACTGCTGAAATGACTCGAATTAAATTACAATATAGGAGAAGCGCCTGGCTGGCTCAGTCAGTGGAGTATGCGACTCTTGATCTCGGGGTTGTGGGTTCAAGCTCACGTTGGGTGTAGAGATTACTTAAAAAAATAAAACATTTTAAAAAAGAAATGACAATACAGGAAGTTGATAATAAGTGCCGAGGATATCCAAATGACTAATAAACACATAGAAACATGTTCATCATCATTATTCTGCAGGGACATGTGAACTAAAAGCATGGTGAGAATTCACCACCCACCCACGAGAACGGCTAAAATAAATCAAATGACTAGCCGGTAACAGCACGTGTTAGAGAAGACACGGCGCACCTGAAGCTCCCACACTGCTGCCGAGAACGTAGATCGATGCAGCCACTTTGGAGAAGTTCTGATAATAACTACTAAAGTGGGACATATGCCCAAGCTATGACACACGCTCTATTCTTAGGTATGCATCCAACAGAAATGCTGTATGTGTTCACCCAAAGACACATAAAATAAGTGTGCAGTAAAGGATTAGCCTTGCCCAGAGAAAGGCTGGGTCCTTGACCAGCTCCTGGGAGGTAACCTCTAAGCCCCTGGAACGTCCTGACTGATAAGAGTGTCTTTGTTCTCCTAGGGGCTTTGGGTTACACCAGATTGTCTATGCCAGCAATGGGACTTATGGTTAGGGCCTTGGGCCACGTGGTATCAGCTTGACCTCTGGAAGAGCTATAGACTAAAGACAGCCACACGGGCAGTCACCATATCTACATAACTTACCCCCCAGAAAATCCCTGGACACAAAGGCTGGGGTGGGCTCCCCTGATTGGCAATATTCCATGCCTACTGCCATCCATCATTGCTGAGAGAAATAAGTGCTGGGAGAGGACATCTGTTAGCTCCCACCTGGAACTCTCCTGGACTCTGCCCTGTAACCCTTTTCCCATTGCTGATTTTAGACTCTATTCTTTCATTGTAATAAACTCTGTGCATATAACAGCTTTCTTTCCTAATTCTGCGAGCCCTTCCGGTGTGTTGTTGAACCTGAGGATGGCCTGAGGTACCTCCCAGAGAGCAACAAGAAGGTTCATAGACGCATAATTCATAATAGATAAAAACTGAGGACAAGCCAAATGGCCGTCAACAGTGGAATATATAAACAGCCCGTGGCATGTTCACACAGTGGAATACTCTACGGCAAGAAAACTAACAGAAGTACAACTACATGCGACAATAGGGACGAATCTCTCAAATGTAATCCTGAGCAAGAGAAGCTACCCAAAGGAGTATAGAGTGAAATGATCTCGCTTTCAGAGGGCTCAAACACTAATCTATGGTGACGGAAGTCTGAATAAGGTTGTGTTTGGCATGGAGCAGAGGGAGAGGAGGGAAGCTCTGTAGTGTCTTTTCTTGTAGGGGCACTCATCCCATTCATGAGGGCTCCTCATGACCCGATCGCTTCCCAAAGGGCCCACTTCCTAATGCCATCCCCTTAGAGTTAGGATTTCAACATATGAATTTTGGGGGAGGGATATAAACATTCAGCCCATAACACTGGGAGAGAGGGCACAGGGGCGGTGCTGGGGCACTGGTGATGCTCTGGTTTCTGATCTGGGTGGTGGTGACATGGGTACATTCACTCCGTAAATGTTCATCACGTTTGACACATGTGCACTTTTCTGTATGTGTATTACACCTCAACAAAGTTTGCTCCCCGACACACCTAGCAGAGTGTCAATGAAGGAAAGAAGGAAGGAGTGAGAGGGCGAGGGGGAAGCGGAGGGGGGAGGGGAGGGGTAGAGGGAGTAGGAGGGGGATGGAGGGGAGGGAGGAAGGGTGGTGACCAATGCTAAGTGCTGGCAAGGATGCAGAGTAACTGGAATTCTCTGCTGGACAGGCTTGCCAAATGGTACAACCACTCTGGAGAACAGTTTGACGGTTTGCTACCAAGTTAAACATACACTGACCACGTGATCCAAGGGTCCCACTCCAAGGAGTTACTCAAAAGAAAGAAAAACGTATTCACACAAAAACTTGTCTGCAAATGAGCAGCTTTACTCATTAGCTTAAAAAAACTGAAGGAACTTAGATGCCCTTCACCAAGCGAATGAGTAAATGAGCTGTGATACATCCACACGACAGAATGCTACTATTCCATTCAGCACGGGACAGAGCCCCACCAACACCAATGGAACTCAGGCATTCTGCTATGTGAATGAATTCACACTCGGCTACCCACTAGACGATTCCACTTCTATGACATTCTGGGAGAGGGAAAACTTCAATGACAGAAAACAGATCCCTGGCTGCCTGGGGCTGGCGGCTGTGGGAGGGGTTGACTACAAAAGAAATTATATTCAACTCCCTACAAGGGAATTCTGTGGCACTGGATATGTTCCACCACGTGACTCTGCTGCTGGTGGCAACTGAATGTGTTTGTCAAAACTCAGAACTGTCTAATAAGAAGGATGAGTTTTAACTGTACCCAAAGTATACCTCCATAAACCTAGAAAGATATCTAAAAATGTTCAAAGCTTCCTTTAAAATGATAATCGGTGCCACAAGAGATGTAAGGATGAAGCCCAGAATACGGAAAATTTATTTCGAAGCGAGAATCCGGAAAGCTTGAAGGAAATGTTTGTATGGAAGTCAGGCCTGGCAGGTGAATGATACCTGGGAAGTCACCATCTTGAAGAACTAATTTCTAAACTTGAATTTATAAGAGAAAATATCAGAGAGAATCCACTTTTACCATTAGCACCTCTGCCAGAGACACAGACCAACTAAACTCTCAGAGTCACTTTGTCCAATTCATCATGTAACAATATGGCGACCACACCACCTCTGCTGAAGAAATAGTTCAGGGGCTCAGCGGGGAATCCTCGGAACTTCCAAACTTCCTCCAAATGTTTGTCCCTTCAGAGTAAGAAAGAATGACCCAGTGATAATAAAAGCTAATACTTACATTGCACTTATGATGTGCTAGGCCCTGTTCTGAATTTTTATACATATAAACATATATAAGATATAATTTTAATATAATTATATATACATATAAATAGATTTTATATGTAAAATCTCTGTATTTAATATGTATGTTTAAAACAATAAATATACAATATCTAAAATAATGTATCAGTTTATCTATATAAAATATAGGCAGATATAGTCGATGCTCACAGCAGCACTACGAGATAGGTGATTTTATTATCGACCTCATTTTACAGACAGGAAACTAGAGAACAGCTGCTTAAGGAATTCGCTCAGGGGACAAAACGAAGGAGGGCGGAGCCAGAATTCAGCCTGAGCAGTGGGCTCCAGAGCCGGGGTTCCTAAGCACAACGTTTGAGCCCCTCTCCCTATACAAACATCCATCAAGCGAGATCCCACGAGTGAGCCCTAGCTCTGCACCTAGTGTGAAGGAGGCCCTCACGGCCGATCTGCCCTTCCACAGCCACAGCAAGGAGGGCAAACCGGCCGGGAGATGCTCATTTCTCCCCTGGAGTTCAGCGGCCCCCCGGGGTGACCAGCGAAGTCTCCTAGTCGCCAAGCTGGAAGCAGTTTGGCAGAGCTGTTTGCAAGCGCTAATGTGAGTCAGACAGCCTTCCTTCACACCCTGCCTTCCGCCTTCGGTAACTAGGATACCCGGAGCCAGTGACTTCTTAACCTCTCTCTGCTTCTGCTTCTTTAGCTGTCACATAAGAGAAATAAATCTACCTACTGAGTAAGAGAAATAATACAAGTAAAAACTTCGAACGGTGCCAGGCACAGTCGGGGCTCCAAAAATGCTATTACAGTAAGACTGCTGCGTTTGGCAGACCTTCCCCCAGAATCCTGACGTTGTGAAGCCTGTCTTTTCTTCCCCCAGCTTTCCTGAGATATATTTGAGATACGACATTGTATAAGTTTAAGGTGTACCACGTGCTGATTTAATTCACTAATATCCTGCAAAATGATTGCCCACAGCAGCTGCTAGCAGCCCCATCCTGTCACGTAATGACTTTATGGTGAGAAAATGTAAGATCTACTCTCTTAGCAACTGTCCAGCATATACCGCAGTATATGCCGTGCTGTACATTAGAGCCCCAGAACTTGCTAATCGCATGCCTCGAGGTTTGTACCTTTTAACCAATCCCCCCCTCTCCCCCACTCACAAGCCCCTGGTAACTTGGAGTTCAGCTTCTTCTTCTTTTTTTTTTTAAGATTCTACATATAGGTGAGCAAAAGCCCCCCTTGACCTTGACCTTGACGTTGGCTGCTTGTCTCCCTTCCCTGCCTCTGTCATAGGCCTTTCCTGTCCTGCTGTCAATCTAGAGTGATTTCTCCCCATCCTGAGCCAGGCCCAGCGGTTTCCCTGGTTCCTTCCTGCGGCCAGCACTTTTTCTTTTTTCTAGCTATTATCATATTCTTCTTCAGTTCATAAATACAGCATTAAAAAGTCATTGGCTCCTCTCCTTTGCCCATCTTCCACAGCTGTAATATGTCCCCCAGGAACAGGAGTCTAGGCCCAACTGCGAGCTGGGATAAGGAATAGGAAAATGAATTCTTTTGTGGTAACATTTTACTTGATGCTGTTTTTAGGAGGGGAAGCCTGTATTCTCTCCTCCCTGCAGCTTTGTGTCGGGGCTGGGATTTCAGGCCTTTTCAAGACTGCAAATAGGCCTGACCCATCTGGCAAATCTCTAGGTCAACTCTCCTATAGTGTACCACTGCTCCAAACTGGAGGTATTTAAATTCAACTTTCTCCCGGCCTGGAGGAAAACAAATATCCCCGCGTTGCTTTCAGTGTTCTAACGATGTCCCTGATGCTGGCGATGAGAAGGATGTAAACAGCAGGGGCTGGGAGAGCTGTCTCTTGCCCCAGGTCATCTGCTCATTGTCTACTAGGGTAGAAGTAATTTGGAAGATACCTTTGAACCTGCAAGAATACCCCCAAAGTGGGTCTGTATTTTTAAAAACTCTGTACCTCCTCCTCCTCATTTAAAATTCCCCTTCTCTCCGGGAGGCAGATCGAATCCCTTAGGCCTCTCCACACCTCCCCTTTTCCTCCTGGTTGTCCAAATCACACTGTGGAGTCTTTATAGGGTCTGAAGCTGCCATGCATGCGCTTGCTTCCTGAGCCTCTCTTCAGCATGCATCCCCAGCAGGGGACGTCTTGGGTGCATCCTGTCTCATCCCTTCCATTAAATGCTTCCCCTGGGGCCAGGCCTGGCTCTGTGCCCATTCTTAGAAATCTCAGTCACTCATAAGACTTCTCCGGTTACTTTGGTAACTCAACGACTGTGTGCTAAGCACTTACTCTGTGCCATGTTCTAGAAGCTAGAACAAGACAGACAAGGTCTCTACTCTCATGAAACGTGCAGTGGAAACTTTCAGCCCCTGGCACAGTATCTTCAGTGGTCTCTGTTCTGTTTGTTTCTGTTTGGCGGTCCCACCATCCCCGACACAATATTCTAAAGTCAGATTCACTCTCTTTTCTCCAAAACCGACTTCCTTATTTCTGTTAGTGAGTCCTAAGCTCAAAATCGTGACATTGTCTTTGTCTTTTTGTTCACCCTGTTGCTTGTATACCCCATTTCTAGTCATTAACTCCACGCTTACCGCCAGGAGCTGGAGCTACAGAGATACACAATGCACACACAGATAATCACAATACAGTGGACGACGTGCCTCAATAGAGGCATATCCAAGATGGCGGGGGACAGTGTCCTAATTCTTCCAAGGGAGCTAAGAAAGGAGAAAATGGGGAGAGTAGAAGGAGACTGAGCTGAAAATGGAACCTTGGAAAATACTAATATTTAGAGGGCAGAACGGTGTCAAATGCAGCCAAGAAGTCAGATTATGATAAGGCCTGGAAAGGTCTTTCAGCTTTGTAAACTAGGAGTGATCTTGGTGAGAACAGTTTCATTGGAGTGTCGGTTCATCTGTGGTAGGTGGAAGAATGGAAGATGGTGAGGAGGACTGGTTTTAATTCTCAGCATCTATCTTCCCTTCTGGAAACACCATCTTGATTTTCCTTTGGGAATCCCCCTCTCTCAGAGCCTGCTTGGGTGGAACTGGCCCCACCTCCAGGTCCAGAGCCTAGCCAGTTAGATCACCACATAGTCATGGCCATGGAGATTTATTCAGGGATGCGCTCATGACCAAATCCTGGTCAGTGAGAAATGGGCTGCTGGAACTCTGAGGAAAGAGGTGCTCTCAGTCTAGACCAGTTCAAAACCCAAGCTCTTTTCTTATCAGAGCTGGACCACCACTCTAGTCCTTTTACTGGTCCCCTTGTCTCCTAGCTGCTTGTGCTGACCAAACTTCCAAGCTGTTCTTCTCAGCGCTGCTTTTACATTATTCAAAAACTCTTGCGCACCCATCATTAAAGTCCTTGCACCCCACGCTTCCTACTCCACAGTGCAGATCGAATCTACCTTTCCTTGCACCTTCCTGTCATCAAGGCTGCACTTATGTTTCCTCCTCCAGCGTTGCCCACCTCTTTCCTTCCTGCTTTTCAAATCCTTCTCATCTTTCAACGTCCCAGCTCAACTGCCATCTTCCCTGACTCTCAGTTGGTATCAATATGAATTGATGGCAATTTTTAGAAAACATGATTTATTGTGTAGTTTTATTACCTCTCATTTTACATGTTGATTTTTTCCTCTCCCAAATTACCTTGGAAGGAAGTTGAAGACAAAGACTGTGTCACAATTACTGGTATAGCGTGTAGCATCTATGACAGGGTTCTGTACAGCAGACATTCAAACGTTTTCACAGAATGACTAATAGGCATTTCCCACTTTGGCAGTGGGTGGCAGGAAATGGAGACGAATGTAAAACTACAATTTAAATGATGAGAAGACATGTGGTCAGAGGCAAGAGAGGAGAAAACATTTAATGGATGTGAATAGCCAAGAAGACAGTTGGAGGAAGTCAAACTTGAAAAGGCAAGGAGATAAACCCCAAACCCAGGGCAGGGGCCACGAGGACAAGCCCTAAACACACTGCACAGTCTCTGATCCACGGCGCGGTGGAAGCCTGAGGAAAAGCTAAGTGATCTAGCTGTAGGAATCAATGCAACTGTTGACTTTAGCAGCAAGGTCTCCAGCGGCTCAAAGTGGGTACAAGGTGGGAGGACCTTTGGAAGTAGCATTCATTAGATTTAGGACCCCTTCTCATGCTCCCCAACTCTCTCTGAAGATGCTGTAGGAGGATGAAGGAAAGCTCCCAAAAAGGGCTTCACGAGGAATGTGGAAGAGCAATGAATAACCATTCTTGATAACGTCCCAGAAGACTTCCCCATTGTAATCCTCACCTTTTCCTGAAATATTCTCTTCACAGACCCCTCTCTCTCATGATTGTGCTCCTAATGGACTATCCTTTCCCACTCAACCTCATTTGTTGGGTCATCTCTGTCTTTATCTACCTGGCCTCTGACCTACAGAGGGCCCCAGGCTTTCATCCTTAGGCCTCTTCTTGTCTAGATTTGTTCTCAGGTCCTAAAGGATCTTATCCAGGTCCAGAGCTTTTATGAGCTGATGATACCAAATTATGTATCTCAAGCCCTAACTTTTCTCTCCTCTCCGTTGACCTTTAGATTTGTATATCCATTGTCTATTCTATAGCTCTACTTGGAGGTCTAATAACCATTCCAAAGTTGGTATGTTCAGAATTAAGTTTTCACACACACACACACACACACACACACACACACACCACCACCACCACCACCACAAATCCTACTTCACCTGAATTCTTGGCCATTTCTGTTAATTACTACTCCATACTACCAACAGTTGTCAGGCACAACTTCTTGGGTCATCCTCACCCGTAGATGTTCTCATACCTGATATCCAATCAATCAGCAAGTCTGGGTAGCTCTGCCTTCAAAACAGCTTGATTCTGAAATATCTCATCACCTCTGCTACTACCACCCAAGCCCAGTCCACCATCCTTTCTCCCCTAGATGATTACAACAGCCTCATAATTGGTCTTTGTGTTTCCACCTTTGTTACCTATAGTCTCTTCCCACAAAGCATCCAGACTTATCCTTCTGAAATGTAAATAAAGTCCTATCACTCCTCAGCTCAAAACCCTCCAGTGAAATACTGACCCATGCTATGACAAGAATGAACCTAAGGACATTATGCCTAGTGAAATAAGCCAGACGTACAGGACAAATATTGTAGGACTCCACTTATAGGAGGTAGCTAGAACAGTCCAATTCATGGAGACAGGAAGTAGAACAGTGGTTACCAGGGACTGGGGGAAAAGGTAATGGAAAGTTTTTACTCAATGGGTACAAAGTTTCATTTTGGGATGATGAAAATGTTCTAGAAATGAATAGTAATGATGGTTTCACAACAATGTGAATGTACTTAATGCCACTGAACCGTATACTTAAAAATGGTGAGAACAGTAAATTTTATCAAAGGGATTCAAAAGCCTCCGATGGCTGTCTCATTCACAGTCAAATCCAAAGTCTTTACCAAGGCCTACAAAGCCCTACCTCCTGCCACCACTCTGACCTCCTCTGCTACCACTCTCTGCCCGTCACACTGACCTCCTTGCTTTTTCTGTCAAGACAGTGACACTCCCACTCAAACATGCTAAGCACTGTCCAGCATCAGGACCTTTGTGCTTGCTATCCTTTCTGCCTAGAATATTCCCCACCCCAAAGTCCACGTGGTTATGTCCTTTACTTCATCCTGTTCCCTACTCAAAGGTCACCTTTAGAACAGCAGTTCTTAACGAAAGTACCACGCCTCCCACCACCTTCATTGTTCACCATCCCTCTACCCAGCTTTATTCTTTAAAGCACTTATCAAAACTGACACGTATTTTTCTTATTTGTTTAGGTACTGTCTGGCTGTCCCCATTAGAATATAAGCTCTCTGAGAATAAGGATGTTTGTCTGGTCCACTGATAGATACCAGGTTCCTAAAACAGTGCCTGACATATAGTAGGCACTCAAAATATATTTGTCAGATGAATAAGTGAATGAATTTTACCTACGCTCCACAAGTGCCAAAAGGTAGTAAACAAAGGGATTACTTAGATGACTAATTTCCAGATAAGTAAAACAGGATTCTCTTAGAGGAGGTATGCCAAACTCAGTTGCTTTATGGGGTTTGTTTTTATTTTTTGTTTTATTTTTATTTTATTTTTCCAATTGTGAAAAACATGTTTATTACTGAAACTTTGGATCACACCAAAAAGTAAAGAAGAAAATAAAAGCCACTCAATTCCAATTTATCACTACTGATATTAGTAGTGTTTCATTCAAGGGCTGCCTGGCTAGCTGAGGTGGATGAGCATGTGACTCTTGATCTTGGGGTCATGAGTTCGAGCCCCACATTGGGTGCAGAGACTAAATAAATAAACTTAAAAAAAAAAAAAGAGGGGTGGTTGGCTGGCTCAATTGGTAGAGCGTGTGACTCCTGGTCTTCGGGTCATGAGTTCAAGCCCCACATTGGGTGTGGAGTCTACTTAAAAAAAAGTTTCATTCAAGATTTTTTTTAAAAGTTCGATTAGCCAACATATAGTACAAACTTAATTTCAAATGTAGAGTTCAATAATTCATCAGTTGTGTATAACACCCAGTGTTATCATGTGCCCTCCTTAATGCACATCACCCATTACTGACTCCCCACCCCAGCAACCCTCAGTTTGTTTCCTATAATTAAGAGTCTCTCATGGTTTGTCTTCTTCTCTAATGACTTCCTATTCAGTTCTCCCTCCCTTTCCCTATGATCCTCTGCACTGTTTCTTATATTCCTCATATGAGTGAAACCATATGATAATTGTCTTTCTCTGATTGACTTACTTCACTCAGCATAGTACCCTCCAGTTCCATCCACATCTGAAATGGTAAGTATTCATCCTTTCTGATGGCTGAGTAATATTCCATTGTATGTATATACCACATCTTCTTTATCCATTCATCTGTTGATGAACATCTGGGCTTTTTCCATAGTTTAGCTATTGTGGACATTGCTGCTATAAATATTGGGGTGTATGTGCTCCTTCGGATCATTACATTTGTATCTTTGGGGAAAATACCCAGTAGTGGGTCATAGGGTCATAGGGTAGCACTATTTTTAACTTTTTGAGGAACCTCCATACTGTTTTCCAGAGTGGCGGCACCAGCTTGCATTCCCACCAACTGTGTAAGACGGTTCCCCTTTCTCCACGTCCTCGCCAACACCTGCTGTTTCCTGACTTGTTAATTTTAGCCATTCTGACTGGTGTGAGGTGGTATCTCATTGTGGTTTTGATCTGTATTTTCTTGATGCCAGTGATGTGGAGCATTTTTTCATGTGTTTGTTGTCCATCTGGATGTCTTCTTTGGAGAAATGTCTGTTCATGTCTTCTGCCCATTTCTTAATTGGATTATTTGTCCCCAATGGGTGTTGAATTTGATATTTTCTTTATAGATCTTGGATACTAGCCCTTTATCTGATATGTCATTTGCAAATATCTTTGCCCATTCTGCGAGTTGTCTTTCAGTTTTGTTGACTGCTTCCTTTTCTATGCAAAAGCTTTTTATCTTGATTAAGTCCTAGTAGTTCGTTTTTGCCCTTGTTTCCCTTGTCTTTCGAGACGTATCTAGCAAGAAGCTGCGGTGGCCAAGGTTGAAGAGGTTGTGGCTTGTATTCTCCTCTAGGATTTTAATGGATTCCTACCTCACATTTAGTTCTTTCATCCATTTTGAGTTTATCTTTGTCTTGCATTTCTATACACTAACAATAAGACAGAAGAAAGAAATTAAGGAATTGATCCCATTTACAATTGTACCAAGAACTGTAAGATATCTAGGAATAAACCTAACCAAAGAGGTAATGGATCTATACTCTAAAAACTACAGAACATTTATGAAAGAAATTGAGGAAGAGACAAAGAAATGAAAAAACATTCCATGCTCATGGATTAGAAGAACAAATATTGGGGCGCCTGGGTGGCACAGTGGTTAAGCGTCTGCCTTCGGCTCAGGGCATGATCCTGGCATTATGGGATCGAGCCCCACATCAGGCTCTTCCGCTATGAGCCTGCTTCTTCCTCTCCCATTCCCCCTGCTTGTGTTCCCTCTCTCGCTGGCTGTCTCTATCTCTGTCAAATAAATAAATAAAATCTTTAAAAAAAAAAAAAGAACAAATATTGTTAAAATATCTATGCTACCTAGAGCAATCTACACATTCAATGCAATCCCTATCAAAATACCATCAACATTTTTCACAGGGCTGGAACAAAAAATCCTAAAATTTGTATGGAACCAGAAAAGGCCCCAAATAGCTAGAGGAATGTTGAAAAAGAAAACCAAAGCTGGTGGCATCACAATGCCAGACTTGAAGCTATATTACAAAGCTGTAATCAGCAAGACAGTATGGTACTGGCACAAAAACAGACACATAGATCAATGGGACAGAATAGAGAATCCAGAAATAGACCCTCCACTCTATGGTCAACTAATCTTCAACAAAGCAGGAAAGAATATCCAATGGAAAAAGGACAGGCTCTTCAACAAATGGTGTTGGGAAAATTGGACAGCCACATGTAGAAGAATGAAACTGCACCATTTTCTTGCACCATACACAAAGATAAACTCAAGTTTTTTAATGCATTTTTCTTAGCCTGGGTGCTCCGAATAGCAGAAATAAGTATTGAAGCGCTGACATTTATTTGGAAGGGTTGCAGGGTGAAGAGAAAAGGGAATATGAGTGAGGCAAGGGGAGATGTAAAGTATTTCCTTGTGAGGCCTTATCATGTTGGCTAGCATTTCATGACAAGCTGCAATAGAGTCCCAGCACACCACTAGGCGGAGGTGTTCACATGGCGTGAGGGACTCTGGGAGGTTTGCAAAGGTTTGCATGGCTGAGAAGTCCAAGGAATGGAGAAATATGGGAAATTACTGCCCTACTCCTCTCTGTCTACCTAATTCCTATTGATCAGGCTTCACCCATGTGGAACTAATTTTCTGCGACTTCTAAGTTACATCAAACAACCCCTTAGTGGCTACACAGGAAACCAGATCCTATGTCTCATGGTGTGACGTTTCAACAGAGTCTGGAAGTGAAGAGACCACTTAGTGTCATGCACCAATCAACAAAGAGAAAGAAGGCAGTCAGGAGATTTTCAGAAGTTGCACAAGATTTGTATCAAAAACAGTATTTTTTTTAAAGATTTTATTTATTTATTTGACAGAGAGAGACAGCCAGCGAGAGAGGGAACAAAAGCAGGGGGAGCGGGAGAGGAAGAAGCAGGCTCATAGCGGAGGAGCCTGATGTGGGGCTCGATCCCAGAACGCCAGGATCACGCCCTGAGCTGAAGGCAGACGCTTAACAACTGCGCCACCCAGGCACCCCCCCAAAACAGTATTTTAAATAAAATTGGGACCACACCACACAGGTTACTTTTATCATCGAGATATAATTCACATACCATAAAATTCACCCTTTTAAAGTGTACAATTCCATGGTCTTTAGTGTATTCACAAAGTTGTATAACCAACACCACCATCCAATTCCAAAACATTTTCATCAATCTGAAGAACTCCCATATCTATCAGCAATCACACCCCATTTTCCCTCTCCCCCCAATCTCCAGGAACCACTCATCAATATGGATCTTTATGGATTGTCCATTCTGGACATTTTCTATAAATGGAATCATACACTATGTGGCCTTTTGTATCTTGCTTCTTTCCCTTAGGATAATATTTTCCAGGTTCCTCCATGCTGTACCATTTATCAGCACTTCATTCCTTTTTCTGGCTGGATAGTATTCCATTGTAAGGATACACTGCATTTCATTTGTCTGTTCACCAGCTGTTGAAAATTTGGGTTGTTCTACTTCTTTGGCTATCATGAATAATCTGCTATGAACACTCATAAACAAGTTTTTATGTGGACATATGTCTTCATTTCTCTTGAGTATATATATCTAAAAGTGTCATCCTTTCTTAGGTTTGTTTTTTCCCTGTTTCTCCTTTTTTTATTGAAAACGAAACATTTAAAATAATACAATGAGATAATTCTGGAAATCTCAGGTTTTGTTGGTGTCATCGCGTCTGATTGTTGCTGTTTGTCTAGTGGCTTTATGACCTAATTCTGCGAAGTCTGTATTCTTTGCTGTGTGACCACCGCAATGTCTAGTTAGTTTAATGGTCAATTTCTGTAAGTGCCTGAAATCAAGGGGCAGCTGGGTGGCTCAGTGGGTGGGTCGAGCCCCACGTTAGGGCTCCCTGCTCAGCGGAGGATTTGCTTCTCCCTCTCCCTCTGCTCCTCTCTCCTGATCATGCGCTCTCTCGCTCTCTTTCTCTTTCACTCTTTCTCTCAAATAAATGAATAAAAAAATCTTTACCAAAAAAGATGCCAGAAACCAATACATTGCCCAGTTTTTGTTGAGGGCTCTGTGTATATATTGGGGGGAATGCTTTCAACACTCAGACAGTGGAAAGGCAATCTACAGTTCTGCCTCAGATTTCACTTCCTGCTTGCACAGAGCCTTCAGGTTAGCCAGAGTTGAGAGCTTAGGCCTTTCTTGTGGCTTTCTGAGCATGCACACAGCCCTGGTCATATGCACAGCCATATGCATGAGCATAGCCTTCTAGACTCCCAGAAATATTTGGAGCTTTTCAAAGTCCCTGATGACGATCTCATTCTCTAAATTTTCCTTTCAAGCTTTTTGGTTAGCCTATTGTTTGCTCCATGTTATCCACCAACTAAGGCACCCATAGATTATAAATTATCTCTGATTGTTCCTGACAAATGCCCCTGGGGAAAAGGCTGTTCACACTTGGGTGACCTCTGGGTCAAGTCAAATAATGACATAGCCTTGTGAGTAGAATCTTCCAGGGAACCACCAGACAGGTCAAATAATACTTCTCTGGGCATGGGTCTATGAAAGAGCCCCAACCCTGCTCTGCTCTCTCTGGTGGCTACCAGTCTCCTGGTTTTCAACACAACTGTGGAGTGTTCGTCTTCAAGGCAACTACAGAACTGGGAAGAGGAGGATGAGAACAGGGCAAAGTAAAATGCCAAAAAGCTCACTGCTTTTACTGTAATCCAATAATTTTTTCTTGAATTAACATTCTCTGGTTGATTTTGACAATTTTGTCAGTTTTCTCATTGCTTTTATGGAAGAGAAGATTTTGAGTATCTTTACTCTGCCATTTTCTCTGACATCACCCCATACAGGGGTGGGTTTTTTTCCTAACTCTATGCCCAATGTGGGGTTCAAACTCACGAACTCAAGATCAAGAGTCACATGCTTTACTGAGCCAGTCAGGCACCCCTCACCCATACAGTTTTTAAATATTAATTTTTTTATTATGCATGACCATTTTCCATATTCTTAAATATTCTCCAAAACCATGAATATTAAGATGCATAATGTATCATCTTATTGATATTTTATTTATTTAATCATTCTTCTATATTGAACTTTTAAATCGTTTCCTATTTTGCCTCTCTATAGGCAATGCTTTGATGAATATTTTTTTTTGCTATATGTTGGAACCCTTTCTTAACCTAAGTTGATGGATCCGGGAATACTGGTTTAAAGACAACAAATATTTTTAAAGCTGTCTAAGTTAGGAAGTAATAGAAAGCCAGCTGCAAGTAACAGAAAAGCTGAGTAACAACTGGGATATTTATTACTTACATAACCAAGAAGTCTGAAAGGAGGTCGAGAAACTCAATGAAATAGTCAAGAAATCAGAATCTCGTATTTTTTTTGCTCCAACATCCTCAGAATGTTGACTTTTTATCTGTGTGCTTGTTGCTTATGGTAGCAAGATGGCTCCAAGTCTCCCACTGTCACAAGCAAAATTCAGGAAAGCAGAGGTATATGAAGACAAGACAGTGAGAGAGACTCCTCATATACCACTTTCCTTAATTAGGAAGGAAAACCTTGCCTACAAAACTAGCAGAATTCCCTTACTGGGTTATTTCTAATATTTGTCACATAACCTTCATTAACTGTTAGGAAATCTAGGAAAACAAGGATCTGGTCCTTTCCAGATTCAATAATGAAATAAGAGGTTTGATATAGCTGCTGAAGATTCAACTGTATGAGCCAGCAAAACTTACGATAGTGCTGGATAACAAATCACCCTGAACTTAAGTTAAAAAACAATAAGCATTTTTTTTTCTTGCTCACATCTTGGAACAAATGAAAACTGGCTGAACTAGGCTACGTTTTGCTAGACTTGCCTATGGTTGGGCTCAGGTCTGTTCCATGTGTGGTCATTTTGTTTTTGCTTTTACCTTTTATTGTGAAATAAAATATAAAGAAAATACTGCAAAACAAATACACACACACACACACACACACAGATATATAGATATATATCTATCTTAGTGAATTATTGTAAGACAAACACCCCTGTAACTACCAACCAGGTTAAGAAATAGAACTTTGCCAATTCCATTCCTTCTATCAAACTCTCTCTAGGGATGCCTGGCTGGCTTGGTCAGTAGAGCATGTGACTCTTGATCTCAGGGTCATGTGTTCAAACCCCATGTTGGGTATAGAGCCTAGTTAAAAAACAAACAAACAAAAAACAAACAAACAAAAACCTCTCTCTAGTCATTCTAGTTGCCTAAAACTTGTTCTCTCATAGATTTTTCAGGAAGTACTCATAGGAATAATATTCCCTAAGTGCCTTCATGTTCATAACAGCTTGTCTGTGTCCTTTATACTTGTATGTCACATTTTCTTAAGTATCCAAATATTTTTTTTCTGACGAAGTGTCACATCAAAAAGTCTAACGATACCCTGCAACCCAACAATTGCACTACTAGGTATTTACCCCAAAGATACAAATGTAATGATCCTAAGGGACACATGCACCCCAATGTTTATAGCAGCAATGTCTACAATAGCAAACTATGGAAAGAGCCCAGATGTCCACTGACAGATGAATGGATAAAGAAGATGTGGTATATATATGTATAATGGAATTTTACTCAGCCATCAAAAAGAAGGAAATCTTGCCATTTGCAATGACGTGGATGGAACTAGAGGGTATTATGCTGAGTGAAATACACCAGTCAGAGAAAGACAAATACCATATGATTTAACTCATATGTGGAACTGAAGAAACAAAACAGATGACACAGGGGAAGGGAAAGAAAAATAAAATAAGATAAAAACAGAGAGGGAGGCAAACCATGAGAGTCTCTTAACTATAGGGAACAAACCAAGGGTTGCTGGAGGGGAGGTGGGGGGTGGGATGGAGTAAGGGATGATGGGCATTAAGGAGGGCACGTGATGTAATGAGCACTGGGTGTTATATGCAAGTGATGAATCACTAAATTCTACCCCTGAAACTAATAATATACTATATGTTAACTAATTTGAATTTAAGTTAAAAAAATTTTTAAAGTCTAATGATAATCTTCCTTCGTTCCTTTATAAGCCACATGTTCTTTTGGCCTAGACGCCTAAAGATCTTTTTTATTTTTCTATAAAGTCCAGAATTTCACTAGAATAGTGAAATTAGTGTTGGTCATTCAGTTCAATATTTTCATATGCATAGTGTGCTCTTTTAATATGTGCTTTCAAATCTATCTTATTTCAGAAAAGCTTTCTCAAATTATACCATGTAGTATTTGTTCAATTCTCTTGCTTCTGTTTCCTTATTCAGGAACTTCTGCTCACCATATGTTGGATCTTCTTTTCCTATATTCATTCAAGAGTTGTGCTGTTTTTCAAATCTTTATCTCTTTCTAATTTATCTTTTATTTTTAAAATTTCCCTTCTTGGGGTACCTGGGTGACACAGTTAGTTAAGCATCAGCCTTTGGCTCAGGTCATGATCCTGCATCGGGCTCCCTGCTCAGTGGGGAGTCTGCTTTTCCCTCTGACCCTCCCCCTCTCATGTTCTCTCACGTGCTCTCTCTTGCTAATAAATAAATAATTTTTTTAAAAAATTGCCTTCTTTTCACCTTCTATTTCTCTTAAGAATATCTGTGTGTTTATTCACTGGATTCCTCATAGTTTAGTCCCCATTTATTTTATTTCTGTATTTTTCTTGATCTCTCTCCCTTCACTACTGAGTTTCTCTATTTCTCGATAATTTTTTCTTTCATGTTTTATATCATTTTCTTAATGACACTCCTTTCCTGAAGATATTAGTCTTTTAGCACATTTTGAAATAGTTCATTAATTTCATTTTTCCTTCTTCTGTCTCATTTTTTTAAGGAAGTCTTTATGCCAGCTTTTATTATCTGTGGGGACATTATTCTTATCCTCATTTTTTTTTACAATAACTTTGTATGAGATTTAATCTCAATACGTTTCTGTTGACCATTTTTGTATGAATTAAGTATGAACTTTCAGAAGGAAGCTTTGTTCAGGATAAGTTTTCTAACCTCATAAAGTTACCTATTCTGCTGTTTTTCATGCAGTGCAAGATTTGTGAGATTTCCTGGCTATATTCCTCTCACCCACTTTTACCTGGACCTTCTTTTCCTCCAGCTCTACCATGCCTTTTCTGATCCCAGCAGCATCCTTGGGGACGGGCCCTGTCCTGAAAGGCCGGCTCACCTAGCTGGTGAATTTTGAGAGCTCCTAGGGGCTACACTGCTCCAGACTTTTAAACCTTACCCCAGGCCCCCTGCCCGCACCTGCTAATTGGAGCAGGCAAAACAGGTTCAGCTGTTGTTCTAAAACGGGCCTGCTGAGCTTTCCAGGGAATGCCTCTTGGATGTTTTTTGGGGGGGTTGCTGGCAGGTTTGTTAGATGTCCCGCTGCTTTCCTCTGCTTCCTCTGGCACAGACGCTGATGAGCCCACGCAGTTCTTGTGATTCTCAATGACTTAGCTCCACCTGCTTGTATTTTCGAATTCATGGGCACCCCTTCTCACCTGGTTTTGTTGGAAACGCCTGTGGGTTTTGGTTTTGCTATTTAATCGTTCTGTTTTTCTGTGGCGGTTAAGCAAGTGCTAGACGCTATTCTGCCACTACCCCTTCATCTTCCCAAATCCATGTGTTCACTCTGGGGGCCCGGCTGAGGGGGCAGGAATACACAGAAGAAGCCATTGTGGTTAAAGGGGAAATGCAAGAGAACAAACTCAAAACTAGAGGATGCTTCAACCTCTGCTTGCAGCACATATCAATTAATATTCCTTTGGCCAAAAACAGCCACAAAGCCAAGCACAACATCAATATGCCAGAAAATATACTTGAGGTACTACAAAATCATGCGACGAAGGTGATGAAGAATTGGGAACAATATCACAATATTCCACACTGACCAAGTACATCGGCCTCAAAGGCTTTTTACTAAATCTTGCTAAATCACTTTCTGGAAATGGCTTAATTTGATTTCCATCCCCAGATCTGAGAGTACCCGTCACACTACCATACTCATCTTTATTGACTATTTTTACATTGTAGTTAATTTCCTAAGTAAAAAACATACATGTGGTTTAATGTTTGGATTATACTTCTTTTACTTCTGTGAGGTTTAATATTTTTTATTCATTTATTAGCCATTTCTCTTTCTTAATGACTTGTCTGCTCATGTCCTCTATCTATTGCTCTAAGGCAGATCTTGTTTTTCTTGTTGATTTATAAGGCCTCATTACATATTAAAGATTTTAATCTTTATCTTTCATATTTGTTACACTTATTTGTTCCAATTCATCTTTTCCCTTTTGTATCATTTATCTAATTCTACACAACAAATTGCCTTAAAACAGTGTTCTAAACAAACAAAAAAAATTATTACTGCTTATGAATCTGTGTCAGCAGGATGTATCTGATGACCCGGACCACGCATGGCTGATCTCTGCTGGGCTCATTCACACGTCTGCTGTCTGCAGGTGCTATGGTTAGGGAACAGATGATCTAGGACGGTCTCACTCACATACGCTGTTGGCTCTCTGCCAGCTGGCACGATGGGGATTACTGGCTCGTGTTATGCCCATACCTTTTAATTGTATTTATATTGGTTTTTTTTGGTATACATTTAAGCTTTTTATATGTTCAAAGTTATCATTTTTTCCTATGTGATTTCTTTATTGTTATCACGCTATTAAAGTTATTCCCCAGTTTCAAGGTCTGATAAAGATTCACTTAGGTTTTCTTCTACATTTCTGTTCTTGCATTTCTTATCTCTAAGTCTTTAAGCCATTGGAAATTGATGAATGGCAAGTAAGAATTTAAATGGTTGTTTTTCCACACGTAGTTAACCAACTATCCAAACACTATGAATGGAATATTCTTTCCTTTTCCCATGGATTGGTGGTCTCACCTTTTATCACAGAGTGGATTGTGATACAGTCCTTGGATCTGGTCTGGGTTCTTGCCTTTGCTCCACTGCTGTGCCTGTTTGTGGGCTCCTGCCCTGCCCAAATCTATCCAGGCAATGGGTGGAAGGAGCTCAGGGTTGGGTGAGATTAACACCACTATGCCTGCAAATTAAGTTCATACTGCATAGCCTTTCTGAAGCCCAGGTCTCAAGACGAGCTCTGAAAGTTCAGGAGGGAGTCAGGGGGTGGGGGTGGGGGGGGTATTGATCCAGACCTCTCAGAGGGCAGAAGCCTTTGAGCAAAGGGAGGGCACTTAAAAAGATGAGTATCCTAACCTAGCATTTGCTGTGAGAACAGAAAAAAACTGCCATAATTACAATCCTGGTAAGAAGAGAATCGCTTGGCTTTTCCCGCCATTATCTGAGGTACCTGGGGCGCTCCTGCAAGACCAGAGTCCCAGAGAGCCACGCACCCGCTGCCCGCACAGCATCTAACCACGCAGTGTGAAACGGCAGGCTGCAGCCTTTCCACCTGTGGCAGAATATATAATATTTATTGATTTTCCTCTGAGGAACAGGTTTAGTGAAGATTATCAGTTCTCTGGGGGGATAAACAAGAAATAGATCCCCCCCCCCCGAATCTATCAGTTATGCTCTGTGCTACCTCCCTTTCCCACGGGGTAGCAGGCTCCATTAGCTAGAGAGATATATCCCAGTCTGATTCTGTAACTTCTCATCATGTTAGTTATCAAAATGGTTTCTCCCCAGTTATTAAGATTCAGCTCTGTTTAATTTAAAATTTCAATCTTCTCTTTGATTCAAAACTTTCCTCTCTGCCTCAAATGTAGGTGAGGCTGCAAGCTGTAGGAGAGCTGGGGGTGGGGAGGGGAGTGAGGTCGTGGCCTTCTCTCTCCCACTCCTCTCCTTCCTGCTTGCCCCCTTTTGTGATCTGTGGCAGAACTGTGGGTCCCCATGGCTGACCAAGTGGCCCCAGGGCCTGCCTGCCCTTGGCCCTCAATGGCAGGCAGCTTTTGGCAGTCCCTTGAGAAACGTGGCTTCCTCCTCCAGCTTTCTAAGAAAAGCCGACAGCCTTGTGCAGCACTGCTCCCATGCACACCTCTCTGCCCAGTGTGTGGCCATCTTTCTGCATGTCTACAGCCCCCAAACTCTAGGGCTTGTGAGCAGAAGGATCCATCCATATTCTTAAGCTAGGAGTTGAGAGGGTCATCCCACTCACCTCACACCATCCTGTTACATTTCATCCTACAGACCCCAGTGCCAGGTTCCTGCAGATCCCAGAGCTGGTGTAGCCCTGGACTCTGTACATTAATCTGGGCTCTTAATGCCCTAAGTGTCTCTAACACTTAGAGGTTGTATTACATTTATTTTGACGCCTTGCGTTATTAAGTAACCCACTATAAGATCTTAAGTTTTGACAGAGAAGTGGAGTCACTTTCCTAAGACCACCCAGCAAATCAGCACCATGATCAGATTAGAATGTAGTGTCATCGCTTGCTCTCTCAAGTAAATAAATAAATAATCTTAAAAAGCCCGGGAGGGGGGGCGCCTGGGTGGTTCAGTTGGTTAACTGTCTGACTCTTGGTTTCTGCTCAGGTCATGATCTCAGAGTCCTGGGATCAAGCACCCCGACCCTCGGAGCACAGAGTCTGCTTGCCCCTCTACCTCTGTTCCTCCCCCTACTCGCACGTTCTCCCACTCAATCACACGCATGCTCTCTCTCGATCAATCAATAAATTTAAATTAAAAAAAAAAGGATTTAGGGTCAGAGTATAGGACCTAGGCTTTTTCCATCAGGATAGGATCGGTCAGGCTTCCAGGAGGACCAGAACGGAGAACCTGGGTGCTGCTGTCAGATCTCAGTCTGAGTCCAAGATGAACTACTGCCTTGGGGGGCAATCTTGGACAACTTAGTTAACTTAAGTTTCAGTTTCCTCATCTCTAAAATCAGAAGAATAATCACAGTATCCATCTTATAGGTTTATTTTGCTTCAACGAGACCACATAAGCAAAGCCCAGGGCCTGGCACCTAATAAGCTCTCCCTGATGGCCGCTGTTTCCGTTTGGCTTTGGTTTTTGTTCTGTTTTTATTGAGGCATAATTGACATATAACATAGCATCAGTTTCAGGTGTACGACTTAATGATTAGATGTTAGTATATACTGCCAAACGATCGCCACAATAACATCGGTCACCATACATAGTTACGACGTAATCCTCCTGATGAGGACTTTAAAGATTGACTCTATTGGCAATGTTCAAATATGCAATACGGTATTATTCACTATCATCATATGGTAGTTATTGTGGTTCTACATAAGAAACTATCCTTAGGCCACTGCTAAACTCACATATGTCCAAATGTCCCTGCCTTCCAGGGGTTTGAGTCATGTATTACCGGGGTTAACTCCCATACGGGGGACCCAGTGTGTTGCTGTGGTCCCTCCACCTCTGTGGTGACCGTTCCAAGCAGGTGATGGGACAGGGTGGGAGCAGGTGCGAGGGGGAGTGGACAGATCGGTACGTACGCACAATCACATTAATTTGCCAAAGAACAATTACTAGTTATGTTTTCCACTTGCAGAGACCATGTACTAGAAAACTCTTAAAATATTATTTCGTGTTTCTTAATACGTAGACCTACTGCTTCATGACAAATTGCCAAGTCGTGGTCAGGAGTCAATTCACATTAAAGTAGAACAAAGATTATGGGACTATTGACCCTTTAAAAAATCATTCATGGGATGTTCATTATTCACATGGCATCTACGCTTAACCCACCCTCTGGGTTTCTTATTTTACACTTATTTCCAGATTAATAGCCCAATTAGAAACCTATTGACTAAGGCTGTACTAAAGGCAACGACCCTTCACGCTTCAAGCTTGCTCTCTTAAAACCACCCTTAAAACCAAAGGAAAAGCGTGTCGGCTCTCCCATTCCCGGACTAACTCCGCCCCCTAGTGCTCGCTCACACACGCGGGCACCTGCAACTGAGTGTCTCCTTTGTTATTTTTTTCCTCAAAGGCCATGAACAGAGAAGGCCTGTCATCCCCACACCCCATCTTTGCCAGCCCCTAACCCCCGTCAGCCTGTTCTGTGTAGATAATCGACCCAAAGGCTCAGAGGTTGTTTGCGTCCATGTATTTGAAATTAATTTAGCACATCCGTCTTATTGTGTGTTAAAAAGTGTTTCTCAGCAGATTGGTTAAGATAAACCTCCGTGGGAAAGCGAAGGGGGCGGGTGATCTCTCCTGGACTCCCCCCACTCCCCGCCCTGGGAACGGTTATGGCTGTACCCGGAGGGAGAGCCCTGGGCAGGTCCCTCGGCCCCTTCTGAGGCCTGGTTTCCTTGAGTGTCAGAGGAGGGGACGAGGCCCCACGGTCTTGAGTCTGTTGCACAGGAGAACCAGGTGGTGACTGTGTGGGAAGAGGGATGTGGCTTTCAAGTCCTGCTCTTGGACTAGAAATTCACCTTTCTCAGCCTTGAGGTTCCCATCTTGTAAATGGAATCAATGACCTCGCTCTGGCAGCCACATCATTCACTTGCGAAGGCCGAGCGGGGCTGCGGTGCCAGGGACCTGCCCCACATGCAGACGCAGATCCCCCGAGTGCGGGCCAGGCAAGGAGGGTGGGAACCACACACCCGCATTTCTGATGGACTTCTGGAGGATTCTTCGTAGCAGTGAATTGGGAAAGCCAGAGGAGTAGTGGAGAGACTGAAGACCAGGGGGTCTGGATTCAGTCTCTGTGGCATCACGGATTGTGTGACTTTAGCAAAGTCATTTCACTTCGTTGGGCCTCAGTTTCCCCAGCTGTAAAAGGAGGAAGCTGGGTGGGGGTGGGGGTGGGGGGTGGGGATTCTCTAAGGACCTTTCTGACTGTAGAATTCTGAGAGTCTGAGGGAAATAGCAAAGCTCTTTGAAAACAGTAAAACCTGCCCAGTGTAGGTCTTACTACTGGAACCTCCTAAAAGAAAGAGACCATGTTAATTATTTGAGCAGCTAATTTTTTTACAGCACTTCCGTGTGTCAGGTCTTAGTCTAAGCTCTTCACTTACATGCACAGCTATCTGCAGAGTTATCCCGGCACAGCAATTATTAATGTGCAATTAATAATTAAGTGCTTTGGGGGGATGATTTCTAAACAGGAGTCTGATCAATAAGCCAGTTGGGGGGGGGGCATCTTCAGCTAATTAAGGGGGCGACTCCCTGTCTCTGCTATGAAAAGAAAAATGTCACCAAACATTACACACAGCCTGAGGGGTACGGATAGAGGGGGAAGGGGCTGCTGTTGCCAGGCAACTAGCTCCTCAGCACTAATCATGTGCATAAAAGCCCTGGGTCTTCGTTTTCTGCACAGCCAGTGGGCCTCCCCCCTTCTCCCGCCCCCTGCTCCCCACAGCTGGCCTTTGGGCTCTGATTCCAGACACTTGGACCTTGAAACAGGCCTGGGCCCCCCCTCAGTAATCCAGGGTGTGCTGTGCTGCAAGAAAGCAAAATGAGAAAAGATTCTTTGTGTCCATCTCAGATGGGAGGAAGGCCTGGCACCAATATTCCAGAACGCCCTGCCTTATACTACGGCCTTTTGAATGAGCCATCACCCCAGAGGCTTGCTCAGATTTGAGGAAAATCCCTTTCTGACCCCTGCATTCAAGGAAGGCTCTTGCTGTTTGCCATGTGGATGCTGAGCAAACATGTGGGTCCCTGGGCGAGCTTTCGATGTGCTCTGCAAACACTTCTCTCTGCATACAGCCAACTGTCCAATTAGGCAAGACGTAAGCCTCTTCCTCTGGGGATTTGTTGTCTTAAAGAGCAGGGACCCAGTGTGACCACAGAGTTTACACAGCGTGTGTCCTACAGAGAAAGTGCTCCCACTGGGGACGCTGTTGTCCCCTCGGAGCCCGGTCATCTTCCGGGAGAGAAGCACAGTGGGCTGGTGCGTCTGTGGCATGCACAGGCTCAGAAACAGCCCACATTATCATAGCTGTTTGCACCGTTTCCTTCGAAGGCACACAGGCACTCGAGGAGGACGGAGGACTATTTTGTGCTGTGAGGACAAATGCCAGGTTTGGGATGTGCTACTGGAGTTGTCAAAGGGAAAAAGTCATTCCAAGCATTGACTAAAAAGATAGACATCACCCCAGAATGTGGACTGTACCACCAACCCACAAATGTTCCACAGTCTGAGAGCTGTCCTGGTCGAATGTCTGAAGCTCAGAAGAGGGAGTCATCTTCGCTGGGGGTCCCTGAAGGGCTGACACCACCCCCAGCAGACCAGGTGGGCTGTGCTGCTCCTGATGTGGGGACACATTACAGTCACCTGTTGCAGTCCCCCCCGCCCCGGCTCTGCTCGCGTCCCACTGGTCTCCTTACTAGTCCTCAAAACTCCCCAAGTCAGGTCTTTGCACTTGTCCCCTCGATGCCCCTACCCCAGATATCTGGACGACATGAGACCTTCTCTGACCCCACCCTATCTAAAATAATAGATCGGCCACCCCACTTACTCTTTTCACATGTCATTTTTAGTAGTCTTCAAAGTCCTTGAGTTTCCTTCCTCCCTCCCTCCCTCCCTCCCTCCCTCCCTCCCTCCCTCCCTTCCTTCCTTCCTTCCTCCCTCCCTCCCTCCCTTCCTTCCTTCCTTCTTCTCCATCCCTCCCTCCCTTCCCCCCTTTTTCTGTCCATCTGTCTGTCCACCCATCTATTTTATTTGTTTACTGCCCATCTCATTTACTAGGGCATAAGCTCCGTAAGGGCAGGATATCTGTCTGTTTTGCTAACCGCTGCCCCCTGACACCTGCCACAGTGGGTGCCCGTGCCACACAGCCAGCCCTCAACCCACATTTGCGGAGTCAGTCATGATCCCTGTGCATCCATTCTGGTCCAGGAAGGCATGAGGCTCTTACATCCGCATCCCCCAGGCTCCCAGAGCTTCTGTCTGGAGGAGCTGATGGAGGAGTTTCTGGTGTATCTTTAAGGATATTTTATGTTTAGTCAAATAAATATACATACAGAGCTCTATTCTTCCCAACTGTCCTTTACAAAACAGTAATAGTAGAGTACTTTCTATTTCTTCTACATCTTGCTTTTCTCACTTTGTGTATCTTGAAGATCATTTCATATCAGTTCAAATAAAGCTTCCTCCTTTTTTTCCTATGGCTGAGCAATATTCCAATGTATGGAATATTCTGATGTACAGGAATTTATGTATTTGGTTCCCCACAGATGGATACATAGCCTGCCTCTCATCTTTTGTTGCTGCAGAGTGTTGCAAATAATCTTGTATATATGACACATTGTGCATATATGATCACACCTATAGGATAAATTTTCAGGAGTCAAATTGCTGAGTCAAAGGGTATGTGCACCTGTAATTTGGATAGATATTACCAAACTGTTCTCTACAGAAACTCTATCCACACTCCTGCCAGCAATTTACAAGGGAGCTTATTTCCCCACACCTTCACCGAACTTTCTTTTATCTTTGCCAATCAGATAGTTGAAAGGAGATATTGCAGTGTAATCTTATTTTGCATTTTCTTCTTGTAAGGGTCACTATTTCTCCAACTATCTGAGAAGCATCTGTATTTCCTTTCTCATGAACTGCCCGTTTTTCTATTCGAAGCCTGGTCTTGGAAAAAAAGCCAATCAATAAGAGCTCTGACATATTAGAAAAATTAATGTTGGCTGTGATATAAGACACAAATATTTTCCCCTAGATGCCATTTGCCTTAGGATAAAGCCATTGTTTTCCGCCTTACAGAGTATTTGTGGTCTAATGCGTTCACACGTGTATGTGTGAGACTGCCACCTCCTAGTTTACTTTTAAATACTTGACAGTATGTCATTCTGTGTTTAGCCATACTCTTAGAAGCTGCTTCTTTTATTAGTTACATCGAAATTGGTGCTTCCCGGATGGGATTTTAGGATTCATTCTCAACTCCTGACGAATCGAGAGACTACCCTGTACCTTGAAGAATCTTGAGATTTTTGGGAAGTACCCAAACTGTGATAATCCTCATCTGTTTGATGTTGGCTTTTATAAATCTCTGTTTCAGAAAGTGACATTTTTTTGACTCTTTTTCAGGATTCCAGAATGTACCACCTGCTTTGGTCTTTAATCATCTCTCCATCTGTTACAGGTGCAGAAGGTTGAAGCAGCTGGAGAGCATCTGTTCCCAGAGAAAAGGATCCCCCCCCCATGTCACTCTCCTTGACACGCCACACAAGAAACACACCATGCACCCACGGTCACCTCAGTGGGCCCACTCTCCCGGCACGTGGCATTCCATGGCCTCCATCACCCGTGTCCCCCATCCCTCCCTCTCTCCCTGCTGCAACTCCTCATTTCTCAGCCTCTGCCCTCGGCAGGCTGGCCATTCGCCTCTCCTCATTGTAGCCTGGGCAGCACGGGGGCTCACCCAGGTTGACTGGGGCCTGAGTCGTGTTCACTCTTTTAAAGAAGATAAATACAAAATTACCAGTACAAAATTAAATATGGAAATAAATAGATGGAGAATATAACAAAAACCATAAAGTTTTGAAAGATGGAAAACCCCACAAAAACACCGAATACAGAAAAATTACACATTAGTTTGTGTTAGTTGCCTGACATGCTTCTAAAATACTTTCCCCCTCCTTTTTGGCAGCAGACCCTTTGTCTCTTCACATGACAATGATCATAAGTTTGAGGCACCATTATGCATAGGAAGCATAGAAAGCTACTTCAGGCTTTTTTCTAGCATGGTCGATCATTTAGAAAAGTGTGCTTTCTTGGTAATGTCTTGCTAAGACATAGTCCAATATGTTAGGACGCATGAGTCATGGAGCTTCACACGCACGCATGCTCACTCTTGTTTTAATCTTGCAGGATTAAATCCACAGGAATCTTGATAAACTCTATTTTTCCACAATTTCCATTAAAAAAGAAAAGCATGTATAGTCTGTTTATGTAGCTTTATCGGGTATATTCCTGACAGGGGAGAATTTAAATTTTGGCCAGAAGTCAAGAATTCAATCCCCATTTTACGATTCTACACATCTGATGATCGGAAGAATTTTTCAAGGGGCCAACATTTGGCTCTGTATGTTTCCAACTCGTTTCTCCTCCCCTCCCCACATATTTCTGGTGGCAATTGCTGTGGGACACACTAATATCATGATGCCACCGCTAGCCCTGCTCCTTGTCATGTGCTGGGAGAGTCCGGGCCATGGGAGTATTCCTAAAAACCATTCCTACACCCAGCCAACAAGCAAACTTAACAAAACAAGTGGAGGCCATATAAATATATTGCATTTAACACACAGTAAATGTATCCTCATCTCAATTTCCCCTGCGTAGGTTTTCAAAAATGCTCATGGGCATAGCAAAGCTAGGGAGAGGGAGCGGATTTACTAGAGGGGAAGTGGAAATGGAGACTGACATGGGCCTCCCAATTGCAGCTAACGTATCTCCTAAAAATGGTGCAGAAACATGAACCTGAGTCCCAGCCAGGGCTCTAGAGGGTCTCCCATGAGTGAGTAGCCTTGAAGCTTACACTTCATTAGCTTCCAGAAAGATGCACTTCTGTCCCTGCCGTCCCTATGCCCCACTGTCTGGCCCTCTTTCAAAACAACTTGTGTACATGTCGAGATGGTTTTGATTTCCAAGGATAGAAACCCAACGGAAACCAACTGAATGGAGGATATACCGATTCCTAAACTGCCGGCATCAGAAACAACCAGAACCAGTGACTATATGCTCCTATGACTCTCTCCACATCTCAGTCCCCGTCTCCACCAGCACAGCCTAACGCCTTGCCCTTACAGGAGGCTGGATCTCCAGCAACTCCAGAGTATGGCCACGCAAGGGAAACCCTCAAGGGACTCAGACTGGGTTGGCTTGGATCACATGGCCACTCCAGGACTGTGAGGGGAAGCTCCCCACTAGACGTTCAAGGTTGGAGTAGGGAAGAAGGGAAGGGTGCTGTAGTAGACAGAACAATGGTCTCCCACAGATGTCCAAGCCCTAATCCTTGGAACCGAGAATGTGTTACCCTACATGGCAAAGGGACTTTGTGAATGTGAGTAAGTTAAGGATCTTGAAATGGGGAGGTTCTCCTGGGTTATCCAGATGGGCCCAATATAATCAGGTCTTTTTTTTTTTTTTAAGATTTTATTTATTTATTTGAGAAAGAGAAAGCATAAGCAGGGGGAAAGGGAGAGGAAGAAGCAGGCTCCCCACTGAGCAGGACCCTGAGATCATGACCCAAACCAGAGGCAGACGCCCAACTGCCTGAGCCACCCAGGTGCCCCCAGAAGGTCCTTAAAGAAGGAGGCAGGAGAGTCAGAGAGAGAAGGAGATGTGCTGACGTAGGCAAGGTCAGAGTACTGGGGCCACAAGCCAAGGAATGCTGGCAGCAACCATGACCTGGAAAAAGCCAGGGAACAGATTCGCCCTGATCACCTGCAGAAGGATTGTAGCCCTGCCAGCACGTGATTTTACGATTTCCAGAACTATAAGAAAATGAATGCATGTCACTTAAGCTAGTAAATTTGTGGCAATCTGTTAAAGCAGCAGAAGGAAACTAATACGTGCTGAGCAGATGATAAAACGCATGCCTACTGAGCCCCTTCTCTGCTCCCTGCTAGTCCTACCCATCGGCTATGGGCTGAATTGTGTCCCCCAAACTCATGGGTTGAAGTCCTAACCCTCAGTCCCTCAGAATCTTGTATTTGGAGTACTTGGATTGTATTGGGAGATAGGATCTCTAAAGAGGTGATGAAGATAAAATGAGGTCATAGGGGTGGCCCCTTGGGCCAGACTGGTATCCTTACAATGAGAGGAGATGAGGACACAGGCACGTACAAAGGGAAGGTGATATGAAGACGTGGGTAGAAGACAGCCATCTGTAAGCCAAGCAGAGGTGCTTCAGAAGAAACCAGCCCTACAGACAGCTTGATCTCTGCCTTCCAGACTCCAGAACTGTGAGAGGTGACGTTTCTGTTGTGGAAGTCACCCAGTCTGTGCTCTTTGTTACGGCAGCAAACGGATACACAATCCTCCAAGGCAGCAGGGAAATTCCATCTCCTTTTGCAAACTGCCTTCGCTCGGCCCAGCCCACAGTGCAAGCGTTGTCACAGAAAACCTGGTGGCCGAGAGTCACCACAGTTTAACACAAGGATCACACACCCTAATGCCTATTGGGGCCAGGAAGAGAATGGACAGGAGTGAAGTGGCCCAGTATAAGGAACACGGTGCTTCCAATGCTTGCAAATCGCACCTGAGTGATATACGTGGTCACAAAAAGTCGCTCGCTCCCTTTAGTTTCCTCACTTCCCACTGAGGATGGGTACAAGAAACGTTCTTCTCCCCCCCCGGCAGTGCTGTGGGTCAAAGAGGCAAGGCTAGGGGAGCAAGACGGCTGCCCTCATGCTCCGGGTGCAGGGGCCCGAGGGGCCGAGGCGAGCGGGCACAGGGGCAGGCGCTGCTCAGCTCCAGCCAGTTGTCACTGGGGCTGCTAGAATTCTCCAATTTTTTGAAAGAAGCTAGAAATCTCCATTAAACACACACACACACACACACACACACACACACACAGGAAGTCTGATTTTTAAAAATATTGACAACTTATTCAAAAATTTTAAAAACTGTGCTGGCTACTTCAACCCATTAGGATGGCTACTACCAAAAAACAAAGGTGTTGACAAAGACGTGGAGAATTCGGGACTCTGGAGCATTGCTGGTGGGAACGTAAAATGGTGCAGCCACTGAGGAAAAGAATAGGAAGCTTCCTCAGAAAATTAAAAGTAAGACTGCCATATAATCCAGCAATTCCACTGCTGGAATTGAGTTGAAAGCAGGGTCTCAAGGACATATCTGTACACCCATGCTCATTGCCAAAAGGTGGAAGCATCCCAGTGTCCACTGACAGATGAATGGATAAGCAAAATGTGGTATACACATACAACAGAATATTCTTCAGCCTTAAGAAGGAAGGAGATGGATGGACACATCCATGTGGATGAATACAACATGCACGAGCCTGGAAGACACTACGCTAAGTGAAATGAGCCAGGCTTATTATTTTATTTCACAAAAAGACAAATACAACATGATTCAATTTATATGAGCGCCCTAGAGCAGTCAAACTTACAGAGGCAGAAAGTAGAATGGTGGTTGCCAGGGGCTGAGGGAAGGAGGGAAAGATGGGGAGTTAGTGTTTAACGGGACAGGGTTATAGTTCTGCAAGACGAGAAAAGTTCTGGAGATGGTGGTGGCGAGGGTTGCACATTATGAATGTACTTAATAGCACTGAAGTTTACACTTAAAATGGTTAAGATAGTAAATTTTATGGTGTGTATATTTCACTAGAATAAAAAAAACGGGGGGGGGGGCAGGGACTTACTGGCTACAATTGTTATTGCCAAACTAGGTTCAGCCCACAGGCTACCAGTTTGCAATCTCTGGTTTAACATGTAATTTTTTTCTAGTTGTTTCATGTGTTCATGTCTTATTTACCCAACCAGAAGGTGACATTCTATGGAAGTAGGAGCTGTATCTTAAACTCCTTTTGGGGGCGCCTGGGTGGCTCAGTGTGTTAAGCATCTGCCTTCGGTTCAGGTCATGATCCTGGGGTCCTGGGATCGAGTCCCGCACCGGGCTCCCTGCTTGGTGGGGAGTCTGCTTCTCCTTCTGCCGGCTGCTCCCCCTGCTTGTATTCTCTCTATCAAGTAAATAAATAAAATCTTAAAAAAAACAAAAACCAAACTCCTTTCATATCTATCAGAGCAGGTGCTCAGGACTCTGTAGTGAGCAAATCACATGTGCCCTATCAAATATTTGATCACACACACACACACACACACACACACCCCTAATTACCATAAAGTCGTGCAGTACATGGAGCTGTGAGCAGAGCTGTGTCGTAGAGGCTCAGGAGTGGAGAGGGCACAGCCTTTGAAGCACTAAAAGGTTATCCCTCCAACTAGGATGCGGAGATGGTGTCAGGAGATGCGGCGCAGAGGGTAGGTGAGTCGGGAAAGTGGGCCTTGGAAGTCACACCGAGGAGTCTCACTGCCATCCCCGTGGGAAGGGACCACCCTGAGGCCTTTAAGCACGGATGACAGGGCCGGATTTGATTTTGAGGTACATCATAAGAACTGGAGCCTGGGGCTGACGCTCAGGAAACAACCCAACGCCGCTCAGCTCCAGCTCTGCAGAGCCTCGGCTGCTTGTGTCTGGAGAAAGAGGAGGTTGGGACCCCAGGGAAGAACTGGGGAAGCCCGGGCGGCCTCGATGAGAGGGGTGATACTTGAATGTGTGCCCCATTCAGAGCAGGTGGCTGTGTGTGTGCATGCGTATGTGTGCCTGCCTGCGTGTGCATATGTGTGTATGTGTGTGCGTGCACGTGTATATGTGCACGTGTGTCCTAGTGGGCAGGGTGGCACGTGCACGGATATTCGGAGTAACTCAGGTGGATCTTGGCAAGCTGACTGTCCATGGGTTCTGCCTGTTTCCCTCCTTTATACCTTTGCTCGCCAGTCCCAGGCCTGGTCGGTGAATGCAGGTGGTGCTGTGGTCCAGGCATCGGATGGACCATCTGTGCCCCCTGGGGAAACCTGGAGGAAATACTGTCGGACAGCTCCTGCTTTAAACGGATCCAAGACACCAGTCCCAAGCACTCAGTAACCCGTGGCAACCCCTAGAGGCTGCTGCAAGCTCGGCAATGGGGACGGCTGTGCCCGGGGAACCTGCTGGTTCCCAGACACGGAAATGGCTGAGTGGGGGGACGAGATCACGACTGGTCTACGCACATATGGAATGCTCGAACTGATGAGATCTGAAGGGGGAAATGCCCATTCCCCTGACAACCTTCTCTGAGGGAAAGAGAAATATTAGAAGAAGTGATATGAACAAATACGATACTTCTCCAGTGGCCAACATTTATTAACTGCACAACGTTTAATAACTGAACATTTATTAAGTGTATTTCTCTCCGTTTGCTCAAGGGCAGTTCTTCAACACTGGAGTTTGGAACAGTTTCTTTGGCAATAACTAACCAGCCACAATTTGGGGTGCCTCATAAAGCCTGGAAAATACTGTGGCCAGAACAGCCACACGGCAGGGGCCGTTCAGGGAGCGGTGAAGTGTGGGGCCAGGGACTGTTGTCTTTGGAGGTCTTGTGATTAGGAACCGGGTGTCTGCTGGCCTGCTGGCCCCAGGGATTTTGTACTAAACTCTCTCTTCCCAATCTTGGCCATTGGTAAAGATGCCAGGACGGCCCACCACCATCATCAACACACACTCAAATGAAACTACACTTTTGAATATGAGCAGGGATGCTTCCAAAGAAGACCAGAGTTCTGCACTGTCCCCATGGGCCTCTGCTTCTTCTATTCTCTCCCTGCGCCGGATCTCATCTTTGCATCTCCCCTGTCTGTGGCACAGCAGGGATTCTGCTTGATGCTTCCCCTAAGCAGCCAAGAACAGGAATCGGAAACATCTACAGCCTCAAGATAAGTCTCCTCAGCCCTGCTTCCAACCAGATCGCCACTCCTACACCCCGAGCTGGACTTCAGACCCCGGCGTAGGAGATGATCACGGCCCCTGCATGACACAGGCGCAGCCACGTTATGGATGTCCCATGGTGACCCGAGAAAAGGCCCTCAGACGTACACTGAGAACAGAGAGGCTAAATGAGATGGAGCCCAAGAATGCCCCCCACTTGACAGAGAAGGGTTCTATCTCTCCCAAGCTCTGAATTCCACATAGCTTACTCCCAGCCTACTCTCAAATCACCCATTCTCTGAGTTCAACCAGACCCCCTTACCCCACCCACTCTCCAGGTTCAGGGCCTGCACACTTGGCCGTAGGGGCCAACTTGCTACAGCCTTAACCAACTCCGCACACTTCTGCCTCCACACGTCTTTACCCCAAATGCGCATTGGATGGAGGCCTGTTCCATGTGACCATTCTGACCCAGGAGATATTTCGTGTGACCACTTTAAAACACCTTCTACGAACTTACTCAGAATGCTGCTTTATCTTAAAACTTGTCACCCAAGCTAGAAACCTCAAATCCATCTTCCTCATCCTTGTGCAGTTCTAAGTGACAGGGACAAATGAGGGATTGGGTGAAGTAGGGTCAGACAGAGAGATGGACATGTTATCTCTTGAACACATTACTCAGCAGCAACAACAACAACAACAGATTCAATATTTAATCATTTGGTTTTTTTCTCCCCAGCTACCTAAAAATATCCTTCACGGTAGAATAGCTCCTTCAAGATTGCCAAGTTAGCATGTCACAAGTTTGCTCATACTAGAACCTCCAGCTTCCCACTCCTGGAGTCAGTTAGAAATGCCTTATGATTTAATTAGTGGCCACCAACAGGAACTTAAGCAAGACAGACATTTATGACCTCATATCTCATGAAGTCTGCAGGTGGATGATTCCTGGCACTGATTCAGCTGCTCAGCAGAACAAGCTGACAGGGTCCCAGCCTCTTTCCATTTTTCTGCTGCCATCCTTAGGACATTTGGTATTAGTTCTCACTCTTGTTACCTCATGGTTACAAGATGGCTCCCACAGTTCCAGGCATCACATCTTCATACAAGGTGCGGGGGGCGGGAGAGGGAAAGGAGCAATAGTTAAGAGGCTGTTACACCCACCCTGGGACAAACTGAATCAGAACCAAGCTAGTGGGGGTGGAGAGGAAAAGATGACACAATTGAGATATATTTAGAAGCAGAATTGGCATGGTTCAATGGTGGCAAGGATGAGGAAGATGGATTTGAGGTTTCTAGCTTGGGTGACAAGATAGAGAGTGGTGGTGGCAGTGGCTTTAAAGGAAATGGAGTACGGAAAGAACAGATCTGGTGTAAGGGGAAAATGATGATCTTGGTTTTTTAGTTCTTTAGTTTGGTTTTTTAGTTTGAGGGGCTCTAACATTGATGTACAGATATTTTATAGAAAACTGAGAATCAAATCCATAAATCAGAAAAGCGGTGGGCACTAACTCCACACTGGTAGTAGCATGCCATGCTAGTGAGAGCATGGAGGACGGGGATGGGATGGAGATTACGGAGCCACAGACCTCTGACATGTGCAGAAGTCAAGGAGATCCAGGAGCAGGGTGTCAAGGAAATCCCCTGAAGGAGGTCAGAGATTCAACAAGCAGGAAGAGATCTGCAGTACTGAGTGACCTCGAAATCAAGGAAGCCCAGGGCTGCAAAATAGAGGCCCTGGGTTTGGCACTTAGACAACAGATTACCTCACTGAACAGAGCTTATGGAAGGGAGGCATTGAGTCTACTTTATACTGGTTTGAGACATCTTAGGAAATGAGGTAGTAGAGTCCATTCCTTCAGGAAACATGAGAGGTGTGGTCACATGAGCCATTCTGGCCCAGGGATTGTAAGGTTGGTCTTGTTGAGGGTCTTGTAGAAGAGATCTTCCTCCCTGTAAAAGGCAAGGAGCAAGGAGAGCCTGCAGCTCCTACTGTGTCTTCCTGTGTGAGGACGTGATGGCTGGATCTGGGGCAGCTATCTTGTGACCAGGAGGGGAGACATCATCTATACACTGAGGCTAGGAGAGTGGAAGCATGACATGAGCTTGGTCCTTGGTCTTCAGGGAGCTGATGAACTAACCCTGCGGTCACCTACCTCCCAACCTCTTCTTAACTGAGAAAAACAAGTCCCTGTTGCTTAAGCCACTTTTACTCTGCTTATAAATGGTATGTTGAGCATACTGTTCATGAAATGGAATAAAAACGAACTTTATAGTTGTTTCTCACCATCCCCGGAAACTACTCAGAGGGTATCATAGCTCCATAATCCTAGATGAAAACTCTGGCGGACCCTTAGGCGACAGACAGTCTGAAGTCACTTTCAATAACAAATGCAGTCACAATTCTGGAAGTCACATGGTCCAAGATTAATTTAAATTTTTTTAAAAAGCCCTGAACCTGATTTTGCATCAAGTCTTCCCTCCACCACCAGGCCTGTGTCAGGCCCAAAGCCTGAGATGGAAAGGGGTATGTAGCTGGCTTCTCTCTTTTTCTACCTCATGTTTCTCCTCTTTACACCCAACTCTTGCCTCTGCCAGCTTTTCTCAGGTACATTTGCTCACTTAGGGTATGGGAGGGTCTTTCTTGAACAGGTACCGCCATAAGCTGGCTGAGGTTCTCTGGTCAAGACAGATGTGAAAGCTGACTTTCTTGTAGGTCCTTCTGTGGGCTCCTAGAATATTCCCATCTATGAGGGTTCTTCTCTGCACTTCCTTGACCTTAGGAGATGCACCTGTCCTGGGGCTCTCCTTCCTCAGCCCCATAGGGAGGCTGTGCCCACCTCTAGCTTCCTGCTGCTGTGATCCCCCCACCCCCACCCTGGCCCAGTCCGACTCATCACATGCCAATTTCCCTCCTTCGGGGCCCATGTCAGACCGAGGGGAAGCACTGGGCACCCTGTGGCTGACCCCAACACAACCCCCTCTCTCTGCCAGCCACAGGCCTCTTTAGCTTTCTCACTTGTCAGCCAAAACCCTCTTTGAGACCCACTTTAAGGTGAGAATGGTAGAACCCCTACCCCAGCCACCACAGAAGAAATCAGAAGGAAAAACCATTTGAGAATGCTCTGTGTCTCCGCTCTCAATCCTTCTGTGTTCTCCATTCCAGGAGTGGTTCAAGACCTTCTGGGAAGGTCCTCAATCACCCTCTTTGGAAACTCTGCACATGACAGCCTGGCTCTGGAATTTGACCTTCTGTATTCTGCTGTCTTGCTCAAAACTTTGGTTTACCCACCCATCTCTGAAATGCTTATTAGTGAGAAAAATAAACCTCTATGGTCTTAGCTCGAGTCTATTACCCGATGGTGTGGAAAGCAGCCAAAGAGCTTCACCATGCGGAGCGGCTGCATGACTCTCCTGACGCAGTCAAGTCAAAGCTGGTAACTTGTAAGAGGAAAAAATTGTCAATGTCCAACAAGAGATGAAACAAACGAAACATGTATATGATGGAAAATTTTGCAGCCATTTAAAACAATACTTTGGAAGTATCCAAATACAGCAACTGAGGACAATGTTCACATTTTGTTAAGTTACATATAGGCAGAGGAAAAAGACTAATAGGAAATACGTTAAAAAAAAAAAGGTCAAAGTCCAGTTTGGTGGAAAATGTAACACAGATACATTCTATATGCACAGAAAGTAGCAGGGCGGATGCCTGCCATGCCCGCGGCAGCAGTGGCCTTGGGGGAGGAAGCTGGGGGGGAGGGACTATTCTGAAGTTCTCAACCATACACAAGTATTCCTTTTTCTTTTCTTTTCTATTCTTTCTTTGAGATTTTACTTATTTATTTGTCAGAGAGAGAACACAAGCAGGGGGAGCATCAGGCAGAGGGAGAAGCAGGTTCCTCACTGAGCAGAAAGACTGTTGTGAGGCTTGATCCCAGGACCCTGGGATCATGACCTGAGCCGAAGGCAGACGCTTCACCAACTGAGCCACCCAGGGGTTCCACAAATATTCCTTTTTCAACTAAAAAAACCAGTGTTTTTTTTTTTTTAATTTGACATTTTTGGAGGGAAAAGGATAATAACTTTTTTTTTTCCTTGGTGGAAGAATTAATGGGCATTTAAAAAAATCTTTTTGTTTCTTCTGTATTTCCAAATCATTATGTATTACTAAAATACACACACACACACACACGATAAAACTGCCCCCCCCCCTGTTCCATTTCTGAACAACTGAGTTCTAAAGCAATGAGTGATGGAAGAACACAGCAAGGTGGGGATCCCGGGACGGGGGGCAGGGATGGCCCAGAGTGGGGTGGCAGAGCCCAAGCAGGGTGATGAGAATAGAGCCTGGGGGCAGACTGGTGGAGGTAATGAGAGTCCAGAGGGGTGAAGACAGCTTCCCTGTATTTCAAAGCCTGCCCCCGGAAGGGAGGGGATCCACGCAGTGGGGCCACCCAGCCAGGGTGCCCTTGAGCACAGTCGGATGGGAGGGGGAGCCAGTGGAGAGGCAGCTTGGCAAGGAGCGGCAGCACCCAAAACCACCCACGCGGGGGAGATGTGGGCAGCAGAGACGGAAATCGGTGACACACAGAGGGGTGGGCAAACAGGCGAGTATAGGAGAGGCAATGGAAGCCAGTGTCTCACTGCTGGAGAAGGGAGTTGCAAACAGGAAAAGGAAGAAAAGAAGAATGAATTTAGGGGTGTTGGATGGGGATCAGAGGTGTGGGTGTGTGCTCACAGTTTTCAATATACAGATAGATGCAGAAACAAGCTTAGAACTAAATGTGAATCTGCATGAATTTGTGTTTAAGCAAATCGAGCCGTTGTCTCGGCTTGGGATGCTGTGGTAAAATGTCACAGACTAGGCGACTTAACCAGCAGGCATGCACTTCGCAGTTCCAAAGGCGGGGAAGTCCAAGAGCAAGGTGTGGCAGACCGACTCCTGGTGAGGGCACTCTTCCTGGTTTGCAGACTGCCACCTTCTCACTGGGCTCAACTCGCTTTTCCTCAGCACACCCACGTGTGGACAGACAGATCTCTTTCTCCTCTTCAGATAAGGCCACTAATCCCATCCTGAGGGCTCCACTCTAAGATCTCATCTAACCCTACTTACCTCCCAAGGGCCTCATCTGCAAACACCATCACACTGGAGGGTAGAGCTTCAACACAGGAACACAGACATCCCGTCCACACCAGATGCAGATGCATGAACATATATCATATTACATATTACACACACACATCTATCCATATACAAACACCACATGGATTCCTTACTTCCGTCCAATGACTGGGCCTGGGAGGGGTGATGCCCCAGTAGCAAAGAGCAAAGCTAGCACCCAAATCTTGGCTTTTACCTACTTATTTTCCACTAAAAGAAACTCAGATGCCTTGCAAAAAATGGCCATTTCCAGCACTAGGAAGGGAAAGCACAAAATGAGCCTGGCGTGGTCAAAAGGACTATCAGAAGGACACAAAAGACAACTTGAGTGAGTTCTCACCGCTGAACAGGGGACAACCAGCCATTGTAATGAAGACTAATAAGCATGGGTTTTAACGCTTTGAATCAAAGAGGAAGTCACGATTTCACACTGATATAAGAAGTGAATAAATTGAAAGTTTGGTACAGACTAGGAGGAACATAGTAGCTCCCCACAAATAATTATTAATTACTAAGGGGGGAAATGTCTTTACAGTGAAGAAGCCTGGCAGATGCCACCTTAATCCAGGGATCAAAGTGAAATAATCAGTAATGGGACAAACCAAAATTGCGGCCCATAGGAGAGGATACAATACAATACAATACAGCGCCATTTCTGTCATGTTCCTGCCAAGGATGGATAATCTGAATCTCATCACAAGGAAACCCCACTGGAAGGGACATGACCCAGAGTAACTGCCTGTAACCTTCAAAAGTGCAAAGATCACAAAAATCAAGGGTAGGTAGAGGAACGGTTTCAGACAGAAAGAGACAAAAGTGACAACCAAATGCAACTCATAATTCTGAATGGGGCCTTTTGGCTACAAAGGACATTGTTAGGACAATGGGTAGAACTTGAATGAGGTCTGAGGGTTGGATGTAATATATGCATCTAATTTTGTCATTTTTGGTGGTTATATTTTATGTATGTAGGAGAATGCCCTTACCTTTAGGAATTACACACTAAAGTATTTGCAGGTGATGGGACATCAGGTTGGCAACTTATTCTCAAGTGGTTTAGGAAAAATATAATTCTTTGTAGTAAATATCCAACTTTTCTCTAAGTTTGTGATCCTTTCATAATTTAAAAATATTTTTTAAAAACCAGTAAATTCGGGGTGCCTGGATGGCTCAGTGTGTTAAGCGTCTGCCTTAGACTCAGGTCATGAGCCCAGGGTCCTGGGATCCAGCCCCGCATTGGGCTCCCCGCTCAGCAGGGAGTCAGCTTCTCCCTCTGCCCCTTCCCTTGTTTATGCTTTCTCTCTCTCTCTCAAATAAATCTTAAAAAAAAAAAAGAATTATTCTCTTATCAAAAAACCCACGAAAAAGTGTTTTCTATTTCTAAGACACAAAAAATGTTTCTATTTATATATTTGAATTAAATATCCCTAAATACGTAATACATGTGATTGTATGTTACATATTAATGCACTGACAGCATACGGATACGCCACATGTGTAAACATATAGTTCTGGGGCCTGGAAACAGACCTGGACCTCCTTGTGCGAAAACAGAGGCAGCAAGCCCTGCAGTTCCAAAGTTCTAGGGAGGTGGGCCGGCCTCATGAGGGCCGTGTGGCTGCAGCCGGAGGCTGGGCCCCTCCTGTAGCACCTAGCCACCCACTTCTGAGATAAGGCTTCCAAAAATCCTAGAAAACTCAGAACTATCAGAAATTCAAATTTTCCAACATTCTGTCCACCGTCCTCAGAAATCACTGAAATCCCAGAGATTCTCCTATTTCAGGATCCCCAATTCTTGACACAGACAGCCAGTGCTTTCATGGAAGCCTGAGGGCTTGAGGCAGACAGAGCAGGGTTTGAGTCCCAGCTCCACCCCATCTGGTCTGAGCCTTGGTCCCTTCACATTTAAAGGCAGCTGCTTCTCCCAGGGCGGTGGCGGGGGCGGGGGGGGGGGCTGAAATGACATAACCCTAAAGCCTTCACCTCCAAGCCCGGTAGATGACAAGGTCCATGAACAGGAACTGTTTTTCTTTATCAGTTAAAAGTTCACGTTTCCTTGTTTTAAGTGTGGAAATGTGGCTCACCATTTAGATAAAGTGAGAAGCCTGGGCCTGGGCTCCCACGTGTGCTCTCCTTTCAGTCAGGGGTGACTTCTGACCCCGGCAAGGTTTTATGAGATCTGCTTTATGGTCCTAGACTTTCTTCTGGCACAGGGTGAGGTCCAGGCAGTGTGAGGTAAAGGTCAGTATCAGGGAAACTGAAGGGGAAGGAAAGCTTTTAAGAAGTGTCATTGTTCTGGGGCACGGGGGTGGCTCAGTCCATTGGGCGACCGACTCTTGCTTTCTGGTCTGGTCATGATCTCAGGGTCCTGGGATCCAGCCCCTTGCATCGTGCATCGGGCTCCGCACTCAGCAGGGAGTGTGCTTGAGATTCTCTCTCTCCCTCTCCCTCAGATAAATAAATAAATCTTACCCAAAAAAAGAAAAAAAGGAGCATCACCGTTCTAGTGAGATATCCTTATCCCTTTGCATTGGCAAGTTTCTGGTAGAAAGTTTCAGTAAACCCAGTCCATGTTCAATAACGGTTCCTGAACACTAACTGTCTAGGAATGGCAGATAAAGAAGAAAGAGATACAGTCCCTGCCCGAGTGCTCACAGAATAGAGGGGAGGGACGGTAGTCCCACAGAGGTTCTATTCCTACACTTGTGGCTTCCGTGCTCATCGCATCTCTGAACACAACCCATATGCCTGGCATTTGGTGAAGGTCTCGGGAGAGAACCAGATGGGTAGGATGTGGCTCGGCCATAAGGAACCCACAGCTTACTGCAGGAGAAAGACAGAACACAGACACCTCCCAAGCATAGGATAAAGGTACTCTACCAGAGCATTCCCTTACAGGAAACCATGAGAGGGTCTGGAAGACTGATAATCAGGAGAAGTGTGATCACGGGCAGAAGGAGACACTCAGGAGTGACACTGCAAGCTGGAGTCGAGGGGCTTGTGGGGAGCGTGGGAAAGGAGGATGGGATGAGACCGGGGAGCTGGGTTGGCTCTGGTACCTTGAGGACCTTGTGTGTCTCACTTGGAAATTCAGACTTGGCCCTGTGGGCGGTGGGGAACCACGGAAAGGTTTCAGCAGTGGAACGAGGTGGTCTGATTTGTATTCTAGAACGATCACACTGGCAGACACCTGGGGGATGGATTGGGTGGGGGTACAACCGGCTCTTACGGACTGTCTTGGGAGAAATAATGGTGCCCTGAACCCCAGTAGTGGCAGGTGGAGTAGAGTGAGGTGGGCGATTTGCGGGTTTATTTGGAAGGCTGACGCTGGTGAGGAGCACGGGTGGCTCCAAGGTTTCTAGTTCAGGTAGGGGAGTGGGTGGTGGTGGTGCCGTTAATGGCAGCACAGGAAGAGCGGAGTTGACCACACGAGGGCAAAACAAGGGTTTGGGGTTTATATTTTGAGATGCACCGTAGGAATCAATGTAGAAATGAAGAGTAGGTAAATCTTGGGAACATGGGCCTGTGGCTGGAAAAGGAGGCGGGTACTCGGTACATGAGATGGCGATTATTGGTCCCAGGGTCGGCCGCTGATGGTGGCGGTCCATAGAAAGGAGGTGACTGAACATAGTGCAGAGTGGTCAAGGGGTGGTGGGAGAGCCAGGAGAATGGAGAGAACCAACGGAAGCAGAAGGTTCCAGACTGAAGGGAGCGTTGCAAAGGCAAAAGGCACAGGTGCTAAATGAAGATACAGGCTGTGGGATGGGGGCCAGGGACGCACACAGGTCCCTGGTGACCCCTGACACAAGTTCCAGGGGTGTTCCGGGGGCAGATGAGAGGCTTCAGGGGATGAAGATGTCTCAGAAGAGGGCGGTGGATACTAGTCCTTCAAGAGACGAGGAGGTGAAGGCAAAGAGGAGGAGAGATGAGGAAAGGCAGGATTCACTGGCTTTAGGGTAGCAGCAGTGTGACTCCGGGACTTGATGACTCAGGAGCAAGCTCTCAGAAGAGGCAGGAGGAGGGCCCAGAACAGCAGGGAGTGAAGAAGGGGAGCAGGAGGGAGCCGCTGAGAGAGCTTAGGACCGAGGTGTGGGGCTCCCAGGCCTCTGCGGAGGGAGAGCTAGGAGGGAGGGGAGTGTTGTCCTTGGCACTTGCTGGGATGAAGAGGCCGAGGGCTCCCAGGTATCACTCCTTCAGAGGCCTGGGCTCCAGGGCAGGGAGCAGCTGGCCTGAGGGGGGCTGTTTCTGGGCAGGGCGCGGGGTGGCCCCTGCACGGGCCAGGGGTGCGGGTGCAGCAGCTCCTCGGGGGAGCTCAGGGCTCAGCACCCCGCAGAGGGTTACTCACTGCTGACTCAGACCCACGTGCTCATTTGCATGTTATTCATTTCAAGCCAAAATGAGCAGGAATACCAGGAGCATTGCACCCCCTTTCCGAACAGAACCACCCCGGATCTTCCGAGTGCTCCTGCTGGTGTGCTGAGTCTCTCTGACTTAGACATACTTCCTTTTTAAAGGGCTCTATTCAGTCATGCCCACATGGCTGGCTGTGAAATGGAGCTGAGAAAGAAAAAAAAAAAAAAAAAAAACACTCAAGAAGTTCATGTCCTCTCTAAGAATCTGCAGGTACATTTTAATTTTAGGTTAAGTGCTCCCAGCACAGCACTTCCTCCTGGCAAATATTTTATTTTTGTTTATCATCTATCTCCTCTCAGCAGAATGTCACCCCCACGAGGACAGGAACTCTGCTTTGTATGCCTGTGCGTAGAACGGAGCCTGACATACGGCAGATGCTTAACCAACGCATGAAATGATAACAAGTCCCCTTCCAAGCAGCTTCCCTAAACCTTACAGCCCTCGGCACCTCACAGTTGAGGAAAGGGGGACTGTGAGAGGTCGAACATGTCCCGAGGTTCATCAGATTGCAGGGAAGGGGAAGGTCCAAGCTGGACTTCCCACCTGTCGTGCGGTCGTTCAGAAACTACTTCGGCGTTTATTAGGTGACTCCTCCTGTGAAACCGATCCACGCTAAGCCAACTCTGACGAGGACAGCCCTGGCAGGAAAAGGCAAAGGTACTGCTTTCCACTCAAACAGAAAGAGCTTCCAAGGAGCTGAAATGACCTGGCCAGCTGGGCGGCTCAGTCTGTCCCCGGTAGGACAGGACTCCTAAGGAAGCCAGATACCCCCCGCGTGGCTAGGAGCCCATGTAGAGCCGGGTACTCTCAGGGAGGCCGTGAACCAGCGCCATGAACTGGGGTCCCTGCTGCCTACTCTCCAGCTCACCAGGAGAGCCAGCCACCAGCCTCCTTCTGTCCTTCCAGCTCTTCCTTATAGGAAAATACCTGAGCGACTGAATGGGGCTCCTTCATTCCAACTCCACACACGGTTTTCATCAACTCTCTCAGGTAATTGTATCTTGTTGACAAGGGGAAACCCTACACCTAGCAGGAAGTCACCTTGCAACAATTCTGACCCTAGTGTCTGGGGAAGGCCACCTCTCTGTGAATCCCGGCCTGTGTGTGGGTCACTGCTGGCTTGACCCACTGTGTGTAGGGGGGTGTACCTGTCCTGCCTGTGACCTAAATTTTGGCTGTCTGTGTTATACTTCTGTTGCCCACAGCTGGAGGGCTTGGGCTTCAAACCACGGGGGCAGTATGATGAGCGGACAGGAGCCAAAACCACTCTCCATGGCTCAGTCAGCATCCCGGCTTGTAAGTGGGCAGTCCGAGGATCAGAGAAGAATCCAGCTATTCGAGTTTCTTTGCTAACTGGAGTCCCTTAACTGTTCGTACGGACCAAGGCATGACTTGGCTTTTTTCCTACTTCTCAGTAGCTTATTTTTGAGAACAGGAAAAAAAAATCCGATTCTCAGTGCCTGGGCCAGAGCAGAATAACCACTAACAAAACAGCTGTTAACATGGCCAACGCTCATTCCTGCTAACTGTTTTAGTTAAGTTAAAGGACTGGCAGGAGAGAAATTCTGCTGGCTCTACAAGGAAAACCATTTCAGAGGTAGTCACCAAAAGCAGCAGCAGCTGTCATGGAGCACAGAGCTGAAGCTACCAGGGGCTTCACCGGCTCAGAGCTGATAAACACTCAGCCAAGCCAACTGCCCATATGACACCTAAAGAGCTCAGGAAGCCAGGGTGGCGTAGAAGTTTTTTTCATTAACAGTTTTCCATTCTCTTAACCCACAAATCCATCAGCCCGGGTCTCTTCAAAGATGATGTCAGCCTCATCTAACTGTGCCGAGAAGGCGAATGTGTGAACGCACAATCTGCAGCTCTGGTATTGACTGTTCGGTGCTGGGATTCCAAGGGGCTCCTACGGCTTGCAGGCACAGGGAGCTAGTTAGTAACAACGAGCCAGTCGCTCAATGGCTTCTATTACAGCACGGGGTAGTCACGAGAGCACGGGGCTGAAGGGACCGTTATCTAGCCACTCTGAACCTGTTTCCCCATCTGTTAAACAGGGCTAATAGTGCTTAACTTACTGGGTGTTGGAAAAATTACACGTGATATTACATGCAAAGCACTTGGCACAAAGCATCGTACACGGTAAATGCTCAGAGAATGTGAGCTGTCATCCCAGGTCTACGAAAGCCCAGAAAGGTGCTATTTGGTCTTGCCATGTTGTCCTAGAAATTTCTACATCTCATGGTCATACCTATGAGAAAGTACCTTTGTGGGGCGCCTGGCTGGCTCAGTCGGTTAAGTGTCCAACTCTTGGTTTCAGCTCAGGTCATGATCTCAGGGTGGTGGCGTGGAGCTCCGTGTTGGGCTCTGTGCTCAGCGAAGAGTCTGCTTGAGATTCTCTCTCTCCCTCTGGCCTCCCCCTGCTCGTTTGCACTCCTTCTCTATCTCTAAAATAAATAAAATCTTTTTTTAAAAGGTAACTTTGTAAGTAGGGCTTTCAGAAAAGACAAGCTATTACAAAATGTTACTAGGCTTTAAGTGACTTTGTCAAGTGGTAACTGAGCATGCTCGGGCACCCCAGATTTTTGGTTAGGAGTCCATACGTTACTCAAGATTAGAAAGCACTGCTTTATTCCATAGCATTATTTTTATTATTAGCTAGAATCCACTAATAAAACTTTTTCTCAGTCTCTTTTTTAAGGAAACGCAGGCTTGGTAAGGTGTTTTCCCTAAAGCAACATTTAGGAATATGCTGGACTGAACACACATTTAATGCAAGCACCTCCCTTTCCTGTCTTTACATCTTCAAATATCAAATAACAACAGCTGGGCAGAAGAACAGCAGATCCTGTAAGATTTCCGAAGATTCAAATGCGCTCTGTTTTCTTGGGCAGGGAATGGCTGGTCTATTATGGGTTTTTTCATCATCTAAGCATGCTGTTTTGTTTGCAGAAGGTGGGTACCGGCTGACCAGGAGAAAAGTGTGCCAGACCTCAAGTTGACTGGAAGCAGAGGGCTAACCAGGCAGATCAGAAGCAAAGCGATAAGAATCCTGACTCCCTTTCACTAGCTATGACCTCGGGAAAAGCTCATGTCTGAGCTTCAATTTCATCCATGTAATGGGGATGCTGGTGCTTACACCATTCGACTGGTTCAGATGAGTGCACCCCACAAATGAGAAACCCCACTAACCAGACAGCTTCAACCAGAGGGGTCTGATCGCCCCTCTACCACCTGCTGAGTCACACCTGTCTGAGCATTGCCTTCACTCCTTCCCACTCCAGCTCATGACGACATCTGCCTTGTCCTCAGCATCCTTCTACACTCCCCATTTCCATAACACCGACACATTTCCTAGCATTCCAGGCGCTGTGAAGACACCACTCTTCTTCCCACCCAGGGATTGAAGAATGGGCCATACATCACACACCAACAACTTTCTATGAAACAGACTTGTAGTTTAAAAATTGATTACAAGGTGGTAGGGCTGGTGGGGGCGGGGGGGGGGGGGATGAACAGGTGGAACACAGAATTTTAGGGCAGTGAAACTATTGTGTGTGATACTAATGGCATGGTGGACACATGCCATTATACATTTGTCCAATCCCATAGAATGTACAAGAGTGAACCCTTGTATAAACCATGGACTTTGAGTGATAATGATGTGTCAGTGTAGGTGGTAGTCAGCACTTTAACAAATGTACCCTCGGCCGGGGGGGGTGGGTAATGTTGATAGTAGGGAGGTTATGCAGGTGTAGGGATGGGGTAATGGGAAATCTCTGTACCTTCTATATCTTTTTTTAAAACGATTTATTTATTTCAGAGGCGAGGGGAGAGACAGAGGGAAAGAGAGAGAATCTCAAGCAGACTCCCTGCTGAGCACAGAGCCGAACGCAGGGCTTGATCTCACGACCCTGAGATCATGACCTGAGCAGAAATCTAGAGTAGGATGCTTAGCCAACTGAGCCACCCAGGTGCCCTGGAAATCTCTGTACCTTCTGATCAAGTCTGCTGTGAACCTAAAACTGTTGTAAAAAATAAAATTCATTAAAAAATTGATTTTACGTGCACACACACACACACACGCTGAGATATGCTCTGACAAATATGAAAATTTAAGAAATCTAACTCTTTATTCAACATCAAAGCTAACATCAAATGTTTATTTAAAAAAATAATGGCACCTGCTTTGAAGAGGGTGACAATCTACAGAGAATTTACAATTATAGGCTGACATGGAACTACATAGTATCTCACAAAACGGAAATTCTGCAAAAGACCTCACAATAAACATTTCTAGTTTCCATTTTCAGAACTGCTAACTACTGCCTAAACATATCTTAAACACAGAGCACGTTTTGTTGAAACATTTCTCTTAGGACAAGACAGGAGACACGTTTTAAATAAATTAAAATTGCAAGACATAAATTATTCCTAAAACAATCAAGGTACATTACTTTCCAGCTTCTTATAAACAGAGAATTGCACTGACTTTAGAAAATTATAGGTTAGTTCTGCTTTATAGCTTCTAGATTACCAAACTCATGTTAACTGTAACTTTTAGCTTCTTAACTACTTTTGATGTAAATAGGCCAATATCACTCTTTTCAGTGATTTATCTCTTTAGACCAACTTCTTCCTTAGCATATGGACTAAACTTTTTGAAATACCTCTCCTCCAGATAAAGCTCTGTATTTTAAATAATGCCATTTCACTCTACCCCCTGGCTCACTCCTCAAAATTACAGAAATATGCAAAATAGGTTGTTTGATCACACGTGTTCATATTAATAAGCATATTGAAATCCTTTTCCAAACTGATACAACTATACTTAGATTCAACACAAAGATGTTCCTCTTTGATGCAAAACAATTTGGTATTTAAAATCCAACCCAAAAGGACAAAAATAATTAGGTGCCTGAGGGAATCCAATTCCCGTCACCGTTATCGATCCCATAATTAAACCTGATACGCTGGAGAAATGGCAGGGCAATCAACACAGCTAGCAGGGCAATATTTCAATGAAAACAAGAGTGAAAAGCAGAAGGGCTGAGGTCCCATGGATGCTAATTAACAGAAAGGGATAACTGCATTATGGGAGAAGGGGCGGGAATTTCAGGAAATCTCAGTTTATCAATAGTTCATCATGGTCACAGAAGCAAAACCACTAATGGTGCCTGCTAGAAACTTGGGACTGATCCTATTCTCCGTACAAAACCAAAAGTGGAGTACTTTTACTTACTGCTTCACTGCAGTTTGAATTTGGAGGGGAGCGGGAGGGGGTAAGATGTTTTGTTCTGGCTTCATCATACTCAAAATGTAAGCTGGAATAACCAATTTAAAGCCCACAGAAGAGTATTTTTGGATTTTTGTTTTGTCGCCAGCAAACTATCATTATCTTGGTGATCATGTGTCACAAAAAAATCCTGTGCTAAAAGGCAACGTCCAGATCGCTAAGGGAGCAGGTGCCTGCCCATCTCACGAATGACGTCATCTTTAGGTATGTACAAGATGTTTCCTACCAATGAAAGATGGGGAAAAAGGATTAGTTGACTTAAATGTAAATAACTAATTCCAGGATATGTCCTAGCTGGACCACAATTTTTAACTGAATAATTTATAATACTTTATTTAATACCCTTATGCAGGAAAGGAAACACACAATAGGAGGGTTTATTCCTTAAGAAGAGAACAGTAAACTGCAGAGAGTAAAGGTCTCCTTGGAGTATATCCGCTTATTAAAAAGCTTCATGAACTTTCAACAAGACTCTAAAATAAATATGCCAGGTAGGCTGAGCATATCCAAGTGAAAATATGGTTATCTGACATCTAAAGAGAATCACTGGAAATACAAATTCTGTGCAAAGAAGTCATGGTCAGGAGGGATGATTTAGACCCTCGAATATTTCAGAACAGAGCCAGTTTCTAGCAGCTTCTGTTAACAGCTCCGGACCGGAGGGGGTGGAGTGTGCTGCTTTCCATTTTCTTCCTTACTTCTCTCAGTGGGGAGGAGACACAGTGCCCTGCAGGTCTGGGAAGCGTCGAAGCCAACGCTGAGTGGAGCACAGTGGCCTGTGATGCAGCTCTTAACCTCAAGGGCTAGACAGCTCACTCTCTCTAAACTAACAGCAGCAGCTACGTCCACGGCAACCCCTGGCATATCCAAAGTGCCTCAGAAAGATTCACAGACACTGAGAGGCGCCCACCACACTCCACCTTGATCCAAGGGAAGTTATACCCAGCCCTCAGCCAAATGCAGACTGATGCCCACAGGTAAAGGGGAATGCTGGCCATTAAAATATGGAAGCAAAAGGAAGCACACCATTCTTTCTCTCTCTCTTCCCTGGATCTGCAACTCTTTTCTGTCCTCTGGATGTGATGGATCACAGTGTATTTACAGCCAACTTGGCAGAACAAGGGAGAGTCTGACAGTGGAAGGGGACACAGCCATGAGAGGGGGGTGGGGCTGGTAGCTCCTTCTTGCCTGCGTCCAAAATATGTACAGCCAAAGATGTCACGAAATGATGCTTACGGTTTTAAAAAGCTCGAGTCTGGAATTAGATAGTGGGCACAGTTGCATAAGTTTGTGAATTTACTAAAACCACTGAACTGTAAAGTTAAAAAAAGAAGAAGAAGAAGAAAGCTTGAGTTGTCTGAGTCTCACACACACTGGACTTGTACCAAATGCTCGACTATTCCATTCTCTCAAACCATGGCACACTGTCACATTTTTTCAGGAGGTTTCCCTAAGAGCAGCTGTTCGCAAAATATTGCACTTAATTTAAATCCAGGCAATTCGATGTTTTCTGGAAGAAAATGTACACTAACATACATCTTTACGCCTTCAGATAACAGAACGGATGGTGGGAGGAGGGAATGAACAGCAGTTTCCATTAAAATCTTCTATCTTGTCTTCGTTAGATACAGAGAGAAAATGATTTAAAGGGAAGTAGCATCTGAGAGACAAAGACTTAAAGGGAAGTATCATTTGGGCTGAAAGTAGCGAGCAGCATCGCCCAGACAGGCGAAAGATGTTGACTTTTGAAGGCTTTCACCTCAGGGGAAGAAGCGTGGCCACTCCCTTCCCGTGGCACTTCAATGACATCCTAAGAGATGACGGACAGCCTTGGTGCAGACCCTGGATCTGATTTATCGGACTGCAGCTGGCCTGATGGGTCCTTGGAGGACGTTCTCCGTCTTCACCCAGATGAACCTCCGCTGATCCGACTGCCACCCCCTTAGACCCCATGCCCTGCTTCCTCCTGCTTCCAGGCCCTACCTCAGCGCACTTTCACCTCACACAATACAATTCTGTTGTCCTTCTTAAAGGAAAACAACCACCCAGCCCCACAACATGAGTATCGCTTGTTTTCACGTGTGCAGGAAGCTTTCCCAGCCCTCCCCAGGCCGGCAGGTAAAGTGAACACGTCCTCCCAGGGGGGTTACCCCAGTGAAGAGCTGCTGGGATGCAAACCTCCAGAGCGGTGCTTCCGGGAGCCCGCACTCATGTTCAACCTCGGTCTGATGTGGGATTTGGAAGCACTGCCACGTGCCTGAAGGTGAGGCATTCGAGAGCTACCTAAGATAGAATCGGGGGTGCGGCTCCTTGGGTGCAAGAAGGCGAAAGCCCCACTCACAGATCTTCGTGTCTTACCATTTAAAGTGCAAGAGAACATCTATGTTAGACGTCTACGGATAAACAGGTGTGCTGTAAGATTTCCACGTGATGGCGAGTCACGCACGATGGACCACTGTGGACAAGGGAACGCAGGGGACCCGCGTGGACCCGCGGAATGGATTACAGAGGATTTACACCGGTGTTCACCGGGCCAACGTCTGCACTTTGTCCCTTCCCTAAGTCCTGCCACATCCTTGCTGCTTACGGGACTCAGGGAAAACGCCACCCCCAGCAACTGTGAAGCTCAATTTTGATAGAAACTTAAGGAAGAGAGACAGAGACTTAACACCCCGTTTCCTGTGGGTCATTAATTACGCCAAACGCTCAATAACCCGAGGTTTACCATGCTGGGCTAGTCAGGTGGGCAGAAAATCTGGTCTGATTAAGGCAGTGAGCAGCGTGGGGCGAGCTGTGCAACGGATTCACATTCACCAAGTACAGGGGCTGAGCTGGCAGCTGCTACGGCGTGAGGAGGACTGGAGATATTTACAACGCACAGCCGAGGCCTGGTCGGCTCTAGTCAGCACAACTGTTCGTTTTAAAATTTGGTAGTATGCACAGAGTTTTCTTTAACACAGAAACGTGAAAGAACTTGAAGACAGGAACCAGTGGCTTCATCTGGGTATTATGATCCTTTCTATGGCACACACGATATGGTCCCAGTTTTTACAAAATATTGCGAGAAGAGTCACGGCGAAGAAGGTGCCAAGGATGTGGAAACGGCTCTTCATCATAGGCGAGACAAACTTGGCGATGGTAGACACGCACACGAGGATGACAGTCATGAAGGCCAGGATCACGTTTATGCACTTCCCCAGGAGGACCTTGGCGTTCACGGTGTCTGTCTGCAGAGCCTGCTGCTCCTGCTGGTGGAGCTCCAGCTTGGAGATGCGCGTCTGGCAGGACTCCAAGGCTTCCTACGGGCAAGAGGGATAGCGAGGGTCAAACGCTGCTGAGATCACGGGCAACATGTGAGCACGTGCTTAGACATGCGTGGAAGCCCCCAGCCAGGGGGCTCGATGCCAAGACAGCAGCAAACAGCCAAGCTGACAGTGATGATGAGGACGATGATGACGACGATGACAACAAAGAGGTAAAATGACAATCTCAAGGCTCATTTATTCTGTTATTCTTGACAGAATGAGCATGTGTACACAACCATGAAACACCATAAACGGGGGATTACAGGTAAGTATTTTGAGTCTATTTGTATTTGAAATAAAGTACGTAAAATATTGGCATCTGTTGGTATCATGAGGGACAAACGAGAGGAGTGGTGGGGTTCCATTTTGGGACAGTGGACGACCTCCGGCCACAGAGTAGGTGGTATCTCCAATTATTAGACCGTATTTCCACTGCTCGTTCTGTGTGTGCAGCCATTTACAGGCTCTGGAGGATGAAGGGAGAAGGGTTGGGGAACGGACTGACGGTGGGCAACTCGGCTTTCATCTGCTCTTTGCATGCTGTCACTCAGGACACCGTCCAAGGCTACACGTTCTCCCTAGATCTTGCTCTTTCTAACACTTCAGTTACGAAGGCACAGCTGACTCCAAGTATCTCTCTGGCCCAGGCGTCTCTTGTGAGAGCGACTCACGTATCCACATGCCTCCTTGATATCTCCATTTGAGGTTGGTTTGTTTGTTTGTTTTTTTAAAGATTTTATGTATTTATTTGAGAGAGTGAATGAGAGAGAGCATGAGCAGGGGGAGGAGCAGACTCCCTGCTGAGCAGGAAGCCTGACACAGGGCTTGACCCTGGGATCATGAACTGACCCAAAGGCAGACACTTAACCAACTGAGCCACCCAGGCGCCGCTCTGCATCTGAGCTTCTTAAAAGCACCTCAAATGCAGCATGTGCAAATATGGCTTCATGTCCTGCACCTTCTCCTGTACCTGCCATCAGTGCTGTTCCCCTCCATCTGGTGTTCCCTCCCTCAGAAAATAGCACTTGACCCACCCAGTTCCTCCTACCAGACACCCCTCTCATCTGTCACCCAGCCCCATCGATGTAACAGCCAGGATCTATCTTCAGGGGTCTGTTTCTCTCCCCTCAGTCTCCACCCCACTCTCTCCTGCCTCATGTAATGCCAGCCCCCTGCCCGCTCACCATGCTCTGGCCAGACAGGCTTTTTCAAGCTCGGAAAAGAATCCTGTCCGGGGCCTTTGTACTGTGCCTGAAGTGTCTGCCTCCCCACTCCCGCCCTCTTCACTGGTGGATCTCCCTTCCCCTTTCAGGTCCCACCTCCTCCACTGCCAGGTCCTGCGGAAAGCCCTCCCAGCCCCATCAGAGCCGGTGAAGTCTCCCCCAACCCCTCCCCAGCCGACAGTCCACAGCTGTGGGAGGACGGGGACCAGGCCTTCCTGCGGCTGCCCCAGCACAGGGCGGCCATAATATGCCAGGTGCAGGCTGCGCGCCAGGAAGGACGGGGTGAAGCTCGGGAGAGAAGAACCCTATGTCTCTTGGGAGAAAAGGACTGAACTAGAGGCGGTACAATGAGCCCCTCTGAGCTCTCTAGCCCTCCCCCCCCCCCCCCGGCTGACTCATTTTCCGATATCTGTTTGCTCAATTACAACACAGCCGTCTTGTCAGGCTTTAAACAACCATAACAGCTGTGACACTGACTCGCTTTTCTTCTGCTGAATATACCCTGTGCGCCAAAGTTCAGGGTTCCCTGTCACTATAGCAACTTCCATTCCACGGGTCAGCAAGAGAGAAGGTAAAACTTCTTCGGATCATCACCTACGACAGCAGGCACGTGCCCCGGAAACCATGCATTCTTTTCAACTGTTTGAGCCCAACGTGTCCTCCGTTTTAGACACGGCATGGATAAGGTGACAACAAGACAAAAGACCAACATTTTGGCAAATTCATTTATCTTCAGCTGGGTACATGAATTACGTATACAAATAGACTGATCCAAGAATTGAATCGCCTTAGAACTGCTATCAATTTTTTATCCCCCCTCCCAAAAAAATCCAAGAAAATTTAGTCAATTGCAAATAATTTTAGTTACAGCCCCCACCAAGAGATATTTGGCCCCACAATCTTTAGTACTTCCTCGGATCCAGTATATTTAACTTACCAAGGATGAGGACTGAGGACAGACCAAATTATCCTTAAGCCTTTTTTAATTGGGAATTCAAGGGTGATGAAAAATAAAACTCAATTTCTTAAAACGGTAAAACCCTGGCGTCCCCGTGGGCGACAGCCACCCTCACCCGCACCAGCTCGGGCGCAGCAGCGCCCTGCCTGTGAGAACGAACCAACCAAGAACTAACGAAGTTGAGCAGGCTCGACTAAGGGCCCCGAGGAACATGGCTTCTCACCAGTATAATAATTATTTTCTGACTGCCTATTATGCATCAGGCCAAGATTTAAGGACTTTCTGTGTATTATCCCATCTAATCCTCCTGGCCACCTTCTGAGGTGAAGCTCATTGCTATTTCCATTTTACAGATGAGGAAACTGAGGCACAGACAGCCAGCTTGTCCAGGGTCACACAGTAAGCGGTGGAGCCAGGATTCTCTCTCTCTTAACAAAGCCAACTCTCCAGTCGCTCACAGAGATGTCCTCCTTGCACTTCTGAGTTAGAGATGAAACCAGAAAAATGTTCAAATGAACTCTTCTACATTGTGAAGCTCCCTCTCGACGTCCCTCCCTTTATCACACCCATTCATCCCTAAACTAGGTTCCCTTAAAAATGGAAGAACAACATTAACTCAAACTATCCCCTAAATAAGAAAACCACATGTTTAGATATAATCCAGTGGCATCCCAGATACATTCTAAAACCAGAAAGTTCTAATAAACCTGCACTGTTCACCTTGCAACACTTAACGTTTAAATGGGTCAAATTCTCTAAACCAGTCAGTGGTGAAGGAGCATCTCCTAACCCAGACCAGGGGCAAAGATCCCCCAAGTGTCTCCTCCACCACGCTCCTCAGAGGCCAACGTGTCCTCCCAGCTCTGCCGGACGCACCAGCTCCCAGAACTGTCCGAGTAGATGCCTGGGATTGGCACAGACTCACAGCCCACGGCACAGAGTGGAACAGAACGTGGGCAGCTGAGACTCCAGCTCACACAATGCGGGGGAAAAAATCTCCCTTTATGTTTCAGTTTTCTCCCTCACAGAGTGGGGCTGGAGAAAATAACCACTGCCTACAAAGGCAAGTTGTAAAAATGGAGCTGAGCACTACTTGGAGAATATACTTTTTTGCTGTTTTAAAAAAAGAAGATCAATGGGAATGTAAATTGCTGCGGTCACTATGGAAAACAGTATGGAAGTTCCTTAAAAAATAAAAAATAGAGCTGTTATGTGATTCAGCAATTCCACTTCTGAGTATACAGCCGAAGGAAATGAAATCAGTTCCTAGAAGAGATACCCCCACCCCCAAGTTCACTGCAGCATTACTGACAACAAAGACACGGAAACAACGCAGGAGTCCATCAACAGATGAATACAGGAAATGAGGTAACCGCATACACAACGAAGTATTATGTGGCCCCGAGAAAGAAGGCAATCCTGTCATCTGCAACAACACGGATGGACCTTGAGGGCAGGGTGCTGAGTGCGAGGAGTCAGCAGAGGAAGACAAACAGGCTCTGTGATCTCACCTATATGTGGACTCCAACAAAACCAAACTCACAGAAACAACAGATTGGTGGTTGGGGGGGGGGGGGTGAGGGGGCGGGGAGGGGAAAAGGGTGAAAAGTGGTCAAAGGTACCAACTTCTAGTTATAAGATAAGTAAGTCCTGAGGATGTAATGTGCAGCGTGGTGACTACAGTTAACCATTCTGTCTTACATATTTGACAGCTGCCAAGAGAGTAGACCTTAGAAGTTCTCAACACAAGAAAAATATGACTTAACTATGACTAGACTGTGGTGATCACTGTGCACTATTTTATATATATATCAAATCATTATGCTGTACACTTTAATGCAAAGTGATTATATCTCAGTAAGACTGGGAGAAAAGAAAGAGACCCTCTGGTAGTAGGGCAAAAAAAGCATTCCAGAAGCCTAGGACTGTTTCACCACAATGCTACCATCACACTGATACTGAAACGCACCTTTGTTTATACTGACGCAGCAAGCCCTTCCTTCCATCCACCCAGATCCTACCATCCCTGCAAGTCCCACCCTCTCTGGACATTCTTTCACATTCGTTACTCAAGGACTGTTTGCGAGACCTTGATTCAAGTCACTTAACCTCTCTGCCTTTGTCTCCACATATGAGGGATGGGGAAAACAGTAAGAACTACCTTAAAGCGTTGTTGTAAGGAGTAGATGGGGAGCAAAAAGGCACGTACAGTGTTTTGCTAGTTTACGGCACATGTATGCACTCAAGTCCTTGAAATTCTTACAGCTATCAAAGCTATCATTCTGCATAGGAGCAAACAGATCCAAGGCTTGCTCAGGGTTAGACAACTGGCAAATGCCAGACCTGAGACTGAAATGCAAGATTTGACCACGGAATGACCGACTGCCCCACTGTGTGACTGAATCCTGTGGCTTTCACTGTCTGCGCCATGTCACTTGGCCCCTGCTCATGTTTCCTTGAGCTGTTTGGCAGCTGACCTAATCTTGACACCCCCTCCCCACTCAGTAAGCTTCTTGAAGGCAAGGTCTGCGTCATGTTTAGAAAGTTTTAGCAATTTTGGTGGTGGGGGTGGGGACGAGGAGAGGTTATAGGCGATGAGCTTGGGTAGATAATAAATACTCGTTGACCCAAAAAGGTACACAGAGAATAGCCTCTTTACTCAGTGACATCTGTAACACGAGCTAATGGGGCTAATAAGGTGGAGGATGTTCACGCGGCAAAAACATTTTGCTCCACATGCCAGAAATCCTTTAGGGCTTAGGGATAATGCATTTACAGTTTGCTAAATGGATTCGAGGCTGGGACGAGCCTGCGTGAGTGTGTAGATGAGAGGAACAGTACCTGGATGTCCCGTGAGCGCTCATAGGCCTGGTAGGCCACCTTCTCCTCGATGCTGGCCAGCTCCTGCTTCAGGTTGGCTGTCTCGTGCTGATGCAGGTCTGTCAGGTCATGGAGCTGGTCTTCCAGGCGCTCGTACCTTTGCAAAGAGAGGAGGTGATTCTGAGTGTGACACTTTGAGGGTCTCCTTATTCTCATTCCCTGGAAGACTATGTTTCCAAAAGAATACAACTAGCTGTGGGGAACAAGCCTTTGAAAAGCACTGAATTCCAGCACTAGAAAGGACTGGTCTCTGCCATCTTAACTTTTCTGTCCTCACTCCTGAGGTGACATACACACCAAATTTGGCGTTTCCCCCACATCAGACGAGCACCTTCACCAGTTACAGCTGATGACAGAACAGACCTGATGCGTTCACCAGGGCTGGTCAAGAGACAAGGCTGTCTGGGGTCCTGCTCAAGACAGAGACCTGCCGGCACCCCAGGGCTCCCCCTCTCCTGCTTGCACAGAGCCTGCTGGTTCACAGGCACGGCTCTCACACACCAGAGAGCCCACAAGGAAAGAACCAACTTGACACTAGAGCCAACTGCACCATTTCCCAATGCATCCCCTAACTCTGAGAATGTGTTTCAGTTCTTGGAACTTACGTGCTGATAAAAAATTAAAGCTCACTGCAAATTATAAATGGCTTTCCCAAAGTCCAAATCTTAAAAGAAGAACAAAGATTCCATTCCCACCTCCCATTTCCCTAAAAGAGGGATTTGTCTTATACTCGAAAATTTATAATGTTTATTTGAAAACAGGAATCACTATTTGGGGAAAGCATTAGTCTGAGATGACTTCTATCAGTGTCAGTGTTAGATGCTTAGAGAGGTCACCTGATAGAATCATTAAAAGGAGAGAGAGAACAAGAGGGAGGGAGGAAGAGAGACTGAGAGATTATATGTCAATTATTTCTCAAGAAAAAAAGATCAAAAAAAAATTTAATGCAGATTTAATGATTCTTCTCAGACAGGACTTCATAGGTATCCAATGTTGGTGTAAAAGCCTTGTAAAGATCTCTTACAGCGAGCACCACAGTGGCTAACTCTTGCAGATCACAAACATATGACAAACAAGAACACAAACGGTCCTACTTTTATGTAAATGCTATTTGTGACTTGGGATAAAATCTGGATCCAAAGAGTGCTGCATCCCAAACTATTCAGATGGAATTAAGTCAATATTCTCTGGAAAACCTGTGACTCAAAAATAGTTATGTGACAAAGAAATCAAAGTCAAAGATGTATGCTGAGAATTTTAAGAAACTGTTTCATAAAACGTAAGAGCTGAAAAAAGCCACATTTCTAAATTAATCCATTTAAAACCATGTAGGAGATATAAAATGTGTATTGTAAAACTCACAGTTTAATCTTAAAATATGTAATGGGCATTGACTTTTTTATCTACATTTTTACAAGTTAACATGTTCATTTTGACCAAAAAACAAACTTTTGGGGGCGCCTGGCTGGCTCAGTCGGTGGAGTGTGTGACTCCTGATTTTGGAGTTGTGGGTTCAAGCCCACGTTGGTTAGAGATTACTTAAAGAAGAGATAAAATCTTTAAAAAAAACAAAAAACAACAAAAAACAAAAAAACACTTTGGGGAATCTTTTTACTGGGAAAATGGTGGAAAAATCATTTTATTAGTATTTTTATTAGTAAGTTATAAGCACATAAAAGCCAGCCTACAAAACACCTTTTAAAGTTAGCTAATATAATTCACAATATTTGAATTTGTACTCTACTCTTAAGATTTCCTTTGAAAACAACCAGCAGCCTATCACTTTCGAGAAGGCAGTCTCACGGCAGTAAGTCATGCTTCTGAAAAGAACTGCAAGAAGCTGAATACCTGTATCTTTCCTCCTGCAGCGTCTGGGAAATAAAACCGTATTCTCTCTTGAACTGCACTTTGAGCGCTTCGATGTCCTCGGCCAGCTGAGCCTGGGTGTCCTTGATCTCCCTCAGTTCCTCCAGGATCACGGTGAGCTTGCCCTGGCTGTCCAGCGCGCTGGCTCCACCGGCCCCGAAGGACTGGTTCCCGTTACTGTCGGCGGAGCCCGATGTGCCGCTGGAACACTCGTCGTCGCTGCCATACTTGGGTTTGTTCACGATGGTCGCGCTGCCCCCGTAGGCCCGGGGACTCCCCTCAGGCCGAAACTCCTCTAAGGAATTTTTCAAGTGCGCGATGTTGTCGGCACTGCCGAACTTATTCCGGATCAGGTTGGCGAACTCTCTGGACTTGTTGAAGACGAACACGGGCGGAGTGAGGGACACGCCTGGCATGCCTGATTTACTGCACTCCGTGCTGTGGGGAGCAGTTCGAGACTTGGCGGAGGCATCTCTCAGAGCGTGGAGGTTGTCTTTGGAAATGTCCTTCGAGCTTCTGGAGGCTCCGTTCTGTTCGATCTCCCTGAGCTTTCTATGATACTGTTCTAACTTCTTCTGGAGCTGGGCGATGGAATGAGCAGATTTCTGATTCTTCTTCTCGAAGACCTGTTTGATGCGGCCGGCCTGCTGCTTGTCCGCGCTGCTGACCAGTTTCAGATACTCTGCAACGTTCCCATCGCGTGACGTCTGCTCAATTTTTATCTGCTCTGTCACCTTCAGAATTTTTTGTTTCAGGCTGTCTGCACTGAGTTTGACCTTGTGGAAGTCCAGGATGCCATCTGGTACATCAAAGTTGAGGTTGGTGTCCGACCCCCCTCGGCGAATGTTCAGGGGCAGGCTTAAGGTATTCATGTCATGACGTTCTACCTGCACGACACAGGGAAGAAGCACTTTAAGATCTGAAGTCTAAGGCATAGTTTTTGTGACAGAATCTGTGTACACACAACAGACATATCTCAGGTCCCAGATTTTTAAACTGCAAGTATTCAGGGGCACCTGAGTGGTTCAGTCGGTTGAATGTCAGACTCGGTTTCAGCTCGGGTCATGATCTCAGGGTGGTGAGATTGAGCCCTGTGCCAGGCTCCATGATGAGCAGGGAGTCTGCTTGAGTTTCTCTCTCCCTTTCCCCACTTGTAGATGCACACGCTCTCTCTCTCTCAAATAAATAAATCTTTAAACTACAAGTATTCTTAAGATAAAAACTATGCTCTCCAGTTGAACAGAGGACAGTCCAACTCCATCCTGCATCCATGTACACTAACTAACTGCGAGATGCTGGTCTCCCAGGGTGTCCAGTGTTTTGTCTGATTAGATGACAACTGCCAGTTGCCAGGGTAGAAAATGCATAATCGCAAAAGGTTACCCACTTTCCCAAAATGCCCAGGTAACTGGGGTGTCTGCCACGCCCCATTCACTGTGAATTTCAGCACTGTGGGAAATGCATCCAATTCAGAACCCAATCATGTAACAGAAGAAGGAGAAAAAGTTCCAGCAGGTACATTCATCCACACAAGAAATTATTTTCTTAATGGAATCATTAAACAGATGTGATAGGATAAGATTAATCTTACTAATACAACTGTATTTAGATGTGGAAACAACCCCAAATCACGACCTAAGTGATTTAGAAAACAAGAACAAGTGGTAATACCAAGTGAAAAGGCTTTCTCCCTCAAGGGCCACCTGGGGAAGAAGTGGGAGGTATCACTGAGCACCGTGAAGAGGAGGGTGACTAGTCTGTGCTCTAAACAGGAAAGGCAAAGGGAGTCTGGGTGCCAGGTACTACGGATATTTGTATGTGTCACCTTGTTCAATCCTCACTACCATGCCTGGTAAAGACTATGTTAAACCCATGAATGTACAAACTGAGACAGCATGAGGCAGGACCTGAACCTATGTCACCCTAACTGGGTTCTCTTTCTACATCAAGACACCCAACCAAGGTGTCCCCAGAGGACTAAAGACAAGCCTTTGCAGGGTCTGATTGCAATCTCTAAACAAAGTTTTGTAACATCTCAACAAATGCAACTTACTTATCAAGTTAACTACCCTTTGATTAAAATGTCTTGACACAGAGTCTCAATGGAGACCAAACGGTAGACAATGTTCGGCACAAGTTATCTTGTGTTTTAGAGGAGAATAGGCAGAAATAGCAAAATACTAATAAGATATTAACACACTTCCCCACCCCTCCACCCCCGCCCAAGTGACCCAGACTCGAATGCATTCGTTTCCAACAATGAAGTATTATCACTTTGTCCCACGAGAAACCCTACCCAGTGCTTTTCCCCAGAGAAAGGAGCCCAATGGCATAGTGGGACACAATCCCAGGTTGGTGAGTCAGTCCTCCTACACAACTCACAAAAGTTTGTTAACATTATTTCCTGGCCCCTCTCTTCCAACACACAATTTTGCTCTGAATAAGAAACACTGGGTGTTTTTATCTGGCAGAAGAGGATCACATGGGAAAGGCTGGAAGGGAATAAATACCAAATCATTGTAAGACTAGAAAGAAGGATAAAAATATTGTGATGTCACCTGGTCAAGATAGAAGGATGGGTGTAGGGAATAAAGAAGTCCTAGAGAGAAGACCACAGGGAGCTCAAGGAAACTATGTACCTATGGCTCACTAATGAACCCAAACAGGAATGGGTTCAAATTACAGTAACACAGAATGCACTAAATCTAGAAAATGTTTATTCAGGGCAGACTGGGTAATCTGTGGTAACTGTACAATTATGAGGCAACAATGTGATTTCATTGGAGATGTTCACTGATTATGCTATTCTACTTCTCAGAAACTTCCTTTGGTTCCCCAAAGCCTCCCAAATTAATAATACAACCCAGCCACTATAAGGTCTACCCTACCTTTCAGGCTTCACCTTGCACCTAATGGATGCCATTGATCTTAAGTGAACCATACAACCCAAAGTTCCCGGAACATATGTGAATTTTCTAGGGATTTTCTCATATGAAGGATGCCTAGCGCTCATCCCCTTCTGATTATCAAAATCTCACATATTCTTGAAGATCCACTTAAAATCCCACTTACGCCATGAAGCCGTTCCTAGTCCACCAGCAAGCTGCCTGTTCTTTCTGTGATCCTCCCTGTTGCTTCTGCGGCACCACCTGACGTGTCCTTGTATCCCTCATCCATGGATTTTATTCCCCATGGGGTACAGGCTCTTTCAGGGGACAGACGTGTCACACTTATACCCAGTCTGTAGTGTTAACTCCGTCCCTATTCACAGGAGGCTGTCAATGTTTGTTGAACTCAAATGACATCATTCTTTATTCTAGGAGAGTCACTGAAATCACTTAAGATACATTTTAATAGAATCAACAAAATGACCTTGGACGTTCTGCCCATATGGACCTGATAATTTCAGGCAGAGCTGTTTTCTCAATAGCTGGGTAATAACTTCTATATAATTTCAAACTGGTTCAACTAAATGGAGATTTTTCTGAGGATCAGTGTGCAACAAGATAACACAAATACAAATAAGGACTTTTAAACTTTAACTGAAGTCTAATTTACACACAGAAAGGAGCACATTTAATAAGAATAAAACTCAATGAACTTTCACAAACTGGATATACTGTATAACCAGGACCCAGGAAAACAAACAAACAAACAAACAAAAACAAAGGGGCACCTGGGTGGCTCAGTCAGTCAAGCCTCCAACTCTTGATTTCAGCTCAGGTTGTGATCTCAGGGTTACAGCCGAGTCAGGCTCTGTGCTGGGCATGGAGCCTGCTTAAGTTTCTCTCTCTCCTTCTCCCTCAGCCTCTCGCCCTCCCTCCCTCTCTAAAAATCAAACAAACCAAAAAACAACCCAATAAAACAAAACAGAAGCTCGCCATGCCCCTTTCAATCTTAAGTACATCACCCCCATCTCCAGGGGTAACCACGAGCCTCACCCCTAAGAGCACGCCTTAGTTTTGACTAATTATCACTCACTCTACTTGCCTTTTTTGCTGCACTTTGTCTGTGAGACTCCTAAGACCTTGTTTTTACCCTCTGGAGCTCAAAGATCAGATTAAGTTATTTTAAGAAAAACCACCCAAACCTGCTTGGTACTGAGAAGTCCACCATGCTGGAAGATGCACAGGTTTTTACACCTTACCTTCCCAACGCAGCCGTAAGTCACCACCTGTTCCTCCTTTAATGCTCAACCCCACCGCAGTGGGCCATCCAGCTCTGGCATCACAGTGCAATGGCCTCGTCCCTTAGAGACGGCTGGGCCAGGACAGCCTCGAAACTCAGGAATGTTTGCGCAGAGAGCCGCCTGACTTTTGGCTCACTTTAAACTTATAACAATGCTTGGCATGTCCTCGAGAGTCCAGGTTGGGGAGAGCAACAGCATTCAAAGCTCAAATCAATCAATCGTACTGCTTGTCAGCAAATCTCAGTTAAAAATGTTTGATGAGGGTAGAAGGTTGAAACTATTGTTGGGCCGCACCTTTTTATAGCCTTTTATAGCCCTAGCTCTGCAGGGTAATTAAGAGCCAGCTGTACACATCACTACTAGATGTCCCTACATTCCCGAAACTCAAAGTGAAATGTCGTCTATGCGCTGGGGAGAAAGCTGTGGGCGTCCTCCGTCCTCCACTCAATCTGGAGCCGGCCCTGCGGGCACCTGCGCACCACAGCCGTTTCAGGATGAGACCCAGGGAGGACAAAGGTTCCCAGCTGACCCGGAGTGAATGTGCACGCGAACCGTGTGGATTAGGAGACGCATGTTCCAGTTTGGGCACCGACATCAACTGGTTCTGTGTTCTTAGCTAAGTCAAGTCACTTCTGTAGGCTTCAACTTCCTCATCTATAAAGAGATCAAGCCAGACCACTCAGAGCTACCATCACAAAATTCCATAAAATTTAATCCAAGCTATCTTTACTGTGAGACATTATCATGAAATAGTCAAGACCCTGGGCTCTGGAGAGAAGAGTACTTTTGGTTTCGGTCTTGATGCCACTCTTCCAAGCTGTGTGACTTTGGAAAAACGACCTCGCCTTTCTGTGGCTCAGTTTCCTCTTCTGTCAAGTGGAGATAACCCTTCTTCAAAGAGTTGTGAGGGAAAAATGAGATCATGCACATAAAGTACTTAAAGAGTTCCTGGCACAGAGAATGGTTTCAAAAAAGGTTTGCTATTGTTGTCATTCCAATTTCATTTAAAGATGTACCTGTATGTAAAAATGGAAAGGAAAACAAGCTCCAAACAATGGTTATCTTTTGCACGGTGGGGTTAAGAGGAGTCATTCTTTTTATTGCGTTTCCGTATTTTCCAACTCAAAAAATTAATGAACAGGAATTTTACCATTTTGGCAGAATAGATGCTATTTTTAAAAATGACTGCTAGCCCCTTTCAGTACTCTTGGAATTACTTGGTTATTCTTGGTTTATGTGAAAGGCAGACCACCAGCATCTTAGTGAAAAGCCATTCCTAATAATGTTTTCCTTCCGGCAGCAAAATCATTTCCCCTGTCACCTCAGTGTTCTGGAACAAAGGCTACAGAAAAGCCTAGGCCCTGGACTAACATCAAAAACGGACTCTGAGTCATCTCTGCAACAATCCAAGCTTCCAACACAGCGTAAGTGAGCTCACCTTGCTCACCGGGAAGCCAGGCCCAGCTCAATCAATGACAGCGCTGCTCGGACACACTGTGCAGGCTTCCTGAGAGGGCTCTCTCCATGACGTTTCACATTTAACCCCTAAAAGCTCCAGAGGAAAATGAACAAAAGGGAAGGACAGCCCAGGCAGAGGCACACCACCCAAAACCCCACCCACGAGAACTGGGAAAGGGAAAGCGAAGAACTGGGCTGGATGCCTAGAGGGCACAGGCTGAGGCTCTGGGGGTCACAGAGGGGCCCGAATATGCAGAGGCACGGAGAGATCAGAATTAGGGAGGGAGAACAGCCGAGGCCGGGTACAATGAACCTTCGGCATCAAGGAAAGCTGCTCAAGCTCAGTCGTACAAGGAAAGAGTCAGGTCCTTCAAACTCCTGTCATTTCCCCGGGCAACAGTATTTCCCAGCACCCACGAGGGTGCTTTCAGAGGCCCACAAAGGAGCTGCAAGTATCCAAAGGCGCTCCCAAGTCCTTGTGGCCAGGTGTCCGAGCCAACATAGCTGACATTCTGTACTCTCACTCATTTTGGCTAGAATCTAACTTCAAGTCCAGAGGCAAGGCTGTTCCTGCGGCTTGCCACTCAGAATGTGCTAGGCTTTGCTGTGGCAATAATGCCAAAATCTCAGTGGTTTAAAGAAAAAGACGAAAAAAAAGAAAAGGTTCATTTTTTGCTCATGCTAACAAGACAGATGGTACTCAGCTGGGGGGCCGGGCCGTGAGGGAGCCTCTAGGACAACCTTCTGTGATATTGCTGGGGCCACGACAGGGGACTTGCTGAATCACTCGCTGGGGCCTCAAGACTTCCACCAGAAGAGACACCTGTGGTTTCCCCTGCTCACTGCAGTGGGCTTAGCTAATCTCAAGGGAAGTACAGGACAGGGAAGTAAAATCCTACCACATGCCCAGGAGGAAAAATGTCATGGTAGAGACATGTGTCGCATCTCACTTATTAAAAAATCTGAGATGGGTTCTACTATTATTACTATTTTACAAATGAGAAAACTAGGCCCAGAGAAGTTAAGTTGCCTCGGGGCACACGACCAGTAAATGACAGAGTGAAGACTGAAACCCAGGCGGTCTGTCTCCGGAGCCTGCCTCCCTAACAATGACTACTTGTGTGATGAGTCACGCATTGTGCTACATATTTTTTTTTAGTATTCACATATTCTGCACGCTAACCCTATCTGATGAGAAAAGCAAGGCTTATAAAGAATATATATGTGGGGCGCCTAGGTGGCTCAGTGGGTTAACCGTCTGCCATGACCCCAGGGTCCTGCTCAGTGGGGAGCCTGCTTCTCCCTCTGTCTACCCCTCTGTCTACTCGTGCTCACTCTCTCTGTCTCTGTCAATAAACAAATTAAATATTTTAAAAAAAAGAATATATATGTTTCTTGAGGTCCTCCATAGATAATAAATAGCTTAGTTGGGGCTTAACTCTGATACATGAAACATGCAAGACGTTGTAAGACCTAAGTTCAGCCACCAACTGTGTAAGAACCCATTCCACAGTGTCCCTTCCACGGGCACCCAGACTTGCACGAACACTCTGCATTTGGTTTAGACGGCTCTGTCAGCACACTCGCCCTCCCGCAGGCTAAACTTGAAATCATCACCCACTGCCTACCCGCACCACAGCCCTGGGGCTGCTGGCTGCCACCACACCAATCTCAAGTTGGATACGGCCTGTCCACCCATTCTACTTTGTCCATGCTGTAATCATGGGCAAGCATTTACAGTCACTAAGACAAGACAGAATGAGAGAAGGTAAAAACCAGAGAAGTGAGATGAGAGACCCACGGGGAAGAGGCAAGCCCGTCTAAGGGCCTAACAACTGAGGGGTTCAGTTCTGGATGCACATGGGGAAAGGTGCTCAGTAAAAAAGCCATGAATCTACCTGGAGAAAAGGGAAGACCACCCTTCCGTAGGCTGGGTGATCATGCAGAGAGAACAAGGTGCTGCCCAGCACGGCCCTTTAGGGGATACCTTTTTTATGTTCTACCAAAAAACGTGAGCTTCGTATCACTTTGCGGCTAGTAATACAAAGGACACCACTAAGCCATCTTCCCTCCTGCTGCTCTGTGGTGATCGGACACGCGCTTGCAAAATATCACGCCATTCAGTAAACATGGAACCCTGGGAAGCCAAGCAAATCCCTAGACCCTAGCACCCAAGACCTCGTTTTCTTGCTAAAGGAGCTAACCTGCACTGGAGAAGTACGTAAGCTGTGCTAAGCTTCCTTATCATGACACAACGAACACACGCATGTGGACACCTATGCAGAATATTCGGTACCTCTGGTATAGAAGAACGCCACTTTCCCTCCCACTACCCGCTAGAAATGAAAGATCTTACAGCTCTCCATAGAGTGCCCAAAAGGATATTTTATTGGTAAAGTGTCTTCATAAAATGTTTGTTCTAATTAGTTTAGACAAAGAATACTTCCTTCTGTAGTTGGGGTCTGACAAGAGTACACCGTGAACTTCTTTAAAGTGTGTGTGTCAGAAAAATCTTCCCAGAAAAAGGACTGAACTTCTCCAAAGTTCACGATGTTCAGGACAGGAACTGAGTCACTAGTTTAACCATGAAGGTTTTATTGTTCCCTGCCTCTTCCTCTCTTAGCATCACTGACAAAAGAAACAGCATCAGAAGTTCTAGTTCTGGCCTGCAGGTGACATTCACCTCACTACTCTGGGATTAAGGATCATAAGGAACAGGGGCTGGAGTACCCGACCCTTTGCTGGCCCAATCCTTTATCCAGACACTGCAAATTAACAGACGAAAGGCGATTAGACCAAGTGTTTAAGGCTCTCAAAAACAAATTCTTCAAGCATCTTCAAGCACTTACAAACACTCGATACTGTAATTAGAAATAATTATCTTCTCATTAAGCCTCTACCAGGCAGCCGTGGTAACCTACTTGGAGTCACATGCACTAGAAAATGTAGATGTCTTCAAAATAGCTTCTAAGTCACACTTTTGATTAATACAAACTCATCCCTTACAAAATGAGTCTGACCCGGTAAAGACTTCCTGGATGCTGTATAACCCACTGAAGAATTAAATGAAAGGGGGGAAAGGCCAGATGAGGAAGCCTAGGGTAATGAAAATCGAAAACATACGCCAAACACCAACTGTAGGTGAGGGACAGCCACGGTCCCTTGGGGCAGGGACCATACAGGCATGTGAAGCGACACCAAAAGGGGGCTCTTTCAAGGAGAAAGGAGTCTCTGGGCATCACCTGTACCTCAAAGACAGGCAAGTTTGGGAAAGGGAAGCAAGCCCCTACCACCTGCCCCTCACCTCTCAGGCTGGGCAGTAAGAACACAGCCTTCTAGAAGGAAGGGCTCCCAGTTCCTTCTGGTGGGGAGATGTGGGATGGTGTGTTCTAAAGAAGGGGAAGCAGGAAACCCCAATTTTAGGACTAAATGCAGAATAAACATCACTGTGGCTTTTACTTCCTTCACTTAGAACTGAGGGGTGTGAGAACCCCAGGGCACTGAACTGAGCACTTCCGGGGGGGCGGGCTGGAATCCCTGCCACCAGGGGAGTTACTCACCACCAGTTTCTGGCACCATGTGTCCCTAAAACCTGTCCGGGAAGAGGACTGAGCGCTCGTCTTGAGGGCTGGGGGAGGGGGGGAGAGGTGGAAATACCAGACAACACTCCAGGAGAACCCCCCAGGAACCGAGGTAGGAGGGGCAGCTCTGAAGGAGGAGGAAAAAATGGGTCTGCAAGCCCTTAGCCAGTGAGCAGGAAGAAGGGCATTTACTCACTACCTCCCTCACCCCCAAGAGGCAGAGGGTGGGGGTTCTTGGGAAGAACGTGCGCTTAATTGAAGTTTCTGAACGATAACCCTGAAGCCAGCACTGTCTTGCAGTCTTTCAGCATCTCCTGTCCAAACGAGGTCTTGGAGGACTTCTTAGCTCCCTCTCAGACACACCTGACAACGACAACGACTAACTTCACATGAGTGGGACTGACCTGCAACAGAAGTTAGACTCTCAGCACTGGGAGAATCCTTGCAAATCTCTCACTTGGCCTAATGCCTGTTTTAAAAACAGCAGCTACGAACCCAAGTGACTTTCATTTCAATCCATATTCTGTTCATTAGAGGTACCTTCCCCAGGAAAAGTAATTGTCCCTACAAGGGAAAGTAATTTGTCTACTAACGTACAGCTTCTTAGATAAATACATAAAGTGAATATAATAGTCAACACAATAGGGGTGTCTATCAGAGAACAATCATCTTATTTCCCTTTGTGCCTTGGGTGCTAGGAAGTTCAGAACCAAATGAGTAACTGTCACATTAGCCTTACCCTACTTTAAAAAAAATTTTTTTTTAATTTTTGGATATTATTGCTACTCTGTTTCTCATGTGCCTTATCATAACCTCTTAGGAGAAAGAGGGAGGTGGACCTTAATCTACAGATGCGAGGTATGTCATCCTGCTTGGAGGTGAATGCTCTACTCGCACTCCCATATGTACAAGGGGGAATGTGGTCATAAAACTGGCACAACCTCTTCTGTCCCCCATTGCCAGGGCACCCACAGAAAGCCACACTAAAGGTCACAGCTTGGCTTGTGTCCTTCGAAAAGTTGCTTAATAAGACTGGGCCAGGAAATAGAACTTGATACTCGGACCCCAAAGTACATCCCCAAAGCAAACCTAAACCTCATCATTAAGTTATTCTCTGCAGGACAGGGTTTAATTTGTTTGGGGTACTATAAAAAAAATTGCCTATGTACTGGATAATCTGTAGTATAGAATTTTGTTATAAATAGATCAGAACACAGCTAGCCATCAGATAGGGCTTAGAAATAATACACTTAATTTTGAAGTAGAAAAAAACTGATCCTTATTAGTTTCTTTTCCTTTTGCAATATGGAACTTATTTCCTTTATGCAATTTTATTTTTTTCTAACGTAAGCCAGGAGTATTATCACCAAATGGCAATTAGAAATAAAAATCTCCCTTTCATTCTACCAAAATCATAAATAGCATCATATTCAAGGAAAAAAACCTTAATGTCCACGAAAAGCACATTCAATCAACATTCTAGTATTTGTTTTTTGTATGGAAGTTGTGTTAGGCTTCAAATGAGGCCAAGCAATATAAAAACTCTGATCGCCTTGGGCCAAATTAAACTATGTTTTTTTTTTTTTTAAAGATTTTATTTATTTATTCGACAGAGATAGAGACAGCCAGCGAGAGAGGGAACACAAGCAAGGGGAGTGGGAGAGGAAGAAGCAGGCTCATAGCGGAAGAGCCTGATGTGGGGCTCGATCCCAGAACGCCGGGATCACGCCCTGAGCCGAAGGCAGACGCTTAACCGCTGTGCCACCCAGGCGCCCCTAAACTATGTTTTTAAAAGATAAACCAGATCGTGTCCTGTTCCTTATGAAAACATTTAAAATTCCCTAGACTAGGGGTGCTTGACTGGCTCAGTCAGTAGAGCATGTGACTCTTGATCTCGGAATCATGAGTTCAAGCCCCAAGGAAGGAAGGAAGGAAGGGAGGGAGGGAGGGTGGTAGGGAAGGAAGGAAGGAAAAGGTAATAAAAAAAAAATCCCCTAAAGAGTGAAATCCTTAGCAAAGAATTTAGAACTCTCTTGATCAGGGCCCTATCTTAGCCATATTCCAGGAGACTCGTCCATAATGATATTTTGAGCACATCTATGCACAAGGCACCAGAGTTAGGTTGGAGTTTTATATACCCTCATTTAATCCCCACAGCTCCACGAAGTAGGTGTCAATAACTGTGCTTTATAGATTTGGAATGGGGAGGCATCAAATAACCAGGACTTGTACCAAAGTCCAAGCTGTTAGCCTTTATCTTATTCCATTACTCCGATAAGCCCCTGAATGCCTCATGCACTTTTCCATTTCAGTGTGTTCCTCACCCCTAGCGTGGCCTTGCAGGCCTCCACCCCAATTTACCTTTCAAGGACCAGTTCAAATACCGCCTCTTCCACAAAGCTACCCCCACCCCAATGCTCAGCTAGAACTGACTGCTTCCTTTTTGCTCTCAACAAAATTTGCATTTACCCCTTTAACAGTGCTTATTCTGCTCAGTATCTAAATATCTGTAGAACATATGGCACCCCACTATATTGCAGCCTCAAAGGGACACAATGTCCAATAAGCCACCTGCGTCCTACCCCACATTCCTTCCTCAATAGGACCTTAGTCTCTGTTGCTCAATCAATGGTAGACAAACAGCCAACTGGGGCAGCCAGTTGTCCCGCATGTTCACAATCTCTCAGCTGTTAGCTATGAGATCAAGGAGAACCTGCAGCTGAGGTTATCCAGGATTATCTTCCAAGACAGACTGGACCACAGTCAGTTAATGGCTCATGATTTGTGCAAGAGATGAAGTATTCAAAAACTGATGTGTTGCATGGCTTTCTGTTGCTCCAAACAGAATACAGGTGACCAATTAACAAATGACAATTATTAAGATCCACAATATACAGAATACGCAGGTGTACTATTCCCTTCCTCCCTAAGTGACATCTTCCCTGCGGTCACCATCATAACTGTCGCTGAGAATCCGCATGCCTGCTCCCTCTAAGATACCACTCCATTATCTGTGATGGCGTAAGGATGCGTGCAGTCTGGTACTGCATTAAATGAAAAACTTAAAAAAATAATACATCTACTGCAGCAGCAATAGTAACAAGTGTATTTCTCTGTCCCTTAGGAAATCATAATGGAAAGTGAACACAAAAATAAAGGAGTCCTTTTATCCTCCAAAGTCCAAGAAGGCAATGATTTCTTTTAAAGGACAAAAGCAGGCCTCAAGAAGAATGGTCCGAGAGAGGACAGGATCTTGGCAAAACAGTACAAATTAATTTTAAAAAGAGAAGCTACCAGTTAAAGACTTAAGCATCATATAATTTTCTACACGCTTCACATACATTATTTAGTTTTCCTTTCAAGAACAGGAGATTAGAATAATTACTCCTACTTTACAGATGGAAAAAGCAAGTGGCTTGTCTGAAGTCATAAAGCCAGTGAGCCACAGGGCTGTGACTCCAGCCGGCTCCAAGGCCTTTCACCGAGAGCCTGCTGCGGTACGCCAGACCCTTTACTAGGCACAAAGTTAGAGAAGAAACTAGCTTAACCCCCGAGATATCTTGAATAAAATATGTAGGCTGCTTCTGTTTGAACCAATAATGATGATTCTCAACGCCAGTTTGCACATCAAGTCCCACTTCTGGCTATAGCCCTGGTAGGTATATAATCATTAGAGGCTCTGCTACCAAGATGAAGGGAAGAGGAGGCTTCCTTCTCCCAGAGCCACAGCAGTTTAAAAGCACTGAAGATTTGTATTTTGGATAGAGGATAGTCCTCTAGGAACACATTGTTTTATAACCTGGAAAAAAGTAAACTACAAAGAAATAAATTGAATTGTGGATTGTGATTTTTAAGATAAACACTATCCCATGACCTTTCTTACCTCCCAGGCCTATATCTGGGTTGACAATATTTCCAGAGGGCACAACCTTCCAGGGCCTACTCAAAACACTTGCAAGCAACCAGCCAGCTGAGACGCACGGGAAAGCCCCAATTCCAAAGCCATGGGTCCTGAACAGAGGCTAATTATATCACAGTGGTAGCATACGTTAGTGGTTAAAAGCAGATTCAGAGCCAGACCGCACAGGTTCAAATCCCAGCTCTGCCACATTAAATGTATCATCAAAGGAAGTTGCTTATTCTATGCCTCAGTTTCCTCAATCTGTAAAGCAGAGACAGCAGTACCTACTTCACAGGGCAATCGTGAAGATTAAATGAATGAATAATTGTGAAGTGCTTAGAACAGGGCCTTGTGCAGAATTAGGTGCTCTAAGTGCAGGCTACCGTTTATCCAACACAATGCACCCCAAGCAAGCAGGAACTTCAGAAAAGTCCAAAGCCAAGAGCCACACTGCTGCTGTCACCACGATTAAGCTCTTCCAGTGGAAGGTGACAATTCCCTCACCGCCCCGCTCCACGGACTCTGCTTGTGTGTGCACGTGCATCCTGCAGGGGAGACACAGGAGGAGAAAAGACAAGCAGGGTCTCAACCCACACGGGATGCCCCTTCAGAATCAAGTTTCAATGAACCGGAACTGAACAGTCAAGAGAATTTTCTCAAAAGATTCCCATTTACCCAAAAGCAGAATACCTACTACCTGAGCGACTAAATCCAACTTTTGAAAAGGTACAAGACCTCAAATGACTGAAACTTAAAATCTCAGTATCTGGTCCTGAAGTTGTTAAATAGGGATCAAAGTCTTCTATGTTGCTACTTTGGTAAAACGAGGACTCTAAATTAAGGCCCTAAAGAGAGATGTCTGACATCTCCTCACACCTTTAAGCAAAACAAGGAAAAACTGTATTAGAAAATCTAATGATTGTAACTTGCTACTTCCTGTAACAAGCCTCCTAAACTAATTCTTGAGAGCGTTGGGTCAAGCAAGCTTGTTTTTACGGATATGTGGGGTTTTCTCAAACTGGGTTAGAGTGAATTCCATGAGCTTCTCTCTCAATGGCATCATGTTCTCATTTTACCCAGGTTCTCTCTCCACCCCTGACTCAAGATGTCACAAATCCTCTTCTGTGTCCGATAATTTCTCCCTAGATCGACCCTTCCCTGCTATCCCCAGATCCGCCTACCTGAATCCACACCCCCACTTACTACCTCATCCAGACAAAGGGCAAGAGTTTAAACAGGTTTCACGGTGATGTTTTACTTCTTCAACACGTCCATGGAGAGTCATTATGCTCACCTTCTCCACTTACGCTTGCTTCACACAAGAACACTGGACAAGCTGTACAACGGCTCTTCCTTTAATAAAGGAACTGGGTTTTTCCTCCTGCTGGTACTTAATCCCTGAGTAACATTTCCTATTCCAACTACCCTAGGTCTTTCTCCGTCCTTCCACCACTTCCCTGACGGACCTCAGCACCACAGTGCACCGAACACACTTCTGCACCTCCGTTCCACCTCAGTACTTACGTCATTCCCTTCTGGGCATACCCTTTCCGAGACCTCTGTCCGATCCAAATCCTACCATCCCTCCGAGATTTCTTCCATGAACTCCTGCCCATGTTACTTCCTCTCCCTTCTGATCCATTCCGGTTCTTATTAAGACTGTTGAGAGGGACCCTTCTTGTTTTATCTTCCTTGCTGGATTTTTAGGTTACTGAAAGCACTCACTCTTTCAGATGCCATATGACACTCAGACCAGAACTAGCCATATCACTGCGCAGCAAATACTTATTTACGTAACCACCTTCTCTATACTGCTATATTACTGCTATAAAGCCCTAGTTCCAAATTCTGAAGGAGATCCACAGTAAGAGATACGTATTTATCAATACATACATACATAGATGTGTACATCTATACATACACGTATGTAACCGAAACAAGTTTTATGAAATAATACTTATCTTTACTACATGCAACCCAACCACAAGCATATATTTTAAAATAAAGTTAGCTCATTTTTTGGACCACAGCATATGAGTAAATTATAATTAATTTTGTTAGGGTATGTTAATTTTATTGTGTGGAAAAACTCCTTATTTTTGTATACACGTCAGAAACAAAGTACCCTGATGTCTGCAGTGACTTATTTTGAAACAGATTACATACACACTACATAATGTAAGTATGAAAAATTTAATTATTGAATCTGGATAAGGTAGATGAGTATCTGCTGTACTCTTCCTTCTACTTTTCCATATAAAAATATGATAGCTATTATGCATTAAATTCATTCCATGACCAATAAATGGGATTCAATCCTGTTTGAAAAACAGTGCTTTATAATTCGGAAAAAGACAAGCCACATGTTTCTGTGTTTGATAATTTTATTTAAAGAGGCTCTAACATACTGAAGAATGTTCTATGGCTATTTACTGGCCAGTGGGGTCAATAAACTTTGCGTTGCTGAGTCCACTAATCTCTCCCACAACATTCTTTCTATGAAACTTTCTGCGAATCATTACTTCCTTAGCAGTAAGGTATCTGATCAAGGAACAGTTTTCTACTTGCAAAGTAAAACTGTGAACTCAGAGTTTACCCTAAGACTTCTTCTTTTTTTTTAATTTAAATTCAATTAGCCAACATATAGTACACATCATTAGTTTCTGATGTAGTGTTCAATGATTCATTAGTTGCGTACAATACCCAGTGCTCATCACTACCCTAAGACTTCTCATCCTAGAGAAAAGCTTTGTGGTTTTCACCAAGGCTTTAAAACGACTACACCTGCGAACAACAAAAAATCAAGACAGTGCACTGAAACTGCAAAAGTCATAATAAGCATATGCATGGATTAAAACTTTCCCCCTTTCTTCTCAAGAACTGGTTCTTGTAAAAGAATAAATTCCATGAACAGAGTAAGACCTCATGTAATTGATACCAACAGGGAAGTGTTATGGAAATCTTTAGATAATTGACATCCTTACCATTTAAGGGCCAACATGTTTAAGTCTTGCTGATGATGGATTTCTAAATTCCCAAGAATGCCTCCCTGTTGACTAGGGTCATCCATACAACCAGGTTTGAACTGTGACAGAACGTAGTCATAGTTTCTTCCTGACCCTAGGAAGAAACCTGAACTAGGTGAGTCGGGGACCTGGGGGTCTAGTGAACTCTTCAGTCTTAGGTCCCTCATTTGAGAAAACAAGGTGGCTGACCTCGGCAACCTCTAAGGCCCATTCTACCATTACTAGGTCTGGGAAGCTGGAAGCCCCCAGCACATACCAGGTAATACACATTGAATATGTACTCTTCCTTATAATGAATCTTACTCACCAAAATGAATATGAAGCAAAAAGCATATGCAGCAACTAACAAGAATGAACAGCTAGGGCACCTGGGTGGCTCAGTCAGTTGAGCGTCTGACTCTTGATTTCAGCTCAGGTCACAATCTCGGGATTGTGGTATCAAGCCCTGCTCAACAGGGAGTCTGCCTGGGATTCCCTCTCTCCCTCTCCCTTTGTCCACGCCTGCTCTCTAAAATAAATAAATCAATCTTTAAAAAAAGAAGAATGAATAGCTATTAACACAGCACAGATGAATCTGTCACACTTAATGAAAGAAACCACACACAAAAACGTACAGGCTATAGGATTCTCCTGATCTGGAGGTTGGAACTGTGGTAGGTCACCCTTGCTGGGAAGCAGGGGTAGGGAGAAGGATTTGCCAGAAGGTGGCACAAGGGAACGCTGAGGTGCCAACAATGCTGATGCAGGTGGTAGCTACGCAGTGCACACACAGGTAAAAATTGTCCAAGTGTACATTTCAGATGTATGCACTTTACGGCAAGTTACCCCTCAAAAAAGTAACAACTAAAATGCAAATGCTCAAAACACAGAGAAAGCCCGGAAATCTGTATGGCATACTAGCAAAGCACTAATATCTGGGGCATAATTAAACATCAGATTTAGATGCAAAGATATTTAATCCTAAATTCTGCAAAATGCAGCAACATCCAAAACACCATTTTTGATGCAGATTGTGAATGCCCTGGTTGATTACATAATAGTTATTTAGAAAGCCAATGTTTCTCAGATTTAACTAAAAGCACACAAAGTACAATTAGAGTTAAGCCAAATGTTTTTATGATAGCTAATGGAATTGATTTAGACCAAATATTCTTATGATAGTTAATGGAATTGACTAATTTAGGTTAATGGAACTAATAGTTAATGGAATTGATTCATTCAGGTTCCAAACCAAACCCCCAATATACGTATTTTCCACTCAAAAAACGTTTTTTCGGATATCTTCTGTGAGCCAGGCGGTATGCTGAAAGTACCAGCGTCAGAAAGGTGAATGTGACAAACTCTGCTCCCGGAGCTCCTGCTTGGACACGAGACATACAGACCCACACAACTGCGGAAGAATGCCATAGGTACCATAAGGAATAAAGAGGCAGAGATAAGTAACCAGAAGCCTTCAGTGAAACAGCTTCTAAGAAGATGATACTTGATTTGGACACAGAAGAGGCGACTCAAAAATCAGCCAAAAGAACCGAGCAAAGAGCACAATGTGACCACAGAGGCAAAAAGTAGAATATTTGAGAAACTAACGGTTTCCTGAGGTATCCGGAATTTAGAAGGATTGAACGTGTTGTTCTAAATGAGGGTACAGTTGAGGGCTGGGGCAAAAAAAAGAGGTCAGGGCAAGCATTTCCGAAAGGCAGAGGCACGAGACAGAATGCAGACAGCCTACAGCTGGCTCCACAGACCACGCAAGACTTGACACTTGACCACGCAGGCAAGAGGAAGCCAGGGTTTTAAAAGTCAGTGGAGATTTTTTTAAATCATAAATACATTGAGAAATAGGGGTGTCTGGGTGGCTCCGTTGGTTGAGCGTTTGACTCTTGGTTTCGGCTCAGGTCCTGATCTCAGGGTTGTGGGATTGAGGCCTCCACTGGGCTCTGTGCTCAGCGCAGAGTCAGCTTGTCCCTCTCCCCTCCCTCTCTGCCCCTCCCCATATGTAAGTGCCACAGGTGCTTTATCTCTCAAATAAATAAAATCTTTTAAAAATATTGAGAAGTAAAGATTTTGAGATATCAAAAAGCATACGGGGAAAAAAATCACCCACCCATAAAATCCTCCCTTAAATACAGACACTGTTTAGATTCTTTTAAAAACAGAAATGTGGTTATACTGTACATAGGGATTTCGGATACAGTTCAAGTGCTGTGTACACAGTGACATAAGAAGAATTCATTAATCTGTAGGATTTGGTCAGTGTATGCCTGTACGCTCACACTGCATCACATACCAACACTAACTGGGCCTCTGTGTGAGATGCGGAGATCCTATAACCAAATCCACTATTTAAAAAAAAAAAATCATTTGAGGCTAAGGACAGCTGAGTTCTCACCTAAAATAATAATACCCATACCATGATGAGAAATCAGGCATTTTGCCCCACGAATACGTGAGATAATTTATCCCATCTCTACTCCTCTCTCTTCTGGAGACATGAGAGGCTAAACACATTCTAGTGATTGCAGCCCTACTGCTTTTATCAGAGGCTCCACAGATTACAAACGACAAAATTTTTACATAAAATGAAAGAAAAGGCAGGAGCTAAAGATGACTTCCCTGAAGGCTATGCTTCCTTTTGTCTTTTATTTCTGGATTGAAAAGTGAAATCCTTCAATGTATGCCGAAATTATATTCTGCTCACTCTAAGCCATAGTTGGAAAATATCCCAGGTTCTTCTGACTGTAGGAAAGCACCACAATATACCTAACCACACTGCAGATCCATTACGACTCAAATTCCATCTGAAAAAATTTTAAAATCCAAATTAGATTAGTAAAGGGGGGGGGAGGCACGTGAAGGAAAGAAAGCTATCTGGAAAAGTTTCAACGCCAGATGCTTTTTTTCTCTTCACTGGCAACTATAATGACGCAAATCCTGGGTCCGTACCTGGCCTAGAGCCCTAACTTTCCAATGAGACCGCAAGAACTCTCAGGACACCTGTTCTGAGCTTACTACAAAACTGCCTATGTGCCGAATTACTGTCGGAAAACTTACTTCATGCTCAGTCGGAAGACTGCCTTTCTAAAGAGGCTTTACTCATGCTGGTTCCCTAAGACATATGAATGATGGGGTTTTCTTTTTGCCTAACATTGGGAAAGTTGATGGCCTTACTAAGACTCCAGGGGCTGCTAACGATGTAAGAGTACTCCAATGTGGTGTACTTTATTAATTCAACTGAGTCCACCTACCTTATTCAGCATTTCAAAATGTTAAAGAACCATCTGTTCAAGATTCACTGAGAACATTATGAAACCTCATTCAGCCCAAGATATTACCCTGAATTTGATGAACTGAAATGTCATTGATTTCTATACTTGATGATGCTTCTGATGTCATTCATTACTTCAGATATTGTTATGACTGATGTTCTACTAATAAAGCATTGTAAATATGAATCTGTAAGTACCGCACACAATCCTTGTGTCTGAGAAAAAATGCTCAAATGCTTTTCATCCTGGATAAACATGGTCAACAATCAGTGAATATACACTTCATATTATAGGACTGACTCAAAGTGTTCAATCATATCTCATTAGAGGCAAGGGCATGTTTATCTTATTAACAGGCACACTTTTCAAAGGAACAAAACTTTATATATAAACAGTGGGAAAGTGACAAACATAATTAGGCAAAATTAAATAACAAGCAGATTTGGGCACCATCACTTATTCCACTTATATAACACCCTTCATCAAAAATCTCAATAACAAACTGAGGGCTTCAGAGGGGAGAGGGGTGGGGGATTAGGATAGGCTGGTGATGGGTAGTAAGGAGGGCACGTACTGCATGGTGCACTGGGTGTTATACGCAATTAATGAATCATGGAACATTACATCAAAAACTAGGGATGTACTGTATGGTGACTAACATAACATAATAAAAAATTATTATTAAAAAAAAACTCAATAAACCTTGCCAAGTATTCTCGTCCCAACCTGGGGATAAGATTATCTGAAAGTATTATAAGTCTACTCTGAATTTCACACTAAGCAACTGACAGGCATTCAGTCTTCAGGACTCCTTGCTAATTCGTTCCTCCCTCCTTGCCCCCACTACTAAATTCTCTTTCTTTCTTGATAATCTCTCCAACTCCTAACCCCTCCCTTCTCTCCAACACTTGATACCTGCTGGGTTCCGGTCTTTAATGCTGCACCCCTGGACCACTGCGACCACCTCCTAAAGCATCTCACAGTCTCAGGCTGCCCCTCTCCATGGGGGCACACAGGCTGTCTACAGGATGGGTCTAAATTCATTTCACTGGAAATCAAGGCTCTCCGTGTCTTGACCCAAACCTGTCTCTTGTATTTGTACTCTGTTACCTCAACCAACTGGCCTGATCAGATGAACTTCACCCAGATCAAAAAGACATGCCCACATTGTTTCTACCGGCGCACCTCCCCTTTCCTCACGAGCTCCCCACACACACGGTCTCAGCACCCCTCCCACCTCTACCATCTACTTGGTGCCTGCCTCTTGGCAGGACAGGCATCTGACATATTTTGTCTCTAATGTCTCTAATTCTACAGATTATGTTTAGTCTATCATGATGAGTATCAAGGAAGTCAAGGACTTTAACAAGGTCACAAACCCAAGAGTGATGAGTCAAAGTTCCAACTCAGGTCTGAGTCCACAGCCTTTGTTGTTCTAAACCCTCAGGCCTCCTCGACTGCCATCCCCAACTGTTTACCTACCAAAACCGTGGGAGTTCCCTCCGTCTCGCTCACGTTAACCTTTTCCATACAAAGTTGCTTCTTATCACCTCCAATTTAGGGCTCACTCAGAACTCCTGCTGCTCTGAGTTCCTTCCTGCAGCAATAAATCCTTTACTGCCTTATATTATTACTTACTCTCTTCCCCCCTTTTTTGCAGTCCTGGAGCCTCACCATGTCTTCTGAACATAGTAGCCACTCAGCTGTCTTATAATAGAGTTGTTTTGTACTTTGATATTATTTCCTGTGGGTGAAATCTCTATCAGGGATCATAATTTCAGTAACTGAACAAAAGAAGTTCAATAATAAGGGCCCTTCTGAGCTCACAAACTAAAAAGATCAGATGAAAGGGCTAATTTTGGCAGCTTAAATATGATATCAAAGACCCAAGCTCTTTCCATTTTTTTTCCTTCCACTACCCCTAGGACATCTGCTTGTTCCCTCACATAGGTAAAAGAGATACTGTGGTTCTAAGAATCACATGTAGACAATTTCTGGCGACGGACAAGTATACTGATTTTCTTTCGTATTTTATTAGGGAGGAAAACATTTCCTAGAAACTCCCCAGCAGATTTCCCCTAAGGTCCCTTTGGTTAGGACTGAGTCATATGTCCATGCACTAGTTGCAAGGCAGTCTGTGGAAGCAGGCTCTGACATTTCCAGCCTCTATTGCAGGAGCTGGCTTAGCCAGCCAGAGAGAAGTGGAAAGAAATGGTGCTTGTGTAGGCAACCTAATGTTTGCAAATAATACTGTTAGAGAAATATCAATGCAATGATAAGCTCTGTACAATGAGACCTCTCAGCATCCGAACAGATGCATTCTCATAAGAAAAGTTTGCTAATCAGGGGGGACCTGGGTAGCTCAGTCAGATGAGCCTCCCGACTCTTGGTTTTGGCTCAGGTCTTGATCTCCAGGTCTTTCGACTGAGCCCCACATTGGGCTCTGCACTCAGAGGGGAGTCTGCTTCAGATTCTCTCCCTCCCTATACCCCTCCCCCTGCTTGCACATTCTCTAATAAATAAATAAATAAAATCTTTTAAAAAATGTTTGCTAACTGGGTATAACACTCCCATTACAATATGGTGCTGATTGCACTAGCGGTGGGAGAGAACATTGCTGGAGTCCTCCAGTCCTTTAGCCAGGAACTTGTAAACACATTCCTTTCCCTCAGAAACTTACATACCACAACCTCTTCCACCATGACCACCACAAGGAAGGAAAGACAAGGAGGAAAGAACCTAGCCCTTCTGAGTTTCCATACAGTTCTCCAAAGAACTACAATAGGAAAAAAAAAAAAAAAAAATTCAAGAGATTTAATGAACAGAAGTGGTAGCCAATATTACAGGTCTTTGCCTCTTTTTCCTATTCTTTGCTGCTCCTAACAGGACAATCTCCTTGCATCACCACCACCACCACCACCATCATCTATTTCCAGTTCTGGAATCAACACAGATACCTATCAATAGGGAACCACCTAAAAAAATTCTAGTACGATGGTAGACAATGTAGCCACTGAAATGGAGGAGAATATGAACGGGCTACCAAAGAAAGCTATCTAAGCTGAACTGTTGAGGGAGAAAAGCAAGATAAAGAGCTATGTCTATACACATTCATTTGTTCTTTAGAAGAGGTACAGTGTTCGGGTTTATATAAAATGTATTCTGCTTGTATGGAAATTTCTAGAAGGATATCTTAGGAACTGTGAACAGTAGTTATCTCTGGAGAACAGGGCTGGGAATCTGGGGACAGAAATACATTTTGTTTTATATTCTTTTTTAGTAGAGTTTGTTTTTACTCACTTTGTTATTTTCAGATCTTTAACGAAGTTCCCAGTGCTTATACCCTCCAAGTGAGACTAATATGCAAATACCTTTAAAATTTCATTTGCACACTCAAGATACTGCCTTGTATCCTCTTAGTCCCTATGACTTTACTAATAATAGCAAAATAACATAATTTTTTTTAATAAAAAATAACTGGCTTAAGTATTCAGGATGGTAAGCCGAAGAAAGTCGCAAGATGACTATCTGGTGATTGTCTGCACTTAGCTCATGTGACTCCTGAGGGCCAGACTCTTATTTGTAAGTCTCAGTTGTTTTTGCTTTTTTTTAAAGATGTTATTTATTTATTTACTTGACAGAGAGAGAGAGGCCGCGAGAGAGGGAACACAAGCAGGGGGAGTGGGAGAGGGAGAAGCAGGCTTCCTGCTGAGCAGGGAGCCTGATGTGGGGCTCGATGTGGGGCTCGATCCCAGGACCCTGGGATCATGACCTGAGCCGAAGGCAGACGCTTAACGACTGAGCCACCCAGGCGCCCCGAGTCTCAGATTTTAAAGTCTGGTTTTGCCCTTCAAGAATGGTTTCTGTAACAACTACAAAAGACAGTAAGCCTATCTCCTTAAGGTTAAAGTTTCTCAGGAGCCAAAAATGGATAGGACTACTTCAATGTAAAAACATTTTTTTATGGTTTCAGGATTTAAACAGAGCAATGCTGAAATCAGATTACAAGATATATTTAAAATATTTACATTTAATGAATTCTTAAAACATTAAAAATTGTTTGGCACACACCCTAGAGGCCCAGAAATTCCATTTCTAGGAACAAGTACGCATGTGAAGAAAGTATATTAAACATATTCACAGCAGCAATGTTCACAACAGAAAACCACCACCACCACCACCCAGGAATAACCCAAAGGTCTACAGGCAATAGAATGAATATATATATGCTGGGTGCATTTGTGAGTAGAATGAGATGAACCATAGCTACAAGAATTAAAATAGATACGTCTTTTTAAAAGAAACAAATCGAAGAAAACCACATGAAGTATGAATTCCACTTTCTAAAGATGAAACACAGGCAAACTCTTATTTGGGTATAAACACATAGGTGGTGAAACGACAAAGAAAAAGCAAGGAAATGGTTAACACATACCTGGGGACAGCATGACCTCTTGGAGGAGGGGAGGCTTGTAGTGGAGGGACATACAATCAGGAAAAAAGTCATAGGGTCAAGTTCAATTTCTTATCCTGGGTTTTAGGCGCAGGATGTTTCATGTTATTTTTTAAATGAAGTATCTTTTATGTGTAATATTTTACAATTTACAAACATATAAAAATAAAAACCATGGAATAAGTTACACAGTATAATAAACTCTGTGTGTACGTGTGTTTAAGTTACATGATGAATAACATCTATCTCTTAATCCTACTGGTCTATCTCTGGCTCTATACTTAATTCTTGGGTAATAATGCTAAAGTCTACATTTGATGACCTACTTAACTTGTGATCTGGACTTAAAGGCCTCTGGGCCACCCCAGTGGGGCCTGACTCGGTCTTCCTGGGTCACACCCAGGAGTGTAAAGGACGTAGTCTAGAGAGAGAGCCCCCCAACTTCCCCCAGGTTACAGATGAACCCCCAGGCTCCTGCAAACCACCCTTGTTTGCACTGGAGACAACCCACTCCTCCTGCGCCAGCTGCAGGACAGGGACCAGGAGGAGGAAGAGCTGGGAGGGGCCTGCCCACATTGAGAAGGCTTCTCCAGAGAAGTCTTACAACCAGCAGCTGGCAAGAAGAGACCCCTTCCTTCTGAACAGCCTCTCGCAGAAGGCAGCAGTAGTTTTTATAAGCAGTTCTCCGGTGGTTTGGGTGGCAATTTTCCCCACTCATTCCAACCGAAACTGTACACGCGCAGGGCACTCACAGTGCTAAGGAGGCCACTAAGATGCTGTGTTGTTAGAACAACAGGCCCTCCAATTTTTTTTTTTTTCAAGTAACAAAAATTTAATCTCCAAGATGCAAAAAATCAAATGATAAGCAGAAAACTCTTCCAGCTTGCCATACCCCTCTCCCATCCCCAATTATTCGTTTCTAAAGGCTGGGGATCATTACCAACACTAAGCCCACCTTTGCCATGTTCTAGAACCTTTGATACGGAACTCACAGGAAACAAAGTACTTGAATAAATGTGTTCCAAGTATTTTCACGTCCAGGAAATGAAAGAAAGATTGTATGTATTTTGCAGCAATGTACAGAAACCTTCCACGGCACAGGCACACACACACAGTCATAAACTGAATAGGCTTTCCCAGGAGATCAGGCAGCTCACAGGGGCAGAACCCGGCGGGGAGCCCTGCGTCCGTCACCGCCGGGTGGTGGCCCGGGATGGCGGGAGGAGCCCTGGGTGGTACAGACATCCACTTCCCCACGGCTGCTTCCTCTCCCAGCCCGCGGCTCGGGGGCCACCACGCCCGTCTTTCCCACGGTGGCCTGACAGGGGCTGACACTGTCACACGTCTGTTTTACGGAGTCCCAGGTTTCCAGGAAAAGGATTCAAGGCTCCCCACTTGTCAGAAGGCTCGGTGTGAGAGAACAAAGTTAGATGCACTTCAGGCCGGTTAGGGCCGGGACAGTTTCACACTGTCGGGGAAGTGGGCGGAGAACCAGCCGGGTTCCAGCCCGGAGCCGGCACGCTCCCACCCAGGTATTTGCTCAGCTCTCAAATCACACCCGCTGCGCTGACATTTTTAAAGGACCTAAGCGATACAGGCTCTGGCGCCTCCTGAGTTTAGGCCATTTAAATTCCTAGAAGCCCGCGGGGCGATGAGGGAGGATTGGGGGCAAGCACGGAAATAATCTGTATTTCTTTCAAGCCCCTCGCAAACTAGGAAGGACCACAAAGCTCTAAATCCGTATTTACACAGGCGAGAGCGGGTGGAGAGACTTACCAAACACCACACAACAGGCAGCGGCCCGGGAGCGGCAACCAGCTCACCTTCCCGCCCGAGAGGCACTGGAGTCTGTAGGGCAGGCAGGCTGGAGATTCGACAGCACCTACCGTGTGACTCACCCCGGACTCTGGAGATACTGCCCACGTATCTCCGGGTATTCCTGCGTTTGCCTCAGAGAAACTCCACCCTGCACTGTGACCAGCACAACGGCCGGCGATCGGATATGGCGTTCAACCCACCGCGGGACACACGGGCTCTGTGTGCTGCCAGAAGATGCACTTTCTGTATGGGGGGCAGCCTTGAAGGGGGTTATCCCACAGCTCCGGGATGGCAAGAGGAGCCTGGAAGACACTCAGTCCGGCACTCTTGGTTTGCTGATGAGGAAATGGACTCCATTCCACACACTCTGGTTGGGCAGCGTCCGTGCAAAGCTGTGAACCGAGCATGGGAAACACCGACAGGAATGATGGCAGAGGGCTCCGGAAATGGTCCCAACGCCTCGGGAAGGGCAACGGCTCAGAAGAAGCGAGAGGAGTGGAAGACTCTCTCCTCTGTGACCTCATTCACAAGGCAGACGCTCAACGGTGCCTCCTCGTGTCAGGCGCGGCGAGGCGTGCTGGTGTCGCAAGGGGGCACAGTCCAGCGGCCAGGGAAACAAGGGCAGCCTCTGCGGAGGGCCAGGAGTGAACCGGGAGGGGCAGCCGGGGGCAGCGAGGAGGGACGGGGGCAAGGGACGAAGGTGACACGAGGCAGGAAGAAAGAGACTTGTGACTCAGACGGTGCTTCAGGTAAAGGGAGTTCTGAGCTGGTCAGCCAGACAGCACTTGGCGGACTTGGAGGACTCCACGCAAGGTGAAGAAGGCAGAAGTGGGTGGGCAGATGGCGGGGATCAGACCTCGAGGGTTCCCATGACATCGCGCTAGGGCGTCTGGATTTCAGCCCACAGGCCACACGCGGCAGCTGCTAACGGGATGAGGATGACCAGATCCCAGTTTCAGACGGGTCCCTCTGAGGGAACAGTCCGGGCGGAACACACTGGCGCCTGCTGTCCGAACCTAAGGCAAGAGCTGCTGGAGGCTGGGTAGGGCAGTAGCGGGGAAGGAGAGGACAGCGCCTGAGGCACACCAAGGAGGCAGCACCAAAAACATGTGCCCCCAGCTGGATGTGGGGATTAAAAGGGAGAGTCAAGGAAAACCCCACTTCTCCTTCATTCCTTCTGGTGGCCAATAAGATCACAAGACGGAAAACTGGGGAGAGGCAGGAGGAGGAGACTGAGGGGAGAGGAGGGTTCAGCTTCAGCCGTGCAAGGATTTGAGGTTCCTGTGGGACATCCAAGTAACTACAGGTGTCCAGATGAACGCTCCAAGAGAGGACGGGGCTGAGAACCGGAGCCATCCAGTGACAGCGCCTGGGGATGACTTACTAAGGGGCTACGCATGGACCTGAAAGGTCAGGCAGATCTGATCAAATCCCTGCTGCCATTTAGTAGCTATATGACCTTGGGCAAACAAATTAATCTTTTTGAGACTCTGATCTCATCTGAGGAAATTCCTCCTAGAAATTATGAAATCAGAAAACGACTGCTGTCATACCAGACACAAGATATTTTGTATTTTTCTCCTGCCCTTTGTGATCATATACTGCTTCATGTTATAACAATTCAACTACTAACTCTGCAACAGATTACAATCTTTCCTGCCGTCAGTAATTTATCTTTAAATCTCTTTTGACTTCCCTTGTATGAACAGATGCTCAAATATTTGAATTACCATAAGTCACATGAAAAAATCAGGCCAGGGTGCCTGGGTGGCTCAGTCGGTTAAGTGTCTGCCTTTGGCTCAGGTCATGATCTCAGGGTCCTGGGATCGAGCCCCACTTAGGCTCCCTGCTCAGCGGAGAGCCTGCTTCTTCCTCTCCCTCTGCCACTCCCCCTGCTCATGCTCTTTCTCTCTCAAATAAATAAAATCTTAAAAAAAAAAATAAGGCCAGAATGGTCAGAGACTAGGGGGTTTCCTGCCCTTCACATTGAATAACAAATGCAAAGATTTCAAGATTGTTGTGTGGTTTTAGTGGTATCGATTTAGTTCCGTGTTGGGGGGTGTGATGGAAGACAGAAGGGCACTGGGGTTTGGAAACGAGAATGTTGTCAGTATAAATAAAGCGTAGCCTAACTAACAGAACTTTCCGTACAACTATACTGTAATATTTAAGAGGAAGAGTGTCTACCAAACTTAATACTGCATAGCCTCTATCCTCTCACTCAGTTCAAGAAAAGGTTTTAAACAAATGTTAAAAATAAATCTAGCAAATGGATCTTGCCTTAAACTAAATGTTAAATCAATACCACACTTTTTATATAAGAAAAATATATTTTTTCTCTGCGGGACTCATTTTGCTTATTCTATTTATAACTCTTAAAATGAACATCTTAAAACTACAATAAGATTTAAAAATCAGACTGCCCACTAAGGCATAGAGAATTCAATTCCACATACCCGAGCTCATTCATTTTTCTTCTGCTTTTGCCTTCAAATTTGGGCTCCAATTTGTCTTACCTATTTTTATGGCTGCTGTCCTAGTCTGAAAACACCTTGGTCCCTGGACACTTCCTGTCATCTCCAACTTACTTGCTAAAACACATTCATAATCTCCTCTTCCTTCCTTCCCTGGTAGCTTCAGACACTCATGCTTTCATGCACAGCCCAGCTTTCCATATCCACTTCATGTCTGTGTTCCAGTCATAAACATCACAAAATAATTCACTCAAGTTTCTAATATAAAATTACTTGACAATCACCTCCAGGCTCTCTAGTAGTTGGCTCACTTAATAGCTTTGATTAAGCATAGAGAATGATTCAATTCAGAGCTATCGTCTTCAGAACTTGATTCCTGGCTGTCTTCCACCTGACCACATGTGGCCTGGCTCAAGCATGACCAGTTGGAGAGGGCACTTTGGTCCCTGAGTGCTGAGACAGAGCCTGTATCCACTCCTCAACATGCCAACTATAACCTGAGGTTCTTGTGGCTCCCAGACCATCTGGACTCTGGATGGCTCCCTTTAAACTCACAATACACCTGGCCATCCCTCTTAGCCAGCCTCTAAGATTTCGACTCTCACTGACCTATAGATCCAAGATACCTCCGAATGCTCTGCCTTGAATAGACCTGAGCTTCCCAGACTCGAACAGATTCAACTCATTTCCTGTGTGTCTGAAAGATCCTCTCATAACTTGCTGCCAGTAGGAGGCACGATGAAGGCGGGCAGACAGCTGGATCAGATGGCATCTGCCGCTAAAGCAGCAGCATCCCCAGGGCACACAGCTCCTGGTCTGCCTTAGTTGTCTCTCAGACACTAGGAGATGCACACAGCCTGGGTCAGAAGACTAGTGAGAAGGAATTCTTTCAATTTAAACATTACTTTGAAACACACACACACCCCCCTAACTAGACCATGACTCACATTAGAGGTTATGAATAACGAAGAGCATCTCGTCACCATGATGCCTCACTCACAACTGCCCTGCCGCACCTGCCAGCGGAGCTGCTCACACCCAGGGAACAGTGTACCATAACCTAGAGCATCATTTTCTCACTATCACGTTACACTCCAAGATTGTCTTACTTTCTTCAGAACCCAGTTCAGGTTCTGTGACCTCTTGTGACCCAAAGAACTCCGCTGGCAAATTCAGGGTTACTTACTTGCTTTACTAAGCTCTTTCTCTATTCTCTTCGCCCTCCCTCCCTCACTCCCACCCTCAGATACCTTTTAAATTCTTCTTTTTATGAAATATCTTTATTAATTCCTTCGAGCAGCAGGCCTGAGAGAAGTCTCAGGTTTTGTGTAAGTAGACAAGGATAGTTAGCTGCTCACTGGCTGTATCGGAATAAACTGGGGCAGGAAAGGCTTTTGAAAATAAAAGATTTCGCCAGTTAAATGGGTAAAACTTTGGAAAGACATTCTGTTCCCATCTTTCCGTATTTAAAAGACACATACCCCTTGACCTAACAATTTCACTTTTAGAAATGTAACCATATACGGTTACAGAAAAAAGATGTACAAAAATATTCAGTACAGTATTACAAAACAAATAAACATGGGGAAAAAATCACTCTAGGAGGAACTTAAGTTGCATATCAATAGGAGATTGGTTAAATAAATAATGGATAGATATGCTTTGTGCAGAAAACATTTCTGTAAGGATACATAAGAAACAACAGTTCTTATCTCTAGGTATAAAGATTATAAAGTAGAACATTTTCCACCTTATGTTATTTATGGGATTTTTTTCTATAAACGTGCACTCTTTAAATTAGCTAGTTAATAGGGGGAAAAAATGAACCTTCGTATTTAAGGCTTAAAGTTCTACTGCATTCTTCATTTAGCAATGTTATTCAATCTTTGTTAAACAGGAAATAGAACAAACAAGGCACAAATAGAAACTCAAGAAAGCAGATAACACGTTAAAACGTGTTTACTCCTGGAGCTAATGATTTCATTGTTAAACTCTAGGAACTCTGTCTTAGAGTCTCAGAAGATCAGTTTGTTGTTTCCTCAAGCAGCTGCTATATATGTTATAGACTCTTCTATAATCTAAATGGCTTGATTAAACCACGGACCTTGTGCTAAACATGTGTTTACACTTAAAATCGGTTTTACTCGGGAAACTGGGGTGAGATTGGGAAGAGAGAGAAGCCCACCTTTGTCAAACCTTAAAAAGAAATACACACCCTCAAATTAAAAAAAAAAAAAAAAGACTAATGCCCCTGCCCTTTATAGGACTTACTGATTCTTTGGGTCTGGGAGTCCAATCTCTATATTTTGAACAAGCTCCCCAGGTAAGTCCTGTGTTGCTGTATGGCCCCGTGCACACCAGAAGTAACTACACTTGGCAAACACTATGTCTTAACCAAAGGAAACAACACAGCGGAGAGTAGAAAATTCTGTGAACAAAGGTGTTCACTACTGCACAACTCCAAGATTTTAAAACAAAATAACTTTTTAAAAAAGATTTTGCTCATTTATTTATTGAGCGTGAGTGGCAAGGGGCAGAGGGAGAGGAAGAGAGAGAACCTCAAACAGGCTCCAAGCTCAGCACAGAGCCCAGTGAGGGGCTCAATCTCACGATCCTGAGATCATGACTGAACCACCCAGGCGCCCCTAAAACAAATAACTTCTTTAAAAAGTGATATGGTGTTTGGAGCTAGCACTGGGTGTATGCAGAACCCTCCCGGCCCTGCCATCAACCCAACCCTTCCAGCTCATTTGTGGTTGTCAGCGGCAGTAATGGGGAAGAGCCATCTTTGGGACTGGGAGGGAGTTCAAACTGTAGACCAGTGTTTTTCAAATGATGGCTGCAACCACCTGATTCCTGGACCAACAGTGCAGGGGCCAAACATGCAGATGTGCATTAGACAGACTCCCCTCTCCCTCCCACCTCTGTCCATTCTTATGCCCAGTAAAGTTTCATAACTACTAAGCTAGTCTGGTAATTTCTGAACACCCCATTGTAGGATCACCTCAGGTTCGTGCTATCCCAGCCCCACCCCAGACTTAGTGCATCAAAATCTCTAATAGAGGTTTCAGGTGTTAAAACACTGCCCCAAGTTATTCTTATAAACAGGGAGGTTTGGGACACCAATTCAGGTCAAACACATTTTAAGATAAAGAAACCAAGGCCCAATAAAGTTAAGTAATTTCCCCAAGGACTTAGTACCTGATTAATGATAGCTGGGACACCAAAAACCTGGTGAGCTAATTCTTTCCCCTTATACCAACAGTACTTATTAATGTTTATCATGAGTACCTGTGCAGTTTCTGATTCATCATGATGAGGCGTAAAGTAAATGACTAATGAAGTCTGAACCCAGAGGGCATGTCAGAACATCTACTTGCCCCTTGGAGTTTTTCCACTTTCAATATCAGGATGAGGAGAAACGTAAAAACAGCACAGCTGATAGAAAAGTAAAGACAGCCCAACACATTTATAACCAGGTGAGGATGATTCGAAAGTCTCGCTATTTCTTCTCCAAATATTAGAAACTTTAGCAAAAAGGACTCTAATAAATCACACACTTTCGGTTAGAGCAAAAGCCCGCACCTTGCTGTGGGAGAGAGAGGAGGGCGTCTCCTATAGAGACTACAACCTCATCCTGGAACCAGTATCTCTACACCCATCAACAAGGAACAGGGAAGAGAAACAAAAATCCCGGCTTGGAATGCACACAGCAAGTTTTAATTCAGGGGGAGTTCAATCGAGTTATAATTGCCTCTAATTGGCCCTCCCACGCGGTCTCACAATTTACAGCTGTAATCAGTTCCACAAAGAATGAGCTAAATTTCTTTTCTACCTTTGAAATCAGAATCATTTCCGGTTAGGTTCTTACCATGACTGTTTTGATTTCTTTTTTAATATACCAATGTATAAGAAAAGGATGAATGAATGAATAAAAGCAAAGATGCAGGGAGATCTTTTGGAAATAAGCACTGATCCCTATGACCTAATGATAACCCAGTGGGATTCAAATTTGTAACGGGGACGGATGCCAACTCGGGGAACCGTTCCATTCCAGGGCACGCCATCCAAAAAACACATTCATCTGGTCGGACATTTTCCATACTCCGATTTTTATCTTTCTTGGCATGCTCGACTCTTCTCTAATAAAGTCACAACCCTCTGTTGCCATGGAACCCAATCAGACATGGAGCCTGTTACTATGACTTCCCTGCGAGTCTAAAAAAAGACCCAGTGACCAAAAGAACAGCCCTTTCTTAAAAAAAAAAAAAAAATCCAACGCAAAGAGGCTCCAAAAAAGGACCCAACCCTTTTACATCCATTTAAGTTTAAGCTTTCATGCAGGCTAACTTGAACTCTGGAGACAAAGCTAGCCAGTGTTTTATGAAAATTTTTCAGCTGGGACATTCCATAGAAGACAATTTTATAAATAAGTACCTGGCAAAGAGGGTAAAACTGTTCTTAGGATTTCTTCTTCTTCTTCTTTTTTTTTTTAATTCTAGGCAAGCTTCCTTAAATTTGAGTAGCTGTTTAGCAAACATATGTCAATCAGCAGCTACCAAATTACAATATTCATTTCCACCAATACTTAATTTTTGCCAAAAAGCTCATTACCTCTCTGTAAAGAATAGATAAGCAAAACCGTACAATCGACCCTGTGTTCTGTCATATCTGGAGCTGGACTAAACCTGGAGAGAAGAATATGAGACTCATAGTAGAGTGACTGAAGGAAAGAGAATTAACACGGGCACAGTGCCTACCATGAGCTGGGCACTTTTATGTCATCGTGGGAACCCCGCAACAGAGGCACCTCTGTGTCTCTCTCCTACAGATAAGGTACCAAGGCTCCAAGAGCTTAAGAGCTTGCTCGAGCTGCCATGCAAAGACGGTGTCTGCCTTCCAAACCCAAAGCTATTCATTCACTCAACCAACATTTATTTCTGGCCTCACAGGTGCTATGCATTTTGTTCGGCTTCCTGTTCCTTACAATAGAACTTGCAGCCTGTAAAGTTTATCTGTGAAGAGGGCATGGAGTCTATCTGTACCGGCCCAAGGGGGCAGTTCTGGCTGTACCCATTTATAATAAGCACCGCATCTGCACGGCAGCAGCCAGCCCTTGGGAGAATCATGAGTAAATGCCTTGGCCACTTAAATAAAATGACAAGGGTCCAGACACCTACAACCATCCCTCAAAAGACTGGCTGCTGACGAGGCCTTCCAGCTGTGGACTCGGCAGTGGGGAGGACCCGGAAGCTCCAGGTGCTGGGTCTTGTGCAATTTTAGTAATGAAATAAAAGCCACGCCAGGCAAACTCACAAGTTATTCTACCTACCACTCGTTTGGAAAAACTGGCTTCAAGAAATGACTAGTAAGAAGGAACATGGGGGCGCCTGGCTGGCTTAGTCGGGAAGAGCATGGCATCCTTGATCTGAGGGCCATGAGTTCAAGCTCCATGTTGGGTATAAAGCTTACTTAAAAAAAAAAAGAGAGATTTAAAGAAGGGATATATAAAAGCACGGAAATTAATTTAGAAGTTATATTATTAATCACACCAGCCTTTCCAGCTAGAGATATTCCACCTATTTTATCATACAATGAATCCAACTACTTCCATTAATAGAAATGTCAAAAACCAATACAAGACCACAAAGAGATGCCACTTCACACCCACCAGAAGGGCTATAATCAAAAGACAGTAGTAAGAAACTCTGGCAAAGATGTGGAGAAACTGAAGCGCTTGTCCACTGCTGGTGGGAACACAGTGGGAACGTGGTGGGAACTGGTGGGAAAAGCAGTAGGAACTGGTGGGAATGCGGTGGGAACTGGTGGGAACGCAGACCAGTGCAGCTGCTGGGGAGACACTCTGGCAGATCCGCAAAAGGTGGAGCACAGAACTCCCAGGGGAGCCAGAAATTCTACTCCTCAGCACGGACTCAAGATGAAAAACATGAGCCCACCCAAACACTCATACATGGATGTTTAGGGCAATATAGTAATCCTAAGAGCCCCAAACTGGAAACAACCAACCCAAGTGTGCATCAGCTGACGAGTGGGTCAATAAAACGCGGGAGGGTTGTGCAGTGGAAGGTTATTTGGCAATAAAAAGGACTGAAGTGCTGACACAGGCTACAACACGGATGAATCTTGGAAACTTTATGCTGACTGAAAGAAGCCAGGCACAAAAGACCACATAATACATCTGATTCCACTTACAGAAAATGTCCAGGACAGGCAAATCTAGAGGAACAGAAAGTAAATTAGTGGCTGGCCTGGCCTGGGGGCTTGGGAGGGAGGAAATGGAGAGTGATTGCTAATGGGCCTGGAGTTTGTTTTGGGGGGTGATGAAAACGTTCTGAAATGGACTGTGGTGGTGATTGCACAACTCTGCAGATACACTAAAAACCGTGAAATCATACACTTTTAAATGAGGGGATGGTATGGTATGTGCACTGTATCTCAAAGCTGTTATTTAAAAGAACAGGGGCGCCTGGGTAGCGCAGTTGTTAAGTGTCTGCCTTCGGCTCAGGGCGTGATCCTGGCGTTCCGGGATCGAGTCCCACATCGGGCTCCTCAGCTGGGAGCCTGCTTCTTCCTCTCCCTCTCCCCTGCTGTGTTCCCTCTCTCGCTGGCTGTCTCTCTGTCACATAAATAAAATCTTTAAAAAAATAAAAAATAAATAAAAATAAAAGAACAAAAAAGGGGGAAAAAAAAAACACAACCAGTTTTTTGTTTTGTTTTTGGTTGCCCTATCGAATAAGAAAACAGCCCAAGTGACAAGACTGCCTGACCCTGGACAAGTTACTTGTCTTTGGGGGTCTCTGTGCCTCGTTAAGGAAACAAGGCTCATGCCCGAACCAAAAGCTCTCTTCTAGCCCCCTCGAGGTGGGAAAACCACTTGGATGAAAAATCTCTCAGTGTTCAAACAAGGGGAGTCAGACCTCCTACTCCAGCGGAATCTTTCCAAGCTTCCCTCGTGCGATTCTTCCCTTCATCCCAGTGTCTCCACTCCTCAGCCGATTTCTGAGCACCTGCTGTGTGTAGGTCTTGATGCTAGACCGTTTTCACGACCTCTAGTTCTCAGCCCACAGTCCACAGGGGAGGTAAGTATCGTTCTCATCCTACAGGTGCGGAAGAGACTCAAAGATTATGCAGGTGGCCAAGTGGCAGAGAGAGGATTTGAACTCAGAACCAAAGTCTAGGCTGTTTCTCTTACTCCAACAACCTGGGTTTTTCAAACTGGCTCCGCAGGCATACTCTTGGAACTTCCACGGGTTTGCTACGAACAATTTTAAAAGATGTATTTATTTGGATGGCAAAGAATATTAATGTAACCATATTGGGAGATCAGAGAGATAACCAGCTGCTAACCAAGTACCATCCTGAGATTTCAATCACGCTGGGCCCAGGTATTAGTACTTCTTTAGTCAATAGGAAACACGATGGCTGACTATCAGTTTCCTGGGACGGCACCACAAATTGGGTCGCTTAAAACAACAGAAATTTATTGTCTCAGTTCTGGAAGCCTGAAATCAAGATGTCAGCAAGGCCAGGCTCCCTCTGAAGGTGCTAGGGAAGGCACCATTCTAGGCCTCTCTCCCAGTTTCTGGCAGCCTCATCAGGCATTCCTTGGCCTGTAGCTAAATCACACTAGTCCCCAGTCAGTCCTCACGTTGCGGGTGCTCTCCTGGGGGTCTTCACATCATCTTTCTTCCGTTCACGCCTATCTCCAAATCCCCTCTTTTTAGAAAGAGACCAGTCATACTGGGTTACAGCCCATCCTAATGACCTCATTTTGACTTGGTTCCTTCTGTAAAGACCCTATTTTCCACCAAAGTCATCTTCTGGGGTACTGGGGGTGAGGGCTTTGTAAAGGGCAAACTCACTCCTGTGTCTTCTCTCACCCTACTACCACACTGCTGGGCACCGCACGATCCTCTAACACCAGCTGGGTACCCTACAATTCAACCTGACTCTGACACTATCCACCTGCGGACAACATCAGATCACACAGGTTAAGGGAACAGCCCCACAAGTCTGCCAACCCCTGCTTCAGCCACCAATCCCCAGTCCAGGTTGTTACCTGTGTTTCTGACCCACTGGCTACAAACTGGAGGCTCCCACAACCCCCTCCCCGGGTTCCGTTAATTTGCTAGAGTGGCTCACAGACTCAGGAAGACGTTTACTCAATTACCAGTTTATTCTAAGGATGTAACTCAGGAAGAGATGCACAGGGCAAGGTCCAGGGAAAGCACACAGAGCTTCCATGCCCTGTCTCATAGCCACTCTCCCTGAATCTCCATGTATTCATCAACGCGGAAGCTCTCCGCACCCGAACCTTTCGGGTTTTTATGAAGGCTTCATTAGGAAGCCAAGCTAGGTTAAACCATTGGCCACTGGCTATTACATCAACCTCCAGCCCCTCTCCCCTCCCCAGAGGTGGGAGGTGAACTGAAAATTTCAATCTTCTCATCAAGGTTGGTTCCCCAGCAACCATCCCAGCCTTAGGGGCTTCCCAAAAGTCCCTAACTAGCAAATCCCACCGCATTTGAAAGGGGTTTGCTATATAAATCACAAAAGACAACCATTTCACTTTTATCATTATAATCACTTAGGAAATTCCAAAGGTTTTAGCAGCTTTGTGTCATAGATGGAAACAAAGACCAAATATATACAGTTGATCCTTGAACAACAGGAGTTGGAAGGACACGAGCCCACTTACACGCGGGTTTGTGTACTGCAGTACTGTGTGTGTATTTCCTCTGCTTTATGATTTTCTTAGCAACATTTTCTTTTCCCTAACGTACTTTATAGTAAGAATACAATATGTGATACATACATAAGACCTACAAAATACGTGTTCATCAACTGTGATCTGTCAACAGTGGGGTACCTGTAGTTATTTTGGGGGCGGGGAACCAAAGTTACATGTGGATTTTCCACTGTGGGAAGGGGGGTGTCGGTCCTCCAATTGTTAAGTGTCAACTGTATTTCTTATTATAAATCACAATATCACAGACTTCAACATATCTTTTTGAGGGGACACAATTCAACCCATAACCCTGACTTTAAATGTAAACGATGCAGCATTTCCACATGAAGATCAAAGGGTCTCACAGGGAAAGAAGGTGTCAAACACAGAGTCTGTCTAACAGGAAAGTTAATGGATTGAGCCTTTCCACATCATAACAGGTAACAGAATCATTCTAAATGCAAAAGAAAACCTGCCTGTACAGATTTAGATCATCTGTATATTAAGAGAGTGTTAACTTAAATTGTTACCATCCTTGTATTTTTCATGCGTTTGAAAGTTTTCATAATAAAATGTTCAGGGAAAATTTCCTTAGACGGTTGAGGAAATCTGCTAATGAAATCTTTATTCTTAAAGAACACCTAAGTAAAAACACCAATTAGTATCTCTGAACAAACACTTCTCTATAAGCCAAGAACAAGGAAAAGATAAATTTTAAAATATGAAAATAAGGGTACCCATCTTCCTAATTAGACTTATTTAAATAACAAATGTAGCCAACGCCTTAACTCATCATTAGATGTCCTTCAACAGTGAACTCTGGAAAGAAAGTCCTGCTGCCTGTTGGGAGTGTATAAACTCCAGTATTACGCTAGTATCTATGCATGAAATTCTTCATTCATTCTTCTCTTTCCCGCTTCCATCTCTCTACCCATCCAAACATTTATTGTGCACTTTGTGCCAAGCACGGGAGATACAGTCCCTGCCCACTTTCTGGTGGGGAGAGACCAGCAAACCACAGGTGACAAGAATGAATATAAAGGCTCACAACAGACGTGAGCACAGGTGGGGTGGGGGAGCACCCAAGTCCAGTGGGAGATGAGAACAGGAGTCAGGGAAGACCCTTTCAGTACATTATCTTAGAAGCCTTCAACAACCTTCCAAGGAAAGAATTATACTTATTTTTTACGTAAGGAAACTGGCTCAAACGGGTTGAGGAAATGGTCTAAGATGAGCTCGCACAGCGTGGAAGAACTGAAAAACCAGGCCTAGCCTCCCCGGAGCCCTGGTGCCACACTGCCCTGTCCGAGCTCTAAGCACACCAAAGAGGGCTTGAAATGGCCTGCAGTTAGACGATCTGACCACTTCTCATCACCTCCACTGCTAGCATCCTCATCCAGGGCACTGTCATCACGCCTTACACATCCCTCTACACCAGCTCACATCCACCTTTAATCCAGGAGCCAAGGCAATCTCGGAAAACGTAAACCGGCCTCCCACACCCTGTGTCCTTACTCACTCTGTCTCTGTCACATGGCCTCCTCGATGTGCCTCACATACAACAGGTATACTCCTGTTTCCGGGAGTCTGTGCTTGCTGTTCCCTCTCCCTGGAATGCAATTCCCCTTAGATAGCTGTATGGCTTACTTCCTCAGGTCTTCCTGCAATGATATCTCTGGGAAGAGCTTTCCTTGAGTTTCCTATTTACAACTGCTTCTTTCTACTCCCACCCCTTGGGCCTCCCCAGCCCCCTTGCCGCGATTTGTGTTTGAACACTGTACTTACCACCACCTAACACACTGTGTATTTCACCTATTGGTCTGGTCCGTCTACCTTGCCTTACCAGAATATGAGCTTAATGAGGGCGATTTTTGTTCTGGTTCCTGGGATGCCTGGCATATAGTAGGTGCTCAATACGTATTTGTTGAATTAGGCTGACAGCAGAATGGTTACGAGCGTGATTCATCCCTGAGCTGCTTATGAATGGGCTCTCCCACATACCACACTCGGGACCTGGTGGAAGGGAGTCATCAGGGGACACCTGGGCAGGAGGGGGTGGGAAGAAGCCAACCCAAAGTTTACAGGGGACCTCATTCTTCAATCCAGTGCCATGAAAAGGTGCCTGACTGACTCCTTTTCCATGCCACAGGCTGTAGGGACACAGGTACCATCAATCTTGACGCTATGGTCCAAGGAAGCCCATTAGGACCAGTGATCCCAGAGCTATCAATCTCCCCCAGAGCTGTCTTGGATGACAGGGACTCCTCAGACAAAGAAATTAGGGGAAGTAAAGGGGAGCCTACATTTTTGCCTTCTAAGTGCTAATCAACAACAATGACAAAACTCTGCTGGGGTGTTCAATAAAGTCTTTATGTTCCCAGGCTGAGCTCCACCTGTTCACATAAGGGGCATTTTCTTACACTGGCCTGTTGTACCCCAGGTCTATGAAAGCTCACCAGAGCTACTAAAAGAAAACCACAGTGGTTCAGTTCTCCAGGAGTTCTCGGACAGCAACGGGCAGACTCTGAACCTGCCTACATAGTGACTGGCAGGAGTGAGACAGTCTAAGCATCTCAGCATCTTCTGAGTCTACGGAGTGATGGACAGTGAAGAAGCAAGCAGGACATGATCACCCAGGAGCAAACAGCAGCAGACGCCTCTGAAGGACGGCAAATGGAACACTCTCCCCTGGGGAGGAGCCCATGCCACAGAGCGCACGTCTGCCAAATTCAAACTCCTCCTCATTCCAGCCCCTTGCAGAAATCCTGGCCGTGTGCATTAGACCGTGTGCGAGACAGGATGGAAGTGGGGTGACACATAATAACAGGAAATTCATAAGCACCTGACTTCATAAAGTTCTATAAGATACCAGGGTGCCTTTCAGCTCTGAAATTCTATGAAGGAACTAAAGTCATTGCAAGGCTGTTTCTGAGAAGCAAATAAAACCCCGCTGAGAACCGGTACTATAATTTCTTGAGTTTGCGTCAGTCCATTTTCTTCGGTGAGAAAAAAGGTGACTGGTTTAGGTTATGAAGGCAATGTTCCACTATAAAAACCTGCTGGTTGCCATGACAATTAACATCTCTGTTCCTCCCTTTTCTGCAGCATCCTTCTTCCATCTGAGTCAAATCGAAGCAGCTATCTGTGACACCCATGATTTAGTATTTCCTCTGCACAAGGAGAGCATACGTACACACAGACACAAAATACATACCAAAGGGCTAATTGGAGGTGAACCGAAACCTTCAAAATTAGTACCATCTGTCCTCTTCTGCCAACTGTGCCCTATAAACAAGTATCAGGAACAACCCTGCAGCAGGGTGTGGAAGGGAAGACAGGCCAGAAAGGCTTAACAGCGGACACCTACTCCTGGTCTAGAGCCTTCTCAGAGTGGGCTCTGGGTTGGTTCTTCCCAGAAGGGTCCAAGGGAGGCCAGGGCTCCCTGCAGCACTGTCATTCTGTCTGCAGGCTGTCCTCCCCAGCCTGAGCTCCTCAAGAGCAGTGCCCGCGTCTGACTCACCTCAGGGCGTAGAGTAGCGCTGGGCGCACAGGGAAGCGCTGAGGACAATGACGGGGGCTCCGGGATAAGGCAGCCAGTTGCTCCTTACATTTGTACTGAGTTTGGGCCTAGCCTGCTTCAAATAGGCCCTCTGTGAGAAACAAGCCAGGGGAGAGTTCTAGATCCACGCTCAAGGAAGGGTGTGTCGCTTGGGATGTCTACAGCACAGCCCTACTCTTGGTTTCCATCACTGTAGTCATGAGCCTTCCCAGATCCAGGACAAAACAAGGATAAAGCAAAAAGTCAGAGCACTGATGTGATTTATCTTCTCAGGATAAAGGTTCTCATCAGGTAGTACATTTCATTGCAAACATGTTTGTTTTAGAAAAGCTATGAAAATACTGAGAAGCCAGAGGAAGGAAAATAAAACACCCATCAAGTGTCTACACTTGGGGATCTGTGTCACTATCCCTTCAGATATGGAAGCAGTTCACCCAGGGTTAGGGGCAAAGGCTCTGGAATGCAGACCATGCTGGGTTCAAGTCCTACACTTCCCACGTCTTCGTGGTATGATCCCGCCCAAGTCATTTACCCGTCCGTGCCTCTCTTCTCCAACGGTAAAACGAGGAGGGCTGAACCTCCTTTCCCCAACTGCTGTAAGACTGTGGTAACTTCTGGAAAGCCTTCATCGCAGTGCAGGCAGAACCGCTCACTTACGCTCTCTCTACCAATATTCTTTATTCATTCATTCATTCATTTATTTATTTATTTATTTATTTATTTGACAGAAAGAGAGAGAGAACACAAGCAGGGAGCCTGATGCGGGGCTCGATCCAGAACACTGGGATCACGACCTGAGCTGAAGGCAGACGCTTAACGACTGAGCCACTCAGGTGCCCCTCGCTCTACCAATATTCTATCCGTACCTGCCACTTAATAAACAAAAACGAGTTCTCTGTGCTAATATTTTGTGAACTTTTTCAATTAACATAAAAGCATGACCCACTGACATGTCAATAAATATACTTCTATAAATCGATGTTTTTAATTCTGAAACAAGAGCTCACATTAGACTGTTGGTTCTTCATCTTGTTTTAAAGGTCATCTGCCACCACTGAGAACCATTCCAAAGAAAGTGCAAATACACAAAAACCACAGACCCTAGGTTAAGACACAGAACACTGGCCCTAATTTCATGCATGTTTTTTAATATTCTGAAGTAACAGAACATTCGAGAAGTAACAGGATTACAAATTGATGCACTTTCTAACTGGAAATTGATGCTCTAAACTTTTCCTGAGGCTGTGGTAGTGACATGAGAAAAACAGATAAATTCAGTCACACAAGCAGCATGGGATTTAAGTCATTTTTCATTTCCGTTCATAATCACATACTTCAGTACTCCTAAAAATACACTGATACTACTTATCACTAAAAAGGAATAGAGCATTGACACAGGCAACACTGAGGAAGCTTAAGAGCATTATGCTGCTAAGTGAAAGAAGCCACACTCGAAAAGGCTGCGTACTTTGATTCCATTTATAGTGCGCTCTGGAAAAGACAAAATCACAGACCGATGGCTGCTGGGGACAGCGCAGTATTGACTAAAAAGGAACAAAGGGGAATCTTCTGGAGTGATGGAAATATTCTGTATATTTGGATGGTGTTTACAAGGCTGTGTCATCATATAACTGTACACTTAAGGAGGTCACTGTATGTAAATAATATTTCAATAAATAAAATATTGACACATCAACTTTTACAGACATGAACAGAGGTAGAGATGCCAAATCCTTGACAAGGTGCAAAAAACTGCCTGCCAGCAAATTCAAAATAACTTTGTATTTCCTTTCAGGCAAAACTGAAATGCACACAAACCTGAAACAAATACTATTTAACACCTACACAAAATCTAGCACCATTTTGAAAATTTCCTGACATATATTAAAATGTGCCTTCAACAAATCACACTTATAAGTACAAGTACTTGACAAAGCTACTTAAGAACAGATGGTAAAGGTGAAGATGCTTTTTCCTCTTTCCTAGTAACGTCACTTCTAGGTATCTTCCTCAGAGAAATTCTCCCAGGAGCGTACAGACCTCTGAATCAACCTACCGGTCTACCACTAGGAGAACGGCTCTAAACACAAGGGGATTCATTCATATACTGAAACAACGTACAGCAATAAAAAAAAGATGGGAATGAAGTAGGATAAATTTTTAAAACACTACGCTTCAGGGCACCTGGCTGACTCAGCTGGAAGAGCATGTAACTCTTGATCTCAGGGTCATGAGTTCAAGCCCCATGATGGGTGTAAAGATTACTTAAATAAATAAAACTTAAAAAGACCCAAACACCTAAAAGCTTAAATAAATAAAATTAAAAAAACCATGCTGAAAAAAACAGCAAGTCACAAAAGAGATGCCATTTATATAAATATTTAAGACAAGAAACGATACTATGTATTGTTTGTGAGTTCATTCAATGTATAAAAGCATGCGAAGGAACGAAATCCGACGTCAGGTTATGGACACCGCTGAGGGCGTAGGAAGGGAGAAGGCATCCAGACAGCTGCATCTGGGGCGAGTTATTTCTTAAAAACAAGTGGCAGAAATCTGATGCAAACATGGCAAAATGTTACCATCTATTAATCTAGGACGTAGGTATATGGGTATCATATTTTTAAAATGTTTTTCCATGTCTGACGCATTTAGTAATTAAAAATAAATTTGTCTACTATTTAACCAGAACTACGTGGTTAATGATTTGATATGGGTTTTCCTCATGCTCAGAACATCCTCCGCTCTGCGAATCTGGTTTACTTTTTAAATATGGTGTAAGTTGCGGTTTCTGAAGGACCATTTCATTACCTTGTAAGCTTGGAATCTGATGTCACTGCATTTTACTTCCCGAGAACATTAACTTCCACCTCAAACAACCAAAGCAAGCACAAACTTAAGAAAATTAAAATCCACTGAGAATCTAATAAGCTAGCTGTCCTAGAAAAACACCCAGGCTCATTTTGGGCTATTGTGTAAATAAACTAAGGAGCAATTAATTTTTTTTTCTTTTTTAAAGATTTATTTATTTAGAGGGGAGGGAGGGTCAGAGGGAGAGAGAGGGAGAGTCTCAAGCAGACGCCCCACTGAGTGCAGGGCTCCATCTCAGGATCCTGAGATCAGACCTGAGCGGACCTGAGTGGAAACCAAGAGTCGGAAGCTGTAACTGACTGCACCACCCAGGGGCCCCAGGGGCAATTATTTTAAAGAATCATTTACTAACAAAGCAACCATGATTTATGAGATGTCCGAAGTAACAGAAAACATAAAATAATCTTTGTATATGGATTTAGTGTCTCTGTCTTTCAAAAGTATAAGCATTATTCTTATTTCGCAAATCTATTACCATTAAAATTACCCCATATGTGCAACAAACTGTTTCAAAAAGGTAGGCTGAAAAGACATGAACATTTAAAGAAAGTCACATAAACACAAAACTGTATCATTCATTTCCTATTTGCCCAAAGAAATTAAAGCTCTCAACAGTGCCTGTGGGAATGGTGGACTCAGTTTGCAAAACTGTCCCTCAAACATCAACAAGGCTGAAGAGCTCTCATTTTAACTCTGTCTTGCTTTAAAAATAAGAGCTTAGGGGCACCCGTCTGGCTCAGTCTGTGGAGCTTGTGGCTCTTGATCTCAGGGTCGTGAGTTCAAGCCCCACACTGGGTAGAGAGTTTACTTAATAAACAAACAAACATACAAAAGATGTTAATAAGTAAATAAAAATAAGAGCTTAATTTGAGCCCTAAGTATGTAAAAAAAACTCTCCTGCCGTCAGATCATTTTAAGTGGCCAAACTGCTAGTCAAATTTCTCAACAGTAGAATTTAATATGCTCCCTCTCACCTGAACAGTAGATCATTTCTGAGGGCTGGACACATAATGATTGGGTATAAGAGCTCTCGTGGCTTCCTGGTGGTAACAGGACAAAAATGAATGAAAGAAGACTCTTGCTTTAATTTTGGTGCCCACTTACCCAACAGATGCCAACTCAGTGAGTAGCTCTAAATTGCTCAGTACAGGAGGTAAACTTTATACAACAAATACCACTTGAGAGTTGCTTAAGTCGGGAGGTTTTTACAAGCATGATGTCTTTTTCAAATGAAAGCACATGTAAAAAAACACACTCAGTCCACCTTTAATACGCTCTTGGGTCAGGTTACGAAATGCTAAGTGTTAGCTTCTGGACACAGACAACAGTTTTAACCGCCCTCTGTGTCAAACGCGAAGATTACAAAGCAGGTGAACCTCTCAATAATTAACATAGGTGCACATAACAACCCCTTAGCAAGCCGCAGGGGTAACTTACAAATAAGGATAATCAAGCCAAACAGAGAAACCACTTATAACCTACAAATACGAAATCTTGGTGCATTCACTATCCTAACAGGAGTGACGTATCAAATTCAATGTCCTAGGACAAGGACAGCCCAGGGCACTAAATATGTTTACTAAGTGAGAGGAGGTCAAGCTTGAAAGAGGTCTCTGGCCCAGAGCACAAAGCTAGGCGAGTCCCTGCTCTTCCACCTCCCTAGCTGGGATGGTGGACTACAGGCAATTAAGGCAGCCAAGCCGGTTAGGAAGCAACAATACACGTTCTTAGTACTGTAACAGCTTCTGCAAACGTGTGGAAGGTCAGGATTCTATACTAAATAGAACTTGTTGACAGGCAACATCTAGTTCAAAAGAGAGGACTGAGAGCACATTTTTTAAAAAACAACGAACTTCATCAACTCTTCCGCTCTACCTTTTGACCTTTCCTTACTGTAAAGGACCCTGGAATCACGCCTATTTGAAAGTTCATAAATGCATGAGCTAGAGTTCTCAAAATGCTCATTTCAAATCCTGGTTTGAGGGGGAGAGGTGGATATCAATCCAGAATAAATGTACCAAAACTATAACCTTCGATTCAATAGTTTAAAAAAATAGTTTTAAAACCCTGAGAAAAAGTAGAGATTTATAAAAATAAAATTATAGATGTGGACAGCAGTGTATTTTTAAAGGCAGCTAACTATGCAAAAACTGGTACAGGGATAACTGTCATTAATGTGTAGACAGCTTAAAGGGAACCAAATTCTAAATAGGCCAAAGACTGGGGCACCTGGCTGGTTCAGTCAGTAGAGCATGAGACTCTTCACCTTAGGGTTGTGAGTTCGAGCCCCAAGTTGGGGGCAAAGTTTACTTAAATTATTAAAAAAAAAAAAGAAAAGTCCAAGGATAAAATTTATTAAATCATAAAATGTATTAGAAGAACACGGTGTTTGGGTTTTTTAAAAGAATCTCAAAGGGCATTGTAAAAATGTCACAAATCCTGTAAGCCCTAATTTTTAAATTTCTTCATGGCAAGGTGTTTTTTCAGTGTTTGTCAGGCTCTATGCTCAGCACACACACAACGTATCATTAAAACAGTGTAGTATGTACAATTCTAAGATGGTTCCCAAGATTCCTACCTGCTGGTGTTCATACCCTGTATGATACCCTCCCTCGTGTGTGAGCAAGACTTCTGAATGTGATAGGGTTTCACTCCCATGATTAGGTTATGTTATACAGCAAAGGGGAAAATATTTTGCAGATATAATTAAGGTTCCTAATCAGTTGACTTGGGTTAATCTGGGTGCCCCTGGCCTAATCAGATAAACCCTTTAAGAGAGGGTCTAGAGGAAGAGACAAAGTGCAATAGAGTTGGGGCTCTGCTGCTGGTCTTGAAACAAACTACATTATGAGAGAGCCAAGTGGCAGGGAACAATGGGCAGCTTCTGGGGCTCAGTCTTACAGCTGCAAGGATCTTAAGTCCGTAAACAACCAGTGACTGGGAAAAGGATTCCAAGACTCAGATTAGACTGAAGGCCTGGCTGACGCCTTGATTTTAGGCTGATGAAATTCTGAGCAGAGGAGGCATGCAGCAAACAGTGAACCAGACCCTGCCACGAAGAATGCAGCAGGTAAGCTGTACCTGGACCCCTGGCCCATGGAAACCAGGAGATGATAAACAGGGGTGTTTCGGGTTGCTAATCTATAGCAATTTCTTACACAACAGTAGAAAATACAGTCAGGAATGATGAACTAGAGAAGACATACGTGCGAAACAACTTATTTAATAAGTAAAAAACTTCTACAAAACAATTTAAAAGATTAATAACCCACTAGATAAATGGCCAGAATACATTAATAGTTCACAACCCAAATGTTTAAGTATGTGAACATATGACCAACCTTTTGTACTAAGTTACATAAGACGTAACCATTGGGAGAATCTGGGGGAGGGATGCATGGACATCTCTCAATTATTTTTTCCAACTTCCTGGGGGTCTGTGATTATTTCAAAATAAAAACTTTAAAATATGATTAACCTCATTTGTATCAAGAAAAATATTAGTTAAAATGAGCTACCAGTTTTCACCTATCAGATTGGCAAGAGTAAAAAAGTTTTATAACACTATGTCAGGAAACTGTGAGTGGAGGCATGTTCATATATTGATGGTTATATAAACGGTATCAGTTTATGTATATGCACTGCTGCACCCCCACCTCCTAGGGTTGGACAGAGTAGGTAAAATAGTGTTCAATTTGGCAGTATCATAACTCAAAATACATACAATCTTAAGGAGCAATTCCACTTTTAAGAATTTAGCCTACGAACATATTCTTCACATGCGCAATAAATAAGCGTGTCCAAGGGCAGTCACTGAAGTGTCTGTAAAACCAGAAGTCTAGAAGCAATATACATACGTGTCCTTTAGTAAGGTATTAATTATATTGTGGAAAACCCATAAACTGGAATCCTGTACAGAAATTTTAAAATAAGGTAGATATGGCTCAAGAGTAGAATATGTTTTTCAGCTCCTCGAGTCCCACGGTGCAATTTTACAACAGACCCACATTCACTCACTCTGTCAGTATTTATGAAACCCCAACCATGTACCAGGATCCACGTGTAGATAAACGAACACAACCATCCCCGTGTGCAAGGACAGAGCAGGTGCCCGGAGGCGCAGAGTGGGGCCGGGGGAATCCACAAGGAAGGAAGCCAGAGTTCGAGGGCTGACAGTGGGTGAAAGACAAAGGTCAGATGAGAGACTCTGGGTGTCAGGGGAAGAAACTGGGATTCTGTCCTCTGGAAGGATGAAGGATTTCAAGTAAGATATTCACAAGACATCTTGCAAAGCACATATTTACTGTTAGAAAAATTAATAAAAATAAAATAAAGGAGTGGTCCAGTTGAAGAAGTTCATAATCTGGAGACTGTCTCTGATTTCATTAGAGGTGTCTCGAAGTATTTCAACTTGAGTGCTTGTGGTAAGCTGAGTCACTCCGGCACACCCCTCAGCTCATGCCTGAAGACGTGCTAATTCCTATAAAAACACGAGGACTGCATGAAGAACTCTTCAAACCTGCCATCTTGCGGGATCGATTCAAAGGAGATACTTCAGACCCTGTCTTCATCTGGAGAAATACCTGTAAGTAGCCTTCTCAAGCATCAGGACATGCTTCACTCCGCCATGTTCCTGACTAGTTCTATACCCAACAGTTAAGAATTGAACCAAAGCAGCAAACTATTGAACTCCCTTTCTTCGATCTTCCTCTCAGCCTTCTGTGCTTTTAATGGTTGAAGCTTTCAAGCACTTTGCCTGATGCCAATACACAGCCTGAACAGCTCTTACTGAATGGGCCTCATATTTTCAGATAAATTAAAATCTATGCCAACGAGAGATTCAGTCTCAAATAGAGGCCACCTGTTCCAATTAGTGAGATTAAAATAGTACACCACTGACTATCTGAAACCGAGTTCCACGCCTTCTGGATTATCACAGTATCTTCACAAAGACGGGGAAAAAAGGGACGACTGGCCCCAACACACGGTTGCACACGCTGGAGTAAATATGTTGAGGTGCTAAAGTGTAGCTTTCACTAAGGGCACACTTTATTTTTGGACAAGCACTTATCTCAAAATTTCTGTGGAAGGCTGCAGCTCAAGGCACCATTTAATTTCCTTACAACAAGCCTACATACACATCTTAATTAAATTCAAGTTTACTGCAGAACAACACAGAGCTGAAATTTCTTTTCCACCCACTTTCTGTCCTTGCCTGAAATCCCCAGAGTCCTTATTTCCTGACATCGCACTCTTCAGCCTAAGGCCTTCCATGGCCCCCGCTTCTCTCAGGTCATCGGAAGATGCGAGATCGGGCCCGGAACGGGTACAACTCCCCTTTCCCCAACCTCTTCCAAGTATTCCCACCTGGACAAGGATGCCTTCAAATCACCAGAGGGGGCTTCTGTTCATCTCCACACATTCACATTTTCACAATCCATGAAAAAAATATTTCTAAGCATCTTCTAAGTCGTGGGTCTAAAAGAAGTATTTCTAAAAGGATGAGGACAGATGATACAACACAAACACCCAGTGTTTTCCAAAATGATTCCGAATTATCTTAGGTGGCATGAAACGAAAGCCGTAACAAAGAATCACCATGAGTCAGCGATTCCCTTGAAAACCACCCGCAAGGCCATCCAGGTGGTTCGCGAGGGAGAAAGTCTCCGCTCAGGGCTCCCAGCCCTCTGCTGATGCTCCGGCACAGGCTCGTCTTTGCGATTCCGCACGGCAAGCCCTCAGGGGCACAGACGGAATCAACTACAGCAGGAACGCTGGTACTTTAAAAATACACTTAAGTTTGAAGAAGCGAACGGCTTTGGGAATATGAAGTAAATCGCCGTGCAGGTGGTATGAGGCTATGTGCAGGTGCTGGAATGACTGAAGTTTGGGGAACTCTGTGGCAGGTGAGTGACTCAACGTCAGAACAACAGATGCCCTGATGGGTTTCCTAACACCGCTTCTCACGCTTGTTCAAGGGGCTGGTAAGTGCAGAAGCGGACAATCAAGTCTGACTTCAGAGTCCAAACTCAACCCTTCACTGTCTTCAAATCCAGAAGAAAACTTTTAAGAAAGTGAGGCTGGGGACAGAGAGCCAACGGTGATTGAGAAAAGAGATAAACCACTGGATGTGGAGGGTAAGCAGGGGGAGCGGAGGTGGGGGGGAGGGGCTGAGGGACCAGGCATCTGGTTTGGGAATATGCTGGACAGGAAAAGCAGTCCAGGCTCCAGGCAGCCGCGTGAGGGGGTCTGAGAGACTGAAGGAAGTCTGGCACATAGACTCTGAGGTACCTGTGGAACATCTAAGTAAAAATGCCTTTTATTACGTGCTCAAGCCACACTTTACTCCCCGGCTGTGGAAAGCAGAATTCACACAGAATTTCCCTCAGGGAGGCACTTCACTGGGGACTGGCACTGAATGTGCCAACAGACCCTACCCGTCTTCCCCCGAGCACTGGGGCAGATGACTTTCTGTGGCAAAGAACCAGATGACGTTTCTGGTGTGTTGCATGAAAATTACATATGCTACAAACACTTGGTGCTGGAAGATGCCCTCAAGGAGAGTCTCACAGGAACAGAACGCTTCAGAGGCAACAAGCACCAGGTTTGAATCCTAAGTTATAGAGTGAGTGTGTGTGTGTGTGTGTGTAATGTACTCGATGACTTATGCATCTGGCACATGTTTTCTCCCCAATATCCTATTCCAACAGGTTTCAGAAGGTAAAGCAAAGATGAACTCATTTTGCAAAATTTTATTTCAGGGGAAAAAAACAACAATAAAATCAGAAAGGATAATCTTTACAAATGGCAACATATCTCCTGCACCTAAGCAGTCAGATACAGGAAATGTCACACCTTCTTCACCCTAGTCCCACCAAAAATCTGCAAACAAATTCATAAGGATGATGGTCTAACACTAAATCACTCAAATTCACTTTTTTCCCACCTGGAAAACTCACAAAATTTAAAATCTGTCCATCAATTAATTCTCTATTGCAAATAATTTCAAATTCTTATTAAACTTTGAGATATGGTTCCCATATAACTTAGCAATTAGCTTGGTATCTAAAAATATTTAAGACTGTTTTCTGTTAAGGAATTCTCTTTTAAAATAGAAACTGGTATAATGGTTAGTCCTGGTCAGCCAGTATTAGTTACCTAATTTCACTGGTTACAGTCTACCTGGATGTCACTTCTCTACTTCTACAAATGGAATGGTGTGGAGTTTATGTCTAAATTCCCCTTTCAGGGGTGCCTAGGGTGGCTCAGTCGTTAAGAGTCTGCCTTTGGCTCAGGTCACGACCCCACCCCACCCCCCCCCTCCGCCCCGCTCAGTGGGAAGCCTGCTTCTCCCTCTCCCACTCCCCCTGCTTGTGTTCCCTCTCTCGCTGCCTCTCTGTCAAATAGATAAATAAAATATTTAAATAAATAAATATATATATATATATATATATATATATATAAAAAATAAATAAATTCCCCTTTCAGTTCTAACATGGTTAAAACCTGAGTCTACTTCCCAGCACGTTGCCCCACACATTGAGAAGCACATGCCCTCAGTCCAAGGAAGCTGAAGTCCTACTAGGAGATCTGCTTAGGCCGGACTGTGACTCAACTGTCACAAGAACCACCCTTGTGTCCTTCAACTGTTCATACTCTGGAGACCAAATGCCAGCCTGGAAGATGGTTCTTTACTGATGTTCTTAAATCATGAGCTTATTTAACAGCCTTTAAGACTTCTCCAAACTACTGGCAACAATCTTATATTGTAGGCATTATAAAAGTTTGGAAATTATCACTCTCAACCATTCATTCATCAAAGGTTTATAGGGTACGTAAGACAATACACAAAGGACTGGCAAAGTGCTGTGTCGTAAGAATGCCAAACACACAATTTGGCTAGGCACCCTGCAGAAGGAGACCACACCCGTGTTCAAGGACTCGATGGGGTTAGGAAGACTGAACTGCTCTCCAGTATTCATCTCAGAGGTAGAAGCCAGGGAAGTGGTTAAAATGCAAGTTCTGCAATTAGATCTGCGTTCACCAGATCCTAGCTCTACCATTTCCTAATAGCCACAAGACCTTGGACAAATAAACTGCCCGGGCCTCAACTTCCTCATCTGTAAAAATCAAACTATAAATAAGATATTATGAGGATTAAGGAGAGAATGCATGTGAAGTGCTTAGTATCGCATCTGGGGTACGGTAAGGAATTAGCACGCGTTGGCTGTTACCACTGTTGCTGTATTCTTCTTTTCCTCTAGTTCTGTTTGCCTCCTTACAGAGGAATAATCAACAACTACACCGTCTTCCTTCAAGTAGCAACGCCCTCTCCCCAAGTCAATGGAAGCAGCTGGATCATGCAGGGATCATATATCCTGATGCTCCTTTTCCAAGGCATGTAAAGTCCTCGTTCTGATTCACACAGTACAATGATTCATGGTTCTCTCCCTTCTCTCTCAACCAACCCCCTCCACAGAAAACATAAAAATACAAAAAAGAAACAGCAGGGCTGAAAGCTGCAACTGCCCTAAGTCAAGACTTGGGCAATTTCCATCCAGAAAGATCAGGTTGATTTCTGACCTTAAGAGCAGCCCTGGAAATTCAGGCCGTGGGTCTGAAGTGAAACACATCTTACAACCCAACTTGGTAGCAGCTGTCTTGGTATTGAACAGCGGACACAAGCGGGTGCACTGGTGGTGGCTGGCAGCTTGTTCTCCTCTGAAGGGAGAGCCGGTGAGCTTGTGGCAAAGCACAGCTCAAAATACACACAACCCCATCAATCTATCCAGCCGAAATTTAGGAAAGAAAAATCGGACTAGAGACACTCATTGTTATTCATCGTGCTTTTAAGGAACTCTTTAGAATAAAACCGATCACTGATTAAAAGTGTACTCACACACCCCTCTGCTCACCACTTCACCAGGTCAGGGGCCCCCAGGACAGAAGTCTGTGCCCACTCACTCTTGCTCCTGCCCAGGAAGTACATCCCTGCCCAACCACTGCCACTCTGAGAAGGGCTCTGACATCCTCTTCTCCTTGACTGCTTCTGGCCATTACTCATGTACTTCAGAGACTATTTCCAAACCACAGAACACTTAACGATGAACTCAGGTAGCCACCATGCCCAACACAGCTTTTACTTCAGATGTTAGAGACCTCTGTACTTATTACCATTTCCTCCTACAAAATAGGAGGGTATTTCCTGGGGCCACAAGTATAAATAAAATACTAAGCTTCCAAAGAGACCAGGCTGTCTGCTTCGTTCACCGTTATATTCCTGACGCCCAGAGTAGCCACTAGCATACGGAAGGTGCCCAACAGGTATTTGTTGAACGAATGAAACCTCTTGTTCTCAAAGTGCCACTGTCTACGGTTTATAAACATGTAAATGCCAAATATGTAAACGGTCAGTGGGATAAAGAACATACGATGGAGGAGGGACAAAATGTTAAACATGCCCAAACAAGTCTATTCTATTCACGAAATGAGCAGTCTTCCCATTTTCAAGCTTATGACCACTTCTTATACAGTAGTAACAAAAACAAGCTACCATCTACTGTGTTCTTTCTGGGTACCTGACATTTTATAGCTGTTACTGCATTTATTCCTTGTAACACTCCTAGAGTGTGGAAGAGGAAACTAAGACTTAGAATGATCACAGGGTCCACAGGGGCACTAGTGCAAGATCTGTCTTCTGGGGGCTAGCCTAATGAAAGTGGTTCTCCAGGCAGAATACTCTGGTCCTTGTGGGGAGGATGGATTGGGGTTGATGAAATCAGAGCAGTAAGGAAACTAGCACACCATTATCAATTCCAGAGGTCGTAAGTGGCTAAACTGAGAGATGACTGGGGGACACGGGGAGTAAGGACCAAATTCCAAAGAGGAGTCCAAGAAAGACCCAGTGGAATGGCCAACAGATGAGAGGTGGGGAGAAAGTAAGCACTCAGGATGTCTAGCGATTCTGATTAGCAGTGGTACCAACAGAATGAGAAAAAAGTATTCATCTTAAACATCTAATCTTCAGTGCCCGTGACCATTTTTTGTTTTTGTGTTTTTTTAACGAAAACTCTTTTACTCAAGACTCACGATCACTCCCAGAAGCAGGAACTATTATCACCTCTGTTATAGACGGGGAACCGCAGGCTCAGGAAGGTTAGACCTTGCCCTGGTGCTCACTTGGTTGGGAAATGTGAAGAGCCAGAATATGACCCAGGTCACCTGATCCGAGAGCCCCAGCTGCTGACCACTCTCCACAGGTGGCTGAAGGTGCCATTTTAGAACATTTAAAATTAGAACAGAAATTTGATTCACACATAATTAATAAAAACCAGTTAAAATATAGAAAGCAGAATGCCTATATTCTTAAAAAGATGACAGGCTTTAACGATGTAGGGCGTGAAAAAAAGTAGGATTCGAACTATGCATGCTCTTCCTTTTAAACTAGGGGATATTATTCTGTGTGTCAAGTTAACAGGCACCATTTCTGAGTTTTACCCTGATGAAGTTTAAAACCGTGAATGATGCTGACTTGTCAGCTTAGAGATAATCACAGAATTCATTAGTTATATTACATTTTCACTGAGGGGAGGGAATCTAGGTTAATCCACCTGGCTGTAAAAATAGACTCCTGCAACGTTAAAATAGTACACTGCCTCATTATTATTCTAGTCTCAAAGGCTTAACCAAACTCAGCAAGAGAGATGTGTATTCTTCCTGTTATCTCAACAGGGTATCAATTTTGAACTTAAAAAATGACCATTCAGTAACCAAGAACTTGATCTCTTAGAGTCTTAGCCCCTTCCTGGGAGGAAACTGCATATCTCTGAAATGTGAATCAACTCAGCCCATGCATCTCCAGTTCTCATTAGAGTATTTTTAGGTGAGCTGATTTACCACACGAGTCCACAAAAGGGTTCTTTTAAAATCCTATACTAGATGGTTTATTGCCAACAGGAGGGTGACATCAAGAAATTAAACCCTAATACTGCCCAATGTTCTCACTCTGCATCACATATTTTCTGAGTGTAGAAAAGTATCTTTATAGCTAAATCTAAAAGAGTTCCACAAAGTAGGAGCTAGAATTATCTGATGGGAGAAATACTTTCTGCACAGGAAAATTGTTGGTATTTTCCCTTCATTACAGCAAGCTTACTGCAGCCTTAAGGACAGACTCAAAACTACATCGGCCTCACTTGAGAAAAGTTATGAGTTTACAAAATTTCCTCCAGTTCTATTCCTTGCCATCTGAACAGTAAAACCCTAAGGGCAGACAGTCAAGAAGCTCAAACTTCTCAGCATCACTGCTACATAACATGTAGTCGCTGTCTACTAAAGTCCTGGCCCTCCTTGGTCTGAGTTTGTCTCGTCTTCACTAGATTTCACTTGCCCAGTAAGCTAATTTAGAATAATCAGTAATGTCTAACTCGGGTTTCATACACAATCTATTTAAAAAGTCAGGTGTCTCGGGGTGCCTGGATGGCTCAGTCACTTAAGCATCCAACTCTTGAATTTCAGCTCAGGTCATTTGAATTTCAGATCTCAGGGTCCCGAGGCCCAGGCCCAGGTCGGGTTCCACGATGGACTTGAAGTCTGCTTAAGATTCTCTCTCTCCCTCTGCCCCACCCCCCAAAAATCAGGTATTTCCATGCTAACAAAACAAGGCAGTATGTGTAACATCGGTAGAACTTCAAAGAAAATAAGCAACTCCCTTCACAAAGGTTGTGGTACTTTAACAGAAAAGGGGTATGGAGAACTGGAACACTGGCAGAACCGGCTAAATCTAGAGTTAAATTACGTAGGTAGCTGAGGTATGAACTCTTTCCACGTCGGTAGCTCAGGTATGAACTCTATCACTACCATTTCACAGATTATGAAGAGTGAGTTTTGCAAAGTTCCATGAGTTTTGCCAAATCACTTAAATGAGCTCACAATGAGCCACCCATCCCTCAAAGATTACTAATCTTGTTGTTTACACAAAGATTATCACAGTTTTGACAAGAGAAACCAAGCTTCCACACTTTTTTCAAGGCTGAAATTTCTTCTGTCAAGTGCAACATTAATAGACTCCTCCAATTACAAATGCATTAGAAAACGATCTTCACCTCTCTTCCTCATTAACTCTGTGTTAACCAGCATTCATCCTTCCAAAAATTTCTAACTGTAGGTAACCAAAGATCTTTCACTAATGTTTTCTTCCAAATGGGAGTTTATGGTTATTTTCAGAACAACCTATTATGAAACTTTTAAAGAAAATGCAAAACTTATCATGGTGAGCATTCTGTAATGTATATATTTGTGGAATCACTATTCTGCACACCTGAAACTAAATATAACATTGTATATCAACTATACGTCAATAAAAAAATAAAGTGCAAAAAAGCAGCATTCTTTTGGGGACTACAGGAGAGTGGGGTGGAGGCAGTAACCTCCACCAAATACGCTTCATCTGTAAAAATTTAAACCATTCTGTTAACTCAGTTACAGACTCTAAAGGAAAAAGGGAAAACAGCTACTAGTTCCTTCCCTTCGGGGATAACTGATTAGTTCTCCGCATGATGATTAAACTCCCAAACCCTGCACTAGGAGCTGAGCGGCATTGGTCACTCTTGCCACTTTTCCCATCCAGTGGCCTGTGGATCGTGGGAGATGGCAGGCCAGAATTTGCGCAGAACTCTAGCTGTGAACTTTATACAGGGACCCAGACATCTCGAACAAGCGAGTAGTGAGCAAAGAGCCACTCCAGGTAGCTCTGCCAGAACAAGTGCCAGGGTGTAGGGCGTGCTGTTTCTCAAAGGCACTTCAATCCGCCAAGGGACTGAATGGCCGGGGAAGGCAAAGGGAGCCCCGAGCCGGCGGGGGCCTCCGCTCCCGGGAGGGACCGGCGCTCAGGCTGCGGCCTCCGTCTTTATTTTGAAGCACTACAGGGCTCGTCTCTGCTGCTTGCTCTGAAGAGCTATTTTCGCCCACAGCCAAAATCAGCAACAGCAAATTACACTGCAAACAATGGAGAGGGCGCCCGCTCCGCACGGCTGGGAACTCCGGGGCTGCAGCGCCAAGGCTGACTTTTCGCTCGGGCAGAGCCGGGGCAGCCGCCGCGCGATACCGGGACGCCGGTCCGCCGCCGCCGCCCCGCGCCCGAAACCCCGAGGGCCGAGGAGGCGCGGGCAGCACGGGAGGTCAGAAGGGCGAGCGCGCAGTCCCACACGGGCCGCGCCTGGCGGGATTCCCTCGCGTCCGGGCACCGCGCGGCGGGCGCTCCCTGGCGGAGGGTGGCGGAGCGCGGGCCGTCGAGGACACCCGGCACCCGGGTCCGGCAGGCGCGCGGCGACCTAGCGGCGGCGGAGGGCGAGGTCCGGCGGGCCGGGCTCTGCTCTGCCCCCGACCCGGGCTCCGACGCCCCCCCTTCCCAGCCCCTTCGGCGCGGACCCGTGGAAGCCAGGGAGGGAGAGAGGCAGGCGGCGAGAGGCGGGGAGCAAGAGTTGGCTAACACCGGAGCCAAAGCCCACCCGGCCTCACCCCCTCGGCCCGGCGCCCCCACCGCCGCCCCGCCCGCGCCTCTCACCCGGGTCTTGCAGCGGTGGTGCCGGCCCGGGTCGGAGTAGGTCCGGTCCACGGTGAGCGCCGTGTCGCTGCCCGGCATGTCGGCGCTGGCGCTGGCGCTGGCGCCGGCAACTTTCCCGTCTCCGCCCGCCGCCGCGCCGCCAGCCGCCGACCGTGCTCGGGCTCGCCCTGGGAGCCGCGACCGAGGGGGCGGCGCGGGCTGCTGCAGCTGTTGCCGACACCCGCGCGGCTGCCCTGCGCCGCCGCCGCCGCCGCCGCTGGGGGTGGGGGTGGGATGGGGGTGGGGGAGGGATGGGGGTGGGGGAGGCGGGGCAGGGACGCCAGAGTCTCCTCCCCCTTCCCCTCTCCCCGCCTCCCCGTGCCCGCCCGCCCGCTGGGGCCCAAGACCCTGCCCCAGGTGCAACTTCTCTCCCCACCTTCCTTGCCGAAACTTGAATCCACGCTCTCCCACACTGGCTTCGTTTTCCTCAAAATCTGATTGGCATCTACCCTATCTGTGGGCTTATTTGTATGTTTATGATAAAAGATGGATTTCTGGCAAGATGTTGAGGCTTGCCTTAAATGCTTTATGCTATTTTTTTATTCAACACGCACTTATTGGACATCTACCATGGACCACACCCTGGGGCGGGGACCAGAGATTTTTTTTTTTTTAAGCCCCTGTTTTTCTTAGGATCCCGCTGAGCACAGAGCCCATTTCCATTTAAACAAAGGTCTATGGAGGTATTTTAGTTTTGTATACCTGGCTCACTTTTATGTGGTTCCTAATTGGAAGTCAATATGTATCTTTTCATTTTTGTATTCTCTATTTCCAGTAACTAGTCCCTGCCCACCAGAAATCTGGGGTCTAGGGGCTCCTGGGTGGCTCAGGTCGTTTGAGCATGTCCGACTCAGGTCACGATCTCAGGGTTGTAAGATCAAGCCCCTGACTGGGGGCTACACACTAGGTGTGGAGCCTGCTTAGGATTCTCTCTCTCCCCTTCCCCTCTGCCCCTTCTACCCTCTCCCCTACCTTAAGAAAAAAATTGGAGTCTACCAAACAAAGGACTGGTGAACAAATAAATAGGTTACCTAAGCCAACATTCAGAACACCTGGTCTGGTTATGAAGGGTGTACTAGTGGGAGACTGAGTTAAAATACTGAAATAGCAGCTGCTCCAAAGAGAACTCCAGTTAGAGGGCCAGGCAACAAGCCCAGAAGGAAGTCAGCCTATGATTCTCCTCTTCAAAGGGTTGAGGGGGAGGGTCTTGCAGGCAGAAGAAAAATACTGAGCATAAAACCAAAGGTCGGTTTGGAAAACTTCAAGTTGCCAGTTTAGGGGGTGTCTTCAGGAACAGGAGGACACAAGAGGAAAAGTAGGTGGAGACCACGTGGTGCCTGGCTCTACTTTCCAGGAGAGGAAGTTCAGCCTTATTCTGTGGGAGCTGGGCAGCTGCTGGAGGTTTCTGAATGGGGGAAATGACAGTATCACGATGGAAGCTGAAGGCCATCTGTCTGATAGCCTTGTGAAACACTGATTAAAGACGTGTAAAGGACACTGGTTAGACGACCATTGCAAAAAGAGAACCACCTAAATGTCCTTCAAAAGAAGACTGAGTAAGTAAAATACGATCCATTCATCTCATAGAGGATTCAGTAACGGTAAGAGAACAAAGCAGCTCCTTATCTCCAGCTACAGAAATCTCTCTCTCATACATGGTTAAGAGAAAAAAGTAATGTGCAGAATAACATATATAGCATCCCACCATTTATGTAAAAACAGAACATATGTATATGCTCATATATGCGTAGCATATTTTTCTGAGAGGATAAACGAGAAACGAGAAACGAGGCAAAAGACATGAAGCTCCTGCCAGGAGGGGCCACACAGTAGTAGGTGCTTCAATTTATACCTATGAATGAACAAATTACTCCTTCGGAATTCAAGCCTGACTCGAGGAGGGGAGTCAGAGTCATTAGTGAGCAAAGCAGTGAGAGCCATTCCAATAAAGTCACTGACCATGGGGAAATTCCCTAGGGACTCTGAGATGCAACTAAAGTAATGCAAAGGAGTGGATGTCCCCACAGAGCCAAAGAAAAGCTATTGGACTATAAAGACAGGTGTCTGTGTTCATCTAGAAAACACGGGCTCTCCTGAGATTAGGGAAGACTCTGACTGGAGCACAATACTCACAGACAGACTTGAATATCAAAGAACAGAACAGGTGCTGCCAGGTGGTTGGACCAAACTGACCTTGTGCATGTGTTATTATATTTAAACCGAGGATGGGGGTGCCTGGCTCGCTTAGTCTACTGACTAAGCATGGGACTCTTGATTTTGGGGTTGTAAGTTCAAGCCCCATGCTGGGTGTAGGGATTAGTTTAAAATAAAATCTTTAAAAATTTTTTTTAAAAATAGATAAATTTGGGATAAAATGGAAGAAACATGCCTACCTAGACAGCTACAAGGAAGGGATGGAAGATTTATTTTTCAATGTATATGCTTTTTAAACTTGAATGCTTTAATTGTGTGCATATATTAACTATTCAAAAAATAAAATAAAAAATTTATTTTTAAATAAAGAGGGTAAACTTATTAAAACTTAAGAAGAAATAGAAAACTGCATATAGTCCTAAAACCATTCAAGAAATGAAATCAACAGTTTTAAACACCCCCCAACACGCCCCCGGCCCCCCGGCCCCCAGTAGAAGACACAACTACACCAGGTCCAGAGAGTTTTTCAGGCAAGATCTTCTAAAGCAGAGAAGAGAGATATGAAGTGTGTGTGTATGCGTGTGTGTGTGAACTTAGCTAGGGTGGCCAGAGAAGGCCTCCACAATAAAATGACATATGAGCAGAGACCTGAGAATTAAGGGAGCCAGTAATGTAGATAAATGAAAATTTCAGACAGAAGGAATGGCAAGTACAAAGGCCCTAAAGCAGGAACATTTTGGGAGTGTTCCCCAAAAAAAGTGAGGAAGCCAGTATGCACTGGAAAGACAGAAGATGAAGTCAGAGACATTTCAGAGGTCTGATCGTACAGAAAAATTATTTAGGCCATTTTAAGAACTTTGATTTTATTTCTGAGGTACACGGAAAGATTTAGAAAATTTTAAGCCAAGTAGTAGAGTGGCATACTCTGCCTTTTCACTTGGGAAAAAAAAAAAAAAATCCCTACCTCACAGCATACACAAAAATCAATATCAGATACATTAAAGACCTGAAGTAGAAAAACACAGCTTTTAAAACTGCCAGAAGAAAATGGGATAGTATCACTACGATCTTAATCATCAGAAACAGGTCACAAACAGCATAAACCATAAAGATTTGACTACATTAAAATTTTTAAAACGTCTGCTTATGAAAAGAAATAATAATAAAATAAAGATAAGCCACAGACAGAACTCGAGTTAAAAGAATTGGTATGGATGAATTTCACAGTCAATTACTAAGAAACAAACCAACCCACCGAGCTTCATGAAAGTACATGAAGGTTCTATTCGTGTAAAGTTAAAAAAAAAAAAAAAGTGAAGAATAAATGCCATTTTTATGAGAACAAAGACTTATAACTGAAACTACTAAGAAAAGCAAGAGCTTGAAAAACACAAATTTCAGGACAGTATTTATCTCTGGTGGGGGGATGAACAATTCAATGGGAGAGAGGTATAAGGTGATAAATAAGGCTCTATTTAACAAGTGACTATTGGTACACTGGATGTGTAGCCATTCACACACAATGTTTCCAAATAATTTAAAATTATAAAGGCAGCGAAGACACAAGAGACAATGTGATAATGGCATACTTAATCCTGTATTTAAATCACCAGTTGGGGTATCTGCTTGAATAAACATATATAAGAGCACATTTATAAGTGTTAAAGCTTGGTATAAAAGCAAGATAGTCTGTTACTATTAATTCATTATGCCAACTTAATCTTACAAAGATCCATTCTGAAAATCTATCAAAGTCCATCTCTGGGTTTCCCCCTCTCTTTTACCTGATACCCAATTTTTTTTTTTCCCAGCTATCTAAGGCTATAGCAAGTATACTACGCAGGTGTGTTTGTGTGTATAATATATGTGTGCACTAGTTTAGAGAGGCCACACCTAAGTGAAGTCCCTGACAAACCAAGGTTGGGCTTTGGAAGGTGTGTCAATGGGCACATACTTTCCATTTCTATTACTGTCTTGGTGTTCCTTAGTATACCATCCTGGAAGTGCTGACCCTCAGTGAAAATGATGAATTAAACTCCATTGGGCTCACTTAAATTTCAATTAGCAGAGGAGGTCCTTTTTCAGATCATTTATTTCATAAGCTAGTTAACCAAAAGCTGCTCTATGTGACATTCATACAAAATAATGTTTTTAAAAACACAAATAGCACAAGAGCAAGCTTCCCTCTAAAGAAAGAAAACAACAGAGCTGGTTACCATTTAGCTCTCCTACTGGGAAGCAGGACCCAACAGACCCCGTTTGTACCTTTGGAAGCAACGCCTAGGATAGTGTCAGTCCCTGAGAGACAGAGAGAAAACACAAAAGTTTCTGTCTAGGTAAGAACTGTCTATGCCTCAGGGTGCCTGGGTGGCTCAGTCGGTCAAGGGTCTGCCTTCGGCTCAGGTCATGAGCTCAGGGTCCTGGGATCCAGCCCCACATGGGGCTCCCTGCTCAGCAGGGAGCCTGCTTCTCCCTTTCCCTCTGCAGCTTCCCCCAGCTTATGCTCTCTCACTCTCTCTCTCTCTCTCTCTCTCGATCTCTCAAATAAATAAATAAAATAAAAAAAAAAAATGGGTCTCTGCCTCTGATACCTCCCCAAACAGCTCTCTGCCAAAAAAAAAAAAAAAAAAAAAAAAAAAAAAAAAAAAAAATCACACTTTAAAAGTTAGAAATGCAGCTACAGCAATAAGGAATACAAAGGTACAAAATCTAGGGTGTGAAATAAGAATTTACTTCCAAAGTGTAAGCGGCCCAGTAAGGCAGCATAAGCTAATAAGCACCAAAGAAGTCGATCGGGCCATCTGAGTACAATAGTTTAAAGTTTGGAATGACAAGAAAAGGCTTTATAAAAAAGAGATAGGGTTATGCTTGACTTCTGTTGTAGATATTTGTTGTTTTTGCCTGCCCAGCATGCAGCCCTTTATTCTCAGAACAGTGGCTGGATTTTTCTTTCTTGGGCCCTATCGCACAGCCACCCTCCACACAAGTGGTTTAGGTAAGGCAGACCACACCCCACATCTGCCTCCAGGGAGAGACACTCCATCCAGCCTTGGCCAATCGGAGGGAGTCACTGTGGCATGTGCCCGGACAGGCACCTGCCCCAGTCAGAGCCCATAGGAGTCAGCCCTGAGGCTTGTCGCAACCCCTGGGAAAGAGCTGTGCCCTGCGTAGGCATGGCCAAGCTGGTGGAACGTAAGCCTGCTGCGCTGGTGCGCGTCCTCGCCACCACACAAAGACTGCCCCCAGGAAGAAAGCAGAGCGATGGAAGGAGAAAGATTCATTCCTGAATTAGGAGAGGACTAGACCCAGCTCTTCGCAGTATCTGTTTCTGCATGACAAATCACCCTGAAGTGTATTAGCTTACAACAACTCCCATTCGTTTGTCCATGATTTTGCAATCTGAGCAGGCCTCCAAGGGGAGTGGCTTTTCTCTGCTCCATGCGACGCTGCCTGGGGCTAGAGAGCGCAGGATGGCTTCACTCAATCCAGGGGGTGGCTGGAATGCCTGGCGCTGGCCAGGTCTCTGTATTTGTATTTTTTTTAAATAAAATATTTTTGTATTTTATAGTCTCGCATTCTCCAGGGTTCCCTCTCTCCATCAGGGTAGCTGGACTTCTTCACACGGTGACTGGCTTCCAAGAGAGCAAAACCAAACACTGCCAAGCCTCCTAAGGCCCAGCCTGGAACTGGCAGGTGTCACTTCTGCCACACTGTATTGGTCAAAATGAGTTAAAAGTCCAGCCCCGGGGGGCACCTGGGTGGCTCAGTCGGTTAAGTGTCTGAGTGTTGGTTTCAGCTCAGGTCATGATCTCAGGGTGGTGAGAAAGAGCCCTGCACCGGGCTGCAAGCTGGGCAGGAAGCCTGCTTAAGATTCTCTCTTTCCCGGGGCGCCTGGGTGGTTCAGTCGTTAAGCGTCTGCCTTCGGCTCAGGGTGTGATCCCAGGGTCCTGGGATCGAGCCCCACATCAGGCTCCCTGCTTGGCGGGAAGCCTGCTTCTCCCTCTCCCGCTCCCCCTGCTTGTGTTCCTTCTCTTGCTGTCTCTCTCTCTCTGTCAAATAAATAAATAAATAAAATCTTAAAAAAAAAAAAAAAAAGATTCTCTCTCTCCCTCTCCCTAACCCCCACCCCCAACGCTGGCAATCTCTCTCTCTCCCAAAAAAAAAAGTAAAAATAAAAAAGTCCAGCTCAGCTCAGGGGGAAGAAACAGTATCCACCTCTAGACGGAAGGAGTGGTGTGCACATAGATACGGGAGAAATCGCTGGCTACCATTACGGTGGTAGATCCATCACCCCAGACATGGCCAGACCCCCTTTCCAGTTATATGAAGAAATGTGTTGCTTTTCTTGCTTAAGCCAGTTTCAAGAATCCTGAATAACACAGCATTCAATGCTGGCTATGAGTGGAAAGAAGACACACAGAAGGGCAGCATTTCAAGAGAAGGCAACGAGTGTGGAGAGCATGAATAGAAGAGAGTGGGCACAGAACTTCAGGGAGGGCACAGAGTTTCATCAGGTCACTAGCTGGACAGCCTTCCTTGATCAGTCCATGCCAGATGACCTTGTGGACTATTAATCTTAGTCTGTATTTCTCATTTTAACACACAAGCTATAATATCTTACCACGTTATATAAATATTTTATGTGATAATTTATATGGGCACTTGCCCCCTCCACTAGACTACAGGTTACCAGAAGGAAAGGACTATGCCTCTTAGTAAATACACATTTTCCTGATGGTCCCTAACACAGTATCAGGTATTCAATGCATACTTGAAGGATGATGGATGAACTCAACATTCATTAAATGTCTACTTATTTTCCAAGCACTGGGGTTTAAAAAATGAGTAAGACATAAGCATAAGCGTCTGCCCTCAAAGGCTTGGAACAAATAATATACAAGAATGAAATTTGCTGAATCATGAATATTACTGATTTTCAGATACTGACTAGTTAACTGAAGTTTGTGAATTCTCCAATGACTTATTGAGTGCTGATGGTGTGACAGGCTCTGTCTGTTCTTGGTGCTGCGAACAAAAATGAGTAAGACACGGTCCCATCTTGAATCCATCCAGGCAGGGAGACAGTCAAAAAAAAAAAGGTTGCCACAGATGTGAAGATAGCTATGTCCCTGGTTCAGTAGTAGAGCAAAGGTGGGCAGCAGCTCTTTATGAATCTCACCTCCTTAGGTGTCACAGGCTTACCATGTCATTACAGCAGGGAGAAGGAAACAGACATAAAACAAGTCTGACTTTAAAAAGGGATAAAAATGTAAGCCTCTTCCAAGTAAAGGAAAATGTATTTCCTTTCATATTCTATTTTGATTTAATAGTACAGGAAAGTGCTCCCTCTGGGAGAAACGTTCCTAAGACAAAAAGTATAGTAAGCTTTTTTCTTTTTTTTCCTGAAGATTTAAGGACAGAGAGGAAAGAAAAGAATAAATCAGTATTTAAAAATTTATACAACTAGCATGAGGTGAATGCATGCTAATCATATATATATATATATGTATATATATACATACATACATATATATATATACATACATATATATAAAAACATACACACACACATACACACACACATATATATAAACATATATAAATATTTATTTTGAGGATCAGAAGCTTCCAGACTGGATGCATTTCCAACTGGAAATGACCACTTTTTTTTTTTTTTTAAGATTTTATCTTTAAGTAATCTCTACACCCAACGTGAGGCTTGAACTCATAACCCCAAGATCAAGAGTCACATGCTCCACCAATTGAGCCAGCCAGACACCCCTAGAAATGATCACTCTTAACATTTATATTTAATTTTTAACGTAGCAAGTTCTATATGACTACAAGAAAACAATCACTGGCATTTATTTAGCACTGGCAACCATCTGGCAGAGAAGCCCAAAACTTCTAAGATTTTCATAAAAAACCCAGGAAAGCAGAAAGACTCAACTCAAGCTCTACAGGTTGGTGAATTTGCCTTCTAATTTTCCCTTGCTCAGCAAATGCAACCATTTCATGCCAGTGATTTCTCAAAAGCAATGAATCTTAAAGAAGATTCTATAGGGAGGCTTCAACTCTTCTGGAAATTGGTCTCTAACATTGTCTTCCCTACAGACTTGAGGCTACAATAAGAAGTCCAAAAAATGCATTTTACCCCATCAAAATGAAAAACGTTTGCTTTGTTTTTCTTGTTAAGAGGATGAAAAGATAAGATACAAATGGGGAGAAACTATGTGCAAAACCATATATCCAAAAAATTAGTTGGATTAGTATCTAGACTGCATAAAGAACTCTCAAAACTCAACAGTAAAAAAAATAAACAATCTAACCAAAAATGGACAAAAGACACGAAAAGACATTTCATCAAAGAATATACATAGATGGCAAATAAACACATGAAAAGTTGTCCAATGTCAGTAGCCATCAGGGAAACGCAAACGAAAACCACCCCTGTACACCCATCAGAATAGTTAAAATACAGTAATAGCACGGAATGCTGGCAAGGACACAGAAGAAGTCAATACTTCATATGCTGGCAGGAATGTAAGATGGTAGAGCCTCTATGGAAAACAGTCTGGCATTCTCCTATAAAACTAAACATGCAGGGCGCCTGGCTGCCTCAGTTGGAAGAGAAGGAGACTCTTGATCTCAGGGTTGTAGGTTCAAGTCCCAAGCTGGATGCAGAGATCACTAAAAACAAAAAAAGAAACAAACAAAAAACTACACATGCAAATACCATATGACCCAGAAACTGCACTCTTAGGCATCTGTCTTAGAGCAAAGAAAACAAACGATGATATAAAAACCTGTACACGAATGTTCGTATTAGCTTTCTTCATAAAAACCCCAAACTGGAAACAGCTCCACTGTTTCTCAACAGGTGAACGGTTAAGGCTGTGTGGGGCATTCATTCTATGGACTACGGCTCAACAGTAAAAAAGGAACAAGCTACTGCTAGACAATGACTTGGGTATCAAGGGAGTCATGCTGAGTGAAAAAGCCAGTCCCCAAAGGTTACATACTGTATGATTCCATGTAGGTAACATTCTTGAAATGACTAAATCATAGAAATGTTGAAGAAATTGGTGGTTGCCAAGAATGGGGAACTAGGTGGGGGAAGGGAGGGCACTCCAGGAAGGGGTGGTTGTGGCTATAAAAGAGTGACACCAGGGGGGCGCCTGGGTGGCTCAGTTGATTGGGTGTCCGGCTCCTGGTTTTGGCCCCAGTCATGATCTCAGGGTCCTGGGATCGAGCCCTGTGTGAGCTCAACTCTGCGCACAGCGGGCAGTCAGCTTGAGATACTCTCCCTCTCGCTCTCCCTCTGCTCCTCCCCTTGCTTGCACGCACATGCTCTCTCTCTCTCTAAAATAAATACATAAATCTTTAAAATATAAAATTAAAATTTTAAAAATAAAAATCTATTTCCAATTTAGGTGCAACTGTGGTAACTTTCACAGGAAAAACCTGGGGTTTTGGAGGGAGGAACAAGTAGGAGGAGGTGGTATAGGGATTTTTTTCCTCTGGAGAAATCATCTACAGAACAGAGCTCGGGCCCCTTGTTACATCACAGGGGGGGGCCAGCTGTAGAAACTGCAGGGCAAAGGCAAGACCGCAGGCGGTGCTCATTGATGCACTCCCCCCCCTCCATCAGCGCCTGGCCACGGCATACGCTGTGTCTGAAGCTCACATCAACTATGAAGACCTTGAGGGCCAAGGACAGTGTCCTTTATCCTTGACCACCACTACACTGGCACGAAGCAGTGATTCTATAAGGTTTTTGTTGAATAAATGACTGACAATTCAGTCCTGAGTTGGCTGGAAGAATATATTTCAGTTCACAGATTTGGTTCATGTCCATTACTTACGGAGATGTTCACTAAATACGTACATTGTAAGTTGAGTAGAGAATTTCACAAATTTGGGTGCTTTGTTCTGTTGTGGGGTTTCCATATAGGTTCCAGTAGGCATTTTTGATCATGTACACGCAGATTATAACATGAAGGCTTGGTGATTTCTAGCCTCTTGACCATTCACTAGGACAGGGCTTCACCGTCTGATGACTGCATAGGACTCCTGGCTGTCTGACCACTTTCTTCCAGAAACCTGCGGCAATGGCAGAAAATGCCTTCCTCGGCACGAGGTACACAGTGTTCCATTCAATTAAGCCATTTACCGGAGTCGTGATGCTGAGGGTTCCTACGTCACTCGACCTCAGGGGAAGTGGCTCCCTGGAAATCTCTCCTCCATTCTATGCATGGCCGGCCCAGGAGAAGTTTTTCATTAAGCACGTACTGCGTCTGAAGGGTGAAGCTAGCTACACCTCAGGAACACACTGTCCGGGAATCCACTTTGTGCTTTATCAGTTCACTTTGCGAGATAAGGATGGTGGGAGGTGAAACTGCCGGAGAAATCTGATGTGATGTCTAAAAACAGCCCGAGTCACAGTTCTATCAAAAAAGGAAGCTGCTTGCTGACCTTCCGTGGCCACTCCAGTCCACACTCACTTCTGCTGCTTGTAGCACTCACATGCACGCTTAAGTACAAACGATCCTGCACTGTTCCAGGGAGGCATGACGGTACGCTGGACACCGGCTGCCTGGATTCCGATCTCCATGGCGCCACCTCCCAGCTACAAAGCCGCGGTTCTCTCCTTCATAAGCTGAGGACGCTGAGAAGCTGCCTCATGCGACTGCTGAGGATTAGAGGAGGTCATCATCTAAAGCACTTCCAAACAGGAGCTCAATACATGTCCGCAGAAAACAAAACCAAACCTCAAATCTGTCCTCATGTGTTAGCTTTTTCTCCTTAGCAGTAAGACTTCAAGGATTTATGTTGTTATCCTGGGAAGGGCTGCTTTCCAATTCCATACCTCAATATCACAAATGCTAGTAATAGAACTAGGAAGAAAGTAGGAGCCTCTGGCTAAGCTCTGGGCCCTGACTTTGACCCCTTCCCTCCTGCTTCTGCAGCTGCTGTTGCTACCACTTGGGAATACAAACCAGCAGGACCTGAAAGGCAAACTTCCTCCCTTTACACTAATCTTCAATTCCCTTCATCCCCAAGGCAAGTGTCCCCACAGTTTCTTTTTACCTGTAAGCTGTGACCAAATAATTCTTCTCTAGAAACCTACCCTAAAGAGGGGCGCCTGGGTGGGTCAGTCAGTTAAGTGTCAAGTGTCGGACTATCGATTTCAGCTCAGGTCATGATCTCAGGGTGGTGGCATGGAGCCCCACATGGGGCTCTGTGCTCAACGGGAAGTCTGCTTGGGATTCTCTCTCCCTCTGCCCCTCCCCCTGCTCGCTCGCGCTCTCTCTCTCTCGTTCTCATATAAATAAATAAATCTTTAAAAAGAAAGAAAAAGAAATCTACCCTAAAGAAATAATAGAATACAGGAAAATTTTTATAGATAAAGACTGTCCATCACAGTGTTTTATCATTCTGAAAAGTGTGAAACAATCTAAAGGATTGTTTATGAAACAACTGTTCATGCAAATTAAGGGGCTGATTATACAAATTATGAGACATACAAAAAATACTGTACATATATTGCAAATTATACTTAGAATTTATAATCCTGCGGGGAAATGTTTATGCAATGATACTATACCCCCAAAAAAGCAGATTGACAAAAATTAAAAGTATTGCAACACTCAGTGCTGGCAATGATCTGCAGTAAGCAGGAATTCTCACACATTGGAGGCAAGAACATAAACAGGTGCGACCCCCTGGAAGCACAGTTTGGCATCATCTCCTAAAACTGAAGCTATGCATGTGCAAAGGGCCAGCCACTCCACTCTTCAGTATATACACTAGAGGACACAAGTCTCCAGAACGAGGATGTTCGTAATGGTACGAACACAGTGTCCCCATCTGGAAACAACTCAATTGTCATCAACAGCAGAATGGATAAATAAATTGTGGTACAGTTATTTCCCAATTAACATTAGTAGTCTGTTACTGAAAATGAAGTATTTTGCATAAAAATGCTAACCAGAGCCCTTTTCCCATTATCTTAATTCATTTTACAAAGTAGGGTTTTTCTCTTATAGAGGTAGGCAAACCTAATATGACTGACAGAGCCTAACAAAACACCTAATATGAAGTATCACAAATGTTGACACTTCCTGCCCCACCCTACCCCACCCCTCAAATGTTCAGGGCAAATGACCAAGAGAAGCCCAAAATATTGTGCTACATAAGAATAAGAAAACTATCTACCTTTACCCATACTTTCGTGTCTCCCTACAGCATCTCTATAACATTTTATACAGAGTCAGCAAGTGATAATAGCTATTATTTATTTAGCCTACTCTAGCCTACCAGGAACTTGAAATAAATCAGCTCTGAGTGACTGCCACTGGGCCCTCCCCAGCTTCTATGATGGTAGGTGCTATCACTTTCCCATTTTACTGAGAGGCAATCAGAACCTCTGAATAGATTACGTGATTTGACCAAGGGTACCCAGCTACTATATGGCAAAACGAGAGTCCTGATTTCAGGCTTATCTGACTCCAAAATTCATTTACGAGGTGTGCATCCTTGGATGCTTATTCGACCTTTCCAGGCTTCAGTTTCCTTCCCTGTAAAATAGGGATAATTGCACCTGTTAAACAGAAACTGTGTCTTAACCAAAGGCCTATGCTGGCACTACTGAGAATACAACTGGGAAAGACTTCACTGCGTCTGGAAACTCCAGTTCCCTGTCTCCTCACATAACATTGACCTGATGCATTTGGCTTGCCCCACGCCCTGCTCGACCTTTCCCTGCTTCTCCCAAACAGTTTGATGAACATCCAGCATTCCTGCTAACCCAATGAAGGCAATCTCTATATTCTAAGCCTTTTGTTTCCTGTTCTTCCCCTGAAGAAAGAAAACAAACAAGGCTTTTGAAATTCAAAATGACATCATTATGACTTTATCCCCCATCTGAAGCCTCCTTGTCTTTTTTTTTTTTTTTATCATTTCCAGATTTTCACTTTTGCATTTCAAGTTTCACAAAATGAGAAATCAATTCCTACATCACGTTGAAAGTGAAGGTTATATTTCTTAGAAGTATTTAGAAGTACTCACCATCCTAGCTGACAGTTTCGAAAGGTATTGTTCTATTATTTCTCATTGCTTCATCCGAGATCAGCTGTGGCTGATACACTCCCAGTTAATATTTCTGACATTCCATTGATTTTTTCCTTCCATTAGACGGAATGTGTTTCACAAAAGGAGAAAAGTGCCATACCAGGGACAAGATTTGAAGTATCTAATATAATCTCATGGTGTATACAGCACCCAACTGGCAGGCACACCCTCTCACACACATGAGCATGCATTTAACGCACATACATACAGGAATTCTCAGAAGTTACCAGGAATGCAACATGCAGATTTTTCAAAATATTAGCAGGATTTGGTCATTTGGAGTTGAAAGCAACAATATTCCTTTCAACTGCTAAAAGGGACACGTGGAGGTAATAAGCTGAAAAACAAACAAATGAAAGATCTGAGAAGAGACTAAATAGCTTATAAAGCTCAATTTTGAGTTTCCACTCCACCAAAAGAGGCAGAAAATCCATAAATTTCACTGTAGCCTCCCAACACTTCTCACTGCAAAACTATTCTCTAGACAGCGCTCTGCTGAGAGATGAGGCTCTTTCCATTCTTGATTACTTCCATCTGATCCTTTTGCAAATGAAATTGCATTTTTTAAAAATTCTTTTTTTAAAGATTTTATTTATTTGACAGAGAGACACAGAAAGAGAGAGCACAAGCAAGGGGAGCTGCAGGCAGAGGGAGAGGGAGAAGCAGGCTCCCCGCCAAGCAAGGAGCCCAATGCGGGGCTTGATCCCAGGACCCTGGGGATCATGACCTGAGCTGAAGGCAGATGCTTAACCAACTGAGCCACCCAGGTGCCCCTGAAATTGCATTTTCTTCAATCCAAAAATATCAGGATGTTTTAGATATCATAAACTAGAATACAAATTACCAATGAGAATACGTATTACTCATACAACCCCAGGCTAGATACACCTATTTTAATGACTGCAACTTTAGGGGTGCCTGGCTGGCTCAGTTGGTGGAGTATGTGACTCTTGATCTCAGCTTGTGAGTTCGAACCTTATAGTGGATATAGAGATTACTTAAAAATAAAAATTAAAAAAAAAATGATTGTACTTTAAATATTATCCCTATTTTTTTAAACATTTATTTATTTGAGAGGAAGAGGAAGAGAATGGGGGAAGGGGGAGGGAGAAAGAGAATCCTAAGCAGTCTCTCTGCTGAGCACAGAGCCATACACGGGACTCAATGTCATGATCCCGAGATCATGACCTGAGCTATCAGATGCTTAACCAACTGAGCCACCCAGATACCCCTATTTTCCCTCATTTAGATAACAAGACTAATTATGTAATAAATGATTCTCTAAAGCTGCACTATCCAATACAGTAGACACTGCCACATGTGGCCAATGGGCACTTGAAATGTGCCTACTAGGAATGAAGAACTGAATTTTTTTTAAGTAGGCTTTGCACCCAGCATGGGACTTGAACTCAGAACCCTAAGATCAAGAGTCGAGTGTTCTACTGACTGAGCCAGCCAGGCGCCCCTAAGACTCTAATTTGTATTAAGTAAATTGTGTATTTATCTCCCAAACTCCTTCCTCCCTACTAGACTGTGATCTTTTTAAAATAGAAGACTACCTTGCTCATTTTAAAAATCCATCAAAGCCCAGCACAGTTCTCGCAATGGAAATCCTTCCATAAATATCTGAGGTTTGAATATAGTATACACTAGTGTTTTTTTTTAATTCATTGTTCTATAAAAGAAAGCCTAAAACTAATATTGAGGAATTCCATGCTCATGGAGGGAACAATACAGTATTGACCAGATATCAATTTTCTGTAAATCAAATGATAAATGAAACAGAACCCAATCAAAAAGGGTTTTTCCTAAACTTCACAAGTTTATTTTTAAAATTCAGTGGAAGAAAACATATAACTTTGGGGGAAAATCCGGTGAGTGAGGTCAAGCCAGGCAAGTTCTCTTTTCCAGATATCAAAACATTTTATAAGCAATCATCATCCAGTGAGCGAGACTAAGAACAGGCATGCAGACCAATGAGTAGAAAGCTCAGGAGTAGACCCATGCACATTTGGAAGCATGATCTGTGACAGAGGCAGTGTTGTCAATCACTGGGGAAAGGTGAAAATGGTAGTTCACATAGAAAAAAGTAAAACTGCAGTAGTTCCCTATCTCACGCAAAATTAAAAATTTAGGTGAATTCATCTCTGAAAATTATGTCCTATTTTCTGTTATGGATGATTCAGTGAGAACTCCAGGTGGAGTATGCAATACATGAACGACACATTTCTACCCAAAAGAAATAAAAAGAACAGAAATGATAGTTTTTAAGAACTTATTTGAAAGACGCCCACATAACAGGGTACATAAAACACATTTTTTTTTCTTCTTTAATGTACTGAATCAAGCCAAAAGTCACTGGGGCTTTATGAAGGTCAGAATTTTAGAACTGAGGTGGAGGCCAATAAATCCATGGAGAGACTCAGTTCCTGTACAAAGGACTTCTAAAGACTTCTTTGAAGCTAACTCCCTAAAGTGGAAACCCAAATCCCTCTGAACAGCGACAGTGCTCCCCTGCTATCAAACAGCACGCATCGACTCACCTCCACCTGGCTGTTGTTAACGGAGGTGGCAGGGCTCGGCTGTATCCTCGCGCACCTAGACGTGAGCCAGTCAGGCACAAGGGAAGCCCGCGCACCAGACACTCAGAGCCTCGGCACGCAGACAACTCTCTCCGGGTGCTGTGGGGTTTGCCTGTGCTTCTGCAGTCCTGAGCCAGGGGTGAAATTTCTCCGCTGACTTCCAGGAAGGCCACAAACCCAAAACTGGGCTTTGATAGAAAAGAATGTTTCAAACGTGTTCCCTGTCGTGTGTGTTCCAGACGGTCTCTCGAGTGAGTTAATTTCCTCCTTGGGCTCTGTGTCACCGTCTTCTAGATCCCACATCTTGGATTCTCCTGGCTGATCTGGTGGCTATCTCAAACCACAGATGTAGTTCAGCTGGGACCATGTGTATGAGTCCGCTACGGTGGCCACGATGAACCATCAGACTGGAGGGCTGAGAGCCCGGGAATATTCCTGTCCCCACAGCTCTGGAGGCTGCACACCCAGGGTGAAGGTGCCGGCGGGGCTGCTCTCCTCTGAGACCTCCCTCCTTGGTTTGCTGACGGCCACCCCTCTCCGCACGCACGCCCCTGGGTCTCCTGTGCTCAAACTGCCTCTTCTTAGGAGGACACCAGCCAGACTGGATGAGACCCAACCGAATGGCCTCATTTTAACTTAATCACATCCTTAAAGACCCCATCTCCAAATATGGCCACAATGGAGGTGCGGCTTCAACGTGCGAATTTTAGAGGAACACAGTTCGGCCCACCCACCATGTATGTGGTGATGAATTTGACAAACGCACGCAAGCAGCCGCGCTGTGAGGCGAGGAGGAGCAGCAGCTGGAGAGCGAAGCGAAGGCATCTTAAACCCACAGAGAAACTCCACAACCCCGGGAAAATGAGACCCTGATTTCTCTTGTTGAGAACTGCTCCTGTTGATTAGGTACTCTCTTAAACTCCTACTTTAATTTCACGTAGAGAGACAGTTACATAAAGAATTTCACCAAAAGAGATCACTAGAGGGGTAATGATCCATTAAATGTCTTTAACAGCTCCTGCAAAATACCCACTCTTATCTCCTCCTGAGTAGCTACAGCTCTCAATATGCCATCCCTCTGTGCACAACGTATGTGCAGGGCCTGGTGGTAAATGGACAGAAAGCGAGAGCGTGGGGAGAGGAACAGAACTGATGGGAGGAAAGAGAAACCTGCAAGTACGGATTTTAAGGCAAGAAGTACAGTAAGAAAAACAGCCACACTATTGAGTGCTTTTATTTTGAATGCAATTATTTGAATAAAAATGGAATGCAATAGACACACTATTGAAAGGTAACAGCAAACTGCAGTGGGTCTCTGAGTGAAACGCAAGGATAGGACTGTGAAGAAAGGTAACGGGAAGGAGAGAGAAGCATCAAGTTTTTATCAGACTCAGTGATTCATTTTTGAAATGAGGTGTAATCTACTGAAGAGGACTCGGGACGCCAGAAAGCATGGAGTTATGGGAGGCCGGGGGTCAAAGCCACAGCAGCTGGGCATCAGGAAAAAGTTCTGCCCCTGCCGGGTCAAATGAGGAGTGGGGTTTTCAGGCCAAATAAACAGTATCCTGAAGACGTGAACCTGAGATTAGCAAAGGACTCTACAGTCCCAGATTCTAGTGTTAGAAGTCTATACGATGCCTAAATAAATATAGCTAAGGAGCTGTGGCCAAAGATGGGATTTTATAATTACATATTGATTTATATTGGATTTCTTGGTCTACTGCAGAGTGTGGAATCTCTCCAGATTACCTCCCTGCCAATTTCTAGGTAGCTTACAGCAATTTCAAAGTACCTCCGAATATACATTTTCAACAGATGGGATTATTAAAGGCTTAGTGCAAACAATGATCCATAGATGTGTTACCACCCACCAGTAGACAAAGCAGATCTTCTCTCTGTTCCACTCTCATTCCAATAAATATTTACATCCTTCCATTTACTCATTTCAAAACTGCAGAAGATGGGATATCATTGCTCTTTTGAGACGAATGTAAAAAATTGTTGGTGCTTTCTGGATTTTTCAATTAACTTGCTCTCAGAAGAATTTATTTTTTAGCATAAAGAATAGATAGTTCATGGTCTGTAGATATTTTCACTTACCTATCATACTTTTTAAAAATATCTATTTATTTATTTATTTGAGAGAGGGAGAGAGTGTGAGTGGGAGGAGGGGCAGAGGGAAAGAATTTTTCAAGCAGACTTGACGCTGAGCTCGAATCTGATGTCGGGGAGGGGTCGATCCCACGATCCTGCGATCATGACCTGAGCCAAAACCAAGAGTTGTATGCTTAACCGACTGAGTTACCCAGTGACCCCCGTCAATCATACTTCTCAGTCACCCCCGTCAATCATACTTCTAAGCCTGGTGCCCATATTTTTTTCCAAGTAGGAACCATTTTTTTAAAAAAGCATTTATACTTTTAAAGCCCAGAATTATAGAATTTTTCAGAACTTTCAAGAGTGTATAGTCGAGCCTTCTTTTTTATATGAGGAAACTGAGGCATAGATATGTAAAATAACCTGCTAATCAGTGGGAAGGCCAGAGGAAGAGATGGGAGAAGAGGGAGGAGAGAGACTCTACAGTTATTGTGGGCATCTGCTGTGGAGACAGGTCCCCAAAGCATCCCCATCATGGTCTTAGGACAGTGGTGCTGAGACCCACACGGTGGGTCACTGTCACACAGAACAACGGATTTAAACCCAAATCTATCTGATACCACACACCAGCCCTTTCTCATTTCCCTACACTTTCAAAGAAAATACATAGAACCAAGTTATGTTATTAAGTTCAAAGCTGATATTTATAATGGCATTATACAAAATTGGATTTAATAGCTTCTCAAAACATTGGGTATATTTCCTACTATTCGATCTCTGCATTATTAGTGGTTTCTATTTGGCAACATAATTGACATTTACTTAAGAAACTATGAATTCAAACATATTTAAGTGGAAATCAAGTTAAATTCTGGCTGTTTGACCTTAATAAATCAGGGATGAAAAATTCCTCAATCTTCTCAGTGCTTTTATTTTGAATGCAATTATTTGAATAAAAATGGAATGCAACAGGGGCGCCTGGCTGGCTCAGTCAGTAGAACATGATCTCAGGATCATGAGTTCAAGCCCCCCATTGGGCGTAGAGCTTACTTAAAAAAAAGGAAGAGCGGCACCTGGCTGGCTCAGTCAGAGGAGCATGAGACTCTTGATCTTGGGGTTGTGAGTTTGAGCCCCATGTTGGGTGTAGAGATTACTTAGAAATAAAATATATTAAGAAAGGAAGGAAGGGGGGGCGCCTGGGTGGCACAGCGGTCAAGCGTCTGCCTTCGGCTCAGGGCGTGATCCCGGCGTTATGGGATCGAGCCCCGCATCAGGCTCCTCCGCTATGGGCCTGCTTCTTCCTCTCCCACTCCCCCTGCTTGTGTTTCCTCTCTCGCTGGCTGTCTCTATCTCTGTCGAATAAATAAATAAAATCTTAAAAAAAAAAAAAAAAAGGAAGGAAGGAAGGAAGGAAGGAAGGAAGGAAGGAAGGAATCTCCTTTTTGACACACAGAATAAATAATTCATATTTATTTGATATAGTTTAACTACTTATCCACAACTTATCCAAACTTGCTATGAACACCAATAAGCCACAGGGTTAATGAAACCTGATGCTTCATACCTATTGCCTCAAAGTTCTGTAAACACAAAGGTCACCCTTAAATGATCCCCAAATGGTAAATGTGAATTACATGAGCCATTAGATTAGAGCGTGACCTATAACCACTGCCACAAAAACAGCTCACGGGGCATGTACTATCACTGTCTGTAGGAGTCCAGTGGCATGTTAGTTTTCGACAGCCCGGCAAGCAACATTCATTGGGAGACCTTTTGTGTCCTTCTGTTCACATTTAATGGACAAGGTTAGAATCTCAGCTGTTTTTCCTTAATATTATTCCATTTTCTTCTGGGTCACTTTGAAAATCTAAGTCTGCCCTTAAGTCACTCTCAGTAGAATGGAAATTGGAAAGGGAATGGGCTGCTTTTGTTTTTTATGTCATCACATCCATAATTAGGCAGTGTTTTTAAAAGAAAACAACCAAAAAGTTCCAGGCAAAATCACCTTATAACCCTGAGCAGTTTTGTGATCCAAAGTGGCATACTGACAGCCCTGGTTATTATGCTGTTTTAATCTCAGATAGCCTTCTCTCAGTTGCCAAGAGTAAGTTCAGCAAATCAAATCAACTTCCTTCAGTATTTTAAATCTCATTTGTACCCTGGTAGAGACACACATTTCCTGAAGAAAAGGAGCCATGTCTTTAAAAAGGAAGTCGAAGTCCTTAAGCTTGAGATAAGTCTTTCCAAAAGAGAAACAAACTTTTGGCAGGAGTTGAGTGCATCTTACACCAGTGGAAAGAGGAAACCTGTCTCTTATTAAATGGACATTATTTTACAATTTACAGGCTATACTGGTACCCCAGTAACCAACCTCACAGAATGTATCTGTAGCTCCAAAAAGCAACCTCGCTCGAGGGGGAAGCAGGTGAGGGGTGAAAGTAACTTAGTTTTGGATTCTGGAGTTTGTGAAGATTTCGTCTTCACTATCCCTGACTCCCCTCAGGAAGAGCACATTGTGAATATTCATTCAAGTCTACGTTGTGAAGAACCCCATTCTACTGGATTCGGCACATGAACTCATTAGTTCACGAAGCAGGACCAAGTGAAATGAAGCCCATAAAAAAGCTGATAAAACAGCCACAGAATTACCTCAGCTTTTCTGCTCTCTCAGTTCACCATCGCCCCCCAGATCTATTTCTGTTTTTTTAAGAGGTATGTTTCCTACAACTACTGCACCTCTCTCCTGTTAATAAAATGGATCACCAAATAATGAGTGGTGATTCAGTTTCAGTCCTCACTTGGAAAAGCCTTGTCAGGCTTTGGTCACGTGGCACGGGGACAGCAGCTGAATGACATGACCAAAGGAACCCGGCCAGATCTAGCAAGGCACTGATCAGGGAAGACAGACACTAAGCAAGTGAAGGGCTCTGAGGAAGAATCACATGGTGCGTGTGACAGAGAGACCCAACCAGATCTGCGGGTTGGGAAGGATTCCCTTGTAAAGAGACTGTTAAGTTGAAGCCTAAAGGAAGAACAGTTTTGTTTTTGTTTTTTTTTAAAGATTTTATTCATTTATTTGACAGAGAGAGAGAGTGTGTGTGTGTGTGGCAGGCAGAGGGAGAGGGAGAAGCAGGCTCCCGGCTGAGCAGAGAGCCCAACGTGGGGCTCGATCCTGGACCCTGGGATTGTGACCCGAGCTGAAGGCAGATGCTTAACCAGCTGAGCCACCCAGGTACCCCTGGAAGAACAGTTTTTAAGTGGGTGCAGTAGGAGCAGAGAAAGACAGCTGAGGGGAGAGTGGTGTGCAGATCTTCCTGGCCCTACGATGGGGTTATGTCCTGACAAACCCACCGTAACTTGGAAATACTGTGAAGTCGAAAATGCTCCCAATACACCTACCCTACAGAACATCAGGGCTCAGCCTCACCTCCCTTCACGTGCTCAGAACACTTCCATGAGCCTACGGCTGGGCAGGGTCATCTCGCACAAAGCCTATTTTATAAGCAAGAGTCGAATATCTCACGTAACGTATCGAATACTGTAGTGAAAGTGAGACACAGAGGAGTCGCAAGTTTATCGGCTCGAGATTGTGTGGCTGAGCGGGAGCAGTGGCTGCTCCCACTGCCCAGTGTCACCAGAGGCCGTACTGCATGTTACTAGCTAGGGAAACGATCAAAATGCAAAATCTGAAGTATGGTTTCTACCGGAGGCATATTAGTTTCACATCACTGTAAAGTCACAAAATCGTGAGTCAAACCATCGTAAGTTGGGGACCGTCTGTCTACTTGAGCAATGGAGATCTGTCCTAGTGTAGCTGGAAAGAGTAAGGGATAGAGCTGAAGAGAAGGCCAGCACCAGACATATAGGGCCTGGTGGGCCAGATGAGGGGATCTAGAGTTGATCGCCAGGGCAAGTGGAAACCATGAATCAGTTCTAAGCAGACGAGTCATATGATAGGACTGTTATTATTTGCGGTTGTTTCAGGTCACTCTGGCTGCAGCTGGGGTGGAACTGAAGAGTAAGGAAAGAAGTGAACATGCGGAAGTACCACACCTAACTCCTCTTTATTAATTATAAAAGTCCCTATTATGTAGTGGGGTGCTCTGAGTAGTATCATGTGTGGACAAAACTATTATTCAAACCAGACCCTTAATAAGCTTCCCGTGGCCACGGAAAGATGCTGGGGCAAAAGCATTTTTCCTGCTGGGAAGAAGCATTCGGTCATGCAAATGTGAGGGAGGCCTACTGTCCTTGCGCAGCTCCGCACCCCAGGGCTACAATCCAAAGGCAAACAGTCCAGATGTTAAGTGTCCCTGGTACTAACTTGAAAGGCTGCTCCACATCTTTACAGACATTCTTCCACTGCCTCCTCACACAGTTGTACTTTTTTGTGGAAAATACTATTTGACAACGCAAGCTGCAGCTGGAGGGGCGAGTAGATACTGAGAAGCTAGGCGGCCACTGCTCTAGTGTCCACAGGAGGTGGAGGAGGCTCGGTGGGCAGGTTGACACAGAAACAACGGGCCTTGGGGAGTCACCGGATATGATCTGCTGAAGGGAGCGACGCTCCCAGGAGGACTCCTGAGCAACTGGTTGGGTGGTGGTGCCATTTACTGAGCCGCGGGACAGCAGAGGAGCCACAGGGGGCAAGGAGGAGCATGGGTCTTGTCAAATGACAAAACTAAAGCAATTTAGTAACAAGTTTGATGCCTTCATTGAAGGGAAAACAGTCCATGGACTGGAGGAGTACAGCCCCTCACAAGCAGTGGGGCACGCTTTGACTGATTTTGGGCAAGAGTGAACTCTGTCGAAAGTTAGAAGAGGCAAGACGGAAGCGGGGCATGACTGGCTAGGAGGTGGGGGACTTTGTTTCAGGGTCCTACGTTTTAGGGAAGGTAAGCTGGCTAAAGCTGAGTAGGAGGTTGATGACTGGTGTTAGATTTTTTTTTTTTTAAAGATTTTATTTATTTATTTGACAGAGAGAAACAGCCAGCGAGAGAGGGAACACAAGCAGGGGGAGTGGGAGAGGAAGAAGCAGGCTCTTAGTGGAGGAGCCTGATGTGGGGCTTGAACCCAGAACACTGGGATCACGCCCTGAGCCGAAGGCAGATGCTTAACCACTACACTACTCAGGCGCCCCCGGTGTTAGATTTTCTTGACAGTGAGGTATTTCTTAGTGCAGGCCATGTGAAGGTTTAGATTGGTGACGTGGACCAGTCCCTGGGCAGCCTCCATTTTATGAATCCCTTTATCAGTACGTCTGCGCATACTGAGGGGCCATCAAATATAGACATTAGGAGAGAGACTGATAAATAAGGTTGGAAGTCAGATGTGATACAGGAGAAGGTGAGAGCCCAGTTTGGGAGCTGTGGGCACATAGATGCGATCTGATACCAAGTGTGGGCTGGGAGAAAGGGCAGGAGAGGGGAGCTAGGGTCTGAGACAGACCCCAAGGAATGCGGGATGATTTCGACAGCCTCCTATCTTGCTCCCAGGTTCCACCCTTGCCCCCCAATAGTCTATTCTCAATCCAGAAATCCCGGTGGTTATTTTAAAACTAATGTCACTGTTTTCCTCAAAACCTTACAATGGCCTCTAACTTCACTCAGAGTAAAGCAAAGTCCTTCTGTGTCTGGAAGAGGCCACATGATCCGCCCTGCCCCTCTCCTAACCCCAGGTGACTTCTCTAACCTCATCTCCACCTCCCACTGGGCTCACTCTGCTCCAGCCATATTGGCTTTTTGTTGTTCCTCAAATGTTCCAACTACTCCCAAACCTCAGGGCCTTTGCACTTCCTGCTTCCTTCACCTGGAATGGTCTTCTTCTAGATACTCTACATGTATTACTCTTTAACTTCCCTGAGGTCTCTAGTTGAATATCAGCCAATCAGCAGAAGATATGAATAGACATTTTTCAAAGACGACATCCAGATGGCTAACAGACAAGTGAAAAGATGCTCAACATCACTTATCATCAGGGAAATGCAAATCAAAACCATAATGAGATATCATTTCACGCCTGTCAGAATGGCTAAAATCAACAACACAAGGAACAACAGGTGTTGGTAAGGATGTGGAGAAAGGGGAACTCTTCTGCACTGTTGGTAGGAATGCAAACTGGTATAGCCACTTGGGAGAGCAGTATGGAATTTCACAAAAAGTTAAAAATAGAACTACCCTACAATCCAGCAATTGCACTGCTAGGTATTTACCCAAAGAATACAAAAATACGAATTCAAAGACATACATGTACCCTGATATACCAGCATTATTTACAATAGCCAAATTATGGAAATAGCCCAAGTGTCCATCAATTGACGAATGGATAAAGAAGATACACACACACACACACACACACACACACACACACAGAGGAATATTAGGCATAAAAAAGAATGAAATACTGCCACTTAAAACGACATGGGGGCGCCTGGGTGGCTCAGCTGGTTAAGCGTCTGACTCTTGGGTTCTGCTCATGTCATGATCTTGGGGTCATGAGATCAAGCCCAGAGCCAGGCTCTGCACTCAGCATGGAGTCTGCTTCAGATTCTCTCTCCCTACCCCTCTGCTTCTCCCTCTGCTCATGCTCACTCTCTCTCAAATAAATAAAAATAAAATCTTTACAACAACATGGATGGAGCTAGAGAGTATTATGTTAAGCAAACTAAGCCAGTCAGAGAAAGACAAATACTTATATGATCTCACTCATATGTGGAATTTAAGAAACAAAACAAATCATCAAAGGGAAAAAAAAGAGAGACAAACCAAGAAACAGACTGATGGTTACCAGAGGGAAGGTGGGTGGTGGGGATGGGTGAAACAGGTGATCAGGATTAAGGAGTACACCTGTTGTAATGAGCACCAGGTGAGGAATGGAGGTGCTGAATCACGATACTGTACACCTGAAACTGTATGTTAACTGGAATTTAAATAGAAACATCAAATACATACATACATACATACATACATACATAAATAAAATATCAGCTGATCAGTGAGGACTTCCCTGAGCACCTATTCTAAATTGCAACATCCATCCATCCCCTTTTCCCTGCTTCCTGAAACTAATTTTTTTTTAAAGATTTTATTTATTTGAGAGAGAGAGAGAGAACTAGTGGGGAGAAGGACAGAGGGACAGGGACAGAAGGAGAGGGAGGACCAGGTTCCCTGCTGAGCAGGGAGCCCGTCAGTGGGGCTCAATCCCAGGACCCTGGGATCATGAACTGAGCCGAAGGCAGATGCTTAACTGACTGAAGCACCCAGGCGCCCCTCTGAAACTTAATAATGTCTGATATATGTCCACTTGACATATAGTTTATAACATAGTATTATATTATATACTACCTTTATATTTAACGTATGTCAACCATCATCTGCTATATTAATTTTTATAATTTCCCACCCCAAAGTGTAGCTCCATGAAGACAGCAATTTGATTTTGTTCACTGCTATATACATACCTAAAGCCAAGAAATGGTATGAAATATTTCCAGGTATGAAATATGCACCTGCTAAATTATCTGTGGAATAAATTTCAATATTTCGTGATACCACAGAAGAGTAAAAGGACCAAAGGTGTAGGAGGAAAACAGTGTCACAGAAACCAAGGAAAGAACACACTGATACAAGCAAGAGTTGGCATTTATCGTTGCTTATCACTGGAGCAGATACTGCGTTCACCACTTCCCACAAAATATCTCATTTAGACATTGCTACAGTCTTACCAGGAAGATGCAACCCTCACCTTCTAAATAATTTAGAGAAGCTAAGTAACTTTCCCAAGGTCCTGATATATACTAAATCCTGCTAATAGAGGCATCATTTAAATGGAGTCCTAAAAACTGTCTACCGAATTCGTTCACAGGGAGACCTTAATACTAGTGACCTTAGCAAAAACCTGGTCAGTGTCCAGGCTGAAGAAAAGTGAGATACAGAAGGGAGGGGAGGAAATGAGGACAGAGAGGCAGCCAGCTCTCCGCAAAGCTGGCTTGTGAAGAGGAGGGTGGACAGAGAGCTAGACCCGCAGTCAAAGGAAAGAAGGTTCTATTTTAGGTGACAAGGAAATAATTTGAATTTCTAAAACCCAACTCTTTTTCAGAGTTTTGGTTAGCATATCTATATGAGCAATCAGCATAGATAAGGTATTTGTTTTCCCTGTTTCCTATTCCAAAGAAATTCAGATTTTGCTTATCATTCTGATTTAAAAAAAATCCTTAGTTATGCATAAAATCTGCCTTCCACATCCCTGAGGATGGAGAAATCTATAGAAAAGACGTGTAATTGGGTCAACATAACAAAGAAACAAAAAGATGACCTACTCTGGTTCTCTTGGGAAGCTGAATCAGGGCTTTAGAAAAATCAATCAAGCCACACTGTTCTGTGACAATGTGTGGGAGACACCCCCACTGAGTCTGGAGGCAGAAAGGCTAGCAGGCTGCTCAGTCTGGGCTCGCCACTGTTCGTCACCTTGTGCAAGTTGCCCAACCTCAGTGTCAGCGTAATATTTATAAAGCTTCTCTCGGTTCTGGGCCACACAGATGAGGAGGTGGGGCCAAGAAAAGTGCTTCATACAAACGCAAGGTATTCCCAGTATTTCCTGTGATGGAAGGTAAGCATTCAAAAACACCAATAACATACACAGCCAAGATGAAGTCTGTTTGGTATGTATACAAACACTCACCAACTGATTCAAGGGGAAAAAAAGATCCAGCGATTGCTTAACAATTCCATGTGTCATATTTTTAGAAACACCTGCATGTGTGCTTTTCATTCCTACAACTGGTGCTGTTGAAGCAGATTCACCGTGAATCAGGATAAGCCACACCTAAGCTCGGGGCAGTGTCTACTCTGAAAAGTGACTTATTTTCAGTTTGCTCTGGATCTGACAATGTAACAGCTCTGTACCCAAGTCCTGCCACATCATAAATGCTTGTGCATTTACCAACCAAAGAAAAACGTGTATAGCCAGTCTAATGATAGACCTGCCAAGCTTTGGGACTCTTTCTTAAACACTTCAGAAGCCAGGCCTCACTTAGGACAAGATCACACAGGACACCAGCCCTGTACCCATTCCCCAACTGAGCCCATTTCTTATGGAGACAAGGCTATAACCATCTCCATATAGACAAAGAAGAGAACCATTAGGACTTTACTTTTAATTTTTGTTAATGTTAAAACATTCAAGTCCTGCCCTTTAGCTATCACTGTATATTACAAATATTGAAAATGTTGGAATGGAGGCGGAGGTGGTGGCTTAAGTGTTACAGAGACCAAATGCATCAGGCGTCTCACTTATGTAACATTCTGGGCTCCAGGAACCTCTCTGAGTGGGAGTGAATCCCATCCCACATCCAAGCAGACAGCCGCGAAAATCACCGCCTCAGCACAATTCTGGGCATCCTCTTTCATCGCTGCGCACGGAGACTGGGTCTCCTTCCTCTCCCTGACTCCCAGAGCCTGGGGGCTGGGGCTGCCCAATGACAGTAATGCTCAAACCACACTGTCCTCAGCTGCACAGGCAGGGGCTGAGGGGACCGGGAGCTCTCATGGTCTATAAAAGGGTTGAGAGTCACGTGGCTTCAGGAATAATCCTTCTAGCCTCCATGGGACGCCTGGGTGGTTCAGACGGTTAAGCATCTCCCTTCAGCTCAGGTCACAATCTTTGGGGTCCTGAGATCAAGTCCCATGTAGAGCGTCCAGCTCAGTGGGGAGTCTGCTTCTCCCTCTCCCTCTGCCCCCTGCTCATGTTCTCTGTTTCTCTCTCTCTCAGATGAATCAATAAAATCTTAAAAAAAAAAAAAAAAGGAGTAATCCTTGTAGCCTCCTAAGTCAGCCCTGAACAGGAACATAAGTATTACAGATGGAAAAACAAAAATAAAAAAACAAAAACCATGAAAAAAAACAAACAGTACAGTTCTTCTTTATACCGGATATCAAGACTGAAGTGTGGACTGGAAGATGAGCATTACAATCACCACTGGAGACCTTCTACAAAGTACCTCTTGACCAGTCTTCCCTCCTCCCTTTCCGCAGCTCGCCCCACCCTGTTTCCCCGCCATTCTGCATTACCCGCCGTTCCCTACACACGCCTTGGCTGCCCCATCTCTGCTTGGCAGCTTATGTTCCTGTGGATGGAATCACCACTCCTCTCTCACAGAAATGCCTCCCTCCTGGGACCAGATCAAATCCGCAAGTCTTCCTCAATTACCAGTTGCAGTATCTCCTTCCTCTTGCCACAAATACTATTTTGGTGACAACAGTGATAAGAGCTGGTAATAAGATTACTTACTAAAGCACACAGGGGTGGGAATCGTGTGAAGCGCTTTATAAGTTTTGTTTCATGTAATGCTGGTGATGACCTACATGCGAACTTGCTACTGTTATTCCCTTTTGTAGGTGAGAAAACTGGTGTGGAGAAAGGGGAAGTACTGTAAAAGGCAATGGGAGCACTGGCCTGGGGCCAGGCGGTTCGACTCCAGAGCTCACTCGATCACATGGCGCCTTCTATTCTAACGATGTGTGCACGGGACCCCTGTGCTCTATGAATTTCTGAAGTCGAATATCCTTAGAAGTCCCATTATACTAACCGTAGGCTTAGCTCAAAGTGGGGCCTCGACTGCCGCAAAAGTAATGTGGCATGGTTTTACACATTTCTACAGAGATCACTGTGGCTGATTCTTCCAGGCTTGCTACCCCTCTCTACTCTACCCTTAATCCAGAAAACAGGCTTTGCAACAGGTCAAGAGCCCAACTATAACTGGTCTTCCAAAGTCGAGAATCCAAGACCCAGGGAAGTAGGAGAAATCGGACCTGCTTTCTAGAAGCATGGAAGGGGCCCATAGAACACGAGCACCACTGTCTCCTAATTTTGGTGACCAGGTGTCTGAGGCATAAAAGAACTGCCTCTGTGCACCTCAGCTCTCTCAGGATGACGAGTTCAGGTTGCCGGGGGGCAGGGTGTCTTGCTTTTTAGGTAAGTTTATTATAAAGTTATGTGTGTTGCAGCCAGTGTTTCTTCAGATTCTCTGAATTTTAGTCTTCTGGAGAATAACGATTCTTGTTGAGAGAATAAGGCAGGACGGCTCCAAGGTTAAAAGCAGGTGGGCTTTGATGTCAAATGGACTTGGTCAGAATGAGTCCTACAGGGAAGGGAAAAGTTTTCCTTGATCCTCTTAAGGTCCCTGGCTGGGCCTGAAAATAAACTGACGAAGCAGTTAAACCTGCGTTCTTCGAACGCGAGGCTTGATGAAGAGAGGACGGTCGTGGAGCAGTGTGATAGCTTATGGAGTAGAAGGTCAGTGTAGTGACCCGGGGGGGATTCAGCAGGGCCTGTTTGTTGGGATTCTTCCAGGCGTCCCCTCATCTTCAGAGATAAAGATGCTTCTTTCCTCCAGGTATAGGGAGGGCATCTCTCACAGAAGGCTTTATGACCTGTTGTGGGGGGAGGCAGTGTTCAGAGTAACCTTCCTGCTTCTCTCATATTCTCAAATTCCTTCAGCTTAAAATATTCACTATGCCAACGTGCCATATTTGGGGCTAGTGTATCCTGAACCCCATCTGCTCCGACCCTGCCTCCACTTTTGTGATGTGGTGTAAGTTACTTAATGTCTGTGTGTCAGCCTCCTTGTCTGATAATGAAAATCACACCGGCACTTACTCATTTGTAAGGTGACTGAAAGGACGGAATGGGATAATGCATATAAAGTGCCTCATACAGTGCATCTGCTAAATGTTAGCTCTTCTCTTATTTAACGATTACAATTATTAATATTAATTACTATTATTGGTAGTCAAGGTTTACAGCTCACAGAATCAATTTTTTCCATCTGAAAAATTCTTTATGGAAGGGTCCTGGTTTGTGCCATTCTTTTCTGCTCTAGAGAGCCCGAATATAGGCAGCCACACCTCTGGACGTAAGGCGTGCGGAGACGAAGCTGCAGAGGTCCTGTCTAACAGTCGAAGCTGCTTGAGCCTGGGGTTGCGAGCGTCCCCCTTTCCCTACTGTCGCACGTGTCTCCTACGGCTGATGCCTTGGGTTCAGCTTGAGACCCCTGAGGTCCTATGTCTAAGATCTTGGCCAGTTTTCCCCAGCCACTTCCAAGGATGACTCCCAAACCAGAGTGAACGTAAGAATCACTTGGGGTGTCTCACAAATGCATATTCTTGGGCCCACTGCCGGAAATCATGATTTAATAAAAAAAAATATCCCAGGTGATTCTAATACCAGTGGTCCTGGGAACCACACCCTGAAAAACATGGGCAGTAATCGATATGTTAGAAATATTTATCCCACGTAAGTTTATTTCTTGAATCAGAAAAAGACCGAAAAACTTCTAATTTGCTAACTCTACATCTGCATTTTTAAAAACTAATATCCTATTTTAAGCCTAATCCTGGGATTCCACAGTAAGGGGTGTACTGGCATACATTTTTGTTTAAGATTTTACTTTTAAGTAATCTCTCCACCCAACACGGGGTTCAAACTTACAACCTTGAGACCAAGAGTCACATGCTCCACTGACTAAGCCAGTCAGGCGACCCTGGTGTAATTTTCTCTAGACAGGCCAGGATCTGGACATAGCTCAAATTCTGGCAAGGAGGCCTGAGGCTTCGTTTCCAAATGGCTCCATCAGGATGATGTTGGTGATTACGGAGAACGAGATGCAGGCATGGCTATAGTCTCTGAAGTGGAGGGTGCTCACAGACCCTTCTAAAATTCTTTAGCATCTGATATGATATATACCTGACATCTTCAAAGGCCTGGAACACAGGCTGTCAGGAGAGAATGCAGTTGCAAACATGGGATCTGCTCCAGGACTAGCCAGGCAGGACATTCTCTTCCATTCACTCTAGGGACTAGAGGCAGGATAGCATTTAAGACCAGTAAGACCACCAACTCCAGGGGCAGATTACCTGAGTTTCAAATCCCAGCTCCTATACTCACTACCATGTGACCCTGAGCAAGTTACTTAACCTCCCCATGGCTTGATTTGCTCATCTATAAAACGGGACATTGTAAGAATAGAATTGGTTCACAGTAAGTGTTATATGAGTCTTATTATTATTGAATGGTTATGTGACTCAAACCAAGCCAACGACGCATAATCCTGGAACTTTCGCTGGAGATGTTTCTGCGGGAGTTGCTAACGTGGTAAAAACGTAAGCTGAGAAATGCCACAGCCATGAGCTGTGGAGAAAGTCTTCTTGAGAGTGAAGCTACCACAGAGGAGAGAGAGCTGAGAGATGGAGAGAGAGCATCTCGGGTTTCATGCTGTTGTTTGGGATGACTGGGATCTAGTCATGCCTGGACGTCTAGTGTGGGATTTTCCGATGACATGGGCTATCAACTCCCCCTTTTAATGCTTGAGTCAGTTTGAGTTGGTTTCTGTCACCTGCAAACAAAAGAATTCTGACCCAGCTTTTTAAAGATATAATTCATATACCACACAATTCACCCATTTAAAGTGTACAATTCAAAGGTTTCTAGTACATTCACAGAGTTGTGCAACCATCAGTATCATGCAGCATTTTGATCCCAAACTCTTCAGAGATGGCCCAGTAGGTATGGAATGTGGATAGTGGTGGGGAGGGGCAGGGCCAAATCTGTTTCCAAAGCCACCACAATTTTGAAACTACTTTTAAAGTCGGAATCACCAGCTTCACCGATTTTGAAGTAGCTTAAAACTCAGCACAGCGTAACAGAAAAGGAATGAGCCCGGCGTTAGAACCCCTGGTTTCTTTTGAGGGAAATTAGAAAATCCCTATGATCCCTTCCTACTTTACAAATTCTACGGTTTTAGTCAAATCCCCTCATTTTTCATGGTAAAATTGAGGACCAGAGAGACTAAGCCAACAGCCCAACTTGACAGAGATGCTTACTGTCCGACACATGCTTACTGTACAACTCAGTCTTCTGTGCTGTTACTTTCAAGCAGTTCTGACTTTTTCTGCAGGATTTCAGACTCAAGGTCCAGGTCAGTCTCTTAAAATGGCTGGAGGTAAAGAGAGTCTTTATAATTCTAATCAAATATCCACTCATTCATTCAAGAAGTACACTGCGGTTAAGGGTCTTCCCTATATTTGTGTTCAATTCCAGTGCGTCTCTCTTTAGATAAGATAGTGTTCTACCTACAACTGAGAGGAAAGCGGCATATGATAGGGAATTTCAAAAATATTCTATGGTGTTTCGTGTGTTAAGTAGATAATAACAGATTTGCAAGTTTCTACAAACATTTGTGCAATAACCTTGGTTTGCTGAATCAGGTGCTTTAATTACAAAGAAGGACTGCTAGGGGTGAGATGACTGATGGGTAAGGGAGTAACTGTGCTCTTTAATAAAAATAAAGAGATTTGATAACCAAACTGGAAATTTAGAATAATCTCACTTCTAACAGCCCTTGAGGCTTCAGATGGGTTAGTGAAGACATAAAGAACCTTTTAGCTCTTATTAATTACAAATCTGTGTATCTGGGCACATAAGAACTCTCCACACAGGCCTTGGAAATTTTTAGAAACACACTTCCTGGAAGAACCTGAGAGGTTTGGATCTGGCCAACAAAATGTAATACAGTCTGGGGCAGGATGCATTGTACTTAGCCGTATTCAAGGACAGAAAGGCCTTTGCTTTATCTGGGATATCCTGTGAAAACACACTGAGAACACCCAGGGAAACATCAGCAGCAGGGATATTATTTGTGGTCATTGTTGTTTTTAATACATGGTTTTTCCTCCGGACAAAATAAGCTGAACCCTGTAGAAGAGTACTGGATATCTTATTTAAATTACAAGCAAGAGGTGGTAGAATTTTTTTTTAAGATTTTTTTTTTTTTTTAAAGTAATCACTACACCAACAAGGGGCTTGAACTCACAACTCCGAGATCAAGAGTCAGCATGCTCTTTCGACTGAGCCAGACAGGTGCCCGGAGAGGTGGTAGAATTTTAAACTGAGTTTAGTTGTGAGGTCCTTGGATGGACTTCAAGGAGAAAAAAGTGAAAAACTGTTCATAACAAGGCAACTACTATGATGACTTTGATGCATTTTCGTTTACATTTCTCAGTGACCCGTCTGTGACCCCGAGGCCGACCCCTATCCTCCTGCTCTACATCCCAACCAGCCTTCCTGATTCAAGTGCCTCCTGCCAGCAAATCTCCCCTCTCCTTCTTACATCATCACATTTTCTCTCCCTGAGGATTATTTCCAGTAGCACAGCAACATGCTGTTAATTTTCCCCATCCTTAAAAAATCCCTCTCTTGACCCTGTTAACCTCTGTTACAACTAAATCAAATCTTGACAGTCATGCTCAAAACCCCTTACTGGCTCCCGTCTCACACAGAGAAAAGCCACACTCCTACAGTGGCCTACAGGCCGACCTCACCTCCTACCTCCCCCTCTGTGCTCCAGTCAAGCTGGAGTGACCTTCCCCAGAATACACACCAGGCATACTTTCTCGGTGCTTCGTACTTGCTGTTCCCTCTGATTGGAATGCTCTCCCTCAAGATATCTGAATGCTCATTCCATCTCTTCATATCTTTAACCAAAAGGTACCTTTTCCACGAGGCTTTCCTCAGCCTCCCAGAGTAAAGCTGCATTGCGACCACATCCCAATTCTCCCTCTTTCTCTACCTGGCTTTATTTTATTTCTTAGCACTTACCACTTTGTAACATACCATACAACTTACTTACTTGTTAGGTTTCTTGTTTGTTTCCCCCAGTCAGTATTCACAGTTCCCTAAAAACAAGACTCTGTCTGCTTTGCTTACTGATGAATGTATCCCCAGCACTGCAGTGTCTGGTACGTACGTAGTAGGTACCCAATAACCATCAGTTCAATAAATGAATGAGGAAGACATGCAGAATGTCTTATAATTTTAAAGTTTTCACAATCATGCTTATTTGTGATTTTTCTATAACCCTTGCATTAGAGTTATCTGAATCAAACATGGACCTTTGTTTTATCATGTTCTAACTGTAAACACGTCTGTCTTTCAAATAGAATTTGACTTCAGAATGAAAAGAGTTAAAATCCTGGAGTACCATGAGCAACTGACTGACTCCTTGCTTTCATTTTGGTTTATATTAAATTGGGTTTGCAGGGAGGCAGCCTTTGTGTGTGTCCTACCGAGGGAGCAGAGATCTTGGGAGGACTTCAGAAAAGAGTATTTGGCAACAGAGAGCATCATTCAGAGCTCGGACATGATACCCATTCAGAGGCCAAGGGGAAAAGTTAGGAGCTGGAGAGAGAAAGCAGAATCAGTCATACTGTCTGAGACTCTGGTTCTCCAGGTCACAAGGACATTGTGGCCCAAAACAGCTTCCAAAGATCAGAGAAAAAGTGGCAATCCACAACAGAAATAGAGATTTTAGCAGTGATTAAAAGTCAAAACAAAAGCAAAACCACAACAGGACAGAGATTCCAAAACAACAGGGAGACAGTCAGCTCTGGACTAAGACAGATCCCAGTGTGAGGCTGGCCCCACACCCTCCCAGCACGGGGACACAGTTCTCAGGGTTGTGGGGGATTCAACACAAAGCCCAAAGCACCACCTGGCAAAGGTTGGGGGCTTTGTGGACATTAGCTGCCCCCAACCCAAACTCCACTGCATCCCCCAGAGTCCAGCACAACGTGAGACACAGCGTGGGTGCTGAGCAAACACCACTTTAATGAACAAATGTGACTCAGGAGCTGTCTCAGCCTCGTGCCAGACTTCACCCAACTGGCTTGTTTCCTCTCTACTGTACCCTCTCACCTCTGTTTACCCTACGGCCCAAATCATCTTCCCATTTATTGTTGGTGTCCCCAGTCCACAATGGAGCCGGAGCCCATGACGTCAATCCCTGCCTGAGCCACCAAACACTAATTTCCATTTAAAAACAGAGCCTTTCAGCAGAGACAGGGAGCAAGGAGGCACCGTGCAGACTGCAGTCTCCATCTAGTACTACAGGCTGACAGAATTTTTTAACAGGTTCTTGTTTTTCTCCTCTGGGGGAAAGCTTGTTTCCAAGAAGGATTTCCCCTCTTTGTGTTCACTCTTTGTTCACAGTTTTAGTGTTTACTTTTGCTTTTTATCTTTGCATAATCCTTGCTGTTTCCAGAATCTCTTCAGATTCTGGACTAGAATCCCTCACCCTTCCCTGAAAATATCTCTGGCTCATGCCAGTGGGGGCTGACACATTTTCCTCGTTTTCCTTTCACATCTTTGTGATGTGAAAGGATGCTGGGAAATCCTACGAACAAACCTGGTATTTGTTTAAGTAATTTTTTCTTCAAGGCTTCAGTCAAGATTGTATGTAACACGAAGTTCATTTCAATGGAATTCATGGAGAGAGGGTTCCAGATCAGCACGGGCTACAGAACCACTGACCCATTTAGAAGCCCAGCAAGGTTGAGGAGGTAGAGGGGCTCTCTGCTTGGAAAGCAGGGAGGCCCCACGCTCAGAGAACGGCTGTGGCCGCTAACGCAGGTATCTGACCCCCGGGACCAGCTCATAAGCAAGGGTGGATGGGGGCTGGGAATTCCGGGGTAAAACCTGCACCCCCAGCAGAATATGATCTCCATGAATGAAGATTTTGTTCACAATGTCCTCAGCACCTAGCTGTATGTGCAAGTTACGACTGGTATTCAGTAAATATTTGTGGAATGAGTGAATGAATGAATGAATGAATGAATGAATGAGGTAGAAAAACATGGTACCACAAGAATTCTCTTAAATAAAAAGGAAAGTTTTGAAAAAGTTTAAAGCCTGCTGTTATCATGTTTAATCTTACCAGAAAATATTTGTAATTCTATGGAACTACAGGCCACACGTTGGTGTGGCCTAGAGAATAAAACATGACACCAAAGCTGCTTTTTTTCCTTGCCATATGTGACAAACCAAAAAAGGGACTTCAGGAAAAAATCATGGCACCTAGTGTGTGTCAAATATGGCAGTAGGTAGGAGATGAAAAGCTAATAAGATAAAGAGTACACAGGGGCCCTGGCTTGCTCAGTCAGAAGAGTGGGAGACTCTTGATCTCAGGGTTGTGAGTTCAAGCCCCACGTTAGGTATAGAGATTACTTTTAAAAAGATGAGTACACAGAGTTATATCTACATGAATTATTATGCATGTGTACGTAGAGATACACAGAGTTACAATTTACTGAGTACTTGCCGCGTGCCAGACACTATTTTCTTAATTGAACTATAGTTGACATACAATATTATATTACTTTCAGGTGTGTCAGACACTAATTCATCCAATACCACTAAGATGCTGTAGCATTGTTATTTCCATTTTACAGATGCAGAAAATGAGTCTCTGACAAGTTAAAAAAAAAATGACTGACTATAAGGCAACCTTGAAAATAAGACAATTCTTTCTTTGCCCAATGAAAAAATTCCTTCCTTCCAAATACACACACACACACACACCACATCTTCTTTATTCATTCTATTGACGGACACTTAGGTTGCTTCCATATCTTGGCTATTGTAAATAATGCTGCAACTAACAGAGGGGGTGCATATATCTTTTCCAGTTAGTGCTTTTATTTTCTTTGAATAAATACCCAGTAGTGTGATTATTGGACCATAAGGTAGCTCTATTTTTGATTTTTTGAGAAACCTCCATACTGTTTTCCACAGTGGTTGCACCAGCTTGCATTCCCACCAACAGTGTATGAGGGCTCCATTTTCTCCACATCCCCACCAACATCTTTTATTTCTTATCTTTTTGCTTTTAGCCATTCTGACAGGTGTGAAGTGACATCTCATAGTGGTTTTGATTTGCATTTTCCTGATGGTTAGTGATGTTGGGCAACTTTTCATGTGTCTGCTGGCCATCCATATGTCTATTCAGATCCTCTGCCCTTTTTAAAATCAATGGTTTTTTGGTGTTGGGTTATAGAAGTTCTTTATATATTTTAGACATTAATCTCTTATCAGACATATCATTTGTGAATATCTTCTCCATTCAGTAGGTTGCCTTTTCATTTTGTTGATCGTTTCCTTTGCTATGCAAAAGTTTTTTTTGTTTTGGTGTGGTCCTAATAGTTTATTTTTGCTTTTGTTTCCTTTGCCTGAGGAGACAGATTCATAAATATGCTGTTATGGCCAATGTCAGAGAAATTACTGCCTACGTATTCTTTTAGGCATTTTATGGTTTCAGGTCTCATATTTAGGTCTTTAATCCATTTTTAGTTTATTTTTGTGTCTGGTGTAAGAAAGTGGTCCACTTTCATTCTTCTGCATGTTGCTGTTCAGTTTTCCCAACACTATTTGTTGAAGAGACTGTCTTTTTCCCATTGCACATTCTTGCCTCCTTTGTCTAGACTAATTGACCATATAGGTGTGGGTTTGTTTCTGGACTCTATTCTGTTCCATTGATCTGTGTGTGTGTTTTGTGCTTGTACCATACTGTTTTGATCACTAAAGCTTGAAATGTGGGAATGTAATACGTCCAGATTTGGTTTATCTCCCCCACCCTCAGGCCTAGAGTTACTTCAAGCAGCAATGGCTAGATAAGAAAACTGCAGTTGTAGGCCACAGATGAGATTTCATTTGCTGAATCTGAGTCAGAAACACAGACACTGAATCTAAGGCTAAACCAAAGAATATGAGAATAAATAGATTAAAGGAAAAAATGTAAGACCTATAATATTTTTCTTCCAGGGAGGTGAATAATGTATAATCAGATATCTATTAACACTTTTCTATTTGATTCAATATACATATGTCAAATGTCTTCATCATCACTTGAGTTAAACTAACACAGTTTTCTAGAGTCTATTTACTATGTCTATCTTGTTTCCTCAGTAGAAACACACATGAACACAAACATAGCCCCTTTTCCCACCATGTTAAGTAGTTGCATATTATCACAGCATATTTACCCATTCTCAGAATGGAACATTGGATTGTTTCCAAATGCTCAGTGCTAAAACCAGCACTGAAATGAACTCCCTAATGGATAAAACTGTACATATGTTCTTAATGATTTCTATAGGATATTGCTCTGTCAAAAGTGTCAACGGTCAAAACCTTATTCCTAAGATGGCTTTTCAAAGAATTAAAAACATTTTTTAAGTACAATCTATTCTCCAACATGGGGCTTGAACTCACCACCCCAAGATCAAGAGTTGCATGCTCTACCAACTGAGCCAGCCAGGTGCCCCCCATGGTTTTTTAAGCCACACTGACAAACTCTCCAGAAAGATTGTATCTATGCATACTCTGTAGTAAGGTAAACGTTTCATTATGTTTTCCTGGTATTATCATTGCTACGTTTGTCAGGGTTGGCTTTAACACTCAATATACTTTCTGAAACAAACAAACATGTTTATTTAAGTGTAATATATAGGAAGCCAAGTAGGTAAAGTTCATAATCTAAAGTACATAATCTGAACAATTTTTATACAGGTATATTCTGTAACACCATCCATATTAAAATATAAGAAATTTTCAACTCCCACAGTGCCTGGGTGTCTCAGTCAGTTGAGCACCTGATTCATGGTTTCAGCTCAGGTCATGATCTCAGGGTTGTAGGGTCAAGTCCCCACATCAGTCTCTGCACTCAGCATGAAGTCTGCTTGAGATTCTCTCTCCCTCTACCTGCCCCTCCCACTTGTGTGCTCTCTAAAATAAATAGTCTTTAAAACAACAAAAATAAATTTTCAACTCTCCAGGTTTCATTATGAGTCTTCTAAATCAATACCTCCTCACCCCCAACCCAGCATAAAGGCATAATCTTTTTTTTTTTTTTTTTAAACTTCTATCACCGTAAGCTCATTTTACCTGTCCCTGAACTTCATACAGGTCACTCTTTTTGTGTCTGGCTTCTTTTACCCAACATAATATCCTTGCGATTCACCCACAGTTTTGCACATCATTAGCATATGACACTTTTTTTTTTTTTCTCACTTATTTGAGAGAGTGCGTGAGTAGCGGGGAGGGGCAGGAAGAGGGACAAGCAGACTCTGTGTCGTGGGCAGAGCCCAATGTGGGGTTCGATCCCACCACGCAGAGATCATGATCCCAGCCGAAACCAAGGATCAGCCACTCAACCGAACAAGCCACCCAGGCGCCCCTAGCTCATTGTGTTAATAATCAGTTCATTTTTTTTATTGCTATGAAGTATTTCACTGTATAAATGAACCCCAACTTATTTTATTCATTTCCCTGTTGATGCCTATTTGATGGGTTATCAGGTTGGAGCTTTCACGGATAAGAGTACTATAAATACTCTTGTGCATGTCTTTTTGGTGGATGTATATATACACTCATGTCTCTTGCATATATACCTAAGAACTGCTGTTTGTGGGATAGGTATTTATATGGCTTTAGTGGAAACTGCCAGTTATTTAAAATCACTGACCTAATTTACATTCCCAAGAGTGAAGTGTGAGTTCCAGTTATTCCACATGGCTACCGATATACTGTCTAAATCTTAAAGTACTTGGTAGATAGGTCATGACAGAGTCTTTACATGCTCAATTTATATTTCAGTAATTTATTCTGAGTTCCACCTGTAGTACACAGAGTACACTAACAGAGGAGGACAGTTGATTCAAGTGGTTGATTCTTGGTAGAAAGTTTCTCAATTATCATCCCAGTCAGCATGTTTGAGACCATCTAACATGCAAAAAGATCAGAAAAAAATCCCTATGACCTTTCAACTCAAGCTATTTACCTCCAAGATGAACCCTTAAGATGGACAGTCCACAGTAAGCCACAGAGTCAGCAATCTAAAGTCAAAGGCAATTTTGGGGCACCTGGCTGAATCAGTTGGTAGAGCATGTGACTCTTGATCTCGGGGTTGTGAGTTTGAGCCCCAGGCTGGGTATGAAGATTACTTAAAATCTTTTTTAAAAAGTCAAGGATACTTTTATCTCAAATATAAATAACCTAAGAGATTTCTATCTAATTACTAATGCATGTTATACTCATAATAAGACCTCTCATCTCCATGAGAAATCTCAAAAAATGTGCAGACTAATAGAAGCCACATCTGTCTCTGAGAAGGATGTATTATTATGTCCATTTTACATAAGTGAACTGAGATTTTTAAGAGGTATGGCTAACTCAATAGTGAATCAACCTCAAAAGCTACATGAAGTGCCAACTCCAATTCTCTGTCCTCCAACTAAATCACTGTCAGAGAATTTTTCCACATATGCATTTATAAAAAGTAATATGTAACTGTCTACCTGGTGGATCTAGCCATCTATTAAACAGCTGGAGCTAAGAATGTTTGAATCTGCACAACCACCAAGAAGTGTGATCTTGGTGTGCAATGCAGTTGTCTCGCCATTTCCGAGTCATGCCCAAGGATCACAGCAGCACCGATTATCTTTCACCTGTCTCTCAAGATTGCTCTACCTTCTCTGGGAATGCTTAGAGACACACTGCATCTAGGGGCTTCCAGCTGGGCTCACCCCTGAAAGCACTGGCAGGGGGAAGGGAGGAAGGAGTGAGGACTGGTATTCATCTCCTTGTTTTCCTTGTCCATGTCTGGCCGTCAGCTGGCTGCACCCCTTAACCAAAAGTCACAGATCTGGTCAGGCAACCCGCTCCACATGGCCTCTTATTCCTGGGTTCTGGTAACCACTCCCTCCATCTACGGGTCTAGGGCTGGAGGGGGTACTTCTGCTACCAGTCTGAAGTAGCCCTGCTCTGTCTCCTGCATTTTCTCTCCCCCTTTGTAAGGAGTTTATGTGTATGTGTGTATATATATATATATATATATACATATATATATATATATACACACACACACACACATATATATACGTACATACACACACATTTAATATATATTTTTTTACATATATATTTTTTTAAGTAGGCTCCATGTGCAGTGTGGAGCCCTTATATATATTTATATATATATATAAATATATATATATATTATATATAGATATATCTATATCGCTATATCGCTATATAGCGATATAGATATATCGATTTTTTTTTTAAGTAGGCTCCATGTGCAGTGTGGAGCCCAACACAGAGCTTGAACTCACAACCCTGATATCAAGACCTGAGCTGAGATCAAGAATCAGATGCTTAACCAACTGAGCCCCCCAGGTGCCCGAAGGAGTTTCTTTATTAATTCTCTCTAAATTATCAGATTTGTGTGTATCATGAAGTTTCTGTTTGGACTTTAACAGATATTGTAATTTTGTCAAAGGACCAAGGTGAAGTCTCATAATAAATGAAAGGAAAGGCATCATGAGAAACATCCTACGGACATATCTAATCTTAGAAGGCCTGGAAGACGAAAAAGGAACAAATGGGCTTTCCCTACGAACTCACAAATTACCTATGAAGAGCTGATGGTCCCCTCTACATCTGCTGCTATACAGGGTATGGTGGGGGTGGAGGGGTGCAAAGGGACTTCATGTACGAAGGTCGCATGTAGTGAGCACCTGTTATGTGCCAGGCCTGATGTAGGGATCATCATATACGTGGTGTCATCATGTGCTGTGTAACCCTAAGCAGACTTGTAATCTCTCTTCATCTCAGCTTCTTACCTGCAAAATGGGAATAATAATAGGACCTACCTTGTGTTATTGAGAGAATTAAATAAGATAATACATGTAAAGTGCCTAAGACAGGACATAATATATGTTCAATAAATGTTAGCTAATAATGATATTAATTATAGTGATAGCTATAAGAATAATTAACCCTTGGGGTGCCTGGATGGCTCAGTCGCTTAAGTGTCCAACTCTTGGTTTCAGCTCAGGGTTGTGAGATCGAGCCCCGCATGGGGCTCTATACTCAGTAGGAAGTCTGCTTGAAGATTCTCTCCCTCTGCCCCTCCCCTACTCACATGTGCATGCTCTCTCTCAAATAAATAAATCCTTAAAAAAGAATAATTAACCATTATACAATCTTCTGAAGTAGGTATCATTTCCCCATTTTAAAGATGAGAAAACTGAGGCCTCATGAGCTATGTCACAAAGAAGAGGCAGAACGGAAATTAGTTCTTGATAGTGGGGATATAAAAGACTATAGTGATCTGCTGATTGTGCTTTTTATGTAAATGGAAATTCTGCAATGAGCCATAATTACCAAAAGACAACTAACCTGTGGGTCAACTGAAATGTAAATACACACATGTATATGCATACACAACACACACATATACATACTAAAAACCAAAATAAAAACCACGATACCTTTTAACTAAGTACCTTTGATTTTTTTGAGTCCTTGATTAACAAAATACCCTATGCTTACTGAATTCGACTACTGAGAGCACTTGCACAGAAAGATTTGTTGTTGATGTCTTCTTAAAATATTCTGGGAAGGGCTACAGCACCACACATCTTAGATCTTTAATTGAAGGATAAAAGTATCCTTGGGGAGTTACAGGGAGTCTATAATTTTATGCCCATGTAAGATAGAAAAAACACTTATGTAAAAAGTAATGCCATACTTTAAAATTGATCATTGTTCAATACAACATTTAATTAACCCTGAAGAAGTTGGACTACTTCCCTATTTAGCATATTATACACCATATACATTTAGGATCTTAAAATCTCCTGTCACTTTACAGATACGTTATTTCTACTACAGGCCCATAATAAAACATTTAAGAATCCTCTGCTATCCTTCTTGAAATAAAAGTAAATTAATTTTTTTAAAGGAAAGAAATTGGGGCACCTGGGTGGCTCAGCTGGTTGAGCATCTTGACTGCAGCTCAGGTCATGATCTCGGGGTCATGGTATCGAGGCCTGTGTCAGGCTCTGTGCTCACCGCAGAGTCCGCTTCTGCCTTTCCCTCTGCTCCTCCCCCTGCTCACATGTACACTCTCTCGCTCGCTTTTGGTCTCAAATAAATAAATAAATAAAATCTTAAAAAAAAAAAAAGGAAAGAAATTAATCTGAATCCTGTCTGACACCAGATCTGTATCTCTTCTACCATCACCAGGTCACACTCCCCTTCAGTTGCCTACCCTGGGCCAGGACTCGCAACCTACATGAGATACACCACATACGTGACCATCTGCTCTCACACCCTTCTTCTCCCCAGCTGAATGACGAAAGAGAGTCCTCTTTCTAGCTGATTCTCAGAAAGCCTCCTAACATGCCACCTCGAGCAGCCACTAACAGTCAGTCGGAGAAGACTTGTGAGGTGAAACTCATTTGCCAGCCCTGCAGGAAAACAGGACAAAATCAGATTTAACAAAGAATGTGGGCTCCATAGATCAGGAACTTTGCTTGGTTCACTCCTGGTCTTCAGGGCCTAGGAAAATGCCTGGTACACAGGACACACTCAGTAAATATTTGTGGAAGGGAAAGGGAAAGGGAAAAGAAAGTAAAGGAAAGAAAGACAGAGAGAGAGAGAGAAAGCAAGCTGTGATTCATAGAGCCAGTGCCACACCTTCAGGAAAAAGACAGACAAAAAAGAACATAATGCAAAGTAGCCTGAGGTAGGTACCATAAAAGCCTTCTGCATAAAATGAGAAAAGAGAGTAGTCTGAATTGGTCTGAGTAACACAGCATTTAAAAAGAAATATGGTACTGCTCTCAAGCATCTATATCCAGGCAGATATTCTAATGGGCTTCCTTTAATAAGCAGATGAAAATATTTATAATTAGTAAGACCATTTACCTTACACTGTTTATAATTAAAGTTAATAAATAAATCTCTTCTTGGGGCACCTGGGTGGCTCCGTCAGTTAAGCATCTAACTTCAGCTCAGGTCATGATCTCAGGGTCCTGGGATCAGCCCTGCATCAGGCTCCCTGCTCAGTGCTCAGCGGCGAGTCTGCTTATCTTTCTACCTCTGCCTCTGCCCTCTCCCCCACACCTGTACAAGCACGTGCTCCTCTAATAAATAAATAAAATCTTGAAAAAAATTAAATAAATAAATAAACAAACAAACAAACAAACAAACCTCTTCTTTTTGGAGTGAGCCAGTAGGACCTTCAACCCAAATTCTGAGTGGGTGAGTCAGAATGAATGGGATCTTGAAGTATTTGAACAGGAGCCCGGCGAGCTATCACATGTCCCCTTCTCACTGAAACCTAGCAGAGCCCTTGTATAGAGACTTTTTTTCCTTTGACTCTAACACGGACATATCTTTAATTTTCTTATTGTAAAACTCATATATATATACTTGTTCTAAAAAGTTCCAAAAATATAAAAGTCCAGAAAGTAGAGGGCACGGGGCACCTGGCTGGCTCAGTCAGAAAAGCACGTGACTCTTGATCTTGGGATTGAGTTTGAGCTCCATGCTAGGTACAGAGATTACATAAATAAATAAATAAATAAATAAATAAATAAATAAAATAAGAAAGAAAGAAAGAAAGCAAGCAAGCAAGCAAGCAAGCGGAAAGCAAGCCATTTCCTCTCCCCTCCATCATTCAACTCTTCCCCTACCCAAATGACAACAGGGTCAGCAAACGATGGCCTGTGGGCCCGATCTGGCCTGTTGCTTGTTTTTGTACAGCCTGGGAGCTAAAAATGGTTTTTATATTTTTAAATGGTCAAAAAAGAAAAAGAAAAAGAAAAATATTTTGTGGCATGTGAAAATTACACGAAATTCAGTTTTCAATGTCCATAAATCAAGTTTTATTGGCACATGGCCATGTCCATTTGTTTATGTGTTGTCTGTGGCTACATCTTCACCAGAGTTGCAGACTAAGTAGCAATCTTGCTCTCCCTGAATAGATCCTGTCAGCCTTTCTGAAAAAGCCCTCTAACTCACTACCTTTTATCCATCCATCTACATATCAAACAAATTATTCGACATAATACCTCCTGTTTGTCAACCTGCTTTGTTTATTCAGGTGCCTACTGCGGCCACCTTAAGTTTTCATAAGCCCATCCAACTTCTAATCGGTGTCTCCCCACCAGCCACAACCCTATTAAGTTTCTCCAAGGCATTTGACCACCAGCCATGCATTCAAGGGCATTTCTTCCCCTCCTTGCTTATCTCACAGGGAATACGAGCACATCCGTCCAAATTGGAAAGGACACAGGAGCAATGGCAGCGATAATCCCATGACTTCCCTCTGAAGTAAACACAGAACCCTAGTAATCAATCACTCTCCAACTTGGCCTGTCAGGCCTGGTGGAACACACCCTATGTAATTGTGCTGTCTTGCTGGGAAAATATTTGCCAAGCAAATGTCTTGAGTGAGTGGGGAGCCCCCCCCCCCCGCCAATGTTAGATATTATTCGTCTGCCCTTTTAGCTACTGTGGGGAACTAACTTTAGACTGTGTAGCTCTTGTACCTAATTGCCAGTGACTCACAGATTCATATAGTCTGATTTTACGTTGATTCAGCTTCCGCAATTATTCTCATGGCACTTTGTTGACGTTCTACTAGCAAATGTGTTTTTTCTTAGAAAACTCCAAGTGAGTAAATGCATGCTAATGTGGGTGGTCTTTGATATTTGCTTTAGTGAGGAGAGAGGAAGAAAACATTCTTAACGATGCAAAAAAAGTTTCTGGGACTGATTTTCAGGGATGGTTTGAATTAAGAGTTATGTTTTCCCTAATGGAGACTTCCCATGATACACTAATATTAAAGGAAATGAAGCTTTTTGAGCTCACATTTCATCTAACTTATACTGGTTCAGCAAAGCTGACAGGTGTTCCAGTTACCTACTGCTGCATAACATAGCATCCTCAAATTTAGTGGCTTACGCAGTAAAAGCCGTATCTTTTCTTTGTGCAATCTGCAATTTGGGCAGTGCTCAGTGGAGACAGTTCACCTCTGCTCTATGTGGCACTAACTGGGGTCACTCATATGAGGCTGGAGGACCCACCCACAAAGACAGCTCACTCATGTGGCTGGACAGTTGGTGCTGGGAGCTCAGTGGGGGCTGTTGGCCAACATCCTTATTTCCATTCCCTATGGGCCTCTTGACAGGGGCTCCTTGGGCTTCCTTCACATTATGGCAGTTGGATTCTAAGAGTCAGTGGTCAAGGAAGCCACGTCAGATGCTGTAAGTCTTCTTACAGTTCACCTCGTACGGAACACAGTGTCATTTCATTACATTCTACCAAATTAAGCAAATAGTCAAAGTCAGCTCAAATTCAAAAGGACGGGAATCTAAGTCCACATCTCGATAGGAGGAGATGTATAAAATTTATGGCCATCTTTAATCTACCATAGTACATAAAAGAAATCATGTCAATACGTCTCTGAAATTCATGTGTTGGATGCTGAAGCAGCAGCACAGAGAAGCCAGGAATAGAATTAGAGAGCCTTGTGATTGAAGAAACTCTCCTGGGACGAAGCGAGCACAGGCCACCTGAGCGTGATTCGAGTTTGGTCATGGACCAGCTGTATGACCATGGACAAGCTGCTTCACTTTTCCATGTCCACATAGCCTCATCTACAAAGAAGGGAAAATAATGATGTCTACTGCATAAGGTCTGTCTGGGCAAATCAAGATTTTGCTTTTTAATCAATTAGAAAACTAAAAAACAAACAAACCCGATGAACAACATGCATAGAAAAATGCAAAAATAGTAAGTACTCTATGAATTTTCACAAACTGAATACACTCATCTGATCAGCATCCAGTCCAAGAAATGGACAGCCAAGTTTGGGAAAACACTAGGGAGTGGTAGGGTCTTTGCTTCCTCTAATGGAGATTCTTGCCAGTGGGTGCCACATAGGGACATAAGTGGCATAGCAGGCTGAATAAAACATGGCAGAGGGCCAGACTTAGCCCACAGGCGCCTACCTGGAACTCTGCAGGTGAGTCTGGAACAGTGGTTAGGGGAGGGGAAGATGGGAGGGGGCAGAAGCACAATAAGGGGAGGTCAGCATAAGAGAGGTCAACATTCTAGGTATAGTTAAGCATGGCAGGGATAACGGGAATGGAACGGGCTCAAGGTTCCGGAAAGAGCCTTGGATTGAAGGTGTCTTAACACAGGAAGAAGGTTTCCTGATTCTCGAAAGATTCAGACAAACTTGCCACAAAGCCAAGTGCTCACCCTTCACACGCGCCACCTATTTTAATCACTAAACATCTTAAGAAGCTCCACCCCCATGACCAACTGTCCTAAATCTTTTATCCCCACACACCCCCTTTTCTCCTTTCCTCACTGTCTTATCTGGCTTTTTTATAGATTACCCTTCTGCATGGAATTCCTATGGCTTTCTCCCTCTTTCGAAACGTCTCACGGCACACATCCTGTTGGAAGATTTGGGCACTTCAAACCCTTTTTTGGAAAGAGACAGATATAGTTAGTGAAAAGAAAATAAAGTCCTGCTCACAACTGTCTCTGAGGTTGGAGGCATTTGGTCGATCTCTTCAAATAATCCCAAGCCCTCCTCACCCCAGCTATGGCGCACGGTTTAAGGCGAGCCGAGCGAACACTGAGCAGTGGCAGGAGGAGGGGAAATCTGGAATCGATAGCAACTAAGTGCATAGCTGGCACATCGAGAGAACCCACGGGACGCAGCTGGTAAGAGCAACATTAGGAAGAGGCTGGATTTATTCAGAAATATGTAGACCGAACTACCACCTGAACAGTATACACATGCCTGCCCCATACTAAGTAGGAAAGAGAAGGGGAGCTATAAACCTTCCCTCTCCCCACGCCTCTTCCTCTCTTGTCTATCAGGCTGTACGCGGTTACGTGAAGCTTCATTTACGTAGGAATCCTGCTAGTTCCAGTCAGCTCTTTTCCTCGAGCTCTTCTACTCCCTGACTGATCTCAACTGCATGGCCACACTGGTTTTCTGCTGACCTGGGCAGAAACGTGACTGTGAATCATTTCATTTGCGTGTTAAAGGCGAAGTCTCTCGGTCAGGGATGTTGAGTGTTTTTGGAAATAGGTTTTGTCATAAATCATCATCACCTTGGAGGCAGTATAATGGTACAACTAGTTTGTTCATGTGTGTCAACACATTATTATGCTCAGCACACATTTATTGGGACATTTAAGTACTTTAAGTACATTTGGAAAGAGGCAAGGCATAAATTAATAAAATCAAAGTGAAGAAAGAGGTTTTTTTCCTCCTGAAACCTCATTCTTTTTCACCCGGTTTCCTTATGTAGGGTGCTTTTTACCAAACACTGTCTTGAGTATTTCAACTATTGTAGCATAAAATAAAACTAAGAAATAACTATGTATGGGCTTCTCGTTGGTTAAGAGAGTACTAGATTCTTCACACTGAGAATAAAAATCCTTACTCAATAGTTTAGGATGAGCTGTAACTTTTATTTAAGAAAGACAGGATTGTTTAGGAGAAGGAGAGTATGAGTGATGATGGAAACATGTTTCAGGTTCTACAAATAGTAGTAACTTATGAGATAAAGATAGTTTATGCCACTCAGAATTTGGCATGAAGAGTCTACATTTTGGTTTAGACTTTAAAATATTTTTATTTGCATCTACATTTTAAAGGCATTTCAGTGTTAGTATGTTATTCTAGAAACACAAATGCACATATATTTTTAAATAAACGGGACTATACATTCATTCTGAGACAAATTTTTTCAAAAACTTAATAATGCAAGTCTTTATACTATAATAGCTGTATCTACAACGTTAAAATTATTAACTCTATGGTTAGATATTATATCCAGTGTTTCACTGTTTTACACCTAGATCATAATTTACAGGGATCTTTACATGCCTGTCCCAGTATTTCCTTAGGATAGCCTCTCGTAGAAGTGGAATATACTGGAACAAAGAACATACATATTTGAAAGCTTGGAATGTAGACTTCAAACTTTCCTCCCAATTTCCTCGATTTACATTTCCACCAGAGTGCTCTTTCCCAAACCCTTGCCACCACAGGAATATCCGTTTCTTTACTATCTTTACCATCTCGTTGGCATATATATAATTTTTAAATTTTCTTTTTTAAGCAATCTCCACACCGAATGTGGGTCTCGAACATACAACCCCAAGATCAAGAGTCGCACGCGCCACCGACTGAGCCAGTCTGGCGCCCCTCATCGGCATATATTTTTAATTACAAATCTCTGATTATTTGGGAGGCTTATTTTTCTCACACATTTCCTGCCATCTGGATTTCTTCTGTTGGGAACTGCCTATTCATGGCCTGTGCAGGTACGGGGTCCTGGCCCTGGTTTTACCACACACGCTGCTATTGCGCTGCAGACATCACAGGCCTCCAAAGGCCTCTATATGTACTTCTGAGACAACTCTGGCTGTAAAATATAAAAAGGGCGAGATGGAAAAAGGAATAATCCAAACAAAGCTCTTAACTTCTTGTCTGAAGTAAACAAAACATGCTCTCCAGTGCGGGTCAACACAATGAGCACTTCTTGCTACAGAAAAAGGGCTGCTTCCAGCTGCTAAGTCACTTAAATAAATAATGTTCTACTTGGCAGCACGACTTTAATTCCTTTTGCAAATAAAAGGGGCTTATAGCTACTCCAAGCCTGAGCAATACGTGAATGACAACAGGATAAATATATCCACACGCAGACATATACATATGAGCAGGAGTCCAGTTTTTTACACAGAGCCCAATAACTATTTTATTATTTAATCTAGTTAATCTTTCTTTCTTAAATTGGGACTTAAATGTCAAATACAGTCAGGCTGAAGATCCTTTTAAACAAAACGTCTGAAACCCAAAAGCCCTTTCCAAATATTTTATCACTTTAAGTGTTAAACAGTATCTCATATTCAAGGATGTGTCCCTGGTCCTGCATGTTCCCACTCTTTCCTTTTCCTGATTTGCCTCCTATATTTATTATTTCCGTCCAGTGGCCTGGCTGTCTTCCCTGGTAGCAGGCTGGAGACTTCAACATAATCTTTATTTCTCCTTCTCCCTTGCCCTCTGCACCTAGTCAACTACCAAAGTGTGGAGGTTTCCCTTAGGATATACATATATATCAGCTTTTCAACTCAGAAGAGTTTTATATTTACAGCAAAATTGCAGAGATAGTGCAGGGTTGTCTATCCTGCCAACCTAGATCCCCTAATGTGTGTGACAGTTCCTCACATCTTCTCTGTGTATGTGATTTCCCACATTTTCCTTGTTTTTAATGACCTGCACAATTTTGAGGAATGTGGGTCAGGTATTTTGGAGAATGTCCCTCAGCGTGGTTTTGTCTGATGTTTTTCTCATGTTCAGGCTGAGGTAATGGGTTTTTTGGAGGACAGCCATGTAAAGTGCCACTGTCATCACGAATCAGGGGTACATGCTACCACCATGACTCGCCACCGATGTTAACCCTGGTCACCTGGCTGAGGTAACATTTGCCAGGTGTCTGCATTCTAAAGTTATCTCCCCCCACTTTTCATACCCATTTTGCAGATGAGGAAATGGAGGTCAGTCGTTAAACGACTATGTCAGGGCTAAAACGTAAAACTGAAATTGGAATATAAGGCTTCTCACTCCTGGTTCGGCATTTCTTCCTCAACACCAGGGGTTGGCAAACTACCACAGTCTGTGGGCCAAATCCAACCTACTGCCTGCTTTTATAAGGCCCACAAGCTAACCATGGTTTGTCTGTTTTCAAATGGTTAAGAAAAATCAAAAGGATAATATTTTAGGATGTGTAAAACTAACGTGAGATTCAGATTTCAAACAGTGACTATGCTCCTTGTTCATGTATTGCCCATAGACACTTTCATGACACAGTGGCCAAGTTCAGTAATTGTGGCAGAGATTGTGTGGCCCAGAAAGCTTAAAATATTTACTATTTGGCCCTTTACAGAAAACTCTGGCTAACCCTGTACGATACCATCGTGTTAACTACCCACCAAGCAGCCTCTTTGTCACAGGATGGAGAAATGCAGCAGCCCTTCTGTTAAGTGCATAATTTACAAACTGTAAAACCGGTCCCTCTAAAATGTTTCTTTAGGGGCCCAGATTTGAGGTTTGCTGTGCCTTCACACTCAATGATGAAATCATGTACGTGGAACGGAGGGGTCAGGGGTGGGAGAAAAGTAGAGATGCTGAGCCAGAGACACAGACCAGAGGGAGACAGAGAAACATGTATTATCCTGGACATCAGAACTGGATACTGGAGGAGAGACTCCCTCAATTAACAGATGATACAAAAAAATTCCTGCAAAGAGCCAAAATTCTGTACCCCAGGAGACTATGTTACAGAACAAGGGTCTTTAAATGCAAGCAGTGAGATACTCCTCCTACATATACTGCAAAAAAAGGCTTTCTTAGAAACTTTCCCCTCATGTTTCCAAGGCTCAGCCGCTCAGCATGATCCAGAGAAAGCCCCTCCCAGCCTGCTCCCTCGCACAGAGCGTGACCCCCATCATTCCTATCCACAAACGACAAAGCTGGCTCCTCGCCCAACTCCAAGATTGTTCTCTACTTCTAACTTTAGGAAATGACAGAGATGTCTCATGATAAGTGTATTCTGGGGTGTTATTTTAAGTATCTGATTTTTTATTGTATATATAATACAGAAAATTACTTTTTTTTCCAAGCTTTATGAAGTCATTTTTCTCCTTCTGAATTCATATCAAATGCCAATGAAATTTCTTAGGAGGGCCCTCCTTTCAAAGAGTATTTTGCAAAGCAGATAAGAAGCTGGCACTCAGGGGCGCCTGGGTGGCTCAGTCAGTTAAGCATCTGCCTTTGGCTCAGGTCATGATCCCAGGGTCCTGGGATCGAGCCCCTAGTCAGGCTCCCTGCTTGCAGGGAACCTGCTTCTCCCTCTCCTCCCTGCTCATGCTCTCTCTCGCTATCTCTCCCCTCTCTCTCAAATAACTAAATAAAATTTAAAGAAAGAAAGAAAGAAAGAAAGAAAGAAAGAAAGAAAGAAAGAAAGAAAGAAAGAAAGAAAGAAAGAAAGAAAAAAAAAGAGAGAAAGAAAGGGAGAAAGAGAGAGACTGGCACTCATCAAGAATCAGGAAAATGGGATCATCTTTGGAGAGGAAAATGCAACTGTCACAAAAAGACAAGGGGAAAAGGGCAGGCCATTTGAGGAAGGCTCATGAAAGTAGATAATAAGCAAAATAGCTGATCTTGGAAAGTTCAAGGTTAAAGACACTGCTGAGGCTGTGTAACCATGCTGACCCAAAGAACTCTACGGTTGTTTAACAATTTATACTTTCCTAAATGTGTTTATCATAGCAGCCCTCTGAGGTTCCGAACTGGCCTTGTTTTTCAAGTAAAGCCCAGAGAAATCAAATGGCTCATTTTAGTTACCTCTACAAGGTCAGGACTCATCACTATACACCCAGAACCTACCCTCACGCCTTAGAACACGGCAAGTGTTCAATAAAGAGTTGCTAGGAAAATGGCACTCAGCCAGTTAGCAAGCCTCAAAATCTTCCCTGCCCTGCTATTTGCATTGCTAATGGATAAAGATGACCCCTTGCTGCAGTAAATGACCTCCTCCCTTTTATTCCACCTTCAAAGTGGAATGTGTTGATTCAGGACTTGCCACTTTGGGCATCATCTAAGGGCAAAACTGGCACTCAGTTAGCTGTAGATTGAGAGAACCTAGAGAAAGACTGAACAGCCAGCCCCTTTCTTGAGCATTTTAAGTTAATTCCACCTTAGGGGATGGATTATATTAATCTCAAAAGGCGAATGCGGACATCACATTATTTATAGAGGATCAGTATTTATAAAGGAGATGCTACCTTTTTATAAGTCTTAAAGTTGCTTTCCAAGCTCACAGATGGGAGTGGCTTTACGTAACAGTTTAGCAATAAGAAAGGGCAAGATGAGAATTCTGCAGAATTCTTTAGACTAGCATTCTGGTAAAAGTCTTATCTGTATAATAAAAGAGAGTGGAGATGCACACACACACACACACACACACACACACACACAAAGCAGAAGAAAAATCCAGCTGTTTGTTATTTTCTCATAAAAGCAGCTGAACTCTCAATCACAGTGTATTTTGTTCAATCGATTCATTAATCCCTATTTGCATAATGACACAAATGTTTTGAGGCCAGAATTTTCCTTGCAGGAGGCACGGTTAAAAGCAAATGCCATCACAATGCTACACAAAGCATGGAGATACCAAGTGGGCAGTGCCACGGGTTTAGCTGAGCCCCTTTTAGAAATTTCTCTTCCCCTTTCAGTCTCTGAATTGAACAGGGACTTTCTGGTAATGCCATTTTAGGGACATATTGGGGATAACAAGGCATGAAATTGCTTTGCAAAAGAAATCATTTTTCTGATTCAGAAGTGGTGCTGAGGGGTGGGAGTGGGGGTCCATTCAATACCTGATCTGAATTAGGGAGAGCAAAGAAAATATTTAATGCTATTCAAGTTAGTCCTGGACTGAGATATTGGTTCTGAGAGATGATGAGAAAAGAATTTATTTAAAAAGAAAACCTAAAGAGCAGAGAGATTGCTTTTGTTATTCCCAAGAAAACAGTATATTGTCCTCAGAATTTGGTAGCAGGCCACCCAGCTATGATGGGATTACTAAACATATAAAGCCTTAGTGTCTGCCAGGGGCAAATTGGTTCCTCAGGCAAAGCAGTAATAAGTCACTGGCTTGATGGTGAAAGCAGCGGCAGGTTTTTTTGTTTTTTTTTTCCTAAGACAAAAGAGAGCTTGTAGTCCCCAGAGGGAAAAGTTATTTTCTTGCCAATATTGGTCAAAAGTGCAATTCTTTAGGAACAATTCAGCAAAGGCTTCCTCCCCCCACTCCACCAAGCCAAGCAATAGAAATATACTTCCAAATTGAATGAATGTTTTAATAATACTTTTTTTTTTTAAATGTGATCATAAAGGTGACTTCTCTTTGTTTTATGAAATGGGGACAAACTGGAATCGATTGCTTGTGGGGATTTTGTTGGTTTCACATAGTTCTGTGGATGCAATGAAATCTCAATCATGAGAGTAGAAGGAACTTGGAGAGGTGACTGATGGGCACTGATCCCTGCTCACAGGTATCCCCCTGCCTGGACCAGCAGCTCTCAGAATGCAGACTCTCAGGCCCCACCTCGGATCTAATGAATTAGAATCTGCTTTCATACAAGATCCCCAGGTGCTTGCAGGTTCATTTGCATCCCTCCCCTTCAGTCTGAGAAGCACTCGTCTAGCCTACAGATGGTCAGTGGTGGTTTTCATTATGAACATCAGAGCTGCTTTGGCTATTGGTAGGATGGGTGCCGGGGTAGTGTCAAACCAACAACAAACGGAGACCAGCCCTGAAAATTCCCTGAGCAGACAAAACCTGTTCAGTCATTTAACTTACTTTGCAAGGCTAACTTGACCTGAGACGTGTCTTGCTTATGTTTCTGGAAATCATAAGCAAAACTTAAACTATTTCCCAAAGTGGATAGGAGGTAACCACTGTTCAATTCATTTAAGAGAATTCTAGGGGCCCCTGGGTGGCTCGGTCAGTTAAGCGTCTGACTTCCGGCTCAGGTCATGATCTCAGGGTCCTGGGATTAAACCTTGGTTGTAGTAGCTAGGCTCTGAGCTCAGAGGGGAGTCTGCTTCTCCCTTTCCCTTTCCCTCTCCCTCTGCCCCTCCCCCTGCTTGTGCTCTCTCTAAAATAAAAATAAAATAAAACGTTGGAGCACATGGGTGACTCAGTCAGTTGAGAGTCTGATTCTTGATTTCGGCTCAAGTCATGATCTTGGGGTCCTGGGATGGAGCCCTGCATCGGGCTCCCTGCTCAGAGGGGTGTCTGCTTCTCCCTCTCCCTCTGTCTCCACCCGACTTGTGCTTGCGCTCTCTCTCTCTCTCAAATAAATAAATAAAACCTAAAAAAAATAAATAAAATTCTAGTATTAGAACCAACCACTGTGAAGAATAAAGTCATTGCTTTCGCACTATGGAAGCTGCTTTATGACAATATCCCCCTGAGCCTGACTCCATGTTTTGGTTTGAGTGCTCCCGGTTTGCAAACGGTCTTTTCGGCATGGGCACTATAAACTTTTACCAGTTACTACTTTGGTGATTCACTGGTTTTACTTCTGTTATTTCTGAACTTTTGACAGTAGCATGCTCACCCCTGGAGAACTGAGAGTTGAGGAAGAAAGTGAGTCAAGGTACTTTTACCAGAAGAACAGGGAATGGATGATGGGTAAGCAAATCAAGATATTCCCAGAAGTGATCTACTGTTTGGGGTGAGCATCTGACCCCAGCCAGGTCAACGAGGCTCAGTTGTGGGCTTTTTGCTGTATCTTCAGAGCAGGGGGAGGTTCTAAGGTTATAAAGTTGATAAAACAGAGACGCAGAGCTACCAAAGCTGCTCCTTAGAAAAGGCCTTCCTGAGAAAAAGGCAAACTCCAAGCAAACACAGTGCTAAGAAGTGGAGAGAGACCAACTCCTCATGACTTCAGCTGTGCCCTGCACATAGCTACTATTCCAGGGGGCACCATCACACTGTTTCCTAACACAATGCAGATGCGCCCCCTGGAGTTGTACAACAACATGGCAGCTCCCCCTGGAGGCAGCTATGCCAGATCCAAATTTGACTCTGGGCTTCTGTTATACGTGCTGATAAATTTTTCCCTCTCTTTAAAATTTTTTTATTTAAGATAGTTTGAGGTGGATTTTCTGTGATTTGTAACTGCCAACAAGCATGAGGTGACTTTTCAAAATACCTGTGTTCACATGGATCCCCAAACCTCCCCCTACAACAGACAGACTCTGACATAGCCTGGGTGGGAATGGGGACAGGTGCAGGCAGTCAGGGGTATGCATTCGGGGAAGGTGTACAAGAATAAATCCTGGATAGGAGGGCAATTTGGCAATTTTTCTTAATACTAAAAGGATACCATTTGGCCTAGTAATTTTACTTCTGCAAAGTGATTCAACAGATCAATTAGCACATGTGCCAAAGATATGTGTTCAAGGATATTCAGTTAAGTATTGTTGGGATGGCAAAAGATCGTATAGCTAAAATGTCCAACAATAAGAGACTAATAATGATCCATTTAAACAACAGAACAAACATTCTGTAGCTATTAAGAAAGAACATGGCAGCTGCACATGTCCTATCCTAGAACAATTCCCACGATCAATGAAAAACAGTATGGAATGCAGTAATATGTATAGTATGCTACCATTTGTGTAACGAGGATAGTTAAATATATGTATATTTTATGTGTATATATACACATATGTATATATACACAATATGCATAAGCATGTATATATGAATAGAATATCTTTATTTTTTTTAAGTAAACTCTACCCCCAACGTGGGGCTTGAACTCATGACCCCACAATCAAGAGTCACGTGCTCTACTGAGTCAGCCAGGTGCCTCTCTATGTGAACAGAATATCTTTATAGGAAGAGACAGAAATTTCATAGTGGTTGTTTCTGGGGAGGGGACAGGACTGAGAAAGAGATCTACTTTATATCCTCTAAATTTTATAACTATCATATGCATCTATGACATACTTAATGCCTTGACATATCTGGAACTTCTCCCTCTTCCTTTTTCAGACCGCCTGGCCTGAAGAAGATGAACATGCACGTCCCAGGCAAGAAGTCCGGAGACGAAGTGATGAGCAGCTGCTTCTTCTGGAATTAGAATCCAGGAGCTGATCATGTCATAGCATCTCAAAAACTCTTTAGAAGTCACCGAAAGGACTGAACGTAATCAGCAAAGATGTTGCTGCAGGAGTACGAACAGGAACAGGAGTCATTTTCCCCGGGAACAGAAGGCTACGAAGACTGGGTCTCAGAACACTTGCCTTGCTGTTAGCATGCTGCGGGGCAGGAAGGGCTCCCAGCTGCCATCCACCAAAGCCGTCCTACTGGTGATCTCTTTCTCTCATGTGGCCTGAATCCTCTCTGGCCACTGGCCTGTCCTACTGGCCGTTTAGAATTACAGGTATCCCCTGCTTTTTGAAAATTCATGTTATGCCACTTTGCTTTTACAAAAGACCTACATTAGTACCTGTTTTAGATAACCAAAAGAAATCCAGAGGATTTTTTTTTTCGCTTTTAAGAAAAAAAGGCCAAAACGGAAGATAGTGTTTGTTCTGCAGCCAGCCGTTATAGAGGTAGCGTGCACCTGACCCCGAGAATGGCCCCTCCGAGTTCCTTCCCTGCGGACTCACTCAGCATCTCAGCATCAAGCCCCATAGCTTGAACTGTGTCTGTGAGCATCTGTGCTTTATTCTGATTTACGTATCCGTTAACAAGATGTGTCCTGAGGTATCAGAAAATTTAGGTTATTTTTGGGGTCTGGGAATGCTCAAAAATGTTTTCCATATAAATTAATGGCAATCACTTCCTGTTTTACATCATTTTGGCTTAAGAAAGGTTCCTTAGGAAACCTGTACTGAGCCCTTCTCCAGAAATCACCACATTAATTCTGAAGATCTTCCCTTCTAACATGTGTGTAGCTGGAAATATTTAAAGCTTCAAGCACAGTTAAAATGAAAAGCGTAAGCAAGTCTGTGTATTCTGAAGCTCTGACTCTCCGATGACCTGAGGAGTAGATGGTCTCTGCCATGAGTATGGGACGCCCTGCAGCCACCTGTGTGTGCTAAGTGACAGTGGCCCACAAATGGAAGAACGCATCAGTGACCTGAGACGCCCAGCCAAGTCCGCCCACAGTGACAGCTGCTGTTGGGGGAAGCTCAGGGACTCGCATTTGAGTTTACTATCATTTTACTGCTATAAGATGTGCAACCGAAGCATGATGATGCTGTTGTTTCCATTAAGCTATAAATCACCTACAAATTAACCTCGGCTGCTGATTCTGCTAAATGATGTTTTAGAAAACAGTTCAGATCCCAGCTTTGGGAAACAGATACTCATTCTCCTCCTCCTTTTCCCCAGCAAAGTCCGTCCCCCATCACGACCCCAAATTACATATTTTTCTGGTTATGAGAGTACTTGCTGATAGCCTTCCAAAAGTGATGTATGTTTATTGGTGTATATGTATGGGGCAGCAGGGGAGTGGGAGGGGAAGGGGGCACATGTTTGCCATCAGAAAACACACAATGCATTAAAATGCTGTCTCTAACGAACACTCAACCTTTGCATTTTGTACCTTCCCGGGCCTCAGATGTCTCATCTGCCCATCTCCCTGGGGAATTAGATAGATGATCTCAGAGTTCCCTACACTGCACCATCAATCAGCACTTGGACCAAAAGCACCCAAAGAGGAGGGGTAGTATCTAACAGATCTGTGAGTTGTGTTGTCGCTGTTTTGATTATCACGGTCAGACTTGAACGTGTGTGTTCTGATCTTTCTGCAATGCCTATCTTCGGAAATGCTTAGCCAACACTCACCGAACTGAGCAAACTTGTCCCCATTCCAGCTGCCTGTAGGACTGTGTGCGTGTTCAACTTAAACATTAAAAAAAAAAAAAAAAAGTGCAAGTGTGAAATTTTGCAGAACACACAATTTAAATGTCTTCAAAATGGTGCTTGCTTCGGCAGCACATAACTAAATGTCTTCAAAATGGACTAGTTTATTATTTATTATTATTTATTGGGGAGGGAAATGCTGTTTTTTCATCTGGTGGAGTTTAAAAAACTACATGGGCAGTTCCGGCTCAAACGAACCAGCTAGGGGCCTCTTAAGTTGGGGCAGACAACAACACAAGCCCACAGAGAGCCACACATTGTGCGGGTCTTGGGTTTCTGGAGAAATGGCTCCACCCCCGCTTCAGTCTAAACCCTCTCCATCCCTCATTTACTGCACAGGACAAGATGCAAAGTCCCAACAGGTGCTGGAGGGCCCATCTGTCCAGAGATTTCTTCACACACATTAGTCCAGGCAGCCACAGACAGAATTTGACCCTGTTCACTTTACATGTGGTCAGTTAGCATGTGGCTGGGTTACACTGGATTACAGACAACAATCCTAACCGAAAAATGTCTTGAACAGCCTGTGAGTAAGTGTGAGTCACTGTTATACCTCCAGCAACAATGCCAACGCCTGGGATATAGTAGGTACTCAATAAAAGTTAGTTGCATGAATAAAGTAAAAAACAGGACCAAATCCTTTTTTTTTTTTTTTTAAGTAGGCTCTATGCCAAACGTGGGGCTTGAACTCATGACCTAGAGATCAAGAGTCACATGCTCCACCAACTGAGCCAGCCAGGCGCCCCCAGGACTAAATGCTTTTAAGGAAACTGTTCCACCAAACTTACAGCAAGATCAATTTTCATCTCAAGAAATGAGTTTTAGGGGCGCCTGGGTGGCTCAGTCGTTAAACGTCTGCCTCTGGCTCAGGGCATGATCCCGGCGTTATGGGATCGAGCCCCACATCAGGCTCCTCCGCTGGGAGCCTGCTTCTTCCTCTCCCACTCCCCCTGCTTGTGTTCCCTCTCTCGCTGGCTGTCTATCTCTGTCAAATAAATAAATATAATCTTTTTAAAAAAATGAGTTTTAAAAGTTCATCGTGAGTGGGGGCTGGGGGGCAATGAGCATACTGGCTAATAATTCCTTACTCATCCTTTTACTCCCATCACCTTAAGGAACCCTGATGATGTATATATATTGTAAGTTAAGCAGGTACTATTACCGTCATTTTACAGATGAGGAAACTGAGGCTCAGAGAAATTGTGATTCATTTAATACCTTTACATTAAACAGAAGGGCACAAGCTCTCAGGTCTTTCTACTTCACCAGTGCACAGGAAGCTACGTATCTTTGAAAACTAAACGCCACACAAACATCTCTCAAACAAGCATACCCTGCTGTGAACATCTTCCTTCATCTGTCAGGGGGCCGGCTCGGTGCTCCCACACAGGACGTCCACTGACCTTGGAGGCAGGCAAACCCGGGATTCTATCCCCACTTATGTCTATGTGACCTTGGACAAGGAACCCCCTAGAGCTTGGCTTCTTCATCTGTCAGACAGGAATAACAATACTCACCACCAAGCGCTATCCTGCAGCCTAAATGAGATCATACAGGTAAAGTGCTTAAATGCAAAGTCTGACCCAAAGTCAACCTCCACTGAATGACAGCTCTCATCACAATGAGGGCAACGCACAGGGGAGAAGAGGTCATCTGGGACTGAGTTTGAAATGAGGGTTACACAGCCTGGCTTGTAGTAACATATGGCTTGTAGTTTGGGATCTGATTCCCCACTGAAAGAGTTCGGGATCACTGAGAACAGGTTATACAAAACAAGCTCCTAACCACGTACTGAGATTTTCACACCTGTGAGGAAAGCACGTACACAGGCATGTACACATATGCGTACACACGTCAGCACAATGGAGAAACACACACTTTCACACAGTAAAGCAAACTTCAAGATACATAACTAAAATCAATGGGTTTCTTTTTTTTTTTTAAGATTTTATTTATTTATTCGACACAGAGAGAGACAGCGAGAGAGAGAACGCAAGCAGGGGAAGCAGAAGAGGGAGAAGCAGGCTCCCCATCAAGCAGGGAGCCCGACATGGGGCTCGATCCCAGGACCTAAGCCAAAGGCAGACACTTAACGACTGAGCCACCCAGGCGCCCCAATGGGTTTCTTTTTCACCACAAACAACACTGAAAATAACAGAGTAAGATTCATTCTGTTATGACTCTAGACCTACTACAGGTAAAATTCCATCCCCTGAAATTAACAACACACAGTAAAAATCTGAACAATTTTAAGTCTACAAGTTAGTTAATATGATACTGGAGCTGTAGAAAGCTCTCCAATGCATTTCACAGCCTGAAAGTTCGGTAGACTCCAGGGATACTGATATTGCTGGTTAACAATAATTAACCATCCTTTAAAAAAAATAGAAGCCACTAATAGAATGTATCAGTGAGCCAACTGATCCCCCAGTAATAATTCCATAATGAGCACAGTCTGGAGTTGGACTGTCTGAGTTTACCGTGTAATTTCCAGCAAATTATTTAATCTCTCTGTGCTTCAGTTTCCTACCTATACAGGGGGAACAAGTGGGGCACTTGGGTGGCTCAGTCGGTTAAGTGTCTGACTTCAGTGCAGGTCATGATCTCAGTGTCCTTGGATCAACGCTGCATTGGGTTCTGCGCTCAGCACGGAGTCGGCTTGAGGATTCTCTCTCTCCCTCTCTCTCTGCCCCTCTTCCCATGCTTGCTTGCTCTCTTTCTTTCTCTCAAATAAATAAAATCATAAAAAAGGGGGGGTGGGAAACAACAGCACATACCTCATAAGGTTTGCTGTGAGTATAAAATAAGGTAGCTGAGATAAAACTTTTAGAAAGGTACTTAACACATGGCGATACATCAGTGAATAGCACCTATGATTATAGCGCATATACGTGAAACGTGCCCATTTAACAAATACGCACTGCTCTAATCCTAGATCTATCCTTCCTCAATGCCCAGCCTTGGTATTTCCACCCAGACAACAATGATGTGAAAACTGATTTATCTTGCCTTCCCTGCTCCCAACGGTCTGCTACTATGACAGGCACAGAGTAGTTACTCTGAAAATATTTGATAAGAGAATGAAATGATGATAGCAGTATCTTAAAGCATTTTGAAAATATGTCATGGAAACCATGATATTCACTGTGATCCTCAAGGGTAAGGGAGAAAGAAGAGATATTCTAAGCTTAGATTGTCTCTCCCCCATGGGATAAAAGAGAAATGAACAACAGCAGACAGGAAGGTGCACTGGAATTAAATTAAACTGTGTCAATTTCCCAGCATGATAATAACAGAAAACTCCATCATGGAGCGAAGGTTGGTCTCCTATTCATCTACCATATTCTTTTAAAAAACAAACCCCTCTCTCACACAAATTCTCTGTCTCACCAACGTACATGAGCTACTCAGAACTCACATGAGGGGCGCCTGGGTGGCTCAGTAAGTTGAAGCGAGCCTTTGGCTCAGGTCATGGTCTCAGGTTCCTGGGACCGAGCCCCATGTTGTGGCCCCTGCTCAGCGGGGAGTCGGCTTCTCCTTCTACCCCTCGACCCACTCGTGTGTTCTCTCTCTCTCTCTCTCTCAAATAAATAAATAAAACCTTAAAAAAAAAAAGAATGCACATGATATAAAATCACAGAAAAGCAATAGGAATAACAATACCTTTTCTAGCTTTCACCAGTGTTTGGGCCCCCAAACAGCAGGCAACAGAGAGCGCTGGATTTCCAGCAGATTTTATAGTTGCTGTCTGACAGCAAAATCCTGTGGAGGAGGTTAGGGCTGATGCTTCCCATGGGGAGCCTATGCCAGGAAAGATTCATAATCAGACAAGTGAGAACTGCCCAAGAGTTACAATTAAAGCTCTGGTTGGAGCACACAGAAACTCCAGGCTTCAGACGTAGGTATTCCCCCACAAAAAGGTGAAATCATCCCCCAGTGTGCAGAGGCTGCACTGGTACAGAAGTAAGAGATTTTGTTCTCTTTAAGGGAAAAAAACATAATCAACTGCTCCAACGTAAGGTTAAATGGCAACATACCCACAACATATTAAGCTCCCGCCCAAAAAGAGAAAGTTGTAGACCAACACAGGTAATGAGTCTTGGGGCGTCTGGGTGGCTTAGTCGTTAAGCGTCTGCCTTTGGCTCAGGGCGTGATCCCGGTGTTCTGGGATCGAGCCCCGCATCAGGCTCCTCCTCTGGGAGCCTGCTTCTTTCTCTCCCACTCCCCCTGCCTGTGTTCCCTCTCTCACTGGCAGTCTCTCTGTCAAATAAATAAATAAAATCTTAAAAAAAAAAAAAAAAACAAGTAATGAGTCCATTTAATTAAATAAAACCAAACCAAACCTTCTCCATTACCCCCTTTTGCTCTGTGATTTATACATAAAAAATTTCTGGAAAAAAAATATGTCAAATTGCTAATACTGGTTACTACTGGAAAGTAAGTAGAGACTTTTACTATTATTTTAACTTTTTATCAAAGAAAAAAACAGATTAATGAACCCTCATGTACCCCACTACTCAGCTTCAGTAATAATCAATTCATGACCAATTTTGTTTCATCAATACCCACCCCACTTCCTCTCCTCTGTATTATTTTGGAGCAAATCCCAGATACTATACTATTTCTTCTGTAAATATTTCAGTATGTATTGCTAACAGACAAAGACTCTTCTTTAAAAACATAAAAATAATACATTATACCTAAAAAATCGACAATAACATCCTCACTCTTCAAATATCCAGTGCTTAAATTCTTATGAATCTTAAGCTTTTTAAAAAATTTTGTTTGAATCGGTTTTCAAATAAGGTCCATATACGGTGACTGAATGATATCTATCTTTTAAGTATCTCAATCTAACAGTCTCCTTCCATCTTACTTTTTCTTACAATTTATTTCTTACATTCTAAGTTTTATAAATCTATTACTATAAAACTGACCACAAATACATATTTTTTTAGTAAGTCAAGAAGAGGGGAAAAATGGCTGACAGCAGCACAGCACTGAGTTCCTTCACGCCTCAAAACACAGAAAAGTTAGCAGCGGTAAAAGGTGCAGCTTTATTAGACGGGGCTTTCTCTGTCCTCCAAAATGCAATTAGATAAAAGCGTACCAATATATGAAGACTGGTTAGTAAACTTACAAAACCAGTGGATTATCAGTAGTATAGTGGTGCAAGATGGTGGTGCAAGAAGTCATCAGGGGTAGCATCAGAGATCCATGTGACTCAACAGGTAGAATGGTTTAGCCCTCGTAAGAATGTCTACTTTCCTAGGTAAGTAACTTCCAGGCAGTGTAGATGTTATGATTGCATCTTAAGAGACTTTTTTGTTATTTTTCATTACAAAAGTAACCGTTGCTAACTATACACAATATTGCAAATACAGTTAAAAGGTAAAATGAAACCTATTACTCCACCACCCCAAAGTAACCACCATACTGATCACTAAGCAATCTTTGGGTTCTAAGAGAAGACCTGAGTCAAATTGACTTAAATATAAAGGGGAACTTCTATATTTGGAAAGTCCAAGAGTAGGTTCGGTTCCAGGCAAAGTTTAATCCAGCAGCTAGGTGATGTCACCAGAGCCTGATCTTCTCTAGCTCTTACCCTGTTTTTCTTAGTGTCAGCTCCTGTTGAAACTAGCGTTGTCATAGTTGCATGATAGCTACTACCTTCAGCTCCCGAACCACAAATTTCTTGCTCAAGTCAAGCAAGAAAAAGAGTGTGTCTTTTTCCCAGCCTTCTCAGTGACAATCCTGAAATATACTCTCATTGGTCCAGGTTGGATCATGTGACTGCCTTTAACCTCACAGTGGCAAGAGAGATATAATGCATGAATCAGCTTAGCCTCACACACATGCTCCACTTCATCATCAAGGCACAGTCAGCTTTCCTAGACACACGGAGATCCCTGTATGGACATGGGGCTATTAGGAAGACAGAAGGGAGAAATCGTGTTGGGGAAACAGCCAATAGGTGTCCAGTGCCATCACTGTATTTGTTGTGCTGTGACTCTTTTTATTTTTTTTTAAGATTTTATTTATTTCTTTGAGAGACAGAGAGAGACCATGAGTGGGGGGAAAGAAACAGAGGGAGAGGGACAAACTCCCCACTGAGTGGGGAGCCTGATGCGGGGCTCAATCCGAGAACCCTAAGATCAAGACCTGAATGGAAGTTGGACACTTAACCGAATGAGCCACCCAGGTGCCCCTGTGACTCTGTTTTTAAATGTGGAAGATGCTGCCAGTGCTCTGATTAATTTCTAGTATGTAGAAGTTTGGGGAGGAATATTTTCAAAAGTCAAAGTATAAGATGATGCTTCACATTTGGTAAATACCAAAAACATCTGTTGAGTTGAATATAAACTAACACCAAAGGTTTAAAGGCAGAATGCCCAAAGATGCTTCCCAAAGTATGAGACCAAGAGAAGTAAACTTCCAGACTCAGTCACTCCACCTGCATTAAAATGCAAAGTCCTTATTTACACAAATGTTTTGAATTTCTTGGTTGGCTATGCAAACAAGCAGCATTCAGTAGTTCAAATATTTGTCATGGTTTCTTTACTTAAACAGAAATAAAAGAATCCTAATAATCCCGGTTTCTCACACTTTTGGGGAGGGGGCAGAGTGAATAACGTTTTACAAAATAAAATCCGACCATGCACCCCAGCACCATATGAAATACAAGCTGAGCTGGGCCTGCTCAAGTAAGAGTGGAGCACGAGGCCCTTGCGTGGATCCTGCCCGGAGTCCACTGCATACAAGCAGCCCTCCTCACCGTCGGCTGCGCTACGTCTAGCGAGGGACTTGACCATGTCACAAGATACGATCTCACTCTAATTTCAATTCCTGATGCTAAAACGATGTCTTACTATTGAACAAAAGTCTGATTCCCTGTAAGGTCTACTCAGTGGTCCAAAACACCCTTCCACAAGCTGATATTTCACCTATCTTATAAGGGCTTCCATCCTGCTCAGCAGTCCGGCCTTCTCCAGGGCAATGGCCTCGTTCTTCCGCTATTGCTCACTAGTCATGATCTCTGTTCCTTTTATCATCCTGCTCCCCTTCCATCTGGCATTCTGTTGAGGCTTTAAGAACATGCCCTTGACGGCACCTGGGTGGCTCTGTTGGTTAAGCATCTGCCTTTGACTCAGGTCATGATCCCACGGTCCTGGGATCAAGTCCTGCGTTGGGCTCCCTGCTCAGCAGGGAGCCTGCTTCTCCCTCTGCCTGCCGCTCCCCCTGCTTGGGCGCGCGCCCTCTCTCCCTCTCTCTCTCTCCAATAAATAAATAAAAATCTTTAAAAAAAATATGCCCTTGACCCAGGGACAGGTGCCAATTGCTCAGTGTGTGTGGAATTCATTTCTCAAGTGCCTTCTAACAACACATGCACTTGCTATCTGTCATTCAACCCTGTTAGTACCTTTCAGTGTTTGTGTCTCAGCAGCATGAGGAAGTGCTCGTGGAAACTCAGCCCTCGCTCCCTCGCTCCACTCCTGAACTGAAGTATCTTCTCCTCTCACGCTGTGCTCTCCTCAGACGAATTCCTGGCAAACGTCTTGTGCCTGTGATCTGTCCCAGCAGACAGCGATGCCCGGGCTGACACTGCCACTCTTCCCAGCTCAACCCAAAGGCCTGGAAAGGACTGAGTCCGCTCTCATCTGTTTATCTCCTGAGGTGGAATGCAGCTTCAGATGGGCCTTGATCATCTCAGAGTTCAGGGGGCCTGTTCTTCAACGCAGTGCTTCCTTTCAAGCAGATATGGGTTTTCAGCAGCTTCCCTTCTCTGTTGGTTCATCTCAAGCTCAAAGTTGAGGGTCTGTCTCCACTAGGCACAGCCCTCCCCAGCTGTCTCCAGGGAGCTGGCTACCCGCAGATTTTGTGAGGGCCCTGAGCCAGTGACAAATAGGAATGATGATACAGACAAAGGCTCTCAATGATGGCTGCACATCAGAATCATCTGGAGGCCTTTAAGAACCATCAATGCCTTGTTACAACTCCAGAGATTCTGATTCAATTGATCTGTGTATCCCTTTAAACATCACTGCTTGTTTGTTTAAAAAAAAGCTCCTGAAGTGGGGTGCCTGGGTGGCTCAGTTGGTTAAGCATCAGCCTTCGGCTCAAGTCATGATCCCAGGGTCCCGGGATTGAGCTTCTCCTTCTCTCTCTGCCCCTCTTACCCACCCCACAACTCAGCTTGTGCTGTCTCTCAAAAAATATTAAAAAAAACTTTTAAAAATTCCTAAAGTGATTATCACGTACAGGCAGAATTCAGAGTCGCTGCAGGACATTCTTAACAGCTTCCCATCTGGAAACAGGGCCTAAAGTGCCTGACAGGACCTCCACCATACAATTCAGGAACTGCACTGAGATTTCACAAACCACATTTAATTCTCCCAGCGATTGTGGGAAACAGGTTTTATTACTAACCCCACTGAAAAGATGCCCAAAAACCAAGCCTCAGAAATGTTAAGTAATCTGTCCCAGGCACACACAGGAAGAAAGAAGTGGATAGAGAATATTCTGGCAGAGTCCAAAGACTGGTACTTTCTTCAGTGTAGCCCCCCTCCTTGCCCTTGGTGAAGGGCTTAGTGCTTCCTTCCAGACCCCTGAGAGCTGGGCTCCCCTCAGTTCTCACAGGGGATTGGAATCTAATCTTGAACCTCTACCTACTTCCTACCCCCCCTTCTCATCTTGTCTCTGATACCAATTTTCTTTACCTTGAAGGAGCTCTGGCCCTTATGGCTTAGAAACCTCAAAATCCAGTCACAGGTCATTCCCTTGGGTACAACTCCCTCTGGCCACCAACCTGCCCCTGCCTCCAATCCAATCTATCATTTTTCCCCAGACTCTGCCCATAGTCAGTCCCAGTTTACTCCCAGCTGTACACATGCTGTGCGGCAAGGACAGGCCAATTACAGCATCAATTAAATCCCTCCGATGTTTTTTTTCCATATGAACTGCCATGAAGCTGTTTCTCTTTTTTCTCAAACATAGTAGTGAAAGGAATGATAGCTTCCAACTATAAGCATCTATGGGACATCTTTCATCTGAATATTAAACCACCACCAGCATTTGTAGCTATTTTAATGCTCTAAAATTTCCCCCAGTAACCTCTTTGAGGAAATAGGATCACACCCTATACCTCTTTTGTATTTAGAGTGGCTGCTGTACCTGACTCTCCCAACACCCATACTGCCCAGATGATTTGTCTAAGCCAAGGGTCGGCCCTTTTTCTATAAAGAGGCAGAGAGTAAGTATTTCGGGGTTTGAGGGCAAGACTATCTGCTTTGCAACTGACTACCCACCCAGGATGCTGCACCCTGAAAGCAGCAGCCTGCCATATGTAAATGATGGGTGTCACTGCACGCCATATGTAAATGAGTGGGTGTGGCTTGTGCCAATAAGACTTGAAACAGGAGTGATGGAGCAGTAGTTGCCAACCCCTGGTCTAATCCAATTGTGGTAATTCCATTTCCTCAGCAAGTGACTGGTTTACAAATGGACATGTGGCTCAATCCTGGCACATGGGATGTAAGAAAAGTCGGCTGAGGGGCTTCTAGGAAAAGATTATTTCACATTTAAGACACATAAGGAAGAGACGACCTTCCCGTTTCCTTTGGACGTTATCAGATCTGGATGTGAACCACTGCAGCCATCTTGCTCCCGACCAGAAGATGAAGCCATCAGAACCAGGAGGGCAGAGTCATGAGGATCACAGAGGAGAGTGGCAACTGGACATACTGTGGCTGGAGGCTGCCCTACCTCTTATGTAAGGCAACGAATGTCTTTATTGCTTGAGCCAGCAAGGTGGCCAAAAAAGCATCACAATTACTGTGCCCCCTTCAGTGCTTAGCAAAGTACTTCACAGAGAAAACAAGTTCAGCAAACAATATTTTGTTGGTCTGGCTCACAATCTGATCCATATACGTATGCAACTCAGAATTCTTTCCATTGTAGGGGCATCTGGGTGGCTCAGTCGGTTAAATGTCTGACTCTCGATTTTGACTCAGGTCATGATCTCAGGGCTGTGAGACTGGACCTCACGTGGGGCTCTGTGCTCAGTGGGGAAGTCTGCTTGAGATTCTCGCCCTCTCCCCCGCCCCTCCCTACCCTGTACGCATCACACACTTTCTCTCTCTCTCTTTCAAAAGAATTCTTTTCACTGTAAACAACAACCTGGCTCCTCTTTAATACAAGTTCATTTTTCTATTTTAAAAACCCCAACACCAATGAGAGAAAATAATAGCAAACCTTATCTTTAAAATGAATAGAAAATATTTGACAATTTTTCATTTTTCTGAAAATAAGTACGTTTCAAGATTATCCACTTGCTGTACTTTTCCTCCCCTTACTTTACACTTCCTCTTCCTGCCTGCCCCTGAAACGCACGCTGTATGCAAATGTGCATACGGTCGTCAGTCTTATCAGGCAGAGTTCCAATTGGCCACCCCACACGAACACAATTAAAAGTTAAACATCAATTAAAATTCACGAAATCCATTTAGCTCTCTGAAAAAGCACTAAATAATTGTACACATTTGGGGCACAAATTAATCTAAATTGTTTTTCATTACTCTTTAGTTATCAAACATACGGGGACTCACTGTAGCCTCTGTTAATTGCCTACTCTATGTAAGCTGAATGAGCAATGAAAAATGATCCCAGGACAAAAGATAGAAAACGTGGAGTGAAATGCCACACAGGGTCAAAGTTCAGGCAAGCAGGCAGCATGTGGGGGAGAGCAGCACGAGAGAAGCTCTGGGAGGGGGCAAGCACTGTCCAGGGGTGAGGGGACGGGCAGATGCTCTCTTCTGAGACCTCCGCTGATAGATTCATCTGCTTATTCCACACAGACTTGAATATCTACTAGGCATCTCAAATCTCAACATGTCCAAAACAGAACATACAGCTTCCCCCCGAATCTAGTCCTTGTCCTGTCTTCCCCCATTTCAATAAATGGCATCCAACTACAAACGCTCCAATTCAGCATCATTCTTTTTTTTTTTTTTTTTTGAGCTGGTACTATGTTTTATCTATTTGCTTATTTTTATTACTAACATATAATGTATTATTTGTTTCAGGGGTACAGGTCTGTGATTCATCAGTCTTACACAATACACAGTGCTCACTACAATACATACCCTCCCCAATGTCTCAGCATCATTCTTGATTTCTTTCTTCCATATCCCCACAACCATGCCATCAGCAGTTCCTATGGGCTCTGTATCCAAAATCTGTTCATTCCTCTCCACCCCACTGCCACCACCTCAATCCAGACCTCTGTTATGTCTCTCCTGATATTTCTGCCACTGCCTCCTAACTGGGCTCTCTACTGCCCCTCATGCCTCCCAACAACCCATTCTTTTAAAAACTAAATATAATTCTTTCACTTCCCCACTTAAAACGCTCCAATAACTTCCCACTGCATTTTGGAATTAGAAACCTGTACTAGTTTTCTATCACTGCTGTGACAAATTACCACCATTCAGTGAGTTAAAACAATACATATGTAATCTCTTACAGTTCTGGAGATCAGAAGGTTTTTTATTTTATTTTTGTTTTTGAAGATTTTATTTATTTATTTGAGAGAGAAAGAGAGAGAGAACAGCCGGGGGGAGGGGAGTGGCAGAGAGAGAGGGAGAAGCAGACTCCGTGCTGAGCAGGGAGCCCAATATGAGGCTCAATCCCAGGACTCCAGGATCATGACCTGAGCCAAAGGCAGACGCCCAACCGACTGAGCCACCCAGGTGCTCCGAGATCAGAAGTCTTAAAACCAAGGTGTTGGTAGGGTTGTGTTCCCTCTGGAGGCTCAGGAGAAGAATCTGCTTCCTTCCCTTTTTTAGCTTCTTGAGGCTGCCCACATTCCTTGGCTTGTGGTCCTTCCTCATTGCTCTGATTCTGAGCCTCCTGCCTTCCTTTTACAAGGACCTTTGTGATGACACTAGGCACGGGGAAATCCAGGATAATTGCCCCATCTCAAGATCTTAATCATATCTGCCAAGTCCCTTTTACCACAGAAGGTAACATATTTACTGGTTCTAAGAACAGAACACCGCCATTTTGAGGGCATCTTTATTCAGCCCACCACAAAGCCAAAACCAAAACACAACACAAAGAACAGCTCCTTATCATGGCCTCCTAGCCCTACAGGAACCAGCCTTGCCCATCTCTCTCCTCCTGCCTCCCATCTCCCTCTCCCCTCTCTTCTATTCTCCTTCTACACTTGCCTTTGGTCTGTCCCTTCAAATGCCACACCTGCTCTCACCTCAGGTTTTTGCCCTCTTCTTACCTACACCTGGAGCATTCTTTGCCCCATTCTTGAGAGCTCAAATGTCATCTGAGATCATCTCGTTGATTTACATTCTCCTTATAAACAAGTAAATTCTGGGAGGAGATTTCTTGTCTATCTTGCTCACTGTACCGCCTAGAACAGTGACTGACACATGTAGCAACTTAATATTTGTTGAAGGAATGAATTATATGACTTTGAACTGGTAGTGATTTCCCCATAACATGCCTTCATAACCATTTGGGTTTTATAATCCATAGCTTTATACAAATACTTTTTAAACTCATCAATCTGTTCACCCTAGATCAGTTCTCAGGATAAGACTAAACAAGAGAAAATGTAATAAAAACAACTGTAAAGGCTACAAAATATCAGGGGGGAGGCAGGGGACAGGGCAGAGGTAGAGTGAGGGGATAGGGCTGAGAAATAGGTATAATGTAATATGTAAGTAAGACTTAAAGAGGGATGAATTATAGTTGACTCTTAACTCGGTATGACTTGCCAGCGTAACACAGCCACCAAAAACATGGCCCCCTGTGCAGTGGAGATTTTCAAGTAAAAAGAGGAAAACAACTTCTTGGACACAGCTTGGTGACTAAAATATGAAGAGTAGAATATGAACTAGACACTGTAGTAAGAGGTTTACATGAAATATCTCATTTAACTCCTAATACCATTATGGACGGGGCACTGAGAATTCTTCTCATTTCACAAATCAGAGAAGTAGAGTTCCAAGAAGTCCAGTAACTTGCTCAAATTTACAAAGTGAGTATGTGTTGGTCAGGATCCATGATTCCAAAGCCTGGTGCCCCAGCTCTATTAATGCTCTACCGCACCAGCTTTATTGATTATGCCAGAAGCAAACAAGGGCTGCTCTGGAGAAGCCGTGGGATCTCAGAATCTGAGCAGCCCTGTGCTGCCTGGTGAAGCTTGGGACCCATGAGCTGGAAGGTGACTTGTAACTACAGGATATCAATGGGCAGGTTAGCTCTAAAAACACCACCACCTCGCAATCATTCAGGCTTCACATGTCAAAATCATCTGACTCTTCCTTCTTCATTCTCTGTCTCCAGTGGGTCATAAAGTCCAGCCACCAATTCTTTTCATGTGTCTTCTTATAATTACTGTATTCCAAAATGAAAAACACGTACTTATGGTAAGGCAGTCTAACACTATAAAAAGATACATACTAAAAAGTGAGCCTCCCTCCCATTAGAGACCCCAGCAGCCCTTTTCTGAACCCACTGCTGATGAGCACACACACACACAGGTGCGGGAGACAGTGGCACGATCAGTGGAGGGAGGGTCTGTGCAGGGGAGCCTCAACACCAGGAGACCAGCATACAGGCCACTGGAGAGGTCCTGGTGGGTCATGACAGAACAGTGAAACAGGACCACGGGAACATGAAGAATTTGTGAAATATTTAGTGGGAAAGGTCAATCAGATAGAGCCAGTGCTTGGATTTGGGGATGAAAGAGAGTGAAGAGTGTGGGATGGCTCCAACATGCCTGGTTTAGGGGCCCGGCTTGATAACGGTTCTTTTGCACTGAAACAGGAACATGAAGGATCAGTTCCTGAGTTCAGGTTCAGGGGCATTCATGGTATCTAGGAGACACAGCAGACAGATGGAAATGAGGGTCTCGAGTTCCAGAGAAGGTTAGGCTGCAGCAAAAGGGGGCTGTTGAAGCCACGGACAGGAAGAGCCCATTTGGGGAGATGCAGGTGCCTCCACGTGGAGTGAAGGCGTCACTAAGTTGGCGGATGGCAGAGGAAGCACCGTCTCAGGTGTCATCCCTGTTGCGGGGACAACAGTGGACTCGCCCTTTCTGATCTGCCAGAAACCTATTTTTATCCGGAGATATATTTTGGCACTTGCTTATGTTCAGTCCTGTTTTGCTCCTCTATTATTTCGTATGTGTATGTCCTGATGTCTTGCAACATTTGCAGTCCTTTCAAAAATGAGATTTGGCAGGTTTCATACATAAGGGATGCAGCTTTTTTGCATTTCAGTCACATTTTCTTAAATTAGGATCTGCAAACACTTGCAGTCAGGCTGTGTTCAAGCAACATAGCAAGTGGAGGACTGAACTGCACAAACACTGTCCACATCGCTGTCCTGCACTTTTGCTGTCGCCGGGGACCGCAGCCCACCTGGAGCCCTACACAGATGTATGGCGCACAGCCACCCCAGCGGACCTGCGGACACGTGAACAGAAGTAATGTGTATCATCGTCTATGCGCCCCTGAGATGTTGTGGTTGTTATGCAACATTTGTTCCTTTTATTTTTATTGAAGTATAATTTATACACAAATGTTCAGATCTTAAATATACCTTGAATCAATTTTGACAAGTGTGTTCACTTGGGTACTCCATACCCTTACCAAGGCACAGAACATTGCCATAATCTCAGAAAACGACCTGCTGGTCCCTCTGAGTGAATCCCCCTTCCCCCCAGAAGCAAACAATGATTGACTTCTATCATTCTAGCCTGGTTTTGCGATAAGTCAACGAAGACCAGCGGTCAGCCAAATTCAGCCCACCACCTGTTTTTGTATGACTCAGGAGCTAAGAATGGTTTTTACATTTCCAAACACTTGAAAGGGAAATTGAAAGAAGAAGAATACTTTGTGACATGCGAAAATTGTATGGAATTCACATTTCGGTGCCTATTATAAAGTTTTATTGGCACACAGCCACCTCCATTCGTTTACATATTATGTACGGCTACTTCTGCTACAGCCACAGCGCTGGAGAGCTGAGGCAGAGACCACATGCCCACAAAGCCCAAAGTTTTCACTGCCTGGCCCACTGCAGTCTGTGGTCCCTGACCAGGAAACTTGCCTCTATCTCCACCACACATACGGATCCGAGCATGGAGCCAATGTTGAGAACTAGGTGTTCTCAGTGCTGTTTTAATTACATTCATACGGGCCAAACATAAAAACCATACATGTTTATGGGAAGTCTAAATATTATCACAGTACACAGTGTGAAAGTGGGAGCCTCTCGCAGGCACAGCTCTTAATGAGAACACTCTAAGGGTTCAAGGAAAACTCAATCAAAAGGGACAACCAAATCTTACTTGGGGCTGTCCTGTATTATTTTCACAGGAAAGTCAGCCCCGCGAAGTATGCTATCAGTGAAACTGCAGTAGTGTAAACAGGAGCAGGCCAGAAGCAGAGAGAAAAGGCAGGGAGAGCGCCAACACCTCAACTGTAAAATGCAAGGAGAAAAAGGAAATGGAGCCAGATGCCCAGAGCAACACTGCATTAAATGTCCAATTCAAGCCAGCCTAGGTTCGAAAGCCCGTGGCCGCTCAGGCCGAGAAGGAAGCAAGGCCCCGCGGGGGAGGGGGGAGAGCTGGAGCCACCGCGGTGCTGGCTTCGCTTTGCCACAGTGGAGGTGTGTGTGGCGGCCTCATAAACCGCTGGAGTCTTTTCCTACAATGCAAAGTTTGCTCCCTCTCGGCTAATAAAGTGCAATGCTATTCCTCTGCTGGGAACACTGAAAGCATTTACATGATGCTTTTAGGAAAAACACCATCTGGAGATGTCCCTGAAGAATACGGCTTTGGTCAACAATTCCTGCAAGTTCTGCCCCACTACCTCAGCCTTCATTAATACAAATACCTCTCTTTTGCAGAAATGATTTCTTATCTAATTAAGAAGCATTTCAATACTAGAGAAGGAAATGGGGAGTGTGGGTAATGACGGATGTGGATACCTGCGGAAACACAAGTAGGGATCAGAGTTGAGTTTCATGGGACAACAGTGGAAAAACTGAGTGTCAACTTCTCATGTCATCTCTTTAAAACATTTTATTTATTTATTTTAAGCAATCTCTACACCTAACGTGGGGCTTGAACTCACAGTTCGGAGATCCAGAGTCTCATGTTCCACCGACTGAGCCGGCCAGGCGCCCCTCATGTCGTCCCTTCAAGTACACGCTACCCAAGTACCAAAAAATACCACGTCAAAGGTGTCAGACCATGAGCCAGCTGTGTTCGCCCATGTGTGTGTGATGATCTCCTGAAAGCCACAGATCCTTTCCCAAAGAAATACACATGTGCATCCGCGCCCCAAATTTGTGGGGCTCTCAGACTCCTGGTGTGTGCCTGGGGATCCCAAGGAGAAAACCTAACTTCCAGTAAGCAAGCATCCCCTGAGGGGCATTAGGAGAGACAGTCTAAAATGACTGTGCTCTCACAGTCTGATTACTTGTGGAATTTGCCCCAGATGGAACATGCCCTGGGGGGGAAGGGGTTGATAAAATGAAAAAAGCCTTTTTTAGGCTTGCAAATCGTAACTTACCTTGTCTTTGGGCAAAGTGTGCAAGTATCTGACTCGAGGGTAAAGCAATACGCGTGGGTGTTGTAATAGTGTGTGTGCTGGTGTATGTTGTGCATACAAGTGTTTCTGCGCACCTGCCCCCAAGAGCGGAATCACCCATCTCTCTGGGTGCCATTTCCTGGTTTACCAGACTGAGGTGACCTCACCTGGGGAAGAGCCAGCCTGTGGGTCCCCCAGCAGCTCGCCCCAGGGGAGCGCTGTCCACCTCTTCCCATCTACACCTGCCCGTCATCTGCCCCCATCGGGCTGAGGACACTGGCCCACACGGAGGCCTTCTCAGCAGCTCTGAACACTTCCAATACCTTCTTATCACAGAGGACTGATCGGCTGCTTATGGCTAAGCCTCCTTAAACTCCGTCCCACTGTGATGCCTGAAGGGGATTACCAGCTGTCATGTAGCTTTTATCTTTCCACCTACCCAGCAGCAGACAGGAGAGCTCAAAATGTGACAGAAATAAGAACTAAGAGTAAAGGAATTCCCGAAGGGGTGAATCTGTATCTCTCTGAGGCACGGAGAGCATCCTACACAAAATGTAAAACATGAATCTCGGGTTTTCCTGAATTCTCCTGTCTTTTCTTGGCTGAAAGCATGAGACTGATAATAAGTGTCTGCCAACTGCTAGCTCTGACCGACAAAGAAAATCAAATGGGGAAAGGCAGGCGCCCGGATGGGGCTGCACGCGGGCAAACACACACATGCCCCAGACTCAGGAGAAAGCAAAGCAAAGGCCGCCGCCCTTCCTGAATTTTCGAAGACAGACCTATAATTGTTTCGGAGGGTGGTCTGACGACAGGAAGTCCCGAGAGTTCAACTAAGGGAAGAGAACATTTTCATTTCATGGGAGCATCACATACTGGTGCTATTTCTAGGCACACGTACTCAGCGAGGCTAGCAAATAATCCTGCTGTCCTATGGCAGCAAAAGTCAGTCTGCTGACCAGCACTCGAGTTGATTTTCTCAGGCCTGATACCTATGCCAGTAACCCTTGAGATCAACAGAATTAGCAGCAGAGTAAGACAAAACATTTTTCTTTTAGTAAGCTCTACACCCAACGTGGGACCCGAACTCAAAACCCCAAGATTAAGAGTTGCCTGTTCCACTGACTGAGCCAGCCAGGCACCCCAACAAAACATCTCTTTATTGTACAAAGCCAAGGGCCCCAAATCACCCCAAATAACTTTTTAAAATGTGTACTGTTTAAAATCTTTCAATGGATTCTCACTCCCCTAAGGACAAATTCTCAGCTCCCTAAGTTGGCCTTTAGGTAGGGTGGACAATATACTTTAATGGTCAAAATAGGGCTGTTTTGAGAGTGAGAGACAGTGCTATTAACAATAACGCTGGAGCGACAACCATAAACCAGACCGTTTACACAGAGCCACCAGACGAGGGGCCTCCTGCCCTCAGGGACTGAGGTCTTGCCCGGCAGTCACCCTCCTCTCCCCCGCCACCTGTTTGCCGGTTCTCTCCTCCAGCCACACTGGCTTCTCTCCGTGTTTTGAAAGAGACAGGCCTTCTCTAGCCTCCTGCCCCTTGCCATGCACGCTTCTCTACCTGTCCATGTACTGACAGCCTCTTCACCTGGCTTACTCCTCTTCATTCCTTCTCTGGGTCTGTCTCCACGTAATGGGGGCAGCGAGGCCTCCTCTGACCCCGGAGACAAAGCTGGATCCTTCTTATGGGCTCCGATAGTATCCAGAACACCCCTCATCCCATCAGCGATCAATTTATTGAGTGGGGCTGCTGCTTCCACAACACACAGGGGGCCTCTGGGCAGTGACAAGGCTGGTTTTACTCGCCACTGAATCTTCAGTCCCTTGCACCCTGCCTGATGAGAGGAGGGGCTGGATTCTTCCAGTCTCACCTCAGGCGTCCCCTATGAGATACTTTCCTTCACCCCACAACTGATCCCCACCCTACAGAGTTCAGGGCTGTCCTGAGTGCTCCCTGGAGCCCAGGCTGCCTCTGATCGAGCCCCTGACAAGTGGCTGACATTAGTCCACTCACGTGCTCTGGAGATTGCAATCCATTCACCCAGGCACAGGGTGGTCGGTGAGGACGCTGCTGGTGAATGTTAATACAGGGCCACAACCCTTCATTTAAAACCTTGGGCCCAGACGAATTTCAGAATTCAGAACTTTTGATTTGAAAATGGTAATATTATGTAATATTGCCTGTGGAGCTGGGGTAGCACCCTATAATCTGCCACACTATTTCTGTAGCAAAATGTGGGAATCTTCACACTAAGTGCCGAAATAAAACCTCAAAATGTCCTCACATCCCTTCAGGTCAGGCTTTGCAAGCCATTTAGTTCTGATCAGGACAGAATTTTCTGCCAAAGTTAAGAAGAAATGTTGGTTGTTAAGAGCTTCTGGATTTTTAGAATTGCGCAAAGGGACGTAACAGCTGACATTTCATTCATATTCATTTGCCAAGCACTGTTCCAAGTTTATATACAATTATATGTGATATAACATATATTCTATACCTACTACATTGATACATATTATATGTAATACACACAGGATGATGTGTATATAAAATCTCATTTAATCCTCAAAACAATCCTATAATCCTAGTATCATTTCATTCATTTTTCAGATAAGGAAACTAAGGCATACAGAGTATAGATACCACACACAGGGTAAGGAGACCACAAAACTGGACACAGGATCCATAGTTGACGCCCAATGATCCCTGAGCAAATGAATGAATGAATGAAATGCGGGGTGTGTGTGTGTGTGTGTTATACACAGAGAGGTGGGCTTGAAGTGTATCAACAGCAAAACTGCTGAAGTGGCCTTGTCAGTTCCGGTGGGTCTGCCCTAAACGCCTTTCCCAGGCATTGCTTCTACCCCAACTTAAATGTTCACAAAAATAGCACTAAAATGTAGCCCACCCTCCTGGACAAGGATGTCTGGTACACGGGTAGGGTCTTGACCCAAGTTAGGGCAATCAGAACTTGGGAAGTGGGACCACGAAGTCATTCTCTTTCTGGGTCCCCAGATTATAAAACAAATGTGTTCCAGAGGAAAACAGGGAACAACCATATAAAGTCTAAATACCCAAATACAGCCTGACATATTCTAGTGTGTATTCTAAGTTTTCTACTTTTTTTTAAAGATTTATTTACTTATTTTGAGAGAGAGGGACAGAGCACATGCAAGCAAGCAGGGGAAGGGGCAGAGGGAGAGGGAGAGAGAGAATCTTAAGCAGACTCCCTACTGAGCTCAGAGCTCAATGACGCAGGGCTCCATCCCAGGACCCTGAGATCATGACCTGAACCGAAATCAAGAGGCAGCTGTTCAACTGACTGAGCCACCCAGGCGCCCCTTCTGCATTTTCTTTTAAAATAAAACACTGGGGGTACCTGGGTAGCTCAGTCCGTTAAACGTCTGTCTGACTTTTGATTTTGGCTCAGGTCATGGTCTCAGGGTCGTGAGATGGAGCCCTGCGTTGGGCTCCACCAGGCATGGAACCTGCTTAAGATCCTTTCTCTCCATCTCCCTTTGTCCCTTCCCCCACCCATGTGCGCCCTCTCTCTCAAAAAAAAAAAAAATTAAAAATTAAAAAAATAAAATATTGGTTGGCACACGGGAACTAACAGGCCAGCTGGGACTGCCTCTACTCCTGATATGTAACCGATTATTGTCAGGAATCATTTGGTAATTCAATTATTCAACCAGTGTTTACTGGGTACCTAATATGGGCCAAGCACTCTGCCAAGCAGATGATAAACAAGATAGATAGGTTTCTGTTGCAGGGGCCAAGGGCAAGCTGCCCCAAGTAGGGCCACTTCGGCATGAAGATTATTCTGAGCTGAAGGCAACTGAAACCCTATGGGCTCAAGAACACTTCTGCCCCTCCCTTAATTACATAGGAAAATCCAAATTAGGGTCTTTCCCAGAATAAGGGTCATTAGTAGAGATAAATTTCATCTGAGTGACCCATCTGTATGGCAAACATCTAATAACCAAACATCTGCTCTTCATATTGCCCTGGGAAATGCATTCCCAACCTCTCAAGCCCCAGACCCTAAACCCACCCCATCCTTAGTTCAGGATGACACATACACCCCATTTTGCCTGTCTTTGGAATTCCCATGTTGGTGTAGATTCCCTGTACGTACACTATTACATTTTATTTTCTCCTGTTAATCTGATATCACTTTGATTCTTAGTCCAGCTGGAAGGCCCTTGAAGAGGACAGGAATTCTTGCTCCCCGACAGTGTCCAACCAGGTCATGCAGTCATAGTGAGAAGTAAAATAACAGTGTTAAGTGTTGTGACCCAGGAAATAAATGAAGAACAGAAAGAATACACAATAATAGGTTTAAATCAATTAGCAATTGGAACTGAAGTGTAACAAAAATTAATTATACTATTTATGAGTGTTCAAGTTTAATTCCAACAAATTTATATATATCACAACCAAATGATTGTGAAGAATTACTGATGCAAGCAGTAAAGATATGAATGAAGTCTCGATGCACACACTGAGTCATTCTGATACTTCTTAGGTCAAGTATGGAGCACCCAGACTCACTGTTATTATCAACAGAAGATTAACAACATTTGCATACATACTATGAATCTCTGATTAAATAGCTTGATAGTAGAAAAACTAATAGAATTTGGGAGTGTGGTTTCCAGAAAACAGTTCAACCAATGCCCTTCACCCATTTTTTTTAGACCTAACCCTGGCCCTGGTCCTAACCCTATTTTTTGCCCATTTAAAGCCAGGGTTCTCCAATGTAAAACTGCATTCTGCAGAAAGTACTTTGCAAAAGTATTAGAACACACTTGAATTTCAAGAGATGAAAGGAAAATGCTAAAGGGATGTCAACAATAGTAAGTATGATGTGTTAACTATGGTAATAGAAACACATTTGATGCCATATATGCCAGACCCTACTAGGTGTGAATACACTAATCCTCACTCCTTTTTTCCTTGTTAACATAACCCCAGTTCTGTTCAGTACTTTAACATACCCTGCTAAATATATTCTTTCCTAGCCTCCCTTGAAGTCATACATGGCCATATATGGTGGTTCTGGTGAACAAAACCTAAGGAAAAGGCTGTTTCTGATTCCTAATAAAAGGAGCCCAAATGATCAAAAGGAATGTCTTTCCTACCTTTCTTCTACCCTTGAATGTAGACCTGATGGCTGGAGCTGCAGCCACCATATTGTCACCATAGGATGAAAGGTGCCTACCCCTACCTTTCATACTATGTGGGAAAAAAAAAAAAAACACTATTTGCTAAATCACTGTTCTTTAATTTTTCTGTTATCTGCAACCAAATATTCCTAATAGAATAGTCTAAGACAGGAGACTGTACATGAAAGTTTAACCTTGGCCAACTGTGGCCATGAAGATGGAAAATTCTCTGTAATTAGTGCCTCAGGATAGATAGTAGGAAATAAGCAGTCTGGTGTGGAGCAGCATAAAATATTGATCAAATGAGGACCGTGGCAGAGGCTGCCAGTTGTTTACTCAACATATGTTCCCCACCTTCTTTCTCACCAACGTGTCCTTTCCCTGCCCCAGACCAAGTTCCGTTTCAGCCACCTACGCAAAGCCTACAAAATATAGGCAAGTTAGTCATTCATGGTTGGTGCTCTGCCAACTGTGCAAACAGATAAGCATCTTCCAACCTCCACCTTAGATGCAAGAAATTTCGATATGGCATACAGATTTACTTTAGGGCATGTCCAACTACCTTGTCAGAACATTCAGGTCTTTTTCGGTTTGGGGTAGAAGTAGGTTTCTAGATGTCTGGTATATATGATACAGTATTATTACTTAATTCTTGTATTCAGTGGCAGCTTTTTAAATAGACACCACATAGGCAGATATCTTTCCCCTTTTGTAATTGAAGAGTAGTCTATAGGGGCGCCTGGGTGGCATAGTCAGTTGAGCATCCAACTCTTGGTTTTGGCTCAGGTCATGATCTTGGGGTCCTGGGATTGAGCCCCGTGTGTAAGGCTCCCTGCTCAGAGAGGAGTCTGCTTCTCCCTCTCCCTCTCCCCACCCCCTCTCGCTTGTGTGCTCTCTCCTTCTTGCTCTCTCAAATAAATAAATAAAATCCTAAAAATTTAAAAAAAAAAAAAGATTACTTGGGCTGCACTATGGGGAAGCCAATTGCAAGGTAGCACAAGGAAGCCAGTTACAAGATAATAAGAAATTATGCAGGCCTGAATTAAGGCCATAACAATGGACAGATGTGAGAGGTACTCAGAAGGTAAAATGGAAAGGGCCTGGTACCGGATTGGATTTATGCAGAAAAGAACAGGGAGATGTTGAGGGGACTCCTGAATTTGACAAGGAGGTGGTTGATCATACCAAGCACAGAGACAGAGAATGCAGGGGGGTCAGATGAATGGGGGTGTCATGGAGAGGTGACAGGCAGATGGTACATGCAGGCTTTTTTTGTGTGCTGTGCACAGGTCATGGACATGACCACTAGACATGAGAATATATGGGTCAGGCACTCAGGTCCAAGCAGTCACTATGAGTGCAAACAGATCACAAGCAGTCACGGGGCTTACTGAGAGCATCTAAAGAAAATAAACAAGATTGGAAGATGCATTAGCAGAATCACAGAGAACACCAGTAATATCAGAAATGGATGAAAGCAGCAGCCTCCACAAAGAAGAATGTAAAGAAATGTCCAGAGAAGCAGGAAGAAACGCATGGAGGAGGTGGGACGGGGAGCAGGGTGGGAAGCCCAGGGAGAAAGCTGGAAGGACTCAGTGGTTTGAAGTGCCCAGTGCCACCGAGAGCTCAGTTCACACTCACCCCCCCAGGCCTCCTCTTCCCCAGCAGGCATGGGCTGTGGCCCACCGCAAGTGGTACATGTGATTCTGCTCCCCCAGCTGCAGTTAATTGGTCAAGAGACCCAAGCAGCATAGAAACCACCCCTGGGAGCTTGGAGTGCCATCTGCCACATGGACTGGGAAGCAGGCAGAGGGGAAGCAGGCAGAGAAGAAGCAGGAATAGAGCAGGGAACCACCCTGGTCTGGGAAGACAACCGTATTCTGATAAATGGCTTTTATGCTAAGGCTGGCTCCAGTTGGTTTCTCTTACTTGGAACTATAAAAATCCCAATATATATCCAACAAGAGAGGCAGGAATATAAACGGCTGTATTACCTGACAGCAATGAAATATGTGCTAAATGGAGATATAAGGAGGGGGCTGTGGGAGTTCGGGAGGAGGAGAGATTAATTTTGGCTGGGTTGAAGGAACGCTTCCAGAAGGGAGGTGGCATCTGGGCTGGCACTTTCAGAATCAGGATTTTAGGGGGAAAGAAGGGAAAGAGTGCACTCTAGCTGAGGAACGAGCGCCAGCAAATGTGACAAGCTTGCAAGTACGTGTTGCTGTAAGGCGAGTGTGGCCGCCGCCAGTCTCTGGTCTGGGTAATTCCGGCGCTAACACATCCTCCAGGGCCCTGGGAAACCTTCCCGCCCTCCCACAGCATCAGCTGGCATATGTAGGGAGTCACTCAGATCACAGGGTGAAAGCTGTCAGCAGAAGGGGAGGAGGGGAAGGGACAAAAGCAGAGAAAGAATGTGTTTTGTTTTGCAGAACCAACAGTTCCAGAAAAGGAGAGGTCCAGGGCAGGCGCCTGGGTGGCATCATCGGTTAAGCGTCCAACTCTTGCTTCTGGCTCTGATCTCAGGGTTGTGAGATCAAGCTCCAAGCCCCAGGTCAGGCTCAACACGGAGTCTACTTAAGTTTCTCTCTCCCTCTCCCTCTGACCCTCGTGCCCACCCCCACCACCCTTGCTTGTTCTCTCTCTAAAATAAATTTTTTTTTTTTTTTTAAAGGAGAGCCCCAGCTAGGTGTGTCACCTGACAACCCCCCACATAAGCCAGTTTGAGCTGGACTGGGGCTGAGGACCTGCGGATGTCCCACCTCCGGAGTCGTCCTGAGTGACTTTTCATTCATCATAATACTGCGATCTCTTCCTATGGGTGGAGTTTTCCCCAGTTTTTGAACATATGACGTATGCACTAGCATGTTGACATGAACTGCCTGGGCAAGCTCCCCGCCCGCGCCCCCTAATACACTGAATAAAAGCTTCCTGTACTAACCCCATGGACAGTCAGTGCTTTGAGAACTATCTCCCTGTCTCCTTACCCGCAACAAGCAATAAAAAGTTCTTTGCTTTCAACAGTTCTTTGGGTCGTGTTCAATTTCATGCACCCTAAGCGGTGAACCCCTTGAGTTCGGTTACAACAGCACCCAGCCAGCACATCACAGCCCCTGCCACCTGGTACGGCAATGCTGGCAAGGCTCCGTGTGTGCATGTGCACCCTCACCAGACTGGAGGCACCCCCCCATTGATCTCGGTATGTCCTGCGCCTGGCACACAGCCTGGCACGAGTGAGGGCTCCGTGTACTCGGTAATCTCAAGCTACCTCTACTCAACCAGTGCACTGGGGGGAGGGGTCTGTGTACGACTGACAAGGGAGAACTGAGAAGGTTGGCTTGTGAAGACTCTCAGGTGTAGGAACATTAAAACAACCTGTTTTCTAAAAATGTAGTGAGGGGCGCCTGGATGGCTCAGCCGGTTAAGCGGCTACCTTCGGTTCAGGTCATGATCCCGGGGTCCTGGGATGGAGTCCCACATCGGGCTCCGGGGAACCTGCTTCTCCCTCTGCCTCTGCCCCTCCTCCCCCCACCCCGCTTTTGCTCTCTCTAATAAATAAAATCAATCAATCAATCAATCAATAGAAATGTGGTGAAATAAACATAAAATTTACCATTTGGACTATTTTGAAGTCTACAGTTAAGTGACAGTAAGTGTATTTATAATGTTTTGCAGGCATCACCACCCATCTCCAGAACGTCATCTTCTCAAACTGGAACTCTGTACCCACCAAACACTAACTCCCATTCCCGCCTCCCCTGGCCGCTGGCAACCACCATGCTGCCTTCTGTCTCTATGAATTTTATAACCCTAGGTACTTCAGTAAGTGGAATCATACGGTATTTGACCTTTAGAAAACAACTTCCATTTAAATGTGCTTTCAACTGTCAACATTTACCGAGGGCTATCACTTCCTCCCCGTGAAGTGGGCAGAGTGAGGACTACGGGTCTGATTTTGGAGGCCGAGAAGCTGAGGCCCAAGAAGATGAAATGATCTGTCCAAGTCCAGGCTCGAGGGACGCCAGTGTCCCATGCTACATGAGCTGCCAATCTTGGCTGACCCTGTCCACTGTGTGGAGGCTGCTTCAGAATCAGGGCCATTACCGCCACCCACACCCCACACCAGCTGGCCTTGGGCGTCTGAGGACAGATGGTTTGGGCACCTCACTATGGATTAGCAATCGGAGCAGGAAATAACCAATGCCGTAGAGTAGAGCCAAACAAAGGTTTAACCTTAGGTCAGGGTGTGTCTCTCTCTGGCTGGGTGCTCTCTGCTCTTCAGAGGCAGCTCAGAGAGGTCAAAGCCATTGCCAGCATGAATTATTAATCTGCATACGTGTCTGGACTCCACTGGAGTCGGCGGCACAGTAGAGTCACGGCAGAAAGTGTTAAATGATTAATCCTCCTCCTGCCTGAGGATCTGGGCTCCTGGGCCAGCTCCCTTGCTCCAGAAACTCAGGAGAAAGGTATTGCTTTCCGCAATCAGACCAAAAGGTTTGCTTGACTTTTGTTTTCTGCATAATAATGTTCAACACTAATAACCGATTTGCAAACTGCCAAGAGACTAGGGTTTCTTCAGGGTTGGCTGTTTGCTGGAATTAGAAATGTTTCAAACTGTGCATTATCTTCTAAATCAATGTGAAAAGCTCTCAGTGAATCTGAAGAAAATGAGTCACATGTATTTTGTTCTCATTGATACCTATTAAAATAACTTACCGGTGTGTGTGTGTGTGTGTGTGTGTGTGTGTGTGATCCAATGTTAGGAGATGGAGATGTTAAACACTTGTTTAGGGGCACCTAGGTGGCTCCGTTGGTTAAGCCTCAGACTCTGGTTTCACTCAGGTCATGATCTCAGGTTCTCAGGGCCTCAGGGTCATGAGATGGAGTCCCGCATCAGGCTCCACACTCAGCAGGGAGTCTGCTTGAACTTCTCTCTCTCCCCATCTCCTCCCTCCTTCTGTCCCTCCCCCCACTCAAGAAGGAACACTCTCTCTCTCAAATAAATAAAATCTTAAAAAAAAAAAATCCAAACAACACTTGTTTAAACATGCTCGCACTTCTCCTTTACCTCTAAATGTACCTGTAGGACAGAATCAAAGGTTAATTAGTTTGACCCCGTGTGGCTCGGTTGTGCAGAAGCCCCAAGATTAGGTCTCAGAATTTAAGATTAATCTCCCTTTGGGCTGGTTTAAAAACAGAAATCCTGCCTCACCTTAAGTCTCTGTAAGTGAACAGACTCGGCAGGGGAAAGGTATGAGAGGAAGAAAGGAGAATAAAGAAGCAGAAGGATCCTGGGAGGTGGAGCAGGACAACCTCGATTCACAACCGGCCTCCGGCACTTACTACACAGTGCTTGGGGGGGGGGGGGCAGTCCCTTTATCTGAGGCTCAGTTTCCTCATCTGTGAACAGGGCTCATAACTTTACCAGAGACAGTAGTACAGAGATTAAATAAGAGCTGTCATAGCAGCAAGGATTCATTGAGTCTTACAAATGAGCCCGGCACCATGCTGGGAAAAATACTCTAAGGTCCTCAACAAATGATAGCTGTAATAACAATGTCATTGTTGTTGTTTACTGACCATTCCTAGGGCTCCAATACATTTAGAGAATGTGGGCAGGTTTCTTCCACCTTATTAAATTTTAAAAGTTTAAAATCCCATATTGCTTGAGTACCAAGTATCTCACTTCCCAAATGCTGCTTTGGGCCCATTAGGATCTGCTTGCCTTCTATTCCCTCTCCAAGGGAAGAGAAATTGGTCCAGAAGGAAGAGGACAGGGAGCTATATATATTAATCAAAACACCAAACATCTGTGGCCAGTAACTATTCCAAATATTAGGTGTACAAAGATAATAAATAGGAGCAATGCTGTTCCCCCCTTTTGTATTTGAGGACCAATGGACAGGCAACGTGCAGGGACTCGGAGGCTAGTGGGGAATGGCCAGCTCACGGCCTCCTCTGGTTGTTGCCAAAAGGACACCCTGAAAAGCCAGGCAGCACCATTTATAGATGAGCAAACTAAGGCCCAGACAGGTTAAAATGAAGTACTTTTCCCAAGGTTACACAGATAGCAAGAGTCTGGGCTCTTCCAGGAGATTACAGACTAACGAAGCACAGAACGCGTAAAAAGGAGATATTTATGGGCTGAGTGCGATGGCACAGATGGGTGCAGGCCAGGGAGAGCTTTCTGGAGAGAACAATGCCCATATTTTTTTGTTTTTTTTTTGTTTTTAAGGTATTATTAACCTATAACAAAAGGCACAGATGTTAAATACTCAGTTTGGGGAGTTTTGACAATTGCATAAATTTGTGTAGTCACTACCAAAAACAAGTCATAGACATTTCTATGGATCCAGAATGATGAGGGAGCAGAAGGCAAGCTGAGGGTAAAGCACAAGGTGACACCTCCCCTCTCCCCCGCCCCCCAGGTGGGATATATGGGACATTCCTCAGGCACTCCTGGCTGCCCTGGAACAAAGGGAAGGGAAAAACAAGTGGTTAACTGAGAGAGATCACAGTCATGTGGGACAGGAGTCTCCCTCAGTTTTCAAGGGTCTTCATGATTTACAAGAAAAAAAGCACTGCCAGACACCTACAGGCTCAATTTCCTGGAGCCCTAACAGCACCGTCCTCTCCATAGGATAGAAAATCTCATATAATCAGCCACTCCTCACAACCCCAGCACAGCTCTTTCTGCCCACAGGTCCTGTCCCTGTGCTTTAATAAAACCACCTTTTTACACCAAAGACGTCTCAAGAATTCTTTCTTGGCCATCAGCTCCTAACCCCAATACTCCACTCCCTCCACATCAAGAATGTTCCCTCATGCCTCTTCCCAGTCAACACTTCCCCTTTCCCCAGTTTCGGACTTCTTTTACCACAGATTAGTTTTGTGTGTTCCTGGACTTGATAGAAACACAGTCATCTGTATGTTGGCTTTTGTTCTGGCTTCTTCTGCTGAGCGGAGTCTTAAACACTGAATGGAACGTGAGGCGAGCAGGGGGGCAGTAAAGTAGAAGCACAGAGGTGAGAAGCAGCCTGGTGATGTGGCCGCGTCTGCAGTAAGGACAGAAGTGATGGCGCTGGGACAGAAGCAAGGGGAGAGGGCCTGTCACAAAGGGCCCAGGACCCGGGTTTCCATCTAAGGGGCCTGGACTTTATTTCATAAAGCAAAGGGGAGCTGACAAAGCCTTAAGCAGCTCCCGAGCACCTATGATGCACCAGGTGTATACATTGCTTTGCACATGTTATAACATTTCAAATTCAAAATCTTAGAAGAGAGATAATAAACCCCCATTGTATAGATGATCAAATTGAGGCTGGGAGAGGTGAAGTAACATTTCCTAAGTGACAAGCCAGGATTCAAACCCAGCCTGATTCCAAATACCCTGCTTGTTCTACCTGTAGAAAGCTCCTTTGGAAGGAAAGGGAGGAAAACCAGTTTAAACCATGAAGGCTCCAGGACAAAGGCAACGAAGAGCCCCCCCACCCCCAGAGAGGTTTAAGGGTTACTCAACATATGGCAATGGGCACTGGAAAGCGTGAATGCCTCAGGGAAGAGAAGAGGTTGGAACCCTGGCAAACCCAAGGAGATCAGGATGCAGACACTTCCTGACAGGCCTGCTTCTCTTCTCTGGGTCGCTAGTAATTACTCAACTAAACATCTTCAGAGAGCAAGGGGGCTGGCTTGCCCAGGTGGGACACATTGAAAGAGATGCGCCATCTACTTTTCTGGGTTCTCTTAGCAATCCATTTGAAGCCTAGGTGTATGCTTATGCTGGGTTTAAACCACTCTCCACTGACAGAGTATACCCTGCAGCCACTGCAGGGGAAAAAAAATCCCCAGGACTACTAAAAATTCTTTCCAATCGGTATTTACTAAATTTTTAAAACCAATTTATCTTCTTACCCCTCATGTCTCATTTCTTCACATGATTTCTTTTACAATGAACCTAGGGCAACACTGAGAGTCCTTTTCCAGAATAAGTCCTCAGAACGACCCGTCCCCTAACTAAAAATCTGCTACAAAATGTGATAAAAAGTAACAGTGACCCAAAAAAAGGGCTGATGATATTTTTAAACTAAAAATTAGGGGAAAAAATGAATTCACCTACGTCACACAATTCAAAGACACTCAGTGGACTGACTAAACATTAGAAACCCCAAGAGCTCTAGAGAAAAGCAGTCTCGTAACATGGTATGTGAAAAAAAGAGCTGAAGACAGTTTGGAACATACAAAAACCTGTTAAGCTTCCTTAACTTTATTTAAGCATAATACCTTTTTTTTTTTTTTAAAGAGAGAGAGTCAGGGGAGGGGCGCAGAGGGAGAAAGAGAGACACTTAAGCACAAGCACACGGACTTGATCCCATGACCCTGAGATCATAACCTGAGCTGAAACCAAGAGTCAGAGGCTTAACCTACTGAGCCAGCCAGGCGCCCCACAATACCTCTTTTCCAGGAAAAATATTAACATGCCGCAGCCCTCAGACATGCTTTAGGAAAGGTCGTAACTATTTTCCATTGCCTGGAAAGTTTCCCCCTCATCCTTCTGCATACCTCGTCGTAGTACCCATTTCCTTTTCAGATCTCTGCTTGGAGGGACTTCCTTTTATGAAAACCTTTCTTGGAATGCACTCTCCCCACAAGGCCAGGTGGTTAGTGCCCCCCGCCCGTGTTCCCAAGCCTACTTTCATCAAAGCAGGGATTCCTCTGTGTTGTAACTACTTATTGCTTGTCTGCCTCCCCAGCCTATGTAAACTTCTTCAAGTCAAGGACTCTGTCTTGGTCACCATTATATCCCTAGTGCCTAACCGTGTCTGACAATAAATATTTGTTCAGTATCAATTGCCAAGTGACTAACTAATGACCCTGCCATATATACATATGACCTCCAGTATGAGTGGCCTGAATGCGGGAAGCCAATTACCTGCCAGGGATGACCAGGCACAATACAGAGGGAAGAAGAGGAAGCTAGGATGTGGTTGGTCAAGAGGTTTTGTTTTTTTTAATTTTTTTAAGATTAACTTATTTGAGAGAGAGAGAGAGTGCATGTGCATGCCCACACAAGCGGTGGGAGGGAGGCAGAAGGAAAGAGGAACACCCCCCCACCCCCTACTTAGCAGGGAGTCTGAGGCGGGGCTCCATCTCATGACCCTGAGATCATGACTTGAAACAAAACCAAGAGTCAGACACTTAACCGACTGAGCCACCCAGGCGCCCTGTTAGGTGATATTAAAAGTCCATGCTGATCTGGAAGAGGGTCCAGAACCAAAGCAATGATTTTTCTTTCTTTCTTTCTTTTTTTTAGTGCAAATCCCTGCACAGGCCACATGTGAGGCCTGGCCACGCTCAGCCTCTAACTGGGTTTGAGACTTGGGACAAGCTCCTCATCACTTACCTGAGTTTCACGTTACACCGAATCACATGAGCCAGAGCTTCAAGGCTTTTAAGGGGAATGATAAAGAGAGGGTTACTCTAACTCGCTATTGTAGAAAACTCTGAATATGTAAAACAAGACAATGAACCACTCAAATAAAATTTGAGTATTTCTTCCTAGTTTTTAACAATTCACAAGTTATCCATTTTATTTTATATACTCTGAGACCATGTTGTAAATGTTGTTCTGCCAACTATATTTGTCACTTGATATTGTGTCAGACGTTTGTGGGTTGTGGGACCCGCTACTCATTTCCAACCCTCACCTCCCTGTCTGCCTATACTCTACAGTTTTGAAAAGCTAAATACTCACTTTATCAACAACTCTTGCAACCAGAGGTGTCCATGTAACATGGTTTGGCCAATAAAATGAAAGAGACATCAGCCAGGAGAATGCAGGAAAGTTTTTGCTTTCCTGATAAAAGGTAGACAGCTCAGCTGTCACTTCTCTGCTCCTGAGGTGGACTCAATGCCTAAAGCTACAGCAGCCCTCTTGTGACCATGAGGTATCTGTCAAGCATCAGAAAGTTCACAGATATTACAGAGATGTAGCCCTGTTGTTGCTTAACCACTGAACCAATGCCAGCTGCTGCCTACATTCCAATTTGTTGTTATGTGAGAAGAATAAATCCCTACTTAACTCAGCCACAACAAATATTTTTTTTTAAGTAGGCTCCGTGCCCAGTGTGGAGCCCAACGTGGGGCTTGAACTCATGACCCTGAAATCAAGACCTGAGCTGAGATCACCTGACCTGCCACCCAGGTGCCCCCATATAATTGTGTTCAATTAACTGTGGCCAAAAGTATTCCTGACATAAAATGTAAACACCTTCCATACCACTAAAAACTTATTCTACAGTATCATTTTATTTCATTATTTTTTTTTTAAGTAGGCTCCACACTTAATGTGGGGCTTGAACTCATGGCCCTGAGATTTAGAGCCAGCCAGGTGCCCCGCCACAGTATCATTTTAAATGGCTCCATAGCGTTCTTTCACAGAGATGAGCCACAATTCATTTAACCAGTTCTCTCTTGTTCAACACTTAGGTCATTTCCCATTAAACACAGTGAGGAAGATTTTTACAGACAAACCTTTGCACACATACTTGATACTTTCTTAGAATATACTCCTACAGACGGAATTCCCTGGTCAAAAGGCATATACACTTTCAGGGTCAACACTAATGTGTGCTCCAACCAGCAGTGAGTGTCCATCTCTATTTTCTACTCAATCTGGGGAATGGTCATCTCCTACAATTAAAAATCAGGTCCCCCCAAGGGACGCCTGGGTGGCTTAGTTGGTTAAGTGACTGCCTCTGGCTCAGGTCATGATCCCAGGGTCCTGGGATCAAGTCCCACATCAGGCTCCCTACTTTGCCCTCTGCCTGCCACTCCCCCTGCTTGTATGCACTCTCTCTCTGACAAATAAATCTTTAAAAAAATGAAAGAAAGAAAGAAAGAAAGAAAGAAAGAAAGAAAGAAAGAAAGAAAGAGAGAGAGAGAGAGAGAAAGAAAGAAAGAAAGAAAGAAAGAGAGGGAGGAAGGAAGAAAGAGAGGAAGAAAGGAAGAAAGAAAGATTAGGTTCCCCCCCAAAAATATGCCTCATTACTATACAATGTCTAAGGTATCTTTCACAACTAGCATCTCTGTTTCAACTTGTGAAAAGTTGAGCGATGTGAATGTGAGTTTCAAAGGAGTGATGGCCGATTTCTGACTTTAATTGATTAAGGAAGCAACGCCAACATTGCTGGTGGTGAGTTACACCTCTAGTCCACACAGATATTCCCATGACGGTGAGCCTGGTCTTCCTTCAGGAGCATAGAGCTCCCCAACCAAAGGTCAACAGAGAACATCTGTGGGGGCTCAGGGACGACCCACAAAGACAAAAGGTGGAAAATGGAACCCAGAAAGATAAACCGATCTATGGGAGGAAACACATTTTAAAGAGAATAAGGAGAAAAGAAAAGGAGTAAAGAAAAAAAAGGAAGCTACCAAAGATGGAGCTCACACCCCACCTTTGGGGCGCTCACATTCTGTTTCACCACCATGTCAAGGCTGCCTTCCCTTCTCTGCATTCCCTCTACTGGGAAAGCTGTTTCCCTAGGTATTGGTAGCTGGTTCTTTCTTGTCATTCGTGACTCAGCTCAAACAGTACCTCCTCAGAGGGGTCATCCCTAATCACCCACCCTAAAGTAGCTCTCGTGTCTTCCCCGACATCCCTATGGTCCTATATAAGGGTCTTCATGGCTGTCACTTAATCACCACCAGAAATGGTTGTGCTCATTTATATGTGTATGTGTTCATCATCAGGCTCCCCACAGTGGAATGTACCTTCGACCTGAGCATAAACCTCAGTGCTGTATCCTAAGCTTCTAGGATAATGCTCAGTCAACATTTGCTGGCTGGCTGGCTGGCTGGCTGGCTGGCTGGCTGGCTGGCTGGCTGGACCAACAGTTTCCTAACCTCTAACTGAACAATCAGAGACCATGGTGGAAAGCAGAGGATGAAGTCACTTCTCTGGGGAGCTGGTAAGTCTAGAGTTCTTGAAACAGCTCCCACAGCTGAGGGAAGCCTAATGTCCCCTGACAGCTCCCACCTCTGGGCATCTCCGCTTCCCCTGAATGATCAGCTCCTATTCCACTGAACTCTGGGGTCCAGGAGGGCACGGCATCTGGGATTGGCTGTCCCCAAAGGTTTCAGAGAGCGTACTGTCATGTAGGGCTTTTCACATTTCCAGTCAGTAGTTTGTTATCAGTCTTTTAAATGTTATTTAAATTTTTTTTTCTTGTGAAAAATTTCAAATTAACAAGGTAAAGGGTAGAGTATAAAAACCTCACATATCCATCACCCTTATCTCATACCCTCCCACACAATGGATGTGTGTTGGAGCATTTTAAAGCAAATACCATATGTCCTATCTTAAACACAATTTTTAAGTGTCCCTGTGTTTTGAAGATGCTTTCAGAAGGAACAAAACCTTGGAAATGCCCAGAACATGTATAAAGGCTGCCGACTGAAGCCTGATCTAATAGCAGCATGCTGCCTTCTCATCAACCTGCATGAAAGGGGAAGTTTCTACCTAAGTGCTTAAAAACACATTCAGAGGGAACAAAGCCTTTGATCCCTGTGAAAACTTAGAAGGAGCCAGGCAATCTTCCAAAAGCCCCAGACTCCAAAGAGTTAGAAGCCAGGGCGAACGGACACTTCCGCCTGTACCCAGTTATTTCAGTTGTCACCTCTCTGGTTACTCATTCCCCCTGCTTCATGCCTTTTAGATCCTGGAAGGAGCCTTGTTCACCACCTGGCACTGCCTTTTCTTTTTCTTCTCATGAACAAAAGGGCAGTATTAATTAGTGATATTTTTGAGAGCAAGTGATTCTTTGTTTCTTCTTTAAAACATTTTATTTATTTGAGGGAGAGAGAGAGTGTGAGCTGGGGGCAGGAGCAGAGGGGAAGGGAGAGGGAGGGGGAAAGACTCTCCGGCCGACTCCACACAGAGAGGGACACAGGGCTCAATCTCACGACCCTGAGATCATGACCTGAGCTGAAACCAAGAGTTGGGATGCTCAACCGACTGAGCCAGGTGCTCTGAGAGTGAGGGTTTTTGTCTAGCCACGGAGGGAGGGGGGCTCTGGGGTTGGGGGTGCTGAGCTCTCTGACTGCTGATCCAGTCCCGGACAGACACACAGACACAACTGATACCTGCTCAAGCACAGGGCCTGGACTGTGGCAAGAATGAAATAAATGGCTGAATTAATGACTGGGAACAAAACAGGCCGAAGGCCCAACGGAATGCTGGAGCCCTGCCCGCCCAGGAGACATACTGGGAGCATAACAGACAGATACAAATTACAAATACAAAACAACTGAAACCAAACTTACAAATGACACATTAAAATGAGTTTTTAAAATGTGTCACCTTAGCACAACCAAGAGTTATTTTTCTTCTTCCATTTAACTTCTAAGTCTTTGCCATCTGTAGATGCATTTTACACAGCTGAAATCATGGCCAACGGGCAATTAGATATACACTTCCTCACTTAACATACCAAACACATTCCCACGCCGTTAGTCTTCCTCAGAATTATTTTAAATGGCTGCATGGTTTGTAGGTATGTCTGTGAATCCAACCTTAATTCTCTGCTCTAGTCCTTTTTCTTCAGACATGCATCTCCTTTGCGGACTGGTTGCGGGGCGGGGGAGTTACAGGGAACTGCTCTTTTGCCTTAAGTGTGTGCTCACCAGCATCCCCACTTACCGAGAGACACCTGACCAGTGAGGTCTCCCTGCCTTGAGGCATTGGCCCCGCTGCAGCCTCTACATGCAGCACTCCCATGGCGCACTCAGCCTGGCCGCTTCCTACCTACAGTTCAGGGCTCAGGTTAAGTGTCACTAACTCTAGGAAGCCTTCTCTGATTGACCCTCTGGACTATACCTCAAGGGTCAAGGCACACATCACACTCTGTGCCCTGTTTGTCTTGAGATCTGTTTGTCTGCCACACTGCGAGCGGAAGCCATCCTTCGGAGCCTCCTTAGCTGTGTGGTGTTGGTCTCCCGTGAGCTTGAGCTCCCTCAGCTGTAGAAGGGGAAGTTAGGCACTCTCTCCCCTACCAACAAGGGCACTGCGAAGATCGCGGAAGGCAAAACTATGAAGGTGTTTTGTACAGTATAAAAGGCTCTAAGAATGTTGATGATTATTACTGATGACGTATCTCCTATCTAATTCTAAGGAATAAAGGCAGTCCCCTAATTTTCATCTTCAAAGGATCACAGATTCAGACCAACGCTGATAGCTAAAGTTACCAAATGCCTATGGATACTGTGGTAGGCATTTCCTCATTGCAGCTTCATTCAAATGAATGGGGTAAGATCTACTATCATTCTCATCTTCCAGACGCTCAGAAAACTAAGCGGTCTTCCTGGGGCTACGCTGTTTTGGAATATTATGCTGAGAACCCAGTGCAAGCCTCTCTCCACAAAAAAATGTCCACATACACATTCACACAGAATAGTCCAGAAGTTCACGGATCCCCTAGAGTCTGTCTTCTTTGGACCCCTGTTCAAGGCCCTACATGCGGGAAACGGAGTTCCGCAGAAAAATTCAAGGATATCTATACCTCACAGGTTGGAGAGATTAAGGGAATAGACCACGTCAGTAGGAATTCTAGAGAAAACCTTACAGCCTGAGAACAGGTTGTAAATCGTGAGGTCTCACTAGACATTGTTTCCTCGGCAATTTAAGTGGCCAGGCTGACTGAAGACTCTTGGCCTGGTAAGAGCCGCATGGCACGAATGCTAGTACGAATCAGGTGCTGGGAGAAGCTGATGGTGCTAGCAAACTCCAGTCACCAGCAACAACAGCCAGACACTTCCTGGTAGAAATAGTTTCTGAAGACACTCACTGCTCCATATACTCTACAAACTGGAAGAGCAATAGCTAAACAGAACATAAGAGGCCTCAAGGAGCCAGAATGGAGGCAGGAACAAGAGTTTGTCAAACCATCTGGCTTTGGCCTGTGCATCTCAGAATGGCGCTGGAAACCGCGAGGCATCATCGCGGGAGGAAGAAGTGTGTGCGTCTCACACCGAGCAGAGTGAGAGACAGCAGCCTGGTCACCAGGCATGCTGAAACCCAGCCCTCTGCAGAAAAATCCTTGGGATTGTGCCTCGAGCCCAAATAAGCAGTGAAAACATGAAGAATAAACTTGTGGGCCAGCCTGCGTTCTTCAGTGTGCCACTGTGCGGGCGAAGCCTCAAAGACCACCTGGGAACGGAATGACATGAGCCAAAATGGTTTCCATGGTGAAGGCTCCCAAAACCAAGGAACAAAGGCTCAGGGAGTGTGTGGTATCCAGAAAAGCAGCCTGCTAAGTTGTGGGAAGTGTGGCTGGTCCTCACAAAGACGGCGATGGAAACGCACTGCTCTTCATATCCACTTAGGAGAGAACCAGGGAATGTGGCTGAGGGAACTGGTCTGGGTGGAGATCAGGGAGAGCACCCTGAGCGCTGTCAAGGTTGGACCTGAGGTACCAAAGAGGCACACACAGGAATGCTGCCAGGCAGCCCCTGAATGACAGGGAGGCAGACCCTTCCACGGAAACAAATGTTATTTTGCTTTTAACAAGGAGGAGGAGGTTCCTCTATCAAAGATATTGCTGATGGTGTGAAAAAGGAGAAAATCATAGGGGCGCCTGGCTGGCTCAGTCCGTTGGCTGACTCCTGATTTCAGCCCAGGTCCTGATCTCAGGGTTGTGAGAGGGAGCCCCGTGGAGCTCCATGCTCAGCAGGGAGTCTGCTCAAAATTTTCTCTCTCCCTCTCCCTGTGCTCCTCACCCCACTCACACTCATGCTCTAATAATTAAATATTTTTTTAAAAGGCAGAAAATTATAGGTCCACAATCCTTTATCTGTAATTCTGAAACCCTAAAAGTTCTGAAAACTGCAAGTTTTTTCCTAAGGGCATGCAAATCATTTGGTAACAAAAATCTGACCTGAAATGACAATTACAGTCTTTACTAATTCCATTTAACGTGAATAATAGTAAGTCACCCGGCAGGTGTACTAATGTGTCTAACTGCAAAGTGCTAGCCTGGTTCTACCAGGGATCTGATGCAATATAAAGTGTAATATGCAAAGAATTTCCTTTAAAATTTCAGAACTGCAATTACAGACACAAAACCCACTTTTCTACACATCAGTAAAAATGAGAGAAATGTTGAACCATTTGGGATGGGGTGAATATAATCAAAAAGAAACCTGCAGATCTTGTTTAGTCTCTTGGTAGGAATATGGCTTTTGGAGCAATTTGTTTTTCCTCATGGGGGCCATGGACGAGCCTACCCTCATGTTTCTGGTTCTAGTTTATAATTTACTTATGATGTTTACTTCCAGTACACTCTAGCTCTGCACCCATGTAAGCCCAAAGTAACATCAGACTTTTCATCCAAGCAGCAAAGTCTGGAAGCCTGTCTACTGCGATGGTGAGAATGGGCGGTAGTCATGGGGTCAGCTGCCCCTCCCCCAGCAGAATATGAACGGATGGACCTGATCCCCTTCATCTCTAGGAGTCTACAATCTTAGGAGAATTAAACTAAGTTAAAAATGAAAAGTTTTCTCAAGAATTCAAATAGTGTTTTCAGTGAACAAGAGAGAAGACTCCAGGCTTTTCTATAGATGATCTACTTTTCCTGGTCCGTGGGGAAAGGACCGTGTTGGGGGCTAGGGAACAACGAAAGAGGATGAAAAACGGAAGGCAAGATGGTTTGTAAGCAATAGGGATTCAAAGCCAGACACTACCACTTAACAGCTGTATAACCTTGGAAAGTTTACCCCCCACCCCCGCTCCGAGGCTGAATATCTGGAATTGGAAGAACAACACTACTTTCCTCCTAGTATTCTTATGAGGACGGAGTGACACGTCACACATCCCACACATGGTACGCACTGAATATAGGGCAGTTCCTCCTGGTGCCGCTGTTAGGTTCTGGGACTTGACCAGCGCCTGGCTTCACTGCTGTCTCACCAGACTCCCTGGCTCAGCAGAATGCGGGGGTATTGACTTGATGAGCACAGAGCCCGTGGATAATAAACACACACATAGCAACAAATCACACCGGAAAACCAATCTCCCTCAGCTAATAACTGCTTCCCAGGCTCCTGCACTTTCTTTGTTAGAGGAACTAAACAGATCCTAATGGCTATGAAACCAAATCATCTAGAAGAGGGTAAATTTCATCAGCATTAGAGTTTCTGTGAGAGTCTGGCACCGTGGGAGAGTCCATGCAAAGCAACCCCTTCTAAAGGAGACTGAGAAAGACAAAAAAGAAAAATCCATACATCACACCGGTATCCGTTAGAGGTGCTAATATAACCTGGCACGCTTTCTGAGACTTGTCTCATTCCCTGTTCCTCCAAGTGACGAACATTTACTGAGCATGCACTGTGCACCCATGCACACTAGGTGCTGGGGCACAAAGATGAGAAGACACGGCCCCTTCCCTCCAGGAACTCCGGCCTGTGGGTGACACAGATGTGTATCTCAGTATGGTACGTGCTCTAAGTGCTGATGAGAAAGGTCGGAGCGAGTAGCACACATGAAGACTATCTAAAATCCAGAGATTTAAAACAATGTTTAATTCCAGTGTAGTTAACACACCGTGTTCTATTAGTTTCAGGTGCACAATATCGTGATTCAACAGTTCCAAATATTACTCAGTGCTCATCATGATAAGTGTGCTCTTAATCCCATTACCTATTTCACCCATCCCCCCACCCACCTCCCCTCTGGTAACCATCAGTTTGTTCTCTACGGTTAAGAGTCTGGTTTTCTTTGGTTTGTCTTTTTCCCCTCTTGTTCGCCATTTTGTTTCTTAAATTCCACATGAGTGAAATCATACGGTATTCATCTTTGACTGATGAATTTCGCTTAGCATTATACTCTCTAGATCCATCTATGTTATTGCAAATGGCAAGGTTTCATTCTTTTTTATGGCTGAATAATATTCCATTGTGTATAAATACCACATCTTCTTCATCCAGTCATTTATCATAGATGCTTGGGCTGCTTCCATACTGGGGCTATTGTAAATAATGCTGCTATAAACACAGGGTGCATATATCCCTTTGAATTTGTGTTTTCACATTCTAGCAGTACAGAGATGTTTTATATTCCCTGAACATAAAGTATTTCCCTAATGTTGGAATTTTATATAGTGAACACAGTTTACTTTTGAAATCAGAACAAAAGTTAAAAGGGAGAATAAAGATGGTGGTGTGGTGGACACAGATTTAACAAATATTCCAAAAAAAAATGGGATAAGTGCCAAAATTTGGGAATATAACAGCACTCTGTGGGAACACCTGAGAAGAAAGGAGGGGCACCCACAATGGAGGTAAAGGTGACAAGTCAGGCTTCCCTAAGGTGACTCTTCAGGTGAGACTTAAAGACTGAAAGAGGGTTTGCCAATGGGAGTGTAAATTAGCATTAAATACTGCCTCTTTCAAGGGCAATATGGGAATATTTATCAGAATTTAAAATGTGCATTCTCCTGGGCACCTTGGTGGCTCAGTCAGTCAAGTGTCTGCCTTTGGCTCAGGTGATGATCCCAGGGTCTTGGGATAGAGCCCCATGTTGGGCCCTCTGCTCAGCGGGGAGCCTGCTTCTCCCTCTCCCTCTGCCTGCTTGTGCTCTCTGTTAAACAAATAAAACCTTAAAAAAATAAAAAATAATAAAATGTGCATACCTTTTGACCCAGATGTCCCTTTCCTATGGAGAGGAATGTCATGAAACATGCACAGAAGTCTATATATCACTGTATATAATAAGAGGACAGTGGAGATAAAATAAACATCCATCAATAGGTGATTATTTATATAAATTATGATGTCGCTATACACCAGAATATAGCCATGAAAAAGAATGAAATAAAATGTATATATAGCATACTACATTTTAAAAGACAAGTCAGTGTGATCTTTTTTTGTCGAAATAATTTTGTATATCTTTTACACATAAAAATGTTCATATATGAATAGGAAAATTCTGAAAAGATACACAACCAACCACGTTAGGCATATTAGACCTGGTAAAGTGGGGACAGGGAGAGGGAGGAATTCTCCATGACTCTATATTTACATTTTTTAATGACAGTACATTCCTTTTATATTTTAAAAAGGGTTTGGTTTTTTTTTTTTTTTTAAGAGTTTACTAACTGGACACTTACAGATAAAAAAGAACGGGGATTTTAGACAAAGTGTGTGTTCAGAAACAGTTTAGCCCTGCGTGAGCACAGAAGGCAGGAGAGTCCAGGAGATGGGATTTAAGGAAGATTCTGGAGAAGAAACCAGCAGCGGGGGCTTCCGCATGGAGGACTGAGAACACAGAGCAGCGACTGAACAGCGAAGGGACAGGAGCTGGGGATGCTCGTCCAGAGACAAGAGTGTTGCAAAGGAGAGTGGACTGGGGATTTTCAAAAGTGGGAAGCAGCTACTTTATTTGGTAGGAAGCATGTGAAGAGCAGATGTACATTCTTTCAAAGAAGAGCATCTATTAGAGAATTAGAAACCAAATGTTCACTAAATACCTACCATACCTTTGCTAGCACAGCCAGAGACGGGGGTGGAGGGAGGGAGAAAATTCTCAGCAACAGAACAAGCTAAATGAAGTAATTAAATGCCAGTTTATTCACAAGTTGTTCCATTACAAATACCAGTAACACAATGGGAAAGGCCCCTGAAAAGCAAACCTGTCATCCAGGGTGAGTTTTAGACCCAACTGCTTGGCTCTGTACTCCAGCTTCTCCTTTCTGGCTCTTTCTTCTTGGTGGATCTCATTCACCTTATCCCCTTTTTGGAGCCCAGTCCTCCTCTCAGAAAGATCTAAGTTAAGTTATTTACAGCTCAGTGTGAACTTAACCGTCACTCTTACCTTTCAATGTATTTTAATTTTAGGCCTTAGCTCGAACTGCAAATCCCTTATTTAGAGAGAGCCCCACTTATCTAAAGCAATTTTGAGCATGAAATACTCCCTTGTACCACTTCCCCGAAATACATCAGCAGATGAACTTAAGATACAGCGATTTTCTGGTTAGTTTAATTAGTTGTAGACAAGAAAACTAGATAATTCTGCTGAAAAGTTATCCCTCCGTGGTTAAACGGTCTCTTTGGCTGTCGACATCCTTCAAATTAATTCCAAAACTCTAAGCTCTCATTTCATATTGTGTTATAGGAGCATTACTTTGGCAGGTTTCAGGGCTGACAACCTAATAAGCATCTCACCATCATCTCAGGACAGTCTGGCAGCTATAAAGTATAAAGCTATAAAGTATGTTTGAGACATTCCTGAAGGAAGGTCTCAAACGATACCCGACCGATCCTGGGGACAGTACCAAAAACGTCACAGTTCAAACACTGCCACTTTTGGAGGGCCTTTAATTAGGAAAATGTGATGACTGAAAATGCTTTGACTTTATGCTTTCTGATCTGAAGAATAATTTCAAGGTGTTTGGCAACTGATAGGGGGAATAAGTGTAGAGCAGGCTGATTTTCCTACACTAAGAATATTTGAAACAACAATAAGAGAAGAAATTAAATAGCAAGTATATTTTTAAAAGTCCAACCTAGTAAGATTAACATGAGTGACCATTTTACCTATCAGATGGGCAAATGCTTTTCTTTAGTCTTTCCAGTGTGGGAGAGTATTTAAGAAAGCAGATGCTGGTGGGAGTATAGATTGCTACATTTTTTCAAAGAGTAATTTGAAATTTTAATTTTTTTAAATAAGATTTATTTATTTATTTATTTATTTATTTGAGAGAGCGAGAGAGAAAGCACACATGCACAGGGGTAGGCAGGGGCAGAGGGAGAGGGAGAGAAAGTCTTAAGCAGACTCCAATCTGAGCATGCAGCCCCATGCAGGGCTCGATCTCACAATACTGATCTCATGACCTGAGCAAAAACCAAGAGTCGGAAGCTTAGCAGACTGCACCCCCAGGTGCCCCTTTAACATTTTTTTAATGTGCAAACCCTATGATTCAGTAATTGCATTTCTAGGAATGTATCCTAATAAAATAAACAAGTATACAAAGAAACAAGTACAAACACAGCCTTTATAGGGATACCTATACTAGCAAAAAGTTGTAAAATCACAAATGTTTTATCACAGTGAGCTGTGAGTAAATTATTAAATGGAACATTATACAGTCATTAAAACTAATGATGCAGAAATATATATATGTGTATATATATATACATTCATAACATGCATGTTTTTACTTCTATTCACTTTTGTTAGGCAATATATACACACATAAAGAATATAAATTGAAAGGTGCTAAGCAATTTATATATACACAAACTGTACACATAAATTGAAAAAGTGTCTCTAATTCTCTTCAAAATACTCTGGCATCAGCTGTGATATACAGATGTGTGAATTTTAATTTATAGCCTAGAAGCAGTTATTTAGCATGTGAATGACTCTTAAAGTTGGCACCCCAGAGGTGGTTATTATAAGGCTTCAATTCCCTTTATCTTTGATCAGTATCAGAGGGTTTGTTAATAAGCAAAATGGATATTAGAAAAGATTTTTATTGATAAAAAGATAGGGTTCAAAATGTATGGATCAGCCAGAAATGCTGTACAGGCAATTCTGCTACGTGACCAGGGTATGAGAATGAAGTGAGCCCCACCGCCTAAGTCCCTCCAGCCCCGTGCTATGGTGGCTGCTGCGGCCGGAGCAAGTCCTTGATGTTGCTGACTCTGACAGCACAAACCAAGGTGCTTGCCTGAGTGCCTAGAAGCCCGGGAGCCGGGCCTCACCAGCAGTTCTTAGCAGAGGCCATGTGCCTGCCTCGGGGAGGTTCGTCCCTGAAGCAGGATGTGGTTCTGAGAAGCGCTTCTGCTTTATCCTTCTGCTCCTTAGGGAGGAGGTTGTGGTGGTGGAAACCATGGTCCACACCTCCAGTGATCTGTAATCATCGGAGGCTGAGATCTACCGAAAATGATTATTATCTATATAATAGTAAGTAGTAATTATCTATAGGTGCAGCAGTTATGTCCCTCTACCCACCCATCCCCAATGTGCTTTCTAAGTTTTTGTACAATGAACAGGTAGTATGTCTGTAAAGGATACGCAACTAACTAAAAGGAAAACTGAACCGGCAAGACGGCACTTCGCCACCTGCTGGCAGATACTCAGCAGGACCACTCGGTCTAACGCAGAAGGATTCAAGGCAGAGACAGTGGAGTTTTAGTTCTGCTCACTGGCTTCAGGTTGTTTTTAATTTAAAAGTGTAACATTTGGCTTATTTTGGGAAAAGATAACCTCTTACAATAGAAAACATACTTTAAAGTAGGGAGCTATCTTTAAGTGTGTACAACAGAGGAATTCTGACTTTGCAAAGTGAAGTACAGTTCTGCAGATCATGATATAAGTATTAGAGAAAATCATACTCTGCTGCATGGCATTACTCATTTGGTCATCTGTCAAATAGTCTGTATGTTCTTAAACTCATCCCCTCCAATGTCAAAATGTAAAGCAAAGTATATGTCTACCGGAACATTATTTACAAAGACTTTTATTAAACGATGACCATACATTAGGTTGAAATTCTTCTAGTGGTCCAACCCGCACTGCCTCCTGACTTCCTCCTAATGCCTGTGGCACTCACATCATCCCCCAAGGGCCATGACTGCCACTACTTTGCCACGCTCCCAGTCCAGAGGTTTACTTCACGACAGCATTCCTCAAGCCAAACGTTTCCCACGTCTTTACTCATGCTCTGTTATCCTTCCCAGCTCCCCTCTACCTACCCTGTGCCATCTTCTTGGGGCCCAGATCAAATGTCTCTTCAATAAAGTCTTCCTTAATATCTCCACCTAGAATTAAATGCTTCTTCCTCTTTGATCCTTGAGTTTTTGTTTTTTTGGTTTTTTTTTTTTTAGAGAGAGAGTGAGAAAGTGCAAGTCTGGGGCGGGGGGGCAGAGGGAGAAAGAGAATCCCAAGCAGGCTCCATGCCCAGCGTGAGCCCCACATGGGGCTCAATCTCACAACCCTGAGATCATGACCTGAACCAAAATCAAGAGTCAGACACTTAACTGACTGAGCCGCCCAGGTGCCCCAATCCTTGAGCACTTTTTTGATCCCTTCCTTCAACCACTTGTTTAATTTACATGATGCTATTGCAATTCTTAATTGTGTGCATGAGTAGACATGGACACATGCCATTCACAGAGCAACCCCCCATGAAGCCTGACATACAATAAGTTACCCATAAACATCCACTGAGTATTTGTCGAGTTGAAGGTGTTGACCTTTGAGTACAAGGCTCATGTCTGCGATCAACAGGAGCCACTGACTTGGATATACGTGAGCACACATGTGCACGCACACACACCAAACACAACCAGCTCACATGGTGACAGATGATACTGGCCACAAACACAGTGTCACCAAGGGCAGCAGCTTCAAACACAAAGCCAAAACACTGACCATGGATTACATCCAGTTTAAGTTACCTGGTTTGGTTCTTTGATGTATGTATGTAGGTATGAAGATTTTACTTATGAGAGAGAGAGCAAGCATGCATGCGTGCCTGAGCAGGGGGAGGTGCAGAAAGGGAGGGAGAGGGACAGAATCTCCAGCAGACTCTGTGCTGAGCATGAAGCCCCATGAGGGGCTCGATCTCATGGCCCTGAGATCAGGACCCAAGCAGAAACTAAGAGTCAGATGCTTAACTGAGTCAGCCAGGCACCCCTCTTTGCATGTTTTTAATCAGGCAGTTGCCAAAACTGACACAATCAGTAAGGCCATAATCTCTCCAGTCTTAGTATCTCTGCTGAATTTCTAATGGGGACATAAGAGTCTTGGCCCCAGGGTTTGGATTTTTTTAAGCAAAGCAAATTCAGCACAGACACAAACAGCAGGAAAAGGCAGCAGTTACAACAACGTTGCAAACAGCCAATGTCTTTTCAGGTTCCTGCCTGGTGGCAGAGGCCTTCTGTGCTTGGCCCCACTTGCCTTTTGTATCCTTACGCAGGTGGCCAGCCTATGTCTCCCCTGCCACCCCCGGCTCTCCTCCTTGCCCTGCTCTGGACTGCCCACCTCAGAAAATGGGGAGGCTGCTGCCCTCAGAACACCCATCAGCTATGTAGGAGCCGACACCCTCAGATCGCTCCCAGCTCTTTCCCGCCTGCTTTGGAAGAAGCCGCTACCGGAACACCCACCCCTACCCAGCTCCGACCCTCTCTTCTCCTGCCGTAGCCTTCATGCGAGACTGATCATTTCTGTGAACTATTTACCCATCACCTCTCACTATAAATATGGTATAGACAGTCCACAACTTAAATGGTTCAACTTACAACTTTTCAACTTTATGGTGGTGTGAAGGCTGTACACATTCAGTAGAAACTGTACTTCAGATTGTGAGTTGTGAGCTTTCCCAGGCTAGCGATACGCAGCCCGACACTCTCCGGTGAGGCTGGGCGGCAGCGGTGAGCCACTGCTCCCAGTCAGCCACGTGATCTCACAACGCTCTGCGCCGTGCACCCACTCTGTTTCTCACTTTCACTACCGTATTCAGTAAATTACGTGAGCTATTCAACACTTTCTTACAAAAGAGGCTTTGTGTGAGATGAGCTTGCCCCGCTGTAGGCATAAGTGTTCAGTTAGGGTAGATGAGGCTAAGCTGGGATGTTCAGTAGGGCAGGTGTACTGAATGCATTTTTGATGTATGTATTTGCAACTTCTGATGGGTTATCAAGAGGGCGCCCCATCGTAAGTTAATGATAATTTGTACTTGGAATCCCTATTTGAAATAAGAGAAAACAAATGTTAAAATCCTTTTAACAGACAGGGTGTAATACATCTGCTTACCCTGGGGAGCAGCACCCACGCACACACACAGGGACTTTCTGTCCCCAGAGCTGTTCATGCAGGGAGCACACAAGATTTCACCTGCAACTATCAAATCACACTGGAAGGGACCACAAAGGGCCTCTAACAACACTAGACCCCAGATTTTTGGATTCCAAGGAAGGTGACATTGCCTCTCTCACACTATCAATCCTACATAATTAAAAGGGAAGGAACAATAGGGGCCTGCAAATACTTTATTTTGCCAAGTGAGAAGCGTTTTGTTATTGTTGCTGTTGTTTGTTTTCTGTTTTTTAAATCACCATCTAGGGACGCCTGGGTGGCTCAATAGGTTAAGCGCCTGCCTTCGGCTCGGGTCATGATCCCAGGGTCCTGGAATCGAGTCCCACATCAGGCTCCCTGCTGAGCGGAAAAAGCCTGCTTCTCCCTCTGCCTGCTGCTCCCCCTGCTTGTGCTCTCTTGCTCCTTTTCTCCTCTCTCTCAAATAAATAAAATCTTTTTAAAAAATCACCATCTATTTCAGGAAAGGATACTTTAATGTTAAAAAAAAAAAAGACATGCTATCAGAATGACAATGAATATATTTGGCTTTACGAAGCTCTCACGTCACTGAATTTATTTTGCCATGAACTCAAATTGGTTTGGGGATAGACTAGGTTGTTCCAAAATTTCAGACCCTTCAGGAACCAAAATTTCAGTCATTCAAGAACCACTGTCACACCATTAACTGTACTAGTTATTTAGTATTATTCATTACATACACTCACATTTTTACTTATACAATCTTATTTTAAAAGAAAACATTGGATCACCCCCATAAAATGAAAATCAATATCACTTGCCACGAATAAAAGGCAACCTGTGAATAAATACAGTAACAATACAACGTGTTATTAAATTCAGCTAGACAGTGTTGCTTGCTGAGGCCTGATCTCTCTCTGTTTACAAGGGAGATTGGCAGGTGTAAGTGTGGCTGTTACAGACTGTCACCAAACCAAACTGTTCTCTTTGACAAAATCAGAAGGACTGAAAGTAAACGGAGAAGAAATTACTTCCACACAAGGTGATACAGTATTATTTGGTGCTGGATGCAGGGCCCATGTCAAACCTCTTCTAGTGCCTCACCTACCACTCTCAGAGTAATACTAACGAAGACACTTTGGTGCACGAATCTCGTTAATTCATTCCTCCGTTAAAGCATTTATGGCACACCTACCATGTTTCAAGGGCCGTACACAACAGAGGAGAGGAACGAAAAAACAGACATGGTACCTTCTGCAAAACTCACCTTCTAGTGAAGAAACACAGTAAACAAATTGTGTTTGTGTCGTTTCCTATAAATGTGTGTGGTGTGTGCGTGAATGTGTGTGTATACATGTGAGATATGGGATATACATATCTGCCTAAATTTGGTGAGTGCCATAAAGGAAAAATGCAAGATATTTTGTGGTACAGTTTTAACAGTAAAGCCTTCTTAAGGGCGTCAGGAAAGACCTGTATGAGGATAAACCCATTAAGCTGAGACCTCAAGGAAGAGCAAGATTTCGCAGGCTGAAAGCGCGGGGGCTGGGGATCCCAGGCAGTGGTAACAACAATATGGCAAAGAGTTTGGCTCCTTTGGGGAACTGAGAAAAAGAGGGGTGGCTGGAGCGTAGCCACTAGCAAGAGGAAGATGTAATCAGAAGGGAGGAGACGCAGTCTCCCTGTCTCTGCCCAGTGACCAGACACTGTCTGCCTTGCCTCTTTGTGCAAAGATCTCTTTCCATTTTTGTACAGCTCCCTAGAAATGTCTTCTTACATTAATGAGAAATCTCTCTCTAGAGTTTTCACACACTAATATATCAGTTCAACCCTGTGCCTCACACACAGAAACAAATGTAATCCCTCCTCTACGGTGACAGCCCTCCAAATATCTGTAGACAGCCAGTGTGTTCGTTAATCCTGAACCTTCTCTTCCAAGCTGAACCACCGAAGCTCCCAGGCTGCATGTTGTCTGTATCACTCTTAGGAGGAAGATAGATTTTCCAGGGTCCATTTCTGTTATGGGATTGAATTTCCTTCTCCACAGAAAATCCAAAATTGATTTTCGACCTTGCATGTTGTTTTTTCTCTGCTTCTAACTGCTTTTCTTGGTAACACCCAAGTAAGTTATGATCAGAGTTGAATTTCTCGAGAACTAGGAAATCCCAAATGCATGCCGCCAGCAATATTCACTCTTTCTTTCATGTCTCTTTCCTGCAATTTGGAAGACAAATTCTATGTGTAGGGGTGGGCTAAGGATCTTTTTCAAATAGTGGAATGGCACCGGACATTTATCTAAGCTAAATTCAAGAAAAATCATAACTCAAAGTCTGTGATAAAAAAAAAAACTATAGTCTTTACTCTATGAACTTCCATGTATTTGGAGGAGGCATGGAAATGTTACATTCAGGGAAGGGGAGTATGATGAGGAAAACTGCTCCTCATTGCTTCAGCTACAGACCCAGATTCCCCTGAAACTAGGGCGAGGTTACAGGGGTGGTGTTGTGTAAGCAGGGCGTTCTGCCAGGCAAAGAAGAGATCATACATTTCCACTTCAAACCTGGAGTGGAAAAAAACACATAAAACTTCACGAATAAATAAAGCTGCTCTGGCGTGCTGAATGAAAGTTCGGCGGCCTTTATTTACACGTTTTATCCAAGTAAGTCAAAGTCTCTCAATATTCCTACCCTCTGCCTGCTCCCTCTCCTCTTTTATCGCATTAGGCAAGATTTCTAGATTTTTTAAATTTATTGTTTTTAGTAATCTCTACACCCAACACGGGGCTTGAACTCACAACCCTGAGATCAAGAGTCAATGCTGCCCCACATGAGCCAGTCAGGTGCCCCTAGATTTCTAGGATTTCTTGATGCTTCCAGCTGTACGGGGGACAGTCCCCAGGGAAGAAGGGCTGGCTTCCAGATGATGTGTTACTCTTAAAGCTCTCTGAGCCCGTCAGCCTTCCCACCCCGTGGCTGTCCTACTGCTCATTATGCTTTCGTCAGGCAGAACGCCAGAGGAGGCAGTGTGGCTTGAAAAGGAGCAGGAGAGAGTCGAAGAGACAAGATGCTTCTCCCTATCGGTCCACGTATGGTTAGGGTCGGTAGTCAAGGGTACGAATATTATAGGGAAACTCTGTCCTTTCCTCATTAGCCTGCACTCCACTTCTGAACATGAGAGAAGAAATAACATTCAGGAAAAAAAGTCTTTCAACATGAGCAAAATTACATCACAAACGGCATTAAAACTCCACAGACTTAAGTGAGAGATGGAAGAGCCTCTCTCTCTTATGGGAAGTACCCAGTACATATAACCAGAGGGACTAGTGTTTAGCATTAAATTATCAGTTCCTGGAGGGCAGAGACCATGTTTACTCACCTTTATATTCCTTCAATGGTTGACACAACCTGCACATTAGGTGTTCAACAAAATATGTGACATGAATTTGATTCTTAAAAATAGTAACATGTAGGCACTGAAAAACATAAGAGTTATCTGCTGGGTGGTAGAACTAAGGTGATTTTTATTTCTGATTTTGCCTTTTCCACATGTTCCTGATTTTCTCCAGTGAACATGAATATATTTAGTCAGAAAGTTACCATTATAAATAAAATTTGGGGGGGGGGCCTGGGTGGCTCAGTCGCTGTTTGACTTTGGCTCAGGTCATGATCTCAGGGTCCTGGGATCGAGCCCCACGTTGGGCTCAGTGCTCAGCGGCAGTCTGCTTCTTCTTCTCCCTCTGCCCCTCCCCCTGCTCATGCACTCATGCTCTCTCAGATAAATAAATAAAATCTTAAAAAAATAAAAATAAATAAAATTTTGGGAGGGGTGTCTGGCTGGCTCAGCTGGTAGAGCTTACAACTCCTGATCTTGGGGTTTTGAGTTTAATCCCCATGTTGGGTGTAGAGATCACTTAAAAAAAATAACAATAATAATAATAAAATTCTGGGAATTGGAAAGGATCAGAGAAATTAGTCCAATCCCCTCATCCCTTACACATGGAAATTGGGGCTCAGAGAAGCTAAATGATGTGCCCAAAGGCTCACAGCTTGCTAGTGAGAAAGCAGAAATAAATAAAACCGGTCATTTGTGTTTCTCAGCCTAGTACCCTTTCTTCCACTACACCTTTTGCCTTCCGGAAAAGACACAGTTTTAGTGAGACTCTATCTAATGTTTTTAAAAGCCTCTAACCCACTCTAAAGGCAAACTGTACTGCCCAGTGAGCTTATTCCCATAGAAGACATTATTTTTGAAAGTACAAAGCAGAGTGTAGTTTAAAAGTCATTAAGGAAAATATCCTCTGCTGTTGCTATAGCAAAACCCTTGGCCCCTTCCTGATGAAGGATGACCCCAAAACAACCTGTGAAATCCGAAATAAAGCTTAATACCTGTGAGCAGCTGAACAGTACACGCCACCTAGAAAGGAAGGTTCATGCATTAGCTTTGCTTCTCAGCAGGTAAGAAGGCTTCGGGGCTGGGAACTCATCTTCCACCAAACTTTTATTGGTGTATGAGCTTCAAACTTTTTATTATAAAAATTTCAAACACACAAAAGAGGGGAAACATTAAAATGAATTCCCATCTATCATCAAGCTTTAACAATTATTGATTTCTGGCTATATTCCCAGCCACAATCCACCTTCCCACAGCTAATCTTGAAATCAACCCAAACATATTTCACCCATAGATACATTAGTATGTATTTCTAAAAGATAAGGACTCTTGTTTTTTAAACATGACCACACAACTATATTATACCTAAAAAATTTGACAAACCCTTAATATAACCAATATCCCATTTGTGTTCTAATTTCCACAATTATCTTTCAACTATTTCTACAGGCGATTTAATGTGTCAAGCACTATGCATTTTCTCTGTTAATCCTTACGATGACACAAAACGGAAATGATATCATCCTCATTTTGCAGGTAAAACTGAGCTCAAATGCAGAGTCAGACCTGGCTTCAAAACCCTGTCATTTGAGCTCTTCAATGCCGGCCCTATGCCACCCCCTCCACCATCTCCTTTTGACATGTTCATTGGTTCCAAAGTACAGGAAAACATTACAGGTCTTTCTGAATTTAGTGTATATTGAGAGTGGGAGTAGATGAAAAGGACATACGTAATTCTTGTCCCCAAGGTCTGGGAGGGGTCTTTAGGGCAGGCTCTGACCCAGAGAACAAGTAGAGAAGGGCCCTTGAATGTACGAGCTGCCCCAGACTTCGCCTGGAATTACAGGTGTCAAGGCCTATCCTGGAAAAGTCCTACTACCCAAAGCCCTTGCCAAGGCCACTCTGAGCTGCGGGGTGCTGTGGAACAGCCCCTGATCCTGTTCGATCGGAGCATCCCAGATCCCACCAGGAAGAAGGTGGGTTATCAGACAGAGTACCTGCAAGAATCAGATGGCAAACTCTAGTTGCGTAATTAGAGGTGAGATTAATAAAGGGATTGTTTACAAAGGTATGGGTGGGTGCGGGGAAACTTTAAGAGGTAGTGCAGTACCCGGGACTCATAACCAGAGGGACTTTCACCACCGCAGGTCTGCCAGGTTGAAGGGAGGGAACGTTTACGGACCCTGGAAGGAGGCAGTAAGATGGAGAGCCGCTTGACCGGAGCTGAAACCTGCGGTTGAGGGACTCAGGAGCCAGGGGTGACTTAACAGGAAGGAAGTGGGGGGGAGTTACCCCGATATCACTCTTCTCCCTCTGACCACTCTCACTGGCCTCCCCACTGGCTGAAACCAATGGGGAACCAGAGGGTGAGGGAACCTGGTAACTGGTTCACACAGAGCAACCTCCCAGGGCTCACAGTAGGGTGGGGGGTCTGGAGCAGCCAGCGGAAGCCGTCTAGCGCCTAGGGGCTCACAGCCACCCTCCTGAGTACACTGAGCAGCAGCTTCAGCGGACAGATACTCGGCGATGCCGAGGATGCCGAGGATGCCAGCTCTCCAAGCACTTCCACGGGCAGCCCTCTCCGCAGTTATATCTGGCTGGGGCGGCTGGGGACGGTCAGGGTGATCAGATCAGGCCACTCCTCAGTTTTAAATCCTCCAGCAGATTCCACCTCATTCAGAACAAAATCCAAAGTCCTAACATGGCCTGCACAGCCCTGTACGGTCTGGCTCCTGCCTCCCTCTCTAACCCTATTGCCTGACTCACACGCGCAAACACGGGTATCTGCTGAATGAATTAATGTACATGCGCAGACATGAGACACAGACCGGCTTTGTTTCAGCTGAGCTCAGCACCCCAGAGCACTTGGCCAAGACCCTTGGGCAAACAGCCCTCTTATTACATCTATTTTAATGCCTTTTCATAACTACAAAGGTAATTCATGTTCACTGTAGAAAGTCTGGGAATCCATAAAGAACAAAAATTTGAAGATAAAAATGATTCAGAGATAGCCACTGTCAACACTTTTTTATGCATACGTTTATTATACAAAATTGGAATATTATTATTCTTAATGTTTTGTGACCCACTCTTAACAATGTGGCATTATTGTTTTAAGACTGCACTGCATCCTGGGGCGCCTGGGTGGCTCAGTTGGTTAAGCTGCTGCCTTCGGCTCAGGTCTGATCTCGGGGTCCTGGGATTGAGCCCCGTGTCGGGCTCCCTGCTCAGTGGGGAGTCTGCTTCTCCCTCTCCCTATGCCCCTCCTCCCACTTGTGCTGGGTATCTCTTAAATAGATAAATAAAATCTTAAAAAAACAAAACAAAAACTGTACTGTATGCCACTGTATGCCCAGACAAGGTTGTCACTACCCCTGCGCTGCTGGATGCCTCATCTGCTTCTCCTTTTTTGCCTAGCGTAAAAAAATATATAAACATTCTTAAAATCTATGTACATTTCCATTATTAAATGCTCCAGATAGATGCCTATAAGTGAAATTGCTTGACAAATCGAAATACAAACTACAGCATTTGTAAGTGTTACTAAATTGCTCTCCAGAGCAACTGCGTCAATTAATACTCCCGGCATCAATACTAAGAATATTCATCTCTTTTTTCCTTTATTCACACTGGGTGTTGATATATTTTAATAATATCTAATACCATGTTGTAACTGACTGTTAGCTCTCTCTATTAGCTCACAGATTTCTTGAGAATGAGAATTATGTCTTTTCCTTCTGTTTACTTCTGATATGCAACAGGCACTTTGAGTGGATGGATGAACGGACAGATGGATGAACAGATGGGTGGATGGATGGACAGAAGGACTGGATGAAAAGATGGATGGATAGATGGGATATATGAATTTTGTCAAGGAATACCAGGAGCGACACTGAGCCACATGATCAAGTGGTCTTTTTCCAGTTTCTAGGACTCTCCTGACCGATCTGCATGTTCACCACCGGGACAGTCCCTCTTCCCTGGTGAAATGCTGCTGAGCATCCCCTTGCTTTTGATTCTGGAGCATTGGGCTCACACCCCACCAGATCGGGCTCTCACTCCCACTTGGCCCTGGCAGAAGAGGTATTAAAATTACTAATTTTGGCTTACATGATATTTACCATCTGAACTATAACTAAATAATGTTTTAACAGCAGAATAACAAGTTCCAGATTTCCCTCAGCAAAGCAAAACGGAAAGTCAACACCACACTGGACTGCTCCACAGGACCCAAACCTACTAACTGGAAGGATACAATCACTTGTATCTACAGGGGCTGCATCTGACCCAGAATTTGTGTTAAAATTTTAACCCAATAAGGCCATGCTGGAGAGCTGCCAGGTACCCATCCACCCTACATGTAGACCCCAATTTGTCAGTCCTCAGAAATCCCTACAGGTCGGACCAGGTCCTTTTTGTCGGTATATCTCCTGTATTTGGCATTGTTTGACATCTGGTAAATACCTATTAAGTGTCTAGTGAATATGCAGACATCAAAAAGAGGGACTATGGGATGAGAAGATGCACAGAAATCTGGTTACACTGAGTGAGCAGATGTATACCTCATAAATTCTGGAACCTGGATTTGAACCTGTGTCAGAAACAACCCCATTCATTTTCTCTGTGCTATGCTGCCTTCCAACATTAGAGAAAAATGTTTAACACCCACTATATGAGAATTTTTGTTGCAATAAAGAATCTGAATCATAGTTTCAAATTTAAAATGCCTCAAATAGGGGCACCTGGCCAGCTCAGTTGGTAGAGCATGTGACTCTTGGTCTCGGGGTGGTGAGTTCTACCCCCACACTGGATGTGGAGATTACTTAAAAATAAAATCTTAAAAAAAAAATAAAAAGTAAAATGCCTCAAATAATCAACTATATTTTACCTGGTATGGAGATGTTCTCTCAGCAACATTCCCCTTGACTTATAAATGGCCCCTATAGTCTCAAGAGATGGAAGCAAGAACAATTTATCTATTCACAACAAATCAGTAAAATCATAATTTCTTCGGATGGAAAGGCAGAGAGCAAAATGAACAACAGACTCTCTAATTTGCTTTTCTTTTTAATATGTACCCTCTGGCTGGAGACAGGAGTTAATTTTAATTACATAAATTAATTAAGTGCCAATAACAACTTATGTGCAAATACAGCACAGGAAAATGTATAACTTACCCATTCATTTATCTGGTGGGAGGCGCTTTGGAAGTAAAGACAGCAGGTGCCTCCCTATCCTCATGAAGCTTATTGCCACCTGGGGAGACCCATAAGCAATCTGTCAGAGTATATAACATGATAAGAGCTAAGAGACCTATGGCCATGGTGTAACAGCAAGTTCTTTATCATGTTTCTCCAGGAACTATGAATGATATTAGGAGATTATAACACTAGCAGTTACCTATTTACCAAGTGCCTTACTATGAACCGGACACCTAAAACAACTCAATAAGGTAGAATCTATTATTATACCCATCTTGGAGAAGAAGAAACTGAAGCTTAGAGAGTTGAAATAATTCACCCAGCTACGAAGTTCCTAAACATGAGAAGAACAAATTGGAAATAAAGATATGAAACTAGCATATAACAATCATCGCCCCAAACATCAGTTGAAAATTAGGTACACACCTATATTGATTACCTGATGCGACATAACAAGTCACTCCCAAAACTTAGGGGTCTAGGGCAACAAACATTTATATAATCTCACAGTTTCTGTGGGTCAAAATTCAAGAGCAGTTTAGCTGGGTTGTTCTAGCTTGGGACCTCTCTGCAGTCAAGATGCTAACTAGGGCTGTGTTCATCTCAAGGCTTGACTGGGGCCGGAAGATGGACTTCCAAGCTGGCTCACTCACATGGCTGTTGGCAGGATGCCTCCACTCCCCTGCCATGTGGGCACCTCCACAGGGCCAAGCATCCTCATGACACCACAGATGGCTTCCCCCAGAACTAGTAATCCAAAAAATAGCAAAATGGAAGACACAATGCCTTTATGGCCTAGTCTCCAAAATCTAACACCATCACTTCCTCCACTTTCTATTAATTAGAAGTGAGTCATCAAACACAGCCCACACTGCAGGGGAAGAAAGTTAGACTCAATCTTTTAAACCACAGAGAATTTGTGAATATATTTTAAGACCATCACTATACCTCAGACTGGAAACTAGGATCAATTGCAGGGACCCAATCCAGAGAAAAAGGTTTGCATTTCAAAGAGTGGGTGGCAAATAAGCCAGATCCCGGGTGCTGGAGAAAATGACACCGCCGGGCCAGGCAGAGAGCTAGGGGTTTGCCCACATCTGTGAGGTGCTAAAGTGTAATTAACTCAGAGGAAGGGACTGGGGCTCAGTAAAATTCATAGTTTTAGAAACAAAAATATGAAATGAAAAACACTTTTGTTAATTTCTTTGGGTTTTCCTTCTTACTGAGTGAAAGTTCTTTTGAAAATGCCAATTTGCAGGGCACCAGGGTGGCTCAGTCAGTTAAGCGTCTGACTTCAGCTCAGGTCGCGATCCCAGGGTCCTGGGATCGAGCACTGCACTGTGCCAGGGTCCCTGCTCAGCAGGAAGTCTGCTTGTTCCTCTGCCCCTCCCCCTGCTCACTCTTCTGTCTCTCAAATAAGTAAAAATCTTAAAAAAGAAAATGCCAATTTGCTGCTTAGATGGGCCTCGAGAAAGGGGTTTAGGCTGGAGAGAAAGGTGGGATTAGGATCTCCAGTGGGCCAGAGGAAGAAAGTGGCAGCAGGGTTCAAAGGGAAGGTGACCAGGAGGGGAGAGGAGGAAGAACAGGGTCCCTCAGTAAGCTGCTCCCACCAACCTCTCCTTCGGGGCTCTCCTTGGCTTGCCTCAGACTTCTGAACATGCTGTGCTCTGCTCAAAAGAGGGAGGCCCCTCCTTTTCAGACCATAAAGGAACTGAATGGACACAAACCTCCTAGCACAGAAAGCCATTCATGGGACTTCACCAATGTAAAATACAGAGTGTGAAACGGTCCTCACGTTGTGCAGGCGGCGTTTGCACTGCAGAGTCAAGGGAAGAATAGAGGACACAGAGCCGGGAGACAGTCTAGCATCATGGATACATGGATGATGTGGCAGCTGGACCTGGGTTCAAATTCCGGGACCATCTCTTACTAGCTGTGACACTGTGGGATAATTCATCTTTCTCAAATTTGGTTTCCTCTTCGTAAAGAGGGGAGTACTATTCATTTCCTCATAGGGCCATGGGGTTTAATGAGAAATCTAAGAGCTTCATGAGTTCCAGCTATTATCAGTGCATGGCAGGGACGAAGACATGAAGTTGTCCTTTAGGAATAAAAATGGAGAACATTCATTCATTTTCTGCAATTCAATGTACAGTTTATGAGAAATCCTCTCAAGCATTGTTCAAAGAACAGACAGTGAGCCACTGCACCTCCTCTCCCTCCGTGACCTCTCTGCCCTCCCATCTCTTTGCTCTCCAGGGTAAGGGGAGGGCCCCCCGCTCTGAGCTGGCATGCAGAACACAGGGAGCTGCCGGCACCTGGACACCAGCAGCATTGCCGGATATGCCAAGTCGTGGGAAGGAGCGATAGCGCCAATTCCCCCTGGTTCTCCCGTTCTCATCTTCGTGACGCCACATCCAGCAAATGCCTATACAACATCCCCCAAATTAGGGTGCCACAATGGGCCTCCTGGAATTCTAGGGAAAGGACCCCGGGGACAGGTGTGAAGGTCAGTGATGCCCCTCACTGGAGCAAAGGGTGGGAAATCATCCCCCTGGGGCTGTTCCCGCCGAGGCTTCATATCACAAGCCATGGGGCAGCGTCAGCTCACAACGGGGGGCCATGTGCTTGTGTCCAGCAGCACAGCGCCAAGGCCTTCATGAAGAAGAAAACAACTGTATAGGTGTCGTAACGAATATAAAAAGCAGCTGAAAGAGCAATTGCCACTTCCATATTACATGACCAAATGTGAACTGGTTAGATGACCATCCCACCTTCCAGTGGGGATGGGGATGAGCTGATGCCCCTGGCTGGCCAGCACACCGAGGTTAGAAACGTTGAAAGTCCCCTTCCAGATCTTACCCTGGAATGTTTCCCACATCTCATCAGGGAAATATTCCTTGGTAACTTTAGGCCCACGCAGTCTTACCCAGTTAATAACCTTTCCTAAAAGCAGGCAAGCCCAAGTTTATTAAGGACCAATCTGCAAGTATAAAACCTTCATCAACTATTCATGCCTCTCTGGAGCTTAAATGGGACTTCCAGAGAACAGTGTGGGGGACTTAGCATCTAATTACAAACCCTGCAAGAAAATCAATTTATTCTGGATTCTTGGAAGAAAAATAGTGTTGCTATTTACTTTTAATAATAAAACTGCTCAGCACCTTAAGACTGTCTCCTGCCTTCACTGGACACATCGCCAGCTACACGTGATCGCATATCCACGAGGCTTCTGGGGCTGATTCTGGGCCACCAGCCTCTGGCCCTTACCAAGCACTAGGAATATTTGAAGTTCTCTGTGCAATACTTTCTACAGCCACAGGAACAATAACAGCAACAACCCCAACACTTACTCAGCCTTTCCTATGTGCCAGGTACTGTTCTCAGTATTTATGAGTATTACATCTTTTCAAAATTTTCACAACTCCCTTGAACGGTAAGTTCTGATATAATCCCTGTCTTTTACAAATGCAGACACTGAGGCATGGACAAGATAAATAAGGAGGCTGCCCAAGGTCCTACAAGTGGCAAAGCTGTAGAGCTGGGATCCAAGCCCACAGTCTGGTCTCAGAGGCTGCGCACCTGCCACCACGTTATTCACACTGGCTCGCTGCATTCTGTATGGCTTTCTGGGGTTTCTCATGACACTGGAGGATGAAGCTCCTCTCCCCCGTGCTGGTACCCTAGAAAAACCCCAGTCTAGCATTAGATGGTGGTCATCAAATACTCAATGTCCACACCTCTGTTTCCACACCAGACAGGACTGATGTTTCATGCTTTTTTTTTTTTTTTAACTTAACCCTGACTCTCTTAGATTTCTCACCTCACATGCTATTTTCTAGTGATGATCAAAACTTCATTTCCCTTAGGAAGCAAAATAAATTAGAACACAGCTTTCGAAGACAAAGATAGATTTCAACTGCCCTTCTGCTAGTTCTGGATGAGTGACCTTGGGGAAGTTATTTAACATTTTGGAGTCTTAGATTCCTTGCCTATAAAATGTGAATAACCACATTTACCTTTAATATTATCATGAGAAACAAAGGATAGAGAAGTATATACAGCACCTATTATAAGCAATAAAGAGTAACTCCCTAAGGTTTTTTCCTGTTCTAAAAGTCTGTAACTATTTAGCGTTATTGCTTGGGTGGTTATGTATCTCCAAGGAAGGTTTAGGTTTGCTGGCTTATTTCATTCTAAAGTATGTCCCTTGGGTGTGGAAAATCAACAAACAACTTTTGATTATCTACCAGTTAGGCAGCCCTGCTCTAAAGCCAAGGAACTTACATCCAGGGAGCAATAAGATACATGTGCATGGAGAGATGACCAAGTGTTCCAAGAAGTAAACAACTGAACAGGAAACGAACAGAAGAAGACACTTCCCACTGAGCCCTGTGTGAGGTCAGATGAAAGAAATTTTTAGGAAAGAACAGACCCGAACAGGCAGGGAAGATAGGGAGAAAAATTCCAGGGAGGACTGAAAGAAAGAGAGCGAGCGAGAAAGCAGTAAGGTCTAAGATACAAAGATGGACCACCACCAAATATATCCAGTCAACAGTAAGACAGGTGGCTGGACAGCAGAGTTTATGGCAGGAACTCAGGATTAAATAATTAATTGACAGTGGACACATTATCATTGCATTTTGCTAAACCATTTACCAAGTGCTTTACATGTGTGACCCTATTTAATCTTTACAGGGGCTGTGCTAAGCCAGCATTATCTCTATTTTGCAGTTGGGAAAACACACTCAAAGAGACACAGATTCACATTATTTGCACATTTGATTCTCAAAAATAATTCTGAGAGATAGCCAGGGCAGTCCTTACCTCCATTTCAGAAAAAGGTAAATTAAGGCTCAGAGAGCCCAATGATCTAACCCAAGTGGTTCTCAACAAGAAAACGAAAGATCCACCACCTTCTTTTTATAATTATATTTATAATGCCACCTTTATTAATCTGAAATGAAATAAAACTCAAACAATGTAATATCCATAATTGTAACAACTACAACTGCTCCCACAAATATCAAAGTATTGCCTCGGTGATAGGACTCCTTACATTAAGACCCATGCAAAGTCAAAGGCAGAGCAGGTCTCAAACTCAGATCCCTGGACTTTTGGAGCAAGACCCTTCCTCCTTGAGAAGGTGGGATGTGGCGAGAGTAAAGCCGCGGGTGGGAAGGCTGGATATCCACATGGTCAGGCCTTCAGCTTCTTGCCCCTCTCACGCTGGCTGCCAGTACCGAGACGACGGTGACAGTAACAGCAAGCACATCCACTCACCTCCTCAGCTTTTAATCTCTAAAACTCACCCTGCTGACACAGAAATCAAACCGTTGTCTTCTACTCTGTTATGGTAAATATTCCACACCCTACTCCTAACAGCAATAGCCAAAAAACACAGCCACTTGAAAAGAATCACTTACATTCTTCGTGGCCAACTCAAATCATGCTACAGAATGAAACAAGACGTTAGGAAACAAGATACTTGTTTTAAAAGCGTGTGCTTGGCTCTGGGCTCGCGATTAGGTTTATCTTCCTCTTGGTTAAACCACGTGACAGAACTGAAGTCTTTGATCTACCCTGCCAACAAAAACCAGCAAGTCATCCAGAGCTCACATTCCAGAGGCGCCTTTGGGAGATTCTGGACTGACAAATTTTATGCACAGGTTTTCAGGGAGAAAAGCCAAACATTATTTTCGTTCTCGCGGTTTAATTCCTGTGCTTTAACCATGTTGGCATGCTAGAAACCCATGCCATGATCAATCAAACAGTAAGCAGCATGCACTTCTTTCAGCAGGTGCGTACAGTCTTTCAGCAAACAGTGAAAAATAAAACACAGCTACCACATAGAAACTGCTTTCCTATGGCTCACATCCTTAAGTTCCATCTTCCCAGAATCACTCTTTCAAATGATGACTCAGCACGTTCACAGCACAAGGAACGTAACAGGTTTACAGCAGGCGCTGGTGGTCTGCCCAGGATTCCACCATCTGGGGAAGACAATGAGCCAGGCACCCAGGCACAAGGCCCAATGTTTGGGGGCAACTGGAAGGGCCATGGGAGCTCAGAGTTAAAGCAGAGTCCAGTCAATGTTTGGCCAGGTGTTAACCGAAGCCAGGCATAGTGTGGATAAATAAATCTACATTCAATCTCAAGTTTAAATTATCAGATAAAACCTCATAAGATTAACAGATAAATCTCTCTCGATTAGCCTTAACCATACCTCCTGGTAGTCTAAGATGGACTTATTAGACGGAAGAGGGACTGTTGGTTTATAAAAAGTCAGTTGAGCTCTAGGAGCCAAACAGCAATTGAAGAGGAACACCAGGTGCGGAAAGGAGATGACTGCAGGTGGGATGTGTAGACGTGCAGCAATACTGGTCTATACCGCCTGGCCTACAAAGTCTCAGACAGAAAGACTTACATGTCAAAGAAAGACAGAACAAAAATATCTTTAAGGTTTGTTAAAGTTCTCTGATGCAAAGCTCAATTTCATTAATTGTCTCTGTAAAAGAAAAAAATTGTTACATTTTTAGGAAATGGATAAATATTGCCAAAGATTTATTTCTTACAACTTTGGGAAGCAAACTATTTTATTTTTCTTTTTTTCTCATATTTTCAATGGCAAGCTAATTTATCTTCAAAAAAAGGTAGAGCATTCTATTTTATGGAGGGTGAGAAAAAGACTGCTTAATTTTATAAATAAAATCTGATTTTCTTATTTTTTTGAGAGAGAGAGGAAGAACGCAAGCGAGGGGTGGGTGCGCAAAGAGAGAACCCCAAGCAGGCTCCACGCCCAACATGGAGCCCAAAGCTGGGCTTGATCTCATGACCCCAAGATCACGATTTGGGCTGAAACCAAAAGTCGGACGCTTAACTGACCGCACTGTTTTAATGATATGAGGACATTTGCATCTCGTAGAATGCTAGGATCCTGCTGCTGAAGTTTTTTAACAGCTTTTTTTTTGAAATGTTACTTATATACCATCATTGAATTGTTTAATGTATACAACTCAATAACTTTTAGTACATTAGTATATTACAACCATCACCATAATCTACTATTAGAATATTTTCATCATTCCCACATGAAATCTTATACATATTAGCAGTCACTCTCCATCCTCCCGACACCTGCCCCCTCCCCCACCCTAGGTACTTACTTACTATTTCCTGTCTCTATAGATTTGCCTATTGTGGACATTTCATATAAATAGAATCACACACTATGTGGTCTTTTGTGACTGGCTTCCTTCACTTAGCATGTTTCTGAAGTTCGTCCAGGTTATAGAATGTATCAGTATTGCATTCTTTTGATTGTCAAATAATATTCCATTATATGAATATACCTCATTTCGTGTATCTGTTTATCAGTTGAAGGATATCTGGGTTATTTCCAATTTTTAGCTGTTACGAATAGTGTTGCTATGAACATTTTTGAGCAAGTATTTATACGCACATCTTTCACTTTTCTTGCATATATACCCCCTACGAGTGAAACTGCTGGGTTATATGGTAACTTTATGGTTAGCATTTTGATGAAGTGCCAAACTGTACCCCAAAGTGTCTGAACCATTCTGCATATCCACCAGCAGTATGTGAGAGCTCCAATTTCTCCAGATTCTTGACAACATTTGTTCTACTCCATCTTTTTTGATTACAGTCATCCTAGCTCATGTAAAGTGGTATCTCACGTTGTTCTGATCACTATGCCACGAGTAATGGTGTTGAGCATCCCTTCATGTACGTATTGGCCACCATGTCTACATCTTCAGAGAAATGTGCACTTAAGTCCTTTGCCCATTTTTAACTGGGTTATTTGGGGGTTTTTTGTAATTGTTGAGTTCTAAGGGTTCTTTATATATTCTGGAAAGAAGTCATTGAGATATGTGATTCACAAATATTTCCTCCCACTCTATGAGTTGTCTTTTCATTTTCTTCATGTGCTTCATTCTCTGAAGCACAAATTTTTATTTATTTATTTGTTTGTTTGTTTATTTATCTATTTATTTTTAAAGATTTTATTTGAGAGAGAGTGTGCGCATGAGAGAGAGCAAACCCAAGCGGGGGAATGGCAGAGGGAGAGGGAGAAGCAGACTTCCCTCTGAGCAGGGAGTCTGACACGGGGCTCGATCCCAGAACCCTGGCAGCACAACCGAGGTTGAAGGCAGACGCTTCAACAACTGAGCCACCCAGGCACCCCGAAGCACACATTTTTAATTCTGATGATGCTAAAGGATTTTTAAGTTGATCTTGGGTGCATATCCTATAGGGGAGGTGAAATTAAGATGAGGACCTATTTGTACACCCATATTCATTAGCAACATTTTCACAATAGCCAAAAGGTGGAAGCAACTAAATGTCCTTTGACTGATGAATGGATAAACAGAATGACGTACGTACATACATCGTCTATATAACTCAACCTTAAGTAGGAAGGAAATTCTGGCACATCCTATAACATGAATGAAACTTAATTACATTACGCTACCGTGAAATAAGCCAGTCAAAAAAGGACAAATACGGCATGATTCATTTATATACGGTACCTAAAAGAGTCAAATTCATAAATTCAAAGAGACAGAAAGCAGAATGGTGGGAAAGCAGACAGGGCTGGGGCAGGGGACTGAGGGGTTACCGTTTAATGGAGATAGAGTTTCAGCAGTTTGGGAAGATGAAGAGTTCTGCAGATGGACAGACGGTGGTGACAGCTGTACATCACTGTACTTAATGCCACTGAGCTGTACACTTAAATAAAAGTAGTTAAAATAGTAACAAAGTTAGTTAGTTCCCCATCCTTGGGTTTTGGTTTCATCACCTTGCTCTCTCCTGGCACCTTCTCTGCCAATAAGTAAGGTGGGCCAACAGCACCAAAAGTGAAAGTCTCCAACAGTCTAAGAACAAGCAGCCTTCAGAGTTAATGAGACAGCAAACATGAAAACCAATTCCCCTGCTGATTCCCATATTTGAGGAGGGTTTATACAATGTGAGTGCTGGGGATTCAAAGAGGCCTAAAATAAGGACCCTGCGCCTGAGAGAAACTTACATATTAGGAATAATAATTTTCAATCCCATGAATGGGATCTGACCTAACTCAAACTTTCTGAATGAGAATTTGGTAAAGTTTGGATTGAACAACAATGCAATCAGTTTATTGAGGAAGATCTGGTTTCTTCCCTCCTCTGACACAACAGCACATCTTTCAACTCTATGAAAAGCCTGAACCACTTATTTATCCATTAAAGATGAAAAGAGAATGATTATGTAATTTGGGATCCAGACAGTCATTTTTCTGAATGAATTTATGCATATGCTTATTTACAACGATCTCATTTTTCTCCTGGCTGCACGTAAAAGATCACTGCAGTCTAATAGTACGCAAACGTAGTCAGACTGTGAAATCATTAACAGCAGAACTGTCCTGCTGAGAAGTAAGAGGAAATGTCACATATGACCAAAGGCTAAATTATCTACCAAATCAAGTCTTTGAAAATTACAGACATATTTAGTTGGCACAAGACTATACCAGAATAAGAAAATGTTCTAGCAAAGTGACTAGTCAGAAAAATCTATGTCAAAGAGAGCTTTAAAAAAGTAGCAAAAACATCTTTTGGACAGCAACAGAAATTCATTTAATAACTCAACAAATATTAAGCATCTACTATGTGCCAGGCACCACAGGTTCTAAGGATAGGATACAGCATAAGACTCAATCCTACCACAGGACCTCAGTGTCTAACCATGGGAGACAAACAAGCAACACATTCAATAAGAAGTGATAAATGCTATGACAGAAGATGCATAAGGTGCTGTGATAGCAGCAGGATCCTGGAGTGGCATGGAGAAATCAAAGGAGATTTGCTGGAGGAGGGGAAATTTAGGGTGCATAGACGTAGCTAGGCCAAGAAGGTAGAGAGAGGGCTGGTGCTGCTGGAAGAGAGAACAGCACCTGCAAGGAGATGGCTCACCTACACAAGCAAAACCCCAGGCTCTGGAGTCGGAGAGAGCCAGGACGCAGAAATGCTCTGCCACTTGTTAAATAAGTGACCCTGCAAGTTAATTAATGTTTTCCAGCCTCAATTTTTTTGTCTGTAAAATGGAGATAGCAAATTATACCTCCTTAGAGGGGATTAAATGAGGTAAGAAATTAAATGAGGTAAGAAAAGCTTAGTAAACATAAGTATTCTCATCAAGATGATGCTCTCTTCTTTCCAAAAGTGTGAGTTATGTACGATTCCCTTTTTGCTGTGTCTGCCAGGAAGCTCCCCATAAAAATCAATCAAAAACCTACTTTAGCATTATGGACAGTAAGTAGTATTTTGCACTCTCTTCTTTTCCTTGGTTCTGATTTTCAATTTCTAGATCCACTTCATTAATGTCATTATTATACATCTGTTGACAGTCACTTCAATTTTCTTTTTTAAAGGAGTGACATAAGTCAAATAAAACTCTCTGGAATCCTTTATAGTCCATCGAAAATAGCATATAGTTTAGCACCTCCTAAGTGAGCTCCTTAGAACCGTCCATTGTTCGAAGCTCTTATGACGTGCACTTCTTTTACTGGCCTAATTTGGTATTCAGAGGCCACAGTAAAAGTTTTATCCATTATAGAACAGACACTGCTTGACTTGGCCATTCCAGCTGCCACCTTCATGATCTCCTCGAAGAGACGTTCTGCCTTAACACACAAACACCATGTTTCATCCTGACACAGTGCCTGTGGTTAAAAAGTGATTGCTATCATTTTCTCAACAGAAAAAGTACATTCTATTGCAATTCCCCGTTGCAGATATTTCAAACCATCTAATATATGCCCCTTTAAAACACTGCACTAGCTGCCTTGGTAAAGACTGTTGATTTTATCCTGCATAAATTTTACAAGATAGAGAACAAAAGGGAAAATACCAGGAGATTCAATAACTCTCTCTGGTTTTATTTAAAGGAAAAAATTATTCTCTTCTCTCTACAAGGACATCTTTTTCCTTTCCTATCCATACCCATTGTCTCATGTTTTGAAAATCATGTAAGATACAAATAATCCCAAACCCAGCAAAACGCAAGAAGGTTCTCATGAAAATTAACTCTTCTTGTAGCACATAGGCAGGATTTCTGTTACACTGTTTGGTGGTACGTGCATTTATTCATTCTTTCAGTGATATTTATCAAGCACCTACTATGTGCCAGGCAGTAGGCAAGACAGACTCTAGCTACCCTTTGCCCACACCATATCATTCTGGGAAACACAAAAACGTTTGCTGAGAGGATTTTCTGCCTGCACGCTACAGGATGGTTGCACAGGTTGGGTTGGTTTTTTTTTTTTTTAAGATTTGAGAGAGAGCGTGCGTGAGTGGGGGAAGGGGCGGAGGGAGAGGGAGAGAATATCAAACAGAACCCTCACTGAGTGTGGAACCTGACGCAGGGCTCGATCCCACAACCCTCAGATCATGACCTGAGCCAAAACCAAGAGCCAGATGCTTAACCGACTGGGCAGCCCAGGAGCCCCCAGTTCAAGTTTTGGAGTGTTCTTGTACCTCATGCCACTTCGGTGTTCTCACGCAACTCGTGTCTTGTCCCAGACCTCCTCGGGGAGTTCAAGACTGGCAGAGCAGCAACTCCTGGGGCACTGCCCCCGTACCGTTGACCCACAGCAGTTATGGGCTAGTCCTTGTTTTATGCCAGTTGGTAAATATTTTTAACAGCATCCCCAGTGTGCTCTGCCTAATTTCCGGTTTGGCCCACAGATCCAACACGGCAGGCCCCCATTTGCCCACCTCACCCATTTCTTCCCATCTTTTCATATCACCTTTCCCCTCACCTGCACACAGAAGCTCTGCAGGAGATCAGAGACTCCCTTCTCTCTCTCAAGAGGATCAGATCTCCGTTTCTCCATTCGACTCTCACTGACCAGCCGGGACGTTCACCCCTCCCCACAAGGTGATGTTCAAAATGTCCGCTTTGCCAGGAGCATCAAGTGAGTTAAAAGCATCCTTTTCTCTTACTAATTTGGAATCATCCCAAGGACTCTGATTAAAGCAAAAATATGCCACAAAGAAAACACAACTGTGGGTAACTAGACAATCCACACCAGGGTTTGAAAATGATTAAAACCAGTAACTAGAACTTCACTCAGGCAGAATCCCAAACTAGGGCACTAGAGGGTGCGAGTGACGGACGCGAACTCCGAGGAGCCGCTCCAGCAATGCTTCTGCAAAGCGCTGGCCTTTCATGCTCTGATGGTGACGCGCTCATTTCTCCCACTTCTCGCACACTAAATGCAAGTGTAGTTGAATGATGGCAACCAGATTGAAAGGTAACTGGGAGCTGAAAATAGAGACTTTCTCTCATTATAATAGTCCTCTACCAGAAATGTTTGTTGTGTAAAAAAGCCCTGTTCCCTGGGCACCTGTTTAAAGGAACAGCCATTCAAGAGTTTAAAGGTATAACCATTAACAGTGTTTAAGCCATGAATGTTAATAAGCCTATAAAAAATAAATGTATTTGCATTTATTTAATTTTTTTTATTTAATTAATTTTGATCAGGGACCCAGTATGACTGAATCCTATTTCAGACAAATAAAATGTGAGAGCAGTAAGTTCAAGTCATAAGCCTATTCTGCTCATCTGATTTCCTTCTAATGCCATTTTTTCTACTCCTCTTTTCCTTCTCACTCTTTCCCAAAATCAGGCACCCCACCATGCCTCATACAACTTCTTACAAGAGGCAGGATGTACACGGCTAATAACATTCTAAATGGGTGTTATCCTCAATGCAGATAAAATGAGAGCTTTTCCTCTATGGTCAGGAACAAGACAGGGATGTCCACTCTCACCACTGTTATTCAACACAGCACTAGAAGTCCTAGCTTCAGCAATCAGACAACAAAAAAGAAATAAAAGGCATCCAAATTGGCAAGGAAGAAGTAAAACTCTCACTGTTTGCAGATGACATGACACTATATATAGAAAACCCGAAAACTCCACCAACTAACTGCTAGAACTGATAAATGAATTCTGTAAAGTTGCAAGATATAAAATCAACATACAGAAATCTGTTGCATTTCTATATACTAGTAATAAAGCAGCAGAAAGGGAAATTAAGGAATGCATCCCATTTACAATTTCACCAAAAATAGTAAGATACCTAGGAGTTAACCTAACCAAAGAGGTGAAAGACCTGTACTCTGAAAACTGTAAACACTGATGAAAGAAACTGAAGACAACACAAAGAAATGGAAAGACATTCCATGCTCATGGATCGGAAGAACAAATATTGTTAAAATGGCTATACTACCCAAAGCAACCTACACATTTAATGCAATCCCTGAATCAAAATACAGAGCATTGTTCACAGAGCTAGAATAAACCATCCTGAAATCTGTACGGAACCACAAAAGACCCCAAGTCCAAGTAGCCAAAGCAATCTTGAAAAAGAAAAGCAAAACTGGAGGCATCACAATCTCAGACTTTAAGTTATATTACAAAGCTGTAGTGATCAAAACAGTAGGGTACTGGCATAAAAATAGACACACAGAGATCAATGTAACGGAGTAGAAAAACAGAAACAAACCCGCAATTATATGGTCAATTAATCTTTAACAAAGCAGGAGAGAATACCCAATGGGAAAAAGACTGTCTCTTCAACAAATGGTGTCAGGAAAACTGGACAGGAACATGTAAAAGAATGAAACTGGCCCACTTTCTTATACTATACACACAAAAAAATTCAAAGTGGATTGAAGACCAAAATATGAGACTGGAAACCACCAAAATCCTAGAGGAGAACACAGGCAGTAACTTCACTGATATTGGCTATAGCAACATATTTATGGATATGTCTCCTGAGGCAAGGGGGAAAAAAAGCAAAAATAAACTACTGAGACTACATTAAAATAAAAATCTTCTGCACAGCAAAGGAAACAATCAAAACTAAAAGACAACCTATGGAATGGGAGAAGATATTTGCAAATGACATATCCAATAAAGGGTTAGTATCCAAAATATATAAACAACTTATACAACTCAGCACCTAAAAAACAAATAATCTGATTAAAAATGGGCAGAGGATTTGAATAGACATTTCTCAAAGAAGACACACAGATGGCCAACAAACACATGAAAAGATGCTCAAAATCACTTGGCATCAGGGAGATACAAATCGAAACCACAATGAGATATTACCTCACATCTGTCAGATTAACTAAAATCAACAATACAAGAAACAACACGTGTTGGCAAGGATGCAGAGAAAGGGGAATACTCTTACACTGTTGGTGGGAATGCAAACTGGTGCAGCCACTGTGGAAATCAGTATGGAGGTTCCTCAAAAGTTAAAAATAGAACTACCCTACAATCCAGCAATCACACTACTAGATATTTGCCCAAAGAATTTACAAAAATACTAATTCAAAGGGATATGGGTACCCTGATGTTTATAGTAGCATTGTCTACAATAGCCGAATTATGGAAACAGCCCAGATATCCACTGATTAATGAATGGACACAGAAGATGTGGTATATATATATATACACACAATTAAATATTACTCAGCCATAAACAAGAATGAAATCTTGCCTTTTACAACAACATGGATGGAGTTAGAGTGTATTATGCTAAGCAAAATAAGTCAGAGAAAGACAAATACCGTATGATTTCATTCATATGTGGAATTTAAGAAACAAAATAAGCAAAGAGAAAAAAGAGAGAGGCAAACTAAGAAACAGACTCCTAACTCTAGCGAACTTATGGTTACCAGAGGGGTGGGGTGGGGGGTAGATGAAACAGGTGATGGGGATTAAGAAGTGCACTTGTGGTGAGCACCAGGTGATGAGGGGGAAGTGCTGAATCACGATATTGTTCACTTGAAACTAATATTACACCATATGTTAACTATACGGGAATTTAGGACCCAGGAATGGGACACAAAGGTGGAATAAACATTAATTTTGTGCCAAAAAAAAACCCTAACTGGAATTTAAATAACTTTAAACAAAAGAGGCAGGGTATATTGAGGAAGGGAAGAGACAAAATCTGTCAACATTTCTTCTCTTCTGCCACCCCTCCAGTCTGACCAGCCCGTGGAGGTATGCTGGGGGTGATGGTGGTGGTAATGATAATAACAACTACAATTACGTATCTTCTCTGTTCCAGATATGTTATTCTATATGTACATTCTAACTCTTAAAAAACCCGATAAGGAATAGACACTTTTAAAATCACTTTTTGATTGCAAGTAATAGAAAACATGGCTAAAAGTGGCTTACATAAATGGGGGTCTATTTTCCTTGTGTAACATGAAATCTGGATATAAACAATTCCAGGGATGCTTAGGGAGCACACTTGGGACATGGGGTTGGTATCTCTTGATTCTCCCAGTCTTCCCCCTCACAGTCAGGAAATGGCTGCAGTGGTTCTATGCATCGATATCCAAACACTGCTGCATTCAAAGCAGGAAGCAAAGGGCAGCACAGGCAGAGGTTCTCCTCCTCCACTCCCCTTTACCCAGGAAGAAAATCTTCTCCCAGTACTGCCCTGCAGACTTCCCTTACATCTCATGGACCAGAAGGCACTCACATACCTGCCCCTAAGTCCAGAGGCAAGGCCCATCTTTCCTGAGTTTGAGTGACTTCTGCCTGTTTTGTTAACAAGGAAGGAAGGAAGGAAGGAAGGAATAATGGCTTTGGAGCAAACAAGAAACAGTCTGACGTAGTACTATCATCTCTAACTTACAGATGAGGAGCCCAGATCTCGGTGAGATGACGTAACGGGCTGACTGTCACAGCTCATAATTGGCAGAGCAGGGATTCAAATTGGAGACCAGGCTGTTCATTATTCCACTGAGTGGCCTCTCTGACTGCAGTGGTCCCTCCTGCTAGGACCCAATCAGCTCCACCTAGGATACCCCCTCATTTTTTCTTTCATGATGCCATATTTTTTTTTTTCTTAAGATAACCACACTAAGTCTATGAATTCAACAGAAGAACTAAGTCCAACTCAGTTGGGTTGAGGGCACGTGAGGTACAGATGTTACTGCACAAAAGTCACATCCTACTCATCCTGCATCAGGGGTTGAAGCCCCTTAATCCAGGGTCACCAGGGGAGCAGCCATCCTGTGAATGGAGCCACAGGGACTCCCGGCAACCGAGACATGGGGCAAGTGAAGCCTGACAAAGACAGCATCCTCGGGAGTAAGCAGCAAAAGCTTTTTGCAAAATTGCCAATGTCCAGCATTTGCCTCCCCCTCAGTCGCCGGGGAGCCTGGGCCTTAGCACGGCACTGTGGTCAGGCCCAGGGGCAGCGGTGGCAGCAGACCACTGAAGAGTCCCAGTGCGGACACCTATGGCCTGGGCAGCTTTCTTAACCCTTCTGAGCTCCGCCGCCCTTAACCGTACGATGGAGATGATGACAGAATCTAGCTCACAGCACTTCCCTGAGAATTAAAAGACAGAGTACATGTGAAGGGATTAACACAATGCTCACTCGATGAATGTCAGTGCCAGAGAGGTAGGCGGTACTGGCAGGAGAGACCAACCAAGACTGAACTACTTGCCCTGTAAAACCCCAGGGTTGTAAAGACTTTTTTTTTTTTTAAGATTTTATTTATTTGAGAGAGAGAGAGCACAAGCGGAGGGAGCAGCAGGCTCCCCGCCAAGCAAGGAGCACAGTGCAGGACTGGACCCCAGGCCTCTGGGACCATGACCCGAGCCAAAGGTAGATGCTTAACCTACCGAGCTACCCAGGTGTCCCCAGGGTTGTAAAGATTTAAACTGTCAAATTGCCTCACTAGCCTCTCAGTTCAGAGATTCAAAGTCTGGTTACCTTCTCCCTAAGCTCACTCAACTATGAACAATCACCCCAGAACAAACTACAGATAAAGTATAAAATCTGATATCACACATCTTGTTTTATTTTTACTTTTTCCTGTGTATATTTTTTTTGTGTATTTGTGTGTGTATAAAATATCCCAAGGAATCACAAGAATGTACGTACATTTGAAATAAAGACAATAATGAAACACCCAGGTACCCATCCCACAGTTTAAGAAATGGAATAAAATCTGTATCTTGGAAGCCCTTTGTGTCCCTCTGTGATTCTCAGGTCCTCTCCCCCCACCCTGCACAGGTAAACACTAATCTTAATTTTGAGTTAATCACCCTTCTGCTTTTCTTTATAGTTTCATCATGTATATGTATTCCTAAGCAATAAATCATTTAATTTTGCTTTATTACACTTCATGTGAGTGAAATTATATAGTAGGTATTTTTCTGCAACTTGTTTTTCACTGAATATTCTTTTTTTTTTTTTAGTTTTATCCATGCTCACACACACAATTATACTTCATTCACTTTCACTGCTATGTAATAGTAGTCTGTTGTACGAATATGCTAAGACTCATAACCTTAGGGAGGCTTACACAAATCCTAAATATTTAGTGTAACCACACAACTGATTGTCTAAACTGAGCCATGTTTGAGAGTGAAGGGGAATGCTATTAATAATTCTACCAAAACAACAGGCACAAACCAGACTGCATGTCACACTATAAATACTGAACAGTATGTCAGGATTTCTTTATTTCATTTTATTTTATTTTATTTTAGGGAGAGAGGGAAAGAGAGAGCGCACGCGTGCGCACACGAGTTGGAGAGGGGCAGAAGGAGAGAGAGAGAATCTCAAGCCAACTTCCTGCCAAGTGTGAAGCCTGGCACAGGGCCTGATCCCACAACACTGAGATCATGACCTGAGCCAAAACCAAGAGTCAGGAGCTCAACCAACTGAGCCACTCAGGCGCCCCTACCCCAGGATTTCTTAATCACTCTCCTAAAGTGAAGACTGAGGCACTGAAGTCCAAGCCTGCTTTACTGATGGTTTGTTCACATTTCAAAGGCTGTCAGCCTCTAAATTTGAAACAGAACCCTGAAGGAAAGCCCGAACAATTATTCTTTCTATCTTGGAAAGAAGACAAGCAAATTCTTTAGGAGGTAGATGGGAAAAACACACAGCCTTCCAGCCTCCGCTATCTAAGACAGTCACGGTTTATCACCCTTGTTTGAAAATTCCAGCTACAAGGATAACAGCAAAGATAAAATTTAAAAGGCCTTAAAATCCAAGTCCTTGTTCTGAGTCAGGACAGGGCTAAGGGCCCTCTTTACTTCAATCCTGTGAGGCAGGTGTGGATAAAGCTCAGTGAGGTAGAGGAACTCGCCTGGGGTCACACTGCACAAAAGGGGTAGAACACAAACACTGTCTCTAAGTACAATTATACAAATCAGGACATTTTGGGGAGACAAAACGGGGTGTTCTTAGCAGTGGCACAGGAAAGTGGGTGTGAAGTGGGGCTGTCTGAGGTACACCCGGACACGGGAGCACTCCACTTGCACAGAGGCTACTGTGACCCTCCAGGTTTACAGATACAAGTGATCTGGGGGGCTGGCCAGATTTGGGATCCAAATCTCTGAAGTTCACATTCCTTCTGGGTGGAGATGCACCCCCTAGAAGGATGTTCACAGTCGCTCGCCCCTCCCTCTTCAGTACCCCTGAAAGACCTGGGCCACATCCCCGCGGCACCCTTGCATCCAGCACAGCAGACTGGAGAGGATCGTTATTTGCTTCCCTGAGATTCATAATTAAATTAGAGCAGCGTTCCCCCTCCCAAAGCATCTCCTGTCCAGAGCGGCCAGCGGCAGAGTTAACGTGCTGTTCACTGGAGCGGTCATCACTCTGAGAGGCCAAGAGCACACTGTCTGACCGCAGGATCCACAGCCCCTTCTGTCAGCAGGCCCCATGGGACCCCCAGCCTCGCTCCTGTCTGCACACGTGTGTGCTCGCGCTCTCTCTCTCACACACACACATACACATGCAATGCTTTTTTTAAAAGAAATGTTTTATCATTCATCAAGTAATACCACTGAAGCTGTATGCACTTTTCTGTATGTATTTTTTTTAAGATTTTATTTTTAAGTAATCTCTACCCCTAACATGGGGCTCGAACTCACAACGCCGAGATCAAGAGGCACATGCTCCACTGACTGAGCCAGCCTGGCGCCCCTGTATGTATGCCACACTTGAGGAAATCGAGCCCCACATCGGTCTCCACACTCATTGGGGAGTCTGCTTAAGGTTCCCTCCTTCCCTCTCCCTCTGCCCTTTCCTCCCATGTGCTCTCTCTCTTTAAAATAAACCTTTTTCAAAAAATAAAAGAGATCTATCTATACCCAGTAAAAAATTGCAACAAATTCGCATAGAAAAGATTAGAAGAAATTAAACCAAAATTTGAGCTAATTATGAGTAGATGATAGTACAGGAATCTACATTTTTCTTCCTTATACTTTTCCGTATTTTTTAACATACTTCCATGAGTATATATTACCATTTATAGCCAGAAATAAAAAGTTAAACAAAGAATTTGCGTCCTCTTCTAAAGCCTTCCAGGTAACAGCCAGCTGCAACCAATCATATCTGAGGAAGGACACTACACAATGGAAGACGTCTGAAGGCAGGTGACTAGACAGGCTGGCGAAGGCCTTCAACAACAGCTGCAGAGGAATGACTGAAGGAATGGGCACGTGCGCCCTGAGGAAGACTAGTTAACAGGACAGCTGTCTTGGAACATCTGTCCTGTGGAAGAGGGATCACACTTGCTCTACTAGGCTCCAGAGGCCAGAACAAAGACTAACGGACCAAAGGTGTGAGAAGGGGAGGACGAAGATTTAGCTCAAGAGGCATGCGCACTGTGTGATCACACTAGAAACCTCAGGCTTCCTTCTTGCCCAGCACCTCTGCTGGAGGTGGCTGGTGGATTCTCTTGTTAGAATCTGGGCGACAGCACGACACCATCCTGAGTCCATCCTCTGCTAGTCTCGCAGACCAGGTACTTGTGGACAACCAACCGCAGGGGTCAGGATCCCGGAAATTCATAAACCAAACACCAGCCTGAGTGTTAAGTAACTGGCTCTCCTTTTAATCCTGCTCCCTTACTTCATAGCAAGTTCTTCAAATTTTATACAAATTGGGCCACTTCTGTTTTTTCCCCTTGACCATCTCAGTCCAAGCTGTCATCACCTCCCTCTTCCCTGGATCACTACAACGGCTTTCTCCCTAGTTTTTCTCCTTCTCTTGCCACCCCTGCCGCCAGTCCATTTGCTACGTAGAAACTCAAGGAATGTTTTTTTTAGGCTAACGTAAAAAATCATTAACACGACCCCAAGACCCAAGCTGCAGACTCCGGCCTTAATGAGGCCCCTCCCCATGGCTCTCTACACCCCAACCAAAATGGACACGTTTTCACTCAACTCTTTCCACATGCTGAACCTGTCCATCCCCGACTACCTTGACGTTCTGCAACGCAAATCTCAGATGTCATTCCCTAGCTGAATCCTGCAAAGGCGTCACAGTGCCCTAAGTCTCCTTCACGTGGCTCGTATGATTTCCGTGAGCTAGCCACAGCTAACCAGTGTGCACCTACTGCCTCCAGTCTCTCAACTAAGCAAAATGCCTGAGTCCTTCAAATGCACTAGCATTCTCCTTGTCACTTGGTTTTAATGCATGTTGCTTCCTCTGCCTGGAAAAAACCTTCTTGTGGCTAATTCCTATCCTATTCAGGGTTCAGCCTGAAGGTTACTTCCTCAGGAAGCCTTCCCTTACCTCCAAGTACTGGCTTAAGTGCCCCCCTCACATGTGCCCACAGCACCTGTAATTATCCCATCGTAGCATTTACTATATGCCATTGTAGCTGTATTCCTGCAATCTGGTAAGCCTACGGTGGCAGAGATTGCATCTATATTGCTCGGAACTATTAAGTAAATGACTTCATTTTAGAAATATGGCTTTTCCTCCATGAATGAGCAAGTTATGGTAACAAAACAAAAAACAGGAAAATAACAGATTTCAACAGGAAATATTCCAGTAAGTGGGATTTCCTTCCTAGAATAATGAAATAAATCTAAACTTCACTCAATTACCTTGTCCTAAGCGAAGGTTCATGGGTTGTCACTTTTAGTCTCACTACTTGGCACAGTAATTATTCTTTACCAGCATTTGAATGCCCTGGGGCAATCTTCAGTCTGCACACAAAAGAATCGATAGGTATAGCAAATTGACCAAAAAGATGTATAACACTGAATTCTCAAAATGGCAGGATATACAAGGAAAGTAAATCAGGAAAACACTGCCGGACGTAAGACCAATAAGCAAAAAATAAATCTTCCATAGTCTGCTTCCCCAAAGATGTAAACAGCTTCTGCTAATTTGATAAAATTGTTGATATGAAAGACGTTCAGAATCCCAAAGCCAGAACCCTGGCGTGGGTCTTGGTATGGATTCAGAGTCAAAGGGACAACAAATGGGGCCAATGCCCTGTCCTGCGTCCCCATCCCCGAAGACCTTATGGGACCGTCATAATTAACTCTGGACTGCCTGGCTCCAAACTCCTTTGTATTCAAGAAAAATACACTTCTATCTCAATTCATAGTGGGCAGCTTTGAAGGACAGATTTGCCTTTACATTTATCCGAAGTCAGCCTATTTCAATGCACTGGTCCTGGCTCTCTACTCTGGAGCAAGACATCACGTCAAGTGTTAGAGACACCGTGGGGTCTGGTCTAAGGAAACCTGGGTTTCCATGTAATCTTGGGCTAGCAGTTTAAGTGCTCTGAGCCTCATTCTTCACCCACAAAATGAAGACTCCTTCCTTCTCTCTCTCTCTTTCCCTGGAAATATTATTCATAGGAAAGAGCATAGGTTTTTGAGTCGGATACAGATTTGATCATTTAATGGCTATATGATCTTGGGCAGATACTCATCCTCTCTGAGCACAGTTTTCTCATCTTCAAAATACCTCACAGGGCACTGTAAGGATCAGATGAGACATGGAATGTGAGGCACTGAACACAAAGGCCGGCACTTGTAAGCCCGGGAGCTTACTACAAACAGTAGCTATTATCGTCTCCTCTCCCCTTCCCTGGTACTGTCAGTTATGGTAACCACAGCTACTAATTACTAAGCACGCATGTGTTGGCACCATGCAAGCACCTTCCACTTACTAAGCCACTGAATTCCTGCAGCCAGGTAAGTACTAAATAATCCCCATTCTTCAGACGGGGACACTGAGGCATGAGATGTAACTACCTTGCCAAGGTCACACAGTGGAGACCTGAGCGCAGGCAGTCTGATTCCAGAGCCCCTGTTCTTTTGTGCCAGAACACGCCTTATTGCCAGCTCCCTGGAGGTGGTGTCACATCTCCCCCAGGCAATGTCTGGTAGCAGCTACCAGGGAATCTTACCCACCATGAACCTTTCAAGCCCCTGTAATAACGGATTAGCAGACAAGTCACAAGAGAATCCATTTCCAAAACACCTATGTTGTCAGACCATTTGTCTACTGAACCAAGGTATGCCTAGAGACACAAAGGGTCTCTGCCACAGGAATGGAAGATCCCTCCACCCAGAGTATAGCTCTTGGATTAAGAATGACATCCCTAGGGACACCTGGGTGGATCAGTCGTTAAGTGTCTGCCTTCTGCTCAGGGTGTGATCCCAAGTCCCTGGGATCGAGCCCTGCATCTGGCTTCATGCTCTGCTGGGAGCCTGCTTCTTCCTCTCCCACTTCCCCTGCTTGTGTTCCCTCTCTCGCTGGCTGTCTCTCTCTCCATCAAATAAATTAAATTAAATTAAATTAAAAAATTTAAAAAAAGAATGACATCCCTAAAGCCTTGAAAAACTGAAAATAATTCTGACCAATGTTTATAAGCTTCTAGAGTCTGAACTGCTTGAGTTTAAGGTCTCTATCATTCATTCAAATTAAAGTACCTGCCAGACAGAATGAAATGTGCCACAGAGTTTGTTGATCTATAGAAGAGCTATCGTTTGCCCCTCGGCAGGGATGGGCAACAGAACTATTCATGTTGTCATCATGAGGGACACTTCTGAGTATGTCACTATGCAAATAAAGTGCGAGAGAATGCAGCTGATAGGACACAAACCTCATTAACACACAGTCCATTAATTTGGAATGTGATCATTCGTAGTTCTAAATTTTGTTTTTAAATTATCTATAAATAGGGGCACCTGGGTGGCTCACTCGGATAAGTGTCTGCCTTCAGCTCAGGTCATGATCCCAGAGTCCTGGAGTCCCACACTGGGCTCCCTGCTCAGTGGGTAGTCTGCTTCTCCCTCTCCTCAGCCCCTCCCCCTCGCTTGTGTTCTGTCCCTCTCTCCCCCTTTTCTCTCTCGCAATAAAATCTTTTAAAAAACAAATTATCTACAAAGAAAAATGACCTGAATAACTGAATAAACACGATCAACTCACCCATTCTACTAATGTTCATATGAATCTATCATGTGCCAGCACTGGGGTAGCAGTCATAGATTTTATTTGTAATTCCCATCAAAAGAGAACTCTGTAGTGCAGGAAGTTGTGCCTCCATTTTAAAATAAGTTTTAAGTCCAGAAAATTAAATTGTGGTATGTCCATACAATAGACCACTATGCACCTGTAATAAAACGGAGGGGAGATGGGTTGGTGCTAACACATTAACAAGAACAACTGCTGAATGAAAAAAGCAAGAGGTGGAATACTCTTTAAGGATCCCATTTGTACTAAAAAAATAAATAAATAAATAAATAAATAACAAGATGATGAAGATACATACGTAAATGAGTATGTGGTGAAATTCCTGGGAAGAACAGTCAAGAAAATCTGATGGTCTGAGATGAAAAAGAAACTCATTTTTCATTGTACTATTGTAATGTGGAATTCTTTACCATTTTCATGTGATTTTTCATAATATTAAAGCTTACTAAAAGAGGTTAGCCTGAGTTATTATTTATCGGCCCATGCTGAGCACAGCATCTGACACATAATTGGAATTCCAGTATTTACTTCATGAATGTAAATAAATGCTACTAATTACCATTTAACACATTTATCTTTTCTATTCACTGCATCAGGTCCCATTCTAATAATAAGAGTGAAAACAGTCTGGAGTGAGTTCAAGTCCCTGTATGTGTTTAAAGAAATACAACTGCAATAAATCTGAAAAATATTCTATAATTCACACTTTACACTCCGCTCCCAGCCCTCTTTTCTCTCAAGTTCTGCTCTATACACACACACGTACACAGAATCAGGAAAACAGTTCACCGACAAAAATTAAAAAAAAAAAAAAAAGGAAAAAGAACTGGAATTAAGAAATGCTTTGCTGCTCTTACTAAAGGTTCGGGTTGGTCAGTAATTTTTTTTAACCAGACGCTGATTTGAGAAAGGCAAATCTATAAACACACATTACTACTTAATCGGCCCTATGAATTAATTTTTTTATGTATATCTTGAAAAGAGTTGGAACAGGTTTATTTGAAAAACTCTGCCTGATTCCTAACAGCACCAAGCCATTCTGAGCAGGGGGAGTAACCCATGAGCGCCCTGAAGGCGGGCACAGAGGGTCTGAGGGACACCAGCCACATCAGAAGCTCCTGTTGCTATCGCCCTGCAGGAGTGATGGCAGCCGCGGAGCTGGAACCTGACGGTGCTGAGAAAGGGGGAACAAGTTTCGTATCTGCTGTGAGTGTGCAGTACACTGTTTTAGGTTGTTTTAATGGACTCTTCCCCCAGTAGCACCAACTAGGGGGTTAAAAAAAACAAACAAGACATCTGGTAACTTCTTTCGGGGAAAATCTTAACAGATTTGTGGGTGTAACTCTACTCAATCTGTTTTGTAAATAAACCCCAGGCAATGGCATCAATTAAAAATCTTTTAGAAGATGGTTTTAACAAGAGTGGCGTCCTGGAAACTAAAGTTCTGATTTCCTAATAATTGCACGAACCACCCTGTGTGGAAGCTGTTACGTAAGGGCACTGTGCAAAGCACCTGGCAGGCGAGTGACAGTTTAATTCTCACGACTCTATGAGGTGTCATGACTATCCCCATTTTGCAGATGGAGAAACTGAGGCTCACTGACATGAACTAATCTGCCCAGACTCACACAGCTAGTGAGCACAAGAACTGGAAACTCAAGCTCAATGTTGAAGAATCCCAGGACATTCTGGGGCATACTCCTGCACCCAGCTCAACAAGTTTATGAGAGAGAGAACAGTCAGAATTAGAGGGACCAGGAAGGATCTCTCTCCGTGTGCTGGAACTAACCTCCTATTGTTGAGAGAGCGAAAGCCAAGCTGAGGGCAAAACACAAGCTGACATCTCACAAATACACACACACACACACACACACACACACACACACACACATCACATCACATCACATCACATTCCTCAGGCACTAGTAACTGCCTAAGAACAAAGGCAAGAGAAAAACAAATGGTCAACTGATAAAGATCACAGTCACATAGGACATGAAACTCTACTCTAGTTTCTAACTGTCTTAATGATTTACAAGAAACATAATCTTAATAATTAGCCAGATCTCCAGAAACCCATAGACTCAATTCCTAACGTCACCTTCACCTCCATAGTCTAGAAAGCCCTTCATAATCAGTCACTCCTCACAATCACAATGCAGGTCCTTCTGCCCACGAGTTCGGTCCCCGAGCTGTAATAAAAATACCTTTCCGCTCTGTAAAACGTCTCAAGAATTCCCTCTTGACTGTCGGGCTCCTGGATCCTGCATCACTAGGACTCTGGCACCTTAAGCAGAGCAGGCCAGGTGTGGCAGACAGAACAGTAAGCCTGGCACTTGGAAGCCTGGGGTTGTCCTGGTTCTACCACGAGCAAACCTGCTTACACTGCTTGGCCTGTCCAAGCTGGGTTCTCCTCAGCCGTATGATGAGGCGGCTGGGCTAGAACATACCTCGGCTCTACAACTGCACATCAAGTCCACAGACACATATGCAGAAATGATTTTGCAGGGATAGTAGAGCAGAAAAAGTTCAACTGTACAGAGTGGACAACTGAGCAGCACGTCATGTCAACTTTGAGAAGAGCCCTGACAGGAGGCATTGGCTGCAGTCGGCCTCCAATGTAATTGCAACAATGACCTCCAGCGGCCACTGCTAAACCCAGCGGCCAACTGTTGGTCATCTTAACTGACTAGTCAGCAGCGTCTGATAGAGCACACTACTCACTGAAACCTTTTCTTCACTGACCTCTAAGAAACTACTCTCTCCTAAATTTTCCCATCACTGGCTGCTCCTTCCAAGTCTCCTCTGCTTGGCCCTAGCTAGCGCAGTGCCCCAGAGTTAGTCCCAGACCTCTTTGTCCCCGTTAATTCTCTTCACACTCTCGTCTGATTTCCCAGATTTGAATGCAATCCACATGCTGAGGACCCCCAAATGTGCATCTCCATCCCAGAACTCCAGGCTTGTATATTCAGCTGCCTGTTCAGCATCGCTGCTAGGATGTCCCCAGATGAGCTCCTACATTCCCTCAATAAAGGGCCACTGCAGTGAATGGACACACCGCACTCGGCCCTTTTGGGCGCTCAGACTAGGGGATCTTTGACTCCCACCTCATCAAAGGTTAAAGCCAAGGTCTTTACAATAGTTTACCAGTCGGGCGCCTGGGTGGCTCAGTCGGTTAAGCCTCTGCCTTCTGCTCAGGTCTTGATCCCGGGGTCCTGGGATGGAGCCCTGCATCCGGCTCCCCGCTCAGCGGGGAGTCTGTTCCACCCTTCCCCCCCCATTCATGCATGTGCTCTCCCTCTCAAACAAATAAATTAAATCTTTTTTTTTTAAATAGTTTACCAGTCCTTCCTGGACTTACACCTACTCACTCCCCAGTTCTCTCTCTGATCTCTTCCCACCCCCATGTACCCCCAGGCACTCTAGCCAGCCTAGCTTATACTCTCACCATTCTTGCTACTTAGAACATCATCGCCCCCCACCCCCGCTCCCGCCCCCCAGCAAGGATCCCACAGGCTCACTTCCTCAAGAATTTGTTCAAATATCTTCTTTCCAGTGAGGCCTTTTTCTGATCAGATCATTCTATTTTAAATTGCAATCTGCCCCTCAGGGCACTCTCTTTCCCTCTCCCTGCTTTGTTTTTCTTCATAAAAGCCTACCATGTGATAAATACTATATTCCTGTATTTCATTACTCTCTATATTTCCCAGCTAGAATGTAAGCTCCAGGGAGGGAGAAGGGCTTGTCTGTCTTGTTCACTGATGTATCTCCAACACCTAGAACGGTACATACAGCATAGTAGGCATTCTTTGTGGAAAAAATGCTTTGTCCTATAATCATCCATGCACAGCTTGTAAAGGGTAGCAGAATATGCCACCCCAAAACATGCTACTTTAAAATAAGGATTATTTTTGAGCTGAAGACAATTGAGAAGCAGATACAGAAAACAAAAACAAAAACAAAAAAATCCCTGCTTTCCCCCTATTTGCCTAAAAGCAGGACCTAAATTTGTAAAGGTGTCCCCTCATCCTCTCTCTACCAGGAAGAACAGAAGTTAATCACCAGAGACACTAGACCCTCATCAGCCCAGAGAAGGTACCAAGGGAATCCATGTAACAATCCTTGCTAAAACTAGGACGCCTGGGTGGCTCAGACCATTAAGCATCTGCCTTCAGCTCAGGCCATGATTCCAGGGTCCTGCATCTCCTGCATTGGCCTCCTTGCTCAGAAGGGAACCTGACTCTCTCTCTCCCTCTCTGTCAAATAAATAAATAAAATCTTAAAAAAAAAAAAAAAAAAACCCAACAGAAAACAATCCTTGCTAAAACTAACCCTTATCTACCATTAGTTCCCCCACATATCTGCCTTCCCATAATTTGCCACCCCAGAAGCTCAAGAACCTTTTGTCTTGCTGCTTCCCTAAAAATGTACTCTTCTTTGGTTAAGGTGGTACCCCAAGTTCTCAGCACCTCTTTCAGTTACTTATCTAGAGGCTCCCACATGTATGCATAATGCACAGGTTAACAAACTTCTGTTTTTCTCTTGTTAATCTGTCTTTTGTCAGTCTGCACACACCAGAGAGCGCACGGTGATAGAGAGGAAAATGAAGAAATGCCTCTTGCAGACAGATGCTAGATTTTTTTCCCCTCTCTTCTAAAAACAGTAGTTACTTTGGGATTCAAGGAGAATTGTATATTGTGACTCCCAGTCAGAGTTCAGGGTCCCAAATAATAAAAAAGAAATATAACTATCTTTAAAATGCCATTTTATTTTTTTTTAAATAACGTTTTAAAAGTATCTGAAGTAGGATTAGTGTGTTGTTGTCATATGTAGATTGACTTTGAACACACGTATGACATCATACACTCAAATATGTAAGTAGGTTCTACCCAACACAGGGCTTCAACTCACGACCCGAAAGTAAGACCTGAGCTGAGATCAAGAGTTAGATGCTTAACCCACTGAGCCTCCCAGGCGCCCCACACTCACACATTTTTTTAGGTAAAATTGGGGAACTAGGAGTCCTATAGTAATCTTGAAACTGTATTTACATATCAACAGACTATAATGCTATTTATCTGTAACAGGTTACACTAATTTTTCTTTTCTTTCTTTTTTTCCTTTCTTTGTTTTTTTGTTTTGGTTTTTCAAACCTGAAATCTGTCTTTCACACATAAGGACTCTGTAATGGCAAATGATGGTCACCAAGTAAGTGTCAAAGCTCAAACGCTACCATGAAATAGACTGGGTCTAAATCACAGGTCCACCAACCTACTATCTAGAACTTTGCTGACATACTAGGCTTCCCTGATCTTTGGTTTCCTCACCTGCAGAATGAGTGAATTAGACATCTAGCAAGATATCTGTGAGGACGAATGAAATGCTTCACATCACATGCTCAGCGCAGTGCTTGGCAAACAGGAAGCACTCAACACATACCAACTATTACTATTATTTTTAATCTTCAGACTTCATCTGAAGACTTTAGCTCTCAAAGACCTTATAGATCCCAAACTGAAGTCCTATCAGCTTCAGTAGAATACTCCCCTCTTCAGTTTATGCCTAATGAAAATGCATCCCCCAAAAAGAAAATGCATCCATTTTACAGTAAAAATAAACAAATCAAATCACTTTAGATGTCCTAATAAGATATATGAATGTGGATTTTAAAGACAAAATTCTTGAGGGGGCTAAGAACTGGTCAATAGGTAAATGAACCAGTTCTTCCCAAATAACAGGAAATATGGTATCTATAAAATAACACTTTAAAAGTATATGAATTAGGATCAGTGTGTTATTTTCATATGCAGAAAGGAAGGTAGAGGACAGGAAGAAAAGAGGAATGATAAGAAAAAGTTATTTGCAAATGATATATCCAATAAGGGATTAATATCCAAAATATATGAAGAACTTATACAACTCAACATCCAAAAAATGAATAACCCAATTAAAAAATGGGCATAATGACCCGAATATACATTTTTCCAAAGAAGACACACAGATGGCCAACAGTCACATGAAAAAAAGTTCCACATCACTCATCACCAGGGAAATGCAAAACAAAACAAAACACCAAAAAAAAAAAAAACCCCACAATGACATATCACCTCACACCTGTCAGAATGGCTCAAATTAAAAACACACAAGAAATAACAAGTGTTGGGGAGAATGTAGAGAAAAAGGAGCCCTCAGTGCACTGTTGGTGGGAGTGCAAATTTGTGCAGGCCACTGTGGAAAACTTAGTATGGAGGTTCCTCATTAAGTTAAAAACAGAATTACCATATGATCCAATAATTCCACTACTGGGTATTTACCCAAAGAAGATGAAAACACTGATTCAAAAAGATATATGCAGCCCCATGTTTACTGCAGCATGATTTACAGTAGCCAAGTATCCATCCATGGATGAATAGATAAAGAGGTGGATGTATATACAACAGAATATTACTCAGCCACAAAAAAGAATGAGATCTTGTTATTTGCAACAACATGATGGATCTAAAGAACATAATGCTAAGTGAAATAAATCAAAGAAAGACAAATACCATATGATTTCACTCATGTGTGGAATTTGAGAAACAAAACAAAGAAAAAAAGAGACAAACAAAAAATAGACTCAAATACAGAGAACAAAGTGGTGGTTTCCAAAGGGTAGATGGGTAGGGGGAGGGGTGAAATAGATAAAGGGGATTAAGAGAACACTTAACTTCATGAGCACTGAATAATGTACAGAAACGTTAAATCATTATATCATACACCTGAAGCTAATACACTATGCTAATTATACCTCAGTTTAAAAAAAAGACACTACCTAGAAAAAGTATGAATCTGAAAGGATTACTTCAGCATTCAGACCAGTGTCAAACTTATTTCCTTTTTAAATAGGGTTATTGTACAGATAAATCAAGAGGGAGCTATATATTCCACACTTACCAATGTACTATTTTTTTTAGAGAGCGAGAGCATGTGCAAGTGGAAAGCGGATAAGTGGAGGGGCTGAGGGAGAGACAGAATCTTAGGCAGTCTCCACGCCCAGCATGGAGCCCAACCTGGGGCTCAATCCCATGACCCCAGATCAAGACCCGAACCAAAACCAAGAGTCAGATGCTTAACTGACTGAGCCACCCAGGTGCCCGTGTCTCAAATTTCTGAAAGCTACAAGTTCAAGGTCACAGTGTCAGTGAGGATGGTTCCTTTTGAGGCCTGAGACAGAGAATCTGTTCCATCCTCTCTCCTAGCTTCCAGTTGTTTGCTGACAGTCTGATATCCATCGGCTTGTAGATCTCTATCTTGTGGCAATCTTTCTGTCTACTGTCTCTAAATTTCATTTTTTTGTTAGTAATCTTGACACCAAATGTGAGGCTTGAACTCCCGAGATCAAGAGTCCTATGATCTTTCCACTGAGCCAGCGAGGCGCCCCTAAATTTCTTTTTAATAAGGGTACCACTCACATTGGATTACAGGCCTACTGTACTCCACTATGAACTCATCTTAACTAGCTTCATCTGCCATGACCCTATACCCAAATAAAGCCACATTCTGAGGTACTGGGGGCTAGAACTTCACCATGATTTTTTTAGGTGACACAATTCAACCCATAACAGCTGGCTTTTTCTCACCATTCAAATCTCAGTCCAAGTACTCCCTCCACAGAGAGGCCTTTCCTGACCACCCAATTGAAGGTGGCTCTCCCCCAGGCACTAGTCACTCTACGCACTTGCCCTATTTTATTTTCTTCATATACTTACCACTCCCAGAATTTATCCTACTTGTTCATTTGGTTTTGGTCTGTCTCTCCACACTAGAATGTAAACTATGAAATCAGGGACTGTCTTGTCCATTTATCCCAGAGTCTAGAGCCGTGCCTGACACATGGTGGTGCTTCAATCAGTATCAGCTGAATAAATGAATACCTGCTTTAAATAAACATCACTTGTCCATTCGTAAACATAATGCCAGAGGGAGCCACAGCTATGAATGAAAATAAAGCAAGGTGAGAGGATAGACGAAGATGTGCCGCCTTGAACAGGGTGGCTGGGAAGGCTTACGAGATGCAACAAGGAAGCAAACCCGAGCGGTTTCAAAGACAGTGAGGTTGACAGTGTGGTTGCCAGTGTGACTGGAGTGAGTTCCAGGCATGACCAAGATGTGAGGAAGTGGAGGGACAGCGAGAGGAGGCGTGCCCTAAAGGAAGCTGAAAGTGAAGGCATCTGCGTTTGCTACCCTCTGTCTGGACCCTCAGCTTACAAAGCACTTTGACAGTCCTGGCCAAATCAAGCTTTCCCTTATTCATCAAGTTTCCACAAGACTCCTGAACACCGCCCTCTCTGTCCCCGGGCATTTTGCTCTTACTTCTACTATAGCATTTCCAGCATTTCTGTGGAACTGTAAGTTTTCCATTTTACATGCCTCTAGCCCCCTCCAGTGAGCTCCTTGAGGGCAGGAACCCCAAAAGTTACTCAGGAGATGCTGAAGGAAGGGAACTTCTGGCTGATGCCCCTCTTCCCTGCGGATGCCCCCTCTGCCACACAGGCCAGGTTTTTCCCACTTAAAAACAAGGCTTTTTCAGGAGTGACCTCATGCAAATTGGCACAGCAGGAAGCTCTAGGAGCCATCCCTCCACCGAGGTGGAAGGAGTGACTGGAACCAACTATCTGAGACCTCTGGAACCTGATAGACACTTCTGACAAGTAGGGCACGCTTGATGAAACAGAGGTTGCTGACCTTTCCTAAGTGAGCAGTGTGGGTGAACCCGCTACCGCCCCCATTCTTCAGCCCCACAGAGCTGTGGGGAGAGTAGCTCACATGCCTAGAATGGTGGCTGGGGCGAGGGTGGGCAGTGAGGACCTTGTCTTCAAACAACTTGGGGTTGTGCATTTTGGTTGGAGAGCCTGTGTCTGTCACTGCTGTTACCACAGGATAGAACTCCCATGTTGCTACCCAGAAAGCCAAAATATTTAACTATAGGAGATTTATACCCTCATTTATTCATTTCCCAACAAATCCTGACTAGCTTTTATGTGCCAGGCACTGAAGACACAAACAGACAAAAAGCCCAGTTTACATTCTGATAGGAAAAGTGATGGTTCACTGATGCGCGGGGAGGGCAGAAGCAGGAAGGGGTGTATTGCTCTTACCTTGAGTCACTCCAGGCCCCTCTGATTTGGCACTATGTTATTATATCACATTTTATTCATGCCAAGTCTCCTGACCTAATGGTAAAAACCATGCAAGTTAATTCCTTAGGTCTCTGGTGGCTTCTCATCACCTTAATACCCAGGCCAGAAACCCAGGAGCCAAACATGTCTCAAAGTCTCTTGGTCATGTTCAGAGACAATCACAAAATATTTAAAACAATAAAGATGATGTTTTGTTTCTTTGTTTAATTAGAGCTTATAGCTAAGTTTTTCATTTATTTTTTTCTCAAAAAAAGATCTCTGTCTTCCTGGGATGATTTAACTAGATTCCTGCCTGAGGCAGAAGCTAAAACCACTGTCCCCCAAAAGCTGACTTCCTGATGTGCATCTTGGCTGGACAAGTCATTCAAACTCTCTGAGTGTGTTTCCTGGTCTCGTAAGTGGGGACAGTAATGCACACCTCAGGGGGCTATGAAGAGACTTGGATGAGTCAAGGACATGAAAATAAATGCTTAGAGCAACACCTGGCATGTATAAAGTATTCAACATACACTAATGAGAAACAAAAGGGGCACCTGGGTGGCACAGTCAGTTAAGCGTCCAACTCTTGGTTTTGGCTTAGGTTGTGATCTCATGATCGTGGGATTGAGCCCCTGCGTCAGGCTCCATGCTCAGCGTGGAGTCTGCTTGGGATTCCCTCTCCCTCTGCCCCTCCTGCTCATGCCCCTCCCTCAGTCTCTCTGAAATAAATACATCTTTAAAAGAAAAGAAAGAAAAGAAAAACAAAAGCTTCCCAACACTCCTTTCAGCCAATCATTTTTATCAAAAGAGCATGATTACCTGTGAAATCATACAACCCAACAGACAAATATTTCATTACCACGGCACACCAAGCAGCAAAGCAGATTTGTAGGGCAGGGGAAGCATGTTCCAGATCATAGTAAGGGTCTGGGTTGGCTGCTAGATTTGGCTTCTCTAAGAGCCCAGAGCCCTGCCTACCAATTTGAAATGCATCTTTGTATAGAGTTTCCCAGGAAGACTCTGCTTCCTCCCCCTTCTTATCCTCCCTCCCCACCCCCCTTTTCCTTTAAAGCTGATTCAGCCAAGGAAAGCAAGGGCTTTGCGGCCAGGGCCTCATTTTTCATCATAGGAGCATTCCCCCCACACCTAGGCTTTCTTCTCTTCATTTGCATTAGGAACAGTTTGGTATTCCTTTCACAGCATGGGATTCTCTCTAATTGATAATCCCTCCCCGCTGCCCCCCCCCCCCAGCATCTAGAAGCCTGAGTTCAAGAGCAGCATGATGCTACACCCCAAAACTGACCGCTTTGGGTGAAATCAAGCAAAGGGTGGAGAACAACGCAAAAGTCATTTGAGGGATCCATCATGGTATGAGAAATAAGTCAGATAGAGAAAGACCAACTGTGTTCTCACTTACATGTGGAATTCTGAAAAGCCAAAGCCATAGGAGAAGAGAGTAGAATGGTGGTTGCCAGAGGCTGGGGAGTTGGGGAGGGTTGCTCAGAGGGCACAAACGTCCAGCTATAAGATGAATAAATTTGGGGGATCTAAAGTACAACGGTGACTATATCTAACAGTACCATATTATATACTTGAAAGTTGTTGAGAGTAGATCTTAAATGTTAACACCACACACACACACAAAAGTAACTGTGTGAGGGGATGGGGGTGTTAACTAACCTTATTTTGGTAATCATTTTGCAATATATACACATATCAAATTATCACACTGTACACCTTAAATTTACATATGTTATATGTCAATAATATCTCAATAAAGCTGGGGAAAAAAATCATCTAAGACCTATGGCTTCTCCCCAGCTTCTTGTCCCACGGCAGCCTACAAATCTTTTCTCTATGACTTTTTAAAATAAACTGCAAGAAGCCACTTCCCATGTCACAGCCTAAGAAATGACAACTGTTTGGAGGATTACATGACCTCCCCACATGATGACATCTCCGGGAGGACAGAGATGGGGGCTCAGTCATCTCTGCATTCCTAACATCAAACACAGAAACTGGCCCAAGAGTAGGCTGTTGAAAAAATGTTAAGTAAATTCCATTTTTATAGCATCTACTGACATCTAAAAATTCCCAATTATAAGTTATAAAATGTATGATCACTCTCTTAAGAATAAATTAATTGCAAAATCAATTATGTGCTACATACGATTTGGGATTTTATGAAAATCAGCACTGTCTCGAAATTAAGGAAAATGTACTATAAAATATGCTTTGTTATTCACTGGTCTGAACACAGACCCAATAATTAATTCTAGCCTTCACTATTATAAAGTGCCTACAGTATTTTCCCATTTTAAAGCGGGAAAAATAACAGCTACCTCACTGCATTTTTGTGAAGATTAAATGAGCTAACACATTTATAATGCTTAGAAAAGGGCCTGGCAGATGGTGGCTACTTACAAAATGTTAGCTATTATTGTTGCTGTTGTTATCAGACACTATCCTGGCTAACGCTATTAGACCATGTTAAACAGAAGTTCATTGAGTTACTCTGCCCAGCAAAGTATTAACAGAAGCAAGACACACATGTGATCCATGGCCTGACAACAAAATTCGTCCTCAGAGCATCAGATATCTTCTAAAAACCATTAGCAGATTCTCATCATACAAGAATTGCCCATAAATTGCTTACTTCTTAGAATGTGATTGTACCTAGAAGCAGGAATATTTATTTAGTAGACCCTAAATGTATGCCAGAAAGAACTGAATTAGCAGAGTAGCAGCTTCACTAAAAGGTTCCTTCAAAAAAAAAAAAAAAAAAGCAGACAGCAATCTTTACCTTCTCTTCAGGCCAGATGATGTTCTTGATTCCGTAAGATTTGGGGCGTCTTTATCTGATACGGGCCTGTGAGTTTATGAAAGCTTCAGATGACCAACATCTGGGTTAAAAATAATCACTGAGAAACAAAAACTGAGAAACAACTGAGAAACGAAAAGCAGAAGTATGCACAAGGTTGCTCCACTTGCACTCTCCCACAGCGGCTGTTTTCCTGTTTCTCAGACGCCGTCCTTCAGTCTAGCAATTCCTCATGGGTGTCCTGCAGACCACGGGTCCCCATACAAGGGTTCTAGGGTCAGGTAAGTGTCCCTGCCTAGAAAGCCACAGTGCCCACCAACCTATTCAAGGTCCTGAGCTTCTTCCAGGAAGAAACCCATTTAGCTGTGCTTCACTTATTGTTTGAAAACTTAACCTTTCCCAGGGCATATTACTAGAATCCAGCTTTTGGAAATGCCGACAGTCTAAAATTAATCACTTCTTTCCATCGAGGAATGACTGGGTTCATTCACCTGATCTGCAGGAGTCAGAGTGAATGAACAGGTAAGTCAACACTTCCTTGAACGCAGATGGAAAAGAATGTGAACCCTATGCAGACCCATAGCCCCTCGTTCAATGCACGATTTTACGCCCTGGATCAAGTCAAAAAAGAAACTACCCTCAGGACCCATCTGGGAAGGCACCCATAAGCTCTAGGAATGGCCTATGGGAAGCATGATTTCGGATGATCTGCAGGATGAGAGAAAGGAAGATGTAAGAGCAAACCTGTTAACAAAAGGAATTTAATTCTCCAACTTTTTTTAAGATTTTGATTTATTTGAGAGAGAGCAAGAGAAAGTATGTGAGCATGAGCAGTGGGGAGGGGCAGAGGGGGAAGGAGAGAGAGAATCTCAAGCAGATTCCTCACTGAGCACGGAGACTGATGCAGGGCTTGGTCTCACGACTCTGAGATCAAGACCAGAGCCAAAATCAAGAGTCGGACGCTGAACTGACTGAGCCGCCCAGGCGCCCTTCTCCTACTGTTTTTTTAAGTCAAGGAGAAGAATGCACATACACTGCAATCCGATCAGAATATGTCCAAAGTCATCAGGAAGACATCTACTGATGTCAGTTTAATGCGGTCACAGAGAGGAATGTTCAGGGGTTCCTTGTCAAACCATCTGTAAACACTCCAATCTCTAAACATTATCTTAATTCTATAACTGGAAAAAAATCCAGAATCCTAAATATCCGTTTGTAATATAGGTTTCCTTTTTTTCCCTAGTACCTGATACATCACAGAAAAGTAGGGATATGGGGAAGTGTCTTTCCTTCCCTCGGGTCACAACAGTATTCACACAACCACAACTGCCCCAAATGGCCCCCTGCTGGCCTTCCTGATGAAGAAACTTACTAGGAAGACACAGGATCGGCAGAAAGGAAGCTGAAATATCTGAAATAACAACAGGACACAGAATAAAACCATCCTGGGTGCTGTAATTCCCTGCTTCCCAGGATTCTAAACCACTCAGGATCTTGAGCCTGACATGCCCTAAGTGGAAAAGAAGAGGTGCTGGGAAGGGGCTGCTTAGCGGAGGTTACAGGAAACCCTCACTTCACAGGCTCTGCAGTTGAACAGAAAGTCACATAAAATTGTCCAAACATTTTGCTCCAGCACTGTCCAACTGAACTTTCAGTGACAATCAGAATGCTCTGAACAAACAGTGTTCGATATGGTAGCCACTAGTCACATGGCTACTCAGCACTTGAAACATAATGAGTACAACTGAGGAACTAAAATTTTTATTTTAATTCATTTTAACTTAAATAACCACAGGTGGCCTGTGGTTACTGTATTAGGCAGTACAACTAGCTTATACAACTAATGTCCCACTGACCTGAATTCCACAAAAATGGAGATGGTCAGGGACCAAGGAAGGTTCTCCAGAGGTTCCAGGAAATGGACTATTTGACTTATCAAAGGAAGCAAGGAAGAACCAAGTCTAATATCTCATGAATCTCTATGTATACTACTGAGATGGCTAAAAGACAAGCATCACTCCCATCTTACTAAATGGAGAAACTGAGATATAAATTCAATTAACTGATATAAACAGTAACTGCCATTTGTGGAATCTCTCCATGTACGTAGGTTTCTATATGCAATCTTTACAACAATCCTCCAAGGTAAACATTACTATGCCTCTTTTACTGGTACAGAAACTGAGGTTCAAGAAGGCTGAGTGCTTAGGAAAAGCCACATAACAAATGAGCCAAGATTTGAACTCTGACCTATTTTTAAAGCCCAAACAAAATACAGCTTAGGTCTTCAGCAAAGATCAATTTTCTTTTCCAGATTTAATCAACAGGTATTTTTTTTAAAAAGATGTATTTATTTGTTTGAGGGTGAGAGAGAGAGCACATGTGCACGTGAACGGCGGGGAAGGACAGAGGGAGAGAATCCTCAAGCAGACTCCCCACTGAGCACAGAGCTTCAGCAGAGCCCACTCCCAGCAGATCTCACAACCCATAAGGTCATGACCTCAACCAAAACCAACAGGCAGAAGCTCAACCAACTGAGCCACCCAGGCACCCCAAGTCAATAAGTATTTTTTGAGCCTCTGTTATACGCACAACAGCATGATAAGTGCCTGGGAGGGGGCAACACAAAGGTAAGGAAGGAAAACCATCAATATCACTGAACCTCAGAGTTGTTGGGCTTGTTATTCTTCTCTAACAAAGGACATGGATTATTCAATTACTCACAGCCAGCTCTTCTTGTGTATTATAGCAATCGATTGGCCTGGAATAGAAAATAAGCTAATATTTTTAGCACTTCAAAAACGGGCAGAACCAAAGAACAAGTGAAAAAAATAGATAAATAAGACTTCATCATAATTAAAAACTTTAGTGCACCAAAAGACACCATTAATAAAATGAAAAGATAATTCACAGAATGGGAGGAGGTAACAGCAGATCATACACCTGACAAGGGACTTGTACCCAAACTGTATTTAAAAAAAAAAAAATCTTGCAATGCAATAATAAAAAGGCAAATCACCTGCACACATTTTTGTCTGGACGTAGGTATCCCATTTCTTTTTGGTCTAGGAGTGGACTACTGGATCATACGGTATACGGTGATTCTATGTTCAGTATTTTGAGGAAGTGCCAAACTGTTAGCAAAGTGGCTGCACCATTCAGCAATCCCAACAGCAGGGTATGAGGGCTCAAATTTCCCCGCAACCTTACCAATACTCGCCATTGCCTGGCTTTTTATCTTAGCCATTCTTGTTGGTATGAAATGATATCTCATTATGGTTTAATACACATTTTTCCTAACAATCAGTGATGCTGAACATCATTTCAGGTGTTCACTGACCATTTATAAATTGTCTCTGGAGAGATGCCTTTTAGTGTTCTTTTAGTTTAGATATATTCGTTACATAAGTTACATTCAGTCCAAAGAAACATAATGGAGACAAAGAACAAATTTTTCTTCTTCTATTTATCAATACCATTTCTTCAGGTATCTCAAAATTTGAAGCTATAAACACCCAGACTTTCTTGTAATGTGCCTGGAGATTGAAGTGGGGACTGTGGGCTCACCTGTGTCCTACTTCTAGGTGACCCTAAGCAAGTGACTTAATCTGAGCCTCAGTTTTTCATTCTGCAAAACGAAATTCACACGTACCACAGGGCTGTTTAAATGAGCACACTATCTAACACATGGTAAGTACTCAACAAACACTAACGTTACTGTTTTTGTTATCAACACATCGTCATTATTATCACCACAACTCCAGCTCCCACAAGAAGTTTGAAAACATGACTGATACATGTATGTTGACCATGTACATTTAGTGTTTCATTACTGCTCTACTCAATTTAATTCAGACTCCCATTGCGTGAACATAACCAGAGCTCCTTATAATTCCCACTCACTATCTTAGGGACTTAGACTTTGAAATAAGGTCCCCAAATTTTTCACTGTATAGAGCAAATGCTACCTTATCTTCTGGCAAAAGCAAGTCAACAACAGAGAAAAAAAATTTTTTTAAATAGGTACATTTCTGTGCTTTGTTTCTAGAAGACCCAAAAGAAGAAGAAAATGTTAACGTCTCCTCAGAGATCCTGGCAAATAGGGGAAAATAACACTGGAAAAATGAAGCCACCAGCCCGAAGAGCTGCCTCAGGAGCACCATTACGAAGCCCTGCACCAGAGAATCACCAACAACTGCACCGCAAAGCAAGGGGCTGGGGGACAGCACTGGCTGTCTCCTAGGTAAACAGCTGGAAGCCAACCAAGTTCAGAACCCCCCCCCCCTTTTTTTAAGTCTATATGAAAAGGGAAGAGAAAGTGAATAGGAGTGAACTCTATTCTGTAAGACAAACATCTGGTTCTCCTTTTCCTTATGCCGGGCAGAGGTGGTGGGACAAGACCCTGGAAAAATATATGGGGCACTAGGTGGACCATACCTCATCACCAACAACAGGCACAGTTCAGTGGTGACCTCTGGCTTGCCCGGCCCAGCAGCACACACTGCCCCCTAAACCCGAACCTTCAGCATGTCCTTCTAGCCACACATCTCAGAGAACATCTGGGAAGGGGCCCAGGCGCTTCAGTCTCCACACTTACTCATCAGCCACAAGAGCCCCAAACCTCGAAATATTCAAAGGAAGTATGTCAGGGGATTTACCTATCACGAGGAACTCTTTCAGCCTCCAAGAAAAACTCAGAGCTCCTGCGGTGGTCCAAAGATCCAGACTTCTCCTGGACACTACCTACCTCCTGCTCAGAAAAATATGGAGAAAACCAACTTCCTCACAGGAATGTGCAATGGGACCAAAGGGAAGTGCCCCCGAAATCTGAGAGGACAATAATGCCCTTGTCATTCCGGGTCTGTCTTTCAATGCTGCCTCTGCTCTGCTTCCTCCCACAATAAAGGTAGAGAACTTGAGAACTGAGAAGGCCCACAGGGACCCAGAGAGATGAAATAATTTACCAGAGGGCACAGAGCATGGAAATGGCCAACCCAAGACTTAACACACACCTTTATCCGTAAAAATTGGACACCTGTATCTTTGCAGTAAATACCTAATAGTGCAATTTCTGGGTCATAGGATAGCTCTCTTTTGTTGCTGGAGAGGCGGTGGGTGGGGGGAGGGGGTAATTGGGTGATGGGCATTAAGGAGGCCAGGTGATGTGATGAGCACTGGGTGTTATATGCCACTGATAAATATTGAACACTACATCTGAAGCTAGCAATGTACTGTAAGTTGGCTAACTGAATTTAAATTAAAAAAATACATACCTGGGGGGAGGTGCTTTTAAGTAGGACTTATGAATGTTGCAAAACCAAAACCAAGAGATACTGCTGTTGACAATTAAAAGTCTTTATTGCTACATTACCTGTATTTGTAAGTTATAATACAATATTATATACAGAATAAATAAAAATAGTCCACATATAAGAATACTGTAAATAGCATTTGCAATATACTATCTTGAGAAATATGAAGAGTCGATCAAAGTAAAAGATGAGCTTTTAAGTATAGTATGTCTTCAGTGCTCCTGAAAGAAAGTCCAAACTTCTGTGAAGACAAAGAAACTCCCATACTCCTTGGCATGGTCCAGGAAGTGCAATAATGTTTAGACATGGGGGGAGTCAAACATGCAGGAGCTGTCTGCTATGTCTAGCAAGTGAAGATGGAAGAAGTCGGTCCAGGGAGGACAATCCTTGCACCCACTGGCCACCATGACCCTCAGACAGCAGTTCAGGTGGAGGAACAAAGCCTGGCAGGTGGGAGGCCTGAGTGGAGGGCAGGGAAGAGCACTTCCTTAATACCCCGGCCCACTCCTCAGGAGGGGACCAAGAGGGCCTGACTCTTGGTCTCCATGCAGGTGAGGAAAAGCTCCTTGGGTTGTAGTGAATCTCACAATCTCTTCCAGCTGCTGGAGGTCTCTTTGCATCTCCATCACCTGTTCTTGTTTTGATCTTTTGGCGCTCTCTCTCTTCAGTTCTTGAGTCAGAGAATTTAGTTCCTCCATCAGCATCATGTTGGTCCTCTTCGCCTTTCTGTAAGAGTCAGCAAGTCTGGGTATATTGAATGACTCTTTCTCTCGTCTGGCGTTTTCTAGTGATGACTCAATTCCGACACGCTCCTCCTTAGCTACAAAAAGCTTGTCAATAAGTTGGCATTTCTCCTCAATCCCTGCAGCCACTGCTTCTGCCAGCTGCTTTTCACGGCTTTCATAAAGGTGACTTCGAACAGACTGAACAAGTCTGAATGTAGATAAGAGGCCCACCAATAAGCCAATGACAGGCAGACGCACCAGTGTCTCCCACTGGAGGTTGTGGAGAAGAAGGGTCGCACTCGGGTCGCTTGGCAGCAGCTTCACCATCATCTCGCCCAACTTCCCAAGGGTCAGCTCGAAGCCATGCTCCAGAGAGGTCGGCAGCACCTCCATGGTACTGCTCTACCACAGGGCAATTCCTGGTCACCGCGCACCCAGCAGTCACAACACACGCTAGGCAACACCTCAACATTCCGCCTGGAACCCAACCAGCAACTGACATTCTGCTATGGTCAGATATATGGTAGGATTTGGGGGGGCAGGGGGAGGTTATAAGCTTGTCTCCATGACTGCCTAATTTTCCTTATTTCCCTCTTTCTTCTTTTTATCAATGTAAAACTAGAATACATGAAATGTGCCCCCCAAAACCCTAAAACAGAACAAAACAAAAAACCATTGGATGGAATAAACAGTAGACTAGAGGAAGCAGAAGAAAGGAACGGTGATCTGAACGTCAGAACGATGGAAAGCAATCAAGTAGTGAGAAAAATGAGAAAAATGAAAATAGACTTTGAGAATTCAGTGACACCATCCAGTGTAGTAACATTTGCATTATAGGGATTCCAGAAGGAAAAGAGAAGGGGAAGGAGGCAGAAAACTTCTTTGAATAAATAAGAGCTGAAAATTTCCTGAATCTGGGGAAGGAAACAGAAATCCAGATCCAGAAGGCACAGAGAGCCCCCTCACAAAATCTTCCCAAGACAGTCCACAAAGAAAAGCCTAGTAATTAAAATGGCTAAAAGAAAAAGAAAAAAAAAGTGGTGATAAAGAAATAATGTTAAAAGCAACAAGAGAAAAGAAAACGGTTGCCTACAAGGGGTCTGCCAGAAGGCTACCTGCAGATTCTTCAGCAGAAACCTGGCAGGCCAGAAGAGAGTGGCACGATCTAGTCAAAGGACAGAAAGAATAAAACAAAACAAAACAAACAAAACAAACACAAAAACAGAAAACAGCCAAGAACACTCCATCCAACAAGGCTATCACTCAGAATAGAAGGAGAGATAGAGTTTCCCAAATGAAAGTTAAAGGAGACCCGTTGAGTGGAAAGGGAAGACGGTAAGTAGGAGTAAGAAAAGGAGGAAGCACAAAAGCAGAATTAAATAGCTCTATAAAAATCAGCCAAGGGACGCATATACTACAAAGATGTAGAGTATGATACCATAAACCTAAAATGTGGATGGGAGAATTGTACAGAGTGGGTTCAAACTTAAGCAACCATCAATTTAACATACACTGCTAAATGCATAGGATGTTATCTATAAACATAATGGTAACCACAAATCACAAACTGGTAACAGATAAGCAAAAAATAAACAGAAAGGAATCTCAGTATACCCTAAAGAAAGCAAGCGCACCATGAGAGAAAAGAGCAAGGGAAGAAAGAAATAGAGAAGAACTATGAAGACAACCATAAAACAAATAAGAAAATGGCAATGAATACATACATATCAATAATTACTTTGACTGTAAATGGACTAAACCCTTCAATCAAAAGACACAGGGTGACAGAATGGATAAAAAAGTAAGACCCATCTATATACTGCACCCAAGGGACCTATTTCAGACCTAAAGTCAGATGCAAATTGAAAGTGAAGGGATGGAAAAGCATGTATCACATAAACAGAAGTGAAAAGAAGGCCAGGGTAAGAATACGTATCTCAGACACAACACACTTTAAAACAAAGACTGGAAGAAGAGACAAAGGAGGACACTACATGACCCTAAAGCAAAGAATCAGCAAGAACATATAACAATTTAAATATTTATGCACCCAGCACGGGAGCACCCAAATACATCAAGCAGCTGTTAAAAACAAGGAAAGTAATCAAGAGTAATACAATAAGAGTAAGGGACTTTAACACCCCCGTTTCATCAACGGATAGATCATCTAGACAGAAGATCGATGAGGAAACTGTGGCTTTGAAGGACGTATTGGACCGGATGGATCTACTTGATACCTTCCAACATTGGTCCCCAAACAGCAAAATGCACATTTTTTTCAAGTACACATACAACATTCTCCAAAACAGATCACATATTAGGCCACAAAACAAGTCTCACCAAATTCAAAAAAACTGAAGTCCTGTCATGCATCTTTTCCAACCACAATGTTATCAAACTCAAAATCAACCACAAGAAAAAAAATCTGGAAAGAACCCAATTACATAGAGGTGAAATAACATGCTACTAAACAATGAATGGGTCAGTCAACTACTCAAAGAGGAAACTAAAAAATACACGGAGACAAATGAAAATGAAAACACAATGGTCCAAAACCTTTGGGATGCAGCAAAAGTGGCACTAAGAGGAAAGTTTATAGCAACACAGGCCTACCTCAGGAAGTAAGAAAAATCTCAAATGAACAGCCCAACCTCACACCTAAAGGAGCTAGAAGAACAACAATAGCCAAAACCAGTAGGAGGAAGGAAATAATAAAGACTAGAGCAGAAATAAATAAAATATAGACGAAAAACACAATAGAACAAACCACTGAAACCAGGAGGTGGTTCTTGGAAAAGATCAACCAAATTGATAAGCCTTTAGCCACACTTATCAAACACGAAACAAAAAATGAGGGGGGGGAGTTGTCAAAAAAATAAAACAACAACAAAATCAGAAATGAAAGACAAGAAATAACAACTGACACCACAGAAAGAGAAAGTATTAGAAGAGAATATTATAAAACTTACTAAGAAACTGGACAACCTAGAAGAAATGGATAAATTTGTAGAAACATGTAACCTCCCAAAACCGAATCAGCAAGAAATGAAGAATGTGAACAGACCAATTATCAGCAATGATATCGACTCAGGAGTCAGAACACTTCCAACAAATAAAAGTCCAGAACCAGAGGTCTTCAAAGGTGAATCCTACCAAATATTTAAAGCGTTAATAACTATTCTTCCCCAACTATTCCAAGAAACAGGAAAAAAAGGAAACCTTTCAAATTCATTCTATGAGACCTGCATTACTCTGATACCAAACCTAGATAAACACACTGTAAAGAAAGGAGAACTACAGGCCAATGTCACCGATAGACACAGATACAGAACTACTCAAGAAAATACTAGCAAACCAAATCCCACAATACATTAAAAAATCATGCGCCACAATCAAGTAGGATTTATTCCTGGGGTGCTGGGGGGTTCGATATTCACAAATCGATACATCACGTCCACAGCAGAAAGGAGAACCATATCATTTCACAGACGCGGAAAAAACATTTTACAAGTACAACATCCACTCACGATAAAAACCCTCAACGAAGGAGGTTTAGGGGGAACATACCTCAACATAACAGAGGCCATTTATGAAAAATCCGCAGCTAACAACATAGTAAATGGTGAAAAACTGAGAACTTCTCCTCTAAGGTCAGGGACAAGACAAGGATGCCCACTCTCACCACTTATACTCAACACAGTACTGGACATTCTAGCCACAACAATCAGAAAATAAAAGGCATTCAAGTTGGTAAAGAAGTAAAATTTTCACTAGAGGACAGGGCACTATGTCTAGAAAACCCTAAAGACCCCACCAAAAACTACTAGAACTGACAAATGAATTCAGTACATTGGCAGAATACAAAATCAGTATACAGAAATCTGTTGTACTTCTATACTCTAATAATGAAATAGCAGAAAGAAATTAAGAAGACAGTCCTATTTACCATTGTACCAAAAATAATAAAACACCTAAGAATAAACTTAACCAAGGAGGTAAAATAAAAGATCTGTACTCTGAAAACGGTAAAGCACGGAGGAAAGAAAGTGAAGACAATGGAAAGAAATGGAAAGACATTCCATGCTCATGGACTAGAAAGACAAATATGGTTACAATGTCAATACTACTCAAAGGAAACTACAGGTTAAATGCAATCCCTACCAAAATTACCACAGCATTGTTAACAGAACTAGAACAAACACTCTCAAAAGTTGTATGGCACCAAAGAAGACCGCAAATAGACAAAGCAATCTTGAAAAAGAAAAGCGAAGCTGGAGGCCTCACAATTCCAGACTTCGAGTTATATTACAAAGGTGTACTAGGGGCGCTGGGGTGGCTCAGTCGCTTAAGCAGCTGCCTTCGGCTCAGGTCAGGATCCCGGGGTCCTGGGATCAAGCCCCAGGCATGTATGATCCTACTTACTCACTTGTCTTTAGCAAGGAAGGTCTCTTCTACATCCCATTTCTATGACGAACAAGATGGAAACAGTAAATCTCTGGGTCTGCTGAGGTTCCAGTCTGTTTTTCTGGCTGTGGTCCCATTACTCAGCACTTAGCTTAAGACCCACACAGGATGAGTTACTGATACAGCCAAACGACAAATTCTGTGTGTGCATCGATATTAATTCATTTACAGAGAGGTCTTTGCTTTCCCCCCTTTCCAAAAACAGCTTGATTTAAACGCCCACTTCTGCAAAAAATAAGCTGTCACTAGACTCTCAACTATCCATGAGTGACAAGATAAAATCTTCCTGACAGCCTTGAAGGAAAGCATTTAGAAGTTCTCATCACCTAAATGTATGCTTTTTACTTCATAATTTATTTCTGTGATTTTGGGGTAAGGCTTTTTGTTTTGTTTTTGTTTTTAAGATGCAGTAACAAGATTGTTTTGTAAAAATGACTCCAAATGGTCCACCCCTCTTGTATCCACACCCTTTATTCTACATGACTGTGTGGCTTCTTCCATCGAGGGCTTGGGAATGGGCAGATGTTATTCCCCACCCCGTGGAGCTGGGATGGCCTTGTAAATTGCTCTGGCCAACAGTGTGGCAGACTTGACAATGTACCAGTTCCGAACCTAGGCCCAAGAGGATTTGCTTACTTCACTCACTCTGTTGGAACCCTGCTCTACAGCCATGAAAACAAACCAGGGCTGTTCTGCTTTAGGATGAGAAAACTAGGGGCATACAGATGAGCCAGCCCCCGCTAACCCCCAGCTGACTCAGATACGTGAGATACTTGGTCCTCGCTGGGATCAGGGGATGGTCTCAGACTTGGAAAGGAGATTAGGGCACCAAATGCAGATGGCTTATCCCAGCCTTGCCCCCAGTAGGAGCCAACAGTTCCTTTTTTTCGGCCAGGGAAAGCAAGTGGGCTGCTGATTAGCTTTCTCCAGGATTCTCTTTTTTCCTTTTTTTCTAGGTCTTCATAATCTCTCATTTAAACTACCGACTGCTGAAGTCATCACTCTCCTTTTCTTTATGAAATTCATTCCTGTTTTGCAGAGCTCTGCCCCTCCCTGACCTGATCCTTTCAGGCATCACCTTCCACATTGGCTTGGTGGCTTGAGGTTCTCCCTGCTCCCCCTCTCATAGTCTCCCCTGTCAAACACTGCTTCTAAGGGTTTAGATAAAATCTATAAAATAACTAGGGAAAAAGGACAAATGTATAATATTCACTACATTCAGAAACATGATGTAGTTTTCATTTGTTACAATATTTTAAAAAATATCTCCTAGTAAGTTCCTTTTTTGTTTGTTTTTAAAGATTTTATTTATTTATTGACAGAGAGAGACAGCCAGTGAGAGAGGGAACACAAGCAGGAGGAGTGGGAGAGGAAGAAGCAGGCTCCCAGCGGAGGAGCCCGATGTGGGGCTTGATCCCAGAACCCCGGGATCATGCCCTGAGCCAAAGGCAGATGCTTAACAACTGAGCCACCCAGGCGCCCCTAGTAAGTTCCTTTGTTTATGTAAGTCCATCAATGTATTGTGAGAGTTTTTCTGTGGGTTTTATACTTTTTCTTGCTGTTGAGAATAGAAGTATTTTTACCACTATAGCTAACACATTTTTGCTGGTATATAATATTACTATTGTTCCTTGCGTATTATACTCACAAGTTTACTGAGCTCTCATAAATTCTAGGAGTGTAACCACACTTTTTTTTTCTTCCAAGTTTTTATTTAAATTCCAGTTAGTTAACATGTAGCTTAATATTGGTTTCAAGTGTAGGATTTAGTGATTCAATACTTACAAACATCATCCAGTGCTCATCACAAGTGCCCTCCTTAATACCCATCACGCATTTAACCCAGCACCCCCACCCCGTCTACCTCCCCTCCAGCAACTCTGTTTGTTTGTTATCTATAGTTAAGAGTCGGCTTTATGGTTTGCCTCTTTTCCCCCTATGTTCATCTGTTTTGTTTCTTACATTCCACATATGAGCGAAATCATATGATATTTGTCTTTGACTGACTTATTTTGCTTAGCATAATACTCTCTAGCTCCATCCACATCATTGCAAGTGGCAAGATTTCATTCTTTTTTATGGTTGAGTAATATACCACTATATGTGTGTGTGTGTGTGTGTGTGTGTGTGTGTGCATACAAACACCCTCCAACTTCTTTATCCATTCATCAGTTGATGGGCATTTGGGCTCTTTCCATAATTTGGGAAAGCAAAGACCTCTCTGTAAGTGAATTAATATTGATGCCTTCATGGGAAGGCAACCAGATGTGCAAATTTTTCAGGACAGCTCAGGTTCACTTGTGATTAAAGAAAGACTCAAAACCATTTCAAGCAATAACATCTTTGAATTCACTCATACTTTGAATTATCATTATTTCCTCCACTGCAATTCTTTTTTAAAGATTCAATTTATTTTCTAATAAGTGATACATGCACATGGCACTAAACTCATAAGTTACAAATAATAGAAAGTAAAAAGTTTCCTTATCATTCCTATTCCTAAGATACTCCACCACCCTCCTCCATGACAGCCGTAGTTACCAGTTTTCTATAGGTAGAGTAAGTGCCAGCATCTCGTGTGCGTGTATACCTACAGGCATGCACACATGTACACAAACACTACTCTTTTTAAACTAATAAATGGCACTGTACTAAAAACACTGTTTGGTACCTTGCTTTTCTACCTCTTTATGGTACGTCTCAGGCATTATTCCATTACAGAGCTGCCTCGTTGTTTTTAAAAGACTGTAACATTCTCAGAACCTTCCTGCTGCTGTGTTCGGACCTCACTGCTCCAGCATCTGGGACACGTCCCATCCTTCCAGCCCTGCGACTAGCAGTATAGTAAAAAATTCCGTATCATTTTCTTGCCCCATACACACCTTGAGGCGAGCAAAAAAATTAAAATAAATTTGAACAATAAGGGAAATCGTGCACATCCAGGCTGGTCAGTGTGGCAACCAGATTGGTGCCAAGTTCTGGGAGGTAATCAGGGATGAACACACACAGCATCGAACCCACTGGAACCTCCCATGGTGATTGACCTGCAGCTGGATCGCATCTCCATGTACTACAATGAAGCTACAGGTGGCAAATACGTTCCTCGTGCTATCTTGGTGGATCTAGAACCCGGGACCATGGACTCTGTTCGCTCAGGTCCTTTTGGGCAGATATTCAATCCAGACAACTTCGTTTTTGGTCAGTCTGGGGCAGGCAACAACTGGGCCAAGGGCCACTATACAGAGGGGGCTGAGCTGGCTGACGCAGTCCTGGATGTGATGAGGAAGGAGGCCGAGAGCTGTGACTGCCTGCAGGGTTTCCAACTGACCCACTCACTGGGTGGGGACACAGGCTCTGGAATGTGCACCTTGCTCATCCGCAAGATCCGAGGAGAGTATCCCAATCGCATCATGAACACCTTCAGTGTGGTACCCTCACCCAAAGGGTCTGACACTGTGGTTGAACCCTACAATGCCACCCTCTCCGTCCATCAGTTGGTAGAGAACACAGATAAGGCCTACTGCATTGACAACGAGGCCCTTTATGACATCTGCTTCTGCACTCTCAAGCTGACCACGCCAACCTACATGGACCTGAACCACCTCGTCTCAGCCACCATGAACGGTGTCACCACCTGCCTCCACTTCCCTGGTCAGCTCAGTGCTGACCTCCACAAGCTAGCCATCAACATGGTGCACTTCCCACGTCTCCACTTCTTCATGCCTGGCTTTGCACCTCTGACCAGCCATGGAAGCCAGCAGTATCGGGCTCTCACTGTGCCTGAACTCATCCAGCAGGTCTTTGATGCCAAGAACATGATGGTTGCCTGGGACCCCCGCCATGGCCGTTACCTCACTGTGGCTGCTGTCTTCTGCGGGCAGAAGTCCATGAAGGAGGTAGATGGGCAGATGCTCAACGTGCAAAACAAGAATAGCAGCTACTTCGTGGAATGGATCCCCAACAACGTCAAGACAGCTGTCTGCAATATCCCACCTCGTGGATTCAAGATGGCAGTCACCTTCACTGGAAATAACACAGCCATGCAGGAGCTCTTCAAGCACGTTATCAGAGCAGTTCTCAGCCGTGTTCCAGAGCAAGGCCTTCCTCCACTGGTACATAAGTGAGGGCATGGACGAGATGGAGTTCACTGAAGCCGACAGCAACATGACCTTGTCTCCAAGTACCAGCAGTACTAGGATGCCACCGCAGAAGAAGAGGAGGATTTCGGTGAGGAGGCTGAAGAGGAGGCCTAAGGCAGAGCACCATCACCTCAGGCTTCTCTGTTGCCTCAGCCTTCTTCCTCAGCTGCCCCGCCTCTCCCTCAGAATAGCATTCTTTTTTTTTTTTTTTTTTTTTTTTTACGATTTTATTTATTTATTTGACAGAGAGAGAGGCAGCAAGAGAGGGAACACAAGCAGGGGAAGTGGGAGAGGGAGAAGCAGGCTTCCCGCTGAGCAGGGAGCCCGAATACGGGGCTCGATCCCAGAACTTTGGGATCATGACCTGAGCCGAAGGAAGACGCTTAACGACTGAGCCACCCAGGTGCCCCTAGAATTGCATTTTCTGCCTCTGTCTCATTTTGGGTTTTTTTTTCTTTTTTGGCGGGGGGGGGGGGGGGGGGGGGTCCTAGAACAGTGCCTGGCACATAACAGGCACTTGAAAATATTTGTTTTTTGTTGAAAAAAATTAAATAAAAGACTTTATCATATGGGCTGTATGGACATGCTGTTATTTAACCAGTTCCTATCAATGAATATTTAGGTCGCTTCCAGTATTTTGGTATTTCAAACAATGTTCCTGCGAGTAACTCTGTACACAGGCCATTTTGCACAGATGCAAGCGTATCTGTAGAATAAATTCTAGCAAGTGGATTGCTCAACATTTTTAACCCGGACAGTGGGTAACTGTGCATTTGTAACTCAGACTGATAACATCAAACCACCTTCCAGACATACAAGATCAGGGCTTGGCAAATTATGATCCGCAGACCAAATCCAGCCCATGAGCTAAAAATGTTTTTGCATTTTTGCAAGTGTTGTTTAAAAAAGAAGAAGAAGGGGGAGGGGAAAAGGAGAAGAATATGCAACAGACCTCATACGACCTGTAAAGCTTAAAATATTTACTGTCTGGACCTTCGCAGAAAGTTTGCTGATCCCTCCAACTAGGCCAATTTATACTCCCCCATTAGCAATGTCTGGCAGTGTTTCTCCGCTATTTCAGTTATAATCTTTGGTCAAACTGAGATCTAAAGTAATGCTTCAGGTTTTGTTTCAGTTGAAGAAAAGTTGAAGCATCTATAACACGTATGTACTGGCACTGTGATTTTTTTCCAGGCCAAAACGCAGCCTGTTTCAGGATGCAAACATCAATTGACACTTGAGTTTGTCACCTCACGGTCACGAGTGGCAAGAAAAGGTTAGAATCCCCAGCTGTCAGAATTGAAAGCAACTTTAAAGGTTATCAGGTCTGAATATTATGGATTTTGTGCGCCATTAAAATTTCAAAAATAGTTTAAAGGATTAAAACAACGTTACCAGCTTTTTATCTTGTGGTCATTAAAAGATAGAAACAATCCAAACACCGTCTACTGTCACCATCACTTCATAAAAGAAAGGAATTTAACACCAAAAAGTAGGACATGCTCAATCCTAGAATAAAGGCGAATCCATTAAACTGAGTCCACTTAGCTTCATAACCAGCCAGCCATAGTCATTTTCTTTCTGCCAATTTTTGACTGAGGAAAATTCTATGTTAAACCTATGTTTGGGAACCAACCTCACTGTTTTCTAAACAATCTAAAGCTTCCAAATCCAAACGACATGCCTCAGATTCAATTCTGGTGACAATAAATTCATGGCCGATTCAAACAAGAATTCAGGATTTCTGCCCCCCAGTCTCCTATCTTCCTATCTTCTCCCTAATCCACAATTCCTCGTGTGTCCAGAATCACAAGACAAACAGCACAACTGGTCCAACCAACACCCCAGCCCACTCACAGCCTTCCACATCCCACTGTCCTTGGGTCTTAGGTCTGATCCGCTCACATCCTCATCCAATTGTGTTTTTAGTCCTCCTCATGGGGGTAGGTGTGCAACAAACAACAACAGTAGAGAACTTCCTCTGTTCTGAGTAGCTGGAGAATTCCACATTCGTGGAGGCCCAAACAACAATCATCCATTCGCCGTCAGTGTGCCTCTTCCACTGACCCTTATAAACAGCCTCTACCGCACTCTCTTCCTTCGGGCTGCCAGAGCCTGGCCTTTCCCATGGTGCCCGTGGCGGATGCGGAGAGGGGCCTCCAGACGTACGCGCGTGAGTTTTTACCAGCACTTCAGAATTAATCAGTTGTGATGGTTAATTTTAAGTGTCAACTTGGCTGGGCTAAAGGATGCTGAGATAGCTGGTGTTTCTGGAGAAGATGAGCAGCCATGGCCCAATCAGCTGAGGGCCAGAACAGAAAAGGCTGAGGAAGGGCAAATTTGTGGTCTCTGCTGGAGCTGAGACATCCATCTCCTCCAGCTCTCGGATATCACATCGACACTCCCAATTCTCTGGATTTCAGACTCAGATCAAGACATACCATCAGCCAACTGCCAGGCCTTCAGACTCGGACTGAGTTATACCACAGGCTTTCCTGGTTCTCCAGCCTGCAGACAGCAGATCATAGGACTTCTCAGCTCCGTAAGTGCACGAGCCAATGCCTTCAATAAACCTCCTTATATATATATTTATACATAGCCTATTGGTTTGTTTCTCTGGAGAACCCTAATATGTCAGCTATCCCTGAATTTCAGAGCCAAGGTAACTTCAATGGCTTTGATCATGGAGTGAGAGAAACAGGACAGCGATATCATGTCCAAGTCTCGCCTTCCTCTGCCCTCCCTGGGCCCCTTTCATTCAATATTCTACTTCCTTCTGAGTGCCAGGCACTGCTGGTTTTCTCCTATGACTGCTCACCCACACCTTGACATAAAGGCAGCCTCCTGTTGGACCACCTGCTACGTGGGCCCCACATGCCTTCTGGCACAGCTACATCAGCCTCTGCCACTTAGATGGCCAGACCCTGGTCCTTGCCTGTCATCTCCAGCTGCCCCTGAAGCTAAAGCTAAATGACACTCAGGACTGCAAAGCTTCCTGTAGTCCTTCTGGCATCAAGAAAAGAATGCATTCGAGCAGTCAGCACTAACATTAACTTCAAGAAATACAATACTAACTCAATCCATTTTCAATTAAGATTTTAGCTTCAGGGCACCTGGGTGGCTCAGTCGGTTAAGCTTCTGCCTTTGGCTCAGGTCATTATGTCAGGGGCCTGGGATCCAGCCTCAGCCTCCTCACGTCAGGTTCCCTGCTCAGTGGGGAGTCTGCTTCTCCCTCTGCCCCTCCCTCTGCTCATGCTCCCTCCCCCTGCTCCCTCTCCCTCTCTCTCAAATAAATGAACAAAACCTTAAAGAAAAAAAAAGATTTTTAGCTTTCACACAGCAGAGTTTTAAAAGAAGTCTCAGGCCTTAGAGTAGGTCACTGAGAATATACAACACCTATTTTAGTGAACCAAACAGCAGGACTTTTGCTGCCATTCCAGTGTTTTTTCCCTCAAGTCTTCTTGTCACTCATGGTTCCAATGCAGGCTGAAAATAATTCTCTTCCCTCCCAACACCAAACTACTCCTTCCTCTCCATTAATTACTACCTCAGCTTTTTATTTCCTTATTAAGCATTTTAATAGGACTAGTAATTCAAGAGAGAAACTAAGTAGCAGATGGAATTTTTTGTTCTTTGTAAAATAGGCTGTGGTCAAAAACACACAAATTCTCACCAAGAAATGAAACAGGTATCCCAAGGAGATGGGACACAGGGAAGAGGATGTGCTCTCGGCCAGCGCTTCACGCTTTCCTCAAAATGACCTCTTCCTGTTTTGGCAGCAGGTTCTGGATAATATCACGTCTCTATAAATCACCTCGGTCATGCAGATATGATTCAGTTATTTATTCCCCAGAACCACAGGATGTGGATTTAGATTTGACATTTGGAGATAAATGAGGAAGCCAGCCCTCCAGAATGTCTGCTTCCTTGCTGGTGCACAAAAACCCTCTTGCCTATGACATCAAGGTGTTAGCTTCCTAGCTTGGAGTTTACATGTCCCAGGCATCTCCCATTAAATAGAGGAGGTAGCTGGCATGGTTCAAACAAGCCCTCAAAGTCATGCGATGGTAGAGGTAGAAGACGCCGTAGAGGTTATAAGAAAAGCAATGAGCTAAATGGACACATTAACAGAACAGTGACTAAAACAGGGAAGGCATATCTACGTAAAGGCAGCAAATGCATAAACGTAGTTCCCATCTGTCCAGGTTTGTGACATGCCACACGGTCAGTGCCTGTTCTCAAAGTATCATTCATTCACGCCTTCACTCATTCAATAAACAGTTACTGAGTGCTTACTGGAGTCAGGCAGGAGTACTAAGCACCGGGGATGTGATGGTGACCTAGAGATCCCTTCATGTAGCTTACAGTCTAGGGTTTACAGCTTAGCTAACGAAATTATAACAGCTGCCCACTGGAAAAAAATACCAAAGAGGTGGGGAAAGATGGAGGGCAGAACTGACACAACGATATTCTGAACAACTGAGAATTACCGTATACGGTTGACCCCCAAACAACAACACAACTCGGGTTTGAACTGCACAGGACCACTTACAGATTTTTTTCAACAAATACCATACTGTAATGTGTTTTCGTCATAATTTTCTTAATAATGTTTCCTTTTCTCAAGCTTACTCTATTGTAAGAATACAGTACATAATACATGTAACATACAAAATATGTGTTAAACGACTATTTATGTTACCAGTAAGGCTTCTGGTCAATAGTAGGCTATTAGTAGTTTTGGAGGAGTCAAAAGTTATACATGAATTTTTGACTGTGTGACATATCAGTGCCCCTAACCCCCACGTTGTTCGAGGGTCAACCATAAACGGATTCTCAATTCACAAATAAGTAGACTTACCTATAAGCAGTCCACTTACAAAAGAGTAACCAAAATAACAATCCTGTTCATTCAGAAAATGTTGAGGACCAGCTTATGTGCTAGTCACTGTATCGAAAGCTGAGTTACAAAATGGACAAAATTCCTATCCTTACTGAGCTCATCATCTATGTGAGAAGATGAAAAAATTAACAAAGCGCTTCTAGATAGCTGGCAAAGGCTTTAAAGACGGGTGCAATGAGTTCTGAAGGAACGGGGTAGGGGGTAGGTAATAAGGGGCTGGAAGGAGAGCAGCCCTCAAGACTTGGGGCTGAGTCCCAGTGACTGAGGAAGGCAATGCCAGGAGGCACAAGGTTGGGGAGTTCAGTTCAGATGGAGGGAACAAGTATATTCTCAACTGAAAATAGTGCCTTCGGGGTGAACAGAAAGCGCATCTGGGCAGCAGCCAAAGAAAAGCCCAGAAAGGGAAACAGAAGCCACATCTAGAAGGGCTCCACACACCCTGACAGCGGAGCTGGGCTTTATCTGGCAGGCGACGGAACGCCTCTGCTGTATTTGCAGCCTGACTGGATTGCATGATTCCATCTGCCTACAGCAATAGCACTCAGGCCCACGTAACTGCACTTCACACATTTCTGAAGGTGTGGCTGCAGGTAGGAAGACTGGAGGAAGGCGAGTGGTCCGGGTGAGCAAAGACAGTATGGTGGCGGGAGGATAATAATCATCATTTGTTCTTTCCAGTTTGGTTCCAAATCAAAGAGAGTTTAATTGAAAAGGAAAGAAACTTATCTAAAAAGAGGTCATACATTACAACTCAGCCTGGTCTTTCCACTTAAATTTAAAAAAACAAAACAAAACAAAACTAGAATCTCATTACAAGAGGACTAAAACTGCTTGCGCCTTTTGACCTGGTAATTCCATTAAGGGATTCCTAAGAAAACAACCTAGATGAGAGAAAAATAATTTTCTTCAAAGACGTTTTTGAATGTACTACTCAAATAGCCAACAAATGAAAAATAATCCAAACATCTAAAAATAAGGGATGGTTTAAATCAAATGTCATCTATCAACATAACTAAATACTACATAAATATTAAAATAACTATAGCGAAACATGGGGATGTGTATGGAAGAAAAAATCAGACTCCAAAACAATATATATCTGACCCCTGATCAATAACACAACATACATTTGAACAGCACAGGCCCACTTATTTTCAGTAAATTCAATACGTATTTTCTCTTCCTTATGATTTTCTTTAACGTTTATTTTTTTAAAAGATGTTATTTATTTATTTGACACAGAGAAAGAGAGAGCATAAGCAGGAGGAGTGGCAGGCAGAGGGAGAAAGAGAAGCAGGTTTCCCCTGAGCAAGGAACCCAATATGGGGCTCAATCCCAGGACCCTGGGATCATGACCTGAGCAAAAGGCAGACGCTTAATAGACTGAGCCATCCAGGCACTCCTTCCTTATGATTTTGTTAGTAACATTGTCTTTTCTCTAGCTTACTTTATTATAAGAATACATTATATAATACATATAATATACAAAATATGTATTAACTGTTTATGTTATTGGTTAAATTTTTGGGGAGTTGAAAGTTATATGTAGATTTTCGACTGCATGGGGGTAGGGAGTGTCAGCGTCCCCTACATTATTCAAGGGTGAGCTGTATACACAATGACTACAACCATAAGTGCCCACCATGTGTTGGGCCCAAGGTTAGGTTCTGGGAATACAAAAATAAGCCAGACACGTCCCTGTCCTCCAAGATCTCAGAGTCCACTGGGCAAACCAGACTCACATTATTACAACAGTATGAGGAGCTCTTGATGAAGCTGGGCCCCATGACAGCCCAGAAGAGGACTTGCCCAACTTAGAGACAACACACAAACACAACACAAACCTGGACATTAAAACCAGTGGCAGAACTCAGTTACAAATCTGGATGACCCCAAACATGTACTTGTTAATTTTGTTGGATTATCCTGGGCATGAATAGAAGCTGTAAGACTTATGATGAAGAACCCTCAAATCCCCAAGAATATCTGTATGAAGCCCCCAAAGAATCCTTGGACCCTGGTTTGAGAAACAAGACCTAAATTTAGGAAGGTGGCAATAGGAGGGAAAGACAAAATTCGCCCAACCATCTATAGGTCCTAGGTCCTGATGAGGATTGAGGGAGAGAAAGCCAGAGATGATATCAAAGACTGAAGCCTCAGCCTCTGGAAGAATGGCAATGGGGCTTCCTGAAATAAGAAACCTAAGAAGAAGATCCGGTTTGAGTAAGAAATAAGCTCCATTTTTGACACTGAGTTTGAGGAACTTCGGGGAGAAGAAAGGTAGAGGTATTCAAGGCTTTGCTGGAAAATGATCTCTGGAGATGTGGAGCCACAGAGACTGAGCATCCAAAGTCATCTTCTGGAGATAGCTGAAGCTCAAAATGCATGTTGAGCAACACATAACGAGCATATTTAACATTACTAAATGTAGAAGAGAGATCCCTTTTAGTCCCTCAAATATGTGTTAAGCATTTACTTACTTTCCAAGTAGTATCTCCATCAAATTAATAAAATAATGGAATAAAAGAATTATAATTAATAAACTATGGAATTAAAATAAAAGGTCAGCTATACACAGAGGAGACACATCAACCTCATATCTTTCCATGGAAAATATTCTCTACTTTTACAATAAATGTAATTTGGAAATACAATTTGGTTAATATAATCAACATGAAAGCTTTTTCCTGCAGTGATATATATGTGACCATCTTGCTACCAAGTCTGTGAACTTAAGAACTGTGGGGACTCTGTCTTATGTAAATGTCTAACAAGGTACCTGGAAAAATAGCAAATGCCTAATATGTGTGAAGGAATTTTGCAAGCATTAGGAAATTGCAAAGTTGTATGTAAGTACATACTACCAAGTTCTACTGCTGAAAACCATCGCGGCTGCCAGTGTGGAGGGGGATGCTTTCACTCATGTGAAATCTACGATTACTCATACGTAAATCAGTGGCAATGCAGAAAATGTGAGAAATTCAGAATCCATTCATCTTTTTGGTACTACTGAGATTCTTTTTGTGTTTGTGATCTGTATGTGCCAACATTACAATTGAGTTATTTCCATAAATAATTAAAACAACCCATTTTCAATGATGAATTTTGAGTAGCAAAACTGGAAAGGATATTGTCAATCTGTTGTACATTCATAGAGTGCTGAATCTCATGTTCTTCCTTTCACAAATATGCTTCAATACACAGAAGAGTGAAAACCACACTGTAAATAACAGGGCTGCAAAGGGAGAGCAAGAAGGGGAGAAACACAATTTGGGTTCATACACTGGCTTGACCTCAAAACACCTGTCTTCTATTTCCACTCGCTGAAACAGACATTCCCAAGAAGATAAAGTGAAGATAATTCTTGTTCTTCCTCACCTTCTCTCTTCTGATTTCCTTATTGTCTATGAAGACAAATGGCATGGCATTTTAGGGGGAGAATCAAGCTAGGATTAAGAGGAAAGTATACAGGGGAGCCTGGGTGGCTCAGTCACAGTTAAGCATCTGACTTTTGGTTTCAGCTCAGGTCATGATCTCAGGATCACGAGATCGAGTCCCATGTCGGGCTCCTCACTCAGTGCGGAGTCTGCTAGAGGTTTTCTCTCCCTCTCCTTTTGCTCCCCCCCACTCTCTCTCTCTCTCTTTCTAAAATAAATAAATAAATCTTTTTTTAAAAAAAGAGGGAAATATATGGTTTCCCTACATCTATCAGCTGAAACTTATGAACAAAACAAAGCCTCCCAAACACGTAATTACCTAGGGGACCTATTAAAAATATAGACTTCTAGGCACTCTCACAGAATTTCTGATTCAGCAAGTCTGGGGTGAGACTGCAAATCTGTGTTTTCCCAAAGCTCCCCCAAGCCCACCTACTCCCATCAATGATTCTAATAACCAGCCAGGTTTGTGAATCATGAACAAGAGACTGTACTCAGACTTAGCAAATAACAGCAATGGTTTTCATAAGGATAGCACTTTAGAGTTTACAGAAAGTGTTTTCACATAAACTATTTCATCCCCACTGCACAGATGAGGAAAATGAGGCTCAGAGAGGTCCAAAGTCATACGCCCGTATGTGTCAGGCCTCACTTCAGATGCCACAGCGTAATGCTGTCCCCACTGCACCATTATTCGAGCACCAAGCTTCTGAGCACTAGTGAACTTACTCACCCGAAGTGAGCCTCGGGTCTTATTTCACAGAGGAGCCATGCAACCAACCAACCAATAACTGTGGTGTATGCGGACGATTCTTGCACCTGTCCAGAGTGCAGAAAGACCATCCACATCCTCATTAACCACTTTCACTATATAAGCACTAAAAAAATCTGTTCAAAGGGAACTTTAACAAATTTGCAGAATGCACAGTTTGTAACATTCTAAAGTAATTTCATTTTATAACTTGTAATGAGAAATTATCAGAAGATAAAGAAAATAAGCGTACCTACTTCTGCAAAGAAAGCAATGTCCACACTCTAATTTCTGTAACATTCTGCTGAATGCCAATTGCTATATTTTTATTTCAATGCATAATTCTAAATTTCTAGTTAATATAACTTACCAGGAACCTCAAAGGACAGGAACAAAATTTTTTGCAATTGGGAAAGGGAGCCATGAACATAAAATTTTAAAAATTGGTAGGGGTGTGATGCGTCTATGAGGAGGCAGCAAGTGAGACACGCAGGTGGCTGAAGTATCTTGGGTCTGGGAAAAGTGTCTGGTTTTCTGTCCATGCAGCTCTGTGTAACCTACGGAATATGGGCTATGGCATAAAAGGCTGGTTAACATACTAGAAAACAAATTGCAGACACACTTGGAACACAGGGGAATCTATTTATAAATTACAGCCTACGGGCCAAATCCAGCAACTTGTTTTTTAATGGCCCACCAGTTAAGAATGGTTTTAACATTTTTAAAGAATTGAAAGAAATTAAAAGAGTACTATTTTATGACCTGTGAACATTATATGAAATTCAGACTTTAGTGTCCATAAATAAGGTTTTACTGGAACACAACCACACTTACTCATCTATGGCTGTCTTCGCACTACAGTGGCAGAGTTAAGCAGTTGTGATAAGGGTCCATATGACCCCTAAAGCCTAAAATATTTACTATCTGCCCTTCAAAGAAAAAGTTTGCCAATTCCTGCTTTAGGGGAGGTGTTTGGTTTCTTCCTGAAAACTGATTTTAATCTATCCTTTGTTTGCCGAATGTGAAATAAAATACTGAACTTAGAATCATCTCAGATATATTTTCTTTGCTACTGACCTAAAAAGCACACCCCAGTCTAGATACCTTTGTCTGAGTGTCCAATTATTGAACTGACACTACTCCTGTGGTTTCGTAATCCAAAAGTAGGGGCAGGGAAGGGCTTCTGCACATTCAGTTCCATTATTGGAATGACAGATGTATAAAGACAGGCAGCCAGGCATACTAATCCAGCAGGGCCCTCTGCATGGGCCATGTGTGAGCCTTCCTTTCTTTGGGGAATGGACAGCTTTACCCTGTCAACAAATACTGTGGCCACTTTCCTGGCATTAATATTCTAAAATGGGAAATGCAACATATGAAGCATAATTCAAAGGAGAATGGCAGGAGCTGCTGTTGTTCCCCTTCCACTGAAGGCAGGAGTGGAGCCTATAGGAGCCCAGACAGTTCTGGTCCATTACCAGCAGCCTAATTTCTGCTATTTTTGAAGGCAACGTGAATTATAAAGCATTTGCTATTGTTGCACCAGTCAGCTAATTCAATTGTCAGAACATTTCAAACCTCGTAATTGAGACTGGAAAAAGTGGGAGTCTCACTCCTTTGAACTGCCTGTTAGACTATTCCATGTCACAGCTTGCTTGGCAGTAGGAATAAGAAAAATTCTCCATTAGGAAATTAATGTTTATAAATACCCTGGAAAGCCAAATAATAAGCATGATTTAGAATAAATGTAACCGGAGTGGCTTATTATTAACATTGCAAGTACATATTTTAATTTGTGGTTTTATCACACACATTGATTGTTGGTTCAACTTTTTTTTTAAGGATTTTACATTAGGTGTTTGTTTTCCTTGTGTATAGTGATCTAACCCTTAAAGTATTTTGCTCAAATTTCAAACAACACTTAATCCAGAAAAAAAAAAAAGATGGTTTTGAAGAGCCAATGAAATATATACGTGTATGCAAAGTGCTTAGCACAGTGCCTTGCGTGTAATAAGCATTAAGTCAACGGTGGTTTTTACATTATTAACAAAACATGCCAACAACTATGCTAGAGAAAGAAGTCTACTTTGAAGCAACACTAGTCTACAAAATAAAGATGTTCAAATGCACAGAGGGCCTAATTTGAGGTGACCCCTCTGTCCTATTTCCAAGGCTTAAGGGTCTAGTTAATGGCCAAATTTCAAAAGACTTCATAGAACCATTTATCATTTGTCATCAGAATCCTCCAAGGTTGGGGGCGCCTGGGTAGCTTGGTTAGTTTAGTGTGTGACTTCTTCTCAGCTCAGGTCTGGATCTCACGGTTGTGAATTTGAGCCCTGCATTGGTCACAATTAGCAGCAATCCCACTCTCACTAAACCCTGCACTTGCAGGCCGCAGCCATTCTGGTTAGTTGTTGGGCTTGCTGAGCAGGTATTCTTCGAGATTCTGTTCTTAATGAGAAAAGACAAAAGGCAACCAAGAGCAAGGGAGAACAGAAGCAAGAGATGGTATTCCCAACGGCCTCCTCTTCCTCTCCTCAGAGGTAAAACAAACTGTCCAGCATGTTGGGGAACGGCTCGGTTACTTATTTAGCTAGTACAAGATGAGATTCCTTTAGTCATTCAACAGGTATTGACTGAGCCCCTACTGAGGGCCTGCCATTGTCCTACGCACTAGATACATCAATGAATAAAGCAAACATACTCAGCACAACAAAGTGGGGTGACTCTACCTATCTGACATTAAGACTTGGTATAAATAAGTAGTAACTAAGATCTGAATAAAGAGCCTACACACTCATACATATATGGAAACTTGACATATGACACAGGTGGCATTGCATATTGGCGGGAAAGGACAGGTACTCAGAAAGTGTTGCTGGAATAACTGGTTATCTATACAGGAAAAAACTGAACCCCTACCTCACTTAACATATTACGTTTAAATCCAAGTATATTAATGGTCTAAATAGAAAAGGCAAAATTTGAACTCTCAATAGAAAACACAGGTAAATATCCTTAGCAGACGTGGAAGGATTTCTTATGAAACAAAAAGCACAAACCACACACACACACACACACACACACACACACACACAAAGAACAGATTACTTCCTTTAAGTTAAAATTCATCAAACTATTCCATTTAGAAAAGGACACAAACTGGAAAAATATATTTAAAACTCAGTAAGAAAAAGACAGTACGAAAGGGAAATGAGCAAAAGATATGAAGTGATAATTCACAGAAGTGAAAACTCAAACAGCCAATGACTACATAAAAATATGTTCAGGGAGCCTGGGTGGCTCAGTTGGTTAAGCGTCCAACTCTTGATCTCAGCTCGGGTCTTGATCTCAGGGGTCGTGAGTTTGAGCCCTGCATTGGGATCTAGCGCTGGGTGTGGAGCCAACTTAAAAATAAAAAAATATGTTCAACCATCAGAGAACCACAAATTAAAACCATGATGAAATATTTCACTTCTGTCAGATCTGCAAATAAATTTAAAGTCCAATAGCGCCACATGTTTGGTAAAAATATAGGCCATTCATAAATTGCTCATAAAACTCTTTGGAGGAAAGTATGGCAATATTGCGTTGAATTGACAGCACGCTCACCCTCCAGACCTACTACTTCACCCCTACATGCCGTTGCACTCACCAACAAGTACATACACAAAATCATAGCAGGACTGCTTTGAAACAACCTAAAGATATGGCAAAAACAGAAAGGACAACTTAATTATGTAGTATTCCATCACATGAATACACTTCGCTCTAAAAATGCACGACGAGCTACTGGTATCAGATGGATAAATCTCGTATACAACGTTGAGCAAAAATCCTATGTGTGTGTATATATGTTGTGATATATATACATATATAGTTCAAAGACAGGCAAAATAGTACCATATCTTGCTCAAGGATATATGCATATGTAATAAAAGTATTAAAGTGCATAGGTATGTTAAATTCAGGACAGAAGCTTCCTCTGCTTGGCAGGAAAGTACTGGGAGAGTGCCATCTCTACTGGTTGTTTTTTTTTTTTCCCCTTTGTATTAGGGTCTTTTAGTGAGATATGATTTACATATAGTGATACAGATCTTAAGTGTACAGTTCAATGAGTGTGACTGACATATACGCCCATGTAAACCACAAACCTATCACGAAGTAGAAAATTTCCATCACCCCAGAAAATTCCTTCATGCCCCTTTCTAATCAGTCCCCGCCAGCAACCACTATTTTGATTCCTATCACCATAATTTGATTTTCCTTTCATATAAGTGGAACCATACAGTACGTACTCTTCTGTGTCTAGTCTGAGATTCTTCCTTGTTCCTGCATAAACAGTAGTTTATTCCTTTTTTTTAAAGATTTTATTTATTTATTCAGAGAGAGAGGAAACATGCAAGTGAGGGGAAGGACAGGAGAGGGAGAGACAGAATCCCAAGGAGACTCCCTGCTGATCACAGAGCCCAACACAGGGCTCAATCTCACAACCCTGAGATCATGACCTGCGCCAAAATCAAGAGCTGGATGCTTCACTGACTGAGCCACCCAGGTGCCCCTAGTCTGTTCCTTTCTGTGGCTGAGTAGTAAGTATTCCATTTTATAAATACACTACAGTTTATCTTAATAATTTTTTATTTTTAAGTTGTGGTAGATACATGAATGTCAATGTATTATTCTTTATGCCTTTTTTATATTAATTTATTAAATATTTCCCTTTTAAAAAAGTGTAGTTCACAGAGTCTAGAGATTCTCTAGGACATACACCTAAGGGTAAAAGAGCTGGGCTGCAGATTATGTGTACTGTCAACTGTACTAGACATTGCAGATTTCAGTTTATGACCACAGGCCTACTGAATCAGCAACTCCAAAGGTGCTGCCCAGAAATCTGCATTTTTAATGAGCTCCCCAAGTAATTCTTATGTACATGTTTTTTGTGCAACATGTTTTACAAACCACTGTGTATAAATACGTTCCCAATGTATTCTGTGTTCTGTAACTCCAATGGCTTCAATTATTGCTGCTATATGCCAATAACTCATAAATTTATATCTTTAAATAAAACTTCTTCCTAAACTATAGACCTCAGTAGTCATCCGCTATAACTATCTCTACATGAACGGCCCAATGGTCCCTCAAACTCAAAGTGTACAAAACAGAGGCAATCTTCCCAAGTCCTACTCCTCGGTTTTCCCTCCAGTTTCAGGTCTCAGTTCATGGCACCACCATACACCTAGTATTACCAAACCAGAAACCTGAGAGTCTGTCATTCTGATATCCTCTCCTCCCTTATCCTCCGCATCCTATCAGTGACTAAGTGTTGGTAATTCTACTACTAAAATCCCTCTTGAATAGAACAGGTCTCTCCATTCCCTTACCATCTCCCTAGTCCAGGTCATCTGGATCACTGTAGTGGCCTCCTAACCAGTCTCCCTACCTCTGGTCTTGCCCCTCCAGTCCATTCCCTACCTTATGGCCAAAGGAACCTTCTGAAACAAACATCTCATTTTCAAAAAATGTGCTTAGAACCTCTCAATGGGTTTTTATTGCCTTTGGGACATTCAACATGACTTACGAAGCCTTTCATGATCTGGCCTCTCTATCTTTCCAACCTGAGCTCTTGGCATAATTCCCTTGCTCTCTACCCATTTTGCTACTCTGAATGCATCTCACTTTCCTAATTGCACCATTTCTCGCTCTCCTTTTGCATATGCTATTCATTCTACCTGGAAAGCAATCCTCCTCCTCTTTCCCTGGCTGCCCTTGCTTGTCCTTCAAGTCTCACCTGAAGGGTCACCGCATCTAGAAGGCTTTTATGAACCCCCCAGACTAGGTAAGGAACTCCCACTACAATACCCTAGCAACTCGTTTTCCCTTTGCAACAGATTATACCATAATTCACAGAACTGTTCATCTTCTCAGACTACAGACTCTGTGAGATCAGGGCCGTGGGGAGTTGCTCAGCCGCAATGGATTCCTAACACATAGTACGAGGTCCATTCTAAGTATTTCTTTCATGACTGTTACCACATTATGTTTAGTATACATGCAAACAAAGCTTATCATGATAGCCTCAGTTGTTTCCTTCTACTGAAGTTATGAATAATTCTAATTTCAGAAATTGTATATTATACGCAACATTTATGTTTTACTCCCCCACCACTTTGGCGATCCTCATCTGCCACCAGAGAAGAAGTCCATCAACAGGAACAAGAAGTACACGCAAAAGAATGAAACTGGACCACTTGCTTTCACCATATACAAAAATAAACTCAAAATCCAGTAAAGACCTAAATGTGAGACCTGAAATCATAAAAATCCTTGAAGAAAAATAGGCAGTAATCTCTCTGACATCAGCTGTAGCAACGTTTTTCTAGATATGTCTCCCGAGGCAAGGGAAACAAAAGCAAAAATAAACTACAGGGACTATACCAAAATAAAAAGCTTCTGCACAGTGAAGGAAACAATCAACAAAACTAAAAAGCAACCTACTGAATGGGAGAAGATATTTGCAAATGATATATCCAGTAAAGGGTTAATATTCAAAACCTATAAAGAACTTATACAACACAACACAAAAACAAAAAATCCAACTTAAAAAATGGGCAGAAGACATGAACAGATATTTCTCCAAACAAGACAACCAGATGGCCAGCAGACACATGAAAAGATGCTCAACATCACTCACCATCAGGGAAATGCAAATAAAAACCACAATGAGCTATCACCTCACACTGTCAGAATGGCTAAAATCAACAACACAAGAAACAACAAGTGTTGGCAAGGATATGGAGAAAAAGGAACACTCTTGCACTGTTGGTGGGAATGCAAACTGGTGCAGCCACTGTGAAAAACAGTATGGAGTGTCCTCAGAAAGTTAAAAATAAAACTACACTATAATCCAGTAATCAGACTACTGGGTATTTACCCAAAGAATATGAAAACACTAATTCAAAGGGATACATGCACCCTTATGTTTACAGCAGTATTATTTACAACAGCCAAATTATGGAAGCAACTCGTGTCCATGGATTGATGAATGGATAAACAAGATGGAGGGGAGGGTGTGTATAATATATATATAATGGAATATTATTCAGCCATAAGATAGAACAAAATCTTGCCATTTGCAACGACATAGATGGAGCTAGAGAATATTATGCTAAGTGAAATAAGTCAGTCAGTGAAAGACAAATGCCATATGATTTCACTCATATGTGGAATTTAAGAAACATAAGAAATGAGTAAAGGAAAAAAAATGAGAGACATAAACCAAGAAACAGACACTTAACCATAGAGAAAAAAATGGTGGTTACCAGAGGGCAGTTGGGGGATGGGTGAAATGGGTGAAGGGGATTAAGAGTACATTTATGACGAGCACTGAATAATACACAGAATTGCTGAATCACTGTATTGTGCACTTGAAACTAATATAGCACTGTATGTTAAATATACTGGAATTAAAATTGAAAAAAACTTTTAAAAAGTAGGAGGGAGCATGAAGTGGCAAGACTCAGAACTAGCCAGCTTGATTCTCAAACCTTAAAAAAAAGCTCATGTATTTTTCAACAATGTCACACCTCAGTTACAAGGGAGGCACAATGCTTGAAGTCTTGTTAGGATTACAATGATTGAAGTGGAAAGGCTTTTGGCAAAAGGTATGAAAGTTTATATGTTTTCTGCTGGGATTTTCAGTCTAAGGCACAGCTGGGTACACTCAGCAGCTGCCAAGGTTACAGGCTGTGTGTCAATTCACCAGCAGTTTACCTAGATCAAAAGCTCTCAATTTTAAATCCCCAACCTTCCATCCTACTTTTTTGGGGACATAAATATTAAAAACACAAATTCTGATGCCAGAAGGCCTGGTTTAAAATCCCTGCTACATGATTTATTAGTTGTGGTATGCTAAGCAAATTACTTAGTCATTCAGTGTCTAACTTCCTCATTTGAAAATGGGAATAAAACAGCACTTATTTCATAGGTTTGTTGTGAGGATTAAATGAGTTAAATACACACAAGGCACTCAGAGTAAGGGCTCAGTAAGTGTTCAACATATCTACGGGCATAGCAATAGGTTTGGAGGAGAAAGAATGTGAGACAGAACAGAGAAAACAGAAGCAAAAGAAATGTGCTATGTAACAATAACTGAGCAATTTGAATAGATTATCTCTCAAACCTCAGAGAAACCTTGACTGCAGGCTAACCAATCCAGTGGCACGGCTAGGAAATAGCTGAGTTGGATTTGGGTCCAAGTAGTCTGTCTCCAGAGACCAAGTCCTGAACCACTAAGAAATACTATTTTCCATCTTCGCATCTGGCCTTTGGGGAATGGAATTCCCGGGTTGTATACGAGAAGGGAAGCAAAAAGATATAAGGAATGGAAAGGAAGAAAGAATAAAATAAGGCCAGACTCATCTATTTTCTCCATTTGAAAAAGGTAAAGTGACAAGTTTCCCTTTATCATCCCTTCACAGACGTAACAAGAGCCCACTATCTCTGCGGACACTACTTTGAATTCAGTGAGCCAGGATGAAATCAAAATCACTGTTAAGCACTTAAACAGATCCTTCTCAACCTAAATCCAAACGCGAAATGGAAATATGGGACATGAACTCCAAGAGTGGGCCAGAGAGCAGTGGATGGCAGCATCAGGGACACAGAAACCATACATCTGTCTAGAACGGCAAGACAAGGTGAGGTGCTCCAGAGTCAGACACGGGATCCAAATTCTTGTTTGACCTGTCACATCAGAAAAATAACATCCCTGAGCATCACTTTTTTCATCTGCAAAAAGGGAACAAGAACGTCGGCCTCTCCGTGGATAACACCCACCTCTCCACAGATAAATAACTGAGGCAATGTTAAGAAGAAACAGGCACCCTCACACATGGAGGTGTAAACTGAGGGTAATTAGGCAATCTCTCTCTTTGCAATTTAACGAACTTACAATGTGCCAGGCACAATACTAGTCACTTTAAAGTATTAACTTATTCAGGGCGCCTGGGTGCCTCAGTTGGTTAAGCATCAGCCTTCAGCTCAGGTCATGATCTCAGGGTCCTGGGATCTAGCCCCCACTTCGGGGCTCCCTGCTTTCAGGCTTGCTACTTGGGCTTCTCCCTCTACACCCCTCCCCCACCCCGCTTGTGCGTGTGCACACACACTCTTTCAAACAAATAAAATCTTTTTAAAAATATACTTATTCGGCGTTTGTGGTAGACTGTTTGCAAAAATGGTAGCAATGATTCCCTTCACTGTATCCTAGTCTTCGGAGAGTCCTCTCCCACACAGATGCTGAGCTTGGCCATGAGACTTACTTTGGTCAGTGGGACAACAGCAAATGCGATACAAGCAGATATCTGAAAAATGCTTGTGCTCTGGGGTTTGCCCTCTCTCGCTGCTCTTTGAAACCCTGAGACCATCACATAAAGAAACCTGAGCTAACTGACTGCAGCATGAGAAATCACATGTCATTCCATGACGTCCCCACAGGCCAACTCATCTGTCAACTACCAGACATGAGGGCGAGGCCAGCCTAGATCCTCCAGCTACCAGCTGACCCACCACGTGACCACAGAAGCATGAAAGAACCCAGCAGAGCTCCCTCGGACTGGCCCAGACAAGAAGAGCCACCCAGGCAACCTACAGATTCATGAGCCAAGTAAAATATATATATATATGTATTTCTCTTCTATATATTCTCTATACTATGCTGCTTCACCTAACAAAAGTAAAGATGCTTTTTTTCACATCAGTTGACTCAAAAATTCATCATATAGATATACTCACACACACGTAAAATCACATATGTGTAAGATTATTCGCTGCAGCACTGTGGATAATAGCAAAAGACTGGTACAAACAATCCTAGTACATCCATATAAAGGTATCCCACATGCAGCCATAAAAAGAACCAAAGAGATCAACAAATACTGATCTTATGTACAAGGGGGGGAAAAAGCAAAGTGCACTTATATGCTACATTTATATTCACATTTGTGTATAAAAAAAAAGGGAAAAAGTACGAATATGTAACTGCTTGTATATGCACAGATTATTTCTGGAAGGACACAAGAAATGGGTTTCATATCAATTACTTCTGGCTAAACGGAACCAGTTGGCTGGGCAACAGAATATGAAAAACAATCTTCACTGTAAATATTTTCATATATTTTGAATTTTATACTGTATGAAGATATCACCTATTAATTTTAACTTAAAAGGCTGTTATGAACACAAAGGGTGACGATAAATGCCTGGCACAGAGAAAGCAGTCAACCAATAGTAGCTACCATTATAATTATTTTTCTACAAATGATTTCTAACTCTAAGACAAATAATTTTTTAAGGTAGCTAATCCTCTGAAATCCCTGGCCCTGCACAGGAAAGAGCTCATCTTGGATGCAAAAGTAAAGAACGAAACATTAGCTAGCTATGAGGACAGGTGAAAGAAGAACCCAACACATGGCTCCCCTGGTGGTCGTGACGTGAGTTCCAAAGCACTGGGCAGAGTGGTAAAGCCCCCTTTCTGCCTCTCCTCAGAGAAACCCAATTATTGGGCATCACCTGTGCTCCAACTTTGTATATTCTCTATGCACCTTTTATTTCATTCAGCAAGAGCAAATGAAAGTAATCACTTTCTATTCTAACAGTGTGTCTGCCCTCCCTCTGCAGTACCGATGTACAACAGTTGAAATGCTGCCACGCACGTGTGCCAAACTACTAAATTATCTGCTTCTCGAGAACCAGAAATGATCTGGGGCAGGAGCAGGCAGTCTGCAGGCAGCAGAGAGTAATGGCAAGAGCCAGGGCTTTGAAGTCAGGCAAACCTAGGTACAAATCCCAAAACTGACCCTTAGCTGAGGTTAGAGCAGAAGGCCCAACCTCAGAGCTTATTACCCCATCTGTAAAATGGTGACTGACAGTTACAATCTCACAGGACTCTTGTGAACACATGTATCACAGTACCAAGTACAGAGTAAACGTTCACTAAATGTTAGCTATTTTCATTATCATGGGGGCATTCCAACTGAGGTCCAACCACCTTTTCTCCATCTCTCTCCTCTCTGTCTCACCCCAACAAATAGAAACCTTCGGTGTACATTAAAAAATTCCCACCTCTCCCTTCCACACCAGCAAGTTCAACCGACTCTACCTCCAAAATCCATCCAGTCTTTCCACCTCTCTCCATCACTCCTGCACACAAAGGTGGGCTCTCTTTACCATGGCCATCCCCATTCCATAATTCATTCTACACACAATAGCCAAGTAGATCTTCAAAAAAATAAACTAGATCATGTCATTCTATTCCTCTGCTTAAAATTCTCTAAATAACATCCCTCTGCATTTAGGCTGAAATCCAGATTTCTTATCATGGCCAACAAGTCCCTACAGAACTTGGTCCCTACCTCTCTCTCCAACCTCACTTCATTCCACCCGCTCCATCTCGCATACATTCCACTCCACTTCAGCCTCAGTATCTTCTTTCTGTTACTCACACAGGCCAAGTCTCTTCCTGCCTCAGAGCCTTTGCACCTGACGTTCCCCATCCTGGAACACTTTCCCCAAACCTTCACACGGCTGACTTCTTTTCATCATGCAATTCATAGTTCAAATAGCAATTCCCTAGAAATGTCTTCCATGACCACAGAAACTAAAATGGCTTCACTCCCTGATTTACTTCCCATTTCATTATCCTGCTTTATTTTCTTTATAGCATTTATCACTATCTAAAATTAATTGGGTATTTGGTTACTTCTTTATTGTCCAGTTTCTCAAAATGTAGGCTCCAAGAATACAAGATTCTTTGCCATCATCTCCCCGGTGTACTTCTAGAACTTAGAATGGTAGCTACACACAGTAGGTGCATAATACATTTGCCTTATGGTGGTAGAAGAGGTGTTTAAAACACAAACTGCAAGCTCTAGTCCCAGTGATTCTGATTTAATAGGTCTGAAGTACAGCTCAGCAATCTGCATTTCTAGCAAGCATCCATCTTTTTCATCCTAAAATGAGCAGGACGCAAATCAAAATTTTCTATTATTATTTATTTATCTGAGAGAGAGAACACTAGGGAGAGTGCAAGTTGGGGGTGGTGCGGGTGGTTGGGCGGAGGAGGGGAGAAGGAGAGGGAGAAGCAGACTGGCTGTTGAGCAGGGGCTGGGCTTGATCCCAGGACCCTAAGATCATGACCTGAGCCAAAGGCAAATGCTTAACCCACTAGTTACTCAGGAGCCCAGCAAATCACATTTTAAAATACTCTGGTCAATGGCCTCCATCACCAAATCATGCTTCTCCCTCTAACACACCTTGCTTAGGCCTACAGATCCCATTCCAGCTGCTTTCCTTAATGAACTCGGTGACACTAAGGTAAAAAGAACGTTCCGGACCCCTGAGTTTATAGTTCAAAAAAGTAACCCCACCTGTTTCCATTTCTGCTGCTCCATCAATGCCAGAAATGCTAAACTAGCTGGCCAGCCCGGCTGGAATCCTGTCCTCCCCAGAAACACCTGAGCAGGTTTGGACTCACTCCAAAAGGTATGCAGGTAAATTTCCATGTCAGCTCACTAATACACTTTCCAGAGGCAGCTGGGACCAATTCATACTTGCTCTACATGCCCTCCAAATACACTACCCCCCTCCATCAACATACACAGAAGACTTAATTCTGAAACCAACTGCAAAACGACAGGCCGGAATTCCCTTTAAAGCAACCTAGCAGCTGAGAGAAGAAATCTTCGAAAAAGCCACTCACTTGGGTGACCAAATAGGCACATACATGGCCTTCCTACAAGGCAACCCCTACCTCCAACCCAGAGAAATTCACAGGCTCTGGCAAGAAAGTCTTATTCTGTTTTTCCCATTTCTTCTCAGCTTTGTCTCTTCAGAAAACACTCAACACCCTTTTCCTGGCGCCCAAATTGTCATTAGGCTTGGCCTTAGGAGGTCTGGGAAAATGTCAAGGGTACCTACTTAGACTTAAGTTTCCTCTACTTCTCCCCGACCCTGTAAGTGCCCAGATCCCGCATTTGATTAAAGCGGTTCCCACGCCCCAGGTTAAAATCCAAACAGCATATTGGGACTGGTAATTTAGAAATCACCAACACTTTCGTATAAATTAGCTTCCCCAGACAGGTAAGACCAAGCTGCGAGGGGAGTGCGCGTGTGCTCTCCCGGGCTGACCACAAGCAGTACCAATGTCCCAGGCCGTTCCTTGAAGGGGAATAAACCCTGACGATCAGCCTGTAGTGGGCAGTTCTTCCGCTAAGAGCCACGAGCGCAGGGGCCCTTCACCCTTGCAGTTCAGGGGGCAGCACTCCCCAGGGCGCCCCCAGGCGCACGTGCCGGCAGTCCGCCTCGGGACCCCACGGGTTCGCGTCCGCGGGCAGCGCCTCGGCTCGTTGCGCTGAGGGAGCAACTCGAGTCCACACTCCTTCGCGCCTTCCAAACGCCGAAGCCAGGGCCTTTCTGGAGACCAGGGGTGAGGCCCACCTCCCCGAAACACTCACACGCCCGTCCGCCCGCTACCCACCCCACTCGGGTTGGGGACCGCCCCTCGCTGGGGGTTGCGCCCAGGGAGCCCCACCGACGGCCAGCGGCAAAGTTTATGAGGCTCCCAAAGAAGGATCGCAGCGCTGAGCAGCACAACGCAGCGGTCAGACCAGCCGAGCCCGCGGCGGGGGCGCCGGGAAGGGACTCCCCTAAAAGCCGGGGGCGGGGGTGTTGAGTGGGAATAGCCCTCCCCGACCCCGGAGAGGCGCGGGCAAAGCTCCCCGACTGGTCCGCGCCACCGAGGGCAGCTCGGGGCCGGGCGGGCGCCCCCCAGCTGCAAGCCGCCCCAGGGCTTCCCTGGCCCCACCCCCACAGTTGTCCGAGGGGCGCCCCCCAGCCCGCCCAAGCTGTCGCCGCGGCCCCGCGAGGCCACGCCTCGCCCCCCCACCCCCGCCCTCAGCCCTTCCCGCCGGCTCCGCGGGCCAGGTTCCTCGCCGCCGCCCGCGGCTCGGAGCCTGGTGGGAGACACGCGCTTTCCCGCTCGCCGGCACACCCGCCGCCTGCCCCCTCGCGCCCCCGGGCGACGCGCACTCACCCTCCGCATGGTGCCGGGACTGGCCGCGCCGGGCTCGGCGGCTCAGGCTCGGGCGCTAGGCGGACAGGGCCGGCGGCGGCGCACAGGCGGCCAGGGAGCGCCGCGCTGCCCCCTCCCGCACACGCGTGCGCCGCGGCCGGCGAGCGGGCTACGGCCTCCGCGGGGGCGGGGCGGGGGCGCGCCGGCCGCGGGGTCCCCGGGCCCGCCCCCCGGCGTGCTGAGCTCCGGGCCTTTCCCAGCCCGCGGGCTCCTCTTCCCGCGTCGCGGCGTCCCCTCCTTCCCGGGCCGCTTCGCTTCTCTCCTCCTGGAGTTCCCGCCCGACTACATTGGAGTGGAACGCTGGTGCCGACCGCGCGGGGAACCAAGTTCGAGGAGCCAGAGGGGATTGGTGGACTGAGGTGACAGTTCTCACGGCCTTAAAAGTACATCTCTTCTCCCGCTTGGATGCGAAGATGGCCCGCTAGTGTCCCATCCTGCTCTTGAAATTCTGTGATTGTCTTTAAGAAGTCCTGAGCTTTCATAAACATTTTTGGAGGAGGGATGGGATGAGGGTTAAGGGTGGCAAACAGCAGATCAACCCAGGGTTGGAGGCAAGACAAATTCATGGAACAGAGATGGTCTAGGTTTATCCAGATAGAGGAGCTCAACAGGGGAAGGGGTCGACATCCCCATTACTGCAGAACCCACAGGTCTTCCTGGCAAAGCTCTGCCTGCAAAGCTCCCTCTTCACAAACGGCCTCCCCACCCCCACCCCAACTTCTCCAAACAACAGGGAAATCCCATCCCCAAATGCTAATGCCTCTGAGAAAAAGATGAGGGAGGCGGGTTATATTCCTCCTAATCATGAAAACACTGCACACTCCCGAGCCAGGGGAACACAGGTCCAAACCCTCGAGAACAAGAGTAGGATGGAATGAGGTGAGAGTCTTCTGGGAAGAAACCTGGACTTTTCCCGATTTGGCTTCTGCTGAACAAAGTAAATCAAACAGCACAAAATTCAAGGCAGCCTGAATTCAATGTGGAGGAAAAAAATTCCTTGTTTACCAAAGGATCCTTTGAAGAGCATACAAAGACGCCTGCGTTTTCAAACCAGGCTGTGACAGGTAAGCAGGCAGACAGCAGTGGGAATGCAGAGGCTTGTGCTGGATAAACACTTATGACAAATGTTTCCGCTTTTATATTGCTTGGTTGCCAATTATTGTGGCAGATCACCACTTATCAGCGCTGTCAAAGGAATATGGTTATCATTTTCTAACATTGATAGAGTATCAGCAGTACTATAGAGACCAAATGTTAGACTAAGTACCTTTATGATCTAATGAATAAAAACATTTTCTCTGGATTTCTCTTTGGTGCCTACCAGCACAGATAAGAGGAGGGGTAGCTGATATATTAGGGGGGAAAAAATAAACGAAGGAAATCAATGAAGCCTGCTAACCCCCTTTTCACTTTAATTTATCTGCATACAGTGGGCTTTTTTCTTCTCTTGATATGAATCTCTTCAGATTGGCCTTTGATGTTTTGCTTTTGGAAAAATAACAATTTTAGTAAGTGTACTTACTTGTGTACCATGGGCTTTACCTATGGTATCACTTTCAGTCCACACAACCCTATGAAGTAAATACTATGATAGTATGGTTTTTCAGAGATACTAAGGCTCAGAGAGGCTAGGTAATTTGCCAAAGGTCACACAGCTTGTTAATGGCACAGCTAGGATTTGAACTCAGGTCCACCCACTTAATCCCCATGACTCTGCCTCATAGAAAAGGTACAACAGTGGAAAGATGTTAAAATAAAAACATGAACTCTGAATAAATCAGTCACTTCCTATCTCCGGGACTTAACTTTCTCATCTGTAGAATGAGAACTTAATTAAATGGATAGAAGGACCTATCCAGAAGTAAAGTTCTAGTTTTAGAGAATTACCATGTGAATATTCTGTTCTTGGTATTGTGGGAAATCCTAACTTGCAGGTACAATGTTAGTCACTTCGCTGGTTTGTGTAATATCTCACCACAGCACTTGTCTCCCTGCTATGCTGTTTTCTGCAACACTACGTCTTTCTCCTAATTAATGTTCTTCCCTTTGTGCATGCACTAATCCAATTAATGTTAATTTCTTACTTAACTCGACTAAGACCCCCGGTGTGAGGGAGGCAGTATCTGTTAAGAAATTGTTAGGGTGATCTTCAAGCATTAGTTAGCCTGAATAATTTTTCAACTCCCTTCAGAAACCAAGACCATTATTCAACCGTACAAAATAAATGACAACATATCAGATGCTAATGGAACACATTCCTACTGCTCATCTACGGAAATCCCCGCGTTTCCAACGCTATCGTTAACTAACTTGAAGAAACAATTTCAAAGTGAAACTAGACTGAGTCAGGTTTTTCTTTTTTTCATATGTTTAAAGAATCTTCAAAGTGTTTTAATGATCAGAGTTACATCTCCTGTTGTTATTGTCACAGCTTGATTAGCCTCCTAAACTCTGACATTGTTGTTTCCTTGAAAACCACCTATTATTTGAGAATATAGTACATTTTTTTCCTTTTTTTCCTTTTTCTTAATTGTGTAACAACATCTCTACCAGTTACAAACAGTGATACTCAGTCCTTTTGATCTCTAGGCTGAATTCATAAGTCTCTGTCTTAAATGCAGCAGGAAGTACACTAGGTCAACCTAACTTATTTCATTAGTTATTAACATAAATGGGCATTGGATATAACGATTGAGCAAAAATGAACCAGTTTACTATTTCACATAAAGAGTAAAAAAGCAATGAAAAATTTGGGTGACTTTTTGTAGATAAGAAATGTTACCAATTAGGGTGCCTGGGCGGCTCAGTTGGTAAAGCATCTGCCTTCGGCTCAGGTCATGATCCCAGGGTCCTGGGATCAAGTCCCACATCAGGCTCCGTGGGGAGTCTGCTTCTCCCTCTCCCTCTGCCCTGCTTGTGCTCTCTCGTGCTCTCTCTCTCAGCCTCTCTCTCTCTCTCAAATAAAATATTATTAAAAAAAAAGAAATGTTACCAATTAGCATAACTTAACAGTCTGTCATCCTCCATTTGGAAATGCATTAGTAATGAAATACTGTTTTGCTTTGCCATGTTCTTAAGTTAGAACCCTTCAGAAGTCATCTATTAAATACTTACTACAGGGGACATAATTAATGGTTGAATCAATTCATATTTCCCTGAAACAGATTGAGAATGATTTCAAGGGAATGTAACAATCACAACTACATATATTGAGCATGTTCTATGTCCCAAGCCCTGTGACAAGCCATTTCACATGTATCAGTCTGTTTCATCTTCACAGAACACTACCAGATAGTTGTTATGGCCACATGATAGATTAGGAAACCAAGATATATTGATATTAAACACTTTTTCAAAGGTTACATGGCTACTAAGTGCTGCAGATCTAACCCAAATCCGTCGGACTCCAGAGCCTATGAGATTAACCAGTGACAGGTGCATGCTAATGGATCACCGTCTCTTCTCTCTCTGGAACGTCTTCAAAGCAGTGAGCCAGGAATGTTATATCCAGTAAAACTGACTTTCAGGTATGTATACTAGAATAGAATGGAATTAGGTGAGAAAGGATTCTTAAAAAAATGAGTCCTTAACTTTAAAAAATGTATAAGATTTGAATTAGAAGAGTAAAGAATATTCTTGGTAGGGAACAGCAGCATGACCAACAACACAGAGCTCATGACAGTAAAAAGGCCAGATCTCCTAGGGAATCCTGGGGCACATGACTAGGGAGTCAAGCCTGGTGGCCGATTAATGAGGGGCTGGGGATATTCAATAGGGTATCATTATACACATTCCCTTCCAAACTTTTTTTAAAGATTTATGTGTTTATTTTAGAAAAAGAACACAAGCTGCAGGGGCAGAGGGAGAGGGGGAGAGATTCTCAAGCAGAATTCTGTGCTGAGCATGGAGCCTGATTCAGGGCTTGATCCCATGACCCTCAGATCATACCTGAGGCAAAACCAAGAGTTGGACACTCAACCAACTGCGCCACCCAGGTGCCCCTCCCTTCCAATTCTTTATCACATTATTACAATCACTCAAAATATTTATTTTGCTATAGAAGGTCCGTGTGGTTGCCATGCCATTTCTTCTCTTGCCCTTGTCAAGTCCTATTGGACTTCCCTGAGCACTCCACTGATCCGTGTGTGTGTGGCCTGAAGGTGCAGGGGTAGAGTGGGAAGAGCTTACCTGGAGCTGTGTATCATCTTTGTCAGAGGAATTTGATTCTGCTCTTCCCTCTGAGGTTTTGTGCCACGGTTCACTCCCTATCAGAAAGACAAAATTCACCCACACTCCAACCTCTAATACTGTTTCCATATTTCCATATTCTTTTCTGCTCTTTGTCCAAATGCATGTCTGTTCACATGGCTATCTCTCCTGCTAGACTCTGAGTTCCTGTAAAGAAGGGATTGTCTTAATAATTCTAGGGCCTATCACAAAATAGGTGCTCAATATATGTTTAATAAATGATGTTAAAACCACATTGTAGTCTATATCCCATCAACCAATAATTTTCTATATTTTCTGTATTTTTACAACAAATAGTTTTCTATATTATCTTTTCTTAATAATTCCCTTATGTTGACATGGCCTTAATGATTGCCTAATTGGCTGCCTAATATGCACATCACTGATATATTATTATTTAACCATGTTACATTTGAGTTGTTTCTGCTTTTTCAAAATGCCTTGTGAGTTAGTAGGTAGGGCATGACTTGATATAAAGAAAGATTTGGAAGAGGATAATGTGTACATGGTAGATCAAATTGTCCAGAGGTAGGGAGACCAGTTAGGAGGATGACCTCAGTCACACAAAATGAAGCTGATGAGGTGACCAGGGCCAGGACTAGGATGGTGGTTGTGGAAATGGGAAGGGAGAGACACTTTCTACCTCCACAGCTAAAGCTGGAAAGATGTAACCATGGATTTACCCCCAATGGGGCTAAATGTGTGACAGATGGTGGAGACCATCCTGTGATGAAGAGCATTATTTTAGCACCACGGACAGATGCTGGATTGTCAGGCAGGGGCTCTGGGTGGTATGGGGCCGTTACTGCTGTCAGAGCAACAGTAATAAAATAAATAAATAATAAATATAAAGAGAGAAAAGCACAAAAAAGGGATATCTGAAGTACTTGGAGGACAAGGAAGGAAAGAGTATTCTGGGAAATCTCAGAGAAGAGAACATTGGAACTAAGTTTTGAAGGGTGAATGGGGTTCAATAGGCCACCTGGAACCCTGTGTTGAGTAGGGTTCTGAGGCCAGATGCAGGCTCAGCAAAAAGCCTCCTGTGTGATCAATTAGCAAATGAGGTGGAGGCTGATGGGAGACCTAAGACTAGGAAGATAGGTGGGCCAAACAATGAAGGATCTTGTATGTAAATTAAGAAGTTTAGATACTTCCCCTCAAACCTATGAGAAACCACTGGAGAGATTTAAGCAAGATGTGACGGGGATAAAATCTGCATTTTAGAAAAATCTTCCAGAGATTTTACAGTAAAGATCGCAGAGTAAAGCATGATCACAGATTCCCCTTTTCCTAATACCTAATGTAACGTCCAAAGATGAGCTTGGAGAGAAGGCAACAAACTTGTCCTAGGTAAGGTAAGGGGGCCAAGGAGACAGCATCCACACTATATATGTGACAGTGGAGCTACCCCTCTTAAACAAAAGTGAGAGGAAAGAAATTAGACAGTGATCATATAAATATGGTTCAGTCAAAAAAGTGAGGGATTGTCAGGAAGGAAGATAATGAGAGAACTATGAAGAAACCAGTCTGAAAACATAACCTCAAGATACGGGAGATCCCCAGGGAGTGCCTTCCACTATCAAGACCTTAATAAGAATATGAACCTGAGAAAATAAGACCTCAAAATTGAGCTGATAAAATGATAGCGGGAGAGTAAAAAGGTGATTTCAGAACTAAGGAAATAAATCAAGTTCTGAAACAAAACCATTATATATCTAATACATAAGTTAGATATGCCAAATAGCAGGAGACATGACTGAAAATTGAATTAATGGCATGGATCAAAGGCTTGAGATAATTATGGCAAATACAAAGGCAAAACACAGAGGGAATAAAGCAATTAGGGGGAAGATAATAAGAGAACCAAGAGATAATCAAACATAAAGATAATTGGTATCCCTAATTGGTGTAGAGAATCCAATAAATGCCACAAAATATGCATTCAGAAACACAATCGAGGAATGTTTTTCCTAAAATGAAGGACAAACTAAATCTGCAGAGGAAAATATCTACTGTATGCCAGGAAAAATCAACTTTGAACAAACATCAAGACATACCCTAGTTAATTTCCTAATTTTCAAAGGAAAATAATTATTTAAACTTGTGGGCAGAAAAAGCAAATCATGTGAAGACACATAGAAAAGTTCCAAACAACCTCAATGCCAGAAGACAAGGAAGCAATAGCTACAGAGTTTGGAGAGAAAAAAGTATGACCCAGGAATACGATGCGTGGCCAAAGGTAGATGTTTTAAACATGAAAGAACTCAAGAGAGTAAAACAGCCACTAGTCCTTCTTGAAAAAAAAATCTAACCAGTCAGGACCACGAGACAAACAAACAAACAAAAATTCAGAAACAAAAGAAACCAAAATAAGAGGTAAAAGTGCTTTGGATAGGCAGGAAAGCTATTTAAATACAGAACTAAGACTCAACAGCTGGTGAAATTCTAGCTGTGGAACAAAATGTAAATGTTATGAATCCCGACAAAGTAAAAAATAATAGACTTTTAAAATCAGGAGGTGGGAGAAGGACAGAAGGAGGAAGTAAGTTGCTAATGACCTCATCTTTTACCTGCAAGGAACCAATTGCAATCATCTAAAATTGAATCATAGTCAATTCTACGCAAATACAAAATAGTAAATAATAAATAAAAAAAATTTTAAATGAAATTGAAACGAATCAAGAAAAATACAACTTCAGTGTCTTAATGATTCCCTATTTTTTTTTGCTTAGACTCAGGAATGTCTTGTAAAACACTTCCTCCATGGTGGAAAAAAAGTTACCTGAAACTGAATTACTTATATAATCGTAAAATTCTTTCTCTCTCTCTCTCATTTTACTTTTACAGATAAGTAGAGACTCAGGACCCTGAGATCAAGAGTCACATGCTCTACCGACCAAGCCAGCCAGGAGTCCCGAGAGACTTCTTGAATTATGTTAACATTCATTATTTCTGGGTGGTGAGATTCTTCCAGTTTTACTGAGATTTGACATAACACTATATTGGTTTAAGGTGTACAACATACTGATTTGATATATGTAATATATCACAATAAGCTAACATGCAGCACCTCACATCATTACAATGACAAGATTTCCTTCTTTTGGGCTGGTGAGATTTTGAGGAATGTGCTGCTTTTCTCTTTATATTTTCTATATTGCTGAAATTTATGTCAAGGAAGAGATATTTTTATTTAAAAATAATTACTTTTGGGGCGCCTGGGTGGCACCCTGGGCGGTTAAGCGTCTGCCTTCGGCTCAGGGCGTGATCCCGGCGTTCTGGGTTCGAGCCCCACATCAGGCTCCTCCGCTGTGAGCCTGCTTCTTCCTCTCCCACTCCCCCTGCTTGTGTTCCCTCTCTCGCTGGCTGTCTCTACCCTGTCAAATAAATAAATAAAATCTTAAAAAATAATAATAATAATAATTACTTTTTTCTATAAATGAATATGCTGCTCTATGTGATTTGACTTGGAAACACTCCCTGATATATTGCTGAGTAAAAAGATTGGTTTCAAAATTGCATCTGCAGTATAATCTCATTTAGGTAAAACCTACAGTCTCACATGCTTATGTTTGCATTAAAAAGTCAAAAACCAAAAATGTTAACAGTATTTATCTCTGAAGTTGGGGTAGAGAATTAAGGGGATGGTTCATTATTTCTCGGTATCATCTTTTAAACCTTTTTATTTGAAAATAAAACACAGATACACAAAAACCAAATGTGTGGTTTATTAAGTTCTAAGGTGAACATCCTTGCAACCACACCCAGGTTAATAAATACAATCCTGTCCGATCACCCAAAAACTCTTCTTGTTCCTTATCTGTTTCCCTCCCCACAAAAGTAAACATTATCCTGACTTTTTAAGTACTTATCTCTTTATAGTTTTATCACTCAAGTACATGTACATTTCTGGATTTTATTCCATTTTTACACTTTGATATGTTGTTTAAGTCTCTCTCTTTTTTTTTTTTTTAAGATTTTTTAACGTTTTAAAGTGATCTCTATACCCAATGTGGGGCTCGAACTCACAACCCGCACACTCCACCAACTGAGCCAGCCAGGCGCCCCTGCTTAAGTCTCTTTTAATCTACAGATTACCCCTCCATTCCTTTCTTTTCCTATATCTGTTGAAGAAGCCCGCGGCATTTGTCTTGTCCAGTTTCCCACAGTCTGGATGCTGCCGCTTACATAGTTACGGTGCATTTCAATTTGTTCCCTGGGCTCTGTATTTCCTACAAAATGGCAGCTGGATCCAGATTCGCCTTGGCAAGGCCACAGGTGCTGCTCCTTTTTTATCAAGGGGCATGTCATGTCTGGTTGTCTCTCTTTTGGTGATGTTAGCGGCTGTTGATTAATAACTCAATCCATTTTAAGGATTGCAAAATAAAGATTTATAATTTTACATTTCTTTTTCGTTCATTACTTGAAATGCTTTTATAAAGAGATAATTTCCCCCTATTGATTACAGTTTATAGAGAAAAGGCAAGATTCTATGCTTAATTCTATTTCTTTCTTTGCCAGTTTTCAAGATAGTAAATTGGTTCTCTATCCCTATTCCAATGAATTGGAACCTCATTGATTCCTCTGAAGGTAATCAGTTATTTTTAAAAATATTTGTATGAATTCAAGCATTTAAGCATATTTGATGGTTTCGATCAATAGTAATTATTATTCTTTCTGAAAGTTCAAATTGTTCCATCTTTGACCAATGACAGCTTCTTCAATTTGGCTTCTGAAGGTTTTTTTGGTTTTTTGTGCTATGTCCATAGAAGTGTTCGATACTTTCCTTGCTATCGGATATGACAAAATGTTCTAGGCTAATCTTAGATATTTTCTCTCCCAGATAGGAATCAGGTACTTCTCTGGGAATGATCCATTTTTCCTATAAGTCTTAATTTCATTTAGTGTTAAATGGTACTTCAAGACAACAATATTGATACTAGGGACATTCCATGCGACTGTCTTGGTCACAGATTTTAGGCTTCTTCAGGGAACAGAGCTAAGAGTATACACACACGGACACACACAGACACGTGTGTGTGTGTGTGCATATATATATATAGTATGTGTATATATATATAGTATGTGTATATATATATAGTATGTGTATATATATAGTATGTGTATATATGCGCATATGTATATACATACACATACTATATATACTATATATATATACATACTATAGACTATACTGTCTGCATAGAGAGACAGAGAGTGTCTTATATGATATAGATAGATGTGGACACAAATATGGATACAAATACAGATGTTGATATCATACAAATACCTCCAGTTAAAATTGTGTGTTTACTTAACTTCTTTTGTATTATATTCATATCTTCTTTCCTCCAAATGAGAATCTGGTTCTTAAGAATACAGGTGATGATAGAATATCCTTGCTCATTTACTTTATTCCACAACTATCTCAAAATAGCAATACTAATACTGCTCAATATTATTACTGAAAACATTTGGGGACATTTTTGCATGTACTCTCTCTGTTCTGCCCCTCACTTTTAAATAGTTGTGTTTTATCTACATTATTTGATCATATAGGCACTAGAGACTATAGTCTCTTCCCCCCCTTTTCTAATGTAAGCTCTACACCCAACATGGGGCTCAAACTCATGATCCCAATATCAAGAGTCACATCGCTACTGACTAAGCCAGCCAAGCACCCCTATACTCTTTTCCTTTTAACACCTGTTTCATCTTAATCAAAAACAACTACATTTTTAACTCTCACCACCAGTCTCTCTTACCTGAAGCTTGTTATCAAGTAGAATCCTCTGAAAAGGAACAATATTCCCTGAGTTCTTAAATGTTGAGAATAGTTTGTCTATTGAAAACAGCTGTCAAGTAAAATATTTATATACTTAAAAGTCCGTTAATGTATATAAAATTCTTGGTTCACATTTTCCTTCCTTAGTTTAATACATTATTCTATGTTCTTCTAGGGTAAATCATTGCTCTCTAAAAGTCTGATTCTAATATAATTTTCTTTCCCTTGCTGTTTCACCTAGATGCTCAAAGGAATTTTTTTTCTTTAAAGGGCAATAATTTTACCAGAATATGTCTAAGTGTTGATAGTTTTGGTATTATATTCTCAAGCGTGCAGTATGTTCTTTCAACATGTAGTTTCAAATGGTTTTTTTTTAACTTTGGGAAATTTTTCTTGAATTATAATTTTAGTAGGTGTTCTATTATTTTCCTCTAATTTTTGTCTTCAGGAATTCCTATTGTCTGTATGTTGGATCTTCTTTTCTTATCTTCGATATTTGTCACTTTCTCTTAAAATCTTTTTATTCTTTTCTTAATTTCTTTTTTTTTAAGATTTTATTTTTTTAAGTAACCTCTATGGGGTTCAAACTCACAACCCTGAGATCAAGAGTCACATGCCCTACCCACTAAGCCAGCCAGGTGCCCCTCTTAATTTCTTTTCTTTCTTTCTTTTTTTAAAGATTTATTTATCTGGTTGGGAGAGAAAGAGAGAAAACACATACAAGCACAAGTAGGGGAAGGGGCAGAGGGAGAGAGAGAAATAGACTCCCCACTGAGCAGGGAGCTCAACGCAGTGCTCAATCCCAGGACCCCGAGATCATGACCTGACCAAAGTCAGACTCTTAACCAATGTTAGACACGTAACAGACCAAGCCACCCAGGCACCCCGCCTCTTAGTTTCTTTTTGACTTAAAAAAATCCTCCTTTCACATTCTGTTTTTCTTTTTTTTTTTTTTTAAAGATTTTATTTATTTATTTGACAGAGATAGAGACAGCCAGCGAGAGAGGGAACACAAGCAGGGGGAGTGGGAGAGGAAGAAGCAGACTCATAGCGGAGGAGCCTGATGTGGGGCTCGATCCCATAACGCCGGGATCACGCCCAACCACTGTGCCACCCAGGTGCCCCAACATTCTGTTTTTCTTAAGGGCGTATCTATAGTGTTCATTTGTATTTAGTTTTTAGTTTAGTATTATTTGACTCCTAATTCTTTCCTAAGTTCTATCACCTCATTTAAAATTTTTCCTCTAATTTATGTGAATCTTTCATATCTTCTGTCACTTTCGTATCTTTTAGCTGGCTTTTACGTAAGAAAATATAGTCTTGTTCTGTTCTGTGGGCACGTCTTTCTGATGTGATTTCATTGTCTGAACAGCCGTTCTGTTCCACATATCTTTTTTCTTAAAATAACTTTGTGTGGAATTCTATCTTGATACTTTTTGCTGCTTATTTTTATGTAAAATTAGTTTTCCTGAAAATTTAGAATGAAGTGTGGCTCAAGGTAACTTTTTTTTTTTTTTTTTACCTTTGTAGAACTCCCTCTTCTGATGCTTTTAATGAGGATCCAGAAAAGATGGCAGCTTGCTTTCTGACATTTCCTGGCCTTCTTACCTTCCTCCACTTACATCCGGGCGTTTCCCCCTTGACCACTGTTTACTTCCACAATTTCTCCCCAAGGTAGAATCCTGTCCTGGAAGGGATCCCTGGCTAGTTAGTTTTGAAAGTACACAGAGGCTAGACTATTCCAGCTCCTTCCCCTTTGACTGCAAATCTGCACACTCTCCTGCTCTTGGAGTTGGCAAACCTCTTCCAGTTACAGCTGCTGTTCTCAAACTGGCTTGCCATGCTTTCCAGTGAATGCCAGTGGACTGTTTTGAGGTTCTTCTCAAAGATGATTTCAGATCCATCAGATGCCCCACTGCTTCCCTCTGCTTTCTTTTGTATAGATGTTGATACTAACCCGGTCGATGTGTATTTGGGGGTTTGGGGGATCCCCAGTCACCTGCTTCTGTTGTAAATGTGTTTAGGGGGTTTTGCGTTAGCCATCTAGTTGCTCTGTGCTTATCTAGGGACTCAAACTTCAAAAACTGTGCTGCAGCTACCAACTTCCCAGCTCACTTTATTTCATTATATTTTTACAACAACCATGTTGATCTGGGGAGAAGACCAATGATATTTCTATTTGGGGGTGGAAAAAAGATGTCTGGCTGCATCGTATTGGATGGTTGTGGGAGAATTAAACAAGTGTGATCAGCTGGTATGCACTAATACAGCTATACCATTGTTAAACTATTTAAATACAGGGGCACCTGGCTGGTTCGGCCCATAGAACATGCGACTTTTTTTTTTTTTTTTAAGATTTATTTATTTATTTTAGAGAGAGAGAGAGAAAGAGAAAGTGTGCACAAGGGAAGGGGCAGAGGAGGAAGGAGAGGGGGAGAAACAGACTCCCTGCTGAGTGTGGAGCCCGAGGTGGGGCTCGATCTCATGACCCTCAGATCATGACCTGAGCCAAAATCAAGAGTTGGATGCTTAACCAGCTGAGCCACCAGGCACCCCAGAACATGTGACTTTTGATTTCAGGATCAAAAGCCCTATGTTGGGTATAGAACATACTTTAAAATTAAATTAAATTAAATTAAATTAAAGATAAAATATTTAAATACTTCCATTTCAACTTACAGGTAGCCATTGCTCTAACTCCTGCTGCCACTCCCTTGAGTGTCCCTTCTCTCCAGCCCCCTGAGTGACACAAGAACTAAAGGGTTCATGTCTATTATAGGAAGGGTCCTTTGGGATCCTGTTCTAACCCAAAGGCTGATTGGTCAGTGCCCATGCTGAACCCAGGCTAGGTTACATCTGTTGAATATTGTCCCTGACTAGACTCCACTGATTTGGAGGCTCATGGTACATGGGAAGTGAGAGAGAAGATGACAATAGTGTGTGCCTTCCAAAGGGGCCTCCGCTGAAAAGTTCGGCCGATGTTTCTTCAGCACTTCCCATGCGCTAGGCACTCTGCTAAGCAAAAGGGGTACGAAGACAGCCAGACTAAGTTCTTGCCACTGAGGAGCCCACAGCGGAGTGCTCTGTCTCCGGGGCCACTTAGCCACTGGGAGGATGCCAGTTTGCCATATTAGGTTAGAGAGCTCAGTCCCTGAGCAGAAATGCAAGGAGATAGAAAAATGGCGACCTAATGACAAAGCTCTTACTTAAGCCATCACCTTAACAAGCTCAAATCTCTCTACCTTTAGAACAGGGACTGCCGTAAAACGCCTGGCAACTAATTAAAACACGCGGTAAATAAGCCAGGCAAGGAACGCGCTGTCCTTGTACACAATGAATCAAGCAGTCTCCTTAGACACAAAAGGCTGTATCCTTATCTATAGGGTGAATCAATTATTTAACAATTCATGTTCTGTGTCCTCACTGGACTGGCAGTACTTTCTTTGAATATGGAGGAAAAAAGATCTGGAAGAAAAGCAGGCTGGAAACACAATGTTCGCCTAAATAATAACAACAGTGTTTCTTAAAGACTTTTTTACACTCAGGAATGCAGTGCAATTGAGGAGATGCTGAAATTTTTGTTTGCCCAGTTGCTGGGAAGCACAAATCTCTTGGAGGGGGAAAAAAAATCAATAGGACTAGCACTCATTGTCAGAGGCCAGAAAGCACCAGAAAGGAAAGGAAATCCCTTAACACTCTCATTCCCCCAAAGTCAATAAATCCCAATTGATCACAATAGGTATCAGCACCTGCTAGGTGTCAAGTGTAGTCCCTACTATTATCAAATTCCACCTTACCCATCAAGGAAATCAGAACGCAGAAGTCTTTGGTGTAGAGCTCAGCTTTGCCTCTGTAGAAAAGTTAAAAAAAATCCATTAGTTCCCACAGCAGAGGTAATACTGAAACAGGAACCAAATTTATATTGTGAGTAGGACATTATTGTTTATACCTTCAGATGGGACTTCTGAGAGAATGAACACAGTCATAGCCACTTGATTATTTGTAGGACTTGATGATGCATTTGGGAACCCCCTACCTCGCAGCCGGTTTCTGAAGCAGAAGAATCAGTCCCTATAAATTATCACAGAACAAAATGAGAATGTTACAATGGCAGCTGCTACCATTAACTTCTAGTAGTATAGTGTTTTGCAACATGGGAAAGGGACACATCAAAAATCTTGGTGGGGAGGCAGGGGGAAATAAAAGGGGCATTTTCAAATTACATATCCCTTCTTCGTAAGAGATTTTTTTATGGAAATGGTTTAAAGCACAGGCCTTGGAGTCAGACTGCCTATGTTCAAATTCTGGCTCTAATACTTATTAGTTGTGTGACTCTGGATAAATTATGTAGCCATTATATGACTCTATTTGTGCATCTGTAAAATGGGAATGATGACATTTGTGGTATCTATCCATTCAACTCTTTTGAAGATTAAATGAGTTAACATATACAAAGCACTTAGAAAAGTGCCTCTCTCCCAGGTCCCATTCTATTGCTGCCTCTTGTTGACCTAAGTCAACCATCCTAGGAAGTGCCCCAAGCCTCAGATCATGATAGAATCAAGAGGGGGAAGGAATCTTGGAGGCTCTCTGCCCTTATCCATTTTGGAATCCTCTCTCTGAAATCTTGGCCAAGTCATCTGGCCCCTACTTGAACATACCCTAATAACAGGGTTTCCACCCCTACAGAAAAACCGGTTCCATCTCTGGGCATTTGAAAGGTCTCCCTTGCTTCAAACAGGAGTCTGTTTCCCTGTTTCCTCAAGCTGTTGGTCTGTCTTGTGGAATCAGAGATAACAGGATTATTAATATCCCTTTCAATAATGAAGGACAGCCAATGGTATACAATTAAGCTCGTGGGCTCTAGACGCAGATTGAGCCTCAGCTTCCCTGTTTACTGGTTGTGTGATCTTGGGTAACTTAATCTTTCCATGGGCTTACTAATACTACCAGTCTCATAGGGTTGGTGTGAGGATTGAATGAGATCATATATTTAACGAGCCCAGTACACAAGACTCAATGAATGTCATCAAGAACGGATGCTGTTGATGTCCCTCTTGGGAATTTGCTTGTTCAGGCTAAACATTCCTATTTCCTTGGTTTGTTCCTGATACAATTCCCAGTACCCCTCAGCCCTCTCCGCTGACTGCGCTCCAATAGCCTGTATTCCTCTTTAACTACATCCCCAGGATGGAGTCCAGGACTCTGGTGGGTTCTGGTCCACAAGAACCAGGATAGACCATCCTCTCCCTTAATTGACTATTTGTTCATCCACTGATTCATTCACACATGATTCTAAGCATCTGTATTTTTATAAATAGCTCCCAAGGGAGAACTGGCATTTTCAGTGCACACATCACACTCTTGACTTACACTGAATTCCCAGTGGACTAGACCAGGGGTCAGCAAACTTCTGTGTAAAGAGCCAGATGGCAAATATTGTACACTTTGTAGTCTATACAATCTCTGTTGCAACGACTCAATTCTGCTGTTGTAGCATTAAAACAGCCATAGACAATATGAAAACTTTATTTACAGAAACAGGCAACTAGGTGAATTTGGCTAATGAGCCATAGTTTGACAACTTCTGAACTAAAACATATAATATAAGTAAGTCTTTTTCACCATATGATCCAGCAATTCCATTTTTGGTTATTCATCCAAAGAAAGTAAAATCTCTACCTTGAACAGATATCTGCATGCCCATGTTCATTGCAGCATTATTTAGAATACTCAAGACATAGAAACAATCTAAGTGTCCATTGATGGAGGAATGGTTAAAAAGAATGTGTTTTATTTGTATTTATAAAATGGGAAATTTTCAGCCATAAAAAAGAAAGACATCTTGCTGTTTGTGACAACATGGATGGACCTTGAAAGCATTATACTAAATAAAATAAGTCAGAGAAAGACAAATACTGTGTGATCTCATTTATATGTGGAATCAGAAACAAAACAAAACCTCAAAGGTATAGAAAATACACTGGTGGTTGCCAGCAGTAGGGGTTGGGAGTTGGCAAAATGGGTAAAGGAAGTCAAAAGGTACAAATTTCCAGTTATAAGATAAATAAGTCCCGGGAAGGTAATACATAGTATGATGACTATAGTTAACAATACTCTATTGTGTATTTGAAAATTGCTAAGAGGGTAGATCTTAAAAGTTCTCATCATAAGAAAACAATTTGTAACTGTATGGTCGTAGATGTTACCTAAACTTACTGGTCATTTTGCTGTGTGTGTGTGTGTGTGTGTGTGTGTGTGTGTGTGTGTGTGTGTATGGCTCATTATGCTGTACACCTAAAACCAATGCAACGTTATATGTCAATATCTCAATAAAAATTTTTTTAAAGATTTTATTTCCTTATTAGAGAGAGAGAGCACAAGCAGGGGGAGCAGCAGGCAGAGGGAGAGGGAGAAGCAGGCTTACCAAGCGGGGAGCCCAATGCAGGGCTCAATCCCAGGACCCTGGGATCATGACCTGAGCCGAAGGCAGATGCTTAACTGACTGAGCCTCCCAGGCGTGCCTCAATAAAAAAATTTTTTTAATTTTCCCCACCTCTCACACCCTGCCCAGCTTGTTTTTGTTCTTTTGTTTTGCTTTTTAACACAAGGGCAAGGCTTTCCATTTACCTCTGTTCAGCTTTATTTTATTGGACGTGACCCATCCTCTACTCTGCCAAGATCTGAGCACTGATTTTGCCACTATCCAAAAGTAAACCCTATATCTCTTAACTTTGTGCCATCTGCCAGTAATAAATGAGCCTTTTATATGTTCATCCAAAGAATTGATTAAAGTTTGGAAATGGAAAGAGCTGAGGACAGGGCCTTGAAGCATGCAGTAAGCAATCTCCTTCCCTGTTAATTCTGCTGTATTCTTCAGAATTCAGATCAGTATCTGCTTTCAGGAAGCCATCCTGACAACTCCCCTTTCTTCCCAAGCCTTCCTGCCCAGGCTGAGGACAATACCTACATTAAGTCTGGGTTCTCCAGAGAAGCAGAACCAATAGGATAACTATCTATCTATCTATCTATCTATCTATCTATCTATCTACCTGTCTAAAGAGATTTACTATTAGGAATTGGCTCATGTGGTTATGGAGGCTCAGAAGTCCAAGGTCTGCAGTCAACAAGCTTGAGATGCAGGAAAGTCAATGGTGTTGTTACAGTCTGAGTCCAAAGGCCTGACAACCAGGCCAGCCAATGACGAAAGTTCCAGTTCAAGTCTAAGTCCGAAGACAGGAGGAGACTGATGTCCCAGCTCAAAGACAATCAGGCAAAGAGAGAATTCTTCTGTCTTTTCTTCTATTCAGGCTTCAACAGGTTGGATGAGGGCCACTCATACTGGGAGGGTCATCTGCTGTACTCAGTCTACAGATTCAAATGATAATCTTATCCAGATAGACCCTCACGGACAAACATATATACAAGTAACCATCACGATGCCCTTTGAATTTGGCCCGTTAATAGCCTACATATACATACCTCTACCACAGCACACTCACTGCTCTGTAATCCTGTTTCCCCAACTAGACTCCATGTTCCGTCCCAGGACATGGCACAGAGTCAGTGCTCAATGAATGCGGGCAGGATGGATGGATGGATGGATGGATGGATGGATGGATGGATCAATGTGTGGCTTTGAGAAGGTATCCTCCTTAGTTTCTTCCTTTCATCAAAAATCACTTCCCTCTTACTGTCTTCTTTGAAAACAAGCTAGGTTATTAGAATTTGATAAATAAACAGAGATAAAAGGTATAAGTGAGGGGGCGCCTGGGTAGCGCAGTCGTTAAAGCGTCTGCCTTTGGCTCAGGGCGTGATCCCGGCATACCGGGATCGAGTCCCACATCGGGCTCCTCAGCTATGAGCCTGCTTCTTCCTCTCCCACTCCCCCTGCTGTGTTCCCTCTCTCTCGCTGGCTGTCTCTCTGTCACATAAATAAATAAAATCTTTAAAAAAAAAAAAAGGTATAAGTGAGAAAGACAGCTCAATATACCATTTCTTCCAGGACTTCCTGGGAGGTGATATTTTAAGAAGGGGGTCTATGTCCTTATTGCAAAGGTCTGAGTAATATGGCAATTTCAGGCAGAATGGGAAAGAGATTTTGGACAAAAAAAGTGAATATCTGTCATCCTCCCCAAACCATGCCATGTTGTCTTTCTTATGATGCCTTCGTATATGTATAAGAAAAGCCTGAACACACATTCTTTGAAGAATACACGTTAATGTTTATAGATTACAAATAATATTAATAAATATCATCTGTGGCCCACAGAGTTCTTTTAAACTTGGCTCCTGAGAGTCTCTGACAAAGCAACTCAACATCCTCACCTTTGAAACCATTATCATTTTGTTCAATTACCAGAAAAATCCCTGTCTCGAAATCTAGTCTCATTCTGAAAATAAACAACAATAAAGATAGAGCTGCTATGACGCTGTCATTGATAGCAAATTATTGAAAATTATGGACTATCTCATTCACATTGATTAGAGGGTAAAGCAATCCTTTACCCTGAAATACTCAGAGTGACCTGATTTCTCCTTGGTTAGAAATCTGATAAGGAGTTTCCTCTGTCACTAACAGTTGAAAACTGAGAAAATCCTAAGACAAATCCTAAACCCTGGGCTTTGTTTCCCTAACGTAGTTCACTCAGCTCCTTTAAATCAGAGCAAGGTTACAAACTGGTGGCTCCGGGGTCATATCCAGCTAGCAGACACGTACAATGTGATCTTCTTTCCTCTCTCCCTTTCCTTTCCTTTTTTTGTTATAAAATTTGACTTTCTTTTAGCAGATCATGCATTCCCCTCCCCCCATTTCATTATGGTTTCCTCCATTCCCATTGCTCCACACCAGTTACCTTTATACATCTAAATCACCTTCCTAGCTCCTGCACACATTTGAGGTTTAGACCCCTGCACTGGGGACACTGAGCAATTTACAAAAGGGAGAGATAATTATAATAGTTATTACGTTAGAGCATTACTCTGGACAGGCACTGTGCTATATGCACTTTCCATATAGCCTACCACTGTAGGAGCTAAGAAAGATTAACCAGCCCAGAGCCACAGAGCTGACCAAGGATCTGGTCCCCAGGCAGCCCTTTCCAGAGCAAGCCACCACGGCACTCCCTGAAAACGGATGCTATTCGGAAGCAGTCAGAGCCAGTCCTGTTTTTTCTTAAAATTTTAAGGAAATGTTTGCAGAGGCTTTAACCCAGCAGCAAACGGAAGTCCTCCACTTTGGCATAGTGACTTGTAGACCTTAAAAGTAAAATGGCCAATTATTTCACCAGCAAAATGGGTTTATGCAGGGATAGCAGAGGAATTGCAACTCAGGAGAGGCAAGCTAGAGCAAAAGCCATAGGCAAGCGCAACAAGAAAAGGAGAGGGGCATCAGTTTATGGAGAAAAAGGAGGAAGGTAGGAGGGGTTATTTTGAGTGGAAGTCCATTGCAGGCAGGCAAGCGTTCAGGGTGGAAATGGTTTCTCACTGACCGAGTTGCTGGAGTAGGAAAGCGGTATCAGCTTGCAAGGTGAGTCGTCTTCTGTCGAGCTCTGTGTGGACAATGCTTCTCGTCAGGGTCTGGAATTGGTGTCCAAGTGGTAGTGCATGAGGGCTCCACCTTCTGGCCTCCTGATTCCATTTTAGATGAGGTTTCCATTTATTAATTTTCACACTATTTTGAATTAAAATTATTTGAGAGTCAGTGCGAGAAGAACATTCTGATCTCCTTTGTCCCCCAGAAAGCAGGAGATAAATCTCCCATGTGAAAGGGGCGCCAGGAGGGTAGAAGGGATCCTTTTCACCAATAGGGAATTTAGGGCTGAGAAGGCTATATAAACGAAACTTGTTCTTTCTTCACCAATTTGCTATCCCAAGCCCAAACCCCTTTGTCTTGCTGATTCTTTATAAATGTACCGCTGCTCTGTCTAAAAGGTATAAAAACCACCTGCTTGGGTCACTTCTTTGAGTCTCATGATTTTATGGGGCTCCTTTAATGTATACAATTAAATCTGTTTTTCTCCTGTTAATCCATCTTATGTCAATTTAATTATTTGGCCCGCCAAAGAACCTAGAAAAGAAGAAGGAAAAAATTTTCTGCACCTACAAAACTGTGACTGGATCTGAAATCCAAAACCCAGAAAAAAAGAATAAACAGACAAGCCCCTGAACAAAACTGTAAAGGCTGCCCTAGATTTCAGGAAGAAAACCCTAAAACATATGAAAATGAGGGTGTTTTTAAGGCTATTTTTAAAGTAACTGATCGTGTGTGCATGTGTATATATGCTATATTTTATTCTGTAAAAAAATGCTTTTGTGACACCATATCCCAAGTGTCAAACATTCTTTCTCGGAGGACATTCTTTCTGATCGTGTGTGCATGTGTATATATGCTATATTTTATTCTGTAAAAAAATGCTTTTGTGACACCATATCCCAAGTGTCAAACATTCTTTCTCGGAGGACAGAACAGCAGAGCCGACAATTAACAGCAGCATCTTCAGAACCAGGACCAGACAGGGGACGGAGCAGCAGGACCGCCTCGTAAAAATCCAGGCTGATCAACCCTCAGTGGCAACAGGGACTCTGCCACCGTCTGCTGTGTTCCCAACAGGGATCAAAGGAAGCGCAGATAGTGACGGCCCTTCATACCCCTGGTCTTGTTATGCTTTTAGGAAGGCCACCTTTCTAGAGCACCTGGGTGGCCCAGCTGGTTAAGCGTCTGCCTTTGGCTCAGGTCATGATCCAGGGTCCTGGGATTGAGCCCCGCATCGGGCTCCATCAAATAAATAAATAAATAAATAAAGTCTTTAAAAAAAAAAAAAAAAGGCCACCTTTCCTCAATTCGTGGGTTTCTCAGGGCCATGAAGAAATACTGAAGCACAGTTCCTGCCCCTCTCGGGGCTTAGAATCTAGAGGCGATGTAACTTCTCTCCTTTTGAATCCCGCTTACCTAGAATTTCAAATATTTCTGACTATCATTTCCAAGCGAGAAATGTTTTTCAGAACACTGAGATTTGTGTAAAACAGAGGGAAACTGTATCTTCTAAAAGTATCTAGATCCCAGGATGCTGTGGACTGAAATGTGTCCCCTCAAAATGCATATGTTGAAGCCCGAGCCTCCCATGGGACTGTATGAGGCCTTTAACGGGGATTAAATGAGGGCCGACGGGTAGAATCCTGACTCAGTAGAACTGGTGTGCTTACAAGAAGGAGAGACGCCAGAGCTCTTGGCATGCACTGAGGAAAGGCCACGGGGGCACACAGCCAGAAGGCAGCCAGCCGTGGGCAAGCCAGGAAGAGGGCTCTCGCCAGAACTCAACCACACTGCACCCTGAGCTCGGACCTCCAGCCTCCAGACTGCAGGAGAGACCCTTCTGTTGTCTCTAAGCTCCCTAGTCTGTAGTGTTTTGTTATGGCAGCCCTAGCGAACGAATCCATGTGGTCGTTTGTCACGTTTGGAGAAATCAGGGGCACAGAAGGATCGATATGAAGATGGCGTCCCTCCAGTTCTCCCTGTCCGCTCCAGGGCCTTGTGCGCAACTGGTATTTTGTCTGCTCTGCCTCCCTGACTTCCTTTGGGGGATCTCCTTCAGCCCCAGTCTATATAGTTCGTGGAGAATTGTCAGTCACAGTTTGCTGCCCTGCACTGACTGTGGGCTCCCTCATCATCACAACCAAGCACCCCGACAATGGTGATGGTACCTGGCACACTGGTAGGCACACTACACCCACAGGACTTATCAGAGCCCTTCTCTATAGTTCTATTCGGAGCATACCATGCATATTTAATATTCACTGCGAGAACTTGCTTTTTCTGCTAGTCTCGCTGAGCTAGGATCGTAAAAGCCCGGCTGAGTATAGGAAGCCTGACTGTAATGAGAGAGAATGAGGCTGACACACAGAGGAGAGCAAAGAAGAGAGTGTTCTTTCAATGCCTCATTCCAGCCACCAGTCAGCCTATGCCAGCCTACAGTTGGATGAGACTGTAGATTTCTTCTCATTAAGCTTAAGCCAGCTTGAGTTCGATTTCTGTCACGTGCGCCCAAGAATCTGGACTTATGCAGAGGCTCACAAGTCTCTTTGTGTCCTTTGTTGACCACATTTGGCCGGAACCCAGGCCTGGAACTGTTTTCATCCTCCAAAATGGACGCTGCTGATCCTTTTCCCTTCAGACAACAGGAAGGGCAGGGCTTCTCATCCCCAAACTTCCCATGACCCAGACATATGCTTGCCCCGCTCGCTCCTCCAGGTTTTCCCAGCTAAACCCCTCAGTTTTCCTATCTTTAAAATGGGAAGAGTTGCTGTGAAATAGTTTCATAAAGTACTTCACACTCTGTTTGGCAGTAGTAGGTTCTTGGGGGTGTTAGCTCCTGTCATGGAAAATTCTCGGCATGGTGCCTGAGGCCCTCCCCTAGGCTTCCATGTAAATATCTTTTCCTTTTTCTTATGAAAAGCATAAGCAATGAATAGATTGAGATCAATATCTATTGTTTTTGCTGTAAGATCTTAGTCCCCTCCAGAGAAAGGCTGTCTATCTGCAACAAGGGAGGAGACCATACGTTCACGAATCCTCTGCTTAAAATCACACTCTCCTGAGAAATCGTTCTTGCCTACCTTTCTTGTTTCAATTCAAGAAAGGGAAGAAACTGTTTCTTCAGTCTCCAGTACGGAGTGTTGAGAGGAAGTGTCACCATGGGCGCTCAATTTCTGCTCTGAGAAAACAAAGAAAGAGGGTTAGCAAGGCTTCCTTCCCTGGCACAGTCACTTGGATGGGCTTGCAGCCTCGGCTGGGCCCTGAGCAACTTGTCTGCGGTCCCCCATCCCCGCCAAACGGGAGACATGACCCCCCGGAGTGAGGATGGCTTGCAAAACTGCACAAGCCCACATTCAGGCCGAAGGCGGGAACAATGGACTCTTACGTGGATGGTGCATCTGATATGACAAGGGATAAGGGAGGCACTGGTCTTGGCCTCCTGGGATCCTGCAATTTGCATTATTTGGGATCAAAAAGAGTTGCAGGACAAACTGCCACACAGAAGAGAAGCTTCTGTCATCAGCTTTGTCTTGCTAAACAACCAACCAGAGCAGGGCACAGCTCACACCGGCCTGGCACGCCATGAAACCATCCCACTCACGGGCCAGCCTCAGCCTAGGCCTTCTTCAGCGCCTTCCCTGCCACGGACAGAGATCTGAGTCACACTGCCACTCAGGCAAAACCTCCCGTCACCCCTGACAGTAGCATCAGCCCATCTCAGCCTGGAGTTGAGACTTTCGCTTCCCCTTCCTTCCGGCCCCACCAGCTATGGGAAACCAGCGCTGTACTCACCAGACAGCGTATAAGTATTTATCTCACTCCGTCCCCACCCTATGAAGTGGGTACCTGTTCCCATGACGGAGCAGAAGAAACTGAGCCTCAGAGGCATTAAATAACCGGTTTGTAAGTGGAAGAGTTTGCAGGTCTGCGTGACTACAACACCCACATTCTTCCCCTGCAAGAGAAAGTTCCCACTTACGTATGTACGGATTATTTATTATTTTTTAATTATTATTATTTTTTTTAGTAGGTTCCAAGCCTAACGTGGGGCTTGAACTCATGACCCTGAGATCCAGAGTCACACACTCTACCCACTGACCCATCCAGGCGACCTGGAAATTTCCGCATATTTAAGACTCGTGTTCCTACGGCCCGAGAAGAGGGGACTAGGCCAGCACACTCTAACTCACTGTGTGGACTTCATCTCTCTCACTCTTAAATAGAAAGCTGGCCTAGCAGCACCCTTCACAATCTCTACTCTCCCAGGACAGGAGACGCTGTCGGTCCCCCACGCTTCCTCGATTAACCTTGAGAGCACCTGGCACATCATTCCTCGGTCATTGTAAGCTGCCCCCATTCTCATCTGTGCAACCACCGGACTCTCACACTTCTCTGTGCTCAGCGTGGCCCGCAGCCTCTCTCCCCAGCCCTCATTTGGCCTGGCCAGAGCCCAAAGCGAAAGGTCCAGCTCAAGGGGTGGAGGCCTCCTCTGGTTTCCTCACCTGAAGACCACCTGGTAACCTGCCGTCGCCCACTCTGCCCGCTGCTCCGTACAAATGATGCTCAGATGCACATTTCAGCTCCATGCGTCTTCAGAACCCGGGGTTGGCGAGGTCTGGAAGAGTTTTCAAAGAGCCATGCCTTGAGCCTCCATCCTGCAGTGGAAAATCAGCCTGGAAGGACGGAGAGCCAGGGAGAGGCTGGTTGTCTGCTGACGACTGCATCGATTTCAGCGATGTCAGGGACTGGTAGCGGGATGGGCATAAAGGCTTGAGTGTTCGCTTCTGACTGGCTTAAGGCCCTGCTCACACCACGTCCAGTCTCGTTAATCACTAACTGGAGACAGCCATCTACGAGGGATTTTGTACGGTGCTTTAATGTCATTTTATTTTCCCCAAATGTCAGCAGACAGCCAAGGAAATTTCCCGCCGGAGTCCTTGGAGGTTGTTTGGAACTGAAATCACCACCATGGTCAGCTGAGCAGTAAATGAAAAATAGCGTGAGATGAATTAATATTTTAGGGAAGAGATGGTGTAAACCCTCACCGGCAGATCCGTCGGCATGATCTCCAGCTTTACCACAAAGCCGCACAGTGATGACCGGAAGGCCAGAGCTGGTTGTGGCCATCGGCTGGGGAGCTGAAACCGGAGAGGTGGGGAGAATGAATAATGGTGAAGGGGTCTCTAGTCATCAACTGGGGCAGACTAGCGGGACGAGAGAAGTCAGGAGTGATGACATTTTTAAATGGATTCATTCTGAGAGGACCACTGGGTGAAAAGCAGCACTTATTAGGAACCACAGCCAAAGCCTTAAGAAAAAATAAGATATTGTGGAAAAATGATGAGAGATAAGGCAACTCGACAAAAGCAGGTTACAAAACCAAATGTACGATATTGTCCAGTTTTTGAGAACTGTATGAAAGCAAAAGAGAGCACAAGTATGAGTGAGCGGCAGGATTCTTATGCCTGATTTTGCATAGAATGTTCTGGATTTTTTTTTTTCTTTTTACAACAGATCCCTTGCCTCTGCCCCTAGATGTTCTGATTTATTAGATTTGGTTTGGGGCCCAGGTATCTGTATTTTTAGATCTTCCCAGATGGTTCTGATACACTGTCAGCACTGAGACCACTAATATATACAGAGAGGAAAAAAAAGATCAAAGATAGCCTTATGAAGTATTTCTGATTTAATTCTTTTCCTGTGGTTTTTCTCTATGTTTACATATTGTTCTATGAACATGTGTTCCATCTACCTTCAGAAATGGTTATTAATAAAAATTATAACTGAACTGGTAAGGAAAAATTGTCCCAGGCAACAATAATAATAATGACTAACATTTATTCAGTGCTTCCTGGGAGCCAGACACGGTTTTATTAATGTCATTTAGTCCTTATAATAACTCCGTGACATAGGCACTAGGATTTCAGCCATTTTATAGATGGAGAAGGCAGAGGTTCTAACCAGACAACCAGAGACTGACAGACACTGTAGGAACCCAGGGACTGTTACTTGAGAGCCTGAGGCTTAACCCCACATGCTGCTTTGTCCCAGCTGCAAGAAGTCCCGTTGGTCCTGTTGCTCACCTGGCACCAAGGGCTCTCCTCCAACCACACCCTCCCCAGCCCTCTGGATCCTGGGCCTCACCTGTGCCTGCCTCGAGCTTCCCAGGAGTCAGAGTTGTGGGAAATTTCCTCTCTGCATTCCTCCAGAGACTCAGAGAAGAATTCTGTCACCATGCATGCTAGAGAGAGGGAAAAAGAAAGAAGAAATTGAACACCGCAGGATACTGGCTAGCTATTACGGCATGTCATAAGAATCCTTTGAAACAATTCTTAATTGGTTTTTTACTGAAGTGCGGAATGAAGTTCTGTGAAGTGCCCCAGGCCATTAGAGTGAGGCTAAGGATGTGAAATTCTCCAGGGGTTTCCCCGGGGGGCGAGGACAGAATCAGATTATTTCCCCATTTCACAGATGGTGGTGCCAAGTCATTAAGGGATTTCCTGAAAGAGAAAAGACTGAGTTGATTCCTCCAACCAGAACCAAAAGTCCTTTGCCAGTCCAAAAGTGGTTGGTGGATTTTAAACATTTTTACAAACCGGCAGGTATTTAAATTCATTGTCTTTATGGTAAGGCCGCCAGATAAAATACAGCATGCACAGTTAGATTTGAATTTCAGATAACAAATTATTTTTGGTCAAAGATGTCCCAAATACTGCATCAAACATAATGACACTAAAATATTATTCACTGTTTACCTGAAATTCAAATTTAACTGGGAGGCCTGTATTTTTATTTGCTAAACATGGCAGCTCTATTTCATGGGAAACGGTTTTATTTTCTCTTTGGAGATTGCTTTCCCTTCTGAGTATTATCGGCTCAATGATTTGAAGAAGTATAAACCAGAAAATTAATTCCAGCCCATCCTTTTGTGCCAAACACCCGGAGAGCCCCCTCCTTTGGTAGCCAGTAAGTATTGCACCTTCCAAATGCACACACGCACACTCTGTGCACCAGCATTCACCTACACTCACACACCTCCAAATACACTCGTGAACACGCTTTTGCATATATGAACGCAAATGCGTAACATAGGGTACAAACGGACTTCTCCTACTGTTCTAAAATGCAAATCCCTCACTCTCGGTTCAGATTTTCATAGCTTTCTAAAAACATAATTATCCTTTTTGGTCATGCTTATTCAAGAAGAAAGTCATATCTCCAGCTTGCTTTGTATGCCCAGCCACAGTAACCGGCTTCCCACAGAAAAGGTTGGCAAGAAGACCTTATCGCTTGTATTTCAGAAAATTCCAATTTTTCTTTTCTTGCCATTGCATTAAACTGCTTCTTTTAGCATGGAGGGGATGACAATTATCTTAGGGTCAGATAATGACTGCAATTTAATAACAAGGAAAAATACAAAACTACAAATTGAAAGCTTGAGCCATTTAATAAGAACACTTGAAAATAAGAGAGAAGAAAATTTTTAAGTGTTCTCAAGAAGCAATATAGCATAGTGGTCATACGAATAAATTCCTAGAGTCAGGCTGCTTGAGTTACTAGCACACCAAGTTACTCAACCCTATCTGTAAAGTGGAAATTAAAAACAGTATTTGCCTCATGGGGTTGTCGTGATAATTAAGTAAATATAAGAGATGTATGAAATAGTGCCTGGAACACAGCACTTACTATTATAATTACCTCTTATGTGCTAGACACCAGGGTAACCTCTTTACACACAGAATCCCATTTGGTTGTCAAAACAAGCCTGTGAAATACGTGGACCTGAGGCAATGGAGGCTCAGAGAGGTTAACAGACTCGTCCAAGGTCACACAGCTAACATGCAGCAAAACCAAGACTTAAGTACCAATCTCAGTTTCAAGTCACTGCTCTCTTGATTACCCAACGTTAAGATGATAACAGGTGGAAAGTACCCAGGTGGCAAGGCACTAGCTCTTCAGGGAGGGGACAAAACTCCCTCTACGGTCATTGCTTCTGTAGAGCTGGGCAGGGAGGGAGGGTCTCAGGAGGAGCTTGGAGAGTACCTTTGTGTGGTTACAGACCTTACCCGAACATTTGCCAACCTGGCTGGGACCCCCTTTCTTGTGACCTCTCCAGGTCAATCCGCAGGAGATGGGAAATCCTGACGTGGCACCCTGCCAGACTCGCCATCATGAAGGTGACCAGGCAGGGCTGAGTTCTAGCAGCAGCCCCGGGACTCCATCCTCAACTTTCTGCTCCACTTACACACTCGCCCTGGGTAATTCCATTCAGTCTCTTTAATACATCTATAGGCTGATGACTCCCACATTTATGGCCCTACCGACCTCTCCCCTGAACTCAGACTCACAACTGCCTAATTAGCCTCTTCTTGGATATCTAATAAAGATCTCGGGGCTGCCTACGTGGCTCAGTCGGTTGAGCAACAGACTCTTGATTTCGGCTCAGGTCAGGATCTCAGGGCCATGGGACCAAGCTCCCAGTGGGTCCCCCCCTCAGCGGGGAGTCTGCTTGAGATCTTCCCTCTCTGCCATTCCCCCTCTTTAAATAAATCTTTTAAAAAACAAAATCCCAAACTTAACAAGTCCCAAACAGGATTTTACCCAAAAAAAGGCTTCACTTCCAGTGCCCCAAGCTCAACATCTGATAACCCCATTCCCTTGGCTGTGCACACCTGAAGATTTGGAGTGGCCCTTCACTCCCCCCTTCCTTGTGCCTCCAATATTATCGAGGCCATCAGCTCCACCCTCCACTAATCCCATTGGTTCCACCTTCAAAATACACCCAGAATCAGACCCCCCCATCATCCCATCCCTACCAGCCCTGGTGGTGCCAGCTGGTCCTCAGTCCTCCCCTGGGACCACCGCAGTGGACTCCCAGCTGGTCTCCCTGCCCCCACCCTCCCTGGGGTGTGGTGTGTTCTTCACACAGCAGTCGGAGCACCCTTGTTAAAACACCATGTGGATCACCTCACTCCGTTCTCAGATTCCCCCAGATCCTCCCATCTCTGGAAAAGTAAAGTCCTCACAGTGACCTGAAAAGCCCGTGATGAGCTGAAGCTCTCCCCCAGCTCCCTTGGATCCCCCCTCCCACCACCGCCCCCAGCTCCATCTGCTCTAGCCACAAGGTGGCCAAATCAGTCCCCACCACACAAGCTCCCGCATTAGGGCCTTTGCACTGGCTCTTCTCTCTGCTGCACACGCCCCACCACAGCGTCCCTGCGACTCACTCCCTAATGTCCTTCAAATCCCCATACTGTTCATCCTATCCAAGAGGACTACCCTGTCCTCCTGCATAAAACAGCCATGCCCTGGGGCGCCTGGGTGGCACAGTGGTTAAGCGCTGCCTTCGGCTCAGGGTGTGATCCTAGCGTTATGGGATCGAGCCCCACATCAGGCTCTTCTGCTATGAGCCTGCTTCTTCCTCTCCCACTCCCCCTGCTTGTGTTCCCTCTCTCGCTGGCTGTCTCTATCTCTGTCGAATGAATAAATAAATAAAATCTTAAAAAAAAAAAAACAGCCATGCCCTGCCCTCACCTGGCCACTTGCTCTCCCTTAACCCAACTCATTTTCCCCCACATCATTTATCACCTATTGTTAATCAGATGTGATCTAGTCGTTTATTTGCTTATTGTCTCCATCCTCTAGAAGGGAAGATCCATGTGGACAGAGATTTTGTCTGTTTTATTGACTGCTATGTCCATATCCACACAGTAGGTGCTCAGTAAATAGTTGGTGAATGAGTGAATGGAAAGAGCCTTCTGGACATTCTGGTGCCCTGCTGACTGCCTCAGCTCCCCTACCTTAAAATCAGGCTTTAAGAAGACTCTCCATTCTGCATGCCTTTCTACCTCAAAATTCCAAGATGATCCTGAACACATCTTTCCTGGCTGCCTTGCTTTTGTGTTTTGTATTTCTGCTTGGTTCCGTTTAGCAGAAGAAGCCGGTGGGCAGAGGCATGTGCAAGTCTCCCCACGTGTCTCTGGCTCCCTGTGCACTCTGGATGACAACGTGTCTGGGGACACTATTCTAAAGGCTCAAGTACAGAGGAAAACGAATCCATCTACCCCGATGTCCACTTCCATGGAAACTCCGAATGAGTTCAGGAGGCCGTGCTGGCAATACTTTCGGCTTTTACTATCCTCTCTTTGGTTCCAGGGATTGTGTTTGCAGGCACACGCCGAGAGGAGGGCTTTTGAATTGAATGTACCGAGAAGGAAGCTTTCCAAAGCCCAAATTAATTATCTTCAGCAGCATCTAAACAATTATTATTATGTGATGTGTCTGCCAGTCAGACCCTTTGGCACATTCATTAGGAAGCCTCAAACCACGCCAAGTACTCAGCCTCTCAGCTGCAAAAATCCCTTCGCCCTAAAATAAGCAAGGTTATTAGAAAAAGGCTTTGCTGATTCAACTGGGAGGACTCATCCACTCCTCTGGCTTCTGCAGCCTCTCCTAACAGCTCAAGTGTGGCCTACAGAAGCCTAGGATGAACACAACATTCCAAGGGTTGAACACACAACATCTTAATGTTCATGGTATGTTTTCCTAAAAGGATCCAGGGATATTCAGGGGTGCCTGGGTGGCTCAGTCGGTTAGGTTAAGCAGCTGCCTTCGGCTCAGGTGATTATCTCAGGGTCCCGGGATCGGGATGGAGGCCCGCACTGGGCTCCCCAACGGGGAGCCTGCTTCTCCCTTTCCTCCCCTCGCATGCTCTCTCTTGCGTGCACACTCTCTCTCTAATAAATAATTAAAATCTTTAAAAAGGATTCAGGTATATCTAATCATAGCTGATTAGTCATTTTTCCAGAAATATACTAGGAAAACTATCAGTAAGGCCAGACTGCCTATTAATGGGTCCCAGGTGCCAGGATGTACATCCCATTCTGGCAAAGAAGATGGTACCCCCTGGAGTTGCTTGAACTCTTGGCTTTTTTTCTGGCACTCCGAGCAGTCATGACCTCTTTCGTATTTCTGAACATTCAACCAGCACAGATTTCTAGGTCACCCTCTAAGTGCGTATGTGTATGTGTACACCGCACTTTAACTTGTCGTCCATTTCAAGATGCACCGTTATTTTATGTAAAGCTAAGAAAGAGAAAGATGCTGTCAATTAAATTGGAACAAACCACTGATTAGAAGATGTGTCCTGATCAGAGATGTTAAGTCGTAAAAAATTGTGAATTATATACAAACTACTCATGTCAGTAATTTGAAGCAATTTTAATAGAATTTTAAAATTATCACCTGTATGAAGTTATTTCTATTTTAGACTCTAGTGAACACACTGGGTTCTCTAATGCAAAAAGGAGTTATGTAATGGCTTTTCTGCTCACTCCTTTTGCAACGGGCCAAGCCAGGTACCATGTCGCTGCCTCCGCCAAGCACACACGACTAAGTGACATGGCAAATCCTTCTGAGATCTCCCATTCACTCATGCGCTCACTCGCTCTTTCGTCACTGCCTTTGAACCACTGCTGTCGGTGGTAATTTTCTGGGTTTACCACTAATTTCTCACTTGCTGAATGAGAGGCTAGAATGAGAGGGATTCGTAAGCTTTAACGTCTGGCTTTATACTAATTCACTTTGACTTTAGAAGTGGGAGAGTCAGCGGGCGGACATGGAACGGGCAGGCTCTAACAAGAGAGTCCAACTTTTCTGAGCGCTCACTCTGTGCAAGGCACGAGAGCAGCTGCTTTCCACGCAGTGTGTCATTGAATCCACGACGCAGCTCTGTGAGGCAGGCGTTACTACGCCCGTGTGACAGATGTAGGAGCGGCAAATACCTGCCAAGTAGGGTTTTCTCTTCTGTTTCAGATTTATTGAGATACAGTTCACCTACCATAGAGATCACCCTTTAAAACTAACATTTGATGGTTTTCATATATTCACAAAGTTGTGTAATCGGCACCACACTCAATTTTAAAAATTTTTTCCTCACCCCAAAAGGAAACCCCATACCCTTTAGCCATCGTTCCCCTTCCCCGACCGTCCCAGCCCCTGGCAACCACTCGGCTACTTGATGTCTCTATACAGTCGCTGATTCAGGACATCTCCTGTGAATGAAATCCTACAGTATGGGCCCTTTCCAAGCAGGGTCCTGAACCCAGTGTTGTGGACTGCAGTCCTATACACTATCCTGCCTCAGCGCCGGACGGAGGTAAAGTAGGAAACGAATCCCTGCTCAGGTCTGGGGGACAAAACATAGCTTCGAAACAATAGCAGACGATATGAGACAATCACAGCCCACATTCGGAATCAGGAAGAGGAGGCAAAGTGTGACGACACCTCGTCCCTGTTTCCTCGCTCTGCTCAGGGCTTACCTGCTCTCCTCTGGGCGCACATGGAGGGCGGAAGCCTGCACAAGGGCGCTCGTGTTCCCGGCGGCCAGCCACCCGCTCACTCTTGCACACTCTGTATGTAGCTCGCCAGGCAGCGCTAAAACAGAGGAAGGAGGGAAAACAGGTACCTTTCCATGCCCTCTCTGGCCAGAGAGAGGGCAGGCTGTGGTCTTGTTTCTGCACTGAGTCCTGAGCTGATGGAGCTTTCCTCAATCATCTACAAGCCACAGCTGGGGTCTCTCCCCTCTATAGACTTGCTGGAAGTTTCAGTCTCTTTCAAGTCAAACTGCTGCAGATTCTCTCAGCCCCTTGCCCTGGTATGTGGAAAGACCTGGGGCTCAGAGGCATCTGCACAGATGACTCTCTGCTGGATATGCCCCCATTTGTCCGGTACCATCCTCTGCCTTCCTCTCCTGGCTCTGGGCTCCTGGAAGGCTCGTCTCTGGGGCTGCATCGTCTGGCTCCCTTGCTCCCAGTGCGACCCAGGCGGCTGCCTGCAAAAGGGAGGGCAGGAGGACAGAGAGGCTGGGGTCTTTCAACTCTGGTCCCTCTCTCGCTCTATGGGGCTAGGGCTGGTAGCAGCTTCCTTCTGTTGCTAGCTTCTGGATGTCTCCTCATCCCTCTATGGTTCCCTTTACAGTTCCCTAATCTTCCCCAGACCTTTGAAAATAATCTCTCCATTAACTTCTTTTCGGTTAAGTTCTTCTGAGAGTGCCTCTGTTTCTGCTAGGACTCTGACAGCTACGGTAGCCTTCAAAGATTGATGCTAAAAGGGAACAGGCAGAGCTTGCTAATCTGCCTGCCCCAATATCTACTTTCCTTCTGTCTTAATAAAAGAACACTTTATTTTTAGCTAGGCAGGTGGCTAAACTTAATAAAGATCTCTTTTCCCAGCCTCCTTGGCAATTAGCTATGGCCATATGACTTAGTTCTGGTAAGATATAAGCAGAAGTCAAATACAGCAGCCTCTGGGAGACCTTAAAAGAGACCTAGGTTCTTCTGGGTTTCTTCCTCTGTCCTACTGCTTGGAACATAATTCTGAGGGTTGGAGCTCCAGCAGCTGTCTTAGACCATGAGACCATCCCCATGAGAATAAGGATGGTGGGCTGGAAAGCCTGAAGGAGCTCGGGCCCCTGCCTTTATAAAGCCTCCACACCAGCCTGGACTGGTCCTCTTTTATAAGCCACACTTGCTTAAGCAACTCTTATTTTTGACTGTCTGTGATATGCAGCTGAATTCAATCCTAACTAAAACTGGTGAGTTCAATTGGAAGACAAGTGTGGTTTAGCAGAAAAAACCCTAGACTTCAGAGCAGAAGATGATGGTTCAAGCTGTCTGTGGCTCTTCCACTAACAGCTGCACAACATTGGCCTTCCTGAGACTCAATACCCTACCTGCTATGCTGGAAAAATAGTATCCACCTCACATAATCACTGAGAAGATGAAATAAGATAGCATTTGTTTCAGTGTCCAGCACACAGCAAGCACATGGTTTTCAGGGCATGGCTCTGGAGTTAGAATGGGAGGTGATATCCTGCCTCCACCACTTATTAGCTGTGTGCCTTTGGGAAAGTCATTTGACGTCTCTGAGCCTCAGCTCTCTCGTCTTTTAAAGTGCATGATAATAATACCTGCTTCATAGGACTCTGGGGATAAAATTAGAGAATGCGTGTAATGCATTTGTTTAATGAGCACCTACGTAGCACTCATTAAATAACTACTGTGTTAGGGTCATTATTACGATTATTTTCTGATCATTGTTATTCTCTAATCATTTTTACATTATCTTGTGATGACTGTTTTCATTTTAAGTCTTGGGATCTCTTACTCCCATGACAAGAGCAATGTTTATATACCATTATAGCCTTCACTGTTCCTAGCTCTGTACCAGACCCAGAAGTACTCAGTCAAACAGAAGAGAAATCATCTTGAATAATTCAGCTGAAGAGGCCCAGTTCTGGAGTGGGTTGAGATTCCCGTTCTTAGACAAACCTAGATAAGGGTATGGGGTGCAGTGGAAGAAGATGTTGAGAAGCTGGTGAGAGTTCAGAATTAGTGGGACATTGTACATGTTAAAGTTCTCTGTTGTAGGGGCGCCTGGGTGCCTCATTTGGTTAAGCATCTGCCTTTGGCTCAGGTCATGATCCCAGGGTCCTGGGATCCAGCCCCATATCCGGCTCCCTGCTCAGTGGAGAGCCTGCTTCTCCCTCTCCCTCTGCTCCTCCCCGTTTGTGCTCTCTCTGTCAAATAAATAAATAAAATCTTTTTTTGTTTTTAATTATCCGTTGTAGACAACAGAATTCATTCCAGCTGGTTTAACCAGAAATAAATATGTGAAAGGAACAAGAAAGCTCACAGAGTCTTCTAAGAAGACCAGAGAACCAGACTTGAATGCTACACAGTGAAAAACAGTGCAGCCAGAAAAATATGCCCTACCTCACCGTGGAACTGTCTTCATGCACACCCCCAGAAGAACCAAGGGCTTCTACCCCAGAGTGTAGCAGAGAATCTGCTCGCTCTCTCCGGGCTCAACTGCCATCCTGCATCTATGCCTCGCGGGTTGGCAGAAACTATGTCTCAAACCTCAATCTAAGTGGAAAAGAATCTAAGAACGTAGTTTTTAGCTTTCCTGACAGAAAGGGGTTAGAATATGCGTAGAGTGAGCCAACTCATAGTATCTGCTACATGAATTTAGAGCTTTCTGTTTGCCTGTGGCTTTATTAACATGACTTGCATCAGAAAGACTATGAGGTAGGGCACCTGGGTGGATCGGCCAGTTAAGCATCTGACTCTTGATCTCAGCTCAGGTCTTGATCTCAGAGTCGTGAGTTCAAGCCCTGCACTGGGCTCCACACTGGGCATGGAACCTAGTTAAAAAGAAAAAAAGACAAAAAAAAAAAAAAAAGACCGTGAGGTATAGTGAAAAGATCATGGGCCTTGATGCCAGATAAAATGTAGGTTCTTTCTTTTCTTTGGACACACCAGATTTGTTCCTCCCTAGGGTCATTGCATTTGTTCTCTGTTAACTGGGAACTCTGGGCCTCTCGTGATTTATCCCTCTGGTCATTCATGTCCCAGCATAAATGTCACCTCCTCAGAAAAGCCTACTCTGACCATCCTGCCTAGTGTGTCCCATCTGACCCAGCCTCCCATCATACCATCTTTTTTATTTTCTTTTTAGCACTTACCTGCCATTTTCTTGTTCTTTGTTGTTGTTGTCATTGTTTGTTTATGGTCTGTACTCCCCTCAGATCTAGATAGAATGGAAATTTCATAAGAGCAGGGGCTCAGTCTGTCTTGTTCACAGCTGTATCCATACAGTCCAGAAGAGTGGCTGATATATGACAATGATATCATTTATGATACGATTACCATGGCCACCTATTGTTCAAGCCTCATGAGGTGATTACTATTATCATTGCCATTTTACAGATGAGAAAAGAGAAGCCCAGAGAGGGTCATGACTTGCCCAAGGTCATATAGCAAGTAAATTGTGGGACTGTGATTCAAACCTTGGCAGCCTGTCTCTGGAGCCTGATGTCTTAATTGCTAAAGCATGTTGAATATAGGGGCACCTGGGTGGCTCAGCTAGTTAAGCGTCCAAATCTTGATTTGGGCTCAGGTTGTGATCTCACAGTCGTGGGACTGAGCTCCGCAGCAGGCTCTGTGCTCAGTGGAGTCTGCTTGGGATTCTCTCTCCCTCTCCCTCCGACCCTCCCCCTACTCCCGTGCTCTAAATAAATAAATAAATAAATAATCTTTAAGACATGTTGAACATAGAAGCTGCCCAATAAATATAGATAAATCAATGAATAGACATCTTTTAGTCATCTCATTGACACTCTGTTGTATTTAACACTGCAAATTATCTGACTCTTTCATGGGCTTCTCCTCAAATCTTTCATCTCCCTCTATTTTTTTTTAAATACATGCTATTTTTTTAAAGATTTTATTAATTTATTTGAGAGAGAGTGAGCGAGAGAAAGAAACAAATGGGGAGAGGCAGAGGGAGAGGGAGAAGCAGACTCCCCAGTGAGCACGGAGCCCAACACAGGGCTGGATCCCAGGACCCTGAGATCATGACCTGAGCCGAAGGAAGACTCTTCATGGACTGAGCCCCCCAGGAGTCCCTTCTCCCACCCTTGAAATGCTGGTATTCACCAGGCTTCCATCCTGTGTCAACCACTCTTCTTAATACATGTTCTCCTTGGGTTCCATTATTCAGTGTCATGATTAAATGGCCATGCTATACGCTGACAAGTCCCAGATCTACCGTAAATCTCTAGTGCTGACCTCCCCAGAGTGATGGAATTAAGTGTGCGTGGCTTCATGGACATTATCACTTGAGCATCTTAAGGCATCCCAAACTCACCAAACATAAAGTTGACTTAATTTGCTATGTGTCCAGGGGCACTTGGGTGGCTCAGTCATTAAGCGTCTGCCTTCGGCTCAGGGCATGATCCCGGAGTTCTGGGATCGAGCCCCACGTCAGGCTCCTCCGCTGGGAGCCTGCTTCTTCCTCTCCTGCTCCCCCTGCCTGTGTTCCCTCTCTTGCTGGCTGTCTCTCTCTCTCTCTCTCTATCACATAAATAAATAAAATTTTTTTTAAAAAAAAATTTGCTATGTGTCCAGTCAGATGAATCCCATCCAGGCTGTGGAAAATGTGCCATTTTACCTTCTCCCCCAAAAATCTTCTTTTCTTGTATCCCCCATCTCAGTTCCTATTACTACCATTTACCCAATAAGGCCAACAACTTGGCAATCTTAGAATTTCCTCCCTCTCCTCATAGCTAATGTTTGACCAAGTCCTATGGATTCAACCTCTTAACAGTTTTCCAATCCATCCCTTCCTTTCTGTTCCTGCTCCCAGCAGGACTTCTGAATCTCCTTCCAAGTCTATACATTGTAATAGTGTCCTAACTACTCTACCCATGTCTGGTCGCGCTCCCTCACATCCGTTGTCTGGATACCGCCAGCATGAGCTAGCTACAATAGCATTTTGTTCACTCTACACTCTGCAATGGCTCTACCATTCATTGCCTTTCAGATCAAGTTCCAGCTTAATAAAAATCAACCTTGATCTGGCCCTCTCCCACATCCCCAAAATCTACATCAGCCCCTCCTCCTCTCACCCCCTTCACCATCACCTTATGCTTCCGGAGCAGCCAGTTCACCACCTTTCCCCAGTAAAGCCCGCACAGAGCCCTGCTTGTCTCCCTGTGGAGTAGGGATCGGGGAAAGCCAGTCAAGTCAAGGGAGAAGAAGCCTAACTTTTCAGTCTCCTATTTTATTTTGGAAGCCCAGCTGCAGCTCTGCTGTTTCCTGTCACCAGATGCCCCAAGAGCTTTGTAATTCAGTGCTTTTCTGCCTTCTGGGATGCCTGTCATTTGAAACCCAAAGAGTGACAATAAGCGCACTGATGAACCAAGAGAAAAGACGTCTATTTACATGAGATGATTTGCATGAGAGGAAGAACTGAGTCCCTTCACAGGAAGAGGGAGAGGACTGGGGAGAACCCCTGGCCAGCCCCAGGGATTCGTGTCTGAGCGGGGCAGCAACAGAAGGGGGCCAACAGATGATGAAGCCCCTGTTTTACAAAGTCTCTTTCCTGAAGAAGCACAGCTTTTGTGCGTAAGTGACAAAGTACGGCACAGGGCAGGGTCCTCTCCCTCATCTTGGGGGGCGGGGTGCCGCCCAGCTTCAACACACTTAAGCTTCATATTTAGGGCTCAGCACATTGGAGAAACACGGGGCTGCTCTGACATCTGCAGGGCTGGCTGGCTGGGAGTCACTGAAAGATGGCATTCGTGGCCCAGCCTTCAGTGTTATCCCCATGGACACCAGGAGCATGGGTGGTGGAAAGGCACCATCCTCAAATGGCTCAGTGGGCAACAGATATCCATGGGAAAGGCAGTCAGGGCACGGGAAGAAGACATCATGAATGCCCCACGGTAACTGTAGCGGACAGACTTGCTTGCAGTACACCCCCCCGCCCGGGGACCCTCAAAAATCACTGAGTTAGACCTGAATGGGGGCAGGGGACAAAGCTCTGAAATTTAAAGATGTAAGACAAAGTCCACAAAATGGGGGTTATCACCATTAAAGTGACACATTTCAAGGCACCACTCAGGAAAATCTGAGAAAATTCAGGTTCGTAGCATTAGATTTACTTTAAAAAGTTAAAAAGTGAAGGAATAAGATAACCTAGGAAAACTAAAATGGAATTCCCTGTGGGACTTTCCTTTAAAGCCTTCTCTACAACAAGATAGTTATGATATGTCATCTAAAAGAAATAGCTTATAATTTAGCATGCTGAGATTTTTCTATTAACTCAACAAAGTTTCAGAATGGAACAACACAAAGTTTCCAGGGTTATAGGTCTGAAAGTCAGCTTTATAAAATCAGTATCTTTGGGTAGATAGGCATGAAATCCTGCCAATTTTCCTTGAGCTCATTTGGGAAAGAAGAGGACAGGCATTTTCAAAAGCTTACTCTTAGCGCTGCATTTCCCATGGAGTGCTTGACCCAGTTGTGAAATGACACACTTTCCACAGCCTGATTGGGATGAACACAACTGAACATATGGCACATCAATTCACCCATGGAATGGACGTTGACACAGCCAAGCTCTTTTCCATTCTTATAAGTGATGAGATACTGAGTTTTATTATTTTTTAATTTTTTTAAAGATTTATTTATTTGAGAGAGAGAGCACACACACACAGGTGAGCAGGGGGAGGGGCGGAGAGGGGGAGAATCTGAAGCAGTCTCCCCACTGAGCACAGAGTCTGACATGGGGCTCGGTCTTATGACCTGAGCAAGAGTCAGGCGCTTAACCAACTGAGCCACCTAGGGGCCCCAAGAAAATGAGCTTTAAAGTGAAGCTGATTAGTTATTAAAAACAAACAAACAAAAAACTCACTTTAAAACATCTTAACTATGTTTACAGATATCCTTATGACACCCGGGAGACATGAAATGCAGAATCATTCGTTCACTGGAAGATGAAGACTTGGGGAATTACAATGTTTTTCAAACATAAACTTCCAAGTTAACTAAATCCGGAAATCAAACTTCCTATGTGATAGGAATGGTCCAAAGCAATTAACAAAACCTTATGAGATGGATACTGCTGTCATCCTGAATTCATAGATGAAGAAACGGAAGCTCGGCAAGTGTAAGTAACTTGCGTAAGATCCCCCAGCTGGTAAGTGGCAGGCCAGGGATTTAAGGCAACCCGACTAGAGAGCCCGCGTGTGAAAACCAGGGGGAACTAACTATATAGCTTCCCAGTTTCTACTACCTCTTTTCTTTAGCTGGCGTGCAAAGGATGGTTTTGGTGCCACCTCTGATCCCATCTATACCTACTCTTACCTTTCAAGTATCTACCTCCTTCTCTAGAAAGAAAGCCTAACAGGCTTAGCCTGGATTGGTGTCCATATTTAAGTTGTGGGGGTGTGGGCTGGAAAGCCCCTGAGAGGCACACACCACACCTTAATGAGTTCTTTAAATCAGGACTTGAATAACAACCATAAACAGTAATTTTAGGGAAAGGACAAGCGGGAGGATTACTAGCATTGATGGTCTGCTATGTGCTGAGCACTATGCTAAGAGCTTGAAATACAGAACTCACTTGTTTTTATAACACAAAGACTACAGGAGATTAAAGATTATCGAAGAATCTATCAAAACAGTGTCAGGGTCCCTGGCTGGCTCAGTGGGTGCAGTACGAGACCGTTGATCTCGGGGTTGTAAATTCAAGCCCCACGTTAGCTGTAGAGATTACTTACAAATAAAATCTTTAGGGGCACCTGGGTGGCTCAGTCGGTTAAGCGTCTGCCTTCTGCTCAGGTCATGATCCCAGGGTCCTGGGATGGAGCCCCACATCGGGCTCCTTGCTCAGTGGCAGGGGGTCTGCTTCTCCCTCTCCCTCTGCCCCTCCCCCTGCTAGTGCGCTCTCTCAAATAAATAAAATCTTTAAAAAATAGAATAAAATCTTTAAAACAAACAAAAACACAATTACCAGCGCTGAAGAACAACGACAAGGCTGGACAGAAGATGCCAATAGACAAAAGGGAGCGAGGAAAAGAAAGATGATCCAAAGGAAGAGAACTGAAAAGTGGATTTATATTTTTTCTTAATTTATATTTTGAATAGGTTTTGTATACAAAGGTACAAAATTCAAAAGGTACAGCAGAGGGGGTTTTCTGTATCTTTATTTGTCTGTTTTATGTAGTCAAAATAGTTTATTCTTTGGGACCATAAACTTTTTTTTCGTATGAGTTTTATGGTCGACATTTGTCATTTGTGCCTGCTCCAAATCTTTTCTTTGTACTTCTTTAAATTATGAACTCCTTATTTCCATAGATAGAAACAAACAAAGACAAGACATTTCTCAAGTTGCTTGGCTACCAGGATGTAGACATGTGCCTACCTTCCAGCAAACCTCAATCAAGCAAGACTTGGGATATATGCAAGAGGTTGCAAGCACATCATTCTCCTAGTAAATAGGTACGTGGGGGCATACGGTTTTCTGCAGGAATGTAATGGGGTCAGTCCTGGCTTTGTGGCTGTTGAGCCCCACTGGGTAGTCACAGCAGGATTTCCGCTAGAGCACCCTTATCATGAGTGTCTGGACACGTATGCTGTACTCGCACATTCTTCCTGGCTGCTTGGCTTCTGACTCGGTGGCATCCAGGATTTGCTTCTTGGCCTTCACCAAGAATACATTAATATCATGCATTAAATTTCCACTGAAATTAGCGAGAGTGGATTCTTTCTCTGAAAGAAACCCTGAAGTTCTGGGAGTCTGGGACTGACTAGATGACCCAGTGGGATTTGAAAGCAGTAAGGATGAGATCCAGGGAAAACACTGGTATCCCGTGGCAAAAAAAAAGTCATGACAACTATTGTAATAGAAGGTGGTGCTATTCCTGCCTCCCTTTAGACAGATGCAGCAGCAGATACCTTGGGATGCCAAAATTACAGTGAGACCACCCCCCTGCTCCCCACTCTCCTCCCTACTACACAGGATTCATCATGGGCACAAAGGAGAACCTGTCCCACATCTCCTGGAACTCTGAGTGAAATCCAGGATATAAGAGTGGGTCAAAGAGGATTTTGGGGTGCCTGGGTGGCTCAGCAGTCAGGCATCTGCCTTCGGCTCAGGTCATGATCTTGGAGTCCTGGGACTGAGCCCCACATCAGGCTCCCTTCTCAGTGGAGAGTCTGCTTCTCCCTTTCCCTCTGCCCCTCCCCCCAACTTGTGCTCTCTCTCACTCTCTCTCTCACTCAAATAAATAAATAAAATCTTTTTTTAAAAAGAGGATTTGAAGAAGATAGTTGAGGTGTTTGTTTGTTTATTTAAAGTAGGCTCCACACCCAGCATGGAGCCCAACACAGGGCCTGAAGTCACAACCCTGAGATGGAGACTTGAGCTGAAATCAAGAGCTGGACACTTAATCAACCGAGCCACCCAGGTGCCCTGAGGAGATTTTTTAGAGGCTTTTGCTCTGCTTTAATGTCTCTCCTCTTTGGACCTCAGCCAAAAGAGGCCAAGCACACACAGCTGGATATTCAGGGGCTAAGCAGAGTTGAGAGAGAGCACCCAGAATAGAGAGCCATCCACTTGAGTCAACAGAACCGCAGGAGAGGGGACTGCAGGGAACCTCCAAAATTCCTGTGCAAGAGCCCTAAGAAAAAGAACCAGCTGGAACAATCTAAAAGGCCCCCTAGGACTCATCAGCTTTAATCATCTGTGGGGCCTGGAGACTAGGAGCCACCAGCTCAAGCACAGTCACGAGCCCCTCTCTCCCTCTCATCTCTACCCTACCTCCAACCTCAGAGGAGAAAGAAGACGACAGCGGGTAGAGGTGAAGGCAAGTGGGGAGAGAAAGAGAAGCCGTAGAAACTCTAGAAGCTCTCAGAAGTTTCATCCAGATGTATGGAAAGATCCTCTTCTCCTCCTCCAGTCTCTTAATGAAGTTTAAAGAATTCTTGGAAAGGAAATACAAAATTGCCCTTTTGTAAAGTAATCTCTGTGCCCAGTGTGGCACTCGAACGCACAACCCGGGGATTGAGAATCGCATGCTTTACCAACTACGCCAGCCGGGCGCCCCAATGTAAAATTGCATTTTGATTATATGGTGAGTTGTGCTCATAGAAGTCCCTGGAGCCCAGGGACAGCACAACAGAAATATCCCCTGCAGTCACAAAGAGTGAAATGTCTGGTGAAAGCAAGGCTCTGGCGGATTGTGGGGGAAGATGACAAAGGCTATGAAGTGAACAGCTTCATCTAACTGCACGATAACATTTAAAGAAAAAAAGAATCACAGGCTTAGGATTTAAATTCTCACTTCAAAGCGCGATCAGTGAATGAAGAGGTTTCTGTGACTTCCCTAAAATAGTCTTTATGTCGCTCAGGCAGAGGGCTAATGAAGACGAAAATCAGAGGCAGAAATGGATCCTCAAGACTGATGAATTACAAAACAGATTGAATTCGCAGTTTCACCAGGCCTTTCAGGGTACTTGTTGGAAAAAAGTGGTTCTTCCCCGAGCGCCTGGATGGAGATATTTTGTAGGCAACGCAGATAACTCTGAGACTCACAGAGCTCCCGTGCTAACAAAAGCAGCCTTTCCTCCCATTCTGATGAGGTTGGCCCTGTCTTGTTCCAAAACCCTGTAAGTTCATCAAGTGGTCACCTTGCAAGGAGACATCCTCATGGCCCACCCCATCCCTGCTCATTGACTCCAGACACACAACGAGAGTCCGATTCCAGCATGCTCTGAGATCAAAATCAGACCAGGGAAGAGAAGGCTGACATCCCAAAGCACTGCAAGGGTATGGGAGAGAAGAATTCTGAGAGTGTCGGCAAGAGAAGAAAATAATTTTAGATCGGATCAAATTTATATTACAGGTGTCCTCACCGAAACGTCTGGATTCAGCGTGCTGGATGCAACAACTAGAACGGGTTCGCACGTCTTGCTTGATTGTCTGAAACGGAGTGTCCACGGGGGCCCACACTCCGGAGACTCAGATGCTCGGTATTCCTTAATGAGAAGGGAATCCAAAGGCTTGAGGAGAAAGGAACAGTAGAGAGGATTCATGGTACCTGATCTGCTCGCCCAGCATCAGAAAGACGAAAACAACAAAACAAAATACCCCACACAGTGGTAAGAAGAGCATTAGCATTCTAGAAAAATACTTGCGCTCTGGAGGCCAAGGATGAGAGTGCGAGATGCTTCCATGGACAAGCGTTTCCTGAAGGGGTTCACCTTCCAAGGGAGCGGGTTCTGATTCCTGAAACAAGCAGAAGGCTTAGGCGTGACTGACAGTGCCTCAGAGATCCCAGGGTCTTTAGGGCTAACATACACAGGCACTAAAATGTTTGTACTTTTTTTTTTTTGTATTAGCTTGTATGACAGCAACAAAATCTAAGTCTGGGGAACAGAGGACTGTCTTCAGTCACGATGATGGAGAATCACAGTCTTCACCCAATTCCCAGACCTGAGGCACCTTCCAGACCCAGGGTCCCTTGAGGAAAGGGAAGACCACATGCCCTCGAGGATGGCCCTGCAACAGCACCACAGGTGTATGCCCACAACTTCCTCCTTTCCTTTAATAAAAGCACTTGGAACCATCTACCAAGGCAGCTGGGCCCTGAGAGAAGGGACTTCAACAAGCCTGACAGGATGATTATTACCTCCTAGCTAATGCTAATCCCCCAGAGGCTCCAAATGCCAGCTCTGCTTAGCTCTGGTCGGTGTAAGCACACTGATGGAAAACAGGTGAGAGCGGGGCGCACTCGCACTAGGACCATTCATGGTGAGACTCGTGGATTCTCGCACGCATTCTATACTGACTTCCTCAGTGCTTGAGTGCTTAGTTGTAGCCGAAGTCCTGGCAGAATAGTCACGCTGGCTCCCTGAACCGTGATGTGAATCTCACTATGGTAGGAAGGGTTAAATGGAAGTCTCTGGAACGATCCCTCTATACTGAAATAATAAAGATGCTTTGTGTATATTAAATCATTTATCTTCACAGTAAGCCTGTGATATAGGATCTATTATCATCCCCACTTACAGAGGAGAAAGCGGAGGTGCAGAGAAGCTAAGCAGTTTGCCCGAGTTGACGTAGCTAGTAAGACTGGATTCAAACCCAGGCAGAACCTACAGTCCATACACCAGGTAAAGATCCCTCGTCAACTGAGATGTTTGCTGCAGAGAGAAGGAACAGAAAACAGGTGGTGGAGGAAGGATGTTCTAAACACCGGCGGTGCCTTTGTGAATATTATAGAAACGAGGGTTGTCGTGGCTGTTCACAGTGAGGGGGGTATAGTGACGTGGGTAAGTACATAGGATTTAAAGCCAGACTGCATGGGTTCAAGTCTCAGATTTACTGTGGAAGACTTTGGGCAAGTTTCTTAATAGAGGGTCAACTTCCCCACTTATAAAATGGTAGTACCTACTTAGTAAAGTTTTTATGAAAATTAAATGAATTCACAGATAAATAAAGTACCTAGTAGGTAGTGTTTGCTATTATCTCCTTCCTTGTTTTACCATGTATATTTTTATGCAGTTACCTGATTTTATATTTTATATCCTTTTGTTCTTCTCTTACTATTTTACCTAGGCTGTATTAATGATGATTAACCTCAAAACTTAGTCCACAGGTCATAGAATAACAAGATGAGTTTGTACTAACCTTGAGAAAGAGTGTCCACCAGTCAGAGATCCTGAACTTAGAGCCAGAGTCAGACACTGCTATGACTTTAGCTCCCTCCTTTTGGAGACAGGGCGAGTATGGTCGCATTTTCACAAGGAATAATGGCATTATCTCGGCCTATAGGAAACTGCACGGCTTGAAGGTAGATTTTCTGTGGATGCTTTGCTGAAAAAGAAAGTATGACATGGCGAATGTTCAGGGATATTCATCTACAGTTATCCAATTCGTTATACCAGTCACTGACCCAAAAGCTGACGGTAGTATTAAGTGCAGAGTTCATACAGTAATTATTTGTTTAATGACATTCTGATGTGTTTTTTCCAACACCATCAACCAATTCTCCAGTCCCCAGCAGACACTGACTGGGTATTCTACAAATTTAACTCAATCCTGATGCTGTCTACCTGCAGATAAGCGTCCATTCCCACAGGATAAGGGCTCATTCCCACAAGACTTGCCCCCACTTCAGATGCCAATTGAAAGTCAAAGCTTTCGCTTGTGCTTCTGACCAACGCGCTATAAATTAGAGGTTCCCAAAGCTCCTTCCTCAAGTCTGATTTGCTAGAACAGCTCACAGTACTCAGAGAAATATTTGCTTATATTTACCAGCTTATTATAAAGGGTACGAATGGAAGCCAGAGGAAGAGGTACCTGGGGTGAGATCTAGAAGGGTCCTGAGCTGAGGAGCTTCTGTCCCTGTGCAACTGGGGTGCACCATCCTTCCAGGATGTGAGGGTGTTCACCAAGCTCACCAAAACCTGTTGTTCAACAGTTTTCACAGAGCTTAATCTGCAGCGCCCCCTCCTCTCCTTCCCAGAGGTGCGTCGGTGGGGCTGAAAGTTCCAGACTTTTAATCACTTGGTCTTTCTGGTGGCCATCCCCTACCCCGAGGCTATTTAGGGGTCCCACCCTAGGTCACCTCTTAACATAAACTCAGGTGTGCTCAAAAGGGGCTCCTTATGAATAAGACACTCCTATCTCTTAGGAAATTCCAAGCGTTTTAGGAGCTCTGTGCTAGGAACTAGAGACGAAGACCAGATATATATTTCTTGATATAAATCACAATATCACAGTTATCCATATCATTAGATTGTAAGTTCCTTGAAGACCGATTTTCTCCATTGTTCACCGAAGTATCCCCTGAGCTACTGCAGGGTTCTGCACATGGGATTATCTCAATAAATACTGGCAAACCCATCGGTTTTGAATCTGGTAATAGTATTATCTATTGCTGGATAACAAAGTACTACACATGTAGCAGCTTAGAACAACATACATTTATTATCTCCCAGTTTCTGTGGGTCAGGAGTCCAGGCATGGCTTTGTTGAGTCCTCTACACCAGGGTCTCCCCTGGAAGCTGTAATCACAGTCTTGGGCAGGGCTGCAGTCCTACCTCAAGGTTCTACTGGGGGACGATCCACACATAAGCCCATATAACTCTTGGCAGAAATCAGTTCCCTGTGGATTGTTGCGCTAAGGGCCCTAGTTTCTTGCCTGCTGTCAGTTGGAGATTTCCCTTGGTTCCTGCCACGTGGCCCTCACCGTAGGGCAGCTCACAGTGTGGCAACTTGCTTCATCAAAGCCAGCATGGAAGAGGGTCTGTCAGGAAGAGGGACATTGCAATCTTATGTAACGTATGTCATTACAGACATTCCATTACCTATTGGATCAAAGGCAAGTCATAGGACCCACCCACAGTCAAGGGCAGACAATTCTACAAAAGCACGGATACAAAGAAACAGGGATCATTGGGCACCATCTTCGAGTCTGTCTGCTTCGAAAATTCGCCAAGAAACATCCTCACCAAATGAGCTAAGCTATAGCTGTTCTCTAAAGAAGGCAGGAGAGTTAATGTCTGAGAAAGGCCAGAGGGGCCTCATTAGCTCAGAGGACTATCTAAGCCCTTGCTGTTGTCAGGTTGCACAGGGAAGCAAAGGTCATCTTAAGATGAAAATATTCACTAATATCAATTTAGTCCCCACTCAAACAAACCCTTCTCCTCTTAATGCTAGTATATGTCCTTGTAGGTCTCATCCCGCCAGAGCTGCCTCTTACTAATTGTGTGAGTCTGCAATGCAAAGACGATCAAGCCAATTGCACAGGTGCCTCAAAAGAAAATTATCTGAATAAAAAAAAGAAAGAAAATTGAGTACCAGAGCCTTAGAAGAGGCTCTTGGGAAAACTGATGAAGCCCTCAAATAATTTTGCAAAACTGATTCTTGTTTTGATCGTGTTGGGCAATTTAAGTATAAAATGTATCCTGCTATCTGGGGCGCCTGGGTGGCACAGCGGTTAAGCGTCTGCCTTCGGCTCAGGGCGTGATCCCGGCGTTATGGGATCAAGCCCCACATCAGGCTCCTCCACTATGAGCCTGCTTCTTCCTCTCCCACTCCCCCTGCTTGTGTTCCCTCTCTCGCTGGCTGTCTCTATCTCTGTCGAATAAATAAATAAAATCTTTAAAAAAAAATGTATCCTGCTATCATACCATTTTGGGGATAAATATAATGAAAAAACATCAGCAAATATATCTTTTTTTTTTCATTCTAAGAAACTTGTCTGGATGCAAAATAACCTAAGTAACCTAACCTTACATGTAAGAACAAACAACACTGTCCCATAATTTTATTTTATTTTTAGCATTTATTCTGAATTTGGGTCTGTTGTGAGCTGTGCCTGGGTTCAAATCCTAACTCTGTCAATTACTAGCTGTGTGATCTTGGACAAGTTACTTAACTTTTCTGCGTCTCAGTTTACACAAATATAACATGGAGAGGCTGGTAATAATAGTGCCCCATCACCTCCTAGGCCATCACCTACTTTGACCCCACTGACAAGCCTGTGTGGCCAATGTCGAGGCAGGTGCCTTTGACAGAGTGAGTGGCTTGCAGCTGGGCCGAGCTGTCCAGATGTCCCCTTCCTGCCTCCAAAAGGCTGGGCCTCGGCAGCATAAACCAGAGTGGCGGAGTAATTAAGGGCAGGGGTAGCTGCAAGTTTAGGATAACTTCCTCTCTAACCGCTGCTGGAAAAAGTCCATCTAACATGAATCCACCGACAACAAAGACCAAAAATATACTGCACCTTGCAAGATACAAGAACATATAAATAACTTTCCGAAGGTCCGCAGATAGCAAGTAGTGGATTCAAAGCCAGCTACAAGTCACTCCAAAGCCCAATGTGATGCTTTTTCTCATACACAGCTCTTTGCACAGCCCTGTGGGTTGGAAGATGGGCAGGGAGGACAGGCATGACTGCGGGAAATGCAACAGCGCTCGGAAGGAAAACAAGGGGTCCGATCAAGAGCCAGACGAAGAAAATCACGTCTTACTTCCCCCTCCCTTCCTCACTAACCCTTTCATCTCTTAGCTCTCCTCTGCCTCCACCCCCACCTCTCATGTTCCTCCAGTGGGCTGCTTAAGAAGGGTTTTGAATAGTACTCTTGAGATCTTAGGAAAAAAGAAACCATCTAACTCAAAAAAGCAAATAAATCGATATCGAACCATCTTCCAGCTGTTCCGTTTGAATAGAGACAGAAGCCCAAAACAAGGTCCAGGAGTGTTAAAGTTCATTTTCAAAACACAGTGCATGCAGTGTTTATTCTTAATAAAGCCGCGGAGCGAGACAGAATCCAACGGAACTGCGGGGGGGTCACCGCTTGGCAGATCAACGACAAGGACATAAGTGGCCGAGTCCACATGCAGGCAAACATGGCAGACTGAGGTGCTGTTTGGGGCTAGGAGGGATCAACAGCACCTATGGAACCTGGGATTCTGAGCATGAAAATGGCCCTTCTTGCCTGCAAGTCACGGCATCTCTGCTTCTGCAGACGTGAAGTAGAGAATAAACCAAATCCTTGGAGGCCACGGTTGGAATGGAAAGGAAAATGCGGCGTTGGTATCCAAGTGGTATTGCCTTGGAAAACAGTCATTGAGGGGAAGGGAAGTATTATTCTCTAGCTGGGGGCAGGGTAACAAGCTGCGACTAAAATCAACTCGTGCCACTGTGGAAATATTTTCATTCAGCTTTGACTGAGAGACTGTAGGTGACACACTCGGCGGTATTTACCTTTGTCTCATTGACGAAGGTACACGGGGAATTCAAATTCCTGGGCTTCTATTCCTCTTCTCCGTAAAACGATGAAAGGGGATTACAGAATATTTACACTCCAGAAACCTCGGAAAAACAAGGAACAATAAATATCATCCAGGTGGGTCAAATATCTTAGTTTAAAAATCTAATCTCCCATAATCCTGATCACTACAGTTTCAATGTTTAAGAGTAAAAAACTCTCCAACACAGGGAGCACCCGGGTGGCTCAGTCGGTTAAGCCTCTGACTCTTGATTTCAACTCAGGTCATGATCTCAGGGTCGTGGGATCCAGCCCCATGTAGGGCTCCCCTCTCAGCTGAGAGAGCCTGCTTCTCTCCCTCTCCCATTGCCCCTACCCACACTCATGTGCACGAATTCTCACTCTCTAAATAAACAAATAAAATCTTAAAAAAAAAATACCTCTCCAATATAGTTAACAATTTATTACACATGTATTAAAACTTTCAAAAATAGAACTTTTAGGGACACCTGGCTGGCTCAGTCTGTGGAGCATGTGACTCTTGCTCTTGGGGTTGGGAGTTCAAGCCTCATGCTGGGTGTAGAGATTACTTAAAAATAAAGATCTTAAAAATAAAAAAATAAACAAAATCTTTAAAAATATACATATAAACTTTAACCTTGAGTCTATAACGTCTACAAAGTTTGTAAAACATGTTTGTTATTTGTATTAGATTATGAATTCCGTGTATTAGAATGTTATGGGGCCTTAAGATTTTCTTACTGTCTTTGATCATACTCCCTAGAAGCCGAGCTTGAGGCAGGGGTTGGGATGCACACAGTTTACTAAAGGAGTACCCTCGGGAGAAAGGGAGCGAGGGAGGACAGGGCAGGAGCAGGAGCTAAGCAAAGGCAGGGGCTCAGCTGGCGTCGAGCTTCAGAAGGACCCCACAGGGAGCTCGGCAGCATAAACTGAATCTCAGAGTTGGTCTCATCTTGTGGTAAGGGAGTCAGGCTTTCACAGCTCTGTGTCAATTAGCCATTGGCTGCGGGTTACCCCTAGAGATGGGTGTAATTTCCTGGGTGGGGTGGCTCCCTTTGAGCTGAGGGCAATTCTGTGGAGAAGGGGGCAGCCGTGAACACTTCGCAGCCCCCGCTCACAGAACCGGGGCAGGTGAGCAAGAGTCAGGAAAAGGCGTGTGGCCAGCGCACCAGCAGCAGCCGGTCCACTCACTGCACCTGCAAAATAAACGCACGTCTAGAACCCCACGAGGCTGGCGTGAAGGGATCTTACCACTGTCAGTATGGTATAGATTTCTTGGTGGTCAGTCACTGGTATTCGCTTCCTCCATTTAAGCCTGTTTCAAATAATCACTTTGGCAGATTCCAATCCAAATACAGAAGGAATCTTCATTTTTCCACAGCTACAGACAAAAACAATTCAAAATGGATGAGTAAATAATATTAAAAATCAAACAGTGCAAAACTGGAAGAAAATAAAATTAAGTATTTATCATCATTCTCAAAGGGGGGTGATTTCTCACGCCTGGAAGTAAGGAGGAAAACAATCATAAAGGAAAAGATCAGCAGTTTTTATTGCATAAACACATAAAACTTCTATCCATCGGGGAAAAGAAACAACTCTTCATAGACGAAGTCAAATAGTAAACAACAATTAGGAAAGAATGTTTCTGCAAATCTGAAAAAAAAGAGAAGTCCTTGACAAATAAAGATTGCTAATTTGGCAAGGGGAGCATTTTCATAGCATGCTGCTTGCTAGACTCTGGAATAAAATCCTCACCCAGCAAAAGGGATTGAAAAGGGATTGAAAAGGGATTAAAATATCCCTTTTCAAGTGCCCCCTGGGACTAACCTTGTACAGTTACTTCATTGTTCTGTACCTCAGTTTCTTTATCTGTAATATGGTGATAATAATAATAATAACAACAACAACATGGAGCTAACAACAATAGTAATAATACCTACCTCTTTTTTTTGTTGTCATTCTTAGGGCTGCAAGAACCAGGTGTTCTATGAAAAATTAATTGCCCGAGATTATAAAAAGAGGGCTTCAAGAGTTAGAAAGAGAAAAGGGAGCTACCATGGGTGACAGAGCACAGGTATCAGGGGGAATAATTGGAACTGGGGTGATAGAGTGAGGGAGTGTATCCTGCTAGCTGCTGCCATGCCCTGGCATGAAGTTGTCCTTGGCAGAGCCAAAGCTCTAGAACTTAAGTCAGGGAGCTGCCAGAGGACCCTTGACACCAATAGAGAATTCCTTCTTACCTACTATGGTAGAGACAAAATCTGTTTCTTCTCAGGCTCCCTTGTTAGATGTGGTCATGCCACCAAATTCTAGCCTACAGAGTATGACAGGAAGTGACGTGCGCCATTTCTGGGCAAGCACCCACTACGTTTGGTCACATTCTCCTTTTCCTTTTGACAGCTGGAAACTGAATGTTGGAGACTCCACTCAGACCATGCAGATAGTAATGGGTCTTTTGATAGGGCAGAGCCAGTAGGTGGAGAGAGCTTAAGTCCCAGAATACTCTGTAGAACAGAGCCACCTACCAACCGGGAACACACACACACCAGATAGTTTCACGAGCAAGAAACAAACTTCCGTATTGATGTCACTAAATGATTGGGACTTACTACAGTTTGGCCTACCTTGATACAGCAATGTTGAGCTAAACCTGTTCATAAATTACACTCAAAGCCTTTCCTATAGAAACATCGTAGGCACGGCAGAACAGCGACCCTCCCAACACACGGGAGGAGACAACATACACATGTTGAAGGCTATGCGTACAATTCCAAGGCAGTTGCCAAAAGGGTTTGGGCCCCGAATACTTCCCCCTCTTGGCCTACGAAAAAGACTGACAAACTTTTTCTGTAAAAGGACAGAGAGTAGATATTGTAGATGGCTTTGCGGACAACACAGTTTCCGTTGAAACTATTCATCTCTGCCGTTTCGCAGCACAAAGATTGTCCCAGGCAATACCTGAAAAATGGCCATGGCTGTGCTTCAGGAAGTCCTTATTCACAAAAACAGGGACCAGGGTGTATCTGGCTGCAGGCCACAGTTTGCTGACCCCTGGCCTCCAGGGATCCCTGGAATTCCCAATGTTAGAGAATCATTTGTTTGGCTTATACCCAGCAAAGTTGTTAAAATAGAAATAGGCAGTAAACCAAACTGTAAAAGGTTCCATTCTTTTCGTTTTTAAGGACAGCCTTATGTTGCACCTGATTTTCTTTCTTTCTTCCTTAAAAATCTTTAAGATTTTTATTTATTTATTTGACAGAGAGAGAGAGAGCACAAGCAGGGGGAGTGGAGAGGGAGAAGCAGACTCCCCACTGAGCAGAGAGCCCGATGTGAGGGTGGGATCATACCTGAGCTGAAGGCAGACACGTAACAGACTGAGCCACCCAGGCGCCCCTGCACCTGATTTTCTTGAGGAAGCTACATTATAACAGGTTGACATTCCTGATCAAGAGCCTAAAGCTAAACTTTTAAAAAATGATGGGCATCATATTTAATTAATTATTAACTCTTTAACTGCCTAGCTTAAAGCTTTGCAAAATAGAACAGCATCAATATAATGGGACAACTGCAGGAAACATACCAACTTTATTTAAGATATTTCTAGAGCAAGTCATGATTGATTGATTGATTGGCCACCATGGTCCAGATGCTGATCTAGGTACTTTAAATACATTATATCCAATCATCACAGAAACTCCCAAGGCACCTTACAGAGGTGGAAATTGAGACTTAAGAGAGGTAAGCAATTTGTCTAAGACCACCTACCTGATAAATCACAGAGGTAGTTGTGTTTAGATTCAAAGCCTCTATGCTTACTTCGCAGCCTCCTGGTTCAGAAATTAAAGGGCATGGGCAGAGATTTTGATGGAAAACTAGAGGCTAGGGGCACCTGGGTGGCTCAGTCAGTTAAGCGTCTGTCTTCAGCTCAGGTCATGACTTCAGGGTCCTGGGTTCGAGCCCCACATCGGGCTCCCTGCTCAGCGGGGAGCCTGCTTCTCCCTCTCCCTCTGCCTGCTGCTCCCCCTGTTTGTGCTCTCTCTCTGTCAAATAAATAAATAAAATCTTTTTTTAAAAAGAGAAAGAAAATGAGAGGCTGGCCAGGAGAGGAGGCTGCTTGGTTCTGGACCTTGAGGGATAGGTTTCTATGGTCAAGAGCATCAGGAAGAAGAAGTTGGGCCACTGTGTGTTGTTGAAAGGTCATACCATGAACCACTGGCTGAATATTCCAAGTCTGAACTGTTTTAACACAATGGGTAGCCTACAAAAAGCAGATATGAAATTATTACACTTACTGAGCACCTACTACATGTCAGGCAACACTCCAAATACTTTACAAGGATTTACATGGATTCACCGTGCCGTCTGCACGAGACCCCTTTGAAGGAAGTACTGTTACTACCTCCATTTGATGGCTCAGGAACTGAGGCACAGAGAGGCTAAGTAACTTATCCAAGCTTTCGAAGTGGCAGAGCTAATGTTAGCTTTGTCAGGCCCAAAGCTCACATCTTGATCCCAATACTACAGTGCTCCCTACAGCAGCTAATAATAAAATTCCATGTCTTGTAATTCTTTTTTCTTTTCTTTTTTTTTTTTTTTTTTGAGAGACACAGCAAGTAGGGAGGGGCAGAAGGAGAGAGAGAGAGAGAATCTTAAGCAGACTCCACGCCCAGCATGGAGCTAGTCTCAGGGCTCGATTCCATGACCCTGAGATCATGACCTGAGCCGAAATCCAGAGTCCAACGCTTACCTGACTGAGCCACCCAGGTGCCCCCATTATTATTCTTATCACTGTCCCACACAGCAGGTGCCCAATTCTACCTAGAATTAGCCTGAAGTCATTGCCACCCTTGGGCAAATCTCTCTCTCACTTTTATGTCTCATAGATGTAGAGAGCAGCACGGTGTAATGGCAGGAGGAAGGATGTTGGGACTTGGAGCTGGTCATGGAGATGAATGCTGCCTCTTTAAATTACTGGCTGAGGAATTACTCAACGTCCCTGAGAGTCCATTTTCTCAGGTGAAGAATAGGTTCCCATCGACTTATTAAGGTAATACCATAAGCCCTGTAATACTTCTTAGGTAAGCTGTAATACCTAACAGATAATACCTATTAAGGCGATACCTACGACCATGCCTGGAGCCCAGGTACATATTCCCCCCGTGTCCATTTCCTTCCCTCGCCCATGATTCTAGTCCTGCACTCTGCCTACCCCCAGGTGAGCAGAAATTGCTGCGTTGCATTCATTCTGCTGTGTGGATCTGAGCTGTCGGAGGTCAGCACTCTCCTTTCTTGTGTTACAATTTGCATCCTCTACTTTTGTACGCCCCTCCTCTGAGAATCTCTAAGGACCTGGCCAACTCCAGAGGGAAACATGAACCATTTTTATTCTACTAAGAGGAAAGCTGAGACACAATGCAAAATCAATGGTTTTTCCAGAAAAATTTGAGAGAAATTCCAGATTTTCTTCCTTTCCCACAGTCCTTCCCAGTAATTGAACTGCTCCCCCTGGAAACCAGATGGAAGGAGCTGGCAGTCAGGAACCCCTGCACAGTCTACAATGTTTAGCAGGAGCTGGCTGCGCCCAGATTCTCAGTCATCACATCTTCTGAAACCCCCTCAAACTGCCTCTCCTGAGGGACGGCAGTTTTAGCGCAAGAGTCCATTTCATTGTGAAAGAATTGCCAAGCATGAGGCACACCCAGCCCGCGGTGCTGGGTAAGAGTGAGTGATGTGCTGCCTCTGATTTATGTCCATCTGTCCGTTTGAGAAAATGCTCATTGGTAGATGACGTTAACCTCTTGTATCATCCTCTATTTTTAGCCTCCAAGTGAGTGATGAATCAGGCTATAATCCGACAGTGTGCTTACAGGCACACTTCAGGCAAATTAAATTACAGTGCCTCAGACATCACATACATTTCTAAAGAATAGAGCCAGAAAGCATTACAGCCTCATTTTTTTCCTAAAGGACCCATTATACATCATAAGGTTGAATATGACTCGAAAGTTTCCTCCAATTTTATTTATTTTATTTATTTATTTATTAGATTTATTTATTTATGAGAGAGAGAGAGCAAGGGGAAGGGGTAGAGGGAGAAGGACAAGCAGACTTCCCACTGAGCAAGGAGCATGAAGCAGGGCTCGATCTCAGGACCCCGAGATCATGACCTGAGCTGAAATCAAGAGTCAGATGCTTAACCGACTGAGCCACCCAGATGCCACAAGTTTCCTCCAATTTTAATCAAGCCTCATATGCCCATGCAGCTTATTCCAAAAGCTGGAGAAATGATTTCTCTTGGATATTATTTTGTTGTGAGCTCAGACACTGCTGGTAGAAACCATATTCTCAATCAATCATTCAGATACATATGGGGTACCTACTCTATGACAGGTACTGTCTTGGCACTGGGGAGACAACAGTGAATAAAAGCAAGACATAATCCTTACCCTTGTGGAGCTAGTTTAGTGAGGAGATGTTAACCAAATAATCAAACAAATGGTAAGGGTTGAGCGCTGAAATTACATTATTAGGTCTCTGATTCTGTCTCTCTCCACCCATCTCTTCGCTGTGCTGTCTTCTACTTGGCTTCCTCTTCCAACATCCTCTCCTTATGTGACTGCTATGGCCTACTTGCAGCTCCTGACTACTATGGTGCTAATAAATGATGATCTCAGAGGAACGACTGTCCCTAAAACTCCAGCAAAGCCCCAGAGAAGATGCTGATTGGCTTGGTCGAGGTCACATGCTCATTCCTATACTCATACGGAGGCTGGGAAAGGAATAATCTGATTGGCCAGACCAGGTCACGTGTGTATTCTCTAGGTGGGGAAGGGGGGGCAGTGTTAGTCTCCTTGGCACCATATGGCTGAGCAGGATTCCTAAGGCACGGGAGAAGGTAGTTTCCCCACTGAAAGAATGATGGATGAATCAATGTTTGTCCACCAAAATGTCAGAGGGATGATGTTTAAAGTCAGTCAAGTAAAAGAAGAAAAGAAGTAGCATTGTAAGTTATGCTTTTGCTCTCTTCCATCTGGTTCCTCTAAGGGCCAGAGACTGAGCCACACAGCATGTTAGAGAGAGAGAGGCTTTCAGAACCACACACACATGGACTCAAATCCTGCCTCCCTTACATCTGAGTGGCTATGTGGCGTTGGACAAGTCCTCTACCTTCTCTAGGACAGTTTCTTCACTGGTAGCATGAGGATAATAATTCTACCTCCATGGGATTGTTGGGGAGATAAAACGATACCATGTAAACAAAGAAGTACAGTGCTGGGAGAACTGGAGGTGCTTGGTGGATCTGGGTATTTAGAAATCTCCCTGAAGTATCATGTTGTGTAAGTATCATATTGCAGACAGGCTCCTAACTTGTGGGGTGGAGGGAGGGAGTGGTGTTTGGAGACAAAAGGAAGAAGAATATATAAACAAATTAACAAGCATACATTCATATTCTGAAAAGTGCTCTGATGGAAATAAACAGAAAAACCTCCAACAACAAAAAAAATTTGATAATGAGTAGAAGCCTCCTTTAGCTAGGATAGACCAGGACAGCCTCCCTAAGAAGGTGACATGTGAACTGAGTCCTGAAGGCAGAGAGATTACCAGACCAAGAGTTTGGGGAGGGGGCTCTAGACAGAGAGAACAGCATGGGCAAAGGCCCTGAGGCAGGAAAGGGATGGGCATGTTCAAGGAACAGAGGGAAGACCAGTGGTTGGAATGGTGAGATTAAAGAGCTAGGTAGGAAACAGATCAGAAAAGGCCTTCCAAGCCTTAGTAAGAGTTTCAAGTTCCATGCTCAATGATATACCTGGTTAAAATTCTAGTAAGATCATTAGAATTATCAGGTGTAGAATAGAATGGATAAGGGCATGTGAAGGGAGACCAGCTAGGGGACCATTTGATAGCCTGTGATAGACAGTGGGGATGTAGCCTAAGGCAGTGGAAGTGGAGATGGGGAGAAATGGATGGATTAGAGATATGCTTTGGTTGTAGGACCAGGAAGTCCCTGGGATGAATTTGTAGGTGGGAGAGGAAGGAAAGGGAGGAATTAAAGATAAAGCTTGACTCTGAGGTTTGAGCAACTACTTGGGTGAATGTGGGACCATTTACTGAGATGGAGAGGCCTTGGGAAGAAACAGGTTTAAGGTACTGAGTTTGAGGTGCCTACAGGGACCAGGTGGCAGTGCAGTCAGATGAACAAGGCTGGGTCTCAAGGGACAGGCCAGGGCTGGGGTATAAACTGCAAATCATGGGACTAGATGAGATCATCAGGAAAAATGGGAAATAAGAGGAGGAAAGCCCCAGCCTTGAGGCTGTCCTGCATGAGCCGTGAGACTCATAGAGGAAGAGTCAGCCAGGAAGAGAAGCTATGACCCATGGGGAACGAGGGGAATGAGAAAAGTTGAGGTGACAGAGAGCAAGGGAGAAAAATATTTCAAAAAGAAGTAAGCTCTGGTAAGAGCCGTGAGAGATTAGTAAAATGAGGACAAGGAAATGAGCTTTACATTTAGGAGAAACAAAAACCTACCCTTTACAGCAGTGCTCGTAGACTGATCTCTCTCTAAAACAGATCTGATAATGTTACTCCCTTGATTACAAAATTCAGTGGCTCACCACCAACTCCTCAGCAAGGCATATTGGCCTACGTCTTCCCAGCTTGGCCTCCTTCTGCTCTCATTCCCCATTCCTTTGCCCGAGCTTCCTCTGAGCAGCAACCACGGGCTGGTCCTGCCTCTCTTAGCAACACCGCTCTCTGGGTCTGTGCGGTTTCTCGGACCTGCACTGCCCTGCCCTTCTCCTGATGCATGCTGCCCTCCCACCCCTGGCCCAGCCCTGATTCTACCTCCAGACCATGTTGTTTGAGCTGTTCTCTAGGATCTCACAAATCCCCTGCTTGGATCGCTAATACAGCACTCTTCAGGTTGCATTAGAATTGTTCCCCAGCTGGGGCACCTGGGTGGCTCAGTCTGTTAAGCATCTACCTTTGGCTCAGGTCGTGATCCCAGGGTCCTGGGTTCGAGTCCTGCATTAGGCTCCCTGCTCAGTGGGGAGCCTGCTTCTCCCTCTGCCCCTCTCCTCCCCTCCCTTGCCTCCGCCCCTCCCCTCCCCTCCCCTCCCCTCCCCTCCCCTCGTGTGTGAGCTCTCTCTCTCTCTCTCAAATAAAACAAATCTTTAAAATTAAGAAAAAAAAAGAATTGTTTCCTGATTGATCTCACCCATTAGAGTATGAATTTCTTCATAGTTGAGACTGTGTTTTATGCATCCTTAGTGCCCAACATAATACTTAATCTACAAGAGATGCCTACCAGGTATTTGTTGAATAAATTTCCTAGAGACTATTATTTCAAACAGAAGTTCTAACAATTCTTAAAGGAAAAGCGAAATTAAAACATATCTTTTGAACCAACATACAAGTCCCCTCACTCAAAAAATCATCTTAAAAGGTACCAACAATCCCAGTTGTGGGCTGAATTGTGTCCTTTGCCCCCAAACCTCCAAATATGTTGAAGTCCTAACTCCCAATACCTCAGAACAGGACCTTATTTGGAAATAGGGTTTTTATAGAGGTAATCGAGTTAAAATGAGGCCCGGCGGGTGAGCCTTAATCCAATATAACTGGAGTCCCAATGAAAAGGAAAAATTTGGACAGAGACAGACAGATACACACAGAGGGACGCCATGTGAAGACACAGGGAAAAGGCCATGTGAAGACGGAATATCTATAAGCCTAGGACTGCCTGAGGCCGCCAGAAGCTAGGAGAGTCCTGGTATGGTTCCTTCCCCAGCACCTTCAGAGAGGGCGTGGCCTTGCTGACACCTTGATTTAGGACTTCTGGCCTCCAGAACCATGAGATAATACGTTTCTGCTGTTTTAAGCCACTCAGTTTTGAGTACTTTGTTATGGAGCCCTGGGAATAGAATACACCCCCCAACATGGAGAGAGCCCAAATTTTCTTTGTCACTTTGGCACTCCATAAACTTAATTCTTTATGCTAAAGAATGAAAAAATACAGGAAGAAAAACCAAAGAGCACTCTCCTCAATTTTGTCTAACACGGAATTGAAAAGAATCTTCAAAGACTTCCTTTAGTCAGGTTTAAATTAATCTACATTTTGTATTTTTAGTGATATTAAATTAACTGAATGCATTTTGATAATAATAATGTGTTGTGGAGGGTGGAAACTGATTATATTAATTTGAATGCTATACTTTTATTCAGTAAAAGAAAGTTGAGCATTTTCTTCTGCTCGTTTTATAAACTTGGATGAGTCTCATTATTAAATAAAATAGTGTATTAATTAAAAAGTTATGGAGGTGCCTAGCTGACTGAGTTAGCGGAGAATGCAACTCTTGATCTCAGGGTTGTGAGTTTGAGCCCCACGCTGGGTGCAGAAATTACTTAAAAATAAAATCTTCTAAAAAAATAAAATAAAAAATAAAAAGTTATTTATAAAAACTGTAAAGGTTTGGACTGAAACAGTGAGATGGTGTGATGGTTAAGTCTGTGTCAACTTGGGGTGCCTGGGTGGCTCAGTCGGTTAAGTGGCTGACTCCTGATTTCGGCTCAGGTCACAATTCCAGGATCCTGGGATCGAGCCCCACATCGGGCTCCGCACTTAGAGGGGAGTCTGCTTAAGATTCTCTCTTTTCCTCTCCCTCTGCCCTTCCTCCCTGCTCTCTCTCTTAAAAATAAGCAAATAAATCTTTAAAGAAAAAAAAAAGGTTATGTCAACTTGACTGAGCTAAAGGATGCCCAGATAGCTGGTAAAGCATTATTTCTGGATATGTCTGTGAGGGTGCTTCTGGAAGAGATCAGTACTTGAATTGGTAGAATGAGTAAAGTAGTCACAAAGCAGGTGGGCATCATCCAATCGGAGGGCCTAAGTAAAACGAAAAGGCAGGGGAAGGGCAAATTTGCTCTTTCCCATCTTCCTCTCCTGTCCTTAGACATTGCTGTTCCTGGTTCTTGGGTCTTTGAACTCCAACCACTGGCTTTCGTGGTTCCAGCTTGCAGACAGCAGCCTGGGGGACTTCTCAGCCTCCATGACTGCATAAACCAATTCCAACAATAAACCTGTTATATATATATCCTTATATACACCCCATTTTTTTTCTGTTTCTCTGGAGAACTCTGACTAATACACACGGGGAGGTGAAAATTTCCAGAATCCATGGGGAGATGGCAGAGAAATTATCATTGCCTGTTTTGAAACTGATTTGAATAGAGAAGAAAAAAGAAAAGATGTTCATACTTTGGGGAGGTATTACTCAACCTAACAAACAAACAAAACAAGCCACTTTGAGTGTTTACATAGAGGGAATTTAATACAGGGAGCAGATTACACATACTGGGAGAGCTAAGCACCAAACAGGACATCGAGGCAAACCTGAAATTAACAACCAAGGAGCCACTAGGGCCTCAGGCTGGAGCAGATTTCTCAGTCTGGGCACTAGCGGCGTTTTGGGGTGATAATCCTGCCGTGGAGGGCTGCCCTGTGCACCGTAGGATGTTCAGCCTTTCTCTCTGGCCTTCACCCACTAGACCCTCGAAGCATCACCCACGCAAGCTGTAACAACCAAAAAGGTTTCCGAACGTTTGCTAACTGTCCCTTGAGTTGTGGGGAGAGAGGAGCTGGGGGAGGGGTAGACAGGATTGTTCATGTTCGAGAAACACTGAGCTAAGGGATGAAAGGAAAAAGTGGTATTACCAGAACCCAGGGTCATCCAGGGTCACCCGGGAAAAGCTGGAACCATGAGGCAGAGGGGTCTGTCCAGTGAGAGAGGCAGGGAGAAGAGGCCCCGGCAGAAAGGGAAAGGGAGAAATACACTGGCTTCTCTCTTGCCCCTCAAACTCCTGCAGACTGGTACTGCCTTCCTGACATACAGAGCAAATCAAAGGCAAGGAATGGTTCTGAGAATGCAGGCCCAGGATCAGTACAAGGATTACCTTAAAACTGTGATTATAAATAAGGACACAAATTTAAATCTGAGGTCGAACTTTGAGACTGGTGCCCATTCAATGTGCCGGATCACCAGATGACTGCTGCACGTTACCCAGAGGCAGCTCATTGTGACACTGCGGCAATCCCTCACTTGCATAGTCCGTTTCAAGGCCCTGGGAGGGTCCTAAGAATGTGTTCAACGCACTCCCATGTTTTAGTAAAATTCGTATCACACTTCCTGTCATGTTGGGTGGAATGGAGAGGGTGTGGATTATTTTGAAGATCTGGTGGAAGGAAAGTCGAGGTGGGTACAGCTCTACCCTTGGACCTGAGCAGCAGGGGCTCCTGCCCTGGGCCCCACACTTTAGAGGGCCTCACTGCGGCTCTCCTTCTGCTGCATCCCTGCCTTTGAGATGAGAAGTCTGCAGTGTCAAAGGGATATGCCCACCCAGACTTTATGCTGTCCCGTTCTTGCCCCTACTTTGAGTACTTCGGACCCTAGAATTCCCTGCGCCAATGGCCCTGGGCCTACTTCCAGGATCTACATGGGCCTCTCCCCTCAGTCAGCCTTCTGAGAGTGCACCGTGCCGCAGCACTGCATACCTCTAGGTCCAAAAGGCGGCCAAGACATGGCTGGTTCCTGGAGGTGATGGGTCTATCTTGGATGTGTGGACCAGAGTGTCTGCGGATGCTGGTGAGAGGCTTCTCATGGTATGGAATGGACTTAGGAATGGGAACAGAAGGCGGGTCATAAACAAGCAATAAAATCAATAGAAACCATTCTGACATTGAGAAGCACATTATAAGCCAAAATAATAAATTGTTTAGAATTATACCCAAAGTAGGAATTCATTAAGAGGAAGAAATACATTTTGAATAGAAATAAAGAATAGGCTTTTATATTGTTTGATAATCTCTTCTCGATCTAACATGAAATACTGACATCACAATCACCAGCTCAATGGGGTTACCATAAACAAACTGGTCAACAAGAGTCATCAGTTCAAAAAGTATCTAAGGTTAGTTCCTGTGCAAGAAAACTTGAAATGTGCATGCAATCTTACAGCTCATACAGGAAAGAAATTTGATGCAGGGTTTCCCAAATTTGACAACAATTTAAAAAATATATATGACTTACCTATAACCAGTTCTGAAGCTGAAAAACCTTTTCTAAGATAACAACAATTAAAAAAAATATTCAATCATGCTAAAGGAAAACCTGACTTATCTTTAAATAGAAAATGCTATTACAAAATCACTATAAAGAAGTGTATGCAGATACCTGGGTACCAGGGATCCAGGCTGCTCAGTCGGTTGAGCGGCCAACTCTTGGTTTTGGCTCGGATCACAATCTCATGGGTCATGAAATGGAGCCCATGTGGGGCTCCATGCTCAGCGGGAAGTCTGCTTGAAGATTCTCTCCCTCTGCCCCTCCCCCCACTCTCTCTCTCCCTCTCTCTCTAAAATAAATAAATAAATCTTAAAAAAAAAAAAAGAAGTGTATATTGGTATATCACCAAAAAATACAGAGATAAAGGTATTAAAGAGATATATCAAGCTGTCAAATAATAAAGATTATTTTTCTAGATTTTTCTAGCATTTGTGAGCTTTTCAAATTTTGTGATTTGCTATAATTTCTCTCCTCATTTTAAATATTATTTAACTTCATACTTAATTTTTGTTTTTTAGAAAGGAAGAGAGAGCGAGGTGGGGGAGGGGGAGAGGAGGAGAGAATCTTAAGCATGCTCTACACTCAGTGAGAGCCTGACATGGGCTCAGAACCCTGTGATCCTGACCTGAACTGAGACCAAGAATCGGACGTTTAACTGACTAAGCCACCCAGGAGCCCCCATACTCAATTTCATATTCATAATTTTCCATTCTCTTTCCTAAGGAAGGAACCCACCTGTCCCCTAAATTGTATAAGCTTAGTGTCCACAAAATCTGGATCTTTCCCTTGGTGTGGAGAGGTAAATTGAGCGTGTTGTCAAGAAATGACCTCAGTGCTTTGGTGTCAAAGACAGAGTTTGGGATAAAGAGGAACATTAGCTTTATTGCTTTGCCACGCAAAGGAGGCTGCAGCAGTCTATGGCATTCAAACACTGCAAGCCCACCCAGAGGAAGGGACTGGGGGGGGGGGCAGGGGCGGTATTTATTTATTTACTTGAGAGAGAGGGAAAGAGAGAGCGCTTGCAGAGCGGGGAGGGGCAGAGGCAGAGAGGGGGTGGTGAGAATCCCAAGCAAACTCCCCGCTGAGCATGGAGCCCTCGGTGGGGCTCGATCTCATGACCCTGAGATCAGGACCTAGGCCAAAATCAGAAGTGGGAGCCTCAAGGGAAAGAGCCAGCCAGGTGCCCCAAGGCTGGGGGTGGGGGATGGTTTAAAGGGAAATACAGGATCTAGCCAGTTTGACTGGAATTGTGTAAGTGCTGTCAGCCTTGTTATTTGTTTTCAGGGTGGTACCAGGTTCCTGAAACAAAAGGCTAAGGGAGGAGGGGAGGATTGCGGAAGAAAGGGAAAAGGTTACTTTAAAATCGAGCTTTTCTGAAGCATTAGTGCAGCCATTTTGATTTTTGTCCACTTCATGCTTGTAAGCGGTTTCCAGGGGGGCTTGGGCATTATGTCTGGGGAAATGGAGAGAAAATTATCTGAGTGGGCAGCTCATCCTGACCCCCAAGATGTCAAGGTGTATTATTGAAGGTAAACGAGTCAGCAGCTGGGACTTCCTAAGTGCCGTTTTCAGATGACTGCATTTTGTCCCCGTTTCTCCTTGTTTTTGTTCTGTAGTCATGGTGGCAGCTGATACAGGAGGGACAACTGGGCAAGGGGCAGATGACTGTTCAGCCTGACTCCACAGTTTCTCACACAGTAGAGAGAGAAGAAAGACAATGGTTACAAAGCAAAGCCAAAAAAGTAACCAGCAGTCTATCAGAACACGCCATCAGTGCTGACAAAGAGCTGGTATCCGTTTGGGAGCCCCAAGGACAATCCCTGAAGCAGACAAGCAGGGAGTGGGTAACAAGCAACAGGAGCCCAAACACACTGGTTTCGTTTGCAAGACTCTAGGCAGCAGTGCCAAGACCATTCCTCTCATTGAACAAAGCACAGGGATTAATTCTTACCATGTAATTTATTATTTCTTTTAAAGTGAATAAATTGCACCCTGAAGGTTGTTAGGTTTCTGAGCGCTCACAGTTCCTCACAAATAGTTATCAGGATTTCTGGATGTGATTTGTACCTAAACTGGTATAGTCTGGGGACTTGTAAAAGATGGGCTGCCCCGGGCAATGGCGCCCGTCCATTTTCCAGCCTAGTTCTTTTCCTGACTCAAAAACCTTGTGGTGAAATAAAGTGGGTTGAACAAGGGCTTTTATCCCTTCTCCCTTCTGAAATCCCAATAACACCACTATAAAAGAATAAAATAGGTATAAATCTACAAGGACAAAAAGAATGAGAGAGAAGATGACAGCAGGCTGAAGACTCAACAACATCTAGAAGTTGTAGTCCTGAGAAGTGGGGCTCAGCAGGACAGAGAAAGCTGGGTCCTATCACTCTAGAGCAGAGCAGACAGCTTCCACAAATTAATTTTGAATGTCTATATGACAGGAGGATTTTCTTTTATAAAGTGGATCACTAAAGTTAATCGGAAGCAAGTCAGTTGTTACCCCAGATCCACTCCCTGGCCAACAAGTGTTCTTTCCGGAGAGACTGGGCTTGGGAGCCAGACTGAGCAGAGGTCAAGGAGAAGCAGCTCTCTCTGAGACATAGAGGGTGAAGGAAGGGCAGAGTGGTTTCCCCAGGGGAAAGCTGGGGGAATAGTAATAACAGCTCCTAAATAAACTCTGGGTCAAGCAGTGTTCAAAACACTTTATACACACTATCTCAATTAATTCTCATAACAGCCATGTGTTAGAGGTACCTATATCACCTTACTTTCCATATAAAAACCTGAGACACTGAGTTGAAGGACATTCCCCAAGGTCACCTAGAGCTAGAGATGGACCCAGTCTGGCCATAGTGAGAGGGAGACATGGATCCCAAGTGGCAAAACCATTACTGGTCTACCACAGAGAGAGCCGTGACATATGTTCCAAAATTTCCATCCCATTGCGTGGGCTGTATGCAGCATTATCGTATTTCCAACAGTTACAATGTGGGGCAAGAAAGTGATGTCATGCCAAGCTTGTTCCTTTTGAGGAACAGAATCCCTAGAGATACAGGTCTATGATCTATGATAGTCTGAGTAATGGCCCTCTCAAAAGATGTTGTGTCTCAATCCCTGGAACCTATTACCATATATGGTAAAACAGACTCTGCAAATGTGATTGAATTAAGGATCTTGAGATGGGGATTCTCTAATCCTCACAGAAGACTCGGAGACCCTTGTACTTCCACAGCACAGACCATGAGGTAAGGAGCCCACAGACCTGATACCCCTCTGCAAATGCTACATCATGGTTCCAAACACTAGTAAGATCTTGTTGACAGAGGTGAGTGGGACCTCAGACAAATCTGTCCCTGAGCTGTGATATTAACTGAAACTTGGCACTGATCATACACCAGATTGGATACCTATATAAGAAATAGTTTATAGGGGCGCCTGGGTGGCACAGCGGTTAAGCGTCTGCCTTCGGCTCAGGGCATGATCCTGGCGTTATGGGCTCAAGCCCCACATCAGGCTCCGCCGCTATGAGCCTGCTTCTTCCTCTCCCACTCCCCCTGCTTGTGTTCCCTCTCTCGCTGGCTGTCTCTATCTCTGTCAAATAAATAAATAAAATCTTTAAAAAAAAAGAAATAGTTTATAATCACAGGACAGAAAGGTATCCCATTAAAAACAGGATAAATACACTAAGGCATTTGTAGGGCTCAAATGCCAACACAAATGGATTTTGTTCAGGGATCAGAATTTCTACAGCGCCAAAAGACTGTGCTGTGGTTTCGAGGAGAGAATCATGAATGAAGTTTGGCTCGGATATGTCTATAAAAGGGATGAAACTTTGTTAGTCATGGATGGGAGCTGGTGTGTGATCAACAGTCCACATGTTCTCTTGGTAGAAATCATGTCTATTCATGCTTAAGCCAGATTTATATTGTAAATTTATCATTCTAAAATGACCTTTGTAGCTGGGGGAAAAGGGGGAGGAACCCCACTGGGACACTTGAATGAGCCACCAGAGACTTGAGCAGATGGAAGGAGCAAATAATATAAACCAGGAAGGGTGCTGAGTGAATCATTTGTCTTAGGAAAGGTCAATCACTTGAGGTCTGTAAGAGGACTGTGAACTCAATGTGTTCCTTAGACAAGGAGCAAAAGCTTATTGGGTGTACTCATAAGAGTCATGAACCAGAAAAGGACACATTTAGTCACTGGGAGGCCATGTGACTACTACAGGAGCTACTCAGACCTTGACTTAGAACAGAACATGAGGTACACAGTGACTCTCCACTCCACGCACATGGCAGGCGTTACTAAGTGAGCATCGTACATCATTCACCTTGCTGAGGCCAGAGGCAGCCTCAGAGTCTTTCTCGGCACAGACCTCAAAGAATGAATACTTATGGCTCAGAATTGACCCACAAGATAAAACCTATTTGCTGGGACGCCTGGGTGGCTCAGTCGGTTAAGCGTCTGCCTTCAGCTCAGGTCATGATCCCAGGGTCCTGGGATCGAGTCCTGCATTAGGCTCCAAGGAGCCTGCTTCTCCCTCCGCCTGCCTCTCCCCCTGCTTGTGCTCTCTCTCTGACAAAAAAAAAAAAAAAAAAAAAAAAAAAAACAATAAAATCTTAAAAAAAAAATAAAATCTTAAAAAAAAAAAAAACCAAAAAACCAGAAACAAAACAAAACGCCAATTTGCTAACCCTGGTTTAGAACAAGAGTAAAGGAAACAAACTTTAATTTGAATAAAATCTGCATTAATATAGATTTTGAGAAAGCACTAGAGAGGCACATTGAGTAGGACAGAGAGATCTGGACACGGAAAGAAGGGAAGACTTCCAGGGTCTGAAGCCAAGAGGGCATCTGTGAAGTTGCAAGACATGATAAAGAACTTCAGCAAACACTTCCTCAGGTCTCTTTGGCCTCAGTGGGGTCGTGCACCCATCCTGAACCAATCACTGTAGTCCGATGTGTGGGCTTTACTGACTAGTTCAAGTTCATCAGAGCCCACCCGCAGAGCTGAGGGCATTCCTGCCCCAACTACATGGCTGTGTGGGGGAGAGGTGCTCCTGTGAGGTAACTGGGGTACTCTCACCATGAAGGAAAGACTTAACGTTGAGGAATAAACAGCAGGCGCGATTTATGGTAGGGCAGGATTTCCAGGGGCCAGAGCTGGAGAGCCGTCTCAGAAGGGCAGATGAGGCATCTATACGGTAGGTGTAGAGTGGCCTGACAACCAACGTAATCATGTGTGGCGATGAGGTGGGAAGTGCTTTCCTCCTCTAAGGAGACCTCAAAACCCATACCTGCTACAAAAATGAGGAAGCAAGTTTGGGTTGCAACGTAAGATGTCCCCAGAACTAGCAAAGGCATGAGCTTGAATTATCCTGAGCTCATCAGTTTCGGACAATTATCCTACATCATATGAAGGAGAAACCCTGGAACCAGCCAGGAACTAGGTCCTTCAGCAAATTCTCTCTGCAACCAGTGCAAACAGCCCATGTTTGCAATTTTATTTACCTGAATGTTTCCCCCTGCCCCGGGGTTAGCAACAACTCCTGAAGTCAGAAAGATCCCTAGTGCCTGCCTTCTAAGAAAGGAAAGAAGAAGGAAACTGGGGGGACCGTGTCCCTTTTCTTTGCTCCTCCTGGAACAGAAGATCTCCCAGGGAGAAGAGGATGGTGGCTTGGAAAAGAAAGGGAGGCTGGCTGGTTGCTTGGGACCCATGGAAAAGAGGAGAGGTGCAGAAAGACAGTGATGAGAAGCAGCTGTGGAGGCTTAACGGGCAGGAAACCCCTGGGTTACGGAGGAGGAGGAATTTGTATATCAGAAGGGTGTCAAAGGAAAGAAAGCTGGAAGGAAGTCTGCTACAGTTTCTTCACAAATGGCATCAGTTAGTTTAGGGACGTAATGCTGTAAGCATTAGAAAACCTTTCCCAGACTGGCTTGGACAGAAAAAGGATTTGTTGGCTCACATATTTGAAAGCGACAAATGTAAAATGGACTTGGGCAAGACTGGATCCAGCAACTCAAAGGATTCAGTTTCTTCCCGTCTCTACTCTCTTCATCCTAAGGGGCTCTCCTCATTGCTGCAAGATGGGCACCAGTAGCATCAGGGGGTGGGGGGCGGGGAGCAAGCTTCCTCATTACATAGTCCCCTCTTATATGGAGGGGAGACCCCCCAGTGGAATGCCGGAAACTTCAGATAGTACTGAACCCTACATACACTACATTCATTCCTATATATACACACCTGTGATAAAGTCTGACTTATAAATTAGGCACCGTATGAGATTAACAACAATAACCAACAATAAAACAGAACAGTTACAACCATATACTGTAATAAAAGCTATGTGAGTGTGGTCCCTCTCTTCTCTCTCAAAATACCTTACCGTCCTGTACTCACCCTTCTTCTCGGGATGATGTGAGATGATAAAATGCCTACATGATGAGATGAAGGGAAGGGACTACATCGGCTGTGAAACAGCACGAGGCAACTCCTGACCTCTGACAATCCAACAGAAGGAGGACCATCTGCTTCCGGACCACAGTCTGGGGTAACCGAAACCTCGGAAAGTGATAAGAGGAGGGACTACTGTACCATCCAATAGGAAAGAAAGGCCTCTGTGTCCCAGAATCCCTGTCAAAGGACCTCTGACTGGACTCGCTTAGGTCTTGTGACCAACTTTTAACCAATCACTGTGTCTGGGGGAAGGGAAATCCGTTTCTAATCAGAGATGGCCGCAGAGAGCCTCACATACACTCTTCGTGGCTGAAAATGGGGAGAGTGATGGTTTCCTAAGATAAATAGGATATCATTATTATTATGAAGGAAGGGGAATAATAGCTGCATGGCCAACACCTGGTCGCTGAGTATCAGATGCACCAGGAAAGGTAAAATGTACGAAATGTACATTCTAAATCAAAGAGAAAAGCAAATAGTGAAAGTTTCTCCCCTGGAAGTGGCTTTTACTGAAAAGAAAGAAGAAAAAAGAAAAGAAAAGAAAAGAAAAGAAAAGGGAAAAGAAAAGGAAAGGAGGGGAGGGAAAGGGGAAGGGGAAGGGAAGGAAAGGAAAGGAAAAGAACGTGCATGGGAAAGGCTGACTGGAGAGAAGGCTCCCATGGTATGATTGTGGCCGTGCTCAGCTGGCCAGCAGCTGTTCTACCAAATGAAATGAGACACAGGAAAACAACTCACATGAATAATCCCTGAAGATGGATCTTGATACATACACTTTACCCAGTGTTCTTAGAAGGACTCATGGGGCACTCCCTAAAGAGTGAGTTAATGTTCTGTTAAGTTCTTGCTTTACTTATTATCAAGGATGGTTGCTTCCTGAAACGCGGCACTCTGTTAACATTCTGCATGTCACTTTGGTTCAAGTAAGCCATTGGAAGATGGATCACTATTCATTCCCTGAAGAATTTCCCAAGTTAGAGATATAGTTAATAATATTAGAGTAGCCCAGTTCAGAACTCTAACAAGTTACATAACATGGAAGATAGAAACTAATGAGAACAGTCATTCTTTTGTGCTTAGAAGAGAAGAGTAAAGTAGCTTTGGTAGCATGATTGTTCAATAATTTTTTTCTTACCTCCTGAGCCACTTGTCCTTGATTCTTGCCAAGGGTCCGGCAGGCTGAGAGAGCCAATACATTTATCTGAAACAAACGTTTCCAACTGGTATGTTAGAATATAGCAGTAGATTTCAAAGTCTTGCCTGGTAATCAGGTAATTCTTTAAATAAATTACGATATAACTCTACAATAGAATTCTATTCATTCATTTAAAATGATGCTGTAGTTGAAAATATGTTTGCATAATGTTCACAATATATTGTTGAGTAAAAAAAAAAGTTAAAAAACAACATGGAGATTATAATCACACCTTTATAAAATCCTAAAATATTTACATTTTTTTACAGAAAGAATGAGAAGATATCCTATAAGATGTTTCTAGTGGTTTTCTCCAGGTGGTGGGATAATGACTATTCTTTTTAAAATTATTTTTAAAAAATTTTAATGAATATTCTCTTGGAATCTTTTTCTCCTTGTTTATATTGTCTAAATTTTCTACAATACCCATTCATTACTTTTGTAATAAGAAAAATACAGCAGAGATATTTTTAATTAAAAAATTATACCCACTACATCTGTAAATCTCTAATTGTACTTATATTTTATTCTTTAAAAATTTCGGTATTCTTCCTGTAAGCAGCCACAAATCCTCTGTGGAATGAGGTAGGGGAAGAAATGCATACATGCATGTATAAATGAGTGAATGAATAAACACAGCACCAATTAGAGCAGCAAAGGAAACTCTGGGGAATCCCAAGGCTGACTGGCCGCTCCATACTTGGATTCAGTTAACATCTAAATGAGATCCCATTGTTGGAGACTAGTCCCAGTCCCAGCCACATGGGACATTTTAGTGTTTCTAGGTCTGGAGGTGAAGTTTTCTTGCTCCCAGGAGTGACATCTCAAGAGTCTAGATTCTCATACTCTAGTAAGGGGTCAGTCACCTTTCGCCTTCAGCCCCCTGTGGAATTTTTCATCTTGTGATCCCTAGATCCTTCCAATCCCCCCTAGGTGGGGCACATTTGGTATCGGAGGGAATGCTATCACTGCTGGACCTCAGGGGCTCCTTGACCACTCATGCCAGGGGTTCAGGCTCTGTCCACTGCTTCAACCACCTTCTCCAGCACTGGCCCCCCTACATAGCCCTCATTAATGGCCGCCATCACTGCAGCCACCATGCTCCAGACACGTTAGAGATCACTCCCCTCTTCTTGAGTTCTGAGCAAAGAGACAAAGAAACTCCCTCTTAACAGACTCCAGGGTCTGGAAATGCAAATGTCCCATCACAGGGCTTTTCCCAAGCAGGGAAGGAGATGGACACATCAACCTTCTGTCTCAGTCCCCCAGTACCTCTCCTTTCTGCTTACCAACCTGCTGGACTGGGGATCACGAAGTGACAAAGCCTGTTAAGTAACGTAAATGAGTTATCCACTAGTTGTCCAGCTGTAGCGGATTGTTGCCAAGGGTAATACAGGCCCCGTGTTGATAGGTTTATTTTTAAGGGAAAGCAGAAATCTAGATTATCATGTGTAATCCCCCAATTTTTAAATATTGACAACTAGTTTATTTTTTTAACCCCAGTATACGTTAGGAATTCTCTTAGGGATTCCTTGTTAGGAACAGGCTAGGAATTCTGTTCAGCAGCTAGTAAAAGAGATGAAAAATAATATAGCTTCAGATAGAGACTTGATACTCTATTTTGGTGAGAACCTGCAAGTAGTTCAAAGGTGGGCAGTCCAGGGCTGTGGGCAGCTCCAGGCCCTCGTGTTCAAATCCCCTGGCTTGGGTTTCTTTTTAGTGCTTGCTATACTACACGGGAACTTAAATTCAAAATCAACTAGCTGAGTGTCCCTGGGCACAGCCATTTCCCTTTCTAGATCTCCGTCTCTTCATTTGTGAGGTGAGCTCAAACAGTACCTGCCTCACAGCGGGGTTTTGAGAACTGAATGAGATATACATGGAAAGCACTTAGCACAGAGCTTTACAGAGCACTTAGCATGGTAACCCCCAGAATGCTGGTGTAAGACAGTACAAACCCATACACACTGGGCCCTTAGACACTGTTAGGGCAAAGTAAGATCCTTAGATATGCAAAGAGAGTTGGACATAGGATAGATGAAAACTGAATTGCTCTGTATTATATAAATGAGAACTTTTCCTTTTTTTTTTCCCCCCCTTACAGAGCAGTTAATAGCAGGAAAGAGAGGGAAGAGGAGAAGGAAGGCAACACAGCAGAGTGGAGGAGGACATTTACAAATACCGGATATTAATTTTGAGACTGATAATCTTTTTTAAAAATAAGACCACTGGTCACCCCAAATCCTGTTTTCAAAATCTGCTAGGCACAAAAATATCTACTGTAATTTTTGATGTTAAGTATGAGAAGGGGCTGAGTTCCATATTTGTGTTGATGCGGAACAGCAATGGGGAGCATATAGAGGACTATATATTCTATTGAATGGACTAATTCTGAATATATTAGCTGAACAGAAATGGGAATCTGGAGCCAGAGCTTAACCTGTAAGAACATAAACTGTACCTTTCCCCGAATCTTTGGGTAGATTATTGGGCTTTCTTCAAATGTGAAAGGAGCGGGGAGAGTTTGAATCAATTTTATCTAAATCTAAAATAGCAGGAAGACCCTACCTAACATTTGAGTCCCGCAGCTAGCACCTACCCTCCCTGAGGCCTCAGAGACATTCTGCATGACCCTTCACAAAACCCGCATGGGAATCTTCCGACATTGCTTCTGCTTTTGCAATACTGAGAAGTCAGGAAAAGCTGGAGTTGGCTGTAATTCTAAAGGATGAATGGACGCTGATGGCGTATCCTAGCAACGGCTGAAAAGAAATCAACGTCAAGTGATACAAGCTCCATGAGTAGAAGCAAAAGATCGGCTGAAACATGGTCAGAAGTAACATGGCCTAGGTAATGACTGCCAGACCCAAGCTGACAGTTGTAAGCTGACCTCTTGTTAGGAAGCCGCATAGATAAATCGAGAGCAAAAGGCTGAGTTAGGCTAATGGAGGCCTCAGAAAAATGACCCAAAATAACAATGTTCAAACAAAGTCCAGGTTTGGAGCAACAACCCTCGCCAGAAAAAGCCATTTCATCTGTAGAAAACTGAAGGTCAGTGAAGGCTGTCAAATAAATCACTTTATTTGATTACAATTTGATTTAATTACAAATGACATTTATTCCTTTAAAGCCACAGAGTATTAAATAAGACTCTAATAATCAGATCTCACAAGAGTAAAAATTATTCTCTTCCATAACCCTCTTTACAAGTTTGGGAAGCACTGACTGTTAGCCAAGTGCCACAGAAGACCACTAACATCCTATTGCATTCGTCAGGGCTGTTTTTACTGCCAATAAAAGAAATTCACCTTGAACTTCACTTGAGCAAAAAGGGGACTTGTGGAAAGGAGGAAGTCACAGAATCAAAGGAAGACATTCGGGAATCAGGCAGCTCTATGGCTCCCCAGGGCTAGGCACCAGGGACTTCACACACCCAGGACTCTTTTTTCTTTCTTTTTTTTTTTAAAGATTTTATTTATTTATTTGAGAGAGAGTGCAGAATGAGAGAGAGAGAGACAGAGAGAGAGCATGAGCAGGGGAAAGGGGAGAGAAGCAGACTCGCCACTGAGCAGGGAGCCTGACGTGGGGTTCAATTCCAGAACCCTGGGATCATGACCTGAGCCAAAGGCAGCACTTAACCGACTGAGCCACCCATGCACCCCTCTTTTTTTTTTTAATTAATTTTTAAAAATTGAAGTATAAAAAAAATTGAAGTATAATTGACATACAATATCCTGTTCACTTCTGGTGTATATCAGGGATTCAGTATTTTTTTTAAAGATTTATTTATTTATTTGAGAGAGAGAGAGAGAGCAAGTATAGAGGGAGAGGGAGAGAGAATCCCAAGCAGATTCCCCACTGAGCACAGAACCCCACTGGAGGCTCAATCCCACAAACAGTGAGATCGTGACTGGCACCGAAACCAAGAATCAGATGCTCGACCCACTGAGCCACCCAGGTGCCCCGTGATTCAGTATTTTTATATATCATGAAATGATTCCCCTCCATGAGTCATTACCATCTGTCACCATACAAAGTTATTACACATTATTGACTATATTCCTTAGGCTGTACATCACATCCCCATGACTTATTTATTGTATAAGTGAATTTTGTACCTCTTAATCCCTTCACCTATTTCACCAGCCCCCTAATCCCTCCCCACTCCAGTAACCAACAGTTTCTTTCCTGTATCTATGAGTCTCTTTCTGTTTAGTTTTGTGTGTTTCTTTGTTTTCTAGATTCCACATATAAGTAAAATCATATGATAACTTGTCTTTCTTCAGTCTTATTTCACTTAGCAAAATACCCTCTCTGTCCATCCATGTTGTTGCAAATGGCAAGATTTCACTCTTTTTTATGGCTGAGTAATATTCCATTATATACACAGTATATATATATCTATATCTATATCTATAGATATAGATATATATATATCTGCTTTTCTATGGATGTTACCTTTTCTATGGCTTTTTTTCTCAAGGCTAAAGACATGGCCACCTATAATCCTGGAGCTTTATGTAGTTTTATGGCCCTGATCAGACTAGGGAAGGAATTGGTGAGCCTGGTAAGCGTCACATGTCTATCTGTGGGCCACCAATTGGGGCCAGGAGGATGGTCCTAGAATTGGCCAGGCCTCAGTCACATGCTTACTCTTGGTTTGAGGATAGGAGGTGGGGTACTCTAGTACATCCCAGGAGTGGGATGGGAAGGAGATGTTCCTCAAAGGAAGGGGATGTTATTTTCAAAGAGAAAAAACTGGTGCTGAGCTGACAAAGAACAAATGTCCACCACATTATTGAAATAGTGATGAAAGTCATTTTCATAACATGCTACTCTCCTTAGCTGGTCTAAACTGTCTTGGCAAAGGCAAAACATTACAGAATCGTAGCTGTCTGGAATGTACTATTCATTTAGTTTGATCTTCCTAACTCATTTAATTAGCCCCCATAGGAGGTAGGACACTAGCTGTATATTACTAAAAATATCAAATATAAATTTCCCATAAATTAAAGGAAGGTACTATAAAGATAAAAGCTAATATCATAGTTATATTTTTAGCTTTGTTTCCAAATATGTTACATTTATTAAGGATTTTTTAATCAGTAAAATAATAATTCAAGGGGTGCCTGGATGGCTCAGTTGGTCAACTCAGGTCATGATCTCAGGGTCCTGGGATTGAGCTCCATATGGGGCTCTGCACTCAGTGGGGAGTCTGCGTCTCTCCCTCTGCCCCTCCCCCCATTCATGCACTCTCTCAAATAAATAAATAAAATCTTTTAAATAATAATAATAATTCAAAATTAAGTTTTTATTAAAACTTAAAGGAATATTGCATAAAATAACTATTTTTTAAAGATTTTATTTATTTATTTTGAGACGGAGAGAGAGTGCATGAGCACATGTGTGCGCACAAGGAAGGGTAGGGGAGTAGGGGGTTGGGGAGAGGCAGAGGGAGACAGCATCTCAAGCAGACGCCACACTGAGTGTGGAGCCCAACACGGGGCTTGATCTCATGACCCTGAGATCATCACCTGAGCCAAAATCAAGAGTCAGATACTTAACTGACTGAGCCACCCAGGTGCCCCCATAAAATAACTTTTAAAAATATCTCTAAGTCATTCTTGTATAGTGACCTATATTTTTTTATTAAGTTTTTAGTTTAAATTCCAGCATAGTTAACACAGTGTGATATTAATTTCAGGTAGACAAGATAGTGATTCAATAATTCTATACACTAGTTAGTGTTCATCATGGTAACTGTACTATATAGTGACCTATACTGACATCTATTATAAGGTTTAGTTAAACTTGTATTTATTTGATTCTATTTATTTAAAATAAATAATAGTAAAAAGGCCTAAAATTGATCATGTTTTTAAGAACTATACATCAGTAAACTAAATTATCATTATTCTAAAAAAATTTTTTTTAAGATTTTATTTATTTATTTGTCAGAGAAAGAGAGCACAAGCAGGGGGAGCAGCAGGCAGAGGGAGAAGCAGGCTCCCTGCTGAGCAAGAAGCCCAACATGGGACTCGATCCCAGGACCCTGGGATCATGACCTGAGCTAAAGGCAGATGTTTAACGACTGAGCCACCCAGGCATCCCCTAAAACTTTTTTTAAAAGATTTTATTTATTTGTTTGAGAGAGACAGAGAGAGCATGAGAGTGGAGTGAGGGGCAAAGGGAGAAGCAGACTCTCCGTTGAGCAGGAAGTCCGATGTGGACCTTGATCCCAGGACTCCAGGATCATGACCTGAGCCAAAGGCAGACGCTTAACTGACTGAGCCATGCAGGTGCCCCATCCTAAAATTTTGTTAGGTTTTTTGGATTTTTTGCCTATGAGCCTATCAAAATAATTAAGGTATGTCCTCTGGAGATCCACTATATCTCAGAGTGTCTATAGCTAACGATACTATATTGCATACTTAATATTTGTTATGGAAGTAGATCTTAGGTTAAGCATTGTTATCACAAAAAGTTATAATAATAATAAAGAGTTGGTAGGTGATGGATATGTTTATGGCCTTGATGATGACGGTGGTTTCATGGTATATACTTATTGCCAAGTTCATCGAGTTGTATACAATAAATATGTACAGCTTTTTACATGTCAATCGTACCTCAATAAAGTGGTTTAAAAACAAATAAAATTAAAATTACCCAAAAAATTAAGGTATGATAATAATAGTAATGGCTACCATATATCAGATGCTTTGCCTGACAACTCCGTGAGCACGGTTTTATTATTCTTATGTTATAGATGAGGAAACTGAGTTCCTAGAAGCTAATTGTTCGAAGCTACATGGCTAGTAACCTCTAGGGTGGTCTTAGGTCCACTCTAGAACCAATTACCTTTCCAATCTGTCACATTGCTTCCCTGACTAAGCAATGCTGGAGAGAAGAACAAAACTGTGCAGGATGTTTGTTAATAAAATAGGAGTCTAGCAAAGAACTTCTCAAACTCAATACATAAGAAACAAATAAACAAATCATAAAATGGGCAGAAGATATGAACAGACACTTTTCCAGTGAAGACATACAAATGGCTAACAGACACATGAAAAAATGTTCAAAATCATTAGCCATCAGGGAAATTCAAATCAAAACCACACTGAGATACCACCTTACACCAGTTAGAATGCCAAAAATTGACAAGGCAAGAAACAACAATTGCTGGAGAGGATGTGGAGAAAGGGGATCCCTCCTACATTGGTGGGAATGCAAGTTGGTACAGCCACTCTGGAAAACAGTGTGGAGGTCCCTCAAAAAGTTAAAAATTGAGCTACCCTATGACCCAGCCATTGCACCAATGGGCATTTACCCCTAAGATATAGACATAGTGAAGAGAAGGGCCATATGCACCCCAATGTTCATAACAGCATTGTCCACAATAGCTAAATCATGGAAGGAGCCGAGATGTCCTTCAACAGATGACTGGATTAAGAAGATGTGGTCTATATATACAATGGAATATTGCTCAGCTATCAGAAAGAATGATTTCTCAACATTTGCTGCAACATGGACGGCACTGGAGGAGATAATGCTAAGTGAAATAAGTCAAGCAGAGAAAGACAATTATCATACGGTTTCACTCATCTTTGGAACATAAGAACTAGGAAGGTCGGTAGGAGAAGAAAGGGATAAAGAAAGGGGGGTAATCAGAAGGGAGAATGAAGCATGAGAGACTATGGACTCTGAGAAACAAACTGAAGGCTTCAGAGGGAATGGGGTGGGGGAATGGGATAGGCTGGTGATGGGTAGTAAGGACGGCACGTACTGCAGGGTGCACCGGGTGTTATACGCAACTAATGAATCATGGAACTTTACATCAAAAACCAGGGATGTACTGTATGGTGACTAACATAATATAATAAAAAATATTATTATAAAAATAAAAATAAATAAATAAAATAAAATAGGAGTCTAACAATCCAATGTTCTGAAATAATCATTGAATCATGAATTGCATAAATATGCTATAAAATTGGGCAAAGAAGTTAATTTCTTAGATTCCAAAATGTTCTCCAAAACCAGAGTAGACACATTTTCAGTGTGCAAAATGAGTGTCTAATTCTAGGACCCTAAAAGAAATCTCGACATCAGACTCAATGAGCAGACACACCAACAGGAAATGAAGGCAAGGCAGCCATTACTCAGTCGAAACTCAGGGAGAAACTATGCCCTAAGGGACGATGAGGGAAAATATGAGAAGATCTTAGCTCTCTTCAACAATGGAAAATTAGTTAAGGGTTTAAATTTACAGTGTCAGGACAACAAGGGAGCTGGAGCAAACATAGGCGTATGACAAATATTAATCGCCATCTCTATTCTCAAACTGAAAAATCCAGGTCAGCTTGCAGGGCGGGCTGTCTCCAAATGCAAGAGCCTTTTTTGAGATTCTCTGGTAAAGCCTACCTAAGTAAAGGAGGTCATCTGAGGCTGCATGTAAGTACATAATTCAAAATAAAAAGAGGTTTGTCAAAAGAGCTTTACATTTTTTGACAAAGTCTCAGTAGGATTGTATTTCTTCCAGCAGACAAGGCCACTCTTTTCCACTGGAGAATATTAATCATGACACCACTAGAGTCAGTTGGGCACCACCAAGCTCAGATTAGGATTCTCCATGACAGATATCGTTAATGCTAGTCAAGAGTTTTCCTCCAGCCTTTGCTAACAGAATCTTAATTTTGTTTGCCTTTCGTGTCTTTCAACAAGACTGAGTCCTTGTCTGGTCTCTGGAGAGGACTGTCAATAAATAAATCAAACTTGGTCATGTTATGATCCTTGTCAAATGACTGGCTATGACATGGGCAAGAGATGCAGGTCAGACCAAGAGACTGCTGGAAGTTTCTGGGAAGATTTTTGTCCTCTCAGAAAGGATATAAGACAGGGGCATCCCCCTTTTCCTGGCTCTGGAGGTTGTCATTTGCGTGTGATGCCTAGAACTGCAGCAGCCATTTTAGGACCATGAAAGGAGCCAAATTAGGAGAATAAATCACCATACTGAGAATGGGAGAGTAGAGAGATGGGAAAAACCAGAGTCCTTAATAATGGTATTGAGCCACTTAACTTAGAAACTACTATTTACTGGGGCGCCTGGGTGGCACAGCGGTTAAGCCTCTGCCTTTGGCTCAGGGCGTGATCCCAGCATTCTGGGATCGAGCCCCACATCAGGCTCCTCCGCTGGGAGCCTGCTTCTTCCTCTCCCACTCCCCCTGCTTGTGTTCCCTCTCTCGCTGGCTGTCTCGCTGTCAAATGAATGAAAACAAAACAAAAAAACCCTACTATTTACTAAAATCTAACTACAGATTCTTTAATATATGTATTATTAAATGTCACTATTGATGGCACTTTTAGATTGGTTTCCTCTTTGGCCAAAGCTTCCTGAGATTCTCTCTGAGCCAGATGTATCAAAATCTAATATCAGGACATCCTGTCAGATCAGAATCTGGCCCTCCCTAATGGCTGTCCAACTTCTGGGTGGTCTTAGAATGCTTAGGAATTTGACATCCTCACATACCTTCTCCTCCCTCCCATCCTTTCCACTCCCCTCCCAGACCTTTACTCCGCACCTTCAAACCACATTGCACTTGCCTTCAGGTAATGGAATTTGCAGAAGACTCAACTCAAACTATGTTAAGCCCAACTGCCAAAAGATGGAATAATCAAATGGTGCTTGCCCAGGAGACAGAGTTGACTTTAAGATCTATAGTAGGGTAAATGTCACTTTTTTATGTGCTGAAGATAAAGGATTACTGTCAATAATCTATTAGAACTAAGTTTCTTAAACCTTTTATAAAAATTGAGATAAAAATCACGTGGCATAGAAGACACCATTTTCAAGTGTCTAACTAAGTAGTTCTTAGTATATTCAGTGTTGTGCAACCATCATCACTATCGGATTCTAGAACATTTCCATCACCTCAGAAAGAAACCCTGTACCTATTAGCAGTCGATCCCAATTCTCAATCTTTTTTTTTTCTTTAACTCACATGTCCGAACAGTCAAGAGTTTTGCTGAGTTTTGTTTCTTATAGCTTGCATCATGAAAATAATATGGTGGATTGTTTCAGTCATTTTACCAATGCAAAATAATGTTTTAATATTGCATATTCTTTTTCAAAATATAGATGCCCCCTAGATTCTAATGACCAATACCCTCCCCAACAGGCATCCTCTCTTAGCCCTTGTTGAATTTGAATATTGCTGTATTTGTTTAAATTTGAATATTGCTGTATTTGTTTAAATAATACTTGTGAGACATATATATATTGTGTGGTTGGCCTTTCTATAGCCAACTGCTTCTTCTATGAGTAATTTTTTTAACATTAACATTACAAATGTAGTAATCCTACCTGCAAACAGATAGCTTTTCATAAATGAGAAAATAATTTTTCGTGGAAACTTAATTTAAATTTCAAATTAGGATGCAGATTTTCTGGCACATAATTTTTCATCCTCCTTTGATTGCTTTGAAAAGAGTATTATAAATCACCTAAAATTGTGGGGTTGGTGCTCAGCCTTATTTAGTGACATGAAAATGATTGTTCATTTTTTAGCAATTTTATTGCTCCTCAAAGGTCCAATAGCAGGCAACATGCCGCTGAATCTGCAAATCCACAGCCCTCTCCAACTGGAATCATCCGTCACGTACAGGAATTTTAAAGACCTGGACATATCCTCAAATGCATATGCAGAGGCTTCACGGAATGTATGTATCTACCTCAGCACAAACTTAAAAAATTTTAAATACAGGGGCGCCTGGGTGGTACAGCCGTTAAGCCTCTGCCTTTGGCTCAGGGCGTGATCGAGCCCCACGTCAGGCTCTTCCGCTATGAGCCTGCTTCTTCCTCTCCCACTCCCCCTGCTTGTGTTCCCTCTCTCGCTGGCTGTCTCTATCTCTGTCGAATAAATAAATAAAATCTTTAAAAAAATTTATTAGTTGACGGTAATAAACCCTAACACACACCACTGGTCCATCATATGCCCACATTTACGAATCAGAAAATTCATAATTAGGGCTATATCTAATAAGAAAGATAGTGTATACCAATAACGAATTTCATTACAATAGAGAGTAACAAAGTCATAAGGATGTTATATCCATGAGAACACTCAGTTTCAAGGGAAAGAACCCTAAGTCAATCTAGATTCAGGAAGAAACATTAGGGAAATGTATTGGTCCACATAACTGAAAAGTGCGCATGCGCTCTAGCTTCAGGCACCTCTAGAGCCAGGTGCTGAACACTGTCATCAGGAATCTGTCTTTTTCCTTATCTCGGCTTCACTGTCCTTTACACTGACTTGACTGTCAGTCTGCCCTCCTTAGTGGAGTGCCTCCCGGCCACACTGGACACATATCCTCCAAGCTTCAGCTCTTGCCCAACGAAGTCTATTTTCCAGTATTTCCAACTAATGTCCTGTACTTGAGTTTCATTGGCATGTCTTGGGTCACTTATTCTTTCTGGAATCAATCACTGGATTTGCAGATACACTGAAGCCAGTGGGATACAGTATTCCTAGAATTAGAGAGTGGTTCAAAATCCGCTGGTCCATATAGACTAAAAGAAGGGGGAACGACGGTCCCCAAGAGAAATCAGGATTCTCTGACGGAAGAAAGGAAAAGCAATGCTGGGCAAGCACAAACAGCAGATGTCTAGACATATGCTTTCCAGGAACTGGATTCTCTCTCTGACACATCCTGGTGAGTAACCCAGAACTAACGTATTGTTCAGCGCGGGGGACACCATTTACGCTGTATGAGCGTAGATGACACGCGCAGCGCAGTGGCGCTTGGGTAGCCCCCTCGCTCTGGGACAGGGAGACTGCATCAGCCCCAGACGTCAGCCTGGGAAACAACTTCTCAGAGGCCAGCTCTATCCCAGTGGGTGTGTTAAACAGTCTACCACCACAAGTCCACTTCGCTAATTCCATTATCTGCTCAAGTCTCAGACATCACCTTCCTGAGCCAGCGCTGACAAGTGCAGCTGGATTGGGGTGCGCTCACGATGCAGCTACATTTCATACTCATGGACACCTGGCACCAGAGTACGAATTAACTTGGTTTTGAGAAGAATATTATAGATGGTGTTTCTCCATATGGAGGAGAACGATTTATTATTTTTTTTAATTTTTGTTTTTTAAAGATTTTTATTCTTATTTATTTGAGAGAGAGAGAGAGCGAGAGAGAGAGCACATGGCGGGGGAGCAGCAGAGGGAGAGGGAGAAGCAGACTCCCCACTGAGTTGGGAGCCCAATGTGGGGTTCGATCCCAGGACCTGGAGATCATGACCTGAGCGGAAGGCAGACGCTTAACCATCTGAGCTACCCAGGCCCCCTGGAGGGGCATGATTTAAAGCAGTGAAGCAGGCTTCGAGGTCTTTGCAACCTGATCGCACACGTGACTACAAACCCTTCAAATAAAAACCGATCTTTTTGGACACGTAGCACAACATTATGGCAACTAGTGACCTTTTTTCTTTTCTCTCTTAAAAATTGCTCAATGGAACTTTTCCGGTTTCCTATTCATAACTGTTTGCATGCTTTAGTGTTATTCCCCACGAGGGCTTTTGCTTCCAGAAACTTCAGAATTTGCTGTTCGGGCCGCTGCTATTTAATTTCAGTTCCTATGTCATCTGCTGCGACATGATGAAATCTGATCAGTACTGGTTTACTTCATTATGTCAGCATCATAGTGCCTTAGCAAGTAGACGGTAAGTGTTCAGGCAACGCTCAAAAATTATTTACTGGAATAATTTTGTTCATGCCTTTTCTCAAAAAGGAACAGTAAGTACTATGAAGAAAGTAAAGCAAACAAATTTATATAAATAAAACTGGAAAATAATAGGATGTTTCAAGGGAGCTACTTTTAGATTAGGTGGATACAGAACATCTTGTGGAGGTGATATCGGTAAGTTGAGACACCAATGATGCAATGAGGAAGTGGTACAAAGATGTTACTGTTCCAGGCAGAAGGCGCAGCAAGTGCAAAGGCCCTGAGATGAGAATGAACCTGGCTATTTAAAGAATAGAAGGGCTGGGTGTGACTAACATACAATGGGTGATAGAGGGAGAAACGAGAAAGAGGGTGTCTGAAAAAGAGATGAGGGCGCATTATGAACACAAGCAGGGACTCCCACAGACCCTGGTTCATTGCCTCTTCTCTTCTGTGAAGCCAGTTTCTTGGCCAGGGGCGCCCTCCTGTGTATGATAAAACAGAAGGTATTCTAAGCCCAAGAATGTTAGTGCTGGCCGAGGTGTAAGAGGCAAGGAAAGCAGATCCTCATTTAGAATAAGTGCCTATTTCCTTGAAAACAAATCAAGCTTCCTCCAAAATGGAAGAATTCCAATGAAATGAATTTGCTGCCATGAGGCTGCTGTTCTTGGTTGCGTATTTTATGTTGGCTTTCCCCAGAAGACGACACTGAGACAAGGATTTGTGCTTAGGAGGTGATCCCGATAAGCACTAGCTGCTTTGCTCTAATCTTGGATTCTAGGTCCAGTCTGCAAGATTCATTTGCAAAGCTTGTCCCAAAAGCTTCACACCATTTTGTTTTTTAGATTGATTGATTGATTGATCTGAGAGAGAGCGAGCAAGCATGAGGGAGGGGTAGAAGAAGATGGAGAGAGAGAATCTCAAGCCGACTCCCTGCTGAGTAGGGAGCCCGATGCAGGGCTTGATCGCAAGGCACTGAGATCATGACCTGAGTCAAAACCAAGAGTCGGATGCTCAACTGACTGAGCCACCCAGATGCCCCTTCACACCAATTTCAATATTGCTTTTTTCGTCTTTGACCATATAGCCAGTGAATGGTTACAGAGCTGGAGTCAGATCATGTTTTCAAGTCAAAACACATGGTAAAAGGCATTGCTCGAAATCCTGCCTGCTGAGGTTTGCCTTCGGCTGTCCTTCAAGGCAACTGCTCAAGGGGCTGTGGTATACAAGAGCGCCCTTGCAGCTGGTAGTGAATATTGTTCAGCAACATCTATAAGCCAGGCTCGTCTTTCTGCATTCTCTGTTAATTAACCAATAACTCTCCACAAGAGCGAAGGGACAGATTGGTAGCAGCAGGGTGCGGGAATAGGGTGGCTTAAAGGCGCAGGGTGGGGGAAAATCTGCTCCCACAAACTACAAGTGCCTTCACGGCCTGCTCTCCTACCACCTGTGAGGTGATACGGTACTGCTGGAAATGGTCAACTTCGCAAAGGGAAAACAGTCATCTTCCTGAAGGGGGTCATGGCCTTGCTCCAAAATCCTGTGGCTTCCATTGTGACTCTTGTGGGGAGACTTGTTTCCGACTTCAGTAAGTCTCCCAATCATCCAGATACTGTGAGAGCTGAACAGAGCTGCTTGGACTGGAGCCTGGGCCACCGAGAGAGCCTATTTTTGCACTGCCAGGTTTTCAGGTCACCTGGTAAATAAATAAGTACAAGACACCTGTGGGCTAGAGCCTGTCTCTAAAATCCAGGGCACCACAAAGTACTGTGCCTTTCTTAGTTGTAGCAATTTGTCCTTAATCCTGGAGGGGCTATCTCAGTATGTGCTAGACCACTGAATCCCTGAGAATTTCACTAAGGAATCAAGTCCCTATATTTCTGGGACAGTCAGATTCATCTTGTGGCATACATGTGTCCTACCAAGGCATTAGGGTATCTGGTATTTCCTGCTCCACATCAACAGACTCTTGTAACACCCTATGATTTCGAGGGGCAGTCCATGTCCTTGTGTAGCAAATGGCTGGAGCTGACATCCATGGGACAGATTTATAAAGCTATTTCTGTCCCTGCCATGTAAAAGCAAACAGCTGCTGATGGACCCTACAATTCTAAATGGATAAAAATGCAGTGATCAGACCAATAGTTACCTCTCAAATGCCAGAGACTGTATTAAGCTGCTCCAATAAAGAGACCATTTCAGGAACAGCAGCTACAGTTTGGATCACCTCAACATCAGTTTTATTGTAGAGTCCACTGTCATTCTCCAAGACCATCCATCTTACTCACTGGTCAAATGGAAGTACACGGTCCGTTTGGGGGTATGACAGGAATGATCTGTATCTTTCTACCTTTTGATGGCTGTACTACCCTGGGTAATTACCCCAAAGAGATACTGCTTGTTCACATTCTTATTCTGGTAGGGAGGGAATACTACAATGGCTTCTCCTTGGCCTTCTGCCACAGAACACTTACTCCTCAGGGCAGAGACCTCATGGGGAGGTTCTGTAAAGGATGTCCATCCCATCTACATTTAGGAACTGAGGAAATAAACCATGGGATGGGTGAAGGGAGAAGAGTTCATGTCCCAGTGAGATGAGGGTCCCATTTGCCTTCCATAGTCTCTATCCTGACCAGTGGGCTACAGTGTTCTCAGTTCCCCATAAAGTTGGTGCTAACTTGGAGCACGTATCCACTGATCCTGAAAACTGTCGGCATTTCTCTATTCCGAGTACATATCACCTGAAGAAGTAGCTGGGTAGAAGTTTCATAGTACACATATCTATTATTAGAGCACAGCCCTTAAGTCAAGCGTTCTGGTCCTGAGAATTCACTCAGGTCTAGGAGTTGAGAGAGAAACTGTGATCTTGTAGCTTGATTCAAGTGCTTGTTACCTCGACCCATGTACAGTTGTTTACAAAAAAAGGGGGGGTGGCGCCTGGGGGGCTGTCAGTGAAGCGTCTGCCTTCGGCTCAGATCATGATCTCAGGGTCCTGGGATGGAGCCCCACGTGGGGCTCCCTGCTCGGTGGGGAGTCTGTTTCTCCCTCTCCCTCTGCCCCTCCCGCCCTGCTCATGCTTTCTCTCATTCTCGCTCTCTCAAATAAATAAGAAACCTTAAAAAACAAAAAAATCAGGTTCAGATCTAAGACACCTGGTGCTCTCATACCTAGAGGCCCTCAGATTACTTCACCACAGCCAGAGATTGCTGCAGCTCCGATCATTTCCTAATTATCACCTCTTTCTAACCTCCCTCTCCATAAGGACAACACACACTTTCTTCTAACAGATGAACCTCCAGCATATCTGACCCAGAAAGCGTAGCAGCCCGGACAGAACTTCTAATTGCTCACAAGTCTGATCTATTCCTAATGGGATTAGAAAGCCAATTTCGGGCCCTCACAGAGAAGTTAGTGAAGTGGCAGATGGACAGAGCACAGGAAATCCCAATCTAGCACAGGCCAGCTTTTAGTGCTTGGTTCTGCTCTTTGTTAATCAATCAGCAAACTGTCCAACATAACACAATGAATACAGTTATCTCCCGAGGGCACCAAATTTAACCCCATCCAGCTAAGTGAGGGAGAGTGAGGCCTCAGCAGTGAGGCCGTGAGCAAACTTTTGTGTCTTAGAATCCGAGAATGTTTCAGAAGAATGCTTGGTGTATTGATTTCTTTAGCTCAATAGTTCACAACCTTGGCTGCAAATGAATTCATCAGGTGGGGAAGAGAGTGGGGAGCTTTAAAAAATACTGGTGCTGGGATCCTACCCTCAGAGATGCTGATTTAGTAACTTGGACCTCTTTATTAAAAACAAACAAACAAAACACCCCAGGTAACCCTGATGTGCAGTCAGTGATATTCTAGCTTCTTCCAGATGTCTCTTATACCAATAGTCAGTTCTATCTCTTAATTTTCATATAAGGAACCTAAGGAGTTTTAAAAAGTCACATAAATGCCCTGAGTTTTACTCAATGTCTTGAGCTGAGATCTGGGAATTGAAGTTCATTTTCTCCTGTAAGTTATCCAGTGCTCTTGAAGGCAACCGTCTGGTTCCATAATCCTAGCATTTTTTCCCCAACACCGTTAAATTGTCCTATGGTGGCTGCTAACCAGTGTCCAAAGGCCGCCTTCTCAGGGGCTCATGGAAACTAATGGCAATGTAGCCTGATATGCTGTCTGATCGCTGAAGCTGCTAGTTTTCCATCCAGAATACAGAAGGGTGTTGCATTGTCTTTCATTCCCCACCCCTCCCCAGACACAACCAGTTCCAGAGATCCCACATTTCCCTGAAGGTCTTTTGCCTAAAACCCATTCTCTGGAACCAATCTGGGTATTAAAGTTCTTTTGTTTGCAAGCAACAACAACAACAACAACAACACAACAACTGAATCAATGACCTTAGTTAGCTTAAGGAAATAAGAATATATTGGAATGGATCCTGGGATAGTTCACGGGTCCAAATAAATTGCGAAAGAACCAAAACTAAGGAAATAAGAAATCTCTGATAACCTCCTCCTTAGAGAGCTACCATAAAAGCCATCCAGCTCTGATGACTCTTAGTCTCTGTGTCCCTCCATCTGCGTTTCAGATTCCCACAAGACAATCTGTTGGCTCAGCTCGGCTTTAGGTCCTCCCCTCTCGTCAGCTGTGTGAGGCCAAGTCATGAAGTGTAGACATGACCACAGCAGCAAAGGGGGGCTGTAAACCTGGCACCACCCCAACAGAAGTCTACTTCAATGACCCATGTTTGTCAGCCTCTATTTTACAGTTCATGAATGGTAAAGGTAAGGGCAAAAAGGCACAAAAGACATTGCTTAAACAATTTTAATCAAGTGAACAGTAAGCAGTAAAAGTTCAATTGCATGAAGAGCCCACATTTCACATGTTCAAACTGTTTTCCAGTGTCTTTACTTGTAAGGTGTTGAAGGTGGGACCCACTCTTGAATCTTCTTTCTAGTGGTAGAATAAGGTACATATTGTTCTGGAGTGCCACTCACATTGAACTTATGGTTTGTCCAGATGAATTTACGAGCAACAGGTGGTTTTGTTGTTGGAGGATCATCGGTCATACAGTGAAGCCAACGATGCCTTAAAGAGGAAAAGAAAGACAGTTACAAGAGGCAGAGTAGTGTGGTGGGAGGAGGGCTAAGCAGGCAGTTCTGGGGGCTAGTCTGTGGGTTGAGCTCAAATCTCAGCTCCCTCACTTACTAGCTGAACTGCTATGCTTTAGCTTTTCCATCTGAGCATCCTGACTTCTGAAGGATGGCATAAGGATTAAATGCACCTAGAAAAATTCCTGCGCACACTAGGTACTTGACAATGTTAGCTCTTGCTTTTATTGTTACTGTATCTGGAGGACACTAGCAATTTTAAGATATACATTATTTTATGTATCTCTAAGACAAAAATGCTACCAATTAACTCATGCTACTATTGATTAAAATAGTATCCTAATTCTAGATGTAAGAAGGTATTTCAGAGCTGATGAATACAGCACTGCGACAGATGCTAGAGGCTGCTCTGCAGTTGCAGAAGGCTCAGGCTGCTCTGGTGGTGAAGCTCTAGCTGAAAACTGAACAAAGCTCCTGCCGAAGAAGAGGTCTCTGCTAGCATCTTAAATTCAAGCTTATATGCAATGATTTTGTTATATTAAAAACATTAAATCACAGTCTAAAGTTCACAAGTATTTCAGTTTTGAATGTTTCACAACTAATTTCAAAGGACAGGTACATGGAGTAGAAAGAGACCAATGATGCTGCAGCTAATGGCAGAGAAAGAAGGAATAAAGTCCAACGGACAAAGAGTAGAACTAAGTAGGAAGCCCCACTGAGGGACAGGAAGTAGGGACAGAATTCATACCAGATCCTCTAAGGCTGGGAGCTCACAAGACAGGCTGCTGTTATGGGAAAACGGCGTTGAGAGGAGGGAACAAGCAGAGAAATGTGGCTCCAAGAAAAAAAAAAAGGGGACTTCCCAGCTATAGAGAAAAGGGCAAGTGGAGGAGATTTCAGTAAAATAACTAAGACTAAAGCTAATGAGAAGTTTATGATGCTATTTAAGTTTAAGAATATTTGCTAGCAGTAATTGATAGATATAGCTAGGTAATTGGCTAAAACCAAGAAGAGAGGAGAAAAATTATTATTACTGTTGCTGCATTTGTGTCTAAAGACCTATCATGATCAGCTAATATAATAAAGAATGAAGACTTCTGTGCACACTGGGTTGGCGTCTCTCTTATATCCTCCAGCAGAAACGGAATTAGTGAGAGTGACCTGGACCAATAAACCTCGACTGTGAACATGAGCTCTGAACCTCTGAGACGATGGTGGTGAGACAGGCTCCACTAGCCACTCAAAGGAGGGATCAGTTGTCAAAACCAAGGTTGATACTTATCAGGGGCTTTATTTAAGCTTAAGGCACAGCAGAAATATTTAACTGTTACCTTGTCAAGGCAGCTTAAGTAACTAACTTATCTGAATAAAATAGAAAAATTTATTCAAATAATTGCTGTCAAGACTCTTGAAGGTTAAAATGATATTTAAGGAATCAGAGTCCAAATTTCATATATGCTTGTTCAGTTACTTAAGTGAGGGAATGTAGATCTCATGGAGAAATAGAAAATGCTTAAGAAAACTAAAAATATTTTTTACCATGATACATAAAATCTGAAAATGTTTATCCAGCAAGGCTACAGGCAAGAGTCAAGGAATGAATAAGCGATAATTTATTCTCATGATGGCAGTATAAAGAGCTATAAGAAACAAGAAAATGTTTATAATCTGCTAGGCCGATGTTACCCTCTGCTGCTGTTGTTAAACAAAGGCTAAATAAATCATACCTTTTAGGTTTCCACACCAAAGAGTTTTGGCAAAACAAATTTTCAGCTGGGTCATAAAAAAAATTTTTTTTTAATTTTTAAGTAATCTCTACACCCAAAGTGGGGCTCAAACTTACAACCCTGAGATCAAGCGTCCCATGCTCCATCAAATGAGCCGGCCAGGCGCACTCAGCTGTGTCATTTTTATTCCAATAAATTAAAGACACCAAGCTTAACAGCATTGTCTAGAAAACTATGTTCCAGCTGGCATTAAACCCACTTCAATTTTACACCACCTTTAATATCTTAAAGGACAAAATATAAAACTGCCTAAACTTGATGGTAAAATCAGTGCGAATACAAGTGAGAAAACTGACAGAAAGGGAAAAAGTTATAAGTCCAAAAGAGATCAATATTTATAAAGAAAATATATTACATTTTGGGAAATAATGAAAATATATTACATTTTAGAAAAACCCAGTATTCAAATATATTGAAGTGTGTTGAAATAACTGAAAACAAAGATACTAAAATCACAATTACAACATAACTCAAATGGAAATAAATCCCACCAGTGGCTGACCCTATTTTCAGCTGTTTAAGAGGAAGAGTAGTCAACGAACAGGGAAGGAAGACATTCCCCTTCTTTGAAAATATACTTCGCTTAGGTAGTCCCTCAGTGTGAGGTTGTCCACCATTCAAAGTGCAAAATGGAGGGATTTATTTGTGAAGAATAAAATAGCCTAATAGGAAATTAAAGAAATTAAAATATTCGGGACACCTGGGTTAATAGGAACTGAAAGATAAAGTCAGCAATTAGTATCAATGGCTGAAAACCTGCTGAAGACCATCCCCTTGCCTTATCTCCTTAGAGATCACACTTGCATCACATGAACTGGGAAGTTGAGCAAAAGAGTGAAGCAGAAAATGGCAATGACCTTGTCTATTAGAATAAGCTGATCTGAAGCGTATCACTGATGATGCTGACTTCAATGGATCCTTTCAAAGCTCTGAAGAGGAAAATCAAGAAATAACCAGAAAATTGTGGGAACAAAAGCAAATGAATGAAGAGCTTACAGGACAAACAAGCCACCAAACTGAGGAAGCATCTTTGCAGCATGAAAATTCACAGCTTGAAAGTGAGATTCAGCAGCTGAAGCTTCAAATTACATTAAGAACATGTCACGCCAACTTCAGGGAAAATTATCTGAGGAAGAAATACACTGCTTAGAAACGAAGAAACTTCCCCAACATGTGTAGAAACATGAACTCCACATATTAGATTCACAACCTCTATAAGAAGATGGCGGAACACAGGGGCAAAGAACTAGAGAGAAACACTTCCTACTACAGAAAGATCCTCTTCCAAGAGAAAAGAGCCCAAGAAAGCTGTATGGCAATTGTGTTGATGGACAGAAAACTCAAGAAGCTAAGAAAAGAAAATGATCACAACAAGCAAATGTTGGCCAACATGGAGCCCAACTTCCAGCCTTTCCCAAGTGGTCCTTTTACTCCTGTTACTCCACCTATAGCCCCCAGAGGCCCAGAAGTGTCAGGGGATCCCTTTGACCATCAGTCCTTCCAGGAAGGAGGATGGTCATCCTCTGAGGGCCCAGGATCTGGAGTCACCTGCAAGTCTGACTCAGCTCACAGCAGCCAGGTCCTGAACACCTACAACCATGGCACACCTGTATGTGTTTTCTTCTTTAAAGTAATTTTTGATTTATCTCTTTTTGGTTTAGCTACTGTTATTTAATTGGAGCTACAACTGCTCCTATTCAAGTAGAAATAGCATCGTAATTTTAAGATAATATTTTTCAAATAAAGATTCATTTAATTAAAAAATGTTATTAAAAACAAAGAAAGTTTAATTTTCCCTTTCAGAAAATCCCCAGAAATAAAATCTTACTAAATAACAGCAAATAACAGTAATACAAATCTAGGCAGTTTTGAATCTTTCTTCTCCTTGGATAATATACATTATTAATTTTGGGAATCAAGGATGGCTTCTGACCATAATGTTCATGTTTCAGATGTTTGCTTGCTTGCTTTCTTTCTTTCTTTTCTTGTAAGCCTGGCATATCAAATTATTGGGGAAACTAAGTATTTCTCAACAAAATGATTAATTTTGTTGAAAAAAAAATCAAGTTAGATTTCCTAAACCATATATCAAAATAGATTCCAGACAGATTAATAATGCTCAATACAACATAAGTATTTATATTCATAAGATATAGTGATATTTAGAAAATGTGAAGAACCACTTCTAAGATTAACATTAAGAGCAAAAAGCCATAAAGAAAAAAAAAAAGTGTACTTCTATTACACAGAAACTGAAATGTCTATGTCTTAAAACTCTGCAAACAAGATTAAAGGATAAGGTTTCGGCTCAAGTCATAATCTGAGGGTCATGAGACTGAGACTGTTCAAGATTCTCTCTCTCTCTCTCTCAATCAATAAAAAAACAAATAAATTAAAAGTTAAAAAAAAAAAGTTGCTGTTTCAGGAAAGAGAGAACTGTGACCTGGACCAGAGTAATCGTGATAGAGGTCATGATCAGATGTGGGACCTATTCAGAAATTAAGCACAAAGAACCTGCTGACAGACTGGGTATTAGGAAGACTTGTGAGGATGACCCTTAAGTTTCTGGCTTGGCTAAACATGAGTCATCTAAGAGCTTAGGAACATTCTGCTTGATAGATCTATTCATCTATATATATTGGGCATTTGAAGATATTGAATAAAATAAAATATACTACATTTATAAATGTGACCTAAAATGTTGAAAGGAATGTAATTAACTAAACTTGCAAATGAAGACAATTGTTTAGGAGATTTTAATCCTTTCCATTAGAATTTATCAAGCATTCATCAAACAAAAGAAAATAATTGTTTATTTTTATGCAAAAATGTTCAATTTACTAATCTTGTTATCCTATTTATAAACTGGACCTCAAGGCTTAAGAACAACCAGGTTTTAAAAATTGCAGCTATAACTTTTTTTAAGATTCAATTTATGTATTTGTCAGAGAGAGAGAGCGCGCGTGCACACAGGAGCAGGGGGAGGAGTAGACAGAGGGAGAAGCAGGCTCACCGTTGAGGAAGGAACCCGATGCGGGACTCGATCCCAGGACTCCGGGATCATGACTTGATCCAAAGGCAGACATTTTAACATAGTGAGTCACCCAGGGGTCCCTGCAGCTGTAACTCTTAATAATAGAGAACACTCAGATGGTTACCAGAGGGGAGGTGTGGTGAGCATGGGGTGACGTATGCAAATTTTGAATCACTATATTGTACACCTGAAACTAATATAACACTGTATGTTAACTATACTGGAATTAAAACAAAAACAAAAAAAGAACTGTGATAATAAAAATTGCAGCTGTAATAAACAGCGTATTAATTTAAAACCCAAATTTCCATTAATCCTTTATACATCAAAAGCTTCTCAGACACTAAAAAATCTCAAACTGACAAGAAGAATATTTAGTGAAATGGGAGAAAGTCTGTAACATTAAATGAGAAGAGGGGGAGAGCAAACAAAATATTACATATAATAAAGATATATGTATATATACACATACACATATCTATATATAGTTATTTATAATCATGAACCTTCTGAGGGTATGATTAATAAATTACAATCTGTTCTCTACACTGTGATCCTTTCAAAATATTTCTTCCCTATTCAAAAGCAGATCCTCAAATAGTCATTCAATCAATGAATGAAATATTAACAGTGCTTGTTTCTGGGCCAAGGAATTAGAGTTTTGCTTTTTTTTTTTTTTTTAAGATTTTATTCATTTATTTGAGAGAGAGAGAGAGAGAGAGAGAGAGAGGCATGAACAGGGGGGAGGGGCAGAGGGAAAAGGAGAAGCAGACTCTCCACTGAGCAGGAAGCCCAATGTGGGATTCAATCCCAGAACCCTGGGATCACCTGAGCAGAAGGCAAATGTTTAACTGACTGAGCCACATAAGCGCCCAAGGAATTAGAATTTTTGTTTCTACCTCATGTATTTATGGATTTTCCAGGTTTTCTGTAACAATTGTACATTTTTATAATTAGAAAAAAAAATTAAGTGATTGTACAGATTGTTTTAATAACATGAAAAATTGCTTATAATACTAAGAGAAAAAAAACCTTGAATGATTATGAACTACTACATAAAAAATTATTTAAAAGGACTAAAGGAAATATGCCAAATGTTGACAGTGGTTGTCTCTCAGGGGGATATGTAGATGATCCCTGCTCCCTGCCAGATTCTTTAAATTTTTCTCATCTCTCACATTCTCCAACATGAGGCTTGAACCCATAACCCTGAGATCAAGATCAGAGTGGAGATCAAAAGTCAGACCCTCAACCCCCTGAGCCACCCAGGCGCCCCTGATTTCTCACACTTTTTTTTTTAAGATTGTCTGATTGATTGATTTATCTATTTATTTATTTGAGAGAAAGAGCGTGCACATGAGGGCAGTAGGAGGGGCAGATGGAGAGGGAGATAACCCTCAAGCCGACTCTCAGTGTGGAGCCAGGGTTTCCATCCCACACCCTCCGATCACAACCTGAGCCAAAATTAAGAGTCAAATGCTCTACCAACTGAGCCACCCAGGCACCCCATGATCTCTCACATTCTTGAGAACAAATTCCATTTAGAATCAATGAAGTTCATATTGCCAAATCAAATGGACACTTCTTATCCTATGTAATCTCTCAGCAACAATGAATATGGTTAGCTTTCTTATCTAAATTTTTGAAATGCTATTCTCTTTTGCCTTCCTTCTTACCTTGCTAGCTACTTCTCATTCTTCTTTGCTAGCTTGACTTCTGTCCTAACCTCCAGATATATATACCTGGCTGTTCACTTGACATGTTTATTCGCTGACAGGTATCTCAAACTTACTACATCCAAAAAAGAGGTTTCTGAGTGGAATCCTCCACTCCCCATCCTACCCTTCTCCCAGTCCTCCATCTCAAGAAATGGTACTACCATCTATCCAACCTCTCAGACTCAAAACCTCTGAAACATCCCTGATTCCTACCACCCCCAAGCTATCTCCCTACTTGTACCCCACTTTTCTACAAAGGCATCTAGAACATCATATGCTAACTGAAAAAAAGCTGATCACAAGGAAAAGGCGTTCTCACAAGAGCAAAACATTTAATTTCACCATGGCCCTTGAAAAATCTTCAAGAACAAAATTATTTTCTGTTAAAAAAGGGAAATTTTCAACATATGCTGTTATTTTTAAAAGAATGTATTTATATTACTTCAGTAATTTAACCATTAATCTTAGTAAGAAAAATCAATATACAAGGAGAAACTGGCTGTACTACACTGAGAGAGAAAAGATGTTACTTAGAAATGAACATAAGGTGCCACCAAGTGGGAAAAAAGTGTATACACGGTAGAGAAAAATCTAGGCAAGCCATATTTGTTTTAACTTGATTTAAAGGATTCAGGGTTCCAATACTTCAAACGACAAAAAAGCATCTTTGTTTCTCCTGATATAAGTAGAAACAGTAATTTTACACTATAATGCATAAAAGAGCCCAAACTTTCCACCAATTTGCTCTGAACATTTTATCTTGTCAAATTTCATGTAGATACTAATTACTTACTTGGTTTATCAGTCACTAATTCTTTGCAAAAGCTAACTACCATAAAAATGAAAATAAAGACTTTTATTCATTACTATATAGATGGTGTAAATTAGCTAATTTAAAACAAAGATAAAATTAAGGACAATCAGAAGTAGTATAAAACACTATTTGCAATCTACTGAAATACTTTTTGAGTATTCTGCTCAATCAAATTAAGTTAATATAAACTCCTGAAAAAGAAATTAAGATCTCACTGCTGATCCTGTAAGAGATTAGAACTTTGATAAGAAAATGAAGGTACTGTAACAAAGAAAAATAACAGACACTAAGTTAGAGTACAGTATTGGTCTGCCAGCTGGTATTCATTAAGTGACTATAAACTCCAAGGTAGCAAGCACCATGTATTTTGCTTATCATTGTGAATCTATAAACCCATCAGTGCCTGACACATAGTGGGATGCTTAATAAATATCTGTTGAATAATCTTTTGTAAGCTGAGTACTGTGCTAGGTTCTAGGCAGTATGCTTTTTATTTTCAAAGTACATGTAGCTCCACAGCCCATTCCAGACATCTGCATCAGCACATACCCCTTCTACCTACTGGTAGACCTAGTGGCCTTACTGGCTGCTGACAGAGTCAAAGAAATGAAAGCCTTGCAATGAGATAAATAAAATGAACTCATTTTCCCACAAGATTTCTCCCCCCCACCCCAGAAGATTTCTAATATTCCCACAAGATTAGGGAACATTATGCGAACTACAGAAGTTTATTAAAGAAATTCCCTGATTCTATAAAAAATACTTGACACTTTTTTTTTTTTTTTTTTAAGAGTGACAGAGGGGAGGGAAAGGGCAGAGGGAGAGGGAGAGAGAGAAAATCTTAGGCTCCACACCTAGCACAGAGCCCGATGTGGGGCTCAGTCTCACAACCCAGAGATCAGGACCCGAGCTGAAATCAAGACACTGACATTTCACTGACTGAGCCATCCAGGTGTCCCAACACTTCACACTTCTGGAAGGAATTCTTCTCTAGGTGAGATTATGTAGCTACTGAACAGATTCATATACCATCACAGGCCATCCCTGGCACCAGCAACTCAGAGAGACGGAGGACAGGAACCACAGCTTGCCAGCTGGGCAACACAGGGTGTTCCTCTCACTGGGAGACTTTGCAGTAGTTCCTGCCAGTGGCAGCTGCTCACCCAGCCATCCAGGACCGATTATTATGATGATTTTTTTGTCTCCCTAGGTGACAAAGCAAAGGCTCAAAGGAGATGAGAGCCATGTCAGGTGCAGGAGCTACCCTAACTTAAAAGCTTCATGCTCCACAAAAGCTAACATCTCCAGTAACAACTCCATTGCATCGCTTCAGGATTCCCATTCTCACAAAGGACGTACCAGTTCTGAGAGCAATACTCAGGGAAGCCCAAACACAGCTAACTCATCAGGCATTTGCAATTCCTCTCATCAGATGCAATTTACCAATTAAAGATCAATGTAATCTAGCAATGTACAGTAGTCCCCCCTTACCTGCAGGGGTTAAGTTTTAAGATCCCCAGTGCATAGCTGAAACTGCAGGTAGTACTAAACCTTATATATACTATGTTTTTCCTATACATACATACCTGTGATAAAGGTTAATTTATAAATTAGGCATGGTAAGAGACCAACAACAATAACTAATAGTAATATAGAACAATTATAATATGTTATAATAAAAGTTGTGTGACTATAGTTCCCCCCCTCCCCGGGTCTCTCAAAATACTACTGTACTGTTCTCAACCTTCTTGTGATGACGTGAATGACATAGGCACTGTGACGTAGTGTCGGGCCACTATCAACCTTCTGACCATACATCAGGAGGATCATGTGCTTCCAAACCATGGCTGACCAGGGATGACTGAAACCGCAGAAAGCAAAACCGTGGATAAGGAGGGACTACTGTAGCTGATACAATCTAATCTGGTTTCTAGGGTAACAAAGTTAGGCATTTAATGGAAGATCAGATTCACTTAACCCTTTTGCCCACAATTCATGAAGTTAAATTGTATAGTATACTAGGTAAAATTACAATGAAGTCCTATCTCCATCATAAACCTTCTATCTTGACCTAAAGACCAGTGTGTATCTGTTTACCCACCATCCCCACTTGGCTAACAGGCACCTCACACTTAACACAGAAAAAGTAGAATTCTTGATTATGTCTTCCAGTTTTGCTTTCCCCATCCTACCCTGTCTTCCTCATCTCAATAAATTATACCGTTAGTAGTTCAGGTCAAAAATCTCGGGGGCGCCTGGGTGGCACAGCGGTTAAGCATCTGCCTACGGCTCAGGGCATGATCCCGGCGTTATGGGATCGAGCCCCACATCAGGCTCCTCCGCTAGGAGCCTGCTTCTTCCTCTCCCACTCCCCCTGCTTGTGTTCCCTCTTTCACTGGCTGTCTCTATCTCTGTCAAATAAATAAATAAAATCTTAAAAAAAAAAAAAAATCTCGAAGTTATCCTTGACTTTCTTTTCTCTCAAAATTTAATCCATCAGCAAATCCTCTGTCTTACTTTAAAATATATCCTTGTGGTAGGCAGCCTCTAACATGACCTCCATGATCAGACTCTTGGTATACACATCCTTGTATAATCCTCTGTGAGATAATAGAAAATGTATATACTGGTCTCTACACCCAGCTCCTGGCACAAAGCTCCTAAAACTCTCGTAATTTCCTAGTGCTAACACTAGGAGCACCTACTATTTTAATATTTGTCTTTGACTCTGACCCTGACACAGAGCTCCTAAAACCCTTATAAATTCTTAATAAGAGCAGTAAGAGCATCTCTTGCTCTAATAAGGTGACTCTGGGTAGGCTCCTGGATGGTCCTGCATGAGGTTCATCACCAGAAAGACCAAGTCATGATCAAAAGCTTGGAATTTTCGGCCTCAGCCCCTAACTTCCTGGCCAACCTACAGCTGACCGTCAGAAGCACAGGTGCTAACCTGGGCTTGTGAGTGGCATCTGGACGAGAGGTAGAGGAGCGAAGTCTTGTGGGAAGTGAACCTTACCTGTGGGATCCGATGCAAGCTATCTCCAGGGTAGACAGTGTCAAAGATGGATTAAACTGTAGGACACCCAACTGGTCTCAGAGACTTACTTGTCGTTGTGGGGTAAAATCTCTACACATTTGGTGACCAGAAGTGTCAGAAGTGAAGAGTTTTGTACAAATAATAAAGGAGACTCACAAGAGAAACACACAATAGAGAAGAACGGGGTTTTTCCCTACTAAGGAAGGAGAAGACTGAAATTTTTTTTCCCCTTTCATCCTCTCTCCATGAGTATGGACTGCATTTACTGACTCACTTCTAATAACTAAAATATAGCATAAGTGTAGAATGTCACTTCTGAGATTAGGTTTTAGAAAGACTGTGGCCTAACATATACTGTTAACTACACTTCAATTAAAAAAAGAAAAGAAAAGAGGGGCACCTGGGTAGGTCAGTTGGTTTAGTGTCTAGCTCTTGGTTTCGGCTCAGGTCATGATCTCAGAGTCCTGGGATTGAATTCTGCATGGGGCTCTGCGTTCAGCAGGGAATCTGCTTGAGGATTCTCTCCCTTTTCCTCTGCCCCTCCCTCTGCTCTCTCTCTAAAACAAATAAATCTTAAAAAAAAAAGAAAGAAAGAAAGAGAAGAAAACTACTCACACACAGAAGGCTGTCGCTTCCATCTCAGGTGATCTCTTTACTTGCTCTCAGGAAGCCACATCCAGAGATGGCCTTGTGGAGAGGCCCACAGGAGTGAGCACAGAAGCAGATCTTGTTGGTCTGCCTACAGCCATGTGAATGAATTTGGCCGTGGATCCTTCCCAAGGCAAACCCTGAGGTGACTGCAGCCGCAAATGGTATCTTGAGTGCAGCCTTGTGAAAGGTCCTAAACTGGAGGCATCTGGCTAAGTGGCACTCAATTCCTTACCCACAGAAATTGTGAGATACTGTTTATTGTTTTAAGCTAAATTTGGGATAATCTGTTATACAGTAATGGATAATTAATACCCCAAAACTCAACCTGCATCACTAGCACCTTCCAGCCTCCAAAATCTCCTGCCCAGACAATACATACAACAACTTCCTAAGTGATTAGCCTGTTTCCATACTGCCCCCTTCCTCATTCTTCACAGCAATGGCAGAGATGCTTTGAAAAAAATATAAATCATAGGCAATAATCATAGGCAGTAGAACATAGGCAGTAATCTCTTGGACATTGCCCTTAGCAACATATTTATGGACATGTTCCTTTGACAAGGGAAACAAAAGCAAAATTAAACTACTGGGACTACACCAAAATGAAAAGCTTTTGCACAGCAAATGAAACCATCAAGAAAACAAAAAGGCAACCTAGAGAATGGGAGAATATATTTGTAAATGATATATCGAATAAGGGATTAAGATCCAAAATATATAAAGAATATATACAGCTCAACACCAAAAGACCCCAAATGATCTGATTAAAAAATGGGCAGGGGCGCCTGGATGTCTCTGTTAAGTGGCTGCCTTTGACTCGGGACATGATCTCAGAGTCCTGGGACTGAGCCCCTTGTTGGGCTCGGCAGGGAGTCTGCTTCTACCTCTCCCCTTGCTCATGCTCTCTATTTCTTTCAAATAAATAACTAAAATCTTAAAAAAAAAAAATGGGCAGAGAGGGCACATGGGTGGCTCAGTCAGTTAAGCGTCTGCCTTCAGCTCAGGTCATGATCCCAGGGTCCTGGGATGGAGCCGTGATCAGGCTCCCTGCTCAGCATGGAGTCTGCTTCTCCCTCTGCGCCACCCCCCCCCGGCTTGCGATCTCTCTGTCCCACAAATAAATAAGTAAAATCTTAAAAAAAAACAAAAAACGGGCAGAGGACCTGAACTGATATTTTTCCAAAGACATACAGATGGTCAACAAATACATGAAAAGCTGCCCAACATCACTAATCATCAGAGAAATGCAAATCAAAACCACAATGAGATATCAACTTACAGCTGTCAGAATGGCTAGCAACAAAAAGATGAGAAATAACAAGTGTCAGTGAGGAGAAAAAGGAATCCTCATGCACTGCTGGTGGGAATGAAACTGATGCAACTATAGTGAAAAACAGTATGAAGGTCACTCAAAAAATTAAAAATATAATTACCATATGATCCAGTAATTCCACTAACGGGTATTTATCCAAGGAAAATGAAAACACTAATTCAAAAAAATATATGCACCCCTATGTTAACTGCAGCATTATTTACAATAGACAAGATACGGAAGCAACTCAAGTGCCCACCCCCAGATGAAAGGATAAAGATGTGGTATGCAGATACAGAGGAATATTACTCACTCATAAAAAAGAATGTGATCTCACCATCTGTGACAACATGGATGGACTAGAGGGTATTGTGCCTAGCGAAATAAGTCAGACTGAGAACAACAAATACCATATGATTTCACATATAACAAACATAAAAAATATATAAAAAACAAAACAAAAAAATAGAAAGCAGAAACAGACCCATAAATACAGAGAACAAACTGTTGGTTGCCAGAGAAGAAGATAAGGCGATGAGCAAAATAGGTGGAGTGGGAAAATAAATAAATAAATGAATGACTAAATAAACAGACAGACAGATAAACAGATAGACGGATGGATGGAACAAGTATACTAATGAATTACAACCCATTATAAAAGGGGAGTTCATACGGACATAAATAAATGGGTAGACTGAAAGTTTGATGAGTAATGGGATACTTATATAACTTCAAAGTACCTCTACACAAAATTCTAATTAATTGCAAAGGGAAAATTTGAGAAAGGAAAAACCTGGCAGAATCACCAAAACTTTAGAAAGGAAAAACCACCCTGAATTATCCAACTGAGAGAACTTATCACTAATGGGACAAATCAAAATAGGGTGTCACCTAGTAGAACGTAATACGAACATGATACGGCTTCTGTGATACTCCTGCTGAAGATACGAAGTCTGAATCTAGTCATGAGACTGGACTGATGGACCCACACTGAAGGACTTTCTACAACATAACTGGCCTGTAATTTTCAGAAGTATAAAGATCATGAAAATCTAGGAAAGCTAAGGAACAAATCTAGAGTGAGACTAGAGAGGAATGAGATCCGTATGAAATGCACCATTACATCTCTGGCAATAGAAGACCTTGTCGGCAAAGTGCTGAAAATGGAATGGGATCTGACGATTAGACAGCGGTGGTAAACCACTGTTAATTTTCTGCCTTTGATGGATAAACTGTGGTTACATAGAATATCCTTGTTTATAAGAATTACACACTTGAGTATGCAGGTCATCCCTTTGGCAACTTACTTTGAAATGATTCAAATACTTGTAACTTCTCAGAAAGTTTCAGACTGTTCCCAATTTTAAAAAATTGTAAAACCGATCACATCCTACTTTACCTTCCAGTGACTTTCAAAGAAACTTAGAAAAAAAGGCAAAAAACCATGGCTCCGCACATCTACATGATCTGGGTTCTAGCTATTTCTCCTACCTCATTACCTAAAATCTTCCTTTCACTCCTTCACTTCCAGCCAAACTGGCCATATTGCTGTTCTTTGAATACAAGTAAATAAATCTCACAGGCTTTTGCCCTGTGGTTCCTGCTGCCTGGAGCTCTTACCATCCCCCCCTTCTCTGGCTTGTTCCCTCCCCTCTTCAAATATCAGTTCCTCAAAGAATCCTTCCCTAAGCTCCAAATAAAACAGCCACCAGACCTTGCCATTACTCCTTATCCCTTTATGAATGCCAGCTTCATGTTATCTTCCCTGCATTTATCATTGCTTAAATTTTGGAACACATTTGTTTTTCTGCCTTCCCCGCAATGAGAGCAAGAACTTTGCTGTACTGCTGTTGTATTCCCAATGCCTACAATAGTTCTTGGCACCTGGTAGGCATGCAATAAAAAGTTATTTGAATGAGTAACGATGATAAATTGTGTTTGTTATTCACTACTTTATACGTAAGATAACACCTGGCTCTCTAATTAAAGATGAATCAACCCAACTTCAAATTTTTTCATGGATCAAAGGTAAGAATTCACAAATTTAGAATTCCACAGTGTACTACACTCAGCAAAGGGGGGTCTGAGAAACAAACAGCTAAACTTGTCCAACAGCACTTCTCCCTACATCATAAGACTTTAAGCTTCCCTTACAAACAAGGGTCATCAAAGGTACTCAGCCCTTAGGAGGATCCTCTCCACAAAGAAATTCAGCTTTATATCCTCAACTGCCCTCAGGCTCCTGCTGGAGTGATGTTATCTTCTACAGCTTTGAACCTCCTTTTTCATGTGATCTCAGATCATATAAAAGAACTTGCTTGGCTGAATAGTATTTTTATCTTTTCATATTTTTTTACTATTTTATCATTTTAAATGTGTTTCATCACATAATTTAAATCAGTTTCCCCTTGCCCCTACCTCACAGTCTACCAAAAATACAGACCATGAGCACTGATGTAAAGATGAGTGCTTTGAAGGAGACAGATCTCAATCCATCTGAGATCTGAACAAGACAGCTCACTGGCCTTCGGCATCCTCCCAGGACCAGCCCTGCCCCCCAAACAATCAACTAAACGAATAACTAGGACACTCTGCCTCCTGAAAACCAAATTCCACTTTGAGACCTGGGACTCAAATAGTGCCCCTGACATATAAAGTGCCCCTTCAGAGAAAGTAAACAGCTCTTGGCCTAAAATTATAGTCCCTCAGATCTTAACAGAACCATAGGCTATTACTGCCCATTAAAAAGAGCACAGGGGTGCCTGGGTGGCTCGGTGGGTTAAGCATCCGACTCTTGACTTTGGCTCAGGTCGTGATCTCAGAGTCGTGGTACAGAGCCCTGTGTTGGGCTCCACCTGCCTGAGCCTCTCTTTCCTTCTCCCTCTACCCCTCCCCGCTACTCATGTGTGCACCTTCGTTTTCTCTCAAAAATAAATAAATAAATAAATAAATAAATAAATAAATAAATAAATAAATCCTTTTTTATATTTGCTTCCAATCCAGGGAGAGAGAGAGAGTGTGTGTGTGTGTGTGTGTGTGTATATTTTTTTTAAAGATTTCATTTACTTATTTGTCAGGGGGTGGGGAGAGATATCACGTGCAGGGTGGGGAAGAGTAGAGGGAGAAGCACACTCCCCACCGAGCAGGAAGCCTGATGCGGTACTCAATCCCAGGACCCTGGGATCATGACCAGAGCTGAAGGCAGTCGCTTAATGGACTGAGTCACCCAGGCGTCCCCAAATAAATAAATCTTAAAAAACAAATAAAAAGAGCACAAAATCCAACCTCAAATGTAACATCGCTGCTGGTTTCTGACGTTATAGAGCCCCTGAGTTTTATTATAAAGACATAATCCAACACAGGCATATCTCAGAGAAATCGCAGGTTTGGTTCGAGATTAACACAATGAAGCAAATATTGCAATAAAGCAAGTCAAATGAGTGTTTTGGTTTTCCAGTGCATGTAAAAGTTATGTTGATACTATACTATAGCGTATTACATGTGCAATAGCAGTATGTCTAGAAAAAGAAACCAATATATGCCTTGATTTAAAAATACTTTATTACTAAAAATACTAACCATCATCTGAGTTTTTTTTTTTTTTTTTAAAGATTTTATTTATTTATTCGACAGAGATGGAGACAGCCAGTGAGAGAGGGAACACAAGCAGGGGGAGTGGGAGAGGAAGAAGCAGGCTCATAGCAGAGGAGCCTGATGTGGGGTTCGATCCCATAACGCCGGGATCACGCCCTGAGCCGAAGGCAGACGCTTAACCGCTGTGCCACCCAGGCGCCCCCCATCATCTGAGCTTTTAGTGAGGGGTTTTGCTTGTTTTTTTAAGCTTTTAGGGAGTTTTAATCTTTTTACTGGTGGAGGGTCTTGCCTCGAGGTTGACGGCTGCTGACTACCAGGGCGGTGGGGTAGCTATGGCAATTTCTTAAAATAAGACAACAATGAAGTCTGTCACACTGATTAACTCTTCCTTTCACGAACGATTTCTCTATAGCATGCAATGCTGTTTGATAGCATTTACCCAGAGTAAAACTTTCAAAATTGTGGGGTTAATCCTCTCAAACCTGCCACCGCTTTATCAACTAAGTTTATGTAATATTCTAAATCCTTCGTTGTCACGTCAACAATCTTCACGCATCTCCACCAGGAGTAGATTCCATCTCAAGAAACTACTTTATTTGCTCACCCATGAGAAGCAACTCCTCATCTGTTCAAGCTTGATCATAAACTTGCCACGATTCAGTCCCATCTTCAGGCTCTGCTGCTAATTCTAGTTCTCCTGCTATTCCTACATTTACTTCCATAGTTACTTTATCCACTGAAGTCTTGAACCCTCAAAACCATCCATGATCAATAAGTTGGAATCCTGTTAATGCTGATGTTTTGAACTCATCCCATGAAATCACAAATGTTTTTAACAGCATCTAGAATGGTGAATCCTTTTGAGAAGGTTTGCAGTCTACTTTGCCCAGATCCATCAGAGCAATCACTACTATGGCAGCTATAGCTTTATGCAATGTATTTCTTAAAAGAGACCTGAAAATCAGAATTACTCCTTGACCTGTGGGCTGGAGCACAGATGCTGTGCTAACAGGCATGAAACAACATGACTCTCACCGTCCATCTCCATCAGATCTCCTGGGTGATCAGGTGCATTGTCAGTAAGCGGTAGTATTTTGAAAGGAATCTTTCTCTGAGCAGTAGGTCTCAACAGTGGGCTTAAAATATTTAGTAAACCATGTTGTAAACAGATGTGCTGTCATTCAGGCTTTGTTGTTCTACTGACAGAGCACAGGGAGACGTAGCATAATTCTTAAGGGTCATGGGATTTTCTCAACAGTGAATAAATACAGGCTTCAACTGAAAATCACCAGCTGCATTAAAAGAGCCAGCCTATCCTTTGAAGCTTCAAAGCCAGGCATTAACTTCCCTCTAGCTATGCGAGTCCTCTGGCATCTTCTTCCAACAAAAGGCTGTTCCATGCACACTGCAAATCTGCTCTTCAGTGTAGCCGCCTTCACTAATGACCTTAGCTAGGTCTTCTGGGTCACTTGCTGCGGCTTCTGTATCAGCACTTGCTGCCTCACCTTGCATTTTTATGTCATGGAGACGGCTTCTTAAACTTCATGACCCAAACTCTGCTAGCTTCACTTTTCTTCCGCAGCTTCCTCATCTCTCTCAGCCTTCACAGAATTAGAGACAGTTAGGGCCTTGCTTTGGATTAAGCTTTGGCTTAGGGAATGTTGTGGGTGGTTTGATCTTCCAGCCAGAACACTAAAACCCTCTATATCAGCAATAAAGCTGTTTCACTTTCTTATCATTCTTGTGTTCACTGGAGTAGACCTTCAGTTTCCTTCAAGAACTTTTCCTCTGTGGGGCACCGGGGTAGCTCAGTCGGTGAAACATCTGCCTTCAGCTTAGGTCATGATCCTAGGGTCCTGGGATCTGTCCTGCATTGGGCTCCTTGCTCAGCAGGGAGCCTGCTTCTCCCTCTCCTTCTGCCCCTCCCCTGCTCCTGCTCACGTGCACATGCTCTCTCTTTCTCGCAAAAATAAATAAATAAAAAATCTTAAAACAAACAAACAAGAAAACTCCCAATGAAATACACATTTCCACTTTCTCTTGAAAAATCATATCTAGAAACCACTGGCTGAATTCTCAGCCAATGGAACTGGGAGTGATGAATAGCACTGCTGTCCTCTTTGAAGGAGTATGTGCTTTTCAGTCCTTTATAGTCCCCACTATTCCCTATTGTCTCACACTGTACTTCACTCACTCATGTTACACGCCTTGATTTCTGAGTCTTCAGAATAGAAGTGAATACTCTGAGATTATTCTACTCAATGGAGCCCGAAACTGTTTCTGATGCTCAAATTCAACTAAAACAAAATGTCACAGTTAACCTCATACACTTATTTCTGGTTTTTGGTGAAATTTTCTAGACTGACTGTAACAGATATCCAGAGTTTAACTGTGTATCAAACAAATGGCACTATTTTAGCAAGCTATGAAATAGATATGAGTACTTTGCTTTGAAATATTTTATATAAAATTTGATAAGTCAAGTAAGAGCATTTAGAATTCGATGTCAAAACAGGTATATTGTAAAATTAGTTTTCAGAGACCTAAGGAATTTGAGGGCTCTCATTTTACAGATGAGAAAACTAAGCCCCAGAAAGATTAAGGAACTTGCTTGAAGTCAAACTGCCAAATATTCAGAGTCAGAATTCTTCTTGCTCTTCCTTTCACCCACAGCCAGGTGATAATGTGGCATACTGTTTTTTTCCCCAAAGACAGCCATATCATTATATATGCCAATATATAATGTGACGTTGACATGCCTCCATTAAGAGACAGGGTCTATGTTCTCTTTCATTAAGCTTGGGCACAGTTTTCTAATTGCCTCAACCAACGGAACGCAGAGATGATACTGGATGGTTTCCAAGACTAAATAAAGGCAGTAAAGGCAACAGGGGTTTTGCCGAGTGCTCTCTCTAGAGCACTTGCCTGAGGAAGCCCAGGCTACCTGAGGGTGTTCCAACCTAACGCCCCAGCTATGCCCTCAGCTGACAGTCAACACCAACTGCCAGATACTGAATGAACAAGTCTTTAGATGATTCTGGTATCCAGCCTCTCAGTCTTCTACCTGACCCTGTGGAGCAGAGATAAGCTATCCTGACTGTGTCTTGCCTGAACTCCTGACCCATAAAAACTATGAGAGGTAAATACTTGTTGTTTAAGACACAGAGTTTTAGGGTTATTACACATTCACCATACCCCGGGACAAATGCTTTTAGAACACCACTAACTGTTTTATAAATAGACATTCAATAAATATTTGTGTAATGAAACAAATACTGCCAAGCCAAATAAAATAAAATGTTGACTTAGTTTACCATTCAGGGGGCACCATGCTTCCATCCACATCCCAAAATGTGTTTTTGCCATTCATTTCAGTAGTATATATAACCCATCGGTGACGGCCTGGGTGGAAAAAGCAACATTTATAAAGATTTAAGGAAATAAAGACAACCTTAACAAAACAAAAACAAAAACAAACAAAAATAAGCATGATTGCATAATATCAAAGAAGACAACTATTTTTTATTAATAAAAGACTTTTATGTGCTTTTACATAAGAGGAAAGTTAGAGGAATACACCCTGGGTATATTAGTGGAGGCAAGCCTCAGGAAGTACATGGCAAACTTTTATCAATAACCTAGCAGCTACAAGAGCAAAATCCCTACACTAAGAATGAGCCCCGGGGCTCAGGCATTTCCCACAGTGGAGAACTCTTGTTCTCCCCTGTCCTTCTGCCAAGGGAGTAGAGGAGAGTAGGGAGATTATGAAGTGTTCCCAGCTGTTCAGGGTATTCAGTCTCTTCCTGAGACTGGGGCAGGAGAAATATATTCACAGCTGTCATACTCAAATTATATGTTTCCATATAAATATTTTTAAATGACCACCAGAGATCCTTTTGGAAATTGGTGATTGTACATAATAAGCAAACATTATAAATGATGGTTAGATAAGTAAGACAGTTCATGTCATCGAAATAACATGGTAGCATTCTTTATTCCACAAATTATTTGGAATAGTTGGGGGCCTAACTACAATTTACACGACTGTTTCTATTGGGTCCTTAAGTTGAGCAGAGACCTGGGACTTTGTCACTTATTATCAATGGATTTTAGGCAAGTTTTATTAGCTTCAGTTTCTCTATTAAAAGTGGATGAACATAGAGGCACCTGGCTGACTCAGTCAGTAGAGCACAAGACTCTTGATCTCAGGGTTGTAAGTTCAAGCCCCATGCTGGGTGTAGAGATTACTTAAAAATAAAATATTAAAAAAAAAGGGGGGGGATGATTATACCTACATCTTCAGGTCACTATGAAAATTAAATATCACACGCATACATCTAGTTTAGCACTGGGCAAAAAGTGCATAATAAATATTAATTCTTTCTACCCCTTCCTTACTGCCCCTACCCCCCAAATAGAAAATACCCAATTCATCCCTATAATGGATTTTAAGCCAATAAACAAAAAGTAATCTGCATTTATTTTATAGACTTTCCTTATTTTTTTAAAATTTTATTTATTTATTTGACAGAGATAGAGAGCGCACACATGTGCATGAGAGAGCACAAGCAGGAGGAGTGGCAGGCAGAGGGAGACGGTGAGGGAGAAGCAGGTTCCCCACGGAGCAGGGAGCCCGATGTGGGGCTTGATCCCAGGACCCCAGGATCATGACCTGAGCTAAGGCAGATGCTTAACCAACTGAGCCACCAAGGCACCCTTTATAGAGTTTTCCTAGATAAATACATAATCAACAAATATCAACTAATGCTATTTAAAGATGATCTTATCTATTAAAGGAAATACAGAGTTTTCAAGCACAACTAGGATCCTCTGGAGTCTGCCTTTGAGGGGCCCCTCTGGAATCTCCCTCGTATTAAGGCCCCGAGTCTCTCCCTGCAGCCCCCAGGCAGGTTCTTAACCATCCTGGAGCCTTCTCCCAGGCCCTAGACCAGATGGAAACAATAAAGCTTTTTGCAGGGGAAAAAAAAATTCAACATTTGTTTCTTCTATTAGAGAAATCAATCTTGAGAATAATTAACTAAAAGTAAACTACAATCCAATTAGGCAGGGGAATGTGAAGGCAGACGAAAAAACCCTGGAAAAGATTTCAGAGAATTAGGCCATGATGACAGAGAGGGGCCTTAACAATCTCACAATACACATATATCAAAAATTTAAATGTACAGACTTAGACTCAGCAATTCTACTACCAGGAATTTATTCTTAACAATACTTAAACAAATGAATGTGGATGTAGTTACAAGCCAAGTCACTGCAGCATTGTCTCTAACAGCACAAGGCCGAAGGCAATCTAAATATCTATCAATAGTGAAGTGCTTGAAAAAAGAATGATTCTTTCATACAGTGGAATATTGTGTTGACATTAAAAAATGCTAATTTTTTAAATTTAAAACAAACAAACAAAAATTCAAAGAAGAATGCTGTAGAAACATCCAACTTACTACTATGGAAAAATGGCCCATAAGTTTCAAGTAAAAATATTTCCACTTACGAACAACATACATAACATAATCCCATGAAATTAAAAAAAATGTACGTTGGTTATACAGTCACTAAAAAAGCTCTTCGTACATTATGGAAAACAGAGTCAAATCAAGTCTCAGGGCGCCTGGGTGGCTCAGTCGGTTAAGCGACTGCCTTCCACTCAGGTCATGATCCCGGAGTCCTGGGATCAAGTCCCACATCAGGCTTCCTGCTCAGTGGGGAAGTCTGCTTCTCTCTCTCCCTCTGCTCCTCCCACCAGCTCCTGCTCGCTCTCTCTAATAAATAAAATAAAAAATATTTAAAAAAAAATCAAGTCTTAATCTCACTGTCATTATACTCACCAAAAAACTGCTTGTTGTCTTCATAGTATTTGTTTCCATATTTGTCTTCCCCCACTAAGGTACCAACCCTCACATCATTTGCCCTATGAATATAAAAAAAAAAAAGAGAGAGAGACATTTTAGAATGATTCTTTGTTCAAAGGACAAACTTAATACAGTGAGTATAACAACTTTCAGAAACAAAGGGCGCTGCATCGACTAGTAAAATGAGGAGATCTGGAGATGGTCACTAGTTGTACACTTCCAGCGGTTTTCAGGTAAGAGCTCTAGAATTCCTGCTCATGTCACCCCCAGTACCACGTAGACACACAGAAAAGATGGATCAACTCAACGGATATGCTTAAAATTACACAAAATATATAGATGCAATATCTTCAAATCACAAGACTACTTTTATCTATTACTCCAATGCCATGAGGCAAAACCAAAGGAGTTAGCAAAACCCTCAGGAAATCAGGAAGCCAAAGTGTTTCATCTTAAAATGATTCGAAAGTCTCCAAGGCTTTCGTTGGATTCTGGGTCTCCGATTCGGTTTCCGTAGATGATGCTGCTCCTCGACGAACGAATGTCAGGACTAGTAGGGACCGTTAGGATCATCTCGGCCAACGCCTTACTGTGCAGAGGAGGAAACCGAAGGCCAGTGAGGTAAAAACTTTCCCAAGGTCAGAGTGTTGGGCAAAGCGCACTACTCTCCAGGAAGCCGGGCAGGGGTGCAGCCCACAGGCCCTCGATTCTCACAGCCTCTACAGCTGGCTCTGATCCTGTCTCAAGGAGACTCCTGGGCACGCACTTCGGCCGGGAGAGGCAGGGCAGAGATTGGGCAGACTGTCCTTGACAAGAGCTGCGAAGTCTCCAAGGGGACCCAACCCGGGACTCCTTCCAAGAAATCAGCTAACTCAAGTATAGTCCTAGAGGCCAAGAGCATGGCTCTGGCCGCCCTCTGGCCGCCTACCTGAAGAAAACCCGTAGATAGCCACGGAGGCCGCCGTGGCCGCTGACCTGCTGCAAGCCGCGTTTCAGGACCTGCAAGAGTTCCATCTTGTTCCATAGGCCCACCCTCCCAGGTGCGACGGTCAAAACGCACCGGGAGGAAGCGAACACTCAGCAGGACGGTACCGACCACAAAAAGTTCCCCTTCGCGCACGCGCGCGAGATACGCAGGGATGGCTCCACGCATGCGCAGAGCTGGAGCTCCTCTGCGCGACCACTTTACGGTTTGCGGGAGAACGCTCAGCTAGTTTCTCTGGGAAGCGAAGGCACGGTGAACTTTTACTAAGTTTTTAGGCGCTCTATTTAGAGTGCGGAGCGTGTGGTGGAGAGCTCACATAGATTAGGCTTCCATAGGTGGAGGTTCCACCTTGAGGGACCTCAGTTTCCTCATCTTTTTAGATGGCTCAGACTACTTGAAAAATCCTTTCTAGCGCCAAGATTCTTTAGAAACAAGATACCATTAGCAAATTCAATATTGGGCACAAATGATATTGAATACATTCGATACGAGTACGTATACTAGTGTTGTGTAGGTAGGAGTGCGAGGAGGAGGTATAGAAAACTATAAAGTTAATATCTGCTGTCAAGGATTTAGTTGCAAAGTTAAAATTCAAAATTTCCAACACTTAAAAATTTATTAGAAAACTAAATTGTGCATGTTACTTAAAATTTTTTAATAAAGGATAGCAAACGAATATTATTTCTAATTTTCCAGTGGCTATTTTACATAGTATGCTTTAAAGCTTTTTTTTCCCTCCAATTTATTTGACAAAAAAACCTGGCAGTTTCTCCAGTAGGGTGTTCTACAGTCTGGATTTTGTTGTGTCCCTGTGTTCCTCTATCCCCTGTATTTCCTATGTATTTGTAATTACACCTAGGTGCTTGATCAGATTTGTGTTTATTTCTTATGTTGTTGGGTATATTTTATAGGTGATGATATCTTTCCATCAGGAAGCATACATGGTGTCTGTTTCACTTTTTGTGATTTTTTGGGAGACATTGGTGAGCACTGCCTAAATAATTTCATTTTTTCTTCATTAGCCACAATTCTTTTATGAAGAGACACTTCCACTCAACTATCTGGTTCCTGATATACAGTTCATATAGGAAAGGCAGGATGGGTGCTTGATTCCTTTATTTAAGTATTCAGAATTGCAAGTTGGTTTCCTAGCACTTTTTTTCTTTTGTGGCAAAAAACACAACATAAAATGTACTATCATAACCCTGAAGTGTATAGTAGTGTTAACTATATGCACATTGTTGTACGGATCTCTAGAGCCTTTTCATCTTGCAAAACTGAAACCCTGTATGCATTGAACAACTCCCCTGTTCCCTCTATCTCCAACCCCCAGCAACCAGCATTCTATTTTCTGTTTCTAAGAGTTTGGTCACTTCAGATAGTTGCTATAAGTGGAATCATGCAGTAATTGTCTTTTTGTAACTAGCTTATTTTACTTAGAAAAAGGTCCTTAAGTTTCATCCATGTTGTAGTATATGACAGGATTTCCTTCTTTTTAAAGTCTGAATAATATTCTTTTGCATGTATATATCACATTTTCATCCATTCATCTTTTGATGGACATTTTAGGTTGCTTCTACCTCTTGGCTAATGTAAATAATGCTGCAGTAAACATGGGAGTACAAATATCTTTTCCAGATTCTGTTTTCCAATCTTTTGGATGGATCCCCAGCATATCTTGTGTTTTCTGCTCTAGATCTGCTATCAGCAACCATTTCTCTAAGGAGCCCTTCCCTAGGATTTCTTGCTTGTTCAAATCTCAGCTCTGTCGCTTACTAGCTATATTGGGCAAGTTGCTTAGCCTTAGTTTACTCATTTGTAAAATGGGACTAATAATGTTACCTACATTATGGGACCATTGTGAGAATTAAATAAGAGAAGGCACATAAAATATTTAACCCAGTGCCTGGTATAATTATAAGTACTCAACAAACATTAGTTGGATAAATTACTTAATAATAGAAGAAGTGTATGTCTTCTTGAATAAATTTTTTCACAGACTATTTCGACTTTCTGTTCCAATTTGATCAATTGTCTTTAGGCCTGATGAGCAGCTATTATTACTCATGCTTCTACAGGAATGAATCTTGGATCCTGCAGATTTTTCTTTCTTGGAATTCTGTCATTTGTTTGCTTGTTTCTGTTTTGTTTGTATTTGTTTTGGTAGAGTACCTGCTTGAGGCATTTTTTTTAAATAAAAATGTATGTGGGAAATAAAATTTCCTTTTTTTTTTTTTAATTTTTCTCTTGACTGATCATTTGCAGGGACATAGAATTCTAGGCTCAAATGAATTCTAGGACATGGAATTGTCATAGAACTTTGGAAATATTGCTCCATTGCCCTCTAATTCTAATATCATTGATAAAAATCTTTCTGCCAACCTGATGCAGTTGACCCTTGACCAACACAGGGGTTAAAGGCACTGACCCCCCCCATGCAGTTGAAAATCCACGTATAACTTTTGACTCCCCCAAAACTTAACTACTAATAACCTGTTGACCAGAAGCCTTACCAATAACATAAACAGCCAGTTAACACAAGTTTTGTATATTACATGTATTATATACTTTATTCTTTTGCAATGAAGTAAGCTAGAGAAAAGAAAATGTCAAGAAAATCATAAGGAAAATAAATTTACAGTACTGTATTGTAAAAAATCAGCATTTAAGTGGACCCATGTAGTTCAAAGTTGTGTTGTCCAAGCATCAACTGTATTTATTCCTTTGCAAGAAACTTGTTTCTCCAATTTGTCTGTTTGTTTTTAAAGTTCTGAAATTTCATATGGACTTACCTTGGGGTTTTTCTGGTTGATCTTTGTTGGAATTCAACGCCATCTTTAAATTTGGAGCTGTGTTGTTGTTAGTTGTAGAAATTGTTCTTTTGATAATTTCCCCCTCTCCATTTTTGGAATCTGGATATTAGGGGAACATTTGTCCTTCTGTATTTTTAAATTTTACCTGCATATTTTCCACTTCTACCTTTGCATTTTACATTCTGAGCCACTTCTTCACCTTTATGTACCAGTTCACTCATTTGTTCCTTATGTGGGTATGGTCCATACAGTCTTGATGGATTTTTTTTTTCCCATTTCAACATTATTCTATTTCAAGGACTCTTTTTTGGTCTCTGGTTGCTCTTTTGTCATAGTACCCAGTTCTGATTTTTGTCATTAACTTGATATTAGTATTATTATTATTACAGAGCCAAAGAAGCCTAAAGGCCTGTGCAGAATCCATTCAGATAATACTGTCCTCATGTGAACAAAAATATTGTCAGAAACCTTAATTCTGTCTTTAGCAATCTAATTTGCTGTTTAGTTCTTCCATTTTTTTCTTTTTAAAAATTTAATACATTGAGTATACGTACCTGGTCGAAAGAATAGATAGGTCTGCTTCCTGATCTGATTTCCTCCAATTTCCAACTGCCAGAATCAGTCTGGGAATTTTTCACCCTTCAGCTGCTTATTTTGGTATTCACTAACATATTGCTAGATTACATTCTTATTTCTAGATTTTTAAGATTTTAGGTATTACCTAACTTCCCAACATAAAAGATGAGAATTTAGCTCTTTGACACCACACACACACACACACACACACACACTCGAATATGTTCAATTCTCCTATTTACAGTTTACTGAATTTTCTGGTACATATCTCTTTAAAGGCCAATTTGTGCTTACGACCTCTGAAGGACTTATTCCCTTCTTCTAGATACAGGGAATTGTGGCAATCTGGTGGTCTAAGACCATCTAATTTTTTCCATTTAAGGATTATTTTCTACCAAATATTGTGAAATATATACTGTCTATTTAATCTTAAGAGTCTACAACTGAGCCTAAGAGAATACTGTGACAGCTTATTTTCCAAAAATGGCCACAAAAATTCTGGTTCCCTACACTGTTCCAGAATTTTGGCACTCTCCCATCAAGAAGTATAGTGTAGGGCACTTGGTTGGCTCGGTGGGTTAAGCCTCCGACTCTTGGTTTCCGCTCAGGTCATGATCTCATGGGTTAGAGGAATGAGCCCCAAGTTGGGTTCTGTGCTTCACCAGGAGTCTGCTTGAAGATTCTCTCCCTCTGCCCTTCCCACCTCTTGCATGCATGTGCTTGCTCTCTCTCTCTCTCAAATCTTAAAAATAAGTAGTTTATTTTACCTTCCTTTGATTATGAGAGGCCTTTGTGTCTGTCTCAATGAAGAAGAAATGATGCTTGGTTTCTTTCTTTCCTTTTTTTTTTTTTTAAAGATTATTATTTTAGAGAGAACGAGCACATGTGAGTGGGGGGAGAGGCAAAGGGAGAGAGAGAGAGAGAGAGAGAATCTCAAGCAGACTCCCTGATGAGTGCAAACCCTGATGTGGGGCTCAATCCCAGGACCCTGAGATCATGACCTGAGCCAAAATCAGTAGACAGATGCTTAACTGACTGAGGCCCCAGGCGCCACAATGATGCTTGGTTTCTCACTGCTATGGTCTGAATGTGTCCTCCCTCCCCCCAATTCATGTTGAAATCCTAACCCTCAAAGGTGATAGTTGGTGGGGGCTTTGGGACTTGTTTAAGTCATGAGGGTGGAACCCTCATGAATGGGATTAGTGCCTCTAAAAGAGACTCCAGAGAGATTCTTAGCTCTTTCCCTCATGTGAGGATGCTGCAGAAGTCAGCAGCCTGCAAGCATGGTCAAGAAGTTGCCAGAACCTGACCATACTGGCACCCTGATCTTGGACTATCAGCCTCCAGAACTGAGATATAAATGTTTGTTGTTTATAAGTCACCTGTTGTCAAAAACTAACCTCTGTGCCCCAGAGCCAAAACAGAACACAAAGAATTTGCCTGAAAAAGGAGGCTGCAGCAGGCTAATGCCTTCAAAACTGCAGATCCGCCCAGGGTAAGAGGCTGAGGGGTTTTATAGGAAAATACAGGATCTGGGTGTTTTTTTTGGGTTTTGTTTGTTTTTAAAGATTGTGGGAACATGATTACAGCCCCCACATTCAGAATGCAGATTTTCACTTAACCCATATTTTCAACTCTATACTAATCTAACCCAGGCTTTCTACTATTCCTGGTACCCTGTTAAGTCTGATCTTCCAGTTCAGTTGCTCAAGAGAATTAACCTCTGGCCTTCTGATCAAAAAGGCAGAAGGACAAAAAATGATCAGCTGACTTAGTAAGGGCAGAAAAAGGTAATTCAATGATTTTGTACATGGACTTGCAACCAATCATTTTTTTTTTTTTTTTTTTTTAATGTCCCAAGCATCGTCTCTGAATATGAGCACCAGTTCTTCCAGGAACTGAGCATCTTTTCTGGGGATACTGGCCTTTCTCACTGAACTGCCTTTTGCAGGCACTCAGATTAGAGCTTCCTTGGTTCTGCTAATGAGTCAGTCTTTCTCTACCTGCATTTTGTTTTTCCAAGAATTTACTGAATTCTCTTATCCTTTGATTTCTTGTTTCCTGTTTTATTTATCATTGTGTGGTTACACTTTACTGTTATTTTACTGAAATTTCAGGAGAAAATAAATTAACAATCTGCAGTTTTAGCACAAATTCTTCAAACTGAATTGTAAATAATCCATGCATTTCTCTTCCCAATTAATAAATTCTGTTAGAGATTTCTTAACAATAGAACAGATGGATGACCAAACACCCAACAAACAGGACTCTGAAATCAAATAAATGTTTTTAATGTAGGTCACATTTTAATATAGTTTTAAAAACACTTCCAAATATAACTACAAATTTAATCAGGAAAAATACCTGAAAGGAACATGTATCTTAATTAACCATTAGTACATTATTTTAAAGCAATTATTTTCCTGAATCCTTGGCTTACTTCATTGGGTTTATAAAGATATAAACCTACTGATTTTTCTATTTGAATTATTTTGTACTAAATGTAGTTTTTCCCAGCTGATAATTATAAATAAACCTGATAACAAAAATCACATCTTAAATAGGGAAAAAAGTTTCCCTTAATAAGTTGGTAAAGACTGTAAGTTGATAACTTTGAAACTTCTGATTTACTATAAAGTAGCAATTAGTAAAATCCACACCCTCCCCTAAATTCAGCTTTTCTATTGCAAAAATTTTTATAAAAAATGTACTCTGAGTGCAATAAAATCTTCATTTTTTAAAAATCAACAAATAGACATACCAAAATAATTCATCGTGACAATCAGAACGAAGAAAGATTTAACAGTACCATGTTTGCTAAGGAAAACATTACTGTGGAAGGCATCCAAGGAGTCTAAAATGGTTTTGCTGTGGCAACAAGGCTTCAGGCTGATGCTCATACTACTGTCAGAAAAGCTTTCCCCTCTTTACAGTGAAACATCAGTGCATATTCCTTTACATAGTAAAAAACTTAAATTTTTAAAAATGATCAATTTGCTTTAAAGTAATTAACTCACCTTCGAAACACAGACTGGCTATGATAAATTCATTATTTAACAACTTGGGTATTTCTAACAACCTAGAAGGGCTAAAACTCATTGAAGGGTCAGGAAGTTCTAATGCAGGTCAGAAAAGAGGGAGAGAAGTCCAATGCTTTTTGTGGAATGGAAGAGCAACAATTTTAATATCTATTTTAAAATACTGAAACATTTTGGGCTCAGTCTCTACTACTTTTAATAAAACACAGCAGTAAACCAAAAATATTACAACATGAATCCTATCTCATTCTCAAAAACAATTTTCTGCTACATACATAAATAAAAAGTGCTTGTAACTAATAATATACAACACTAAAAAAAAGTCTTGAGATCATGTAGGCTTATGTCTCATTGCCAGCAATGAGAGTGGTATATGCTAAGGGTGTCATAATATTTACAAAAGACAAAAAAATATATATATATATATATACTCAATTATTATTTCCTATGGTTCTAATGTTATTATACCATTGAGCATAAAATAATCTTTTAACATGGTAATTAAACAGATTATATTATGGAAGAGTAAAAAGCAAGGAAATCCTCCTTAGGGATTTCTGAAGATTAAGTGTTTCTACTAGTTCATAATGAAAAACATGAATAGAACACAATTCTGGAAAAAAAAAGACTAATTTATTTGTTTTATAAGATAAAATATGAGTGATCTTAGTTTAGATGCCAAGAAGTGATAGCTTAGGGTGTCATCTTAACCAAGAATAAATTCATAGTATTTCTTATTCACTTAAATAAGACAGGAAGGGAAATTCTAATTCCCGCCACCCGCCTAGTCACTTCAAAAATTCTTAAGAAGTCACAATAAAAACATCCTGGGTTTTTGGTTACTCTTTAAAGTAAAAATTTCCCGATACCCTGGAAGCAATGAGTTCAATTTGGTGTCTTCTTGTATTCTGGGAAACAACAGTAAGTTTAAACCGACATCTCAGGCTTCAAATGCTGTGACCAATTATTTGTGAGTTATAATCTGCAGGCTCCATTTTTAAAATATGTGGGATGACACTGTCAATTCGTACATTGCCAATGAGACCTTTGAAAAACAGTTCTTCAGTGATGGTAGCGTTCATCAGTCTCAAAGCAGGCAATCTGAGTAGCAGTCTGGACAACCTAAAAAGGGGAAGGAAAAACAAGGGTGTAAATCAAAAAATGATTTGGTAGAAAAATAGGAGTAATTTCTGCATGTATATTGGTTGTGGTCTAATAAAGATCTAATTTTCAAAAGTTAAAAATAAAAACTTAAGTATTCTCAAGCCTTAAAGGTTATGACAATCATCTGCATATATACATGCAGTCTGACAGACTTCACAGGAAAGCTTTGCTCTTAACTACTACACTGTGTTGCCTCTACTTGGCCATATGGACCATGGAACTAATAAGTTATTTATTTGTTTATTTTAAAAAAAGATTTATTTATTTTAGAGAGAGTGCCTGTGCACGCACGAGCAGGGGGAGGAGAGGGAGAAGGGGAGAGAGAGATCTCAAGCAGACTTCCCACTGAGCTCGGAGACCGACACGGCCCATCCCACAACACCGAGGATCATAACCTGAGCTGAAATCAAGAGTTGGACACAACCAACTGAGCCACCCAGCTGCCCCACCATGGAACTAAGTTATCAAAGTACAGATCAAATTATACACTTAACAATGGCTTAGAAGGGGCTCCTGGGTGGCTCAGCCGTTAGGCGTCTGCCTTTGGCTCAGGTTGTGGTCCCAGGGTCCTGGGATTGAGCCCCGCATCGGGCTCCCCGCTCGGCGGGAAGCCTGCTTCTCCTTCTCATACTCTCCTTGCTTGTGTTCCCTCTCTTGCTGTCTCTCTCTGTCAAATAAATAAATAAAATCTTAAAAAAAAAAAAAAAGAATGGCTTAGAAATTCAGTTGAGGTTGTAAGAACAGCAATGCTTTGTGTTATCAGGACACATGGGGCTCAATGGTAATCAAAAAACAAACGGAAATGGTAAAACAGGCAATAGTTATTATTGGGAAGACTGGGAAGAGCAAGGAATATGGAATCAAGACCACTGGGTTCAAATCTCGATTCAACTACCCCTCTATCTATGTGAATGTGTATTAGCCACTTACTTACCCCTAGTCTCTCCGTGTTGTGGTAAAGATTAATGAAACGATTCCTACCAGTTTTTTTGCTACTGAGGATCTTAAAGGCAAAACCATATCTTGCATAAGGTGTAAGCTGAAGACTGCTATCCAAAGATAATTTATTATTTTTAAATAAATCAGAATGTAAGAAACTGAGAGAGTTCCAGAGACCAATCAGAGCAGCTGGAATGTACTGGAACAGAGGTCAACCAACAACTATATGTCAAGAAGGAGGAAAATTTAAATACTATATTTGTTTGTACAATGAGGTATAAAACAACTTTTGAAACTTTAAAAAACTGAGAACAATCATAACAAAACCAACAACAACAAAAAATAACTTTCTGAAAAGCTTGGGTATGTGTATCCCTCTTGTATTTCGCACTCTAACATTTGTGACCAACTGAAAACAGGATTACATCACCTTTTTTTAAAAAGGATTTTATTCATTCATTTGTCAGAGAGAGAGAGAGAGCACAAGCAGGTGGAGCAGCAGGGAGAGGGAGAAGCAGGCTCCCTGCTGAGCAAAGAGCCCGATGCAGGACTTGATCCCAGAATCTTGGGATCATGACCTGAGCCGAAGGCAGACGCTTAACCTACTGAGCCACCCAGGCATTCCTAATTCACCTTCTTGTAGCTACTACTCTCCTCCTCAAATTACCCAGCTCTTGTTTGTTCCCATCATGTGAGCCGCAGCAATAAAACTGGTAGGAGGCAGGGTAGGAAAACTGGTTAGATAAACTAAGGGTGATTTTCATGATGGAACTGGCTTATAAATCTATTATTGAATATCTGTAAATAATTATTTTATGTAAAACATTCTTTTATTAGTACAAAGCATGTTAAATTAATAATATTAGTAAAGACATTTATATAGCCCTTATATGTTATACTACATATATGTTACACTATAAACAATATGATATACTATACTATAGGCAGTGTTCTAAGCTATTTATATATATAAACTGATTTAATCATTATACTAATTGTGGGTACTATTATCTACATTTTACAGATAAAGAAACTGAAACACAGAAGTTGAATAACTTGCCCATGGTGATACAGCTAGTAAATGAGGGGTCAGGAGTCAAGCCCTGGTATTCTGGCTCTAACAGCCATGTGCTAGCAAAGCTACTCCCCAATTCCGTTCCTCTTCAAAAACTGAGTTGGATCTTACAAAAAAAAAAAAAAAAAAAAAAAAAATTCTTTTCAAGGGACATCGGCAAGAAATATCTTGGTAGAAATACCATAAACCAAATTTCTAAATTATTTATAAAATAGTTGAATGGCGTTTTTATTCATTCATTCCTATTTTTTCCCTTTCACTAATAAAATTCTTTATTTCATCTGAAGAAAACAGAGTTTGGGCACTAGAGTCAGACAACCTGAGCTCAAAGGCAGGCCCTGTCATCTGTATATGGCCCTGAGCAAGTTATTTAACCTCTCTGTGCCCAAGTTCCCTTCTATAAATTGTAAGAAATACATGAAATACTACCTGTAAATCACTTGCAACAACACACTACTGCTTTTAATAGGATTAGCTATTTCGAAGGTCTAGGCTGACTGAAACACTGACTTACTCTTGGAATGGAAAATAATGAAATAATAGATTCATAAAAGAATTTAAGATGGATTTAATAAAATAGTATTTAACTTTTAGATACCTGTAGGTGTCATCTGGATATGTTTTGGTTATATAATCTTGGAATTCCACATATGCCTTTTCCTGAAATTTCTCAATTTGTTCCATGTTTTCTAGGCCTGGATGATCTGAAACATTAAAGAATATATTGTTACCTAGTTCTGAATGCTCATTTAATAAGGCAAGGAGAGATGAGATAGAAGGGTGTGGGAAGAACAGTTCAGTCAAAAAAAAAAAAAAAAAAAAAAGGCACGCTATCCTATGTGTGGTTCTCTCACTCCACAAATATATTTAGTAACCCACCTACTAAATGCCAGACACTGGCATTTTATCTATTTTTATCTATTTTATCTATTTTTAAAAAGATTTTATTTATTTGAGAGGGAAAGAGAGAGAGTATGAGTGGGGGGAATGGCAGAGGGAGAGGGAGAAACAGACTCCTAGCTGAGCAGGGAGCCCGATGCAGGGCTCCATCCCAGGACCCTGGGATCATGACCTGAGCTGAAGGCAGATGCTTAACCGACCGAGCCACACAGGGGCCCCTGTACTTTAAACCCTTATAACTATTTTGTCTCATATACATATTCTAAAATGTAAATAAATGAGATCACTGGTATCTACTAAAATAAATAGTTTTCTCTATTCCAAAAGTCATGGAAGGGAGTTTGATCATCTTGCTTCAACAGGAACAAAAAATTAAAATGACTTAGCTTAGTTAAAAAAGCATTTTTTAATACAATGAAATATCTTCAGATTATATTCTATACTATTTTTTTCATAAGAACCTTCCCATCATTGTTAGGTAAAAAGATACTTCTGAAATTATCAAACAATGGGCAGTATCTCTATCAGAAAAACTGTAACACAGAAACATGAAATAATCTATATAAACATTTCAGTAATCACTATAAAATTTCACAAAAATGGGAATATTAAGAGAACTTCAATAAAATTATGCCTAAATTAGGCAATATTGAAAAACATGGAAAGCTCTGCTCTGACCAAAGAGAATAAAAAATAAATAGAAAATATTGGGAATACTTAATAAAATAAAATTACATTAAATCAAATCTATGTTCTTTTAATTTTAAGGAAAATGAAGGTGGCAAATTGGTTGTGATTAAAATGGAAATACATGTTATGAAGTTCCATGAACATTTAAAGGAACAGAAAAAAAGGTTTAATTGTCATATTAGTATCACTGAGCTTAAGAAGCAGGTTTCCTCATATAATTTCATTATGATGCACAGGAACAGAAATACATACCAAAATAAGAAATATAGGGTCTAAAAGAACAATTTTTCTTACTCAAAAATTGATCATTGAGCTTATTGTCATTTTACTATACGTGAAAGCTAGAAACTGGCAGGAAAATAAGAGACATTTTTCTATTTGTTGGTAACTCTAATAAGATGTTTAGAAGTTTAACCCATTAACAAACCAATATTCACCTTTCATTTGTCTTCTAATGATGCCTACCAAAATATGCCTAAGAATTTAAATGTTGACATGAACATAATTATGTCATTTCAATGATTTCTTCAACTTTCCTTTTCATACTTAGATCAATGTCTAACATCCACAAATTCACTGATTTAAAGTATATAATACAATAGTTTTTCGTAGATTCAGAGCTGTGCAACCATTACTATGAACTGAATTTTGGAACATTTTTGTCACCCCAAGAGAAACTCTGCGCCCACTGGCAGTCACTTTCCATGCTCCCCCTCCTTAGTCTCTAGTAGCCACTAATCTAGTTTATGTCTCTACAGACTTGCCTATTCCAGAGATTTCATATGAATGGAATCATATAAAATGTGGTCTTTTGTGACTGGGTTCTTTCACTTAGTGTGCAGTTTTCAACCACGGTGTAGCATCTATCAGAATTTCATTCCTTTTTTGGCTGATACTCCACTGTGTGTAGATATTACATCTGGTTTATTCATTTGTCGATGGACACTTGGGTTGTTTCCGCTTTCAGTGCATCATTTCACATTCCCACCAGCAATGTATAAGGTTCCAGGTTCCCCACACCCCCAAATACTGTGTTTTAATTAAGAAGTAAATGTTTATGTACCTGGACTGAAGAGTACTATTGCCTTCAGGTAGGCATATTCATATCCATCAATGCAGAGTTTAACCATGCTGTTACAGAACTCCTGTAGTTTAAAGATGTGCTCCATCAATAATTTTCTTCTTTCTGTTGACATTTTATCTTTAATTAAAAACAAACAAACGAAAGCTAGTTTTTGGCTAAAATGTATGACTATTTTTACCCAATATATTTCCTTCTCATTAATTTCTAGCTTTGAATATAACCAATTTGTAAATGCTTAAAATTCATTATCTCTGCAAGTAAAGATGAAACTAATTAGAGATCTGCAGACATTACTCATTCAAGAAAAAAAAAACCAAGCTGTTAGAAAAAAAATAAAAACAAAAACCCCAATAAATTCAGTGTTTCTTTTCAAGATACATCTTTGAGAAGATAAGCTGTAAAGATAACCTCCTAAAAAACTAGCCCACAAAAGACTCAAATTTTGGTAACAAGATTTTATTTAAGCTTATAATTGGTTGAAAAAAATGAGCAAAAGCACCCAGATTTCTTAAAGTTACCAACACTATTAAAATAAAAACAAATACTTAGCAAAAAAACACAGCCAAGACTAAAGAAAAGTTGAGTATAATAAAGTTTTATAATAACTTTTCAAATTTATTGTGTTTATATTTAAAACACATCTGATTAGTCAACCATAGCTTTAGTGAAGTAGTCTATATATAACCCATCACAAATTTGTGAGAAATGAATCAAGACCGGGAGTCCATATATATAAGATGGAATGTAGTGTTACCTTCTACCATAGCTAATGTTGATGACATTTTAAGGTGATTTTTCTGCCCTCAAACAGGAAGTGGAAGCAGATGATTTAAAAATAACGTAAAACAATGAGATATGGGACATGCTAAGGAAGTAAAACATGATTCCCGATTTTGTAAATTATTTCTAAATTCTCCTAAACTCAAAAAGCAGTTCTTCCTATGCCCCATGGTTAGTCACAAGCCAATTTAAAGTTAAACATTTATAAATCAATGACTGCCTGTGTCCTCAAGTAAAGCCATAATCACCATGGCATCAAGAAAAGGAAAAAGAGTAAAGATTGCTCTCTTTATAGATTCCAATGAACTAATTAAAAAAAAACCAGCCTATGTTGGGACTCAAAGGACTATAATTTTAAAAAGGCAGTTTGAAATTGGTGGGAAGTATACATTTAAAAATATCTGATCACCTCTATGTAAGTTAACCCTGGATTCTTTGTTATCTATGTCCAAATATGCAAAAATTCACAGGGCCTACTCAGAAACAGCCGGCCACACTTAAATACAATTGCTTCAATTTTGTTATGCTCTCATTTGGAAGTATTTTTGGGTGATTAATGGGTGAATTTATCAAAATGTAAAAGTTATCTCTAGTAAAAAGGCTGTTGGTATCTAAAACATTAATCAGCTATCTAACTTTAATGATAAATAGTTTATAAAACTGACACCCCCTAATATCCTAGAAAAGGAAATAAATAAGATGCTCCTTACCCTGTTGAAGGCTACTGTGAAGACAATTGACAAATGTTGCTAATATAGTTGCCACATTCATCACCTGCCAACACTGGGCAAGACCAAGAGTAAAAAGTTCATTCCAGTAAGCTTTCACCAGTGATATGCTATTTTCTTGTCTATTAAATGAAACACAACAAACACATAACAGATATTAACATGTATTTTATAAACTTTAAAACTTTTTTAAAGATTTTATTTATTTGAGAGAGAGAGAGAGAGAACATGAACAGGGGGTAGAGGCAAAGGGAGAGGGAGAAGCAGACTTCCTGATGAACAGGGAGACCGACTCAGGGCTCCATTCCAGGACTTTGAGATTATAACCTGAGCCGAAGACTGGGCCACCCAGGAACTTATAATTAAAAATAAAATATTAACTGAACTAAAATTATCCTAGAAAGACCACTGGACATGGACCCGATCAAGTCTGTCTTTTGTATAACTGATAGCAATTGATGAGGAAGACTTAGAAATTAAAATATTTGCTGGCTTATTAATCAGTCAGTTAGTTTATAAGAACAGTTGCAGGTAGTTTCCAGGGGCGCCTAGGTGCACAGTCGGTTAAGTGTCCGATTCTTGGTTTTGGCTCAGGTTGTGATCTCAGGGTTGTAAGATCAAGCCCCTCGTTGGGCGCTGTGCTCAGCATGGAGTCTGCCTGAGAATCTCTCTCCTTTTCTCTCTGCCCCTCCTGCTCATGCATACTCTCACTCTCTAAAATAAGTAAATAAATCTTCAAAAACAAAAACAAAGACAGTCGCAGGTAGTATTTCAAACTAAAAGTTGGGGCTTTAATCCCACATTTCATGGAAACAAATGGAATAAAGATTATTTAAAAAATTTTTTAAAGCAAAAGCATACATTAAAAACTTTCCCAAGTTTTCTTTTGCTCTAAATGCAGGTAAATGCTTTTTTATGAAAGGGCAATTAGAATGATTTGATGACAGGTAAGCAACTGATTTCCTGGGAGAAATGGTTTCTTCTTCTTTTTTTAAGATTTTATTTTTTTATTTGTGAGAGAGAGCGAGAGCGAGCACAAGCAGGGGGAGGGGCAGAGGGAGAAGCAGGCTCCCTGCTGAGCAAGGAGCCTCATGCAGGACTCGATCCCAGGACCCTGGGATCATGACCTGAGCCAAAGGCAGAGGCTTAACAAACTGAGACACCCAGGAGTCCCGAAATGGTTTATTCTTTAAGCCTGTTTCAGATGGGATGTTAGTATCCCTATAAATGAGATACTGAGAATTTTGCTAGGAGTAATGAAAATAAGAAAGGTCCCTTCCCGAACTTATTTATTTATTTAAAAAAGATTTTATTTATTTACTTGACAGAGAAAGAGACAGCCAGCAAGAGAGGGAACACAAGCAGGGGGAGTGGGAGAGGAAGAAGCAGGCTCCCAGTGGAGGAGATGTGGGGCTCGATCCCAGGACTCTGGGATCACGCCATGAGCTGAAGGCAGACGCTTAACGACTGAGCCACCCAGGTGCCCCCCCTTCCCGAACTTCTGAATAAGAAATCTCTAGAGCATGAGAGAGCAGAAAAAATATTAGAAGTCAGCCAGGATTTTAAAACCTAGATCATCCACTGATTATCCATTTGAAATCTGTCTAATAAGCGTCCCAGGTCTCAGCTGCTTAGTTATATAAAATGATGAGAAACTATATGTCCTATACCCTGCTCATAGTTATTATGAGATGTAAATATAAGAATTATGTGAATAAGGGATGACATAAAGTATATGCCAGACACTATTCAAGGCACTGGAGAAATAGGAATAAACAGGATGGATTAAGTCTGCCTCCAAGAAACAGAAGGTAAACATAAAAAAACACCACTTCAAATATTTTATACAAATATTATATACACACACATATGATTATATACACATCAGGTTATTTTCGGGGAATAAAAATTCTACATTACTATAAAGTAGGATGATGCATTAAAAAATGGGGGGGGTGTTCAGGTAAGATGGCTAGAGAAGGTGCGTCTGAGGGGCCAATATCTGAGTAGAGAAAGATGGGAAAGAACTTAAAAAAACAAAAAGATCTAGGGTATTGCCAATTTCTTATAGCATTCAAAATCTATTTGAAAATGAAGTTTAAATGAAAAGAAAATCAGTATTTTTAACTCTCCATATAGAAAATGATGTAAAATTTAAATCTTTAAATCAAAGAAGATAAAAGAGATCAAGATACTATTTTTATGTATCAGAAAAGACAGCTAAAATCCAGAATTGAGGAGGGTGTGAGGAAATAAGCATTCACTCTCATATAAGCATTGCTGATGTGTTAACTGACTCAACATCTTTTTGGAGGACAATTTAATACTATCTCTCAAAAAACTAGAACATACACCCTCTGAGACTTAGCTATTCCACTTGAAAGAACCTATTTTATAGAAATACACAAAGTAGGTAAATTATGCATAAAATGCTACAGTGCTTATTGTAGCACTGGATAAAATAACAAAGAAAATTAGCAAGAACCCAGTGTGTACTAATAAAGGATGAGTAAATCAATAAGAGATCCTGTAAAAGAGAATACTAGGCAAACATTAAGGAGAATAGAAAAAATTTACATACGCTGACATAGGAAGAAACCCATCTTATTAATGTAAAAAGAAAGGCAAAGAATAGGATATGCAAGTGTGTACTGGATTGTTAAAATATGGCACTGAAAAGATCTTGCAGGACACCAAACTGTTAATAAGTGGGGTTAGTTACCTCTGGAGAATGAAGCTTTACTTTATATTTCTGTACTTCAGTGTTACTTTAAAATTTTATAAACAGGAGGAAAAGGTTAAAAGCAAACATGATGGGAAAATTCACAGTAATTCAGTTCTCACCTTAACCTCTGATTCTGAAGTTTTAAAGAGGAAACAGCTAACCAAGGTAATTAGTGGACACAGGACAGGAAAATGAATGGAGCCAACTGACAAAAAAAAAACCCCAAAGCTCTTTCTGGTCTGTGCTACACCTGGTAGGAAGAAAGTCCTCTGACATTGTTGTGGGAGACTCAGAGAAAGGGTTAAGGAGTAATCGTGCAGAGCGTGAGGGACACCAAAATTGTTATGCGTACCCTAAATGATGAAAAGTGGCAACTGAGGAATAAGCCACCAGATTATTTTGTTTCCAAAGGAAAAGTGAAAGAAGTAAATATGGAGATTAATTACAGAAAGATATCTATATTTACATCTTCATCCAAAACAAGACCCCAAATATCCTTGTAGTATAGCTAGCTATGCTGTTCAAATGTTTTTAAAAAGTTCATTAGGAAAGGAAAATAGCAAGTCTTTTTTAAAAAGAAGGTTCCTAAGAGAATGAAGGAAAATGAGTATTGATAATCTAGTTTGCAGGAGCCCTGGATGAGATAATTTACACTCATCATCTCAGCTAAGTAGCCTTGCCAGCAAAGAAAGCATTTCTGCTCTTAATTTACAGATGTAGAAATAGAGCCTAGATAAGCAGCAAAGCTGGCAGATGAATAAATCCAGAATTTGAACCCAGGTGTTCAAAATCTATGCTTTTGTATAAATCATTAAAATTATAGCATTAAAATGCTAAAGTCAAATTTCTCAGTAGAGACTCCCCTTTACAGCTAATAGTTTGTGATGGTAAGGGCATGTTTGCTATCAACTTTCTTCTGTTAAAAACAAATAACTATTGTAATCACATTATACTACCTATTTTCAAAACATCTTTTCTTTGAAAAGCAAAAGGAGCTGGAAAAGGATAATTAAAGTAGCAGTCAGGTACACCGAAAGCAATGTCAGTGTTAATTAATAGAGGCATTAGATTGCATAACAGTAAATATGTCAACTTCTTTTATTAAATACATATAGGTATTTTTCTCTAACTATTCTTCTATATTGTTAAGTTCATTAAAATATGTATATAGTACTTATAATTAGAGATCAGATCATTCTTTATACTATTTATTTTGATAAAGTAATATGACTTTCGAAGTCACTTATATGTGGGGATAAACTAACCATTTGTCTTCTACACAAATAAACCCAAGGCATTATACTTTACCTAGCAGTATGTGTTTGAAAGGAAGGCATGGTCCTTAGGGAAAAGTAGCCAGTGATACGGCAAAAAAGTTGGTTTTATTTTTATTTTTAAAAAATGTTTAAATAGATTTTATTTATTTGACAGAGAGCACAAGCAGGAGGAGTGGCAAGCAGAGGGAGAGGGGGAAGCAGGACCCTGGGATCATGACCCAAGCCGAAGGCAGTCACCCAATAAAACTGGTTTTAAACCCACATCTATAGTAAACATTATTTCAGTGGGATTTTAAAAGATTCAACTTGCAGGGTTAGCATTTATGGAAGATTTCTTAAATTACTCAAAAAATAAAGTCTCCTGTGACAAATAGTGGTGGTTTAGAACTTTGGGTTGTACTATGAGAATCCAGGTAGAGAGGACCGCTGACAAATCATGCCAAGTGTCCATAACTGAACCTACTGCTGTGTGATCACCTAAATTATGCAGGTAGAAGTGAAAAACAACTGAATTCCTGTAAGTTTTGAAACTACAAATCTTAAACAGAAAATATCCTGGTAAAACATAAAGGACTGTACAATACAAACAGTATTAACCACCCACTGCTTGAAAAGTTTCTTGAAGCTACTGTTCTCCATTCAATAAGTAATCAAAACAAACTTGACTTATATTAAATGATTAATGTTGCTTATCTGTTTCTCCTGTAATATTAGGGCTTTGTTCCCAAGTTTTGTGTCTACGGATAAAAATGCCAACAATGTCAGTTTCTAGGAGACTTAGAATAGCTTTTATTACCACACAACAGAATTTCCCACGATCAGTACTTAGTCCTCTTCCATCTGATTAACTCAAACTAAATGATGTAGATGGGGACAGTAAGAGTTCATGTCGTGATTAATGGCCTCACATGCTACACCATGGTTAATTTGGATTGCAAAGAATCCTGTGGCTGTTACATTAAACCAATTTTCAGTCCAGATCAGAGGGAAATGTGGCTGCCACTGTAAAACTGTTTTATAACTGGAAACCTCAGGTTTTATTTTTGGTTTCTTTAACATTTGGAGAATGTTTCCATAGGATATTCACACTTAATTTAACAGAAGTACTTAAGATCAATAGTGTTATATAAATACTTCAAGAAGTTCAAAGCACTCCCTAAAAATTGTTCCTTTTTTTTTTTTAACTATAACAATTGATAGCCTATTATAAAAAATATCACCAGGTTACTTTTCAACACAGAAGTACTCCAGTTACAAGCTTAGGGAAATAATTAAACCTAATCCTTTAAAATAAACTGCTAATATGTAAATTTATACCATATTTTAATTCTTTGTTAAAAAAAAGCAGACTGGAGAAATTCTGAAAACTAAATGTTCTTTGAGAGAAAGGGCTAACAATAGTTCTAAAGGCTAACTACTCTACATCAGGCTTTCAATCTATGTAACTATGTTAACTATGTGATTTAATGCACGGTATACCAAACACCAAATTATAGTGGGGTTCTATGTGTGCTTTTTTTTTTTAAGGGGGCTCCATGCCCAGTGCAGAGCCCAACATGGGGCTTGAACTCATGACCCTGAGCATCAGGATCTGAGCTGAGATCAAGAGCCCAAGGCTTAACTGACTGGGCCACCCAGGCACGCCCGTGTATGCGTTTTAAAGTCATGACTGAGATATTTCTTAGTCATATTATAAAATATTCTGTAGAATTAAAGGATGGACAGTTATCATTCCTATTTGGCAAATGGGAGAACAGAAGAACAGGATACGAAAGCACGTTATTTATGAAATCATATTGGTGAGTAGGGCCCTGTGACTAGAAAAACACTTTTCTAACTATGAGCTTAACTGTTTCCATGATCTCGTTGCCTCTTCATACCAGTTACTTTAACGCAATCTAAACGAATTTGGCAAACTTCAGGTAATACAGATGTAATACACATTACTGATGTGTTCCTTAGTGGTAGGTATTTCCAAATGATCACTGTGGTACTATGGGGTCTACATTTTCTCCCCCTTCCCCACTTTTTGGAACCACAGATTGGAAAACAATAGTTTTCCACTGAAACATCCACTGTATGCAAGTTTCAGCTCCTTATGAACATGCCTGAGATGGACACTGAAACAGCAGGGCTCGGTGGGGGGGGGGGGCGGGGGACGACAAACCCAGGGCATACCTCCAGCCTCCCTAACTTCAGGGCAAAGACAGCCTATTACAAATGCTGGCCATGATTTATCAGCTCCACTGCATATATTCCGTTTGAATTATTAACTCAGTCAAATTATGAAACATTGATACTCTTCCTACGTAAATATAAGAAAATACTAACTGCCATAATTTGTCACATAAATAAAAAGACTTAATAACGTTATACCATTTTTTTCCCCTTTAATGCAAATCCATCCAAAATAAAATTTCTTGCTTAGTATATATTTGTGCGATAAAATCACATTTATACTCAAGGACTTCAAAACACTTACCCTAGAGCCTGGAAGGAAGGAATCGAAAGTGCCCAGTGCATTGATAAGAACAGCAGTCTGGAGGCAGACTCCCCAATGTAGTGCACATTCAGGTACTCAGGCATAGGAGAAGGCATGGTGAGCTAGTGTGAACAGGGACTGAGGTCAATTATCTCTAATGATAATTTCTTTGAAAAAGTTACATGTAAACATATCAAATATGAGTTTGATATATTCACCAAAAGGCAAATCTTGAAATAATCCAAGTTACTGGATTTTACAGCTGAAAACAGGATTTAGAATGAGTAGATCATAGTTGCTAACAAAGCAATATTCAGACAGTTAGAATCCCATTTAATAAATATCAATTATGACATTCTCTGGTAGTGTTTTTAAAAGTTATTTCTGTTTCGGTATAACAATGTGCTTTTTTTCCTTTCTTCTCTTCCTTTATCAATAATGGTATATAACGAGTTCAGTTTAAGAAGCACTCCTATATGTTAAATGTTCCTTTCATGCAGGCTATGGGGAATAACAAATTCAAATTGTATAGGGTCAGGAGAATAATGAGGGAAGTGGGCCTGCTGGTGCCATCTGGGAAGTGCATACTCCCAGATAAAGGGCACAGCTGTGCCTCGAATTCCATATTCTGAAATCACATGGCAATTTGGACTAAGGACTGCGTGCTCTATTTTTCAAAGAGCAGGTTCTGTGTGAAATCTCCCCATTTAATCTACAGGTAAAACAAAATGTGTCTGTGGCTATAATACTCACAGGCTGTCAGTTTGTACTGCTGACCTCAGGTAGTTATTGTAAGTGCATGTCAACTGTTGAAAATAAATATCCCACATCAAAACATTTCTAAAAGCATTTCTGAAAAGCTTGTTAAATTTTCATTGCTATAAATGAAATGTAATTTCATCCGTAAGAAACACTAACCTAAATTTCTATCATGAAGGAAAATAATCTATGCTATAGAGTACTTTATAGGCATTAAAATTCATGAATTGAGATGCAATGGGATAGGAAAAAAAAAATACCTCACAGACATCTAAGTGGAAAAACTATGAAACAATATGTAGATGACCCAATTTATGTTAAAGTGAAAGGGACCGTGTGTGTATGTGTGTGTATACACATATGTACATATAAAAAGGACAGAAGCAGCTCTATCACACAGTTAAGAGTGGATACCTTAGGGGTAGAGTAGGTGTACATACCCGTACGTATTTTTCTGGGGAATGGATAGCTTTAATCAGATTCTCAAAGGTGTCTATGATACCCAACAGATCAAAAGGTTTTCATCAAAATGATAAAAAAGTTCTCCAGAAATGATGGATAAAAATGTAAAAGACATTAACTGCCTTTGTTCATTACTAGCCACAAATGGTTTATCTATTTATAAATGGTGCCAACTAATAAAACAAGAGAAATCAATAGTTGAAATTCCATGTATGAGAAATATATATATATATATATATATATATCTTTTTTTAAGATTTTATTTGAGAGAGAGCGAGAGAGAGAGTGAGCATGAGTGGGATGAGGGGCAGAGGGAGAAGCAGACTCCCCACTGAGCAGGGAGCCCAATGCAGGGCTCGATCCTGGGACTCGGGACTCCGGGATCATGACGTGAGCCGAAGGCAGACACTCAATTGACTGAGCCACCCAGGTGCCCTGAGGAGAATATTTCTTATTTAAAAAAAATTTTTTTTTGAAGATTTTATTTTTAAGTAATCCTTACACCCAACGTGGGGCTTGAACTCACAACCCTGAGATTAAGAGTTGCACACTCCACCGACTGCGCCAGCCAGGCACCCTGAGAATACTTTTTAAATGCTTGAGAAATGTTTACTGGAGCAGCAAATTAAAATGCCACTATTTAAAGAGAATCTTAAGAGAACCGTCGGCAAGCAGATATTAAACATCTTAAATGTAATTATCAGGATGCAATTGTTTCTATACGTAAGTATATAAAAAACAAACTGGGAACTATCATATCTTTTCAAAACTGCCCGGGGGGGGGGGGGGGGAGTAGGGGTAAAAAGCCTGAAAGATCAGGGGAATTACCAGAGATTACTAGTTTTAGAGGTTTGGAGTAAGTAAGATGCAAAACAACAACAGTTGTTTAAACAGTTTAGTCACTTTAAAGAAAGTAAAATAGTTACAGTATTAAAAATTAGACATAAGGGCTAAAAGATACAGATGCACCCTGATTGACACAACAGTGGTGGTAATGTTGAAAACTCTATGCTTTAATCATAAAATTGAAATCATTTGCAATATATACTAGAGGAATTCATTATTTAAAAGAATGCCATGCTGTATTATAAAGAGAAGAAATATCTCATAATTTATCTGTTTTAATACTTAATTTTCTTAAAGCAAGATACACCTCTAGCATCAGTGCTGGCTTAAAAAACAAGAATTTATTCAACAAGTCTTCTAGATTGCAAAGACAAAGATTTCTTCCTCTATCTAGAGAAGATGAGTTTCTACTAATGATGTTAAAGAGCTTCCCCAAATGCCTGTGGACTTTTAGGTTTACAAATTGAATTACACACATTTTTAAAATTATACATGTTCAGTACATTGAGATGATTTTTTTTTTTTTAAAGTAGGCTTCACCCCCAGCATGGAGTCCAACACAGGGTTCAAATTCATGACCATGAAATGAAGACTTGGATACTTAACTGACTGAGCCACCCAGGTGCCCTAATATATTGAGATGATTTTTAAAAGAGTGTTGACATAACCAAACTTGGCTACCCATTTTATAAGTTACTTGTCTACCATTACCTTTCTAGCACTTTCTGTAATTCTGTTAATAAGCTAAATGACAGAACTTTAAAAAAGTCATTTGACTTGAGTTAGATCATCTGAATTCTACTTCCAACATGTCATTAATTTGCTGCGTGAACCCAGATAACCATAATTCAGCAAACACTTACTGAGATCTCTTTCTTTTTTCTTCTAAAAAGTAAATTCAACCCCCAACATGGGGCTCAAACTCACAACCCAAAAATCAAGAGTCACATACTCTACCAACTGAGCCAGCCAGGTGCCCCAACTGAGATTTCACTGTAAGGTACTAACCTAAGTGCTGAGGCTTCAATAGAAGAATAAAACGGAAACAGAATGAGCTACAGAAAGGGCTAAGAAAGGGATGGCATTTCTGATAAATGATGGGCTACTGAATCAGAATGTGGAAGGTCCTAAAAGGTCATGGACTTTATCTCAAAAAGGCAATAGGAAGCTAATGAAGGCTTTTAGGTAGCAGAGTAACATAAATGGGCTGATTTTTTTTTAAGATTTTATTTATTGGGGGGGGTACGTGCGCGCGCGCACACACACACACACACACACACACAAACACACACACACAAAGTGCAGAGTCGGGCAGAGGAAGAAGGCGAAGCAGGATCCTCACTGAGCAGGAAGCCTGACTAAGCGGCTTGATCCCAGGACCCTGTGATCATGACCTGAGCTGAAGACAGACGCTTAACGGACTGAGCCACCCAGGTGCCCCATTAACTGGGCTGATTTTTGACAAACATCATTCTGTTACTAGGGCACAGGACAAGATGAAGAGATTGGAAGCAAAGATATTACTCTAACAGTTTAGGTAAGAAATTTTAAAAGGCCTTGAAATATGGTGATAAAAATGAAGACGAAGGGAGAAATTCAAGCAAAAGAATGGTTAGGATTCAACAGGGAATGCAGGGCAGTGAGGCGTGGGGAGAATGATGATGACTCCCCCCAACATCAAACACGGCGACCAGAAGGACTATGGTTTTAATACTGAGATGATACACATGAGAGAATAGTTTTGGAAATCACCTACCTCTGTCTCATACACTTATTTCTAAATGGGAATTCTATCCCCTTTGATGATCTATGTAATCAAATTGCAAGAATCAAGAATAAAGTACATGAAATCACACCAAAAACTCTGAAATTTAATAAAAATATTTAATATTTTTGTTGTCCTAGATTCTCCAGACCAAATTCCAAGATGCATTATTAGACTATTTCTCCTTTCTGTTTGGATTGTTTTGAACATGACACTGAAAACCTCCAAATCTTTTTTCATTCACAAAACGACAATAAAAATCCAAACCTTCACAACCAACTGTGATCAAGGCTCAAATGTAAGAATGTATACATGAAAGCATGCTGCAAACTACACCATAATAAAAATGCAAGTCAGGAACAAAATGCTATTTAGCTCAGTTGTTAAGAGAGAATTGAGATTTGATTACAGATGTCAGGTTTTGAAACTCATGACTGTAAAACCTCAATGAGAAAGCCAACTGCAAAAGTACTCAGCTGGGAAGTGAGGTAAAAGTAAAACTCTTGATTTCACAAAGGGTGTAAACAAGCATCAGAGAAAGAAGAAGCTGCCTTTGTCAGGAGACCAAGAAACTTCACAGTGCTGATTCTGAGGACACCCAGAGAACAGAAGGTCAAAGACTGTATGGAAAAAAACCAATTCCAGAGACAGGAAAAAGTTCTAATTTGCCTCACTCATCTGTCTGTAACAAATATCTAAAAGAATCAAACATTTTGAGGACCAGCATCAACAATTAAAAAAGGCCTTTTATTTTCTATAGAAAGGTAGAAAATAAAAGTGTAAGACAACAAAAGCACGTCTTTTATTTAGAATAAAAAAGAGCAATGGGGAAAAATCAGATTTGCCTCGCTCCACCCTCGTCCATAGCTCCTACCATAATTTTTAAGGATGACGTTGATTATTCCCATTATCTTTTCTTACAGGCCCCACAAAAAATTTTCATACAGTACAAATAAAACATTTCTAATTTTTTCCATGTAGGTTATCTTTGGTAAAATTCTACATGAAGATTGGTTTCACTGTTTTGTTTTACTGACTATATCAAATTACAGCAATTTATTAAGTCACTGAGTTTTCTCTGTGGCTACTTTTCTACCAAGTCAAATTTTACTAATGTAAGTTTTATCGTATGTGGTTTTAGCCAATGTTAGATTTATGTTATTTGTAGCAGTCACACAAACCACTATTTGACAACTGTTTATATTTTTATTAGAAACCTGTGGAAACTTATAATCTACGGTAAAGTTATATACGATTTCCTTCAGGTATTTCAGGACTGCTGTGTATTGCTAATTGAAATCTCCTATATACTTTTAATCACTTTGCATACGATTTGCTGACAGTACTCATAGCTGGCAGAGAGAAGATAAAGAGTGGTTAAAATGGAGGGGTCAAAACATCAAAGTCTTAATGTAGGGCCTCAATGATCAGTGTATCTATACCTGTAGTCCGAACATTATTTGAATGACACAGTTATTTTCTAATATTCTATATGTATTATTTCCATCATAAACTAATGTATTTAGGGGAGCAAAAGAGAAACTACAAATGTACCTCCTCCAAAATGGTTAAAATGTAAAAAGTTAAAAGCCAAAAATTAAAATGTATTAAATTTTTACATTCTTGATACTGAGAGCTAGCTAATTAGGGCAATACATAATAAATGTTACCGTGGTAAGAATAACTGCGTCTCACATACTGGTTTACACTAAAGCACTGAACAAAACCGGTGTATACAAACACGATGAAAGTCAATACATAGAGTTAACAACATCCGAAACTTATGTCTAAATGTTCTAAAAGCTAGCTTTTATAGACTTAAAACCACTAATCAATATTATAACCATGATTTATAAACAGGATGCTTTATTGAGCCATTACTTTATATAGCCAGATGTGCATGTTTCAGCTGCTATTTTGAATTCTATCAGGAATATTTCTGACTTTAAAAGCACAACAAATATACTTTGATTTCTATAGGGAAGATCAAAATGGATAACACAACATAAACATTATATTAAAAAATATGGAAATACCCTGAAAGCTACATGTGAATCGCTGAGAAGTGGCCCCTCTTTCTCGATGTAATTTATGCTCGAGTCTCCAGCAATTAGGTGTACACTTCCTTCCACGCCCTCTACTGAGCTCTGACAGGCTGTGCTCTCTCCAGGAGTCAATGCTTTTGCAAGAGTGTCAAATGCCCTATTAGGAGACATCAGATGCTGTAAGCTTGGTCAATTTCCACAATAAAATAAAAATTCTACATAAAATTGTAGAAGATTTAGGCCTAAAAAAGTTATTGAGAATACAGAACTTTGGTGTATCACTGATTACTCTATTTCGGTGATATCTATACCTGTTTCCAAAAGCAAGAAGTCAAACTTCAATATGCATAGTATGAAAAGCCGTCTTATATTAATGTATTATCAGAGAATTAAAGTCTTTAAAAGATTTCTATGTAATTACCAGGAGGAAAAACCCTTTTACTTTGGTCTAAAAATATGCTTTTACAAGTTACACATTTGATACTACAAGATAACAGCCCATTTACTTTACATACAGAAGGTATTTATAAAGAATAAGGGCAAGAACGTAGGTCAACTTGACTGCTTTCTACACAACACAGATTTTAATTTTATTTAAAAATTCAGAAAATATTTTAAAACTTCCGTTAACACAGGTACATCTAATCTGTAAGAATTTGAGATTAGGATGGCAAATAATGAACTGTCAGCAAATAATTATTTAAAATAGCTCCCCATATTTTTGAATGAGAGGAGAGGCCTTTTACAGTTCCTTAAAATCTTATGTTCAAGAAAGTACTCTTAAGAGACTCTTAAAGGCAGGTTCCTCAACATTTAGATGATGAACAATGTGAAAAAAGCCTCAAGAGATCCAGGTTTACATCCCATGTACTAACATCAAGAGAATGAAAAATAGAATTCTCATACAAGTTTCATGAAGTATAACTTAAAATGGTAGTTGATTCAATTAAGTCTTTTAAATCTACTTTCATCTTGAAAAATTGGTGGGGAAAATGAACATGAATGCCTAGGGTAAGACAAATGTTTAACTCTAAGTACACAGAAGATAAAATAACACCATTAGCAAGAAAAAATTCTTAAATTTTATGAATACATTTCTAATCTTATAATATTCATTTATTGCTCATTATTTACAATGTAACCTGCTGAATAACACTGTACGCTGAATGCACTTTTTCAGTTAAAACTTACCATGCTTTAAATTTTCTAAGTCTAACAGAAATAATTTTCTGAAACTTCTGTAAATCATATTCAACATAAGAATATTTTAAGACATACTAATAAGATCAAAACAGACCTTACCTTGAAACATCACCATTGGTCTGCATTTCTTGATGAAATTCACATAAAGAGGTATCACCATTACTTAAGCTTTCAATCACAGACATTTCATTACTATTCTGAGAAAGATCTTTAGTTTTTCCAAGATTTGCTAATGATGTAACCACACTGGCCAATGTACTTAAATCTCCCTGACATGATTCAGCCTTAAAAAAAAAAAAAAAAAAAATAGTATTTAAATCTGCAAATTGGTATCAGAGAACTTTTTGTCTGAATATCCAATTCTAGATTATGAAATGCCAAAATTAAAGCACTCTACTTAAGATAAATGAAACCTATAAAATAAAATCAAAGAGCTCTGAGCTTTTAGAAACTTCCTGAGGAAAATGTAAGTTTAAAAGCATCGGGTACATTTCCTAGGAAATGCTTACATAAAAATTACATTAAACCAAGAACTGTACTTAATGACTAATCTATTCATATCAACAATCCCTTCCTCTGTGAAAGGATCTTAGATATCTTTTAAGTTTTTTTAGAATTAAAATTCTGACAATTTCTAAAACTTATTATACGAACTATAAAGTTATACAGAATATATTAAACTAATAGCAGTGAAAAGAGAAAAAAAGGTAAATGTATTACTGGACAGAATTCTTAGAATGCCAACTTTCACCAGCCACTGTGTTAAATGTGTTAAATACCAGGTGCTATGTAGGTGAAAAATCTCTTTACATATTTAAGATAATGTTTTTTGTTTTTTTTCTTTTAAGATTTTATGTATTTATTTATTTGAGAGAGAGAGAGAGAGATTGAGAGAACAAATTGGGGGAGGGGCAGAGGGAGAAGCAGACTCCCTGCAGAGCAGGGAGCCTGAGTCGGCACTTGATCCCAGGACTCTGGGATTACCATCTGAGCAGAAGGCAGATGCTTAACTAACTGAGCCACCCAGGCGCCCAAGATAATGGGCTTCTGCTATACATTGCATATTTTCCCCACTTGTCTTTAGCTTTTATTTTTGTTAGTGATGTATATATTCTTTATTCACTAATTAGCTATAATTATTTTGTGAAAAAGTATTCTCTCTCCTTAACTCTTTGACTATCCAGAAATATAATTTCTGTAGGAAAGGCAGATAGATGCTTGATTTTTCCTTAATTTATCAATTTTCAGAGCAATGAGTCAATGCCCTTAGCACCTCTACTGGTGACAGGTGAGTTTTAAGTACCATTTTAAAGTCATAGATTTTTATATATTTGATGTGCTTAAATGGATCATTCTTTTTTAAATACTCAAATTATTCCATCCTAACCTAATGAGGTCCCTTCAGTTGCCTTCTATGGCCAATTGACAGAATCCTTTAATGGAATTAAATTCTTCCTTTATGGTTTTTAGTGTTTTTAATACTAAGAAAATACATGTTTCATTGATGTTTCATGTTATATCAATTCACCAGTTTATGTGAAATTGATTTTAGTGAACAGAATGAAACAACTTTTGTGCTTCCCAAATTACTGAATGGTCCTAGAATCATTTCCTGAGAAACCTACCAGTTGTGGAGTTCTTCTTGGTTCCTACTTATAAATGTATTTTATTTAATCCTCATAACAATCCTGTAAATAGGAATCATCATCCCTTTATTACTGACAAGAATTTTCCACGGTCACTCCAGCAGAAGACTGGGAAGTCAGGTCTGATGAAAGCCTATGCTCTAACCACTGTTCCAGGTTACAAGAGTTAACATTTTTAAGTGTTTTAATTTTCAACTAAAACTTAAACACATATATTCTCTTCCATTTTAACATTTTTAAGTGTTTTAATTTTCAACTAAAACTTAAACACATATATTCTCTTCCATTTTATAACATGCCTATCTAGCTAAGATTTTTAAGTTTTTGTCAATGAAGACTCTTAGGCAATGTGAAAAGACCTTATCTCGTAACTTGACAGTTTTGAGACTGTTTGTCAGAAACACCACACAAGGTTGTTATTATAATTTAATACAAAGACATATAGAAAACTTATCTTCTTTTCCTAAAGGAGGTAATACGTCAGTGCAATCCTAACTACCATTCTAACCTTGATTCACATATACAAGGCAAAGCAAAATCTTATAATTCCAAAATATATGGTAAAAGGTCAAATCTCCCCACTTAGTAACAAAATGCTAAAGCCCATGGTCGGACACTCTTATTTGCCCTATTTTACAGATGAGGAAGGAAACTGAAGCACTGAGAGGTCAAATAACTTGCCCAAGGTTATGCAGCTAGTAAGTGGCAGATGAAATTTGATTCCAGAGCTCAAGTATTAAGAGTACCTTAAGAATATCAAACAATTAAATATATAATAAATCTGGCCATAAGTAGAATGAATAATCTTATAGGTTATATGAAACCAGATCACATCACAGGCTGAGAGAAATACTAATCATAGGCTCCCGAAAATCTGTTTCTAGACATGAGTCTTCAGGAGAAATTGCTTTTCGTTCTCATAAGGGGTTTCTGAACACTGCAGAAATTCCACATTCTCCATCTAAATAAACTTTTTTTCCTTGAGACTCCTTGCTCGATAAAGAAGGACTCCAACCTTTAAGAGAAACCAGATAACTTAGACACATAATGAAAGCTCTTGCAATCCTATTCCTACTCTTGACTCAAGTCAATGTTTTGAGTAAAAGGTGGGCTATGAATTTCTCTTCACCTGAAATATTTTAAGTATTTTGTTACTATAAAATCTGAAGGGAAGCATAAAAGAAATATTAAGAATTTTGTACTTGGGGCGCCTGGGTGGCAAAGCTAATTAAGCATCCAACTCTTGGTTTCGGCTCAGGTTGTGATCAGCTCAGGTTGGGTAACCTTGGTCATAAGATCAAGCCTTGAGTTGGGCTCCACGCTCTGCACGGAGTCTGCTTGAGATTCTCTCTCCCTCCCCCTCTGCCCCTCCTGCTCATGCTCTCTCTCTCTCTCTAAAATAAATAAGCAAATCTTACAAAAAAAAAAAAAGAATCTTACAGTTAATATAAATTTCTATTTCTGAGGACTTTCGAGATGAAAGAAACCTAGAAGACTTTTGTCTGTCACTTTCATTTCGAAGCTATAATTGTCCTAGTAGAATAATGAACTTTTCTACTGATAGTTATTCATATATGAGGACACACAAAATGGAGGCTATCCTGGTCACAAATCTAAACCCAAGTCAGCATGCACTTACAGGAAACACCTGTCAAGGAAACCTAACATACACCAATCACAATCTGCAACTCTGCTTTAACTAGCTCACCTTACCCTTAGAAACAGGACCCACTAGCCTTACAAGGAAATCTTCAAGCTCCTAGCCAATAAGGTCATTTCCATATTGCTGCTTCTAATGTTCTCTAAAACTCACTCTTGCCCCAAATCCCTCAGCAAGAGTGCTCTCCTCATCTATGGATTGTTTTCCCTTGAATAAAGGCATCACATTTTTTACTGAATTGTTTTAGCTGTCATTTGACACTATCAAATAGTTGATCATTTATTTTAAAAGGAAAAAAGCAATGTGTAACAGGGAATATTTAAGATCAAATCAATTAACCAAAGTAACAGTGGAGATTAAGAAAAGGAAAAAAATATTAAAAGCTTAAAAAATTTTAAGCTTTAAATTAATTGCACTAAACACACCTTATCTGGTGTCATCAGCACAGTTGACTCAGTTTTTATTCCAGACTGGTGAATATTCACAAACATTCCTGAATCTAACAGTCCTGCTGACCTGTAACAAACAAGTACAAATTTTAGCCTTAGTTTCACTGGGAAGAAAAACAAATGACCAGCTACTTAATGTCTGTTTTGCTTGTTTTTACTATACCTTGCAGTTTCACTATCTGTTACAAAAGTTGGAGTTGCAGCTAATGGACTTCGAAGGTCTTTTCGGATGTAGATCTTTTCTGTTGAAGCGGCACAGTTGGAAGATTTTTCTCGTGATACTTCAATAGGTTTTCTTTCACACTGAACAGCTACAAAAATGCATTGAACTATTACATCACAATGCGGGATTTATAGGCAATTATAAATGTAACCTTTTGGTCAGCAATGCTGCTCATAGGAGACAGTTACCATAAGTGAACTCTAAAGATAATTCTTAATTTTCAAAATTATTTCTAACTTCAACAAAGTTGCTTCAGAGTAGTAATTTACATCCCCTGTTCTCTTTTCTCTCCCTGACCCAGCTGTGGCAGAAATGTAGAGAAATTCTTATTTTTTAAAAGCTCGCTGTCAAGAAGGAAAAACTGAAGTTAGGAGTCTCTTACCTATCTGTGTGAGAGTTAAAAAAAAATTTTTTTTTGACCAACTGAAAACAATACTAATAGCCACAAAAAGTTAAATCTTTTTTTAGTTAAGGGCAGGGAGATTTTTAAGAAGTAATTCAACTGTTTAATCTTCACTTATAAAATATAGGTAGTATATGTCACTTATTTTATAGGAATTTTATTTCATGATACTTAGGAGATAGCATAGTTTTGTTGTTAAATGTATATTTTCTGAGAAAAAAAAATCTGCCAAGATTCAGATCCAAGTTCCGCCACTTATTAGTTATGTGACCTTGGGCAAGTTACTCAATCTGTTTACTCAAATGTAAAATGGGTAAGAGTAGTACCTACTGCATGGAGTTTTGCTATGAGAATAAATAAGTTAATTCATATGCTATACACAGAGTTAGGCATGGTGAGAGCTCAATCAATATTAGCGACCCTACTTATCACCTTAGTAGTTTAATCGAAAACTAAACTGGTATCTAGTTAGTTGTGCTTTTTTAAAAAACCATGTTCAAACATACATACATGCACAGCATATAGGCGCTCAATCGATATGTCGTTGAATGAATAAAAAATACATGCATATGTATACACATTTCTAAACTGTTAGCTGGAAAATTGTAAATTAAAAAGCACATATATTGACATATTGTGTTAATTTTGATACACTTTTGGAGGTTGCCTGAATTCTTAAAATTATTTTCTCCTTTAAAGCTAATACATACAGTCTTGTCTCATTCCAAACGCAATACATCTCTGTAACCTGCAGTATTGACAGCGGTTTCGATGGTGTTTATTGATAATACAGTCCTTTGATCCTCGACATGAATAAACTAAATTTTTTCGGATGCTTCTTTTAAAAAATCCTTTGCAGCCTTCACAGGTTACTGCTCCATAATGACGTCCTAGAGACAGATGTTTAAGAAAACACAAAAGTCACATATTTTAGAACAGAAATGGAAATAAGCCCACTACTTCCCTTTAAGTAACAACAATATATGTGATGAAACAGAGATTTCTGAGTTTGTGACATGAAAATAATTTTTAAGAGTTACTAAACAGAGAATGAAACAACCATATTCTTTGATAACTTAAATAATATGAATTTTTAATTCTGTAAAGTAACCTTAACAATGATATGGAAAATTTCGGCAAGAGGAAAAGCAAAACAACCCATAGTACCATAAGTAAAAAGTATTTTCACTTCTGAGATCACTTACAAATTATAATTCTTCTCTATATTATTTAAGGATATTTTATTCTTAAAATTCTGCTCTAAAAAAAGATCTATCAATTAGTATTTGAGCACAGTATTCTCTTGGGGGGGGGAGGACAGAGGGAGAGGGAGAGAAAGAACCTTAACCATGCTACACACCCAGTACAGAGCCTCCATGGGGTTCAATCTCATGACCCTGAGATCATGACCTGAGCTGAAATCAAGGGTCAGACATTTAATCAACTGAGCCTCCCAGGTACCCCTATAGTAATCTCTTCTCATTGTGGGTTCCACTTTTTAAATTTCTGGAGAAATCTGTGACATTTTGATTAACCTACCACTTCACGGGCCCTTTCTTTGATACAACATCTATTAAATTGAACATATTCTGGGAAAAGCTGTAGTGGAGATTTTTGCAATGAAGCTATAGAAAAGATTAAAGATTATATATGAGTGAACACAGGTGCTTTCCTCACATAAAGTAACAAGGAATGTAACTAAAATGACATAACCCTGAGTACTAGTAATAGTACTTGGAGAAATGCTGCTCAGCTATGCGCAGTATTAAATAAAGAGTAACCAGAGCTTTTCCACCTCATTAATTCAAGTTACTCTATATTCCTGGACTAGCAACAGGGCTCAGCAGGTAAGTGAACAACTTAATGTTATGTGTTATTAAGGACCACAACTCATTTTTAAGCAATTCCTTTGACAAAACTGATTTTACTTTCAAGAAAAATTTCCACATATTCAGTTCACATTTAAAAAGCAAAACTCTTTGGGGCACCTGGGTGGCACAGTTGATTAAGACCCTGACTCTTGGTTTTAGCTCAGATTGTGATCTCAGGGTCATGAGAATGAGCCCTGTATGAGGCTCTGTGCTCAGCGTGGAGTCTGCCTGAGTTTCTCTCCCTCTCTTTCTGGCAACCCCCCACCCCTGCCACCCAAATAAATGAACAAATCTTTTTTTTCTTTTTTTAAAGCAAAACTGTTTTTCGCAATTCTTCAAAACGTGCATTTTATGTCACTGCAAGATCAAATTAAATTGCATTCAAGTAAAAAAAAATCTTTAGGTGAATAAAAAGCTTTGGGGGAAAAATCAGTTAAATTTATAGGCTTCAAATATGAACCATAAAAACAACATGCTCTTTTCTTTTTACTTTCAGAAGAAGAAACATGGTAGTGTGGTAGTTATTTTAATAACACAACACATATAGAAGGTTGTTTTTAAAATGTTACCTGATGCTTTGTCTCCACATACTACGCAAAGATCAAAAACCTTATTTGGTCCTTGGTCTGGGGAAGAATTATCTGTTAAGAGCTAAAGAAAACCCCCCAAAACAAAAAACAAAACAATAATTTGTTAATAATGCTCTTAAGTAAAACAAAAGAACAGCCAGTCTTAGTTATTGCTTTCTTTCTTGTAAGTTATTCTGAAACTTTGAACTCTATTATACATATATCAATTAAACTATTGTTAATTTTCTTTATATGTAAGTAAAAATTTCAATATTAAAAGGAAAGATAGGAAGAATACCTTTTAAATTTGTTCCATAACAATCTCATTAAACACTGTTAAGTACTCAAATACATGAGTACCTAATGTATCTTACCTATTAAGCACTTTTTATTCGTTATTCATTCAACACATCAAATTACTTTGATTTGATTACTTACATCAAATTACTGCAGCAGTTATTAGCCCTATCATGACATGTCTTTGAACAGCTCAAAATTTTTTTCACATGGTAAAATAAGCTATAACAGCATATAAAGATAACTTAATTTTTTAAATAGAAAAGTAGTTAAAACTTTTTTGAGTTATTTACTTATAATTATGGAAATGACTGATAAAACTTTTCATCAGTGAGTTGTCTAAGATTTGGATCAGGTGTAGTCGTAGACAGCCCGGACTGCAGATTCTGATAAACGGTAGCAAGCTAGTAGAACTGGGTGGAAAGGCCTTGGGCAAATTACAAACCCTCTTCAACCTTTTTATCATTTCCTTTCAATCTTTTGAAACGTGAACAAATTAATTCAATCTCAAAAATGTGATAGGGCATTCACCATATCATCTTCCCCTGGCTTTAAAACAACCCAGAAAATAACCCTCCACTTGGACTCTTTTTCTTCTCTTAGGGGTGTGAATGCCTTCAGGAGTAATTCTGATTTTAAAAACTTCAAACAGTCCTTAACAATGCTGTCCCTTGCTATGTTACAATGGCATCATTTCTTCTTATATCATGATAAAAATTAGTCTTTAAGAGAAACTTAACAACAACAACAAAAAGCTGTCCTTTGAAAGCATCTATGAAAGGCATCACTCTTTTCCTTAATAGCACATCTATTGTGAATGGTGCTAATCTTTCATCTGCTATTATTCCTAAGGGTAGGAGAAATATTGAGAGATTAAGGGACTTGCTCACGTGCTTTAGGTCACTAGATCAGAAATCCAATCTTCTTGGCTCAGGGGAATTCTATCTTAGACCTATTTCTTTTTCTTTGCCCTGAGAGGTGATCCATAAAGTAGGCAAAGTGCCAATATTATCTTTTTTTCTTAAAACAGAGAATTATTTTTTTTTAAAAAATAACTTTACAGTGGAGAAATCTGATACACACTACTTCAGCCAGGTGGTCAAGATCAATGTCACCAGTTATAAAACATGATGAGAGTAAGTACACGTGATATGATGTGATGAAAATGGCACTTAACCTCTGTGATCCTCCTCACCAAAACCAACAACCCCAGTCTAATCATGAGAAAAACATTAGTCCAAGTCCCCATAGCAGGGCCATCTACAATATACCTGACCAGTACACCTCAAAATCGTCAAGGTCATCAAATACAAGGAAAGTCTGAGAAACTGTCACTGCTAACAGGAATCTAAGAAGACATGATGACTAAATGTAATATGGTATCCTGGAACCAAAAAGAATATTAGGTAAAAATCAGGGAAAGCTAAAAACATCTACGGATTTTAGTTAACATCAAAATTAGTTCACTAATCATAATAAAGGTATCATATTAATGTAAAATGTTAATAGGAGAAATTGTGTGTTGAGAGGTTATATGGAAACTCTGTACTAACTGCTCAATATTTCTGTAACTATGAAACTGTTCTAAAAAATCAAATCTGTTGATAAAAAGAAATTAAGGTATTCATGATGTTATATATTTTTTTAGTGACTTGTCTTGTTGATAAAATAACTCCTTATAAATCCCATCCACTTTTTACTAGCTGTTTCTAAAAGAAATATAAATAATGCAATTAGAAGAATAAACAATCTATCAGGATATACAAGCAAAATTTTGTATTTTTTTTTTAAAGATTTTATTTATTTATGTGACAGAGAGACAGCCAGGGAGAGAGGGAACACAAGCAGGGGGAGTGGGAGAGGAAGAAGCAGGCTCCCAGCGGGGGAGCCCGATGTGGGACTCGATCCCAGAACGCCAGGATCACGCCCTGAGCCGAAGGCAGACGCTTAACAACTGCACTACCCAGGCGCCCCAAAATTTTGTATTTTATAAATTAGTTTTTCAATCCTAAAAGGAACGTTCTTTGATCAGGTTTTCATCACAAAATAGAGAATTCAATTTTAAGCAGGCACTCCACCAAGAAGTCTCCAAAGGCAAACTTAAGGGTTTGCTGGATTTGTGTTCAATCACAGCAACCAGCAGTGATAATATCTACATTATCACAGGCATGCAGTGTGTATGAGCCTTAACTCTTTGAAAAATACGTAACTAGCAAAAATTAAAATGATGTGCAGTTAATCTAGACCACTGACTGACTCCCAGTGTCAGAGCAGACGGTGGGGATAAAACTGTCTGCTACATCACGGAAGACAGAGATGACAACCAAGGAGGCAAAGTGACAAAGATGCAGCCAAATACCGACTTCTGGTTTTGGCAGCTTCTTGTTGCCCAGGCAGCGTGGTCTTGGGAAGTGCCGCTACCACAGCAGAGGCTCCTCATCTGGCAGCTTCCTAACCGTGCAGAAGCAGCAGGTCTCTTAGAAGCCGGTTCTGCAGCATGTCGGAGTGGTTGTTCTTGGAAACCTGACCTGGAGCTGTAGCTTCAGCCTTCCCAGTAATTCTGTGAGTTCTCTATACCCTTTATGAAACACTTTCCTGGACAAACTAGCCAGAGTGGATCTTACTATACGCAACGAAGAACCCCTAGAAAATATATGGATGTGAGGGTGTGTGAGGAAAAGTACAGTGGCATATAGGAGAGGGCAGTCACCACAGATAATCTGCACAGCACATAATTTTATGCAACATTTTTTTCCTACAGACCATGTAGGACGTAATGTATTAACAGTAGGACTTATACTTATGATGTGCTTTTTAATTCTTTCAAGTGTAAGATGAAAAGACACTCTAAAGTTATTTACCTGGAGATGTTGTGCAGACAGATCAGGAGTTGTAAAAAATAACTGATTAACACCTGCTGCATCTGGAGTAGTGAGGAAAACTTTCCCTGGAGTGGAATCTTGCCTGGCCAGAATGACTTTGCTTGGGGTAGAGCCATCATGATTTGTCAGAATGAACTGCTTGCCTTGTGTATTATGATCAAGTGCCGTCACGATCTGGATTTTCTGGCCAGTTTGCTGCTCGGTAACAATCTAACACAATCACGTCAAATTAGTAATCAATTCCACTTATCTTTTTTTTTTCTTTTTTTCTAAGGGCACAATTTTCTCCTACCTTCAGACAAAGCTAGGAAAGCATACCATTACATATATATTCAATACAATACACATACATACATACATACCTTTTAAACTAGCAATTCTACTCCCACAAAATCCCATCCTATAGAAAAACAAATGTGCAAATAAAGGTACAATAATAAAAACATTTGGACCTCACTATTTTGATTCCTTCCTTCCCCTTCCCTCCCACCTTCCATTTAGACAAATGTTTACTGGGTGCATTCCATTTGCCAAGCACTGTTTGTTCTGTGTCCTGGAATATAGCAATACACAAAACAAAATCTTTGTTCTCATAAAGCTTTTATTTTAGTGAGGAAAGGCAGATAAAAAACAAGCAAATAATATTGTCAGAGGGTATCAAGTGCTACAAAGAAAAAATAAAGCAGGGTAGAGATGGTGAGAGTTACTGATGGAACAAACGCCATGAGGAGATGACATTTTTGCACAGGCCTGAGTGAAGTAGCAGACCAAAGCTTAGGACTAGCTAGAGGAAGTGCATCCTCTACCTGGGATACAGGGAGAAGGCCATGGGGCAGGAAGAGTGTTTCACACATCTGAGGCAAGAGGCACTGCAAGAGAGCTATGTGAGCGACACAGAGTGGCAGAAGGGATTATGGTAGAAGATGGGATCTGAGCGACAGCAGGAGCCACATGGCACAGGGCTTTGTAAAGACTATAAACTCTGGATTTCCTCCTGTGTGAAATGGAAATCCACTGGAAGGTCACAGAGGAGAGCGGCAAGATCTTTTTCAAAAATTCTAGATTTAGCGTGTAGACTAGCCTGTGAGGTTGAAGAGAAGAACTACGGGAGACCAGAAAGGATGCTACTGCTCACACACTGGCAATATCTGGGAATTATATATGGGCAGAGATGCTGGCAGGGGACAGGGTAGTAGCCATGCTGGAGGAGAAAAATGACTGGATTTGGGATATTTTATGAAGGGAAATGTGACAAGATATGCGGACGGACGACATGTGGAATATAAGGAGGGAAGAGTCAAGGATGACTACCGGAGTTTGCTGGGGCAGCTGGGAGGACAGGACTGCTACCTGCTGAGCTGGAGGGGCCTAGGGAAGAGCAAGTTCATGGATAAAGAGAACTAGCCCAGCACTGAGGGCTTTTGTTGTTGCTGAACAAATATTTTACAGAGTAACTCATTAAGCCAATTTAATACCTTGGTTCAAATTTAAGATGGTGAAGTTGGTTTGTTTCCAACTTTTTCCCATTTCTCTGAAATTATTTTCAAGATTCTTTTCTATGCAAAATTGACAACAAAGTTCTGAATTACTAATTAGTTTTTGTCTAGAATAGAACTGTACCAATTATAGCTGCTGCCAATTTGAGTTTTCTTTGTTGACCATTATTGCCAGCATGTCCTATTTTTCTGGGTGTACTTTTCACTGTTGCCAATTTTATCTTACATAGGTTATTTCCACCACCATCTTCCCTAACAATTTTCAATTTTACCTATAAGATGTGAATTTGAATCAGTTCATTCATAACAAATTTTACCATGTAAAGCTTAAGCTGTTGTAGGCTTCACTGTGGATTATTTCTATCAGTAATATTACTGTGAAGTAAACAAAATTCTAATGGCTGACAAACATTTCTCAGAGAAGAGCTTTAGGTGTATGCAACGTGTGGTAGTTCTTTGATAGCACATTCAAACTTGACAGGTGGTAGCTTTTTAAAGACTAGCTGCAACGTGAAATCAGAAACTGTATTAAAATCCATTGCTCTATCTTGCAATTTGAATGGATCCTTCACTTGTCAGTGATTTTATAATATTACACCGGCCCACTGAGTGATGTACATCTTTTATATGTTGACATGTTTCACATACCATATCATTACATGGCTGGTAGCCCCCTGGAAAAAAAAGGGCAATGAACATTTTAGTATTATTATGAAAATAGTTTTGACCTTGCTGACTCTCTGAAGAGTCCCTAGATAGTACCTTTAAAAACCTCTGGATTATGGTACCTCTTACTAAGGAATAGGGCATAATTGTTCCAGGTCTCATCACTGCTCCATAACTCTTCATTCGCTGTTTTTCTTCTGCACTCCCATAATACTCTATACAGTCATCTATCATAGCCCTTACCCCTGTACTGTGACTGTGGGATGATTCGACTATTTCCCATTAGATTTAAAGCTACCTTAAAGTTGAGAGTATCTTTTATTTCTGTACCTTCAGAACCTAGCATATACATTTGATTAACTGAGTTTTATTATTATTTTTTTAAAGATTTTTATTTATTTATTTGATATAGAGAGAGACAGGCAGTGAGAGAGGGAACACAAGCAGGGGGAGTGGGAGAGGAAGAAGCAGGCTCCCAGCGGAGGAGCCTGATGTGGGGCTCGATCCCAGAACGCCGGGATCATGCCCTGAGCCAAAGGTAGATGCTTAATGACTGAGCCACCCAGGCGCCCCTAACTGATTGAGTTTTAAAACCATTGTATTTATTTATTTGAGAGAAAGAGAGTGCGTGCGAGAGCACAGGTAGTGGAGAGGGAGAAGAAGGCTGTCCATCGAGCAGGGAGCCTGATGTGGGGCTCGATCCCAGGACCCTGGGAATATGATCTGAGCCGAAGGCAGACGCTTAACCGACTGAGCCACCCGGGCGCCCCTGTACATTTGATTTAAATAGGTCTGATGGATCCGCAAATGAACTGTAAATCAAACATACCTCTCCCATCTGTTGTTCAATAATTTGATGTGCAATTTCTTCTATGGTTGCCATGTTTTAATTGCCAAAATGTCCTGCCAGAATAAAAAGATGCCTTTTCACAATTATACTCATAAAACATATTTACTGAAGAATTTATAAATGAAGTCACATGATAGCTAAGATTTATTTCAAATTAACCCAGTTGGGGTGGGTGGGGGAAGGATGGAATAAACAAGAGACTGGCTGTGCACTGACAATTACTGAAAACTCATGAAGTTTATACAGGGGTTCATAAAATTATTCTCTCTGCTTTTATATATTTTGAAAATATCTATTTAAAAAAATGATTCAATACTAAACAATTTCACTTTTCAGAGACACTGAAGACTAACCAGGACAATTCTATTACAGATCAGGAGTAGTTTATTAATTTAAATAAGGGTAACCCTATCTGTAAACAAATACGTCACTGTAGCCCTTGACACACTCTTTTACCAATGTATTGTAAAAACTGACAAAAGAATTGCATTTGTTTGGAAGGAAAGAAGATTTCTCCAGAATTTTGTGACTGTTCTTCATCAGTGGCAGTTTCTCACATATTAAGGTTAATTTGCATTTAAGGTAAAACTTTCTCCAAATGGACTTGAGAGTCTGAAAGATTAATGCATTGACTTTGACTTTTGCTTTTTCTATCAATAGACAAGAATACAGAAATTATTTCTGACTTTGTCACATTATATAACATCTGTCATAAATTCACTTTAGTTGTACTAAAAGCAATGTTCAGGATTTAGCTTTACTCAACTATTTCTTACTAGTTTGAAAAGCAGTGGCTTCATCCTCTCTGGAACTGAGGAAACAGAGCTGTTCCCTGGGCCTGTGTCCTCTGGGCCCAGGGTGGCAGAGGAGGCCCTGCCAGTCTCTGACTCATCTTTGAATCTTTCCTCCCTTTCCTTGAAGGATAACAAATGTTTGAAACTGAATAGCTCCACTGGCCCATCTAGAAAAATCACCCAAGTCCGACAGTTTTTCTTCATTTCATCCCATCTATGTCCCCTTCACTCCAAGCTGGCAACATTTCTGCTGATACAAAATTCTCAGAAATCTTACTGCCTTCCCTGCATTCAGGGGGTGGAGGCCATCAGATGCGAGCCCTCTACAGATCTCTCCTGGATAACCCCATCCGGGCTTCTGTTCAGACGGGTGACTGGATCCATAAATCACACATCCCTAACTCTTCAGCAAATGGTTGTCCCGTCACACCCAAGACAATCTCTCCAGAAAACACCTTCTCTTTTTTTGCAATATGAATAGGGTGACTATTTTTAGAATCTTCAAGTCCTGGTTCCACTTTTCTTAACAATTCCTTCTTCAATTTATCTCTCTTTTCACATTTTACTATAAGCAGTAAGAGGAAATGGCCAAGTCTCCAACACTCTGCTTAGAAATCTCCACAGATAAATAGCCAAGTTCATTGCTTACAAGTTCTACTTTCTACAAAACACTAGAACGCAAGGCCAAGTTCTTTGCCACTTTATCATAAGGTTCATTTTCCTCTAGTTACCAATACTGTAACATGCTCCTCATTTCTGAAACCTCACCAGAAGTACCTTTAATGCTTATTATTTTTTAAAAGATTTACTCATTTGAGAGAGCGTGCACACACGTATTGAGTGTGTGTGTGTGGAGGGGTGGGGGGACGGGGAGGGGCAGAGGGAGAAGGAAAATTCCAAGCAGACTCCCTGCTGAGTGTGGAGCCTGAGGTGGGGCTTGATCTCAGGAGCCCGAGATCTTGACCTGAGCTGAAAACAAGAGTGAGACGGTTAACCCACTAAGCCACCCAGGTGCCCCTTTATTATTATTGTTTTAAGATTCATTATTTGAGAGAAAGAGGGAGTGCCCATGTGTGGGGGGAGGGGCAGAGGGAGAGAATCTTCAAGCAGACTCTCTGCTGAGTACCGAGCATGAAGCACCAAGCAGGGCTCGATTCTACTGCCCATGAGATCATGACATTAGCTGAAACCAGAGTCCGATGCCCAACTGAGCCACCCAGGTGCTCCTAATGTTAGTTATTTCTATCAGCATTCTGTTCGCAAAGCTATCTGTGTATCTCTAAGATATTATATTATATATTATATTATATGCAACTTTTCTACAGTTCTCTTTCTGAACCCTCACCAAAATTGCCTTTGGCATCCATATTTCTCCCAACAATCTCTTCAAGGCAGTCTAGGCTTTTTCTAGCTTGCATCTCAAAACTCCTCCAGCTTCTATTGGTTTCCCAGTTCCAAATTTTTAGGCACTTGTTACAGCAGCACCCCACTTCCCAGTACCAGAGTCTGTATTGGTTTGCTAGCGCTGACATAACAAAGGCTAACAGGGCTGCTTCTGGCTGGGTGATTCAAACAACAAAAATTAATTTTCTCACAGGGGCACCTGAGTGGCTCAGTTGGTTGAGTGTCTGAGTCTTGGTTTCCACTAAGGTCATGATCTTGGGGTCATGAGATCAAGCCCCATGCTCAGCTCAGAGTCTCCTCGAGATTCTCTCCCTCTGTCCCTACTCCCCTCCCCCTGCTCACGCTAAAATAAATAAATCTTTAAAAAAATTAATTTTCTCACAATTCTGGAGGCTAGAATTCTAAGACAAGCTGTCAGTAGGGTTGGTTTCTGAGACCTATCTCCTTGGCTTGTAGCTGGCTGTCTTCTCTTTGTCTCTTCACATGTCTTCCCTCTGTTTGTGCCTGTGTTGTAATCTCTTTTAATAGGGATAACAGTCATATTGGATTGGGGCCTACCCTAATGACCTCATTTTAACTCAGTTACCTCTTTCAAGGCCTCATGGCCAAATACAGTCACATCTGAGGAACTGGGGACCAGGACTTCAATATGAATTTGGGGGGGGGGGGTTGCAATTCAGCCCATAACACTTAGGCACAAATCTAATAAGAAACACACACAATATATATAAGGAAAGCTTTAAAATACTACCTAGAGAGAAGAAAAACTAGCTGAAAGTACACCAAAGAAAATGATTATAGTGACTACCTCCAGGGAGAATGGAAGTTTGGCAACAGGGGTAGAATGCAGACTTACTTTTCACTGAGTAAGTGTGTTTCTTTTAAATTTTACCTGCAAGTATTACCACATACAAAAAATTGTCAGTAGAAAACAAAAAGCCAGTTTAAAGGAATCTTTTCCAGAAATCCTAAAATCTACACAGCGTTATCAGCACATTATACCCAAAGAACCTATTTCATAATGAAAACTTATGTAGATCAACTATTTGTATATATTATTAATGTTTGATTACTTAAAAGTGATGAATAGAAAGGACTGAAGTCAAATCTCCGCAGTATTATATGAGTAAACAATTACACTAAATCAACTATCATTTTAGCCAGAGACCAAAGAGCATTAGGGTATTATGTGTGACGCGCGTACGTGCATGGTATATATGCATGTACACATTCATGCTTAACTGTATACTTTGTCATCAGCAACACTACAGGTAAAACAATGCTAAAGGATTTGAATGTTAATATTCTTGGAACAAATAGTATTCTTGAGTACGGAATTCAGGGGTATTCGGAATTTTTTTTTTTTTTTTTTTTTTTTTTTTTTTTTTTTTTTTTGCTTCTGAAGAAAAGAGCAGGAAATGACAATGGATTCATGACTGTTGGATTTACAAACTCTGAGCTTAGAGAATCTGACAAAAGCTACACACCCTCTTCAGAAAAACACACATGCACGTATTCAGTAGATTCCATTTTGTGATCCAACACATCGATTTTCCCCTCCCTCTCTCTTTCTTTCTATTTGTATTTGGGGTGAGAGGGACACGGGGAGGAGAGAAAATCTTAAGTAGGCTCCATGCCCAGCACAGAGCTCAGTGCGGAGCTTGATCTCACAACCCTGAGATTATGACCTGAGCTGAAATCAAGAGTGAGCTTAACTGATTGAGCCACCCAGGCGCCCCTTCCTACTTCTTTGTATATAAACTTTACTGCAGTAGTCTAGAGCCCTAATCGCATATTGTTTTATATATCCATATAATCCAAACTGGTTAGCAAAAGAATTCTTAGGGAAAATTTTCGAAATACCTTAATGAACGTATACTTCAATTTGTATTGAGTAAAACAGAAATGAGAGGAATTTAGGGAATAAATTTGACCAGAAAGGCAGACTAAGAACAATTTTTCCCCTCTGGACCCCTCTCCAACCAAACATAGAAATGTATGGTGCATGTGTTGCAATGTCAAACTACTTTAACCTACTTGTAAAGCCTGTTATGTGTCTGTAAAGTCTGTTAGGTGTCTGTCAAGCCAGCTTATAAACTTAAGATTCAAGTCTAGAAAGGCACAGACACAATGATATAAAGTCAAATCTATAATCTCATTTTCATTATTACTTTTCTCATTAAACTATCAAGGAATACATATTTATATGTAAATAAATCCACAAAATATTTCAAATACATCATATAATCTTGTTCATTAAAAATTTTTTCCACCATTTGCAAAAAGGAGGCAGACTATCTAAATTAATAACAAATTATGGGATGCCTGGGTGGCTCAGTTGGTTAAGTGTTTGACTCTTGATTTTGGTTCAGGACATGATCTCATGATTGTGAGATGGAGCCCTGTGTCGGCTCCACACTGGGCATGGAGTCTGCTTAAGATTCTCTCTCTCCCTCTGCTTGCCCCCCCAACCCTAGTGTGCTCTCTCTCACTCTAAAACAATAAATAAATAAATTACAAATTGTATCCAAATGCATTAAGTTTTACTAAAATTTAGAAATTCCCAGAGGACAGTATTATTCACTCTGATAAACGAAAGTATTAGCAAGGGGGAAATGATAAAAATTGGTTAAGAATGAAATAGTAATTGGCATAAAATTAGGCATTTATGATAATGCATTAGTCACTTCGGTTGTGATAAAGGCTCAACTATGGCTAGTTTAAGCAAAAAGGCAGGGGGTGGGGGAAACAGGATACACACTGCTAGGACCCAAGCAGCCCTGATCTTGGGAAAAACTGGAGCTAGGGTTTCTCAGGAATCTCCTTATTTCTATGTGTGTGTGTGTTTTTTTTTTTTAATTATCTCTGTTCTTATTCTCCCTATGTGGCTTATTTTTTACTTTGTAGTAAAAAACCAGGAAAGGAAAAGTAGTCTTCTCTGATCACAATTTTAAAATGTGGGTTAATAGATTCTGATGGGCCCAGCTTAGGTTATGTGCTTATCTTTGGAATTAATCACTGTAGGCAGGCCAGAAGAGGGAAAGGAAGGTTAATACGATTGCAGGATTGGCAACTTCCACTTTTAGAAGGTCTATTTACCAAAAGATGGAACACTAGCTACTGATATCATGAACCAGGCAACCACTTCAATTTGTTTCTACTACTGACACACAGAATTCTTCAATCAGAAGTCCACTGAACACTAAGCTACTCAAAAAGCTTACTTCAGCACTAACTCTAATTTTCTGTTGTCAGTTGGAGAAATCCCCCCAAAAGAGAAGGGTAAAAAACCCTTATTCTTATAAAATATTCTATCAAGAGTTCTCCTTTTGGCTACTTCCAGATCAAAGTTCTTCTAATTGCTTGCTCTGTGAGTTTAGTGAAAGACAAATTTATAGTTTTATAGCCATATTGTTTTAAACAACCTCCACAGTTTCTAGAGAATTCACAAAATAAATTAATTTTGTTGAATTTTTTCTAAACATACCAAAATTTGTTTTGTTTTAAGACGATAAAAAGGCATAAGGAGTGAGGGCAAGGCAGCCTTTTAATCCTCAATATTAAAAACTTGAGGCCTGGAGCCTGAAGTACTAGAAGCTGTTAGACTTTCTCATGAAACAAAAAGATATTAGGGGTTATCATTTACCCTGATATATTGATAAACAGAATCTTCCTGATGAGAAGAGACTACTGACGTTAGAAAAGAATCAAATTAGTTTTGGGTTACCAGTCCAGATTTTATTCCCAGCTTTCAAGTTAAAAAATGAGGAAGCTCATGAAGTGGAATTCAGTAACAGCCTAAAGAGATACAGTCTTGAAAGCTTTCTACAGAGAAATTAAATTTATGCTGAGTGTAAGTCAATCAATCAGAGAAAGACAACTAGATGATTTCACTGATATGTGGAATTTAAGAAACAAGGCAGAGGATCATAGGGGAAGAGAGAAAAAAATGAAACAAGATGAAACCAGAGAGGGAGACAAACCATAAGAGACTGTTAATCACAGGAAACAAACTGAGGGTTGCTGGAGGGGCGGGGGGTAGAGGTATGGGGTAACTGGGTAATGGACACTGGGGAGGGTATGTGTTGTAATGAGCACTGCTGGGTATTATATAAGACTGATGAATCGAACACCTGTACCCCTGAAACAAATAATACATTATATGTTAATTAATTGAATTTAAATTAAAAAAGAAAATTAAATTTAGAAGATATTATTTTTTTAATGGAATGATTCATTATTCTTAATGAAGACAATAAAATACTTCAGAATAGGCAAATGAGCATGAAACTATTTATCATGTATTTATATGTATACATATCCATATAACATACACAGCTCAAGGACAGTACTAATGTTGTAGGCCTCTGAACAAGGCTTATTTTCTCCCACACCATAAACACTTCCTCTGAGATTCTTCTAAGTCAGTTATACCATAGTTTCTAATGACTTTATGACTGCCATTCATTAGCTTCTACTCGAATACCATTATTCATTGAAAATTTTGACACTGAGTGTTGTCCCTTTCCTGCCACCAACATGGATGACTTCGGTGACCACGGACAATCCAAACTACAACCAATCTAGTTCCAAATTTCTTGACTTAAAAGTCCAATAATACTCACCTAATTGCAGCTATAATATTTTGCTACCAGACTGCTCTAACATATATATTTAATATTATTTCACCTCTTAATATTCTTCAAATTCCTCCCTTTATCTATAGGATTTGAGGTGTCATTTGTTAAACTTTATTTTCTAGCTATACACACTACTTGTAATTTCTTGAATTTACCATGTTGCTCATGCTTCCATGTCTTTGCTAACGGCTTCTTTTTCTACCATGACCATGGAATCACTAGATCAATATATGTTTGTTTTCTAAATTTAACTCCAAAAATTGAGGCAAAACAAGCATTCTTCACATACTGATGGAAGTCTAAATTGTTATAACCTTCTTGAAAAGTTAATTTGCCAATGCGTATCATGAATCTTAAAAATGTTCACGTTCATTGACCCAATAATTCATTTACTATTCTACTCAACAAATACTTGTTGAGTGCTTACTATGGGCCAGGCATTTTTCTAAGTGTTAGGCATAGAGCAGGTAGTATTAAAACAAACTTCCCTTTGTGAAGTTTCTATTTTGGTTAGGTTAAACAGACAACAAATAAATATTCAATACCAGTAAATGGTGAAAAGAGGAATGGAGAAACGTAGAGCAGGGATTAGTGACAAATAGCTTGGGGACAGGGAAGGAACTGCAATTTTTAAAAAAAAATTTTAAAAAAGATTTTATTTATTCATTTGACAGAGAAAGAGACAGCCAGTGAGAGAGGGAACACAAGCAGGGGGAGTGGGAGAGGAAGAAGCAGGCTCCCAGCGGAGGAGCCCGATGTGGGGCTTGATCCCAGAATGCTGGGATCATGCCCCGAGCTGAAGGCAGACGCTTAACGACTGAGCCACCCAGGTGCCCCGCAATTTTTTTTTTTTTAATAAGAGGTCAGAGATGGCCTTTCTGAGAAGGTGACATCTTAGCAAAGACAAAGATTTGCAAAAAAAATTCTTTCGTTAAAATAACGGATGAGGAAAATGTTTAATGACAAAGAGAAAATGCTAATGACAAACTGAATGCAAAGATCAAGAAACAAAATTTTATTTACAACTGATTTTAACTATGCAAAACACAAAAGGACTAAAAACAAACATTCTCAAATATTAAGTGCTTTTTCTAGGTGAGAGTTATAGGCTACTTTCTTCTTTCTGCTTTTTGAATGGGTATTTACAGTTGTAAACAGAAAGTAAGCATTCCCTCATCTTTAGCCTACTGTATCTTGTGCCCATTTATCTTCTACAACACCCTGTCCTTTTGCATAGATGACCCATCTCTAATAGACTTCTAAGGAAAAGGACTGTAGTTTTCAACGAACCTCTAGTATTTAGCAGTGCCTACTATTCACATCTAACTTCAGTAAGTATTTACTGGAACATATTTACCAGGCACTGTGAGACCTTGGGTGACAGTGAACAAGGCAGAAAAGATCTCTGCCCTGCAGGGCTTATATTTTAGTGAGAAAACAGATTTTTAAAAATTACCATGTGCTAAATGCTATGAAGCACACTAGGAAGGAGTGATAATAAAGAGAAAAACAGAAAAATGGCGGAAGTTTACATAGGTAGTAGTGTCCTAGACCTCAAGTCAATCCCATTTTAGTACTTATTAAACGTATGACTACATGTTCACTCACCATGAGGCTCAGTTTCCTCACAAATGAAATGGATTCAATATAATCTACTTCAAAAAGTTGTAAAAATTCAATGTCAGTGAAAATGTCAATGGTTAAGTTTCTTTATATCTAAGAGGTATTTTCTGAAAGCTGAATGAACAAAGTGCTCAATAAATGAACAAGAGGAGCTCAGAACCACCATACTAGAGAGGGAGGCTCTGGAAAAACCTTAGAGATATCCGAGTTAGGCACTGAAGATTAAGTATTTTCACCAGCCTGAGGGACAAAGCAAAAAGCATGAGGATGCTGTCTTTACTGCTCTAGAGCTAATTAATATACAGAAAACAAACAGTTCTACATTTTTGGCCCTGAGTTTTTTCAATTTACCAAGATCTCATTTCTACTTATCCTCCCCACAGAAAAAAGCAGAGTATGAATGGTGCTATCCTTTTTTCCATTCAGATTCAAAATTTTAAGTCTGTGCTCTGACATCAGAAACAGTTCATTTTTTCCCCACCAGCCCCACGACCATCAACTGATTGTAGACTGCTGTCATCCAAAACAGTATTTTGCAAACTTTGTGTCGTGAGCCACATTAATTTAGTAGGTCAGATTTTTTTTTAAAGGAAAATGGAAAAGAGTGTATCAGATATAGTGAGGGTAAGAATAGTCTCAGTAAGTCTTTATTTCAGTTTAATCTGTGTGAGTGTGCTGAGTCATGATGCAAAATGTATTTCCTTCTGGGGGATGCAAAGTTTGAAACAATGATTTAAATATGACATAAAACAATGATTCTATTTTTTCCAGTAGAGTGGGTCAAATATCTCTTTGAAAATTGATGGCAGTTAAGGTTTCTTTCACTAGAAAACACAAACTCACATTTGTGTGAACACTCACACTATAAATGACAATATATGCTAAATTTTAAGGGGTTCATAAAGCCTCTTGTAGCCTTGAAGGCCTTTCAGTTAACCCTTCAGGTATAATTTCAGCTACTGCTGAGTTTTCAGAACATATATTTAGTATATATGGCTTTGTGTATACGAAAAGCCCCATTAGGCAAGGACCATCTTTGTATATATTTGAAGTGCTAAGTCGGCAAAACCATTAGTGGTAAGCACTCCTGACAAGCAACAGTATCTCAGTGCACTTACAGAATTGAAACATCCGTATTCTCTTTCTTCAGAACCATCAATGTCTTTTTAATGGCCAAAGGATAATGTTTTGGTCCTTCTCCTTTTATATTTTTCAATATGTACCAAGCTTCTGAAACATGCCTGCCACTGTGGACACAGAGTTTCTTTATAGTTTGACTTCCTCATCTTCCCGTTTTATCTCTTGTCGCTCCTAAGAGGGGCCTCTCTTCGGGTCAAACTGGGATGTTCTTTATGCCTCCAACATACCATGCTAAGCTCCTCTTCCCTCACTTAAATTCCACCTGACCTTTAACACTCAGTTCAAATTTTTTAAAAAATCCAATCCTTTGAGATGGGTCCAGCATTTATTGTGTATATTAAAGCAAATGGCTAGAATTCACTAAGAGACTTTTGTAAACTTCTAATATCATATGCAAAATTTCTGTAAAGATACATTTCCCCAGGGCTTTCATAAAAGATTTTAAGAAGTTGCAGAAGGTCCTATGAATCAAAACAAGGTAACTATATTTATACCATTAATTGTTTATGCTGTTTCTTTTATCTTTTCTATTCCCCAAGGGCAAGTATTATACGCTTTGTGCCGCAAACACAAATAGAACATATTTTAGGAATATGTGATGCCTTTAATTTGTGTCTCCCTCAAAACTCTTCCAAAAAACTGAAATGCCCCTACAAAGAATAATGAGATTTGTTACATTTATATGCGATCCACTTTTTTTTTTCTCCAAGAAAAGAAACATTCCTCTTCTAGATCTACCAACTGGACATAAAAGCAAAATTTTAAAACAATCATCGTGTACGAAGCAACCATACAACATTGTTCAAGAACTTCCAAATCGAAGGCCTATGTACAACATCCCGAGTAACAAAACCTGAAAGGCCTTAATTTCCAGTCTCTCTGCTTTTCCTTTCCAGTTATTTGTTTGTTTAAACAGGCCGACCTACTTAGTGAAGGTTATGAGATAGCTTGGCAACATTTGTAACTCAGAAAAAGGTTATGTGCAGGAGTTGCAGGCAGTTTCTTAACAAAAGAACTACTGCACGTTGAGACATGCCCAGGGCTGAGGACCCCGGGCCGTTCCATTTTTCTCAAGATACGGGTCCAAAGGCAGCGGCTGCTCTCGCCCTATTTGTCGTGCAAGTCAAGGGCGCTGCTCCGTCCGTCCCACGCAGGCACGAGGATTAGAAAGCGGCCTCAGAAAGGGACGGAGGCCTCGGCTCGGGGACGCTCAAGCCCACCGTGCGCCCCCGGAGCCCGGCCGCGGCGCGCGGCTCTCCGAGGCGGGGGAAGCTGCGGCGGCGGCGGCGCCGAGACGGAAGCTTTTCCTGTAGGTGAAAGGTCAGAGGCTCCGCAGGAGGCGCCGGGGGAGAGGCTGCTGTGCGTACAGTGCGGCTCGCGGACTTGCCTCCCACGCCCCGGCCCCGCTTCGCGCTCCGGCCCCAGCTACTGCCTCGGACTCTCTCCGAGCCCCGCACGTTCGGCACCGCCACTCCGGCGACTCTGCGCGCTCCCAACCCAGCCCGAGCAGCCTGCCGCCGCGCTGCCGTACGGGCCGGCCCTGCCGGCCGCAGACTGGGGGACCTGGGGGTGCGTCCGTTGGCAGTTGGGAGGAAGGGACACCCCGCCCCCCGCCCCAGGCGCGGCCACCGCTGCTTTTCTCCCTACTCGGCACTTCTTACCGTTGCTTCTCCGAAGACCTACGTCCCGCGCCGGGCGTAGACCGGACAGTCCCACTGTGGTGGCTGCTTGGGGTTCCGGGAAGAGACAGATTGGAGAAAGCTCAAGGGGGTAGGGTAAGGAAAAGTGGGGGCAGGGAGCTTTTTGGGTTTGTGTATTTGGGGGGGTCAGAGTTCGTGACCCCTCCCTCGGCTCTGCGGTACGTGCTCTCATCCGCGCCTGCGCGTTACTGGTGGAGCCCCGGTGAGGAGGTCGTGACGTTCCCTGGGTGGAGGAATGAGAAAACTGAGCCTCTGAAGGGCCGCTGCCCCCTATCGTCTGGGAGGGAAACTGCCCCGCCAGAGCGGCCCTGTTAAGGATTTTCAGAAGACGCGTGAGCTTAGCCTCCCTTTTGCCAAAGGTGGTCGGTCGTTAAAGGAAGTTTTGAGACGTTTCAGATTTGAGCAATACTAGATAACCTTATCAGTTTTGGGCACTTGGGTTTCAAACTTGTGGAAAATTGGGCTGTGTTTTAGGGTATCTCTTACCTTAAAGTTTATTAGAGAAGTTAACAAGTCTGGGTAGGTCCCGACAAAATATTTAAAATTCCCTTTAAACCAAGCTAGGGCAGAATCCTCCAGTCAGGCAAAGATTTATTTATCAGCTCTTGTGGGCAAATACGTATAATGGCTAAATGGAGCAAGAATTATCATCACTTAGAATGTAAACTTCTTGAAGGCTTGCTTTTTTTGTCCAGCGGTGTGTTCCCAAGCATACAGGACAGTGCCTAGTGGTCAATAAAGATTCGTGAAATGAAGAGGGCATTGACGGAACATTATGACAGTGACCACCTGTGGCACTGAGGTGTGGTAGGAAGAGCTGTCCTGTCTGCAAAGCACTGTGTGGTTTGGACTTTAAGAGAAGGGGTCCTTGAAATTTCTTTAGTATTGACCAACACTAGAAAAGCAGTTCCAGATTCAGACCAGAAACCCAAATCAGGAAAAATAAAGGTGCACTGGGAAGGAGAACATCTCCTCTGTCTTTTTCCTCTGGAACTAGGCAGCAGGACACAGAAAAATGGCATGCAACAATCCCTAAGAAGGGGAATATGCTTTATGCCTCATTCTCTGAAAACCCCTCTGTGGGGTTCATCTTTAAATATATGACTCTAGAAGAATATATGGCTTAAAAGACATCATCACACCCAAAAGTAGATACAGTAAATTTATTTTGTATAAATATACATATTGACATTATTTACAATACTAGTATTTTATTTATAAAGGATCTATATCTATATGGACAATGAGATACAAACTATTATCACTTTAAGTAAAAAGTGTTTCTAGAAATTCATGTCATTTAAAGAAACAATATAGTATTTCAAGACTGGTTCTTAACATGCTATGACCAACTCATATTAAAGAGAGTTGCCCCCTTTCATCTCCCCCCACCAAGGGAATTTGATATTGAGGCTTTTTGAAAATTTTCTACCTTTATCTTAAATTCTACTAGAAATTATCTCTTTTCTTAAAAGGGAAAGTCATAGATAAGATTTTCCTTTAGAGAATATTAAATGTGGCATAGGCTCCAGAATATTTGTATATGGAAGGCACTTAAAAAAATAAAAATCAGAAGGGATCCATTTGGAGTAATTTAATTCACCAAACAAATACTGAGTGCCCATAGCATGCAAGGTACTCTGCCAGATGCTGAGGAGGAGTCTCAGATTCTCAAGGATAGAATGGGATAGGCACCATAAGAAAGGCTATGGAGACACAGAGAAAGGAGAGACTAAATCTGGTCTGGAGGAATAAGGGAGGAGGAATAGGAGAGAGAAGGACTAGGACCAACTGTCACAGAAAGAAAAGTCTTGGATACATGGGCAGAAATAGGTTGGAAAGAGGGTGAGAACAAAAAGAAAAAAGGTTGGGGTGGGGTTAGCTGGAGTGTGCGACACCTGAGGAAAAGTGGTCCATGCCAAGCCCACTGGGAAGCCAATGAAGGTTGCAAAGAGCAGGGATGAAACTAGGTTAGAGCTATGCTTTATAAGATAGCTCTGGCAGTGTTTAAAATGAGACCACACAAAGGCGGCGTTGGAATTAGAAGAAAAGTTATTTGTATCATTGGGAGGAGGTAACGAGGACTTGAGCCAGGGTCTGTGCAATAACAGGAATGAAGATGGACCAAGAGCAATAGTAGAGGGTCTTGTTGAGACTTGGAGGCAGATTCTGGAGCCTAGAATAGTGTTTTTCCATTACAGAAGAAAATAAACAGATCTGAAGGAACAAAGTGAAGTCATGTAAAGTTTAAAAAGCTTAAGAAGGACTCATGTCGATGTCCAACAGGTAGTTGCAAATACGGCCTTGCAGGATGGTGGAAAGAGTAGGTCTAAGACCTGAGTTGTAATGAGAGCGTGTGGGGGGCTGTGTTTGAGTTGCAGATGACAAGAATCCTGTCCTCACCTTCTATGCATTTCAACAACTGTTTTCTCTTAAAAGACACAGGATGGGTATTTTGTGAGAAACGGATACAGTATTTGCCTTCGAGGCATGTATGGTATAACAAGAGAAATAGGATTTACCTTTCTAGAAACCCTGGTGACTACATTTGACTACAGTGAATCTGATGTCAAAAATGGGAATACAATTGATGCATACTCTAAGACAGACCAACATATGCTATAATATTTACATTTTAACTAAGTTTTAAATAGCAGGCTTTCCCTATTTCTGGATATATCCTACCAACATCTGGTTAACAAAACTACACTTTAAAGTTATCTTCTTCACTTACTTGTTTCATTACTGCTTTATATTAAAGTTGCGCTGACGATCTCATTTTAAGGAACACTACTACATACTCAAAGACTCAAGCTTTTGGTTGAAAAGAAAATTAAGGATCTTGGGCAAAGGACAATAGGATCATACTGGGTACATTAGAGAACAGGAGAAAAGAGGTTGGAGAGAGGTTCAGAAATGTGGGATGATGCCTAAGAACCTTTCTTATTTTTCTAGGACTCTGATGGATCCTCTACATTTACAGCTGTCACAGCTAAGGAGGATCCTAGACTGTGGGGGGGGGGGGGTGCACACCAAGAATGCCATCCTTACTTTTAGCACCTTTTTGCTTAGCTTTACAACTGCTTTTCTTTCTCCTCCTTATGAATAAAAGGAGAAACCTGAAAAGGGTATGATGGAAACATGTGCATCAGTGTAATAAATATAGTATTCTTGGGATCTGGGTACTGTGTACACTTTCTCATAGAATGCACCCAATAGGAGCATGTGGGTAGCTTAGTCGGTTAAGTGTCTGACTCTTGATTTCAGCTCAGGTTATAGTCTCAGGGTCCTGAGATTGAGCCCCGTGTTGGGCTCTGTGCTCAGCAGAGAGCCTGCTTAAGATTCTCCCTCTCCCTCTGGCCCCCCCTGCCAAACACACCCAAAATCATTTTTTCCTCTAAAATGTTAGCCATCAGGAGATATATTTTTTAAAGTAACTTTACAATAAAACATATATAGTTAGGTTGCTCAGTTGACATTAATTGAGCCAGGTTAAATAAATAATTGATCAGCTTTAGTAAGTTATGAAGGATTGATGAGAGGGGAAAGGAAACATAGCATTCCACATTTAAAACATTTTTGGGGGGGGATGGTAATCTGATAGCTTCCTCAAAAGACTGTATGTATTTTACATTTTCAAAACCCTCCATGGGGCGAAGCCAATAGCCAGTACAATCATACATGTGTTTTAGATGTAATTAGAATTAATAGAAGTTTGTGCAATGTTTTTTCTCTTTCGATTTATAAATGGTTTCTTGATTTAGCCAGCTGTTGGAAGACAAAATAGCCTGGCTGATATTTTTTTAGATTCTGAGGTTTAAACCAAACCTTCCAGTCAGAAGGCTGAGAGCTCAAGAGGAGGGGGGCAGAACTCCAAATAACTTGTCCTTTGCAAAATGCTAGACCCAAAGAAGGAAACACTTTATAAGATATAACCTTGGTCTCCAAAAAGGATACACTGAAACTGCAAGGATTTTAACATGGAAGCCTTATTTATGCTCTCTTGATTAAAATTAGTGAGTTGCAAAGAAGTATTAGTGTACCTACTGTGACAGAAAGACTAGGGAGATAGCCTGTGAGGATTGTGTGTGAGGGTGCAACAGGGTTTAAAATGATCCCACAGCAAGAAACAGAAAAAACGACAGCAGCCAATTCTAGATTTAGTAGAGACTCTGGTGCTGCAACAAACAACATTCGAAGGGCTTCAGAAAGGCACTCAGTAATTCTCTTGGCAATGGTATCACACTGAATTAGGAAGTACTTTATATAAAAACAGAAAGGAAAATTGGTGTGCCCTTTTGTGAAATATTCTATGGATGGCCCTGCCTTTTAAGATAATGTATTTTAGTTTAAGCTCAGTCAATAAATGTATATTATAATCATAGTGTGAATTTCATTTTTCTTCTACTCATCAACAGTTTTATGTACAAAGGAGTTCACGTTAAATAGTAAGTGCACCAGAATTATTAATATAAATCTTTCCTAATGAGGTGCATTTGGCAACTGGTTAAAGAAATAAAGGATTTGTTTTAATTACCAGGGAGGACATAACACAAAGTAGTATTAAATAACCTTTAAAAAATGAATACAAATTCAGTTAACAGTGGCTTAGAATCTGTGCTTTTTTGGTATGGTAATTCCAGTTCATTTTTTAAAGCACAGTATTAAAGGGAATGGAACATTCTTTTTAGACGCAAACACCACCACTAACTTGGGCTCAGAACACTTACAATACCAAAGGATATTGTGTAATATAATGCCATATTTTGCTTTTTTTACAAAAAATAATACATTTTTGTTTGTGTTGAACTGGTAGCTTTAAAAAAAGGATTAGACTTTATATAAAGACCATAGAGTTAATTGTGTTCCTCTGCAAATGAAAACATCCTCTTTCCTACTTACATAGCTCAGTTCAATGAAAATTTCACATTCTATGCCTTTGCTCTAATTCCTTGATGATGCAACATTATCTCAAGCCCAAAGAGGTACAACAGAAATACTCTAGATAATTTACTGGAATTTCACTTCACAGTTACTGAGGTAGGAGCTGGCCGTGTGTTTTTTCCATTAAAAGATGCAAAAATTCATCTAAGTTTGTTGATTCAAAAACATACATTTTTTATATCAGCAGTTGTATAGTAATTTCTAAACCAAACACTGCATGGAAATTTGCTCCTCGATGTGTGTTTTTTATTTACAAAGACTTACCTCAAGTAAGAATGTTACAATGTAACACTACAAAGCACATTGAGAAATCTGTGTCCTAAACCTTAATACAGTATACACAATATTAAGATAAGTTTTCTGGTTTCTAAAGAAAAGGTACTTTAGAATTCAGTGTGAGTCTCAGAAATAATTCTGACCATTAAGTAAACATCAAAATTTTAATAAATAACATACACAAAAAAACCAAACATTAAAAAAATTACCTTATACCTAACAAAATAATTGTAAAAATTGATGAAGATTTTGGCTGGATTTATCTTGGCAGTGTTCATTTATATAAAATTTTTGTACTGTATTTACTCCATTCTGATGAAATTCCACCCATTTGGAATCACAGAAGGGAAGAAACCAATATCGCTACAATATTGTGCCTTCCTGAAATGCTTCTATCCACCTGTTGGTAAGAGAAATTTGTTAGATTTGTAAAATGCAATTCTCCGTTAGGTGTTAAGACAATATAGATCACAGCTGTGCCTGTGGATCCAATCACCCTAGCAGTATATTTAAGGAGTTTCCTATACCAAATTAGAATTCTGCATATATGGAATTGTCCTTTATTTGGTAATATGGCCGAAAATTTGGCCTGAAAAGTGCATGAGGCATGAGGAAGGGGGCATTTCATGTAAAAGCTCTGTGAAGTCCTGATGATTCCATACAGTTGGTTTGGGAAATGAATACATTTGCCAAGGCTTTTATTTCAACCCCTTTTTTGCTTTTAAGAACACCAGCTTTATCTCCTCTCTCAACTCCCTGGGCATCCATAGTCCAGACCTGTTCTAATATTTTCAATGAAAGAGAAGCTAACATTTGATCTACTTCAGTTGATCAGAATTTTGCATGCAATATAAAGTGTATCCAAAAAAAAGTGTCTTAGTGTTTCACAGAAGTCTTTCCAAAATTTGTTAGTCTCAGAGTTTTATCTGACAATACCCACAGCTGCAATCATTCAGAAGACACTTGGAGGTAGTCTTTCTGTATCTCCCTAGTACTGTAATCGCTTCTGAACTTACTATGAACATTTGAAATCACTCAATTTAATTAGTAAACATAGCCTATAACAGATTTAGCTCAAATTTCAAGGACAGAATTTTCAAAAATTTAAATGCAAATGGCACAAGTTATAATCGAAAAGTCTTTTAAAAAGCTAAAAATTTCCATTAAAATTAATATATTTTAATATTCTGTAATGTGTAAAAACACCTCCATGATATTAGTGACTTCAAAGAGAAACTTATAATTTAGCCTGTATTAATTCTACATTACAAGTAAGCAGATTTCCTTCACTCAACTAAATTTAATTGTACTGAGGTTTTTTCTACCTTGTCAACTTAATGATATAAACAAAAGATATATATTCAAAAGAAATAATTTTTATCAGTTTGATGATGAATACAGATAAAAATCATGAGAAATGTAATTCCTAACAGAATATTAGAACAATTACTCTTTTATCCAAGGTAGTTTTTACAGAAAAAATAAAGTGACATAATTTTAAATATCCTTCAGTTCAATTGAAAAAGAATTATTTGGAGTAACAGATACCCACTAGATATCCTAATATAGACTGAAAAAAGAAAGTCTTACAGAATATCTGTCACACTGTACCTGATTAATATTCAGGAACATATAATTCTGGTACATTAATTCTAACTGCCTTAAGATAAGCCTTGTTGACTTAAGGCATTCTTTTTTATCTGCATGCACGTTTTAAGCCTATTGAGAAAACATGAGCACTAAACAAAATAAAATGTGGAACAAAAACGTGTAACTTGTGAGGCCAAAATAAAAATCCCATGAAAGGTCTGGTGAAAGGTAAACTGCACTGTTTTGTTTACGAAGGACCTGAATTTCACAGAGATATGCTCCTCTATGTTAAACAACCTCATGACATCAAAATAAATATTCTTGTTGGAATTTTGAAAAGACTGTTTAAAAAAGCCTTTACCATCTAAAATGATATCCATTTCCTTCTACTCAGTTATCGGGAACAGCATGGGAGTCTCTTAATGCGTTTGACCCTCTTCCCAAAGAAGTTAAGATAGCAAGCAGCTGTTTAAACTCCTGCTGTTCCATGGCACGATTGAATCACTGGATTGCCAAAGTCCTGGAATGTTTTAAGAGATGATCCTTACCCTCATTGAAGGAGAGGTCAGATGCCTCAGCTTCCTTTCCTTTCAGCAGGGCAGCTGAATTCATGCTGCTTCCTCAGAGGTCATGTATAGACGAAATATTCTGGACAGAACTACCTATTTTCTTTTTCCCTCTGCCTCCTGAAAATATTCCAGATCCTCTTGCCTGTTCTTAAAACAGTTCTAAAGACTTTGAAAAATACATGAAATCTAACCAGTTTGGATCTCTGATTTAAATTCTTAATTGTCCCCACACATGAAAGTAGGTTATTTTAAAATCAATCATGTAACAACTTGAAACTCATGTATATAAGAAAAATATGTCTAAATTACTTACTTCTGAGCTGAGTGAGCATCATCTGCTTTGAACACATAAAATAACATGTTTTTGTGTAGTAACTGAAATACTCTAGACTCTGAATTCTCATCTTTGACTTGAGTGACAGTGAATCCTAGTAGAGGCTGACTCTCCAAAGCTGCCACGTCCTAATTTAAAAAGACACAATGGGAGATGGGACTTTAAATTGGTAACAGAATTCAGATTTGCAAACTCTTGAACTGTATAGCTATAATTTAATTTCATATACACACACATATATAAAACAATGATAATTTTTGTTTTTCACTTTCATTTATTTTTCATTTATTCAACAATATTAAACTGACCCTTCCCGACCTACCTCACGAGCCAGACACTGTGTTAAAGTTTTCAATGTGTTCACATTCATTGAGTATCACATATTTCCCTACAACCATCGAGGTAGGTAAGTTTATTACTTTCATTTTATGGATGCAGAAAACAAGTTCAGAAAGGTAAGTGATTCACCCTGTCCCACAACAGAAAAGCTTGGCTCCTAGAGCAGTGGTTTTTTATAGGATGTTACTGGAACACAGGGTGATCAGATAGGAGAAAAGGGTAATATTAGAGCAAATAGCCAGGCACTGTTTATAACCCAAACAAAGTCTATCTTATCTAAGCTTGAGGCCTGATCAATACAATCTGGGGATAGTCACGGGAGTGTCAACTAGGAGAGCTTCCAGAAAGGATAAGAACCTTTGCTTTTAGTGAAGTTCTTAGTAGTCACATGACACCAAAAAAAGTTACATTTTAATATTATGGAAAATTCCTAACATTTTAGAGTAAGAGCTCTAGGACACAGTTGACATTAAAAACCACAGCAACAACATCTCCCCCTCCAAAAGCAAAGCAAAACAAAAAATATACACAAAAGAAACAGATTAAACAGATATTGTAATTATTTCCAACTGGCATTATAAAACCAGACCCCACAATTACTCATCTTTAGATTTCAGATCTTACCTCACTTGCAGCATATGTATACAGCACTTTATTTTTTATGACAAACCACAAGTGTTTCCAAGGTTTTTTATTGCCCTTTGATCTGTACAAGTAGCCACTCATGGAGGAATCTTCTGTGTTTGCTGATACCTAGTAAGCAAACCCCATATATAGTTTAATGGTTTTCAAACAAACAAAAGGTAACAAAATTGCTTTTGATCACTGATGCTGAAAGCAATAACCATAATAATATAATGTTTCAGAATGAAATTGTTTATTTTCAAAGTCTGCTACTGTATAAATTGAATACTGTCATTACCCTGGGCATAAAATACCCTTCTGTTTAGAAGCAATTCAAGCACTGGGGCCCCTGGGTGGCTCAGTCAGTTAAGCGTCCAACTCTTGATTTTTGCTCAGGTCATGATCTCAGGGTTGTGAGATCACTGGGTATGTAGCCTGCTTAAGATTCTCTGCCCTTCCCCAGCACTTCTCTTTACAAAAAAAAAAAAAAAAAAAAAAAAAAGCCATGCCAGCAGCATTCTGCCTGGTTTAATTGAGCTTGCATGCATGTATTTCTTTGTGGTGTCACCTGTGTTTTCTGGGTTGCCAGAGAAGAAAAATAATTCTAAAGATCAGAAATGCTTTTTGAAAGCTGCGTTTTTGGGACTGTATTTGTTGTTTACTGTTCTTCGTATTTTGCAATGTTAGGGAAAATTACTTAAACCTTTAACTCTGTTCCTGAAATAATTTTTTGGGCTTATAAAAACTATTAACAGAGAGGTAAATGCAAAATTCTATTATTTGTCGTGATTTTAAAGATTAGTTTCTGATCCTGAAACTTTGGTCTGAGAGAAGCTTACTTTGCTTCATAAAAGGATGAAAATGTCTTAATCTCTAGGCAAAAAGGTAATAAACTCTCAATGATTATAATCTGGCAGTTGAAAATTTTCTTTTTTTTTAAACATAGAGCAACAGAGAAATAAAAAGCCAAGTCTAAGAATCGTGTTATTAGTAGAATGGTGAACAGACATTTTTTTTTTAAGATTTATTTATTTGAGAGAGAGAGAGAGAGACAGTGCTCGAGTAAGAGAATGCACGGGGGTGTGGGGCGGGGGGTGCAGAGAGAGAGGGGAGAATACTCAAACTCCCTGCTGAGCAGGGAGCCTGATGCAGGGCTCTATCCCAGGACCCTGAGATCATGACCAGAGTCAAAATCAAGAGTCAGCTGCTCAACCAACTGACCCACGCCTAGAATGGTAAACAGACTTTTAAGGGGGTTCCCCATGATCCTTGCCTCTTATAATCACTACTGTACAGTCTCCTCCCCGTTGTGTGTGGGGAGGACCTAAGACTTGCTCCTAACCAATAGAATATGGGGAGGATGATGACATGTCACTCCCATGATTACATTACGTTCTGTAAGACTCCATATTGCTAGTAGATAGGCTCTAGAGACTTTCTCTCATGCTGGCTTTGAAGAAGTAGTTGTCTTGGGAGGCTTGTGTGGCATGGAACTGAAGGCAAACTCCAGGCAAAAGCCAGCAAGAGGCCAGGGCCCTCAGTTTCACAACTGCAAGGAAATGAATTCTACTAACAACCTGAGTGAGCCTGGAAGTAGACCCCTCCCTAGTTAGCCTTGCAAGGAGAACTCAACATTGGCCAACACCTTGACTGTGGTCCTGCAGAGATCCCAGCTAAGCTGTGCCTGGACTCCTGAGATAATAAATGTATGTTGTTTTAAGCCACGAAGTTTGTGGTAATTCGTTATGTGGCAACAGAAAACAAATACAGGTGGATTCTATGAATTTTAAAAGTCTACCTTTCATCATGTATTAATTATATTAATTTCTTACAAATTTTATGAGGAAGAGGATATATTATTGTCTAGTGGAAAATTTAATATCTAATGTTAAATTAGAAATATCTGTTAAGTGCAAGTAAATTTGTATAAAGACATGACACCCCTGTCGAAGACAACCAAATGACTTTTTAAAAATTAGAATGTTTACATTCAAATGAGATTTTGCTTAAAATGTAATTACATTGTGATACTACTATGTACTTATGTGTTACTATCATTGATCAAGGTATTTTGTACACTCCTCTTTTGGAATATTCTTAAATTAGTTGATTAACTGTAGAAGAATATCAGTCACAATACTGGATAGTCATGCATAGCCCTTTATTATCTTTTTTTAGAAAATATTTTATTTATTTATTTACAGAGAGCACGAGCAGGGTGAGGGGTACAGGGAGAGGGGAGAGAATCTCAGCGTGGAGCCTGACACGGGGCTTGATCCCGTGACCCGGAGATCATGACCTGACCTGAAATCAAGAGTTGGACGCTTAACTGACTGAGCCACCTGGTGCCCCTGTCCTCTATTGTCCTTTTAAAAATAAAATTAGTCTTAAGCAACTTAATCACATGAGTCACAAAACGTTCCTTCCAGTGATCTGATTACTTAAAATATAAATCAAGTCTAACTCAAGAGACATAGCCTGCCATTACTGAGGCTCTGAATGGAATTCTAAACACGAGGAGTTTCTAAAAATGTATTGAACATTACTGGAATAAAAACACAACTTCCCAATTCCTCAAAAAGTTAAACATAAATTACCATATGACCAGGCAATCAATTACACTCCTAGGTATATTATTAAGAACAATGTCCACATGGCAATATGTCCAACAGTTTATAGCACTGTTATTCATAATAACCCAAAGGCAGAAACAACTCAGATGTCCATCAACAGATGAATAGATAAATTTTGGTATATACATACAATGGAGTATTATTCACATATAAAAAGAAACAAAGTACTGATACATGCTATAACTTAAGTGAACCACTAAAATACTGTGAGAAGTGAAAATAGCCAGACACAAAAGGTCACCTATTATATGATTACTTTTATTTTTTTAAAGATATTATTTATTTGAGAGAGAGAGAGAGAGAGTGAGTGCACAAGTGGGAGAGGAGGGGCAAAGGGAGAGGGAGAAGCAGACTCCTCACTGAGGAGGGAGTCCCAGTGCTGGGCTTGATTCCAGGACCTAGACCCAAACCGAAGGTAGATGCTTAACCAACTGAGCCACCCAGGCACCCTCGTATATATATTATATATTTTTAAAAGAAACTCTACACCCAATGTGGGGCTCGAACTTAGGACCCAGAAATCAAGAATCACATGCTCCACCCACTGAGCCGGCTGGGCACCCCTGAATTGTATACTTTAAATGGTTAATTATAAGTTATGTGAATTTCACTTCAATTACAAATAAAAAGACAACACAGCTTCCCAAGTAGAAAACTTTTACTTTTATGGCACTTAACCGGATAAATTATTTTTCCCAGTCTGATTGCAAAGGAGAAAACAGTGGTTCTCAAAATTTAGTATTCATTTGAATCAGAGAAACCTTGTTAAAGTTTCTGATTCTGTAGAACTTGGGTGGGGCCTAAGAATTTCCATTTCTGTAAGTTCTCAGGTGATGCTGATGTGCTGCTTTGGAGGACAATTTGAGAGCCAGTGGAGCAAAGGAAGAAATGGCTGCAGTCAGGAAGTAGAGGTTTGACAGCGGAAGGTCTGTTTGTGTGGTTGGGTGGAAAGATGTACAAAATGCGACTGGAGTCAGGCTGGGTCTAGTCTAGACTAGAAATAGTTTTGTAACTAGCACAGTGGAGTTTAGACTGACGAGAAGAGCAAATTTAAGAATTATATTTATAAACTGTGACATGAGCATGGAGAGGCAAACAATTATAGAAAACTGAAAACTATTTCCATTGGTTAAGAACCTTAAAGTTCTCAAAGTCAATTTAGATTCAGGAATTGAGTGATGGAAGAGACAGTTCAGAGTACTAAACTGGCTTAACCAGTTTAAGAAACTTGGCAATTAGAACTTTTAAGTCCTCTTCTTACTATTTCATGAGGCTGGCTATGAATCATTTCCTAGTGTTTAAACTACCATGATGGAATACACTCAACTTTACATAAAGAACACAATCTTTTTAGCATTGTTTGCTTCCACTTCTCACGGTAGAACACCTCCGGAGTAACCAAGTAAGAGAACAAAATGTAAAACTCTACTCTGCTGGCCACAGAACTGGTCACAGGTGGAACTAATTAATAACCTAATAAAAATGGAGATGGCCCAGGAGCACCTGGGTGGCTCAGTCGGTTAAGCTGCTGCCTTTGGCTCAAGTCATGAACCCAGGGTCCTGGGATCCAGCCCCACATTGGGCTCCTTGTTCAGTGGGGAGCCTGCTTCTCCCCTGCCTGCTGCTCTCCCTGCTTGTGCTTGCTCTCTCTCTCTCTCTGTGACAGATAAATAAATAAAATCTTTTTTTTTTAATTTTTTTAAAAAATGGAGGTGGCCTAGATAGGCAGTGCTATGTGTTACCTAACTGAATACTTGAATTTGAGGAGATGGGATAGGGTACCGGTGGTGCCTGTGGATTATGCCACTGAGTTCTAACTGTGCAGACTATCCTAACTTTTACAATTTTTCTTTTAAGTTGAAAGGAAAGACAATTTACTATCAGTGCAGCTGTCTATAGCCAACCAGTACTTACAAATAACAAACTGTGCAGATTAGTAAATGCTGATAAAGTGCCCAAAATATTCTAGACTTCTTCCCTCTGGCATGGGGTCTCCTCAAAGTAATTTTAAAAATCCACATGTGTTGGGGGGACGCCTGGGTGGCACAGTCGTTAAGCGTCTGCCTTCGGCTCAGGGCGTGATCCCGGTGTTACGGGATCGAGTCCCACATCAGGCTCCTCCGCTAGGAGCCTGCTTCTTCCTCCCACTCCCCCTGCTTGTGTTCCCTCTCTCGCTGGCTGTCTCTCTCTGTCAAATAAATAAAAATCCACATGTGTTGGGATGCTTGGGTGGCTCAGTCAGTTAAGTGTCTGTCTTAGGCTCAGGTCATATCCCAGGGTCCTGGGATCGAGTTCCGCATCGGGCTCCTTGCTCAGAGGGAAGCCTGCTTCTGCCTGCCACTCCCCCTGCTTGTGCACTCTCTCTCTCTCTCTCTCTCTCCCTCTGACAAATAAATAAAAATCTTAAAAAAAAAATTCACATATGTCTAAATTATCTTTACTTGCTGACATTGCTATAAAACATTCTCCAAACCTTCAACTGCCATTTTCTGAATGATTCAGGTCATATGGGAGACCAAGCAAGAGAGTGAGGCATCAGCCACATCCAGCACCAATATTAAAATGTATGTCTTAATAGTAGTGGGAAATGACATCTTCCTTTATGGAAGAAAAACAGTATATTATATGCATATGAATAATTCAGCTTATATCAGGTTGCAAGTTTAATGGAAACACTTACTTCTTTGAGAGCAGCTGGGATTTTTTTCTGTTTCCTCCCTGATGGAATACTATGTAAGACTGATGATAAGGCACTTGAAGGAGATTTGTGATTTCCGGGAGATCCAATCTTCGGAGAATGCTGGTGATCTAAAACAAATCAGGCACACTTATGTAGCCCGTGGTAAGTATTTTGCAGTCCAATTTAATTCAGATCAATAAACACTGTTGCATAAAATATCTATGGAAGGATACTTGAGAAACTGATGACACTGAGACCCCCGGGGAAAAAAGATGGATGGCCGGAAGTTGAATGGGAGGAAGACTTTCCACTCTCCACGTACTACCAATTTTAAATAAATTATGTAAACTTCCCTCCTGACTTGGAAAAAAAATACCACGAACAGAATCATTTAGTACCTAGATATATGACCAAATAAGAATATTATAATGAACAAAGTGTTAGAAAAGGGGCTATGACAAGATCAGGAAACCATTAATTTTGAGTGCAGAGGTTCAGGGAAAGCCGGGGAGAGAGTAAGATATTTGAGTTGGCCATTAAGATATAATAGGAGTTTGCCAAGTCAGAAAGAGGAGGACGAACACTCCATGAAGAGAGGTCAGCATAAGCAAAAGCAGAGGTATGAAATTAGATCATCTATTTGGAGAATAATAAGGCTGAGAAAAAAAGGCTTGTTCTAAGGAATGTGGGCTGTTGTTTAAGCCATGGGAAATCAAAGGTCTTTTAGGCTGGGAAATGACAGGAGCAGATTGAATTTAGGAGAAAAAAATCTGGCAGTAGAAAGGAGGAAGGATTTGCAGCAGCAGAAAACCTGTTGGCAAACTATGACAGCTGTCTAGATGAAAGATAGGGCTGAGATGAAGAAATCAAGAGAAAGGTCTTCAAAGATAAATTAGTCAAATTAACTGCCGAAAATGGGTGTGGATGATTAGGGAAGAGGATTTTAAAAAAATGAATGTTGGATGTTTACAGCCTTTTTTATACACCCAGAGAACAAAGGCAGGAACAAAAAGGTCAGCGAACGATTAGATAAATATATCTTCCTGGACAATGTATGTACAGTTACTATTACTCTATAAATATATGGATTCTGAAATAGCATGCCATCTAGCTTTACTCACTGAGACACTCTCAATTGCTGATGGAAAGCTATTCTTTGTGGAAGTGAAGGACAACCTTTTTGAAATTTAGATCCTATATACAGGTTTCAGGAATTTAATTAAAACGGAGCAGTCCTGCTAGCTGCATTCACCTTAACTGTGGGGATGGATACCTGCACATAATGAGCAGGCAGATACGATTCATCATTTTGTATTTGGTGAGAACGTTTAGATATACCATAAAACCTCATCAAATCAGTCCAAGGCATTACAAATAGGCTAACAAAGGGCCACCCAGTGTATGTCCACAGAGACAGATAAAAACGATTTGTAAAGAGCACACAGTTGTAAAACTCGAAACTTCAAAATTACTTGAAAGTTAAAGTTTCCTTGTAACTGTTTTAAAGCATTTCATCCTGTAATTACACTTCTACAAATAGTATCGTATTAGTTAAGAAAGCTTAATTAAATCACAAAGGCAAAATTCTTATTATTTTGAGGTGAGTTTCACCAATCATACTGCTAATGCACCTAAGATGATTCTTTCAGAAGGCTGTTTGAAAGCATCTGGGAATAAAGGAATTTATTAAATCTTTACTTATATATTACCTAGTTTCTGCAGTTCTTGGAAACAATGTTCACATACTCTTGCTGGTTGATTTTTCAGGTAATCTAAACCATATTTATTTGATGAACAAGCTTGGCATACAATCTGAAAACACATTGAATTATTTCACTTAGAATAACCTCAGTATCAAAGCATCAAGTATGCTACAACAGATACTGCTGTCTACCTAGAGTGCTTTCAAAACCTTTTCTCAGTCACTGACTCTCACTAACACCTCCGTGGAGTTCAGGCCTGCAGTGAACTCACCCACAGCACCACACTGGAAGATGAAGAGGCCACACACTACGACCGAGTGCGAATTCCATAAAGTAAAATACTAACAGCATTAATGTGTGCAAAATGTTTAGAACCGTGCATGGTGTGCACGAAGTTCTCTGTTAGCTGTACTTATCATCATCGACGTTGCCCATCATCTCTAGGTAACCACAAGCACGTCTGCTACGCCTTTACCAAGCAACTGGCCCTCTCCTAAATGCTCTCTAAATAGACCCCCTTTAATCTTCACGGTAACTCTTCGACGTCATTGTTACTATGCTCATTTGACTAATGAGGTCATGAAGGCTCAGACACGTCACTGGCGATAATTTCAACACCGAAAGTACCTCTATTAAATACTTAGTATCTAGATAAAGGTAGTTTAAATAATTATCGGTAAATGTGGGAGTCTTGTTAATTGCGAAAAATTTTTAATGAAAATTATCTATTATTGACATTGTACAATAACCTTGGTAGGTAGGGGTAAGTTCCCTAAAAGACTGCTCTATGCCTAAATATTTAGAGAAAATATCATCCATGATTCAGTATCTTTTTTCCCCCTGCCATGATTTACAGGAGGAAATATGCTTCCTCACTATGTACAGCCTGGAGCTATTAAAAATCACAATGGAAAGGGGTGTCAACTTCTCCAACCTTCCCGCAGGCCCGGCAGTGGTGTCGTCTCCAGGTCAGAGTAAATTCACTTGTGCAGATCATACACATTGTGGCTCTGGTATCAGGGATCCAGATGGGAGCCTTTGATCCAAGAGGACTAACTTCCTCTTTATTTTCAGAGTCAGCCTGTGGAACAACAATTTTTCATTACCTCCATGCACACAGAGTGCTACAGAATCAAGCCTTTTTTTTTTTTTTTTCAATGGCGGCTTACAATGCTGATGGTGTCATTAAGGATGTGGGATGAATGAGAGGCTACTATAGTTGTCATATTCTCATGATATTATGATTAGCTATATCCTAAGAATCCTTTGCTGCAAAATTAACTTAAAAAGATGCCCGTGGTAGTGCCATGACAGAGGATTAGTTTCTCCCTTAAATTACACTGTATTTCCCCAATTTTTTACAATGAAATTTTACAAACAGAAAAAAATGAATGCACTATATATTATCACAGACTTGCAGTTAGACATTAATAGGACATTTAGTTCTGAAATTATACCCACACATGTATCTTTCTGTGAAACACATGTTGCTTTTCTAAACCCCTGGGAAAAGTTTCTTTAGGGTAAAAACTGTTTGAAATGCACTGGAAAAAAAAAAAAGAAAGAAAAAGAAAAACAAGGAAAAGACAATACCTCATCAAGACTCCTACTAGGACAGAATGTGATTCTTTTTTTGGCATACTCTTCTATTGACCTGGAAATCGCTTCTAGCCATTCATCCCTTTCTGTGGCAGAACTGTTGGGGGCAAAAGAAGGTTCCATCAACCAGATGTCCGCTTTTATTCTTTGCCTTTTTCTTCCTTCTTCTCCTCCTGCCATGGCAACAGATTCCATCACCCTCCCCAACAATGCGAGTCACAGGCAGGAGCTCCGAGGTTTGTGCGCACAATCAGAGCAGGCATTAAAGAACACATGGCATTTTAGCAAACACAATGCTTTTTTTCTTCCCCAAAGTACTGCTTTATACTTTTGAAGTCCCTTAAATTTGGAAGGTTTTTTTTGCATGATTTAAGAGCTAGTCATACAATTAATAATTATAACCAAGGAATTTCCTAAGATAGAATCGTAGAATTTAAAAATATTCCAAGGAATCAAGTTTCAAATCCAAATTTACAACATGGAATATTAATTATTTTTAGGTTACTAAGAGTTGCTAAAAATTTCTAGAAAGGGCACTGGAGTAAAGGAAACATATACTTGGTATCACAAACAGATGTTTAGGGAGTGGTTAACAAGGGAAAGGGCCTGCAGTTGCTGTTAGGACTCCCCTACCTATTCATCCCATCCTGCTTTCTCTGTTCCTACCCTCAGGTCAGCAGGAGCTCCAGGATTCAAATCCAGACAGAGAAGAGCCAAACAGGGGGAAAGCGGGAAAGCCTGCTCAGAAAAAGGCATTCTTTTTTTTTTTTTTTAAAGATTTTATTTATTTATTTGACAGAGAGAGAGACAGCCAGCGAGAGAGGGAACACAAGCAGGGGGAGTGGGAGAGGAAGAAGCAGGCTCGCAGTGGAAGAGCCTGATGTGGGGCTTGATCCCGTAACGCCGGGATCACGCCCTGAGCTGAAGGCAGATGCTTAACGACTGCGCTACCCAGGCGCCCCAGAAAAAGGCATTCTTGTTCTGCTGTAGTGCAACCACACCTCCTTCCAAAAAACTCTGGTGACTCCAAATCATGGCTGATATCAGCACATTAAGTTTTGAATACTCCAGAGTGAGAGGCACATTTTAGGTTGTGTGTGTGTGTGTGTGTGTGTGTGTGTGTGTGTAGACAGAATTTAATAATCTCTCATAATAAAATAAAATCTATCATAATAATGGGAATGTGATTGTGTAAGAAAATGTCTATTTGTTTTAGAAAGGCATATGAAAGTATGTAGGAGTAAAATGACCTGATATCTGTGATCTGTTTTGAAATACTTGAGAAAAAATATTTTTGTGGCAGAATCTTGGCTAAGTTTTGAGTCTGGGTGACTGAATATGCAGTTTCGCTGTATTATTCACTCTAATTTTAAGAATATTTGAACTTTTAGATAATATTTTTATAATTAAAAATTCCATTATGCATAATGGTACAAGCAGGCATATTTTGTTATATTTTGATGAACACAGAGCAGGTCAGGAGATACTAAAAAACCACTTGCCTTCCCCACAATAATTATAGTCAGAAATTTACCTTCCTGCTAAATGGCTTAGGTGCCATTTAGAATATGCACTCATATGGATATTAAAAAGTAGAAATCCACTTTACAAATAGGCTATTATAGTTGTCATATTTTCAAAACAAATACATTTTCAAAACTAGTATATTTCTCAAATTTTCATCATACAAGAATAAAATAGAATAGACAGCTCTTATTTCTCTAAGCCAAACAAAACCTGCCTCATTACCTCTACTACTCTACCATTACTGACCTTACTAGTTGCCATTTATTCAACAGTTACTGCATGTCAGCCAACTGTGCTAAATGCTTTGCAAATGTCATAACATCTCATCCTCAGAGCCACCCCATGGAATATACATTGGATCTTACATCCCCTTTCCCTAGTACCATCACTATCACCAACCAGCACCATTTTATGGATAAGCAATCTGAGGATTTGAAATGTTAGATAATTTGCTTTAGACAACAGGCCACGTGAGTTGGTATCAGATCCAAGTGTGGCTAAAGATTGAGCCCTTCACCACCGTGTCACTACCTCTGTTCTCTGAACTATGCTATGAGAATATATGCTCAAGCTTCCAGGTAAACATTCATAAAATAATACTGTCCCTCCTTCCCTCTCCCCTTCCTCTACTTTTCAGTGGAAGAGGTAAAAGAAAGCAGAGAGGCAGATGGTTAATTTGAGAATTGCCGTCTGATTTTTCTGGAGCCCTGGGAGCATGTGGAATGTGATTTGACTGTGCAAATCATGTCACATATGCTGTTCTTTCATTTAATCATTCCTGGCTCTTTCTTGTGCGGGGATCTGCCAAAACAATGTTTACCAGCTCTTGATAACACATTTCTCACAGACCACACACATTTGCCTGCAGTATTGAGTGGAGACATTCTAGGTCTTCTTTTGTAACACAGTTAGCAGAAGAATCAGCACCTTCCTCAGTTAAAACCACTTAAAATGCAGTTAAACCAAGTATTCTTTTTCTTTATGGAATGTGTGCATTACCCAGAGAGCAAATTTGTATTAAATAAGTACCATTCTCCCATTGATTGGAATGCATTCCAAAAAACCTCCAATAAAAGGGGTTTCTGGATGTTAGATCTTGCCACACTGTTTACTCCCTGTGTAACTGCGGAATGCTTTTCTGAGGTCTAAAGGCCACATCACTTCATTTCAATTCATCTGAGTTGCATTTAGTGGGAGCCTACCGAGGGGCAGGTACTAAGCCATGAATACATACAAAACACACCACTTGTATGGGCTCATATCTAATTGAGGTGAGACACAAAAACAAGTAATTACTGCACGATACAAAAAAGGTAAGGTAGAGGAGGAACAAAGAAGCAGTAAATTACCTTATTTAGGTAGCAGGGAAAGCTCTGCAGAGGGGATGAGTATGTTAGGACAGGAAGGACTGAGGAGTTCAACAGGGAACCTTATAGTGTCTCTGTGCACCCACGCTCGGCCTCCTAGCTTTATGTATCTCCTCTAAGCTGATGACTCCCAATTATATGCCAAGTCTGGGCTCCCTTCTAACCTCCAGATCCTTACAGGCACTGCCTCATTGACGGCTCCACTTTTTTTTTTTTTTTTTAAAGTAGGCTTCATGCTCAGCCTGGACCCCAGCTCAGGGCTTGAATTCATGACCATAAGATCAAGACCTGAGCTGGTATCAAGAGCTGGACGCTCAACCAACTGAGCCATCCAGGCCCCCCGATGGCTCCATGATTGATAGGCACCTCATATTCAGTATGCACATCTGAAACTAAAGTCCTGACTCTTCCCCCCAATGTTGCTCCTCTCCTAGCGCTCCCTATCACAGGGAATGGCACCACTACCCAACACAGTGTACAAGCCAGAGACTTGCTCTTAATACCTCTGGCTCTCAACCCCATGTCCAATTAATCATCTTCTTTACTTCCCCTCCCAAATCATATTCCACCTAGCAACCAACTTTTAAAAAGGCCAATCTGATCATATCATGCCCTTGTGCAAACCTTTCAGTGGTTTCCTGTGGCTCTTTGGCTCAAGACCAAAATTCATAAGTTCTGCATCAGCTTTCCCCTGTCCCTCCAGGCTTACCTCGGCTTTTCCTCTCATTCTCTATGTTCATGCCATTCTGGTCTTTCAGTTCTTTCAATCTGCCATGCCCTTTCCACCTCAGGGCCTTTGCACACATTATTCCTGATGACCAGCAGCCTCTTCATTTCCTCTTTGCCTTGCTATCCAAATCCTACTTATCTTTCATAACTCAACTGACACAGTAGGTCCTTCAGAAAGCTATCCCTGGCTGCCCTTTCTCCACCAAAGTTAGTTCAAGGTTCCTTGTTTTACAGCCTCATAGTACCTGGTAGTTTTCCTGTGTACTACTTAATCACAATAATAATTGATTGTGTTGACATTTTGCTAAGCGTATGTCTTCCCTAACAGACCGCAAGGTCAGGGAAGGAAGGGCCCTTTTAATTCTCCACATTATCCTGAGGCCTGGCACAATGCCTGGTCTGTGGTAGAGGCTCCATATTATTTACTGAATGAAGGGATGAACTCCAGGCAGAGGCAGCTGCCTGTGCAAAAGGCAAAAGGATGTGAGGGAGGCTGGCATGCATGAAGAATAAGCAGATCCGTGCTGGCAGAATAGGCCATGTTTGGTGGGGGTGGGGACAGGGAGAATGGACGGAAATCAGGCTGGCGAGGTAGACAGGACCCAGACCACAGCAGGCCTTCTCACCTCTTTCCTACATATTATACCATACCTGCTCGCTGTGGTTGGGAGGGGCTCAGAAGAAGAGCATGGTACACTGGTGGCATTCAGTATGCGTCAGTTCCCTTTCCCCCAAGCCACCTTAATCCTCCCTTGGAAATTAACTCTCCCCTTATCAATAACTTTCCGGTTTTCTCGTTTTTCCTGCATAATTCACATTCAATCCATCAATAATCCTATATAATTCTACCTGATTCTGACCATTTCTTACCATTCTAGTCCAAGAGAGCATCATCTAGCCTCCTACCTGGTCTCCCAACTTCTACTCTAGTCTCTGATGGTCTATTTTCTACAAAGAAGCTGGTGTCATCTTTAAAAATATACATTAGATCATACCAACTCTTAGCATAAGACCCTCAGATGGTTTCCCATCACACTTAAAATTCCAACGACCTTACTAAGGTCTAAGAGGCTGATCTGGACATCCACATATTTACCTGGATGGCAACCAAAGAACAAGGATTTACCATCATTTCCTAAATTATTTAGTTTTTAACAAAATGGGTTTTTGTTTTTACCAAAGCATACTTTTCATTAGAATATTTAAGTGCAGCTGAAAACTTGACTTTCCTATAGGTACTTTCTCTCTGGATATTTGAAAATCACTTTTTTTTTTTCTCTAGATTTTATTTATTTGACAGAAAGAGAGAGAGCACACGGACACATAAGCAGGGAGAGCAAGAGAGGGAGAAGCAGGCCCCCCTCTGAGCAGGAAGCCCGATGTGGGACTTGATCCCAGGACTCTGGGATCATGACCTAAGCCAAAGGCAGATGCTTAACCGACTGAGCCACCCAGGTGCCCCAAAAATAATTTTCTTGATTTAAGAACCAAGCTTAAGTATTTGCCGGGAGCCTGCTGCATAGAGACTTGATGTTCCTTGTACTTTTGTTCAAACTAAAAACAAACAAACAAACAAAGAAAGGGTCTCAGCTCCAGGTGACCAAGAGTTTACCATCATTCTCCAAATATTAATCTGTAGGATGCTTTAAGTACCCCTCCAGAAACTGCTTGCTTTGGCTGGTAGTTGGCTTTTCACAAACCTTGAACAAACCCTATTTGTCTTCTCTCATCTTGAGATCTGGTGTCAGGCAGCAGGCCACTGCATTTCAGAAGAGTGACAATGACCTAGGCAGCTGCTCTTGTCCTGATTATGGGAAGTCAGACATTTGGTCTGAGTCCTTGACATGCACGGACATAGGCAATATTGTAATGGTTGAAAGCATGACTTTCAGTGTGAGATACACCTAGGTTAAAATTTGAGCTCCCTTGCCTATTAGTTGTATAATCTTAGACGTGTTATTTAACCTCCCTGAGCCTGCATTTTTCTCATCTGGAAGGTCAAGACAACACCTACTCTCCTAGTTATCATGGAAATTAAAAGACAAAGTAAATCACAAGTTCACCATTGTGCATGATGTCAGGTAATAAATAGCTCCAGTTAGGATTCTTGCTGCTACTAAGAATTCCAGTTGATTTTACTGGTATGGACACAGCTGGAAGCAGGTTGCCTGGGTTCAAATCCTGGCCCTGATGCTTAATAGCTGGATGGCTTTTTTCACCATGAAGTGAGTATAAAATTAGTAACTTACTTTACAAGGTTGTGAAGATTTAATGAGTGAAAACACAGAAAGTGCTTAGGATAGTGCCTGGCACAAAAGCTTAAATGCTACATGAGTGTCTGCTACTATTTTTATTACATTAAAGGTTAGGTTTGAGAGCTGCCTAGACTTGCTATCCCAGTCCAGCAGCGAAGCATGCTGCGGCCATTGGTGTCTCTCCCTACATCAGCCAAATCCTGCCGAACAGTCACTCCTGCCACTTGGCCGGTAACTCAGTAATGTACACATGTGAGTCCTATATCTTCTGGTTTCCTTGGCACTTGATTTAAATAATGGTAATATATTCTGATTTACACCTAAGTCACTGCAGGTTCCATTTTGAGGCAATGTGGTATCATAAATAACAACAGATTTAACAGTAAACAATTTCTCTTTGTATCCTGATTTTGCCAGCTATGTGTCATTAAGCCAGCAATCGCTTTTTTTCTAACTTAGTCTTCCTCATTTTTAGTGAGTTGACACCTACCTCGTAGGCTTTTTATGACCTTTCAATGTTATGTGAAAACTTCCTAGTGAATTATAAAGTACTAGGTGTCTTTAAAAACATTAGGTGCCATTGTAAAAGGTTTGAAATGTTCACTAAAGAAAAAAGGGGAAAGATCAGCAAGGCGCTTTTCAGCATTATTATTCTCTTCACAGGAACATTTTTACCTTTGTGGCTCAAACACATTACTGGATCAGCAGACATTTTACCTACATGGTCAGCCAAGAATAAACTCCATGGTTTTAGGACCAAAAAGTAGGGAGAAAAAAAGTAAGTCTAGTAGTTAACCTAAACGTAGAAAATGCTGGAGATGCAGGGCCCTGTAATAGTGGCAAATGTTCACACATACGGATTTCAGAATTTACCTGGCTGAGAGGATAAAGGAGCGTTCTACACTTTCAATCTTTAGTTCATTCTGATATGCTTCTTGAGTGGGTTTTCTGACCTTAAAGAAAGCAAAACAGTTTGAGCAAATTCAGCCTCTTGCAAACCTCATCTCCGAAGCGTAGCTAAAACCGCTCAATGCCCTGGCTGCTGTCAGCCACCAGCAACCTTCATAGTCAACTTTACCTACCACGACTCTCTCTCATCTGCTCTGTCTGCCAGAGTTAATTGCCTATATATACACATTGGCCCAACTTTCCCCCCCTTCAAGCCTTTGCTCACACCACTCCCTCTACCTGGAACGCCATTCCCGCATCTCAGTGTGGCCAAATGTGACCTATCAAGGCTCGTGGCTCTTCCTCCAAAGACCTCCTCAATTCTCCCTGTCTCCTAGCTGCTACCGATTCCTCTACCAGGTTCCACCGAAAGCTGTACATTCCTTATTTTCTGAACTCCCTCCAATTTTTCTTTTTAAAAAGATTTTATTGATTTATTTATTCAAGGAAGGGGTGGTAGGGGCAGAGAGGGAGAGAGAATCTCAAGGAGACTCTGCATGAGTGTGGAGCCCAACTCTGGGCTCAATCTCACCACCCTGAGATCATGACCTGAGCTTAAACCGAGTCGGATGCTTAACCGACTGAGCCACCCAGGTGCCCCAGAACTCCCCAAAACGTTAATTTTACCTTCACAGTGATATTTATTACTGTCTATTTTATAGGTATTTATGTGTGGTGTATTATCTACCCAACTAGATGCGAAGCTCCTGGGGAGGGACTGGCTGGGGCAGAGATAAAAAAATCATGATTCAATTCATCTTTGTATGTTTCACCAATTCTATTACCATGTTTTGTTTATAGTTCTCAATAAATACCTCATGAATAAATGAACACATGAATAGTAACACAGGGAGAGAGAAAAGTCAAGGAAGTGAGAAAGATGATTATCTTAGGGCTTCTTCTCTAAATATATTTGGGTTAAGAAAAGAAATAACTTCTAAAAGATGCACAGACCTTCATTCCCGCCAATGAGAGCATATTGTTCAGTTTATACATCCCAGACTGCACTGGTGTTGTATACAACAGGGCATCATTAAACTGAAAGTAGAAATATTTCATAGAATGAAGTAAAGCAACAAATGTCAGCTACAAAGACACTAATAAGACACTGAAATAAAGGAAAAATATTACTTTTTTATTGAAAGTTCTCTGAATAAAAACACTTAAGTCTACTTATATCAACTATGACCACCCAGAATGCTTTATTAGAATTATTATTAAAAAGGCCATTTCTAGAAAATGTGCTTTCTTTCCAAGTTCTGTAACAGATACGTTTTCTGAATTCTAAATCCCACTAAAGTATTACAATCTGACTAAATAATTGATTGAATCAACTTTTCTAAGTTAGAAATGACATAAACTGAATTCAAAAAGGAAATAATTTTCTGGTTACGCATCATAAAAGACTTCATTTCCTATATTTGAAATGCAAGTAAGCAAGACAGTCAGCCGAAGATCCCACTAAGACTCTCTGAATGTGTTAAGCTTATCTGTCCTATACAAATGTCTCCTTCCATTAAGCAATCACCCCCTCCTCTGGCTCATCAGAAACACATATGGCCACTTACCAGGAAAAACACTCGGGGCTGCATGACTTTTCGAGACAGCTTCATCAGAGTACCTTCTTTGAGAAAAACCTGATTCATCCAAACAAATGCCCATTTAGTCCCACCATAACACAACTACAATATGCATATAATTGTTTTTCAACTTTCTTTCCCCAGAATTTTCTTTGGAGGTGGGGCTGGGTGGACATAATTTCCATGTGACTTTTTACAGCCATGGGTTCTTTTTAAACCTCTTAAGGAGATGGACAAGCTGGCAGAGTTTCATAAATTCAGTATTGGTCCCAGGGGTACTATGTGGTCTACAATGTAATTGACTGAGCGTGTCCTTGATCCTGAGGCATAGCCAACATCCTGACAATTGCATTTTGTAATTTTCCCAAATTCATTCCCTAGGCCACTTTTGTGCCCTACGAGGAGCACCAAAATACCAATTTTCTCCCTTCCCTCATAATCCCCTCTTACATTACAGATTTTAAAATGAAATTGACTTTAAAGCTGTGTGAGATCAGTTAGTATTACACAATAAAATGATCCTATTTAATCAGATACTCTGTGGGGTCCCTTGCCATTCTCCTAATTGAATTGGACTTTTGTCACAGTGACTTAAATCATGAATGTTTCGAATGGACAGAATGAACTTAGTTAATCCAGATCGAGTCAGTGGAGAGTAACAACAAAAAATCTATTTTCATAACTGAAGTGCAGAATAGCTAACAAAAGATGTCTAAAAATGCTTGTAATTAAATTTGCAAAAGGCAGTCTAAAACACGTACCCGTCCAGGCTGCACTATTTCGTGGTGTCCATTTAAGCTGTACTGAATCTGCATAAGCTTCTGAAAGTTGTCCTGCAGAAAGAGAATATGTAGCATAGAAAGGCCTGGGCCTCCAGGGTCAACAGTATGCCAGCTGCTGAAATCAAGATACTTACTCCCTGCTTCATGGTGTCATTGGCGTGGTTGGCGACCTCTATAACGACAGCAAGGGCATCTACAATGTGTAGGAACAGAAGGAACATCAGGTTAGTCCAATGAACACCACCATTAAGCAATTCCAGACGGCAAGATGGTGAGTTTGTAGCAGCCGCCACTGGAGGAGCTCCGTTAACTTTGAGCAGGCAGAAATATGGACGATGAGGTCTGATGAGGGCAATGGCAAGGAAAAACAGAAAAAACCTTAGCCTGAGAAAGACGCTAAAGGAGACATTATAGGCGATATGTATCAACAGTATGAATGTCAGGCTTGCTTTGTGCTGAGCTTTGATTATCCTGTTGAAGTTTACAAGGATAAGGAGAGGATTTCAGCCTGAAGTTAAGGACTGTTCCAGTATATGAACTGCCTTAGGAGAGAAATACCCTGGGATAGGAAACCAGAACTATGAAAAGTGATGAGTTAGAGGGTCAGGGCTTAGCTGCCTTCTCTCAGTCTGATCCCAAGAGGGGAAAAAATGCCACAAAGAAGCATACTAGGCCTTAGGAAATGACATGCATTACTTTGTGAGCTGACTCTTGGTTTTGGGTCAGTCATGATCTCGGGGTCATGGGATCAAGCCCCAAGCTGGGCTCTGCGCTCAGCGCAGAGTCTGCTTGTCCCTCTCTGTCTGCTCCTCCCCCAACTCATGTTCTCTCTCAAAAAAAAAAAAAAAAAAGTGAAACACTTGCAAATAGAAGACGTTAGAGAAGTAGAAGTAAAATGATTAAGAGAACAAATAAGAATCTCCACAAAATGGGTTAAAAACCTGTTCCGTTTTGTAATCTGAAAATGTAAAGTATGCACAAGAAGTGTGATCAAAATTCATAAAATTAATGGGGTGGACATGCACTTCAAATTAGAGCCAGGGATATACCTATAGCATTTGAAAGAGGTATTTTGGGGATAAATAGAAAGAAACACTACTATCCTGAACAGCATTAATTAGCATGTGCACACGTGTGTGTGTGTGTGTGTGTGTTTAAGACAGAGAGAGACATACACACACACACACACACACACGTAATGGATTAACCTGTGAATATCAATGAGTCCCTTGTATTGTAATGGAAGTTTTCCTTTAAGTGCTACTAGTGGAGCGGGGTAGAAGGGTGGTAGGCAATTGTCCAGCATTAAACAGTCCCAGAATACACTGTTTTAGACCTTATCCCTGATTTGTACAGTTTAATCACTTCACAGACTCATGATTTTAAAGCCTGAAACGACCTTGCAGATCAACTGGTTTAATCCTTGCATTTCAAAGCAACAGACATCTAGAGAAGGTGAATTTACCACTGGCACAGAGTGACTAAGCATAGAAGGAACCTTCCTCACTGCAGACAATGCTGGGTCCCATGACCAGCTGCAATGTAAGAACTTCTGTAACATCTTAATACCATAAAAGTTATTTACCTTGAGTGTCTCTGTAATCTCCAGAGTCCTCTAGAAGATTTTTCAAATAATCTAGAAGAGGAAAAGGATCATAATATTTAGTAAAATAAAGCACTAAGGAAAAAACCATTTCATCTTTCTTATTCAATACTTCAGTCAGACTTGTTGACTGTAGTACATATGTGCTAGTTCAATGTATGCTGACTTTCTACAAATGTGAAAGAATAAAGCCCCGAGATGCATCTGAAATCTGGACACAGGCTCAGAGGTAGAAAGAGCATCAGGGGTCACACTGGTCATTTTCAAGAGGAATCAGGTTACTGAGCACAGGGTCTCACTGAAGCCACAACCTCTTTGTGGCATAACTAGGACTAGAAATCCAGGTCTCCTGATGCCCAGTTCAGCACTTTTAGTCCAACACAGATGAAATGCCTTAATTTCAAATCAGATGTATGTCCAGTACAAAATTCTAAGCATTAATAGACTTAATGCCTAAGGGATTTGCCAATCTAAGAGTTTAACAATCAGAGAACAGCAGAGGAATACGATACATATGTCTAGGGCAGTGGTTCTCAAACGGGGGCAAATTTGCCCACCAGGGGACATTTGGCAATGTCTGGAGACATTCCTGATTGCCACAACTGGGGAAAAGGGGGTGCTACTGGCATCTAGTGGCTATAGGCCAGGGATGCTGCTAAATATCCTACAAATGCCCAGGACAGCGCTACAACAAAGACTTATCTGACCCAAAATGTCAATAGGGCTGCAGTTGAGAAACTGTGGTCTAGATGAAGATGGTCTTTACATACGCTACATGGTATATAGTAGTTCTTACAATACAGAAAAAACTTAAGGCAATAGGTTATATTTTGTAAGTCTTCAATGCCAAGGAATGCCATGGGATCTCAAGGTACTTCATTCTCTGTTGAGAAATGTTGGATGGCTTCCCATTACCTCTCAAAACAAATTCTGAAAAAAAAAAAAAATTCCAAAAAACAAAAACCACACACACACACACACACACACACACACACACACACAACCCCAAAACAAATTCTATTCCCTGGAATTTAAATTCCCCCCACTACAAGATCCCTACTGTCTTTTCTGATTTTTTTCTTGCTACTACCTAACACAGGCCCTTTGTTCTGACCAGAGTCTGATTCCGCATAATGCCTTAAATGCTTCCCATGTGGTCCCTGGCTCCATACCTTTTGTCTCTAATGTTCCCTTCTACTGAATCCTTTTCTCTGTCTCTGCATATAAAAATTCTACTCTTATTTTTCAAGGTTCCTCTCAAATTCCTCCTCTCTTATCAAACTTCCCGTTTGAAAGAAATATTCTTTCCTTTTGAATAATACATTACACAGTAGTAACTTTATGCCCTCTATCATTTTCTCGTTAGACTCAAAGGTCCTTGTGGGCAGGACCCATACCTGATTCATCTCTCTCTTCCCTGCAGCACTTAGCCAGGGCCTTTGCATACAAGAAATGCTTGATGAATAAAAATATAAATAATTTTCTTAGACCAGGATTTAGTTTAGGTAAAAGGCAATAAAGGCTGAAACCAATCCTAACGCCAGTGGGAGTTGAGAAAATAAAAAGAGGGAAAGGCATAACAAGAGACTGACTGCTTTTTAATCAGAATCAATCTCCATTCAGCAATATTATGGAACAGGTATAATTTCATCCCATGGACTGATGAAGTCATGCTCAAAGACACAAAGGGAAACTTGGATGTTAGTGTCAGCTTTTTAAACTCAATAGATGACACACACACACACACACACACACACACCCCTCACTGTTGAAACTCTGTACATCTTTGAGACAGAGAAACAAGAACTGTATGCGTCTAGACACGCACACTGTAAATACCCACCACTGGCAACAAGCCCTGGAGAGACACAATGTATGAGGACATTAAGCTTCTATGCACCACGGGGTAAGTTCGATCTCGTCAGAGACCATCACTAGCAATTTAGCTCTTAAAGCAATCCGAATGCACAACTTGGGGAGTACGCTACCAATCACAGAGATAAGAAAACCACAAAAATTAACAAAATACACTTATTACACATTAGGCTTCACCTCACCTGGAGATGAAAAATTAACTTAATCTCACTCTGACCCCACTCAGAATACTTTCCATTTATAAGCTATGTTTGGTGAGTCCAAATATTTAACTTTTCTACGAGAGTGACGGGGCTGAGGAGAAAAACCTACTCTTCTTACATGTTCTCTGTATCTGGGCTGTCTCATTAATCAAAAGTGATGTTCCTTAAAGCCTCTGGTCAGGTGTGAGTATGGAAAGGAAAGCAAATTTACCTAAGAATCAGATTCACAGCCAAGTTCCTAGTTTTTCTTTAACTTTTGTTCTTTAATAGAAAGGTATACCCCAAGCAAACAGACACATTTCTCTAAACCAAGAGAGCTCCCTGGAAGATGCCCGTATTAGGAAATACTGACATCAGAATCATGGGGCTGAGCCCGAGAAGCTTCTGAGTTTCATTTTCTTTCCCTGAGCTCAAGTTCAGCTGCTGCCTGCCATCCTGAACTTTCAGGAACAGAGTGGAAATACACAAATTGGCTGAGCAGAAAACCCACCACTAAGATGTTGCAAAATCACGCTTTTAACCAAGGAGGTAAAGGAGTTAGGTTTACTTTCCTTGCCAAATTAAATTTCAACTTTCAAAATCCAATTTTCTAAAACTGAATTTTAGAAATTCAACTTTCCAATGAACCCATCCATCCGCCTATATTTCCATGGCACCTTGTTGCAGGGTATCATTTTGAGAACTTTCACCTCTTCCAGGAAGACAAGACCATGACCCCCTCAGTTCAGAATCACTCAGTGCCTTAACTGCAGAATGAGAAGAATGTGACCGATCTGCCTCTGAGTCAGATGGGAGGAGCACTGAAACCACCAGCGTGCCCCAATGACTGTTATACCCCAGGTGAAACCCAGGAACGGAGACCAGACAGACACGCTTGTGTTAGTCATAGGGAATTCTTAACTTCGTACCATTTAGAACCTAGTATCCTGCATGAGTTTCCTGAGAAACAATGACAACAAAGTAGTCATTTCAATGTGCCATGTTAGACGTACAGTATTCCATGATTTTCCTGCTTTTGCCAAACCGAACTGGGCATCTTTAAAAACTTCACTAATAAAAAAATGCTTCAAATCCTGCAAAGGTTATTTATATTGAAGAAAAACAATTGATTGCGGTGTGCACGGGCACCATAAAATGTACTTTCTGGCCACCAGGTGGCATTATTGATTAATAAAAGTTAATTAATCCCCATTCTCACTAATAGAAGCACAAAATTAAGCAAAACACAGCATGTGCCTCAAGAGATATGCAAGTTAACTTTGTTCTCATATATGAGGCCCGGAATGAAAGAATAAGGACACAGCAAATACTACATTTTGTGAGAGGTCTAAGTTATATATATATATTCACCCTGATTACATAATAAAAAAATAATCAACTTCAAGCAGAAAACTGTTCAGAAGTACATTAACCTTTCCTAAAAATGAGTCATCTGTGGGATTCTGAGACATTTTAATTCAACAACACCCTACCAGATTCCTGGACTGAGTGCTGAGAAACGGTTGGTGGCAGAGCACAGAGGAAATGAGCATACAGGACAGTTAACGTTCCAAAGTCAAGTGTTTTGAATTTGAGGACGTGTCTTGGTTTGTATTACCCACATTTCTTCTTTCCTCCTTCAGTATGTAATGAGACCAGTGACACATCCAGAATTATGGGATCCAGAGAAAAGTAAGTCTAGTCAATTAGCTTCTTTGCCAAAGATTCGAATTTTAAAAGAAGACACTAAGAACAAGTCTGACTTCCGAAACAAAGTACAGATTATTTTAAATACCAAAAATAAAGGTCAAGTGTTACGTTGCAAGAAATATTGCTGCCATCTTCAAGGCAGCTTGGTGAAGTGGTCAAGAGCTCTCATTGGGTGAGAGGATAGATTCTTAACTGTCCAGCTACCTCGAGCTGAGGCATGTGACTTTGGCCATGCCCTGTAGCATTTCTGGGTGTCGACATTCTCATATGTAAAGTAAGTAGGGTGGGCCAGACTGGAAAACTGCAATGATCATCATTCTAGTGTATTATGAAGCACACATTTTTTAAAAGATTTTATTTATTTGTCAGCAAGAGAGAGAGAGAGCACAAGCAGGGGGAGTGGCAGGCAGGGGAAGAAGCAGGCTCTCCACTGAGCAGGGAGTCCGACGTGGGACTTGGTCCTGACCTGAGCTGAAGGCAGATGCTGAACCAACTGAGCCACCCAGGCATTCCTATGAAGCATATTTTTTTAAAAAAAAATCTAAATGTGTTACAGGAAATTTGGAAAATTAAATAATGGAGAAAACTCAAACCATGCACATCTCTCTAAAATAACTATTATGATTTAAAATTATTTCCTTCTGTTTTGATAAATGCTTGATTTTACTTAATTTTAATAATATGTAGGATTTTATAGTCCATTTAAAGTATTCTAGCCCACATATTTTTTCCCCCCACAGGAGTAGCTGAATAACATCGCATGACAGGGATATATTATTTGCTACTTAGGTATTCTATTAGACTTTTAGGTCATTTTAAGGCCATCTTGTTTTGGCTGTTATAAATGGGATGGCCATATATCCTAATTTGACCATGATGATTCTGCTGTATACCTACTGCCCACGCATAACTATAAATAGTACCCTTTGCACTCTTGAAAGTTAACGGGCTTGAATAATTAACTGTGTAATCATTTTAATTATAAGTAACACTGATCAGTATCTTGATATATTTTTTTCCATAGTTCGGACTCTTTCCTCATCAGTGGGACTGAAGGTTTTTTTTAAGTACTAATAAAGAAATCATAAGAAACCTTCCCTAAAAGGATATACCAATTTAAAATATCATAAATACATGAGAATATCAATTTCACCAAAATGATCCAGTTATGTGTATTCTGCTTTTTGTTGCTGATGCAGTGGGGGGAACTGAAAACTTGTTTTAATTGATATTTATGAATCAGAGGATGTTAGATATGCCACTGTGTATTTATTATGCATTTTCTGAGTGAACTATTTGTTCCTATGCTTAGTCCATATATCCATGGGAGTTTTTTAATATTCTCAGTGAAAAAGCAATTTTTTTCATATTTGCTACTAATATATTTTCTGATGTATGTTTATCTTTTGACTGTATTTTAAGCCTTTACACTGTTTTCATTATTTAGAACAGTGGAAAGGTAACAATATTTTCCTTTATAATTTATTTTTCTGGGCTTAGAAAACCATGTCTCCTCCTTTGTTTACCCTTAGAGTTTTAATAAAGAACACATTTTATTTTTTCCTGTTTTTACTATAGGTTACTGCTTTATATTTAGTTTTTATTTTAATTAAGGCTTTTTTTTTTAAAGATTTTATTTATTTATTTGACAGAGATAGAGACAGCCAGCGAGAGAGGGAACACAAGCAGGGGGAGTGGGAGAGGAAGAAGCAGGCTCATAGCAGAGGAGCCTGATGTGGGGCTCGATCCCACAACGCCAGGATCACGCCCTGAGCCGAAGGCAGACGCTTAACCGCTGTGCCACCCAGGCGCCCCAAGGCTTTTTTTTTTAAAGAGCAGTTTTACATTCACAATAAAACTGAGGGGAAGGAACAGAAATTTTCCATACACTTCCTGCTCCCACACATGCACAGCCTCTCCCACTATCAACATCTCCCACCAGAGTGGCACATTTACTACAACTGATGAACCGGTATTGACTATCCCTCAGAGCCTACAGTTCACTCTTGGTATTGTACATTCTATGGGTTTGGACAAATATAAAATGACAAGTATCCATCATGATGGTATCGTACAGAGTACTTTCCCTGCCCTAAAAATCCTGTGTGTTCTGCCTATTTATTTAAATTTTGATTTTTAGTGTATCCACTGGCATATGAATCTTAATTAATTTTTCTAATTTTAACAGGTTTTTCAATAAATAGTCCTTTCTTTTTCTACTGTCTTACACTTCCTACTTTGTCATACATTAGATTCTTATAAACAGGGTATTTTTTTTAAGTTTTGTCCTTATTCTATTAATAGAATAATAGTTATTTTCAATTAATAGGTCTACTCTTGCAATGGTATTATGCATTTTTAATTGTTGATGTTTTATTTATTTATTTGTCAGAAGGAGAGAGAGAGAGTGCACGTGTGCACAAGTAGGGGGAATGGCAGGCAGAAGAAGAAGCAGGCTCCCCGCTGAGCAGGGAGCCTGACGTGGGACTTAATCCCAGGACATTGGGATCGTGACCTGAGCCAAAGGCAGACGCTTAACCTACTGAGCCACAGAGGTGCCCCAGGAAAAGGTTTTGCTCTCACAAAGCTTCTATATTCTAGTAGGAAACGACACAATTATTATTGTATTTACTATGTGGTCAGTACCAAGCAAGTCACTTAGACTTGTTTAGACTCAGTCTTGGCACAGTCAAGCCCCACTTAAAGTTCTTATCCATATTTGGGTCTTACCACCCTGATTATCAACAAAGAGCAGATTTATGGTTAGGGAGATGAGTATATTTTATTTTACTACCCAAAGAACAGCCAAGAGGAGAATACAGCAACGATAAACACCAAAGTGAATTCAAGTTTGACTGAATTCCAGTGTCTCTTCCAGTGGAACAGTTCCTGATGGAAGCCCACGACTCCGACAAACACTCTTATGAGGAAAACTCTTGAGCAACACAGTTAGCTTGCTGGGTGTTCAGCAGGGCAAGTCCCAGCAGCAGAGGCATTTGGCTACCTGCAGGGAATCTGAGTTAAATATACACAGAGAATTGGAAAAGGAGTGGCTTTGTAGGAATGCCTATGGGTACGATTCTGGGGATCTGCAGCCCCGGATGGGCAAAACACAAAAACACAAATAATATTTTCACTAACCTCTAAGTGAAAGACAGAATATCCTTCCATTGTGAATGTAGGCAACAAACCACAGTATCATCAAGGATACCAGTGACTTTACCACCAGAGAAGTCACACATTTTTTATATCACATTACAGATGTTGCAGATATTTCAAAATATTGCCTCCGTCACCACTATATCAAAGTCACGGTAGTTCTTAGACCCACCACAGTCTTCTTATTTAATGCATTACTAAAGCAGCACATGTATTACTGTGTAACACTTTAAAACTATTTAAATAACTGCATTTCAGGCCAATTGGTTTCCTTTTAGTCTTATGTATTTTATTCTGTAACTTTAAAAAATTATTCTAAGAGATCCAAAGGCCTCACCAGATCACCACAGGGATCCAGGCACCAAAAAGGTTAAGAACTTCTGTTCTATAAAGTGAGATTACATTTTAAAAGCTATAATTATTAGATCAGGCAGGTAAGACATGCTTATATCCTAAAGTCTTTCCATAGTACTATTTATCTCCACAGTACCAAAATATTTCATGGATATAATTTATGAAGTATCATCCCTCAAAATACCTTGTTCACAACTACAATTAAAAATAAATTGCAACAGGGGTGCCTGGGTGGCTCAGTCGGTTACACGTCTGCCTTCAGCTCAGGTCATGATCTCAGTGTCCTGGGATCAAGTCCCCAGTTGCGCTCCCCGCTCCCCAGGGAGCCTGCTTCTCCCTCTGCCCCTCCCCCTGCTCGTGCTTGCCCGCTCTTGCACTCTCTCTCTCACAAAAATAAATAAATAAAAAATTTAAAAAAATTAATTGCAACAGAACAAGAGCTGAGTTAATAACAACAGGAATTCTGAATATCATCACCCTCCCACGTCACATGGACGGAACTGCCTTACATCAGGGTCTTAGGGTTCTTCAGAAATGAAATTCCTTGGCTGGTGCCTGGGACAGCCCCACCTCTCATCAAGTTCTGCCTTAGAGAAAGTGTTAGAATGACTTTTGCTGTAGACAATTAGCCCTGGGTTATAAAACAAATACTTGCTAAAGCACAAGTTTCATTTTTCAGTAAGGATTTTTTTAAAAGTCATGCATTAATATGATTCTGACCTTTTCTCGAATCTGCTTATTAGCCTGTTCATAGCTCAAATTAATAGCTTCAGAACACTCTAACAGATGTTTTTAATATCCCATTTTCTACCAACATGGGAAATCCTGGATTTCTAAAACCTAGAGGGAGTTAATACCATCCCAGACTAAAGGCAAAGATTACAGGAAAAGTAATATAATATGTCGTTAGTCACTTACAACATAAATATTTTGAACAAGATCAAAGAAAACTACCTGATCCAAATTTAATCAAAGTTCAAAGGACTGTTTTTCCCCCTAAATATAGAAATGGAAAAGACATTTCAGAGGAATTTTTAAATTATGTTTTTCGTTTTATTTTCTCGACATGATCCTCACTGATTCAACTTTTTTCAACACCACTGTAGTAACTTTCCACAAATGAAAGCTTTTTTTTGGTTGAAAAAATTTATCCTGCCTATAACACAGAGACAAAAATGATCTCAAAGGATCTATGATAGTCATCTCTGGATGGCAGAAGATAAAGAGGGACTTTGTTTCACAATACTTATGTATTTTTTAATGGGCACAAAAGATCCCTTTAAAGAAAAAAAGGGACCCTTTACAAAAATAAATCCTCAAAATACACTCACTCAGACAAGTGATGAGATCAGTTTAAATTTTGAGAACTTGAGAAGAGGAAGAGCTGGGTGGAAGCCTGAGTGGTTGGATGTGGCCCTAAAGAGGACTTCAGGCTCCACGAGAGCAAGGACCACCTTGGTGTTTGCCAGTGTATACAGGTGTCCAGCCCAAGGTCAGCCCCTATAAATAGTGACTAATGAAAGAGAGAATCTGGCCTTGAGGACAGGTTTATAGGAGAGAGTAACAAAACTGCTTTTAAGCTACGTTTAAAACATCCCATTGAGGGTGCCTGAGTGGCTCAGTCAGTTAAGCATCTGCCTTCCACTCAGGTCATGATCCCAGAGTCCTGGGATCAAGCCCTGCGTCAGGCTCTCTATTCAGTGGGGAGCCTGCTTCTCCCTCTCTCTCTGCCTGCTGCTCTGCCTACTTGTGCTCTCTCTCTGTCAAATAAATAAATAAAATCTTGAAAAAAAAGAAAGGAAACTACTACAGCTAGAACAAAGGAAAACAAGGTTTGGGAAATTCTGGGTTATAACCTATGGCCCTCATAGTGAATAATAAGGTTTTTCCCCCCACCCCTAAATTATTTTAGAGCAATTTTATGTTCACAGCAAAACTGAGAGGAAGGCATAGAGATTTCCCATACACCGCCTGCCCTAGATATGCACAGCCTTCCCCACTATCAATATCCCCCTCCAGAGTGGTATGTTAGAATGGATGACCCATCCCAAGCCCCTCAAAGTCCACGGCTTACTCTTCGTGGTGTACATTCTATGGGTTTGGACAAATGACAAGTATCTCCCATTATGGTAGAGAGAGTAAGTTTTCAACCTTCCTAATAAGCAAAATAAAAGAAGGTCTGCAAGAGAACAGAAAAAATATATATTGGCCTCTGCTCCCAATTCCTGGCACAGAGCTCCTAAACCCTTGTAATTTTGTAAGTGATAAGAGCGCTAGGAGCATCTTTTGTCCTAACATTTGGCCTTTGATGCTCGTTCTGACAGAACTCCTAAATCTCTTGGAACTTTCTAAGTGATAGGAATGTCTTTTGTTCTAATGAGGTGACTCTGGATGGGCTCCTGAACAGCTCCTAGATAAGGGCTGGTCACCAGAAAGATCAAGCCATGATTATAAACTGGGAACTTTTAGCCCTATGCTCCATCCTACAGAAAGGGGAGAGGGCTAGAAGCGGAGGTAATAATGGACCATGACCACGTGATGAAGTCTCCATAAAAGTCCGCAAGGACAGGGTTTAGAGGCTCTGGTCGCTGAGCACCTGCAGGTGCTGGGAGAGCGTGCCTAGAGAGGGCAAGGAAGCTCCAAGGTCCTCTCCACATACCTTCTGGCCCTGTGCATCTCTTCCATCCAGATGTTCACCTGTAACCTTCATCCTAGCCCTTTGTGATAAACCAGCAAATGTAAGTAAGTGTTACTCTGGGTTCTAGGAGCTATTCTAGCAAATTATCAAACCCAAGGAGGGGATCAGGAGCCCCTAGATTTATAGCCAGTTGATCAGAAATTACAGGTGACAGCTTGGGACTTGAGAACTGCATGTGAAGTTTGCAGGGGGGCAGTCTTGTGGGACTGAGCCCTGAACTCCGTAGAACTGGACACTATTTCCAGGTAGATCATGCCAGAATTGAATCAAATGGTAGAACACCTCGCTGGTGTCAAAGAGAATTGCCTGGTGTGGGACAAAACCACCTTTCTGGTGTCGGTCCTTTGAGAATGATGGTGGCATGTGAGTAAAGGGGAGACTCGGGAGGAGTAGGTTTTTCCTTTTGGTGTCCTTGGAAAAAAGATGAAGTGACAACGTGCCAGGCTACATGGGGGTGGTGGTGGTGATAAGAGGTAGCACGACCAGAAGGAAGATACTGCCACAATCTGGTGTGAGTTTAGAAAGGCCTGGTCTAGAACATAACAAGGGAAATGGAAAGAGTAGGAAGCAGAGGCAGGGGAAAACTCGTCTGCAGATACCACAACAGAGGAACGAGCAGGAGAGGGAAGCATTTCAGAGTCCTTTCCATAATTTTGTGCCTGGGTAACTGGAAGAGTGTTTTTAACTCTCAACAATTTATTGACCCATTCATCCATCAACATTCGGGGGATTCTCAACCTTGTGAAAAGGAACAAGGCTTAATTCCCTCAGCCTTTTAGCTCGTTAAGAGTCCCTATTATGGGCCAGAATCTATGCCAGGCCCAGAGTCAGGAAAATAAAGACGGTCTCAACACTGAAGAGATGAGGAAGGACATAAGCAGAGGTAAAGAATTAATGCTGCTCCTTGGGGCGCCTGCGTGGCTCAGTTGGTTAAGCATCTGCCTTCGGCTCAAGTCATGATCCCAGGGTCCTGGGGTCAAGCCCCACATCAGGCTCCCTGCTCAGCGGGAAGCCTGCTTCTCTCTATCCCCCGCCTCTTCCCCCAGCTTGTGCTCTCTCTCGCTCACTCTCTCTCTCTTTCTCAAATAAATACATAAAATCTTAAAAAAAAAAAAAAAGAATTAATACTGCTCCTATAACAGCACCTGTTTCCTTCCATTGCTTCTTCACTGTTGCCGCGAGACTCTCACGCTCCTAACTTGAAGTAGGTTGGGGGCCCCAGGCAGATTTCAAGATCTGGCTAGATCCATTTGCCTTGAGTGGCCAATATAAAGGTTAAATTTACAAGTTTTTCTACTTAAATTAAGTAAATTATTTGCTTTATTTTACCTTTTTAAAAAGCTAATTCTAATCTTAAGCATTCATCATACAACATACACATTTTCTTTAATCCTGTTTTAGGTTGAGCTTAAAAAAGCACTACCAGGAGTTTAGTTGGAAGTGTTTTTACTAGGAAAGCCTAAGTAGAATACCCAGTTGAAGCCCAAATTATGTCCGGGAAGAAAACACCGCAAGACAATAGGATGGTTGTCTGACTAGTAGGGGCAGGTCTCTGTATCTGGGAATTTCCATTCACCTCTCTCTAAAAGGATTCCAAAAGAAACTATCCTAGCTTATCTGTACTTCATCTCTAACATTTTTCAATCTTCCCCTCTTAAGAAACGAAAGTAGGCACAAAACTACCCTAAGTCAGGCAGGGATCCTTCCCCTTGTCTGCCTAAAACTCATTTATAAATCAAAGTTGTCAAAAGTTGCCCCATATAGTCTCACTGTTCCTCTCTACTCCTATATATTCTGTGTACTTGGAATTACTCCAAATTCTAAAACGAAAACTAAAAAAAAAAGTATTTATCCCACAAGGTTGTTCAGAGGGTTAAAACATTGAGCTTATTTATCCAAAGATGAGGACCCAGTTAACTATCACGATGCAAACTTAAAGACTTAAAATCCAACTTCTAAAAATTTAAGTGCAGAGACAGGGGGCACTTTAAGAGCAACTGTAGAAATACCTTGCAAAGTAGCAATCAGAACACCATAAAAATGAGTACTGGAGAATCAGAATTTTAAATAAAAATATAAAACAAAACCATAGTATCACAACCTCCACATGTCCTTAGGATTATATGACCATACGTACATTTCAACCAATACCATTTGTGTAGTCTTGGGAAGGACATTTCAACCTCTCTGAATGTGTCTTCCATTTAGAAGAAGTCATCATCTCTGAAATTCTCTATCTCAATGTTGTCCTTTAGGCTAAAGATGTTTGGGCTAATGGGATGTTTCTTTTCTTTCCTTCCTTCCTTTTTAAAGATTTTATTTATTTATTTGAGAGAGCAAGAGAGAATGAGTGAGAGAACACAAGCAGGGGGAGCGGAAGAGGGAGAGGGAGAAGCAGTCTCCCCGCTAAGCAAGGAGCCCGACGTGGGGCTCAATCTCAGGATCCCGGATCATGACCTGAGTTGAAGGCAGATGCTTAACCAACTGAGTCACCCAGGCGCCCCTACTGGGATGTTTTAAACGTAGCTTAAAAGCAGCCAAAATTATTTCCTGACTGGCTTCCAAGGTAACCAAAACTGACCCAGATAAATTGGGGTGCACTCAATTGTTGGTAAAGACTCAGTCCTTGACCTCAAGGAGTTTATAATCAATTTAAGGAACCACTATTCAAATTAGAAAAATATTAGCAAGTTCACAAGGCACTGAATACCTTAGTCCCCCCATATCTGTAGTTTCACTTTCTACGGTTTCAGTTACGCAAAGTCAACTGCTGTGCGAGCAGAGGCAGCTGATCCTCCTGACATGTCACAGAAGGTCGAAGGCAGACTAAGGATAAGTGTGTCTGATGTCACTCACCTCACTTTGTCTCATCACATAGGCATTTTATCATCTCACGTCATCACAAGTGGGGTAACCATAGTACAATAAGATATTTTGCAGCACATTCACTTAATGTTTGTTACAGTACATTGTTATAATTATTTTATTTTATTATTATTGTTACTAATCTCTTACTGTGACTAATTAATAAATGAAGCCTTATCACAGGTGTGTAGGTAGGGGAAAAAAACAAAAGCATGCACAGCGTGTGGTACTATCCATGGTTTTAGGCACCTACTGGCGGTCTTGGGATGTATCCCTGGCGAGTAAAGGGGGACGACTGTAAATATCTGCTAGGTCACATGGCACTAATAGAAAGGGTCAAGGAGGACTGTAGGAATGAGAGATGACTTCAGAAGCAAAGGGGGATTTCAGGTCAGGATTGGAGGAAAGGAAGAATTTGAATCAATGGAAGAAAAGGCAAAGGATAAAGAACATGAAGCCTATATTATTTATTTATTTATTTATTTATTTATTTAAAGATTTTATTTATTTATTTGACAGAGAGAGACAGTGAGTGAGGCAACACAAACAAGGGAAGTGTGAGAGGGAGAAGCAGGCTTCCGCTGAGCAGGGAGCCCAATGCAGGGCTCGACCCCAGGACCCTGGGATCATGACCTGAGCCGAAGGCAGACACTTAACGGCTGAGCCACCTAGGCTCTCCTATGTTATTTCTTTACAAAATCTCTGAAACTTCAGTCCTGACTCTGTGACCTTGAACAATCCACTCATCACTGTTACCCTTCAGTAAGTCCGTAATTACTGAGGGTCTATCATACATAAATAAATAATGGAGATTTTCCAACTTAAAGGAGGGGTAAATGGCTTTAAGATTAAAGAAGAGGAAGCTCAAAACTAAAACAACCCCAAGCTTACATTATGTTGCTATCACAAAACACATGAAATCTGTTCTCTTAAAAAAGAATTTTTAAAAACTTGCTTTCACTACTTCATCATTTCTCAGCTAAAACCAAACTGCATGAATCCTAAGTTAAATGTATGTGTAACTTTTTTACTTAGATCAGTCATAGTGTGGGGGGGATATTTTTTACATTAAAATTTCAGAGTCCTGCTCCATCCTTCTCTCATTTGAAACCACGGTAGTCTTTTGCCACTAAAAACAGTATTTCATTCCACAGCTGTAGAAATAGCCTAAGCCATCTGATAGCTTCATTTACGATACAGCATTGAACTTATCTAGCAAAAACACAACACATGCATCGGTACTTCCTTTTGTCCTGTGTATTCCAAATCTCTGCCAAAAGCAGAGGAAAGAAAGTACAAATGGACAGGATATCCTCAAATTATGTGGTTTGCCTTATGTCATTCCAGAGAAAAATCTAGCATCTGATTCACAGTTAGAAATTTGAAGTAAACACTTGAAACACCTAGGGTAGTCAGGTCCTGATGCTGAAGGTGGGCCTTCCTCAACAGCACTTTGTCTTTTAAAAGGTAACCCAGGAAGGCTTTGCCTAAAGGAGTATCAGGAAATCCTGGCTTTCTAGCAGTCACCTACTCTATCCAACACAGTTCTTGGCTTATGAGAAAAGATAAAGGAAAGGAGCATGCACACCATTTTTTAAGAATACCAATAAGAACCAAGTACCTCAAAATCTGTTTTACTACAGATTGATTTATAGTTGTGGTGGCATTTTGATATTCTTATCCATTTTGACAGAATTTTTTATTTATTCATTTTTTTATTTTTATTTTTTAAAGATTTTATTTATTTGACAGAGAGAGAGACAGCCAGCGAGAGAGGGAACACAGGCAGGGGGAGTGGGAGAGGAAGAAGCAGGCTCCCAGCAGAGGAGCCTGATGTGGGGCTTGATCCCAGGACTCTGGGATCACGCCCTGAGCCGAAGGCAGACGCTTAACGTCTGAGCCACCCAGGCGCCCCCAGAATTCTTTTTTTTAAAGATTTTATTTTTGTATTTATTTGAGAGAAAGAGAGAGTGCGATCAGGGGAAGGAGCAGAGGGAGAGAGAGAGAATCTTAAGCAGATTCCGAGCTGAGTGTGGCTTGACATCGGGCTTGACCCCATGACCCCGAGATCATGAACTGAGCTGCAATCAAGAGTCAGACACTTAACCAACCGAGCCACCCAGGTGCTCCATTTTGACATAATTCTTAATGCGCACTATATATGTATATTAATTCGCTGTATATCCACTATATTTCAGCAAATACTCCAGAGGACCTAGTAGCATGTGTTGGATACTACACTTAGGGTGAGACTGCACTAGCTTTTCTGTGATGCCAGACACTTATCTCTATAAACCTATTATTACATCTATGTAAATAATATTGTGATATATGCACAGCTATGGTGAAGACTTGGGAGAGCCAATGAATATAAAGCCCTGAGCACAGTATACGCCTTCACTCCACTCATAGCCTTCCCCTCTTCATCTTTTTATTTTTTTACTATTATAGCGGTAAGCGAGATAGACACAGCCCTGTAATCTTGACGCTTACAGTCTAGTAGAAGATACAATGACCATGACAACAACATAGTAATGATGATGATGATAAGGGTCTACTGTTAATAGCAGCCGATACTGATTTACAACTTACTGTGACCAAAGCACTATTCTATGTACACAGCACATTAATCAGTCCTTACACCCTCTGAGCTAAGTGACCAGGACAACGGTTGCTATACAAATAGGTGGAGTGACTCCCTACAACTCATTCTTGAGTGGTTGGGAAAGGACATCGTTGGGATTAATAATATTAATCAGGTAAAATGATGCAGGGATGTGAGGTTGGGAGGGTACGACGTACATGTATGAATGCCCAGAGCAGAGAATGCATGCAGGGATGATCAAAGAACCGAGACGAGTGTAGTTCTAGCGATATATACATGAGGTTGTAATCAATCCATAAATCCATGTATTAGACAAGGAGTTACTGGAGTGTTAGAGAGGTGTTCTGAAGAGAGGGAGAGTTTCATAAAAGCAACATTAGCAGGTCTTTGGCAAACTGTCGAAGCAGCCCACCTGTCAGCAGCAGCCTGTACTGGGGGATCCTCTGAACTGGCTTGAGCAGGTAGTGCTTGAGGGCCAGATTAGCACAGCGTGGGCTCATCTGAAAGGAAAACGTATCCAAAATAAACACAAGCGTTCTTTCAAGAAGGAAGGGATCCAGATTCAAGTGCCCAGGAAGCCAAAGTTTAGAAAGCCAACAACTCTGGAAGGGGACTCCCAGAGAAGCTCCCTATGTTTTAAGGCACAGCTATTATGCTGAGAGTGAAGCCATAGCCCACCCTCTCCTGCAGGGAGCTCTCTGAAGTCGCGGGCTCACTCTCACACGCAGGGGTGGCTGAGCCTGCGCTCTAGGTCAGTTAGAGCCCACCATCCTCAGCAGCTGCCACTGAGGCAAGTATTTGCCAACGTATTCACAAGCACAAACAAACCCTGTGTGGCCCTCGAGATAAGGCAGAAGAAATAAAGCTACTGGGAACACGACTGAAATAATAAGCAGGGCCTACAGTCGATATACCCACGATAACAACTGGTGGTAGTGGAGAGCATTGCAGAAATTAAGTCTAACCTGAAAAGCAGCCTTGCTAAGCATGCCTTTTCTAATAAGCCTGAGTGACATAAAATTTCTTTTTCAGATGAATGGCTATAAAAGACAGCTCCCAAATTGGTGTATAGAGAGACATCTGATACTACAGCCATTCTGCCTTGGCCAAAAGGACATTTCATTTTGCCTTTAAAGTGCTTTTCCCTAGTATGTGCAATAGACACTTCTGCCCAATCCTGGTTTTCGTAGACATTCTCCGACACAGGAATGTACTGTGAGGTGGCATCAAAATGGCCGGGTGAAAATGTCCCTGCGTCCGAAGATGTCCTGCACTTCTACTTCTTCCACAGCTCAGGCAGGTGGGGAAGGGTTTTGTTAGATTTGCTCGCATCATTTCATCTTTTTCTAAATACGCACCTCTAGGGTCTGGTACACAGAATTAATTAGAAAGTTATAATGATACTGCATTTAAGAAAGCGTCTACCACACAAGCATCATTAACCAAGACAGCTAATTTTCCCCTCGTCTTATGTTTTCTTTTGCTGCCAAGGCAACGGAACAACGCACTGGACACTGATGAAAACCTGGGTCAATTATCAGTTGCCATAGCTATAGATATCACACTTCCTTGCTTAACAGCATGAAGACATCAGAGCAGAGGAAAAGAAAAAAAAAGGGGAAAAAGACAACAAATAATTTTCAGTTTAATTATGTGTTTAATGTACAAATAAGGAATCAGCAATATCTTAAATCTTTCTAAAACTTTTCTAATTTTGTGTGACTGGAATTCGCTGATTTTTTTTTTTTTTTAGCTACAAAAGAGAGAAATGAGTATTAAAACATAATAATTCACATTTTATCCAAGATTGGGGGGAAGGACTTAAATAAAATTTTAGTTAAAACTAATTTTTAAGAGATGTATTAATGTCATTTATCCCCAATCAAATCAGGCTTGTACTATCATAGCTTTGAGTCCAAACATAATGCTTTGGTCATAAACAGTCATTAATTCTTCTTAACTTTGACACTGAACTTGTGTTATTTATCTGAAGGGAAACAAATTATATTTCCTATACTTCAATGTAGGTTAGTTGTTAGAAGAATAAAAGGAAAAGAAATGTTCCTAGAGTAGTCAAATTCAGAGACAGAAGGTAGAATGGTGGTCACCAAGGGCTGGGGGAGGGGAGAATGGGGTGTTGTTTTAGCCATAGTTTCAGTTTTGCAATGTAAGATGAAAAGAGTTGTAGAGATTGGTTGCAAAACAATGTGAGGGTACTTACTGCTACTGAACTATACACTTAAAAACGGTTAAGATGGTTAAGTCTTATTTTATGTGTATTTCCCCACAATTAAAAAAAAGGAGACCCATCAACATATTCCAGCACGCAATCATAGATTTTTCAAAATTAAATCTTGTACACGATTTCTCACCTTTTAATTTACTCAATCCCGTCTTTGACTTTGAAGGGATTATGTTTTAATATCTTTTTGTTCTCAGTGATTACAAATTATTACAGCTTTAAAAACAACAAATGAAGAAAAAAGGGTTCAACATTATATGGGAGCAAAAATACCTCAAAATCTCTAACAACAGCAGCAAAAGCTGGGTTCTTCTTACACTGCTCATCCAGCAAAGCTATATTTTTATCAAATTCTTTGATGTACGTGGAATACATTTTTAGATATGGTCCCTTCTTTACAAAGATATCAGCAATTCTATGTTGTTCAGTCCTAAGAGAAGAGAGACACAAAAATATAAAAAGAGTCATTAATGTATCCAAAACATATCCAATATCCAAGAAGTCTAAGCCTTCAGTTCTTCCTCTTCTCTCTTCTTTTAAGACATCTCCTATCCCCAAATGCCTACTCTTCACCATCACGTCGCCTGGATTTTGCCAGCCCTCTGACCAGTCTCCTCGATTCTACCATCTCATCCTTCTGTGCAACCAGAGAGTCTAAAACCCTCTATTACACCATGTGACTTCCAACAGGTGTCCCAACTTCTATGGGACTCAGCAGGAAAAACAAACTCCTTCCCTTGGCTTACAAAGCCCCATTGGTCCTGCTGCTGCCTACTTTTCTGACCCATTTCACACTTCTCTCCTTCTTTCTCAGTACTCTCCAACCACACTGGGCTTCTTTATATATTCTTTTGACATACGGAGTCATTCCCACTTTACAAACTTTTACTAATGGCTTTGCAGGCCTGGAAATAGGAAACCCTGGCCAGCTCCTCCTTTTCATTCAGATGCTATGTTAAAGTGCTGTGCCTTTTCAGAGGGCCTTCCTCCGCCACCCAATCTTCACTCGCCAGCACATCCATCTTATTTTACATCTTTCCAGGTCAGAAATTGCTTTTATCCAGGGCGCCTGGGTGGCTCAGCCGTTAAGCGTCTGCCTTTGGCTCAGAGTGTGATCCCAGCGTTCTGGGATCGAGCCCCACATCAGGCTCCTCCACTGGAAGCCTGCTTCTTCCTCTCCCACTCCCCCTGCTTGTGTTCCCTCTCTCGCTGGCTGTCTCTCTCTCTGTCAAATAAATAAATAAAATCTTTAAAAAGAAAAAAAAAAAGAAATTGCTTTTATCCAATGTTTCTTGTCCATTTTTCTGGTTCTCCCCCAACTAAAATGTCTACTCTATGAGAGCAAGAGCCTTATCTATTTTGTAAAATGTGATATTTCCGCCACGCTTAGAGCCCTGACCAGCACACTGTAGATAATCTAAACCTTGATGAAGGCAGAAATGAAGTATCTCAACAGTTATTAAAAACCAATGTAAAAATAAATGTTATTTTAGAAAGCATACTAAAATCAAACAGTATGTCCTAACTTGAAGGCCCCAAGAGAAAAATATTTAAGTAGAAAATATCTAATCCAAGGATTAGAAGACTTTTATGTCAGTAATAAGTGTAGCTTTTCCCATAATTATCATTTCAGCTGTCCCTTTCATCAATTTAGTCTGTTTCTTAGGAATGCTTAATACTTTAACGCAGAACATCTATCCATCTAAACTCGAGAAAACTTCAGTACAAGTAAAAAATAAATTCAAGCCTCTTATAACACCCACTTTCATAAATACACATATCTTTGAAAGGCAACTGAGTAACTTTAAGATAATTTTTGTAAGAAGAATGACAAAGTATGTACAGGAAAACTCTTTGTAATCACATTTTATTTCTATCATGACTTTTAAAAATAACTTTTAGTCATCCCTCAGTCCTTAACCCTGTGTTATTTTACACTTAGGCTGCAGCTATGAATTAATCACTCGTCTAACATATTTTCCCAACAAGACGTATTTTTCTGGAAAAGAAAGCTTACAGGGAGATTTTAATCATGAAAGTAGGCGACACTATTTTGCTATTCTAATCATTTGGGGTTCCCCAGGGACAATAAATTCAAAACTCCTAGAACAAATTTTCTACATATTTCGGAAGATGTCACCAAAGTGTCTGCTTACTTTCTACTACCCAAGGAAGTAGTTAACCTTTTGGTATTCCAGTTTGGAAATCTGTAGCTTACAATGCTATCATATACATGTAAATTTTCTAAACCAAACAAAACTATTATCTCAGTAAATGGTCTGTTTTCCAAAATGTAAACAAAGATTCATGAAATTCCAGAAAAGATAATAAAGCATTTAAAAACATTTCGATGTGAATATATCAAGTAAACTACCGCAATCTCAAAAACCTTGATTATCAAAGGTCACATACAGAAAGTTAAACTGGCTGAATATGGACCCTTCTTGTTTTTGAGGCAATATTACCAAAGAATTTAAACATTTCTAGAATTGAGCTCAGTGTATCAAGGTTGTGAATTTCAGCCATTGTAGGGGCGCTTTGGTGGCTCAGTCGGTTAAGGGTCTGCCTTCACTCAGGTCATGTTTCCTGGTCCTGGGATCCAGCCCCACATCGGGGAGTCTTCTTCTCCCTTTGCCCCTCCCCGGCTCATCCTCCCTCCCTGCCCCCTCCCTCCTTCTCACTCTCCCTAGCCCTCTCTCAAATAAACAAAATCTTTTTTTTTTTTTTAAAGATTTTATTTATTTATTTGACAGAGATAGAGACAGCCAGTGAGAGAGGGAACACAAGCAGGGGGAGTGGGAGAGGAAGAAGCAGGCTCCTAGCGGAGAAGCCTAATGTGGGGCTCAATCCCACGGCCAGGATCACGCCCTGAGCCGAAGGCAGACGCTTAATGACTGTGCCACCCACACACCCCTCAAATAAACAAAATCTTGAGGGAAAAAAAAAAATAAAACGACCAATCTACAGGTAACTGCCAAGGAAATTCAATACATTGAAACAACTCAATGTAAGGAACACCACCTCTCTGTCACAAGCACGGCCCTTATGGCTTCATCTAAAATTGGGACTCTGGGAAAGCTGGTCAGTCCATTTTTACCAGTTTGACATCCTTTCCTCCAGTTCCTTCAGTAGATCCCGGTTGAGCTCATACAGCTGAGGCAAGTAGTACAGGATCTGATTTAGGATCCGGTCCTCAATCACAGGTTTCCCAAGTTGCCTGGAAGCATGGGCCACTGCATCTCGGAAATCCTATTATGGTTCAGAGAAGGAAAAATAACACACATAGACATATAATTGATATAAAGCTTCCCCCCCCCATGTGCTTCTCTTTTTAAAACAACATAAATCACAAACTGTATTTTCCATGTAGAATTACAAACTCAAAGTGCCCACTTCCTCCTATCCCGCTTAGCCAGATTAAAAAAAAACCAAAAAAACCACCCTACCACAACAAAGTGGCTAGGGTAGATATTTGGTTTTAAAACAGTCTGTATGATATTTCTCTTAAATCTTTTGATCTCCAAACTTCGTAATTACATTAAAGGGTATCTGGAAATCGTACTGCAACTCTAAGTAGCCTTTAGACTTATTCCAGTAGTGCTATACGAACACAATCCATTCATTTTAGAAGTCCCCAAGAGATCTTACTTAACTTTACTCTGGAAAGTCCCTTTGTTCACTTTCAGTAATTATTTCCCAACAACAAGAGCATTCTAGGTAAGGCATGTGGAGGACACTGGCACACTCTTGATAATCAGAGAATACTGGACCCAGTATTACTGTATTCCCTGGGCTAGCCTCATTTTCCTCATCTGTTAAGTGGGTTATGAGACTTTCATATCGCACACCATCAGATAACACACTTAAAGCTTTTTGCAATGTGTTTGGCACACAGAATCAGCAAAATATTTTCACTGTGGACCTTAAATTCTCCTCTCCCTCCTACTGACTTCTTGATAAACTCACCAGGATTTACACTTTTTGCAAAATAAAAAATTTTCTCCTTGTATGTTCTTTTCTGTTAACTTTTCCCTAGAAATTATTTATACCATGTTTTAAGATAAGTCCACACCATCCCATCCCATCACCCCAGAGGACGTGGGAAGGGTGGTGGTGTCTGAGATCCTAATTGTCTGGTTTCACCCTATCTGGAGGCCCACCCTCAGGGGATAAGTAAAACAATAGTGGAATCTGTTCCAAAGTCCTTAGGACTCAAAAACAGAGACTGATCCTTCTCAGAAACAGCAGGTTTAATTAAAACCTTAAAGCAAAGGTTGGGTAAAACAGACTCTACTAGGCTTCATCTTCCTTTATCTTTGTTTCTAACTACTTTCCCTTCAGGGATTCACTGGGCAAATGAAACAGACAAGAAAGATACCGGTTTCTCCCCCCTCCCCCCTTCCCTTCAACTACTTGCCTCCAACACACATACATTAACCACAGGCACTTCTTATGCTTCTTGTGAAGGACAAAAACCTTACGTAACATTTAAAAGTATGTGAAAGGATTCCTTTCTTACTTAAAGGATGGTCATTTCAGACAATTCAAATCCTCCTGTGTGGAACAGGTGCTAATAAGCCCTTTGCTCAGGCTTCAGTACCTGGGACTAACTTTATTGGTCCAACAGTCACATTGGCCCAAAGGAACTAAATACTTACAGCAGTAATGAAAGAACTACTTTTACAGCTAATTACTGTAATATAAAATAGGAATCTGTAACTTGCATAAACTCCAATCCAGAAAACCACACAAAACATCTCCAGAAACCAAATGGATATTGGCCAAATTCCACCTCCCAGCAGCTTGTTTCTATTAGCATTCACATTTACTAAGAGAAAATAGAGCTACTTAATGCTTTTCAAAGTCATTAGATTTTTCCATCAGGCAGAACTACAGAATATATTTACATGTCACAAATAACTTCCTCAATTGTAATAACATTCAAAGAACAGTTAAAACATCTTCTATAGTACTTTCTTTCTCTTTTTTGGTACCAGTTTTATGATTAATATAACTTAAATGCAAAAAATCCTTGTTCAGCAAAGCAATAAACACTGCCCCTTCTTCTGGTAGAATAAATGATGAACATGTTTGTCCCCTGGCAGCAAGACGACTTTTATTTTCCAGTTGGAAGATACTTCCTCAGTCACAACAGTGAACGGTAGCCACTAGCAGCTAAGCAGCTTAAGGACCCTATTTGACACAACTTTTGCCAGACTCTTGCATTCCATGTCTGCCACCATTGCCAAAAGGGAAACTTGTTTATTTAAGAAACATTCAACAGAGGCCAGCCAAATTCACACTGGGCAGACCAGTGAGATGGCCGCCTCTAACTGGAGGCGTCTGTCACATATCAAAGCGTCACTTATTCCAGGATTACTGGATGATGGCAGGTAGCTCTGAAGGAAGTAGAGGCCCATACTGCCCTTGTTAAAATTATAAGTAGCACAACAAAATGTAATAGAAATTTAATAATTAAAAGAGCAAAAGAACAATTAATAGAGATGATAGAAATTTAGAGTTTCTATCTAGCTATCTATTACAAATTATTCCCAGGACCCAGGAAGTTACATAATTTTTTAAAGGATTTTATTTATTAATTTAGAGAAAGAGAGCGCGTGTGCACACGTGCACACACACACAGGAAGAGAGGGGAGCAGAGGGGGAGGGAAAAGGAGCAGGAAAGAATCTCAGGCAGACTCTGGGCTCAGCGTGGAGCCCAATGTGGGGTTTGATCTCACACCCCAAGATCATGACCTGAGCAAAGTCAAGAGTTGGACATTTAATTGACTGAACCAGCCGAGTGCTGCAGGAAGTTATATATTCTAAGCAGGCATTACCAGGGCCATCAATTATTCTTCATTGTACCTTTTTGAAAACAGGAAAGGCTACCTCTTACCCCACGCCAATGCAACTCACACCAAGGCCTTCATAATTGCACATAGCAGCTCTGGCCCAAAGCTCGTCCCCTCACCTCTTGGGTCACCATCCCTAGAAAGCAATGTACTATGGCCCCAGTGTCAGATGTAACTAATTCACACAAGAACTACACGCAGAATCTTTAACTTCTCAGCTCTTCATGAACCTCAACCATTTCCAGAACTGGTGCCACTAGGAAGAAAACATTTTTCTTTTTTTAAATAAAAAGGATGATTACAACATATGTCTGGTTATTTTTCTAAATGCTAACATCCAGGATAATTTGGGAAAGTGTGATGACACTTAAGAGCCAGAGGCAAAACTATTTTTGGGCAGAAGAATTTAAATTCCCCAACACCTCCTGGACTAAATCAGTGAGGATGCAAGACCACACGACTGGCACGTCAAAAATTAGATCCAGAGTATACTTTTCCACACTGGAAAAGCTGGGTAATTAAAATGGAAGGGGTGTGGAAACTGGGGTGTGAAAATGCGAGGCAAGCAACAGAGTTTACTGATATCAACCACATGTACTTCAGTCTATGCTTCCAACATAAAACCCACCAAAGATTCTGTATGTAAAATGGAACCACCTACACTCAAGTTTCTGATTACAGTAACCAAATGTGTGTTCAACTTGGCATTTTTAGAAACAGAAATAGGCTCCTGAATTATAAAGCATATCATAATACTATGCTTAATAATTCCAAGAAAACCTACAAATGAGAACCAGATCAACTTCTAAAACACATTCGGTTCCTTTGAGGTATTAACATACTAGCCTTACAAGCTCTGATCACTTGGGCAAGACCTAAGCAAAAATCAATGCAAATCAAGTCATGTATGAACATCTAAAGCAGTGAAGCACAAAACAGATGGTCTTATTCGTGGGGTCAGGCTTTACATCTCTGTGCCAAAGAGAAGTAAGCGACTTAATTAAGCTGTCCGGACTGGGCTTCCTGACCTGAGGGCATTACTTAACCACTATGATGACCCAGTGGATTACAAAGACTAAACGGACATATGGACGGGTAGGGAACTCTGTAGGGCTCCCTGCCTTCATAAAGGTTATTAAGAAACACTTCATATTAAGCAAAAGCAAAGCAGCTGCGAAGGTCAAAGAGCTTTGATAAATATGCAGAAAGGGGTGTGAAGCTATGAAGTAAATGTAGAGAGGGTAGAAAGTCCTAACATTAACAATTTGATTTTGTCCTTAAATTAAAATATCTGACCAATGAAATGATTCTTCCCTCTCAATATGCTCAGACCTTTTGATGCATAGTCATCAATGCGAGCAAACTGTATAAAACATGACCCAAACCTGTCCTTTATCTCCAGTCTCTAATTCCCTTAACAACTTAATAGGAAATAATCATAATATATCCTATCTAGCTTCATTTTACTCTTTAGAAGAGGAAAAACTAGAATTTCTCTGGTTTCTTGGGCCAACTGAAAGAATTCTGAAAACAAGCTCATATACCCAATGATATACTACTATTCCCTATACAGCATCCTAGAAATTTCAAGTAATAATTTTTAATCAATTTCTGAACAATCACTAAGTGCAAGGTATCAGAGAGACCAGAGTTCAAAGTCTGGCTTTGCCATTTAATAGTGGGTTACTTTGGGCAAATAGTTTCCTTCATTTAAGAAACAGAAATAACATCCATTTGATAGGGTTGTTATGAGGATTAAAATAGACAATTTATGTAACATAGTTTTAGCATGTTTCAAGGCACACAGAGTGTGTTCAGCAGAAGGCCGTTTATTTAAGTAAAGAAGATTTGATTCATAATGATCACATGAATCTCATTTATGATCCACAAGTCCCTAAAAGTCTGGAAGGAGAACACTGAAGTACAGGCATGTCACGAGAAGGAAATACCAAACCAAAATAGGGAAAACAAACACCTCAGCAGTAAGATAAAGGGGCTCTTAACAATGAACTTCATTCAGTGAAGGGCAGTCACATGAAGGAAGCGGCTCAAAAAGGTTAGGCAGCCATGTGAAAAGACTCTAAAACAGAATTCTTTACCACTAAAGAACAAATAAATGGTAATTAAATGGTTAACAAGACTCAAAAGACAGGGTGTATTCAGCTGAAAAGGATGAAGTTATTTTGAGATGGGAAAAACTGAAAGGTTCTGTGAGAAAGTCTTCTATTCTTTTTTATAATGCATTTAAAAAAAAGAAAAGATATATCCTAGTTACTAACAGACATATAGATGTCCAAGTAACTTTGCCTCTAACTCTATGGATTTTATTGAGAGTTCTTCAAATTTTTAAGGTAACTGTGTCCCAACCTAAAGAAATGAGTGGAGCAAAGATGGTTCTTTACCAGTATCCCTTTACTACTTCATCAGCCCATCTTTGTCAAAAAAGACCTCAAAGTCTCTGATCATTCCCTTGCAAAATATATATTTTTAAAATCATGCTATTTGGACATTCATAAAATAAATTTATAAAGCTGTTTATTAAACCAGTCTCCCAACAAAGGGAGAATAAGATAACAAAAACAACAACAAAAAAATGTATCACTTGCACTGAACTATATTAAGTAAGGTGTGTTACCTATAAAATGTGCACTTATATACAATACAATAGCAACCTCTGGATTGGACAACTTCTGCTACAACAAGGAAAAACAAATATAAATAACTACAGTTTTACCAAGTACTATTTTATTCATCAGTTGTCTATCATTCATTCAACAAATATGAATTTACTGAGATAAGAATCAATGAAACGTAAAAATCCCTGTCTTCATGGAACTTACCTTCTAGTGGAGGAAGAAAGTTAATAGGGTCTATTTCAGGAACAAACTATTTTGACTGATTTGATTAAAAGTTTATTTGATAACATCGTAATTAAATAGTATGCATTTTAATTTATATAAATAAGTTCTGAATAACAGAGCAATTTATCTTAAAGGCCCTCCACTTAACCTGCAGCTAAAACTATTTAAGTGTTTAACATTTATTTTGCATGATCTCATTTAATTGTCACATCCACTTTATTAGTTTTTTTAAGATTTTATTTTTTTTTTATGTAACCTCTACACCCAATGTAGGACTCAAACTCACAACCCCAAGATCAAGAATCACATACTCCACTGAATGAGCCAGCCAGGTGCCCCATCATCACACAAACTTTATGCGATTATTATTATTATTCCCATTTTCCAGAAGAAACCAAGGCTTGACTAATTTGTCCAAGAGCACATAGTGGCAGAGGCAGAATTCTTAACCACTGATCAATTAGTCACACTCACTCATTCAACAAACGTCTACTGAAAGCCTTTCAACAAACAGGAATGATGCTAGGTGCTGGAGATATGATCCCTGCCCTCACCTAGCTTACATTTTAGTAAAGTAGACCAAAATAAACAAGGAAGCAAACAAATATACAAATTATATTAAACGCCAAGAAGAACACAAAGGGAAAGTGAAAGAGATAAGGATGGTCAAGGAAGGCCTCTCTGAGGAGGTCACATTAAGCCCAAATTGGGAGGATTAAGAAAAAACTAGCTATGAATGAGATGAAGAGCAAAGATTCCAGGAAACTGCATTAGCGAAAGCTGTGAGCCAGAAGAATCTTAGCACCAAACTAAGACCTGGAAGGAGGCCTGTACGGTCAAAACATGGTCAGTGAGTAAGAGAACACCCTTCCTGCCCCAGCATCTCATCTGAGTTAGAGGCCAAATCACATAGCACCTTTTAGGCAGAGGGAACCATAATTTAATGACTGAACAAGAGAAAAGGAACTCTACCAATAATCATTATGCCAAGACAATAACCGGGACTATCAAAAGCAGATGGGGATATAAGGCCATTCTACTTACTAGCCTTGGGGAGTAACACGGACTTTTTCTTAATGCAATGGGAATCATTTAAAGGGTTTTAAGCAGGGGAGTGACATGTTCTAATACATATTCTAAGAAAATCACTCTTGAAATTTTATAAGAAAAAAAATCATTTAAGAAACAGATTGGGAAAAGGGTGAGAATGGAAACAGGAGCCCCTGTGAGGAGGCTGGCATGGTCGTCTGTGTAAGAGATGATATTCTGGACTAAGTTCGTGGCAGTAAAGTGGAAATAGAATCAGTGGGTTTGGTGATGGGTTGGCTGGAGAAGTGAGTGAGAAGGAGAAATAAAGAACAAATCCTAGTTTTCTGGCTTTGGCAGCCATAGGGATAACACTACCATTTTGAAAAGGGAAACACTGGTATTGGGTACTGACTTAGAGACACTGTGCACCACTGGACCTTTTAAAAACTCTAGTTCTGGGGCACCTGGCTGGCTCAGTCAGTGGAGCCTGTGACTTTTGATCTTGGGGTTGCAAGTTCGCGCCCCACGTTGGGTGTAGAGATTACTTAAAAAAAAAATCTAGTTTCAAGTCCAGGAGCTCATGGCAGATAGCGCACAGCATATATCACAAAAAACCCTAATTGTAAAGTCTTGCCACTGCTGCTACAGGCCCAAGTTTTCCTCACAAACACTAGGCAGATGAATCAAAGACCCTAACTGAATATGCTGGCTCCTAGAATCTTGAGTTGATTTTAAACTGCATGCCTCCATCCAAGCCTACTTCCTTCCAATGTCATAACAGTTTAAATGATGAAATTATCTGGTCTAGATGTTAAGTTTTTTTCTATGAGCTATGTCACCTAGTTCAGCAAATTCTAAACAAAGAAATGTCAGTGAGCTACAGTGATATATTGAAGTGATATATAAAGTGTTAGCTACAGTGACAAATTTAAATTTTAAAAATATTGGACATATTGGACAGTGCAGATACTGAGCACTTCTGTCATCACAGAAAGATCTATTAATGCTATTCTAGAGTCTCTAATACAGAAAACTATTCATGGGAAATCAAGTGTAACTGAAACAATAGCTTCTCCCAAGCCACTTGGATACGTGGTTGATTAAAAAAAAAAATCCACTGGATTATCTAAAGCCTGTTATTTAGATATTTTAAAGCAGTCATATTCTAGGATATAACACAGACATGAACTCATTTATATGAAGTCAGATGGCAGTAGTGCTCAGGATTAAAACTATCCATGTGCTACCTTTGTGGGGTCCTTTTGGTAGAAGGGTAAATATGAATTTAACAGTGTGGTGGCGGTAGTGAAATGAAACAAGAGACTCTTTTGACTTCACCCACATCATGCTGGTAATGGCTCTCACCTGGCTAATGCTCTGTTTTTAAAATTCCCATCAGAGCTGGGCTGTGCTGAGTTAACATTTGCACATACCAGACAGGATGTTAACATGAGGTTGGCAGATGATCTACTCTCACTCCTACATTAAAGGCTTAGGAGGTTTTGAAAATGTACAAGTAAGTGGGTTTTGGATGATTCATTCTGTTCAAAACCATCTGGGAAGAGGCCAAGGCCATCCATGACATCTATCAGATCTGAGATGATATGGGAAATACTTCAGTCTGGCTGTCCATTCTTACAGTGTTTATGATTTGTTCCAAAAATACAGGGGTAAGAAAAGATATATAGTTTTAAATAATCAAATAAATAAACTAATGAAGATTTTGTTTGTTTTTAGAGGAGAGAGGGAACACATATGAGTGCATGCAGGTGAGAGGGAGGGAGGAGGGGCAGAGGGAGAGAGAGAAAATCTTAAGCAAGCTCCATACCCAGCACAGAGCCTGGGGTTCCATCTCACGACCCTGAGAGCCTGACCTGAGCTACGCGGGGACCCCATTAAACTAATGAAGCCCTTAACTGCTTCTCTACCTACTGGAATCAGAACTTTCCTCATTAAAATGAATTAGTTCAGAGGGAAAAAGTCATCTGGAAGGGACAGAATTATAAAAAAGGCTACTGTTTGATAACAAAATGAATTCTTCCGATTCACTCATATTCTATAAGGGAAGATGAAGAAGGTAATAAAAGGCAATTTGAGCACCTACTGTATACTGTGTACAATACCAGGCTCTTTCACATACTTTATTCCACGGATTCCTCACAACCAGAGAGATCAGTATTTGTATCCCCATCTTACAAATGAGGAAAGCTAGGCCAAAGGGTTAGACTACTTTCTGAAATTCACAAAGCTATTAAGAAACAGAATTAGGGCGCCTGGGTGGCTTAGTCGGTTAAGCATCCGACTCTTGGTTTTCGCTCAGGTCATGATCTTAGGGTCTTGAGATCAAGCCATGCAACAGCTCTCCACTTAGCAGAGAGTCTGCTTGGGGTTTCTCCCCCTCTGCCCCTCCCCCCACTCACACTTGCACGCCCTCTTACCCTCCCTCCCTCTCTCTCTCAAAAATAAATAAATAAAGCCTGAAAAAGAAAAAGAAAAAAAAGGAAACAGAATCTACTTAGGCAGGATAGACACCGATATTTTTGCCAACATTCTCAAGTGTGGTCCTTAAATTGTTATTGGTCTGCAAAGATATTAGTGAGAAGGGTAAATAAGGGATTGGAAACTTTTATGTCAGTTTGGCAGTTCTAGGAATCTATTGTATTTTACAAAAGTTCTGGTCCGAGATGGATTGGAAATTTTAAAATCCAGTCCCTCACCAGATTCTGAGAAACACTATACTAGCCTATAGGCAGTACGAGGGCTGGGACTCTGCTGTTCATCATGGAATCTTCCACATGTGTTCCATGCAAGATTTGCTAAAATACTGCACTGAAGTTCCAACTCAAGTTTTTCTGGCTCCATAGCACTGTTAGCCTCCATGAGCTTACCAGTCGAAAGCTTAAAATTTCCTCAGAGAGGTCCTATTTCTATTTAAACATGTTGATCAGAAAATATGTCAAATAAGTACAATTTGTTTCTCCTACAGATATGTTGAGCTTTCCAGAAAAAGGAAATTTAGCTCTTTTCTTTCTCCTCTACAACTGTTTAAACAATAGAGAGGTTCTGTAAATAATGGAATTTATTCAGTTCAAAATGGAGTTTATTTTGAAAAGTTATTTATTCATCATGTTGTTACGTATTTGAAATGACAATATACTTCAAACTCAACAAATCTGTTTGAGTGACCAAATATCATGCTATAATTTTTAAAAATGATTTAGAAAGAGAACTAAGCAATGCAGTCAAGAGTTATGTAAGAAACTATTCACAGGACAGTAATTTCTCAAAATAAACTAGTGATGTTAAGAATTGCTTTAGAAAAGTTTTCCAAAACTAGAGATTTTTCACACAGGAATTAGAGTTCCAGGTTTCCACTGTACCAAGTATAGAGCACAGAGAATCATTTAGTGAATGTGAATCACCTGTAAGTGCACCCCGCTTTTCATGTTCACATATATCTTAAAAGGAAAACTGAAAATAATGATACTCTAAGAGACATTAATGGGTGTGAGCCTACCATTTCTCAGTAATTAAGTTTAAGATGATGTTAATAATTATACCATCTAAGTAAATTTTCACTTCAATTTCTTTCTTCATTGTTTCCTCTACCTTACCCTTCTTTTGTTAAGTCTTAATAACTTGCCAAAATATAACTGGAATAAGGTAGGATTAAAAGTGATTTAACTTCCAATGCATAATGAAACTTGTAAAAACTTGCAGGTACAAAAAAGTGCATGAGAAAAATGAATATGTTGTCAGACACCATAATTGTTTCCCAACAGGTTTGTTCAAGTTGACAATTATAAAAATTAAATACAGAACTTTAAAAAGTTAGTTGTAAAAATGTCTATTTTAAGTGTCTATTTCTGGGAGCAGATTCAGATAGTATAGTTTTGAACACTGATCATGACATTTTTATACCCGACTAGTGCAAAATTCTGATAGACATCTTCTGCAAATGCCCAAGAAGAAATATTACCACTCTAAAAACTTTATTATGAACACAGAAAGTTTGGAAACTTTGGAAGTATGGATATAAAGGTTCTATTTTTTGGAAACCATCTGGGTATACCACACACACAATAGATACATACATTTCAGAAAATATCTATATTCACATATCTATGAATTTAAACACATAACCATATATTAAAAGGATATATATATATATATACATGTTAAGTATATTTAAGTTATGCTGAAAATTTTTTGACATAGGGAAAGATGCAAAAGAGGACAGTCTCAGACTTCAAGAAGATATTTGTAGATACTCACAATATGCAACAGTTTTAACACATCCACAAACCTGTAAAATACAACAATAAAAGAAATGTTTTAAATGAGCCAATGGGAAAATATATGGTCTTCTGAATTATAAACCGAATACCTACACCTTCTCTGAGCTCATGATCTCCTTGGCGATATGATGGACCTTACTCTTCATTCCAGTATCTTCATCCTGTGGATGAGTGCATTAAGAAAGTATGAACTTGTAGAAAGATAAGCAAGATCAGCTTTGAGCTAGTCAGATGTAAATTCAAGCTCTGATACTTACAGGTTTCTGATGAGAACACATTTCATACTATATAACATCTCGTATGGAAACATGGAGAACTAGATGCACTTACGGAAGGGTAATACAGGAGGAGCTGAGAGCAATTGGTGATCCTCACTGTCGCCAGCACTGGACAGATCGACTGCCCTGAGGAGCCTGAGCCTTGGTGGAGCACAGGCCAATGGTTCAAAACTGAAAAGTCATATTGTGCAGGGGAAATGACTCCTACAGATATTAACCTGGGAATTCATCACTACCCTGAATTTCTTTTTTAATATCTGCTGGTAATCATGACATTTCCTCACCAAGATTCACTGCTAAACAAATAGCCAGATATATCTCCCCTCCTCTCCCTTCAAGATTTAACAAATCCCAAACATTCTGCAATATCTGGTTTAAAACATTTCATGAAACAAATTGTTATATACAACATTAAAGTTTCCCTCCCCCTCCAAGAGTAAATCTAATCTTGCAGTGTGTATTTACCCCTTCCATGTTTTCCTATTTTAGTACAGAAAAGCTTAAATACAATATAAAAAAAAAACCTAACCCTTCCATCAGAATATAAATATTGTTATGCAAAAAATATTTAAGGTAGGCTATGAAACCAGCTACTTACAAAAATAATCTTTAAAGAGCAATCAGTTATTAATTCAGAATGCATTATTACTGCAGTCTAGTTAGTCTAGGATATTTTGCCTTGCTACTTGACCTTAGCTTCCAAACTCTATCTTTAAAGGAACAATTAGAGAGATGAATTTGACCTCCATATCCCCATTATTATTCCGCTTTTCTAAGACAGGTTGTTGAATGACTGTGACCAACAGACTGGATAAGTTTTGCTCAACTGAGCAAGATGTAGCATAAGGTACTCAGCTCCATTCACCAGCTACCATTCCTCAGGAAGCAGTCTTAAGCACAGCATGATCTTGCAGACCATGTATCAGTCATGTGCTAATAACCATGACTGTGTACACACACACACACACAACTTACTTTGAAAAATTTAGCCAAGTTATTGTTTTCCTATTATAATGGGTTTCATCATCTGTAGCTAGAAAGTTTAATATTTACAAAACACACTTTATCTTTTTAAAATTGAAAGCCAGAAGAAATGCATTAAAAATGAAAAATGGGGTGCCTGGCTGGCTCAGTTGGCAGATCACGAGACTCTTGATCTCGGGGTTGTGGGTTTGAGCCCCACGTTGGGTGCAGAGATTACTTAAAAATAAAAATAAAAAAATCGTAAAAAAAAAAAAAAAAGAAAAACAAACCTAAACCACTGAGAGAACTAAAACCTTAACTCAGCACTCTTATTTTCAAATGATGTGAGGTCCCGTAAAGGTCAAGAGGTGCTCTTAGCAGAGCTTTAATGAAACCTAGGTACAGGGCGCCTGGGTGGCTCAGCTGGTTAAGCACCTGCTTTCGGCTCAGGTCATGATCCCAGAGTCCTGGGACGGAGCCCTGTGTCTGGCTCCCTGCTCAGCAGGGAATCTGCTTCTTCCCTCTCCCTCTGCCCCTCCCCTCTGCCTGTGCTAATAAATAAAATCTTAAAAAAAAAAAAAGAAACGAAACCTAGGTACACTGTAGATGGTAAAGCATTTGACTAGCCGAGCCACCTAAAATGTGCACCACCTTTATACAAAAATTTCAGGTAGGTATACTTTATTTTTGGCATCTTTTATTACCTTTTTTCTTTTTAAAGATTTATTTATTATTGAGAGAGAGAGAGAGAGCGTGCATGCAAGCAAGCTTGGGGTGGGGGGTGGTGCATAGAGGGAGAAGAGGAGAGAGAATCTCAAGCAAACTTTGCACCAAGGGTAGAGACCAACCTGGGGCTCAATCTCATGACCCTGAGACCATGACCTGAGCTGAAACCAAGAGTTGTATGCTTAACGGACTAAGCCACCCAGGCGCCCTGCCCTTCCTTTCCTCTTTGTATAACTCTGCGCTCGTTAAGTCTCTACTCCAAACATTTTTTTCCTCTTCAGGACCTTGCGCTGCCAGGCATCATTTAGAGAGAACTCTCTGGTGACTCCATAATAAATGTTATCCCCAGGGAGATATCATGCTTCTGTCCCAGCAAGGGACGAAAAAACTTTAAGTTAGAAAAACAATTTCAGTAGGCCTGACATTCCTTATCTGTAAAATGAAAGTGTTGAAATTGCAACTTTAAAATTTTAAGATTCAAACGTTCAGTATCTCAGGTGTCTCAAGGCAAGTCAGTGAGAAAGAGGGTGATGGCGATTCAGAGGCAGCTCTGGAGCTGGTGACTATGAAGTAGGTGTTTCCTTTCTAGAAGCTGAGATTGTAAACTTTGGGGGGAAAATGGTGAGTACTGGCATAAAGACAAATGTGTCGATCGATGGGAAAAAACCTGAGGGAAGCAAGCCCTTAAATTTTGTCAATGGATTCTTGACAAAGTTGTCAAGGCAATTCAATGGAAGAAAGGATTTTTTTTTCTTTTCAACATATGGTTGAAAATTGTTGGGCCAATTAGATATCTGTAAGCAAAAAGATGAATTTATAAGCTAACTGATACCACATACAAAAATTAAAAACGTATCCTGGACTTAAATGTAGGAGTTAAACCTATAAAACTTCTAGAATAAACCTTTGCGGCCCCGTAGAGGGTAACAGTTTTTAGATACAACACCAAAGGCATAATCCATAAAAGAAAAAAACACTGATAAACTAAACTTCATAGATTTAAAACTTTCAGGCTTAAAAAGACACCAAAAAGAAAATAAAAAGATAAGCCCTAGGTTGTAAGAAAATATTTGCAACCATGGTTCTGCGTCCAGTGTATGTAAGATGTGAATACATTTCATTAAATCTATAAAAATAGCCAGTAACTTCATGAAAAGATACTCAATATAATCAGTCATCAGGGAAATACACATTAAAACCACAGTGTGATTCCATCACACCCACAGAACGGTAATAAAAAAATCAGAAAATAGCGGGGCACCTGGCTGGCTCAGTCGAAAGAGCATGCGACTCTTGATCTTGGGGTCATGAGTCTGAGATTACTAAGTTACCAGATACTGAAGTACTAGATTACAAAAAAAATAAACTCAAAAAAAAAAAAAATCAGAAAATAGGTGTTGGTGAGGATGTGGAGAAACGGAAACCTTTATCTACTGCTGGTGGAAATGGGAGCCTTTATTCATATATTGTGATTGGAAGTTTTAGCTGTCTCCTAATAGATCACTAAAGGCAGAATTTGTATTGCTTACCCTCCTTGTTATTCTGAGATCATTCCAAGAGGAAGGAGTGACCACCATCCTTACTCCATCATTTAAAAATCTATAGTAACTGACAATCCATCATTTGATAGCAAGGTTAGTAGGAGAAAACGGCTCTACCCTCAGCTGATTCATTGCTCTATAGTTAAATCTGAAAACATTACTAATCATTAGAACCTCCAGGATGCTCTTAAATTTCAGATTCCCATTGAACTGTCTTGGAAATTCTGATTCTGTAGGTCTGAGATGGTGCAGGAAAGTGGCTGTCATAAGATGAAATTAAAGATAATTTTTTTAAAAAGCCCCAGCCTTCAATAAGTGAATAAGGAGAGCATATCAAAAACACAAGTAACTACACATATAACTATGAAATAAGCTGACATCTTGAAGGAGCAAAAGATTGTAATAGGCAGGGGTGTGTAATTCAGGAAAAGATTCACAAAGAATAAAGCATCCAATGACCTCCTGTCACTCCTTAAAGAAGTCATCAAGTGTCTGCATGCTAGAGACCGGAGATACCCAATCACCAAAGTCAGAAACCTGGACTCCTTTCTTCTCCACACTCTATGATCACAACTGAGTCATCAAGTCCTGTCAATTTATCCTCCTGAATGTTTCCTTAAAGCTTCATTGATCCTTACCTCTCCTTTAATGCTGCCTCCTTATTTCTTGCCTACATTACTGCAGGAACCTAAGTAGTTTCCTTGGCTCTAGATTTTACCCCACTGCAATCCACTCTACACTGCCCCCAGAGTAATAGTTGTAAAATGCAAATACAACCACTTAGTTCTCAGATTGAAACCCATTAGCAACTCCCTATCACCTATGGACAGCAAAGACTCAAGTTTCCTTTGCCTTGTATCTGAGACACTCCACGGTATGTGTAGTTACCTTCACTAGTCCCTTCCTGCTCCCCAACACTGTATAGTCTCTATGCCAGTCATACTGGAATCACCTTGCGACTCCAAGTGTGCTGTGCCCCTGCATGTCTGTCCCTATACACCTTTCCTTCTGCTTTAACTTCCCTCCTTATCACTTCTCCCCTCCCCAAAGGTTTCTGCCTGTTATATTCCAACTTATCCTTTAAGATGGCACTCAAAGGTTTTCTCCTTTATGAAAGGCTGCCTTGATACTCTCTCCCCACCACTGTCACAGGACAAGTTATTCTCTTATTCATGTAGTACTTACAGAACTTAATCCAGTGGATTGTTTATTTGCTGATTTGTTTATTTCCCTCTAGTATAGGACCTTATTTACCCTTGTAACCTTCTGTACGTAGCACAATGTGTGGTTTACTGTGCTGATAGGCAGGAATAAGCAAATGTGTACAAGGGTGGCTGTCACCTCAGAATCTAAGAATGGAGCATACTGCTTTTGAATATTACATGAAAATGTAATTAAAAAAAAAACTATCAGGTCATTATAGACATTTCATCATGTAAAAAAAAGGTAGCGGGTTGGCTTAGATGATTAAGGCCTTCTGTGATTCTAAAATTCTAGGAGTCTATGTATCCTATTGTCTACTTTACCTTTTAAACTAGGACAACTACAGAGCTAAAGAGGGCTAGTAACTACTAGAAGATGATTCAATGAATTACAATCATTTTCAAAGTAGAAAGTCAAAGATAACTAAAAAAACAGAACAAAATAAAAAGTTCTGTATTATCTTCAACTTGGAAGAACAATGACTTATTCTGACCCAAGTCAAACAATGATGGAAAAATACACCCCACTGTAAAACCTCGAGAGGCCGTATTTGGCATCTCAACTTTTCAGTTAATGACAGTCCTCATTTAAATTACATCGCATTTCAAAACAGATTGCCTGTTAAATAACTTCATCTTGCAGAAGTACCCTGCTGTGAGAGCTGAAACATTAGCCACAAATGAAATTACTTTGTGAAGATCATAAAATAAGTCAAACAAATTCCAAAACAGAACCTTTCATCTGAAACCCAGTTTCATGTTCTGATCTCTTGATAATAGCCCAGCTTTGTAAATTCTTAGCTGTGTTCTCCTCTATTCATATTTGTTCAGTGCAAGTAAAATTCGGTGAAATTTATCCATTACTTTTTTCTTTTTTAAAGATTTTATTTATTTATTTGACAGAGAGAGACAGCGAGAGAGGGAACACAAGCAAGGGGAGCGGGAGAGGGAGAAGCAGGCTTCCCACCAAGCAGGGAGCCCAATGCAGGGCTCGATCCCAGGACCCTGGGATCATGACCTGAGCCGAAGGCAGATTGCTTAATGGCTGAGCCACCCAGGCACCCCATCCATTACTTTTTGATAGAATTCTTAAAAGGCCTCTGCTATGCTACTCAAGGGCTCTACTAAAAAAGCAAAAAACTGAACAACCAGATCTGCCTGAGAAACCTCTTTATCATTAAATTATCCCCAAAATGAGGTAACACCATGGTTAACCTCTAAAGGACAAAGTTCTCTTGGGTTTTGACACCTCTCTTCATGAGAGTACATATCATATCAGCTATTTTACAAAGAAAATTTGGAAAAGAAAGAGGTAGGGAAGTCAATATGCAGGAAAGGTGAACAGTAGTGAATATTCTAACCATAATGAAGGAGAATGAACAGATCTGATTTTCAAATAACCATTTATTAAGCACTGAAAGTAAAGACCGAAAAACATAAAACTATAAACTTGGAACATGAAAAAATAGAGATTACGATGGCTCTTCACTACCATCTCAAAGAAGTTCCATCAACATCATTCAGCTGCTATGGCTTATCCCAAGTTATTAGTAGAGATAGATTTTGGTTAAAAAACCCAATATAGGGGGCTCTAAGGCAAGTTACATGACCTGTATAAAAAACTCCTTTTCTTCATGTAAAAAAAAAAAAAGAAGAGTACATATGTCATATCTCTATCCTAGCATGTTTTTAAAGATTAAGTAAACACCTGTACCCACAGTACAAAGACAAGCATAGGCATACAGGTGTGGTACGATGTTAATATTCTTCCCCTTCCTGGTGGCACCTTTACCTTTGCAGGAGTATCTTTTTGAACATGTTTGCTCTCCCTTCACAAAGTTAAAAAAAGGGCCCAGTGGCACATATCCTTTATTTTCTCCTCCAACTGAGTCCAGCAATTTCATAAGGAAACTGAGACACATTATCAGCTATGTGCTCACTATATGTCCATGGAATATGGCACCTATTTTGGATTGATTCACAGCCTCCAAAAGATATGCTATAGGCCTCAACCCCACGGACCTCAGAATGTGACTTTTTTTTGGAAATAGGGTTGTTGCAGATAAAATTAGTAAATTAAGATGAAGTTATGTTGGACTAAGACAGGCCCCTAACCTGACTGGTGTCCTCTGAAGAGGAGAAGAGACACAGACATGCACGAAGGGAGTACACTCTGTGACGATGGAGGCTGACTCCAGCCCTGTAGCTGTACGCCCAGGAACTGTGAGAACCGCAGACAAGCCACAAGGAAGAAGAAAGATTCTCTCCTATAGGTTTCAGAGGGAACATGGCCTTGCTGACACCTTGAATTCGGACATCTGGCCTCCAGAACTGTGAAACAATAAACTTCTGTTGTTTTAAGCCACCCAGTTAGTGATATCTTAAAACAGCAGCACTAGGAAACCAACACAACCTATCATAAACACAACCCTGGAAGCGTATTACAAGTACCTAATGTGCATAAACAGTCTTGATTTCAGAAGTGTTTTTACAACTATTATTCGGTATGTTACAACTATGTATCCTGTATGATCCTTGGAATGAATCAGGGGATTACTTTCCCACTGTGTCAACTGAGAAATTGAGGATCAAAGAAATTATAAAAGAAGCTCTCACCTTATGACCCAGCAATTGCACTACTGAGTATTTACCCAAAGATACAAATGCAGTGATGTGAAGGGGCACCTGCACCCCAATGTTTATAGCAGCAATGTCCACAATAGCCAAACTATGGAAAGAGCCCAGATGTCCATCAACAGATCACACACACACACAGACACACACACACACACTGGAATACTACTTAGCCATCAAAAAGAATGAAATCTTGACATCTACAATGACGTGGCTGGTACTATGCTGAGTGAAGCAAGTCAATCAGAGAAAGACAACTATCATATGATCTCACTTATACGCAGAATTTAAGAAACAAAACAGGATTATAGGGGAAGAGTGAAAAAAATAAAACAAGATAAAACCAGAGAGGGAGAAAAACCCAAGAGGCTCTTAATCACAGGAAACAAACTAACAGTTGTTGGAAGGGAGGGAGGTGAGGGGATGGGGTAACTGGGTGATAGACATTTAGGGAGGGCACGTGATGTAATGAGCACTAGATATTATATAAGACTGATGAATCACTGACCCCTACCTCAGAAACCAATAATACATTTTAAATTAATTAACTGAACTTAAATTAAAAAAATAAATAAAATGCCTCAAATAGCGGCACCTGGCTGGCTCAGTAGGAAGAGCACGAGACTCTTGGTCTTGGGTTGCTGAGTTAAGACCCATGTTGGATATGGAGATTATTTAAAAATAAAATCTTTAGGGGCGCCTGGGTGGCTCAGTCAGTTAAGCATCTGCCTTTGGTTCAGGTCATGATCCCGGAGTCCTGGGATCAAGCCCCACACTGGGCTCCCTGCTCAGCAAAGAGCCTGCTTCTCCCCCTGCCCCTCACCCCACTTGTGCTTTCGCTCTCTCTCAAATAAATAAAATCTTACAAAAATAAATAAAATAAAATCTTTTAAAAAATTAATAAAAGAAACTCTCTTCCTATGCTTCTATTTCAAAGACATCTGGGTTGATGTATATAGGACTACACCATAGGCATTACTCTCTACAATCTTCTACTTGGTCTTATTGTTTTCCCTATACTGAGATTTTTTTGATAGTTTTACTAAAATATTCACATTACACAAAATGTATTTTTACCCTTCTAAAGTATAAAGCCAATGGTGTTTAATATAATCATCACCACAATCTAACTTTAGAACATTTTCATCATCCCCAAAAGAAACTCCATGCCTATTAGCAGTCACTCCTCATCCTCCCTTCTGTCCACCCCCTGCAACCATTAATCTATCTTCTGTTTCTATGGAAGTGCTTATGCTGAGCATTTCATATAAATGGAGTCATGTAACATGTGGTCTTTTGTGATTGACTTCTTTCACTTATCCAATTTCTAAGGTTCATCCATGTTGTAGATGCATCAGCACGTTCTAACTGCTAAGGAATACTCAATTCTGTGGATATACTGCATTTGTTTATACATTCATCCACTGACGGATCAATTTATCAGTTGACAGGCATTTGAGTTCCTTCCATTTTTTGGCTATGATGAGTAATGCTGCTATGAACATTTTGCACAAAGATTTCTTCTGGACATGTTTATTTTCATGTGGGTATATAACAAGGAGTAGAATTGCTGGTTTATATGATAACTCTAAATTTAACGTTTGGAGGAACTGCCAGACCATTTTCCAAAGAGGCTGTACATACCATTTTACATTATCACCACCAATGTATAGGGGTTCCAATTTCTCCATATTCCTGGTTATTTGTACATCTTCTTTGAAAAAATGACTATTTTTAGCCCATTTTTTTCTTTCTTAATTTAAATTCAATTAATTAACACATAATGTATTATTGGTTTCAGGGGTACAGGTCTGCAATTCATCAGTCTTATATAATACCCAGTGCTCATTACAACGCGTACCTTCGCCAATGTCCATCACCCAGTTATCCCATCCCTCCAACCCCTGCCCTCCAGCAACCCTCAGATTGTTTCCTATGATTAAGAGTCTCTTATGATTTGGCTCCTTCTCTGGTTTCACCTTGTTTCATTTTTTCCTCTCCTTCCCTATGATCTTCTGTTTTGTTTCTTAAATTCCACATATCAGTGAGATCATGATAATTGTCTTTCTCTGACTGACTTATTTCACTTAGCAAAATACTGTTTAGTTCCATCCATGTCATTGCAATGGCAAGATTTCATTTTTTGATAGTTGCATAATATTCCATTGTATATATATACACCACATCTTCGCTATCCACTCATCTGTCAGTGGAAATCTGGGCTCTTTCCATAGTATGGCTATTGTGGACATTGCTGCTACAAACACTGGGATGCAGTTGCCCCTTCGGATCACTGCATTTCTATCTTTGGGGTAATTAAGGAGTAGTGCAATTGATATGTTGTAGGGTAGCTCTATTTTCAACTTTTTGAGGAATGTCCATACTGTTCTCCAGAGGGGCTGTACCAGCCACTTTTAATAATGTTGGATCCTATTGACTAGTATCTTTGTGAGAATTTTTGCATCCATGTTCACCAGGGATATTGGTCTGTAATTCTCCTTTTTGGTGGGTCTTTGTATGTTTTGTGATCAAGGTAATGCCGCCTCCTAGAAAAGAGTTTGGAAGTTTTCCTTCCATTTCCATTTTTCTGAAACAGCTTCAGAAAAATAGGTGTTAATTCTTTAAATGTTTGGTAGAATTCCCCCAGAGCCATCTGGCCCTGGACTCTTCTTTGCTGGGAGATTTTTTATTACTGCTTCAATTTCCTTGCTGGTTATGGGTCTGCTCAGGTTTTCTATTTCTTCCTGGTTCAGTTTTGGTAGTTTATAGGTCTCTAGGAATGCGTCCATTTCTTCCAGATTGCCTAATTTGTTGGCATATAGTTGCTAATAATATGTTCTTATAATCGTTTCTATTTCTTTGGTGTTGGTTGTGATCTCTCCTCTTTCATTCATGATTTTATTTATTTGGGACCTTTCTCTTTTCTTTTTGATAAGTCTGGTCAGGAGTTTATCAACCTTATTAATTCTTTCAAAGAACCAGCTCCTAGTTTTGTTGATCTGTTCTACTGTTCTTTTGGTTTCTATTTCATTGATTTCTGCTTTAATCTTTATTAATTCTCTTCTCCTGCTGGGTTTAGGCTTTATTTGCTGTTCTTTCTTCAGATACTTTAGGTGTAAGATTAGCCTGTGTATTTGAGACCTTTCTTGTTTCTTGAGAAAGGCTTGTATTGCTATATACTTTCCTCTGAGGACCGCCTTTGCTGTATCCCAAAGATTTTGAACAGTTGTGTTTTCATTTCCATGAAAATGTTTCCATGAATTTTTTTGAAAAGATATTATTTATTTATTTAGAGTGAGAGAGCAAGCACAAGTGGAGGGGAGGGGCAGAGGGAGAACCAGACTCCCTGTTGAGCAGGGAGCTCGATGAAGGGCTCAATCACAGAACCCTGAGATCATGACCTGAGCTGAAGGCAGACGCTCAACCAACTGAGCCACCCAGGCGCCCCAATGTTACCAAGAATTTTTAAAATTCTTCTTTAATTTCCTGGTTGACCCATTCATTCTCTAGTATGATGCTCTCTAGCTTCCATGTATTTGAGTTCTTTCCAACTTTTCTCTTGTGATTGAGTTCCAGTTTCAAAGCATTGTTCTCCAAAAGTATGCAGGGAATGATCCTAATCTTTTTGTACCAGTTGAGACCTGATTTCTGACCCAGGATGTGATCTATTCTGGAGAATGTTCCATGTGCACTTGAGAAGAATGTGTATTCTGTTGCTTTAGGATGGAATGTTCTGAATATATCTGTGAAGTCCATCTGGTCCAGTGTGTCATTCAAAGTCCTCATTTTCTTGTTGATCATCTGCTTAGATAATCTGTCCATTGCAGTGAGGGGATGTTAAAGTCCCCTACCATTAGTATTATTGTTGATGTGTTTCTTTCATTTTGTTATTACCTGGCTTATATAATTGGCTGCACCCATGTTAGGGGCATAATTATTTACAATTGTTAGATCTTCTTGTTGGATAGACCCTTTAATTATGATATAGTGCCCTTCCTTACCTCTTATTGATAGTCTTTGGTTTAAAATCTAATTTGTCTGATATAAGGATTGCCACTCCAGCTTTCTTTTGATGTCCATTAGCATATAAATGGTTTTCCACACCTTCACTTTCAATCTGGAGTTGTCTCTGGGTCTAAAATGAGTCTCTCGCAGACAGCTTATCGATGGGTCTTGCTTTTTTATCCCATCTGATACCCTGTGTCTTTTGATTGGGGCATTTAGCCCATTTACATTAAGGGTAACTATTGAAAGATATGAATTTAGTGCCATTCTATTGCCTCTAAAGTGGCTGTAACTGTATGTTGTTTCTGTTCCTCTCTGGTCTATGTTACTTTTCAGCTCTCTCTTTGCTTACAGGACCCTTTTGAATATTTGTTGTAGGCTGGTTTGGTGATCACAAATTCTTTGTTTCTGTTTGTCCTTTTTATCACTCCTTCTATTTTGAATGACATCCTAGCTGGATAAAGTATTTTTTTTTTATTATTATTAAAGATTTTATTTATTTATCTGACAGAGAGAGAGACAGTCAGCAAGAGAGGGAACACAAGCAGGGGGAATGGGAGAGGAGGAAGCAGGCTCCCAGCGGAGGGGCCCAATATGGGGCTCGATCTCAGGACTCCGGGATCATGCCCTGAGCCGAAGGCAGATGCTTAATGACTGAGCCACCCAGGGGCCCCTGGATAAAGTATTCTTGGCTGCATATTTTTCTCGTTTAGCACACTTAGCCCATTTTTTAATTAGGTTATTTCTTTATTATGATTGAGTTGTAAGAGTTCCTTATATATTCAGGATATAAGTCTTTCATCAGATATGTTTACCAATATTTTTTCCTCCTCTGTGGGTTATCCTTTCATTTTCTTGACGGTACTATATGCAGCACAAAAGTTTTTAATTTTGATAATGTCCAATTTGGCTATTTTTCCCTCCTATCACTTATACTTTTGTTGTTGCATCAATGAGGCTTCTGGCACCCAAGGTCATGAAGAGTTCTTCCTTTATTTTGTTCTAAGGCCTTTATAGTTTCAGTTCCTACATTTAGGTCTATGATCCATTTGAGTTAATTCAAGTGTAAGATAAAAGGAAGGTATCTACTTTATTCTTTGGCATGTGGATGTCCAATAGCTCCAGCACAATTTGTTAAACCCTTGATTTCTTTAACTCATATTTTGACTTTTTGTACTACATACATTTTTTTGGTGTTACTTGAAATCTATGGTGAAATGAGGTTGTTGTAAATAAAGTAATTGACTTAAAATAATTATTTGACCAAGGTCATATGCCTGGTAAGTGGCAGAGCTGGGACTGAACCACAGGTCTTAGGATGTCAAATTTCATGTTTTTGTGAGAACACAGTATTACCTTTCATGTAAACACGTTTCAGATTTATTCATCAAAGATAAGAAAAGATAAGCTTGAAACTATATTTTGTTATACAAGGAATGACTGGAGATAATATTTTGCTTGCTCCTTTTTATATATGCTGATAACAGCCAAAATCTGTTGAGCAATTTGTGTCAGAACTGTTTTAAACAGTGTATAACCTTAATCATCACAACAATCTTAGAAAATAAAAACAAGTGTCAAAAAAAAAAAAAAAAGGAAAAAGAAAAACAAGTATCTACCCTACTCCCTCCTCTTTTTACAGATGGGGAAGCTAAGGCACAAAGATGTTAAGTAAACTGCTCAAGATCACAGAGTTGGTAAATGATAAGAACCCATGCAATCCAGCCTCAAAGACTTTGTTGTTGTTCTTCTTCTGTTTTTTAAAGATTTTATTTATTTATTTGAGAAAGAGAGAGAGTCAGTGAGCAAGCATGAGTGGGGTGGAGGGGCAGAGGGAGAGGGAGGAACAGACTCCACTGAGCAGGGAATCCAATAATGGGGCTCGACCCCAGGACCCTGAGATCATGACCTGAGCCGAAGGCAGACGAGCCACCCAAGCACCCCAAGACCATGTTCTTCTTAACCACTTTGAAAGCAAATTACTTAAGAGAAAACCGTTCACCAGGCTATGCTTAAATGGATCAGCAACTGTCTAGAAAGGGAGAGTTAGCTCTTTTAATTATTGCCACTGCTATCTCAGGTGAACAGAGAGTAAGCTCATGAGGATGGCCAACAGCTCTATAAGAGGGAAATTACTAATTTACTAGAATCAGGTATAAAAATATTAAATGTTGGTGATTAACTGAAGAGATAATCTCATTTTAAAAACAGAAAAATAGGGGTACCTGGGTGGCTCAGTCAGTTAAGCATATGCCTTCAGCTCAAGTTATGATCCCAGAGTCCTGGAATTGAGCCCAGCAAGCCTGCTTCCCCCTCTCTTTCTGCCTCTCCCCCTGCTTTCTTTCTCTCTCTCTCAAATAAATAAAATCTTTAAAACAAAACAAACCAACAAAAACAGAAAAATAGGGGCGCCTGAGTGGCTCTGTCGGTGAAGCATTTGCCTTCGGTTCAGGTCATGATCTTGGGAGTCCCGAGCTCGAGCGCCAACTCAGGCTCCCTGCTCAGTGGGGAGTCTGCTTCTTCCTATGCTCCTCCACCCCGCTCGTGTTCTCTCTCTCTCACTCATTCTCAAATAAATAAATAAAAATAAAATAAAATAAAAATAAAAACAGAAAAATATTTAACAGAAATACTGCAGTGGGTGGCACAACTAAAGACAAAAACCAATAATATAAATACCAGAAGGGAAAGGAAAGGCCGGTGTAAATACAGAGGAAGGAACTCTGGAAGTCTCCAATGACCACAAAGCGAATGAGTCAAGCAGGCAGTGTTGTGACAGGATGTATTGAGAAGACGATTAACACAAAAGGGTTAGGGAGAAATCGTTCCTTTGGTGAGACCCCTGGTAGAATGTGAACGCCACTTTTGAGTCAGTGAGATCCCTGGTAGAATGTGAACGCCACTTTTGGTACCATATGTCAAGAAGCACAGGGAGAAACCAGAAAGGGTTTGAACAAGAGAAACGAACAGACCCAAACAACAGGAAACAGTACTTGTTAGAAAAAGAACTTGCAGTTTACCTAAAACAGTAAATGTTGATTTAATGATGGCCCTTAGACAGGAAGACCATTGGAAGCCTCTTCCCTAAACCCTGCAGGCTTTGGCTCTTTCCAGTCAGTTATTTCTCAGTCAAATATCACTTTCTTAGAGGCTTTTATCCTAGGTAGACTCCTCAGGTTCTAGCACACCGCTCTGTATTATTCTCTTTGTAGCATGTAACAATCTGAAGTTCTGGGGCGCCTGGGTGGCACAGCGGTTAAGCGTCTGCCTTCGGCTCAGGGCGTGATCCCGGCGTTATGGGATCGAGCCCCACATCAGGCTCTTCTGAGCCTGCTTCTTCCTCTCCCACTCCCCCTGCTTGTGTTCCCTCTCTCGCTGGCTGTCTCTATCTCTGTCAAATAAATAAATAAAATCTTTAAAAAAAAAAAAAAAAAACAATCTGAAGTTCTCACTATTCTAATGAATCTATGGCCCCTCTTGTCCCATTAAGATGTAAGCTGTTCAAGAGCAAAACCCCTGAACACTGCTTTATGTCTAGTACATACTTTTTATGTCTGGTATATATCTGGGAAGTAGTATTTTACAAATACCTGTAGCATCTATATCTGCGAAGAACCAACAAAGAAAATAAGTTTTCAAATCAGAGATGGCAGATAGCAGTAAAACACTGGAGAAATTACTTAATAGTCAAAGTAAAACCCACACGCTGCTGAAGGATACTGCGGGCCTTTAAGAATAGTCACTCCTCTGTCTTAGGTATCTCACAAACTCACCTGCCTTAAGGCTAAATAATTTCTAGTGGTTACTCCCAACTCTATGATTCAATACTTTACAGCATAAAGTCTTACAAGAAATAAATAATCATTGAGTTCTTACGATGTACTGAACAGTGTTCTAAGGCTTTACATAAATCAAATTATTTAGTCCTCACAATTCTGAAATAAATTCTTTTCTTCTTAAAATGGGGGCTCTTTAGCTTAAAAATATTAAATAATTTGCCCAAAGTTACTCACCCAGTTCATATGTGGTGGAGCTGGGATTTAAATCCAGACAATTACACCATTCATTTAAGATTGAAATAAATTTAAACAAAGCAAAAATAATATTAAACAGGAAATAACCGATTGGTAAGTTATGGCATAGAAGTTATGTGACATGGATTTTCTCCTCTACAGTTTGACAGATTTACTATGTGGATCCTTTCAAATTCTGCCTTGCTGTAATGTTCCAACACATCTTGGGGTTATTGTTGATATACTATTTTTTCCTTTGCAATGATGCCTTTATTCAAAGAAATATATATTTATAATGAAGCATTCCTGTCAAACTAGAGAAACAATATAATGAACCTCCATGTACTGACATATCTTAAATAATTATCAACATGTGGCCAATCTCATCTCATGTATACTGAAAATATAAATACTGAATCATGTCAAAGGAAATCCCGGTATGTTATTAGTCGCAGCCTTTATTCTATCTCTAAAAAGATTTCACTGTTTAGTGACTAACATAATAAAAAAAATTAAAATAAAAAAATAAAAATATTTCATTAAGTCTGAAATGCATTTAATTCCTTTCTTTCAAGTAGAATTGCTAGCAATACAAGGAACAATCCTGAAAGGGGATTTCTACTATCAAAAGGAAAAGCAAAGGACAGTGCCAAAAATAATTTCTCAAAAAATTACTAAATAAACTCTAAGTGATGCGCATTTAGAAATGTGATAACATCTTAGGTACTACATTATAGCAGGAACTAAATTTAAATTAGAAAATATTTTATAAGTTTTAAGAAAAAACTAGGGGTTTTGTGCCTAGCATGCTGATAAATATTATTTCCAGATGTTATGAGAGTCCAACAAACACAAAAGTAGAAACAATTAAATACCAACATATACCTGTTTATCTCCCAGGTCAGGGTCCCCTTTACTAGAGTCAGAGCTGACATCGTCTTCATCAGAACTGTTGATGTCTTCTTCCTCATCCGAAGGAAGTTCACCAAGACCAAGATCAAGATCGTTGTGTCCCTCCTGGGATGCTCCAGGACTGCTTCAGTAGAAAGTATCACATTGGTCACCTTTAATAACAAGGAATACTCCCCAAAACCCACACAGGATCGACCTTCTTATTTCTATGATGTAAGCTAGGTATAGCTAAGGGATGTGAACACAGGGATGGAAATAGCCAGACCAACCAAACTTCCCCTCCTCTTTCGCTAGCTCAGCTGTCAAAAACCCAAATTCATTTTGGGTTTAAAAGAAACATCTTGAAAAGCATGTATTATCATGATAGGAAGGTGGGTGAGAAGCAAGTTTTCCAGCTGCCCTAATCCTATGCTTCCACATCTTCTTCCTTGAAAAAATCAGGTCTCTATTCCTATGAACCAAGAAGGCTTGTAAGGATGTAGCCTAGGTTACCACAAAAGGGCACTCACTGGCTACACAGGAATGTTAGAAGAGTATGGTGTTTCCCTGGGTCTGTTTTTCTTTTCTTTTTTTTTTTTTTTTTTAAAGCAACTAACAAGTCTACCAGAATTGGGAGGTAATAAACAAGGCATGTGCTACTGTGAGCATGTACCCAGCCTCCCTGATAATCCCCAGCTCCTTTTATGTAACCACATCATAAGACATGGGAAGGGACGAGGATGTTAAAAATTCTTGGGCTCTGATCCAGACCTGCTGAATCAGGAACTCTAGGGGTGCAGGCTCCCTAGGGGATACATGTTGAAGTTTGAAAATCACTGTACCAGGCCATTTTTACAAACTCCACCTTGTCAGCCTGACGTCATCAACATTTCCCACTTCGTACCGAGACAGATCTCTTCAATCTAAGAGCCATTGTTGCAATCCAGTCTGTGGGGGGGAATTCCACAGCAAAGTTCCCCAGGAAGACAAGAGAAATAATTCTTTCTAACTTCGTTGTAAAGACTCAGGAAAAGTTATCTGTAGCAACTGCTTTCCTGTCTGCAGCTTACAGGGATATCTGTAGAAGAGTCAGTAAAAGATTCACAGCAAATCATCAGGGGAAAACACTCAGAATAAAGAGACAGTTGCATTTCACCCTGGCAGGTCCCTTTATGGGTCAAGGGCAGGTCACTCAACTGCCAAGGCTCCTACAAGTTATGAAAACTTCTAATAGGAATCTTAAAAGCTAAAGATGAATTATCTGCCAGCTCCTGATTACACATTGTAGGATACAGACAGCCTCAGATGCCATTCCTGGAACTCAACTGTTACACAAACCACTTGGATGAAGGCAGAATGCCAAAAGGAACACCTCCCTCTGCCAAAGACAGGGGTTCCTTATTATTCAGTAGCTGGAGGGCCTCGGGGAATCATATCGCAGCCTCAAGCAGGTGGGTGCACACCTGATCACAGCTCCACGACATGGAGGAGACTCACTCCCCAGGGAGGAGTTGGGGGTGGAGAGCGGAAGCTTCCTAGTCAGATCACTGGCAAGATTCACTGTCTCTGGGGGCAGGGACAGGAGCCCAACCCAGCTGGGTAATTAAGTTGATTTCAATTAGCTAGAGTAAATAAAGTTAAGAGGATATAGAAACTGCAGGATACATCCATATAAATCAAAGAAAACGTACCTTCACTTGTTCTTAGAGTAATTCTTTATCTCTCTACACCCTCTAAAACCCTGTTACTCAAAACACGTTCAATCTATGAGCAGCCTCAGCATCACCAGGAAGTAATACAGAACTTTTTTTTTAGTAATACAGAACTTCAGTCCTCACCCTGCTGCACTGAATCACAATCTGGTTATAACAAAATCACAGTAATCTGGTTTTTTCAATTAGTGCACTCTTTTAGACTCAACGGTATAAAAATTTTGAATAATCAGTAACAGAGCTTGTATCACCTGTGAGGAAATTAGGTTTATTTTGTCTGAAGAGAGAGCTGAGAGGTGTTTCTTGGTCCAACATTTGGAAAGCCATTATTAAGGAGAAAGTAAGCAGTTAGTTGCCTCAACCATTAGGAATATAAATATTTACAAAAGTTAATATATAAGAACAAGAAAAAAAACTTTAAATATTAAAAGGATATGGATCAAAACATAACTGCCACAAAATATTGGGAGATTTTATTTTATTTTTTTTTAAGATTTTATTTATTTGTCAGAGAGAGAGAGCACACAAGCAAGGGGAGCAGTAGGCAGAGGGAGAAGCAGGCTTCCTGCTCAGCGGGGACTTGATCCCAGGACCCCAGAATCAAGACCTGAGCCTAAGACAGATGCTTAACCAACTGAGCCAACCAGGCATCCCTGAAATAGAAATATCTTAACAAGGGATACGATTTTAAAGGAAGGATAATGGATTTAGCAGCAAAATCAGGAAAGACGGCACGTTCATCTTTATGGGATCAAACAGAAAAACTGTTGATTAATCTATTTTTTCATGTAATCCTTAACAGCTTTCAAATCTATAGGTCTCTGATAATGAAATGTGGATTTCTTACCAATGCCAGTGATTAAAAGTTGGGGGCTCTTGTGTTCTTTACATTTCCTTTCCACCGTCTGGAAGATAACGTCCTAACACTGTCGGCTTTCCGGGTTAAAGGAACAGGACATGGTGCTTCCTCTACATTTTCTTGCCTGGTTATTTCATAATTTGATAATCAAAATAAAAGGAAAGTAAGCTGCAACCACAACCAGGACAGAGTCAGGACTGGGCTCTACCTCCCCAGGCCATCCCTTCCAAGTCCGATTCGTTTCTGGATGGAGTAAGGACAGAGAAAATAAAGCCAGAAGTAAATTCCCACAATTAGGCAGCTGTTCTTAGTTCTGTAAGTCAAGGATCGACACATTTGGACTGATTATTTAATGCCATCACTTTTTAAAAAATTATTTATTTTTTGTTTATGTTATTTGGGATATACGGACAGTATACCCTCCAATGGAAGTACATCAAATTTCTCTTTCAGGTAAGCTGTCACATGGAGGAGGATTTCTCTTTTAGAAGGAGTTGTCTTGGGACACCTGGGTGGCTCAGATGGTTGGGCATCTGCCTTCGGCTCGGGTCATGGTCCCCGGGTCCTGGGATCAAGCCCTGCGTCAGGCTCCCTGCTAGGCGGGAAGCCTCCTTCTCTCTCTCCCTCTGCTGTTCCCCCTGCTGGTGCTCTCTCACTCTCTCTGTCAAATAGGTAGGTAAAATCGTTAAAAAAAAAAAAAAAAAGTCTTCTAAAAAATTGTTATTAAATCCATTTCCCGTAAGAGTTTTCAGGGAAGTGAAACCTGCTCAGCACTGAGCCAGACATCACCACCAAAACATTCTTGAGAGCCTCCATTAAACTGAAAATTCCAGCAAAGGGAGGGGAAGCAGGGCAAGGATAGCAGCAAAAGGAAAAGGGGAAGCAGGGTTAACTGAAGAACACTTTGAAAGCACTGAATCCTGTCCTCTGTTGTTGATGAATCCAGTTACCTTTTTCCTCTCTTGTCTGCCATTTTATTCTGAGCCCCTTAAACCATGAATGTTCCACGTAATTCCTTCCAAACTTGGAAGAAAAAGTTCATTCTAATACCCTCAGCTTCAAAGTTTCTTTCTCATTTCAAGTCACAACATGTAAATCTGAACTTCTGTGATCTTTCTCTTCCTCTTCCTTCTACTCCTAGACCAAACTGAACAAAACCTGCTAGTCCTCAGGATGTTGTTATAATTCTTTTACAAATGCTGTCTCATTATGACTTGGTGATTATGTGTTTCCTTTGGCTGCTTTCATATTCATTGCAGAATGAATGGAAGAAACTACTGGTAAGCACTTAGGGATGAATATTATATAGAAAAATAAGCAAAAATTTTTTTCATAAGTTATATATTATTATATGCCAACTACATACTACTGGTTCACAATTTTCACCAGAGAAGTGTTTCTATTTAGTTTCACCAGAATATGTTTTACTCAGGTACCTCAGCTCCTTTACTGAATTTCAGATTCCAATATCAGGTTGAAAGCCATGAATCAAATCCAAAAAATGATTTAAAACCACTTTTATTCTTGTTTTCAGGTCCTCCTTTCAATTACACGGTGCTTGGAGAATTTTCTCCATTTTCCACTCAGATGACTTACCTGGGAATTACCCCTAAAACGAATAAGTTATTTCTCTACTACTTTTAGGACACATGGCACAACTGTGAGATAGGTATATGTGGCCATTTTCATCCTCGAATAAAGCAAGATTCATGTACGTGTGGCATGTTTTTAGGTTTTCCAAACTTGGGATCTTGAACAATTATTTTAAGTACTTGCAAACCCAGGGTGACAGAACATAAAAGCCAAAAGGTAACACAGAGTCTGAAGCAAACTTATCTGACCTGAACAAAAATCAGGCTCCTCAAGGTTGACCCCTCTGTGCTAAGAGGCAAACCACATCATCTGATAGGTTTTCTCTATTACGTCTATGCTTTGACGAAAAAGAAACTGCAATGCCTCAATAACATGTAAGGCTGTGGACAGATGATGTTCATATTACACATTATATAATAGCGGAAATCCTTCCTCTTAAAGAAAGGTATACACATTAGTTTTTAAATATATATTAGTTTTTAATCTTTTGAGAGACTGTTAGGACAAACTTTAATTTTAAAAATTAATGATTTTATTAACTGGACTTAAGTAAAAAAAAGTCTATAATTTCACAAATGTATTCAATATATTCACTTCTTTCAGTTAAGCACTTTAAGAAAACAGAGAACATGAATAAATAAAATCACTACAATAAGGGATAATAGCACAGCAGGACTTTGTTACCACAAAAAGGAAAGGAAGTGAAAAGAAATTTGCAGCATAAAATGCATACAATTAGTGTTTTACTCTCTTTGGTTCATGAATTTTAGAGGTGTTAACAACCAAGCCTTTTAAAACTAGCAAGCTAGGGTTCACGGCTTCTGAAAAAGGAACCACAGAGAAATAACCAACTTCCCTGAAATATAAACTGGAGGACTGTTTAAAAGCTGGTTTTGGGGCACACTGTCAGGAAGGAATTCTAGGCTTCAGTGATGGACTTGAAAAACACGTCCACTTCGTTTTCCACGGGGCAGCCTTAACCTTTTAAATACCATTCCCGTTCCCTTTCCCAGAAATGCATTTGTTATTAGGATTCTCTAAACTGTAGCCTAATAATTAAAAACAAAATCAGGGTCAGTACCCAGAGGCTGCTATTTAAAATACAGTCATTGTGGGACAACTCCAAAAATGGTTTAAAAAAACAAATGCAAACAAACAAACAAAAAAACGCCACAGAATTCAAAATTCCTTAAAGTCAAGAGAACCTACCCAGATGTCACACCTGTTTTATTTAAGTAATGTCAGAGTCAGGAAGGTTTAACTACAAAGAAACCGTGCTAAAAGGAATTTGCATCAATGACTACTAATATCAGAGTCTGGTTAAATAATTCGGGGCACATCCATACAATGAATTTCTCAACAGCTGTTTAAAAAATGAGGTGGATCTAGGCATGATGATATATAGACTGTTCTCCAAGAATATTGCTGGGTCTAAAAGAAATCAAGGCATGGAGCAGTGGGCATCCATTTGTGTAAAAAAGCAAAAGCAAGATAACAGATACACATAAAAACATATATATGCATATACATGCTTATGTGTGTATGTATATATCATGTTTGTATATAAAACGTACACACCCAAAAGCACAAATATGCCAGTAGATATCTCTGTAAAGATTCAGAAGAAACTGATAACAATGTTTGCCTCTGGGGCTAAGGTCTGAGTTAAGAGAGACTTCATAATTTACCCTTCGGTGTTTTTTAAAAATATTTTTAATATGCGTATTATTACTTTTTCAAAGACAACACATACACACACAGACACATACACACACACACAAATATTTTTAATATGCGTATTATTACTTTTTCAAAGACAACACACACACACACACACACACACACACACTTACAAACCCAGAAACTTTGGAAAGTTTTATAAAGATGGTTCAGAGGACCACCTCTTTAGGTATAGCTTAGTCCTTTCTCAGGGAGATAAAAAAAACAAACCAAAACAAGAAAGATGGACCTGTCTCTCTCCCTGCCCCCCTCCCCAGGTTTGGGGTTCTACACATTTTCTTTTAAAGATTTTATTTTTAAGTAATCTCTACACCTAATGTGGGGCTTGAACCCACAACCCCAAGATCAAAAGTCACTCAATGGACAGACAGAGCCAGTCAGGTTCCCCCTGGACCTCTGCACATTTTCAAGATTGCCTTTATTTGATCCCTTTAACTACTTTTTAGGTGGGAAGGCATACAGACTATGCCTTTCCCTTACAGCCTGTAGGCGATTGTTCAGGAAAACCATTAGTACGCCTCTAGATAATAGATAGGGAGGAAGGACCAGAATTCTGGCCAGCCAGCTGACGACTTTAAAAAGAGAAAAAGAGGGGCTCCTGGGTGACTCAGTTGGATAGAGCAGTGCACTGGGCTCTGCGCTCGGCAGGGAGTCTGCTTGGGATTCTCTTTCCCCCTCTGCTCCTCCCCCTGCTCTTTCTCTCTCTCTCAAATAAATAAACATATCTTTTAAAAAATATAAAAATAAAAAGAGAAAAAGAGGCTGTAGAGGGATTGTTCAACATTCTGCAAGGGCCACAGAGTAAACACACAACTTATTGCCTATGCCACAGTGAACAGTACCATACTATCAGGCATTTCCCACAGCATTCTGGGTTGTGGGAAAACTCCTGGCCTGCAGGTAAGAATGACCATGTCCTCCAGGGTTCCTGGTGCAATCCCAGTGACACAAGAGGAGCCTAAGGCTGATCACAGTCCCGCAGGCACTCTGTCCCTCCAGCTTAGCTGGAAGGCATCTGGTTCAAGCATGAGCTGCTCCTAGCTAGAGAGGAAATTGTTATAAAAATGCCTCCTGAAACAAGCACTCGCTAAAATACCAAACATTTAATTACCAGCAATTTTGCTTTCTTAAAATTTGGAGGGGTTTGAGAATGATTCCTTAAAATACTCTTCAAGAAATGTGCACCGAAATCTTTTTCTTAATACAAACAGAAAAGCATTCTATTGAGCTTAGAATTACCTCCAAATAAAATGCAGCAGGTTGCCAATCCAGTTGTGTCACGGTAGTGAAGATGGTGTTTATTTGTGGAAAAATGAAAAAATTTTAAGTTAAAGTTGACTGACATCCTTTCTTCCCTTAACCTCCTCATTAGGTAATATATAACTCATGAGTAAAGGACACTAGAAATAATGAGGTTGGGACGGCTACATGAGCATGCTTCACATTCAGCCGTACACATGCGCGTGTGTGCACACACACAGAGATGCTGCATATTTACAGATATTTACACATACATTTATACATATATTTTCGTATATATATTCTATAATATTTAAAATACATAAAATTGCTATACCATTTATTTCAATAAATATCGAGGGCTTATTTTATACATTATTTTAGGGGCTGGATGAAGATAATCTAATAGAACTAGTTAATGCTGAAACTGTAAATCGTATTGGTTGCTTCTCTTTTTACCTGCCCAGTGAAACTTTCCTAAACAGATAAAGGCAGAAGGAATTGGGATAACCACAATAATTAGCATAAAGGCAGGGACAATTTTCTAAAAAGAATACAACTGAAAGTCAGTGCATGATAAATGCTAAAGGCAGTGCACAGACACTAAGGGCCACCGAACCAGAGAAAGAGACACCCTTGCAGGCTGGGGCAGTCAGAGGTTTGAGGGACAGGTACTTGGGGGCAAGGTGGTGGCACGGATTTCTGTGTGATGAGAAGTTAGAGTGTCTACTAAGTTAGAGAGAGATCCCTCACTTGGCAGGCAGCCATGGCAGAAGAGGCAATCACCCAACCATAATGGGAACTGGGGATCCAAACCAAAGCCCTCTCCTTGGCCTTGCCAGGTTCTAACACTAACGTAGGGAACCTAGTTGGGGAGCCGGGCCAGGGGAGTAAGACTGGTTGATGACGACATAAAGATAAACACCTCATCCTTTGACTATCTTCTTAAACAGGGTGACCATGTGTTTTTGTGTCAATTGTACACACCATGTTGCTTCCACTAATTTCTTTTCATCACAATCCGAGCAGCCACTGAAAAGGTGGTGAGACTTTTGGAAAATATGATCATTCCCTCTGCCTGTGCTATGCTCTTGATTGTGAATTGGTGTGAAAGTACTGTGGTATAATACCTATGGTGTTCTGCCTTGACACCTATGTAAAACCACAAGGACGCCAAATGGCCTAACGACAAGTTGCCCTTCCTACTCTGTTCCCTCAGATAGGGTGTCCTAGCCAAACAACCTTCTCTCTCACAGGGACAGTTCCGGCTACACCTGAGTAGAGGATTTTAGCCCCTTGCCAACACGTACAATTATTCAAACCAGCCAATCACATCGTCCCATGGGAACCAAAGGTCACCCCACTCCCTTGATACTGCAGAATCTGACTTCCACAGCCCCTGGTGAATCACTCTTGTTCCCAAGTGCAATCTCAGTGTGGCCCTGTGTGGCATGCTATGTCCTTCTCCCTTAGGTGGTACGGTGACCGACAAACTGCTCTCAATCTCATCTGTCTGGTGTCATGCGTCTGGCAATCTCCATAACGCATGGTCACCTTCCTCACCAACAGGGTGAACAGGAAATAATCAAAACATTATTAATTAACTTATTATATTACAAATTAAATATTAAGTTATATATTTATTTTAAAATTACATGCAAATTATAAGCTAAGGATTAATTATTAATTTAATTAATTGCTAATTAAAAATAATTAAAACCACCAAAGAGGGTGCCATTTGCTGGGATCTTTACGAAGCAGGTGCACTGATAGTTTCTAACAGAATTATCCTGATAAATCCCCTTGAAGGGTGTATCAAGTTAGCTTCCTGTACACCTAATCATATTTTGCATATACATCCAAAATTTGCCATGATAAACTTAAGCAATTTTCAAGTTAAAGGTATTAATGTTATGTGTTACAAAAATACAACACATTCCATGTTACAGAATATTCAATGTTACATTAAATACATTATTCCCACTATAGTAGGGAATTACAAGGAAACCAGTAAACTCAAAGGACTTCTGCTTTCCATCCAAGATCTTATTGTAGCCAAGCCTACTTGAGTGTTCCCATTTTCTAACAGGAACTACAACCTGTAATTGGGATTTCCCACTGCCATGGGGAAAAGGATAGTAGGCTTCTTGCAAACCCGTAAGTAGCCAAGATGGGGAGGTTAGATTGTCACTCATGAACACACCAATTCACTTCGTTATTTAAAACTATACATGAACAATTCTACTTATCATTTGTCTTCCTCAGGTACTATCCACAAAAGAACTGTCCTAAAAGTCTACTCTAGGCCACACCTATGAATCATCAGTAATCCCAGAGAGCCATGAGGAACCCACTTCTTTCTCGGAACACACTGGGGACACAGGTCTATTTTTTTAAGACTGAGAGGCTGGAGAGGGCATCAGGAAAGGACATGGGCTTTTTTCCTCCACTCTTATTCCCATGCATCACTATATCTTTCCACTAGTTACATTATTAACTAGCTCCCTGTTTCTTTTTAGCTTTCTGGACTGGGAAACCAAGAAACATCTTAACATTTCTAACAAACGTGCACAGCATCTTCGAGGCTAGAGCCAGGACAAATGGAAGGGAAGTAAAAATAAACATGCGTTTAAGAAGTGAGATACAGAGATTCACTTTAGACAGGGTCAGAAGCATTTCATTACATTTTCATGCATTTCTAGGAGCAGAGAGAAGGCAGTAGTGAAGAGAAGAAAAAACACCTAAACCTAAGACAGACTTGCATTTGAATCTAGGCTCCATCGCTCACCTGGCTGTGTGGAAATGGCTGGCTCTTTAGGCTCTTCTCTAAACTATAAAATTGAGATAATACCACTGGCTATGAAGATTAAATGAGATAATGTGCACATGTCTAGTACATGCAATGGACAGGAAATAAAGACGAATTTTTAAAAAGCAGACATGCGAAGAAGGAGAACAAATTGGTCCATTACGTAAGTGGAATGAAGGGTAAGAGGAACTGGAAGGTTTTGTTCTTGTTCACCCCTGGTTACCACAGAATTGAGTATGATACCTGATCTATTTCCAGCATGAATGAATGAATAAACTAGTGGCCTTTATCCTTATATCTCACACAAAAATAGTACTATATGAGTAGACAAGTCCAGTCGGCTGCTGCTTTCTGTAAGGCCCATGAGTCAAGAATGGCTTTTACATTTTAAATGGTGGAAAAAAATCAAGAGTAATATTTTGTGGCGTGTGGAAATTACAGAAAACTCAATTTTCAGTGTCTACAAATAAAGTTTTATTGGAACATAGCCACACACATTTGTTTTTGGACTGTCTATGGCTGCTTTCATGCTATATCCACAGAGTTGAAGAGCTGCAACAGACATCAGGTGGCCTGTAAAGTCTAAAATATTTACCATCTGACCCTTTAGGGAAAAAGTTTACTGACCCTTGCTTTAGTAGCTTAACCAGAAAAAGCAGTACATCTGCTTTGGAGCAAAAAATTGCCTGTTTTCATCTTAGCTCTGCCACTTACTATCTAAGTGAAACTGACTAATAAGCTCTTAACCTCAATTTGCCTCAGTTTCCTCATCCATAAAATAGGGATAATAATAATGCCTACCTGAAAGGACTTTATGAGGACTGAATGAATTTATATGAATAATGTACTAACAACAATGCCTCATACATAGAAAACTCATTCGCTTGCATGCATGCTCTCCTTCCTCAAACATTTAGAATGTGATATGTAATATTAAAAAAATTATTCCTCTAAACAATTAAAAGTCTAGACTTGTATAAAAAATGACTTCAGAGAGAAGCTTCTGCATTATCAGTCATGTGAAACAGCTCATCATCAGTGTACATGGCTGAGTAAAGAACTCCTGCAATGAGATCATCTGAGCCATGGTTTCAGGGCAGATCACCCCTGATCTTGTTCTAAACATTTAATTTCACTGCCTCTTTTTGGGAGCTTACTACTTGTACAGTAATATCCTGGAAGCTCAGAATAATCACAATTTTACCTACATCACAACACTATCTCCTATTTCTAAAAGAATTTCAGTTACTAACTAATTTAGAGGTGTCCCATTAGATCTCAAGATACTTTTAAAAACAGCTTTTTAAACACTAGTTTTATCCCTCTTTGTTAAATAAAGATCGCAATGAACAGCACAGACTGGAAAGATTTCTAAAAGATATAAAAAGCATGCGTCATGCAATGAAGTTGCTAATTCTTTTGGTTATGGGAACTTTATTTTGCAATGTAAAGCAAAGAGAAGTATTTCTTTTTTATTATTTTTTAAAGATTTTATTTATTTATTTATTTATTTGAGAGAAAGAGAGAGAGCACAAGCTGAGGGAGGAATAGAGGGAGGGAGAGGTAGAAGCAGACTCCCCACTGAACGGGGAGCCCAACATGGGCCTCGATCTCAGGATCCTGAGATCATGACCTGAACAGAAGGCAGATGCTTAATTGACTGAGCCACCCAGGTGCCCAACCTGTATTTCTTTTCTACTTAGATTTTCATCCATAAGTAGAAAGAGTCTAATAGCACTTCAAAACCCTGATCCCCTACTTTGAGCCACTAGCTAAAGGCACCAAAAAAGGAGTGGAAGGAAGTAAGGAGAAGTTTAGACACCAGAAAATAGTAAGGAAAGAGGGAAAGAGGAAAGAAATAAGGAGCAGAAAGACAAAACATGCTGCACTCCTCCATCTGTGATGTTTGTCTGCATTACCCTAGCTGTTCTCTGAGCTCCTGGTGAGTTAGGCTTTGTGTTAGCCACTGAGGTGACACAAGGAAGACTTCCTGCTTAGGAGGAAACAGTGCTGACAGCCTCTGCCTTTCTCAAGTACCTCCAAGATAAGAAAGGCCTCCTGCGAACACAGATTAACTACCCCTAAACTTTCCATTTATTCTAAAACTTTCCATATTAAAAAAGCAAACAAACGAAACCCCCAGAAAACTTTTTCTCTCAACTGGAAAGGAGGGGGAATAATGAGAGGGAAAGAAAGGAGCATTTTATTTTTCACCTTATGCACATTTAACTTTAAAAGGAAAAAAAAAAAGGATTCTATGTAACTTTTATAATTAAAAAAAATTAAAACATAAAGGATTGAAAATCCCCATTCTCTCTCCCCCAAGTTTAGTAATCTCAATTATTTCAAGCATCCCTCATAAACAGAATTCTTTTTTAATACTTAAGAAGAAAAGATCAAAGGTAAGGGGGAGGATGGGCTGGAGGCAGCCATCCCCATCTAAGCCTCCCATAAAATGCAAAAAAAACCAGACCATGTTGACATGTGGATTATGGCAATAATTTTCAGTATACTTCCTGTAGACAGACTATAAATGAACATACTTCTAACCCTCTCGACTGTCTACCACCTGTCAGGGAAAATGATAAATTCCCTGAATGGTAAACCCAAGGAAGAAATAATGTTTTCACCCTAACATAAGGTAAGTATAGCAAAACAGAAGCTACTGTAAACTCCCAACACCTCTATTCACAGTCACAGATTTTAACTTACGGAATCTATCCATAGGGCATTAGCAGAAAGGCCAGAAGAAATATTTACTGGGGCTAAGATTTCAATGATCAGGCTGAAAAGACACTAATCTGTACAGCACAGAAGAGCATATGAAAGTACTTTGCTCCTTAACAGTGGGAAAAGCTCAATAAAAATTAAAGATGCTTAGAATTACTACTATGGAGAATCAATCTAATAAGACTATATTCAATGAAATGGCTAAGATCTCATTTTAGCCCGCTATACAAAAGCATCAACAATCAACAGGTAATCAAGCAACCACTGGGAATAAAAATATACCTAAACTACTTAATGCCCATCACCCAGTTAAGTAGGGCATGTGATATGATGAGCACTGGGTATAACACGCAACTGATAAATTATTGAAAACTATATCTGAAACTAATGATGTACTATAGGTTGGCTAATTGAATTCAAATAAAAAATTTTAAAAAACAATTAAAAAATATATATATACCTGAACTAATTTTACTATCAAAAAAGCTCCTGAACCTATTAGAGCTAATGTATTTGCTTTCAGTGTTTAAATTTTGCTCTACAAAGAGTTCATATATTTTAACGAGACCAAAACCCATTTCTTTTTTTTTTTTTTAAAGATTTTATTTATTTATTTGACAGAGAGACAGACAGGCAGAGAGGAAACACAAGCAGGGGGAGTGGGAAAGGAAGAAGCAGGCTCTCAGTGGAGGAGCCCGACGTGGGGCTCGACCCTAGAACGCCGGGATCACGCCCTGAGCCGAAGGCAGACGCTTAACGACTGCGCCACCCAGGTGCCCCCAAAACCCATTTAATAGTCACAGAAAACTTTCACCCTTCAGATCTTTATTTTATATTCTTCGCTAAAGCCTTAGCACCAATTATCATTTTAAAAGTTCCTTTTATCCTTCCCCAAATATGGTACTCAGCATATACTCGAAGTGCAGTTAAGAACCTGTTACCTAGAAATAGTATTTAATACACTAAGTGGAAACATGTTATCTATTAAAGAGCTTTCACAGGTTATCTGTGCAAATTCACAAGCATATTCTATATTTTACTTGTCTTCTCTCTAGCTAGAACATGGGATTTTTATCTGTTGTACAATGAGAATACTAAAAGCTAAGGGTAAGAAGTTTTCTTAACATTTTTCTAGAAGATTTTAAAACTTTTCTAGGTAAGACTCTTACATTTTTCCCATCTGGATACCCAACTACTCCAGATTGGTGTTCATAATACACTTTATTTGCAAACAACAAAGAATCTAAACTAATATACTCTGGCAGACCAGATATACAATCCTAAAACACTTATATGGATAATTCACCCTATAAGAGAAAGCAGATTATCTGTAGCTAAATCACTCTAATCGTTTCCCCATATGTATAAAAATTGCACAAAGCCCTTACCAGGCTTTTGACGTTGGGGCATCTTAGTAAATTTTGGCTAACTCCAAAGGTACCTACAAACTGCTCAGATTATTATTATTATTATGTTCAATTAGCCAAGATTTAGTACATCATTAGTTTTTGATGTAGTGTTCTACGATTCATTAGTGGCATATAACACCCAGTGCTCATCACCAAACTCGCCCTTCCTTAATACCCATCACACGGTTACCCTATCCCCCCACCCCCTTCCTTCTATAACCTTTCAGCTTTCTTACTACATGTAAGACATAAAGACAGGTCTTTCATTTAAGAGTTTCATAAAAATTTTTATTTATTTTTTTAGTAATTGTCTGCATTTTCTGAATAGAACATCAAGATAGGTACCTTAAGATCTGTACTACTTTGAGGAACCGTCAAAAACAGCTCTTGATTGGCATGGGAATTTAGACCTATAGCTTCTTTCTGCAGTTTGGTAAGAGGTCCAATGCAATGAGTGGAATGGAATGTTTCTTGTGTAACAATTCCATAACGTGGAAGGATGCTCACTAACTAATAAAGATACACATGTGAGGTCTTTTAGCTCAATTTCTCTTCTCTAAGCGAGCTCTGTTTTAACAAATAGCAGTAATTCTCCAAGTCACTGTAATTGCTTTCCAAAATTAACAGATGTTTCCTGAGTATTCTGGAAGCCTGGTCAGTGGGACACTGGTTTACTCAAAATGCAGCTGGATTCTGACCTCACACAAGTAAAAGCAACATATAACCTGACAACTATTTACTCAGATGTGTCCACCTATTTTGTGCCAGGTATCTGCTGAGGCCAGCGGCACAAAGATGCTTATACTCTCTTATAATATTTATTCTTATATTTCTTATCTCTTATGTTTCTTTTTTTGGAAGGAGTGGTATGGAGAGGCTAACAAAGTGCTATGATAGAAGAATGAGGCAGTGCTGTACAAAAGCAGACCAAGAAAAGGGGTGACCTGTACTGCTTGATAGACAATCAATACAGTAGATGGCAGCTATTACTCTACGACGCTAATGAACAGGATATGCCAGGCAATGTGCTATGGAAGGGAGTGGCAACACAAGTACCCACAAATTCACTTCTTCATTCAGTCTTTCAATAAATATTTACTATGTGCCTACTATATGTCAGGCACTGTTCTAGGCACTGGGGAGAAAGCAATGTAGCAAAACTAAATGCGTCTCATTCATGCAGGTTGTATTTTAGTAAGAGAGACAGATAGGCATAATAAATAAATAGATAATATACCAATGGGAATAGGAAGTGTTGGAAAGAAAAACAGAACTGGGTAAGTGGGACAAGTGGATAGATGGAGAAGGTAGGAGTATTTTCTTACCTTCCCTACACTGGAAGGGGGGATTTTCACAAAAGGTAACATTTGAGTTAGGTCTAGAAGGATGACATAATCTGTCTGGGGGGAAGGGTGTGTCAAATAATAAAACAAAGCTATGAAAGGTAACAGAGTGCTTAGGAATGTTTGTCAGTCTCATACAGGTGGACAAACTCATGAGATTAGAAAGGCCAACTGGGGCCAGACCACGAAAAGTCTTAAATACTAAGGTAAAGAGTTTGAATTTTATTCTCTAGGGAGTAGGGCACCAAATGACGCTGAATTACAAGATATTTCTTTAAAAACAATAAACCAAAAATTCTCATTCAAAAATGGTCCAAAGAAACAGAGATTTCACCTTAGAGGATATAGAGATGGCAAATGTGCACACGAAAAGATATTTAACATCAGCCATCAAGGAAATGCAAATGCAAAATGCACCACAATGGATGTCACTAGATACCTATCAGGATGGCTTAAAAAAAAAAAAAAGTGGCAAACACCAAGTGCTGAAGAGGATGTGGAGACAACGAACTATTTGTACATCGCTGGTGGGAAAGTAAAATGGTACAGCTACTGTGGAAAACAGTTCGGCAGCATCTCCTAAAACTAAACATGCAATTACCACATAACCCATAACTGTACTTTTGGGTGTTTATCCCAGAGAAACGAAAACATATGTTCACACAAAAACCTATACATGAATGTTCATTAGAGCTTTATTTGTAAGAGCCAAACAGAAAACGGCCCTTTAACTGGATGTCCTTTAACTGGAAATTACTCCGCAATAAATGAAAAGAGCTATAAATGCATGCAACAACTTGGATGAATCTCCAGGAATTATGCTGAATGAATTATGATTCCATTATATACATAACATTTTGAAATGACAAAAAAATTGAAATGGATTATTGGTTGCCAAGGTTTGGGGAGAGATGGGTGGGAGGCGGGTGTGGTTATAAAGGGATAACGAGGTGGATCTTTGCAATGATGGAATCGTTCAGCATCTTCACAAACCGACACGTGGTCAAATTATATAGCACTAAATACATATATACACACCCAGTACAAGTAAAAAGAGGGGAATCTAAATAAGATTAGCAGATTATATCAATGTTAATATCCTGGTTGTGCTATTTTACTATAGTTTTACAAAATGTAGCCATGAGGAGAAACTAGCTAAAAGAGACTAGTTTTTCTCTGTACTATTTCTTACAATTACACAGGAATCTAGTTATATAAGTAACAATTTCAACTTAAAAAAATAATAAACCAGATTGTAAATTCCTTATCAATAGGAACTGTCCTTAGTTTCTCTGACTTCTTGTATGAGTCCCCTCCCCCGCCCCGCATTTCTAGATGTTGAGACCAAGTATGAGAGAAGGACATAATAAGAGGTAATTATTTGGTTTCTGGTTTATCCAAGGGGAATTAAGTTTATTAATTTCTATAAAAGTAAAATCTCTATTTTATCAAAATTCTCTATATAAATCGTATAAAATAAAATCTAAAACAAATGTCTCTGAAGTAGTTGATTAGCTTACTAGGGAATAAAATCACTTGAAAATATCCCCACTAGCAGTTTTAAAATGTCACTGTTTACATGGGAACCAGATGCCTTTGAAATCAACTGTCATTAGGTAGGAGTTTTTGGGCATCAGAGTCATGGAAAACTGGCAGAATGAGGCCATGGGATTTCTGCAGTCTCCTCTAACAAAAGCCTTCAGAGCAGTAGCACTCCACTATCCCTTTTCTATCCTTTTTTAGCTTAAAACACTGTAAAAGGAGAAGCAGGAAACAGGTGATATATAGGGCAGTGAAATATATGTCTACACCTGTAGACTAAAAAATGCAAGCATACACTTACATGCTCTTTGGTAATGAAACATCCTGACAATGAAGCCCACTGTGTAGCTATTTCTGGATAGATTTTAATTTGGATTGGGAGAAAAAAAAAATATACAAATTCATTAGAAGTCGAATTATAGGATATTCCAAATGAAATATAGTTTGAGTTCTCTCATTTACATATGTCTACCTTTAATACCCAAGAGAAGCCTGTTGCTTTAGAGAAGCCTGTAATCGGCACTGTAATTATTTTATGAAGCACAGTGTTAAAACACCCAGTAGGGTGTGCACAGAAGGAATTTAAATATGTTTTCTATAATACGATTTTCAGTCTTTATTTGTTTAAAATAAAACTAGACAAATTCAGCTGAGCCAAGGCAGGATGACTACACACGCCATTAAATTAAAAAGTCACAAAGAGGCATCATGATCAGTGTCACCTTGGAGGTAGAATCCATAAGCCTTAGTAGACAGGGTCAGTGATCGTGACTTATGTCAGCCGCCCAGAAATGATAAAGGCAGTGCTCATCTAAGAATTTTCTCTCAAACTACAGCCCAACTGAATGTGCTCCCTTGCCCAGTTTCCAGGTCTTGCCCTCTTATAATTCACAAGATTGCAGAAATCCTACCTCCTCTAATAGTCAACTAGTGTTATCAACTGCTTCTTTGGAGGAAAAAACCCTACCATTCATTTAAATGTTTTTTTCATTAAGATAATAAGGATAGGATATTATCATAAAAGGTATTTCAGCCTTACAAAATTATTTGCTTTGGGGATCCATAAATAGTAATTAACTATTAAACTAAAGGGCTTTAGAGGTCAGAAAGTATTTGACAGGGAACGAAATGAGAAATGGTGGTAACAGCTAAAAAATAATTTCCATGTAAATCAGTGGGAAAATATGAGACATGCATAGTCCTTTGTGTCACTGATGTCCCCATGAAATGGTGCTAAATGACAGGAACCATTTTAACTTGCTTTGAATAGCAGCCGCCACTAACCTGACTAAATGCAAACATGGTATGATTAGTTCAGTTTCCAAACACTGAAACATCAAGTTCCTAACCATAAAAACTTTCCAGTCAATGAGATTTTCTTGCATGAAAAATGTGGGGCCTCTGAAAATGCTCAGTGATGTCTATACATATCACTGCAGGTGTCCTTGGGTTTTCCTTCTAGACAGTGGACAAAATGGGGACAGAAGTATTTTGTCCCCTGGGTAGATGATTCACAGACCTCTACCAATATCAAACATAAAAAGAAACAAAAAATGCAAAACCAATGCCTTGTAGCATAGAACAATATGAATATGTTCTGATTTAAAATCAGTATGTCTCAGGTCAGAAAACTAGGTTCCATATTCAGTTTACCTACATATTACCTCTGTGCCCTTCGGCAAGTTCCTTAACCTCCTTAAGTCTTAGTTTCCTCATCTATAAAAGAAGATAATATGTGTCTTATAGGATTGCAGGGACTAAATTAAACACACGCAAGAGCTCCAAGCATGATGCCTGGTATCGCGGAAATACTGAGTAAATAGTAGCTATTACTATTTAACATAGAGTCGTGCTATGTCATGTTAACAGCATTTCTTATATTTGATCGTATCTGGTTGATAAACTCTTGGTGAAGTGGGGAAAAAACTAGATTGATGGGGAGTCAGGCAGTGGAGGGAAGAAAGTTTTGTCCACATGTCAGTAGCATCAGATATTTGTTGGCTGAAAAGTTTCCACTTAGTCTGAACCCTCATCTCCCTGAAATCACCTTAAAAAATAGGAGCCATATAATCCTGTGTTCATATGCACATATAATCCTGTATTCATAAACTGTTATGCAGCTGTCCTTCCTGTTCATCTGATACAACAGAAGAAAAAAGGCAATGTCACAAGCAAACCTGAACCTTTTTGCAACAACTAAGATCACCACTTGAGTTTTCTAAATCTTGCTGACTTTCTCTGCAAACGTTCCACAACAGCATTAGAAGAGGCAACGTGGTATTTTGAAGCAGCAGGTTGGAGCCTTGGTTTTGCAATTTCCCATCTCTGTGGTGTGGGGAAAGTCAACAAGTCTTGCTGGGCTTGGCTTCATCAAGTGAATGAGGAGGCTGCACTGGATGATTTGTAATGACTCCTTTAGTTCTAAAATTTAATGATTTTATGACTACATTTAACCTAAAACCACCAAAAGGCATACCTAACTTTCCAAGTTTCTCAAACTACCCTAAAGGCCCCATTTAAGTTTCCTCACCCAAACATGATACCAAATAAATCATATCTGGACTCATGAACAATCTCACTATTCATTCCTCCCTCCCCCGTCCTGAGTCCTTCCCACAACCTAAGAGGGCAGCAGTGAGCGATTGCGCTTTCCCCTCCTGTTTCTAACAGTGGAACATGCAAAGAAAATTTCAGAAGTGAAACAGCTACTCATTTAAATTGAAATTTCTGCTGACTTGTGACTGTGGATACATCTAAAGACCAACAGAAAAAAAAAGTCACCAATTATTCCTTCTTTATACATTATACCAACTTTCCTGGACTTGGAATTACAATTGCCAAACAGTTCAAATCAGAACTGCTTTTCAGATGAAGAAAACAAAGAACAAGCTATTCTAAAGTTATTAAAACCCAAATCTATTCTTTAATTCCTAATGTTTTTGATAATACTAACATACGCCAAAATATATCAACTGTCATAAATGTTACCAAGAAACTGACTTCAAAAAAATATATGACCTAAGTAAAACAAAGTTTTCAATGGAATCCACAGGAGCTAAAGAATAAGCAGTTGCACCATTTCAAACAGAAAAAGGCTAAATGTGTTTGTTTTCCTTTTTATTTTTATCCAAACATTCAGGGGAAACTGACTTTGTTCAGTGTTTATTATTTCACCTTTCCTGTAGCAGAAACCAAAACACTTTGATAAATAGGACAGTCTGGTAAACAGATTCTTAGACATTAGGGCTCAGAACCACTAATCCAGTTACATTTTAGTTGTCCATTTTTCCTGAAGTCACTATCACCGTGATTCGATTTCTTCTCACGTATGATAACACCAAATACAACCTTACTTCAGTTCATACTTATATAGGAAAAAAAAAAAAACAGGTCTATAATACATGCAAACAAGGGCTGAGAAATCTGAAAGAAAACTGCAGAAGACAACTGTTCTTCCTGGAAATACTATCATCACACTTTACTCCACTGATATTGTCTATCTAGTCAACCCCAGTTTTATTAACTTCAAAGACAGATTAACTCCACCTGATGTCAATACTTGCAAAAACTTTTTTTTCCTTTCAGAGATCTACCAACACAATTACCAGACTCAGACTAATCCAAAGTAGTTTTTCTATACCACCCAGAAGAAAGTAGGCAATTCAGTTCTCAAACTTAACTTTTAAACTCAGTAGTTAATAAAAAGATCAGTAAGCACTTCTTTAGAGTTTCCCATACCTAAATGTGTTACAACTGGAACTGCTCTTTAAGTTGTAGCACATTTTGCTACACTTTGTCCCAATATAGTTACAAAAAAGTATTAAAATTAATAGACTCATATAAACATGCCTACATTTTTTTTTAATAAAGGGCTTTCCCTAAATACCAAGTTAATCTATGCAATTCCAGGAAAAGATGATGCATTTAAAAGAAATGTCTAGAAGAACACAGAAAGCTTACAAAAGTAATATACAAAGCACAGGCATTACTTACGAATGCCTCAAATATGAACATACTCATCCCCCTACATAAGAACATGAGCCTATGGGGCGCCTGGGTAGCGCAGTCGTTAGGGGTCTGCCTTCGGCTTGGGGCGTGATCCCTCGAGTCCCACATTGGGCTCCTCTGCTGGCAGCCTGCTTCTTCCTCTCCCACTCCCCCTGCTTGTGTTCCCTCCCTCGCTGGCTGGCTATCTCTGTCAAATAAATAAATAAATAATCTTAAAAAAAAAAAAAAAAAAGAACATGAGCCTAGATGTGGAATTCCCCTGAACCACCTGGAGGGATAGTGAGCCAAAGTTCACCTTCTCCTCCTCTTCATCCTGTTCCTTCCCTCTTAATATTTTCCTCAAGCACTACCCTCTACCTTCTTGAATGTACCAGCATTTAAAAGTTATAAAAACTTTATTGCTCTGTTTTTGTATTGTCATAATCTCATTTGCTATTAATTCCCAATGCATTTTTTCATATATTAGAAGCTAAATAAGTTCTTGTGTGCTGGCTAGAAACCCAAATCATCCAGTGCAGCCTCCTCATTCACTGATTTCCTTACAGAAATTAAAAATGCTTAGGAAAAGAATGAGGGGCCTCCTTGTCCCTTCCCCACATATACCCTTTCCCAAAAGGTTCAAACTGAGAATATTTTTCCAGGAAATAGGTCAGGAGCTCATTTTGCAAAGCAATTTCTGTCTCACTGATATAATTGATTGTAATTTTAAAAAAGCAAAATCATGATATGCTTGGCAAGATTATAAAATTTTTAGGCTTTTACTATTCAAAAAGTTAGTAAAACACAGACTGGAAAACCAATCAATTATCTCTAAAAATAATGCCACCTTCCCCCCCCCAACAAATGTGCAGATATCAGCTATCTCAAAACAATGTATTTTTATGAAGACAGGATGCGTGTGTATGTGTGCATGTACACACAATCATAACGTAGGATATTTGTTCTTCAATCTCTTGACTAAAAATACACCTCTAAAAGTATAAAGTGACATTCTATCACATAAAAGCATATATATTTGATAAAATAACACTTATCTGTTTTGGCAGGAAATGAGACCAGAGATAGAGCTGGACAAAATACTGCAATTTCACTAATTACTAATAATTAATTAGGAAGGAAAAAAAGAAAAGTCTTATTGCCAAGAAGTGAAATCCAATGCATCTAGCTGCAGTTCCAAATGTAGGGTAAGTATGTAAACAAACAGATTTGCCAAAATTGTGTTATGATTCCAACACAAGAAAGATAAATTAAAGAGCCATGAAAATTTTTTATATTTCCTGAGCTGATGCTGAAAATAACTCAGAGGAAAGGTCTTCTTTTGAGATATAGGAGTCCTAACCTTCACCCTATAACTGTGCATAATATCTTATCTGTGCCACGACAGGATAGAATGCTTATTAGGGCTATTAATTTATACTTAATCATTACATTAAAACCCAACAATACCACCAGATGGTAAATGCAACCCAAGCAAGATATCTTCTAGACGGGGTCTAATGATTTATAACACAAAAGCCATTACAGCGTTTTAGAGGATTTACAATTTGGCAGTTCGTGCAGCCCAGTTTTGCGTGTAAAATGGGGAGAAAACAAAAAGCTTAATACTTTCCTTCATCAGAAATGAGGATCTACTGATTAATTAAGATGAAATTGTTTTGAAGTGTACTTTATTTTGAATCCTGGTACTTGAGGAAAACTTAAAGATAAATCCAAACCTGTCAAGTGATGGGGACTTCTGGGCAAAGTTTCAAGAAACGGCCATCCACATTGGCTGGTTCCATTTCCTCTCTTTGAAATCCTCGGTCTGCAATCTGGCTTCTTTCCCCAGAGCACCAATGACACTGCTCTTACCACGGTTAGAAAATGACCTCCTGGGGTGCCTGGGTGACTCAGTCAGTAAAGTGTCTGCCTTCGGCTCAGGTCCTGGTCTTGGGGTCCTGGGATTGAGCCCTTCATTGGGCTCTTTGCTCAGTGGGGAGTCTGCTTCTCCTTCTCCCTCTATGCTCTCTCTCAAATAAATAAAGAAATAAAATCTTAAAAAAAAAAAATGACCTCCTAAATGCCAAATCCAATCATGTCCATTTTATAAGCCTTGGGTCAAGTGTTACCAAATCTGTGAAGTCATCTTTAATACCTTACTTGGGGTTTAACTCAGACAAAGCTTGGATCAACAAAACCATGTTGCCCTATAATTGCTGCCTCACTGGACAGAAGGTCCCAGGAATATGCACCCCCTTTTACGTTTGAAGGCACACTTCACACATGGTCAATATTTGGAATAAATAAACTGAGGGCTTGCCAAGTTACCCAGGAAAACCCAATAATCATTCATTTTCTTTGAAGTGCTTATAAGAACTAAAACAACAGAGGAAAAACCTAGAATGATTCCAAGGAAAGTTCTTCTTGGCTAGAGAATTAAGAAATCCGCTACAATTTCAAGAGGAAAATTCCCATATTTGCACACCATTATTTTGCTGATTTGTCTATAACTCTTTAATTTTAAAGGCCCAAATTTACTAACTTCCCTACAAGAATCAAACTTATTAAATAATACTTATAAATGAGGACTCATTAACCTGAGTGCCAGTGAGAGAGAGTTGCCAGCTAGGTATTTTAGGATAATTATGTTTGAAACATTTCAGCGAAGAGAGCTCATAACTATACACAAAAGACACCAGAACGCTTGAGTTTCTCATAGTCTTGCTCCCAACAAAACTGCTTTTGAGAACCCAGAGCAGTAAGCAAATGGCTACCTATCTGGGAACATGTAAAGCAACAGTTTCTACAGCCAGAGGAATTCCCTTCACCCTCTTTTACCTTCAGATTTGGCTATTCCCCTTTCCCTGATGGAGGGCTTCCCAGTGCTACTCCTTACCCCTACCCAACCCCCTTCCTCCCATTTCTCCTACTCACTCTTGCCTGAGATCAGAAACTCAATTAGCAGAATCTTGCAGAGGAGAATGGGGAGGGAAAGAGAGGAGGAATAGGAACAGTAAGAAAGGAGGAAAAGAAAATCCACTGCACCCTAAATCCCAACCACCCAGCCCTTCCCTACTTATCACTCGCACTGCCTTGCAGTCTTTCTCAAAGCAAACCCAGCCCCCAATTTCCTCATTCTTCTTTAGTCACCTCACCCTTTCCACAAACACTGCTGTCTCAGACCCAGGGGATTTGCTCCTCTGACACCGTGGTGCTCAACCCCACCCTGGCTGGTCAGAGCTCCTGCCCCAGCACAAAGAAGCATTGGGAGGAAGAATTCACCTAGGAAAGGGGAAGGGAAAGCCAGTACAGAAACGGTTAATATAATGTGGGTGCTAACCTGGGTCCTCTACCAACATTTCCAAAACTCTTTCTTTTGGCATTATACTCTAAGTTTCAAATTATCATGAACTTTTAGAACACAATCCTATTTGTAATGGGACTGCATACAATTATTTCCTGATAAATTACAAACATGTTATAAATTAGTAAATATTAAGCTGTTGGATTCATGAAACATCTGTACTCTAAAGAAAGTGACCATATGAGCCACCCCAGGCTTGGCAATGTCTCTTTACTAATCCAGAATCTGGTTGGTTATATACGTGGGCTTTGCAAAACTAGTAAGTCTCTGTGAACCAGTCCCCTATGAAAGATCCAAAATCTCTTCCCTGAGGATCAAGAAACTGTTAAAGACACTTTTTTATTCACTCCAGCAGATCAATCTTAAATAGGGTTCACTTGTGTTTTTTTTCTTATCATTTTAGGCCTCTATTGTGTTAGATTTTAAATTAATGACTCCAAGGCGGAGGTCTATATATTTTCAATAGCCAGACTGCCAAACAGGATTTCCATTTGGATCCACTTGGCTCACCTGAAATGTAGGTCCCCCTTCTCATTTACCTGGTTTTAGGGTGTCTAGGTGTCCTCCTCATGAAGGCTCGGATTTTGCTTTCTCTGTCTAGTCAATGTTTTATGAAAGGTACAGCCTCCCAGGAAAAGCTGTTAGTCTGACCCTACAACTGAAGGCTTTTGATTCAGCTGGCACATTGCAAAAGTCTCAAGCCTGGCTCCCTGCTCCAGGCCTAAACAAAAATCTCCGTGGAAAGCTAATTCAAAAGCAGAGCTCACTCACTCCTTACCAGGCTGCCCTACTTGACAGCCTGTAACCTGTCCAAAGCCGCCCTCGGTTTCCTGTGGCCTTGAGAAAGAACCCTCCTTAAGAATGCCATCCAGCTGCACTGGCTGGCTATGTACATTAACCCCTTCCAACCTGGTTTCCCACCACCCCTAGAGCAGAAGTGTCCTCAATGCATAAGAAACATACCAGAAAAAGGACAAGTTCCAGAAGTTTACAGCTGGTGTTAGCCATAATGACAAATCCTTGAGATTTAAGCCTGAGGGCCAATGGGACGGCCAAACCTCCAATTTCAAGAAAAACACTTCATCTTAGCTAAGGATAGTCGTATATCATAAAGAAGCCAAATTAATTCCTCTTTCACCCAAACACACACAGACACATACACATAATATACAAAAGCATATTAAAAGGAGGGCAATACCAACAATACTGTTCCATGGAGAGAAGAGCAAGCATGAGTATACACAAAATTTTTTTTAAGTTGGATACTTAATTTCAATTCTTTGTCAAAATATTTATGCCAAGGAAAAGGCTTCTGACTAGATACTAACGTTCGCAGTAGACAGTTGTAAGCAGAATGGAGTCAGCTATGAGAAAGTCAGGCAAGGAAGCTAAGTCTTTTATGGCTCAAAGGAAGGGCACAGATTATGAGTAAAGAAAAATGCTAGGAGAGCGCCTGAAAGCTAAAAGAAATTAGAACAATTTTCTTGGTACACTAAAATTTTGCTTGACATTTTTATTTATTCAATTCACCCGATAATCCTCTGAGCCCCTACTATGTTATCGTATATGTCATTATTTCTACAAAAGTCCCACTGTAAGACCTGAGTACTCAAAGGCTTGAGGTTAGTGACTTAAGAACATGAAGACTTCAGAAAGGGCCTATGTGCTTTATGTTATACACAACTTTACATGCAATGCAAAGGCCCTCTTTGTGACTAGAGAGAGAGGACGAAGCTTCTACAGTGGTTGTTTACCTCTTTTTCATTAATTCTCCCACCCAACCAACATCTATTCATGCCTCCGAACCCCGTTTGGCCTCATAAGGGATAAAAGATATGATTCAAAACTCTTTATGGAGCTTAAAACTGAATACAGAATATCAGATATACCAATAAACAACTATACCATAAGACAAAGAGAGATGAAGACTGTAAGGATGCCACAGCATAATGGGGAGATCCGAATAGGAAAGAAACACTTCCTACTAGGTCTGTAAAAGCTTCGTAAGTCAATGGTTGCTGAGCTGTCGGACCATCAAGGATGGTCAAGGTTTCAGTAAGACGGATGGAGTAGGGATACCAGAGGTAGTAAATACATATACAAAAGTGAGAAAGAAAAGATAGTAGCTTTCCATTTCCTGTGTTTTTCCTTTGTCCATATGAAGCCAGCAATTAGTCTTCAACAAGCAAAATAACTAATTCTCAGAGTAGAAAATTTTGTAAAATTTAGAGGTTTTAACTGATGAGGGCACCATAGGCAAATGCATGGATTTCAAACTCCACAGATTCCTTTTTCCTTTTTTTTTTTTTAAAGTAGGCTCCACACCCAGTGTAGACCCCAGTGTGGGGTTTGAACTCATGACCCTGAGACCAAGACCTGAGCTAAGATCAAGAGTCAGATGCTCGGGGTGCCTGGGTGGCTCAGTCGTTAAGCGTCTGCTTTTGGCTCAGGTCATGATCCCAGTGTTCTGGGATCGAGCCCCACATCGGGCTGCCTGCTCAGCAGGAAGCCTGCTTCTCCCTCTCCCACTCCCCCTGCTTGTGTTCCCTCTCTCTCTGTCAAATAAAATCTTAAAAAAAAAAAAAAAAGAGTAAGATGCTCAACTGAGCCACCCAGGCGCCCCCAAACTTCACATATTTCTTACACTTAACAAAAAAAACCTCATTGAACTGGCCAATTTCCTCCCCTAGATTCCTGCTATGACTTCTAAGTTGGTGTCTTGGAGGCCCTGCAGCCTTGCTCTTCTAGGTCTCCTTTGTACTACCTATACCACCACTGGTTCAAATTCTTTCAATCAGCTACTAAAATAAGTCAACTACTTCATGCTTGCATTGAAAATACCCATACTGACTATATGATAAAAGAACACTGCAGTTTGGGATAATTTAATATATGTTTAACTAAACCACTCTCTAACTTAGTGATTTTTTTTCCCCATCTCATAGGGTTGTTGAAGGTTAATGTCAGTGATCCATGCAAAAGCACAGTGTCCGTCTGGCACCTACATGTTACCTGGAATGCTGATGTCTGGGTCCCAGTTGCAGCTGGCCATCTGGAGCTTCATATGGCTCTTCTACCTCGTACACGTTTGCATCCGTGTCCTCCAGGCTTCTGGAATTCTGCCATTCTAACTCGGGAGTTTTCCCTATGGCCAATATAAATGGCAAGTTCTCATACTCTGGTATTTCCTCATAATGGCGTACATTTTCATACTCTGGTGCACAGACGCTTGTAATAGATTTGCAAGGCACCTGAGATGATGACTCCCTGGAGAGCATTTGATCATCCAAAGACTCAGCTCTTGGTCCATTAGCTGCACTGGTCTGGCCCCGAGACTTCTTCCTCTTCTTTTGGGATTCCAGGCTGTAGTTATCTGCAGAATATGCCTTGATGGGTTTACTTCTCTTCTCTTCTACCAACACACCATGCCAATCACTTTCCATTGCTTTCCTCTCCCCACCTGAGAGGCTCCCTGCAGTTGTGTCTCCAAGCTGGCTATTCTTGGACCAAAATTTCTGGAAGTCACTCTTCATGAAACAGATGGACAGTTTCATGTTGAGCAATTTCTTTAAAGAGTTTTTCTTTTGAGTGTCTTTGCAAGGCTTATTGCACCTTTCCGCATCCATGGCAGATAACGATTTTGCTCTAGGCTTAGTTATGGCAGTTGAAAGCTCACTATTTGATGATATACTGACAGACTTTAAGGATTCCGGGTTCCCTGAAAAGGGTAAAATAGGATGAGGTAATTTCCACACTGGCTTTTCTGAAGCCCGTTTAGGCATATCAAAGGAGGATGACATACTGAGGTTTTGGGTGCACAAATGCTGAGGGTGATTTCTTCCTAGATCTTTCTCTGAATTATTTTCTTCATTTGAGGGATAAGAACTCTTCTCCACAAGCTCCTCTGAGGCAGCCTTCTTAAGCACTCCTGCAGCAGGCAAGCTGTGTCTTTGAGGTTTTTTTGGGACAATCCTTAAGGAACTTTCACCTTTTATTGGAGATTCCTTTTGCATTTGAGGGGCAGACACTCCCAGGTTACAGGTGGCAGGCAAATGTTCACTGCAGGTTAATTTGAGCTGCTTAGGCAGGCTCATAGATAAAGTACTGCATCTTATAAAACTGGTCCCTTTGTCCACAGCAAGTGACATACTAGAACCATCTACTGTCTTGTTGTCAGAACTTAAATTAGAATCTGTTTCCATTTTTTCAAAGGAAGATACTTCAGGACACATAGCTTTCTGTGGATTGACTAAATTTTGTCTGTCACCATCGGAGTCCACATTCAATTCACTTTTATTTCCTGGCTTCACTTTGTCCACCTGTTCCTGGTTATACAAAACATTCTGATGAAGAACACTGATTTTATTGTTTTTCAAACCAGCTTCTAAAAGACAAGAAGAGTTACTGTCTAAACTCTCTGGTTCTTCAGTACTTTCACTAGGAACATCTATATACTTTTGACGTAACAGACAAGCAGCTCGTGTCTTTCTGGGCTTGGGGGTTGGAAATTTTGGGGTATATGGTACTAAGTGAATTTCTACAGGACCAAGGTCTTTCACTTCTGATTTCTTACTAACTCCATCTGAAGACAGAAAGGTACTCCTTTTACCATCTTCCAGAGCTTCTTGCTCAGATGAATGAAAGCAAGTACTGCTTTTTTCACTGCTATGCTGATAAGTTTCATCACTAGGGAGCTGTAGGTGGCAATGGTGATGATCAGGAACTTTTTCAAAGCTGGACAGGGAAGGTGACAAATCTGCAAACTCAATTCTCAATTGTCTGTTGGAATTATAGCCATCATTAATTTCTGGGCTGTCTGTGGATCTGTGCTTCTGTAGGGAAATAAAAGGTGATGTTCGTTGTGTTAAAACATCTTTGAGCTTCTCTTCTAGGATGTTTGCCTTTAAAACTACTCCACTCTGGCTCTTAATGTTTTCAACATTAGAATCACATTTACTGTTTGTTTTTATAGCTGAAGAGGACTTATCAATTTTACTATTTTCTAAATTTTCATGCATTTCCAGGGGCTCTAAGATAAGTTGCTTTACACACAAATTCTCTCTATTCCCAAGTTTATGGATACACTGAGAACTGCAGGAACACATTGGTAAAATATAATCACTGCTCTGATGCCCTACATTTTTACAATTAGAGTTGTCAGCATTTTCAGGTAATTCCTGTTTGTGCTCTTCCAGGTTCACAATGATTTTCCTTGATGGTGACTGCCTGATGTCTCTAACAGGAGAGCCCTTCAGAACTTTTGGTTTCGGGGCTATTGCTGGTTTGGTTTTCTTTGTTGACTGTGGAACACTAGAAATCACAATATCGGGTTTAGGTGCAACAGGAGGTGGAGCTGGCTTATTATTTGCTACCACAAACTTTGGCTTGGGGGCCACTGGTGGCTTCTTAATCTCTAGAAAGGAAAAAAATAATAATTTGATGACCAAAAAACAAACAAAAAAACCCAAAGTAAAGATGATAAATAATAAAATTTGATAACATTTTTACTTTTTTGATAATATGCTGAACTTGCATTTTACTAGGTAGATTACGTTACATTAAAGAGTCAACATTACTCTTGGAAATTCTTTAAACTGCCCTTTAATTCCAATATACAAAGCTCTGGGTAAAGTGTGCATTTCTTAGCAAGTCCAATACAGCTTTTCTTCTAACTCTGGAACAGATTACTATATCCTCAGTAGACGCTAAATGAAATCATTGGTATAGTAGAAGAAAGCACTTCAGTTCATCTGCTGAGTGCTAAGTGAGTGAATTTGCCTCAGTTATATAGAAATGAAACCCTTTAAGCTTACATATCAATAAGTAGTAGTATTCTTCGACCGCAGTGATATACCATGGAGTTGTATAAGTGCCTTTTCTCAAGAATCTACCTCACTAGAACCCCAAAACTGTCCTAAAAAGGAATACAGAAGTCAGAAATTTTCCAAACTTAAAAACCAAAACTAGTTCTTCTGTATTATTTGATTCATTATAAAGCTGATATTTCTCTGTATGGGGACTATTATTGGGAATTTTCATTATAATCCTTCACAGAGCTTTATTTTTTAAAAAGTCACGTGTATAGGTTCTACGCCATGTCTGATCAATCAGAGTTTCTGGGTATACAGCCTGGACACATGTATTTCTTTTATAAGTTCCACAGGTGAATATACTGTGTTCCCTTTATTAATAACCACTCTTCTAGTATATTTAAAAGATGACCACAATTTCTATTGTAGCAATCCTTCCTCAACATTATATAAAAAGCACTTAATAAACACCTATTTTCTTTTAAATAAACACCTAGTATACTATGCTAGATTTGTACAGACCTGGTCCTAGCCTAAAGGCACCTAATGAAAGCTTCACACAAAAAACCTATAATCTGAAGATACACAGAGCCCAAACATCTGTATTTTTTTTAAGTTCTTTTACGTTTTTCCACTTATACTTATCACCTAGTCACATTCCCCCCAAGGAGACCTGAAGTAAAAATACTTCATCTTATAATTCTTACACTTCATGTTTGTTCCTCCAACAGGATCTAATGCTTAAAAAAAACTTAATTCGCTGGGGAAAAAAAATCCCACAAAATTTTCAGTATCTGTTGGACATTAAGTACTTGAATACACAGAGGCTTTGATACTCATTTAGTAATGATTTTTTTTTCAACAAAGGAAATTAGTCACAACACTTGGGAAGATATTATAGGAAAGTGGGGGGGAGGGAGAAGAAGTGGGAGAGAGGGAGAGAGAATAGGGTGTTCTATTTCCTTTTACCAACCATTTTCCCAAACCAAGGTCACATGATAACATATGTTTTCTCATTCAATTCCTGGGTGTAATGTCCTGATAAAGAAGATAATAAAATACTTCCAAATAATTTAATACAAATTCCCAAAGCTATAAAATTTCAGTTAGCGATTCAATAAGCACGTTATTATTTTTAAGTAGAAAAAATTGTAAAACCATTCAAAGCCTAATGATAAACCTTGCTATAATAGTCTATTAAATTAAACTCTTGACCTATTAAGTCTTAAGATAAAAGTATGAATGCCTAGGGCCTCTTTCAAACCTCCCACCCTACCCCAGATAATGAAACCTGACAAACTGTCATGCTGATTTCTGTAACCATTCTTAAAACATCCTACCTCTGGGATTTTTCAAGGAATTAAAAAAAAAAAGTCAGTTTTGATGGAAAGCATTCTGGAGATTGCACAGCAATTTGAAGGTTTTTAACACTACTGAACTATACACTTAAAAATGGTACAGATGGTAAATTTATGTTATGTGTATTTTCCACAACTAAAAAAAACCCCAAAAAACCCAGTCTCATCAAATTAATCTTTTACTTTCTGAATCTTATAGCCTTGTCAAAAGCTTCATGTTATGTGTATTTTCCACAATTAAAAAAACAAAAACAAAAACAAAACCCAGTCTCATAAATTAATCTTACTTTCTGAATCTTATTGCCTTGTCAAAAGCCATTTAAATTGTTTTTTAATCTTTCGTACAGTTTTACTCTTTTCTTTAAGTGTGTTTTATATGAGTCCTCTTCCAAGAGCCATAAATCCCTGCTCTCTCAGTGTTGTAGAAATTCAAGTAACTATATATGAGCTGTGGTTGATTCCCAATAAATATAGTATAGCAGTATGTACCTAACACTCTCAGTGCATACTCACTGAATTAAGTAAGTAACTGTGAACTTTAGCTTGCTACTCTTAGTTAAGCTGTGTATTGGAGGAAGCAGGTAACATAACTCAGAGATCTGGTTGCCTCAGTTTCCTTACTTGTAGATGAAGAAGTTGAACAGATCTCTAAAGCCTATATGATTATGAGATTATAACTTCTGCAATCCTTGCTTCAGGAGAATCCTTGTATTCTCTAGTCCCCTGTCCCCGTGTGATTTTTCTTCAGTATAATTTTGTTAGTCTTCACCACTAGAAGGCAAGCTCCAGTAGAGGAGGCATTTTAACACACTGCTCTATTCCCAATGCTGAAAATAGGGCCTGGGAATAGTCAAAGCTGCCACATGTACATACTCTTTAATATGCCTCAGTAACAGGAAATTTCTTTAAAAAAAAAAAATCAGTATCCATTTAAATGTAGAATAATATTTTGAAAAGTTAGCAGGAATCAACTTCAATAAGATTATTGAATAAGTTTTTAATTATTAGTAAGAGCAAGTGTTTAAGTCACTGGTACAGCAATAACCCAAATCTTTTCTTAGTAGTAGTAGTAGTACTTAGTGGCTCTATTTTGAAAGAAACGCAACTCAAAAAATAACAAGCCATTATATTACAGCCTGCTCCTATGTCACTTTTGAAATAAGTGCATGATGTTTGGAAATGCACCCAGCACCTTTGGATTTTAATACTATATCAACATATAGACCCAAAAGCTGTAGAGCAAAGCAGCAATCTTTTATTTACACAGCTGTTTGGCTCCAGGGAAAAATAAGGTAAGAAAGTAAAGCACTGGTACCATTTTACTATTACAAACATACTCCTCATCTGTTACACACAGATGGCTGTGGTTCATGTGCACACTTTCTTAGCTATTGGACAAGCCAAAAGGCAAAGCACAGGCATTAATGAGGCTGTATGTGTTTTAAAGGATACAAAATATACACTGATAAATATCTCTCCTTTTTCATATACTGATTAGAATAATTCTAAAATCTCTATTATGGGCCTACTTATTCACAGATGCAGAAAAACAAAGCAAGCTCTCCTTCAGGATACATAACTCAGGATGTTTTACAACATTTATCTGATTTTTAATTAACATTCATCTTATTTTTAAAAATTAAGCCAACCATCCCAAATACCACAGATTAGATTCAATATAAACAAACATCCCCTCCCCCACTGGCAAATAATATTCCTAAAGTTTTAAAGAATTTGATTATTGTACCAAAAAAGCATCATAAAGAGACTGTAAGAATCATGAGCACATAATTTTATAAGAATGGAATGGAAATAAATCCCCAGTTTTCTTCCATATTCTCCATTTAGACACGAGAAAGAATTATAAAAAATCTTAACAGATGGGTGAACAAAAAGGTAGTTAATGCTTCTCAGCAAGCCAGGCTAAAAACCAACTAACTCAGCTAAACACAGGAAGTGTTCCTCTTTTAAACACCACAAAAATGTCTGTGGATTTCTTTAATTGTAAAGTTGATAAAATATAAAAATAGCTTGCATTATTCTCGGGTAATTCAAATGAAAGCATCATAAACTTCCAGACTGAACCCTCGATCAGATTTACACATCTAAATGTCAACTTAAATGCTTCTGTACCTCTTCATTATAAACTGTTAGGACTAGAATTGAAAATGATACATTTAAGATATGAATATTTTAAATGTGTTTGACACTCCAAAGGAGGGGAAAGCTAAAATGGCTGGAAAGATCTTTAAATATCCAACACTTTAAATTTAAATTAACTAGATTGAGTCAGTAATAAAGAAAAATTGAAAGGTGAGGCACAGAAATTTAACATGAAAATAGCTCACCTCAAGTAAGGAGAAAGTCTTCCCTTAGTAAGGAAAAGAGTTTATAAATAACTTCCACAGTATATGATAACATATCTCTCCCACACACACATATAACACTAAAAAGGAAAGATCCACAACATCTTCAGGAATATTTCACTCCTTGCTTTCTTATTCCTATTGGCTAACTGCTTGCCTTGTTAGTTGTAATCTGATTACATCTAGCAATGCAACACTCCAATATATCTGTTTTAGAAATAATACAAATCAGAACATTTAGAGTGCTGTTTGACAGCTTCAAGTTGCAGGAATTTAAAACAAATGCCAAGAAAAGCAAAGAAAATTTAATTGTACTTAAGTGATGATTCTAGAAGTAACTTTGAGGGGAAGCCTTACACTATATGACTATTACATTTCTAATGAAAGTGTATTTCTTTCGACATGGGCAAAAACATACAGAAAAAAAACCCGCAATACTTAATATATTATTAAGTTCTGGTTTAAAAATTAACCTATGGTCTTATAAAGTGATTTTAATAGTAATTAGCAATTACTTCACTAATTATTTTTCGAAAATAAGAACTGTTCCTTAAGACTGTTTACAAATACAACATCAAGAATTGCTCAAAATCCACACAAAGGTAAATTACAGGCTTTGTCATTTGGATGAAGAGAAAGGACTATGGAAGGCAGACAGAAAGTAAGGCTTCATTTACACTAACCAGGTAGAAACTGAAAAAAATCCATAAAATCTTGAGCAAAAAATTGCCATCGACAATTCTACTCCTCTGCTTCTCAGGTAACAGGAAAAAGCACGGGGACAGGAGTCCAAATTTCTGAAGTTCTCCATCTAATAAGGTCAGGGTTTCCAGTCAATACTAGGTTCAAAGCGACTCAGCATAGTGGCCGAGTTCAACAGTCCGGGAACACTGCCCTTTCCTAGAATAACCAATTTCTTAACATGGGAATCTAAGCTACTTTCACACGCAAAGGCAACGTCCCCCAAACTTTAGGAGGGACGAGCAAATGTTTCCCTCTTCACATTTCGTGATTCACCTGGCGCAAAGAGCTCCCAACACGGGTCCCCGTTTAAAGGGAGGTCCCAAGACATACACGATTTCCAACGACCCCTCTGGGCAGGAAGGGACGAGAAAATCCGGCAGCACAAGCCTTGTGCTCCGCACTTGCTCAGCCCTCGGGAAAGGTAGGGGGAACACCGTTAACCCACCCGTAAGGAGAAAGTTGCTCCAGAGCACAAGACTAGCAGCGCTCCCCACAAACTTTCCAGCCGCAGTGGGAGCGCCGTCACTTACCCGCGGCAGAAGTCATGATTCCCCGTGCAGCTCGCTTCCCTGCTCGCCCCCCTCAATCCTTGCTCCTCTTACAGTCCATTGTTTGAAGAGTTTGAGCAGAAGAGAAAAGCCTCCGCGGCGCCCGCATTCCGTCCCGCTGCCCAGCGGCGCAACCCGAGCGCCGCACAAAGGACGCGGCCGGCTTCAGGGACCCGGCGGCGCTCCCGGGCGCGAGCCGCAGGCTGCGGGCGGGCGGGCACGAGCGCCACCCAGCCGAGCTCCAGGAGGATGGCCAGGCGCGGGCTCGAGCAGGGCTCACCGCAGCTCCGCCGGCGCGTGCTCCTCTCCAGCTAAAAAAAAAAAAAAAAAACAAAAATCAGTGCTTCAGGCGCCCCCTGCTAGTCGCGGCCGTAAAAGGCGGACAAAAGCTCCAGCCTCCTCCAATCAGTGGGCTCGAGCTTCCTCCCGCTCCTGCCCCTCCCGCTCACAAGCTCTTGCTCTGTTCCAATAAGTCGTCCTGAAAAGGGGGCGTGACCTGCGAGGCATTCTGGGAATTGTAGTTTTCTGGACAGAAGCGACGGTCTGTAGGGGACGCCGGGGTGCCGCCTGTTCTCCCGCCTTCATTTCCCATCGTGCTGAGGCGGGTGGCATGGCGGAGAAGGATGACACCGGAGTTTGACGAAGAGGTGGTTTTTGAGGTAAGGGGAAAATGGCGGTGCGTGTGGATTGCCTTTGTTTGAGAAGGACAAGGGGGAAGGCGGAGGGCCGATTCCGGGAGAAGGGATCGGGTGACGCTCCTACCCGCCTTGGTCACCGAATCTCGGCAATTTCTGGGCCTAGTGTTGGTCGCAGCCTGACAGGTGTAGCCCCAGGCACCCTTGCCGCGGCTATCTCCGCCTCAGGCCCGCCCAGAATTCCCAGCTGGGGCCCCGTTGCTGGGCCGGTGGACCGGAGCCCTGCACGCTCCTTCCCCGGAGATGGATGTGCCGCGGGGGTACTGCGCCCCGGTGGGGCGGGGCCCAGTCATGCGTTTTGGATACTCCTAAATACAACTTAGGCTCCCCCTTTTTCGTCCTCGATTTTTTGAGTCAGTATCCAGAAGTGCCTCAGGTCACCATTCACGGTCGAGGCGTGGTCCTTGTAATGAAGGCAGCAGGTGCCAGTTTTCTAACACGGTTTAAAATTCTTGTGCGGGACCTACTGAGAGTGATTGGGACCGAGGTATCTCCACATCTAGGTTCAATTCTTTTGTCCTTTGCTGTTGCGCTAGGTGTAGCCAGTTCTTCTGACTCGAGGCTCTGGGTGTGAGTGCTTTTGTGTGGGACTATTTTAAGACGTTCTCTGCCATCTTGAATGAAAAAGAAAACCAACAAACAGGCGAGTGTTTTTGTTGCCATTTATCTATCAGATACAGGTGAAAGCTCACACGCAGCGTAGATGTATTTCATATATGTATGCTTTATGTTCACTCATCCAACCAGATTTTAAGAAATTTTAAAAAAGAAATGACCCATTCCATACACTGGGAAAGCTAGCCGTTAAACAGTGCAGAATGATAAATGTTGAAATATGTATTAAGTTGTTGAAGGATTGATGTGGAAATGGCAGTCTGTTCTTGTGGCCTCAGAGAAGCTACACCCAGTAAATGATATCGGAGGTAAATCTTGAACTGTGAATCGGATTAGAACGAAAGGAGAAAATGCATTCCCGGGAAAGAGAACTGAGCATGCCAAGGTTAGGAGGTGTGAAACTACCTGGTGTGGATTTTTTCAGGGGCATGAGTGTGGAGGGTCGCCAAATAAAGTGATTTGATGTGGCTAGAATGTAGAAGTAGTGGCAGTTAGGGCCATTTTACCAAAATGAAGAGTCTGGATTCGAGGAGCTCATTTGGGAAGACAAGTGTCTGAATTTTGGAAATGAGAAAAGAACTAATGGAATAATGGCTTGGACAGGTAATTCTTAGAATTAAAAGTAAAATCAAGGAAACAGTTACAGATTGAATGTGGGAGCTGAAGGAGACAGAAGTCTAGGTTGCTCAGATTTCTAGGTTAAAGAAAGCTGAGCAGATGTTATATTTTTTACCCTATTACTTTCTTAGATTTCTTAATCTAATAGTAATGCATGCTCACAAAACACTTCATTGTAGAAAATAAGCCATAAAATTAAAATCATCCTTTATCCTACCACCCAATGTGGCCGCTATTAACATTACAGTATTATATGTTCTTAAAGGCTTTTTTTAAGCAAGTGTTTGTTTAGCGTGATATTTATTAAAGCAAAAGATATCATACACGTAGAATTTTGTATGTATTTTTCATTTAAATTTATCATGAGTCTTTAATTATTCAGCACTCTTTGAAAACATCATTGATAACATAATATTCCAGCATGTATGTGTATTGTAATGTAACCATTTTTCCATTTTGAATAGTTATATTGTTTCAAAATACCATTGTAGTAACGCTGATATGATTCCATCTTTAACTGCAACTCTGATTTTTCCTTAGAATGATTTCTAGAAGTGAAACTAGTGGGTCAAAAGGATGTGACAATTTTTTAAGACTTATACAGAAAGGTTATACTAACTTATATTTCCATTAGGAATAAGAATGTCAATTTCACCAAATCCTCAGCAATGGCCTTTTTAGTTTCTTTTAATCTTTACTAATTTGGTAGGGGAAAATAGCATTCCATTGTTCTAATTCATATTTTGTGCATTTATTGGAACCATTTTTATTTCTTTGCACGTTTTCGTATTTTTTGTTCATTTTCCTATTAGATGCTAACTTCTTTTTTTTATTTTTATTTTTTATTTGGGCGGGGTGCAGAGGGAGAGATACAGAATCTTAGTTAGGCAGGCTCCATGCCCAGTGAGGAGCCCAAAGCCTGAAACAGACCTCAGTCTACCACCCTGAGATCATGACCTGAGCCCAAATCAAGAGTCCCAATGCTTAACCGACTGAGCCACCCAGGCACCTCTGGATACTAGCTTCTTAAAAATTGATTTGCAGGAGCACCTGGGTGGCTCAGTGGGTTAAGCGTCTGACTCTTGGTTTCAGCTGAGCTCATGATCTTGCGGTTGTGGGTCGAGCTCCCACATTGGGCTCAGTGCAGGGTTGCTTCAGGTTCTTGTTTCGTCCCCCTGCTTGCTCTCTCTCTCTCTCTAAAATAAATAAAATATATATTTTTTAAATTGATTTGCAAAAAAAAATTGATTTGCATGAGTTCTTCATGTGTTACTTAGCCTTATTATACTTGTAGATGATTGTTTCCAGTTTGCTGTTTTCTTTGCTTTTTGTCATATAATCTTTATTGAGGCATAATATTCATAAGAAAAGTATACAAATCATAAATGTGCAGATTGACAAATTTTAACATGTTGAATACACCCATGTAACCAACAGCCAGATCAAGAAACAACATCACCAGCACACCAGAAGCTACCTATTATTTCCTTTGTCAGTTCTGCCCACCTCAGAGAAAACCATTATTCAGACTTGTAATAAGTAACTGAGTTTTGTTTACACTGTGCAATTCCACTTGTATATGCTCTTTTTTGGCTGACTTTTTTTTTGCTCTCTGGTTTTGTTAGATTCATCCATATTGTCATGTGAGCATTTTTTATTTCTCCATAGTATTCCATGTGAATGTATGACAACTTTTTAATCCATTCTACTGTTCATGGTTTGGGTAGTTTCCAATTTGGGATTATTATGAATAGTGCTGCTTAGTGTGTATGTTTTGTTGAACATGTTTCTGTTGGATATATACTTAGAAGTGGAATTACTGAGTCATAGGAAATGCATATGCTCACCTTTTGTAGATATTGTTAAATATTATTCCAACCCAGTTGTACTAGTTTATACTCCTCTACCAGCTGGGTATAAGAAGTCTGGTTGCTCTACATCCTCACCAACACTTGCTAATATTAGACTTTCTTGTTATTATTCTGGTCTGTCTTCTGGTCTGTCCTCTTGCCTTTAATTTGCATTTTCCTAATAAGGAAATTCAGAGTCTTTTTATATGTTTATGAGCCCATCCATTGTAAATCCACTTTTGTAAAGCCAATTCATGCTTTTTGCATATTTTTCAATTGGATTATCTCTTTACTGATTTGAAGTTCTTTACATATACTGGATACAAGTCTTTTGTTGGATATATGTACCTCAAATATCTTATCTCAGAATATGTGTGGCACTCTCTTGATAGTGTCTTTTAATGAACAGAAGCTCTTAACTTTATTATAATACAATTAAAACTTTCTTTTGTGATTAGTGCTTTTAAAGAAATATTTGCCTACTTTAAGGTTAGGCAGGTATTTTCTCTAAAGACTTTATTTTACCTTTTGCATTCGGATCTGTCATCCATCTGGAACTGATTTTATATGGTATCAAGTAAAGATCAACATATTTTTTTCCCAAACGGATGTCTAGTTAACCTCGCATTTACTCAGCAGACTATTCTTTCTCCCACTGAACTACCTGCCATGTTGCTTTTGTAATAAATCAGGATGCCTTGTATGTGTGGCTTTATTTCTGGATGCTGTCTTTTCCGTTGGTCAATTTGACCATTCTTGTGCCATAACACTTTATTTTAATCACTGTAACTTTATAATAGGTCTTAGTGTCTGGTAGGATAAACCTTGCAGCTTTATTTTCCTTCAGGGTTGCTTTGGCTAAAATATTTTTGGTCTTTTGCATTTCCAAATGAATTTTAGAATCAGCCTGTCAATTTCAGTTAAGAAAAAAAAACCTACTAAGATTCTGACTGGGATTGCTTTGAATTTATAGGTTGGTTGGAGAGACTCACCATCTTCACGATACGAATCTTTCAATCCATGAACACTTTTACTGCTCACCTTCTAAATGAGGCAGTTTCTCATCTCTGTGCTCTAGAACTGATTTTACAAATGAAATACAGGGGACAAAAATAATTTTCCTCTACCCTTCTGAGTTCTTGACTGAGACCCCTGGTACTAAAAGATACGTTAACAAGAAAAAAAACATAAATTTATTAACATGTATACCTCATGTATACATGGGAGATACTGTTAAAAACCAGAGCAGTAAAAACAGATTTTAAAGCAGTAAAACAGATTTTAATCCCAACTATCACAATAGAAGAGACGAGACCTCAGTGCAGAACCAGGCACAGTTGCAAATATTGCATGGGAATTTCATTACTAAGAGGAAACACTGGGGTATGAGGGGTTTGGTTAAACTGACCTAATAGGATTCTTGCTGAAGACAGGACAGGGGATGTGGGACATCAGCTTGGGGGGAGGGAGGTGGAAGATAAGGAACCCAATATCTATCAAGGTTGTTATGCTCATGAAGCTGAGAACACATGATCACGATCATAAGCAACAACGTAAGAATCAGGAAACCATCAACACGTGATCACGATCACAAGCAACAACATAAGAATCAGGAAGCCATCAACACAACTGTCTCTTAATAACCCACAAAGCTGGTACAGAAGCACTGTAACTCAGAATCTATCCACTGTCTCTACTATAACTGCCTCTGCATTTCCAGAAAGCTGGTAACACCCATAGGAAGGAAGGGAAGGGAAGGAGGAAGGAGGAGGGAAGGGAGAAGAAAAGGAAGGCAGGAAGAGAGAAAGAAAAAGCCCAATTTATATCTAGCACTCCAGCTGCAAAATAATTTGGGAAATCTTACATTTAGCTCTCCTGTCTCTTTAGCGTAAGAGGCACACTATAAAGAAAGAAGACAGAATGGAGGTTGAACAAACTAGTCTTTCATATCCATCATAACACCTAACCTCTCCTACCCTAAGAAAATTTGACTGGATATTTTTGGTGTATTTGTTTTAATACTGTTATTATAATGACTTTTCGAGTCAGAAATCAGACTCATTTATTTCTTAAGACTTACTCAGAATGTCATGCTACATTAACATTACAATTTTAAATCTAAATCAAGCAAAGCTTTGGAAAATGTTCCAAATACATTCTTTCCCTACTTAAAACTCAACTTTTAAGTGTCTTAATTTAATAGCAATTTAATATCAATTTCCTGGAGTATTAATAAACCTATTATCTTTGCTTATAATTTTGGTCCAGAGGTCATATTTGAGTTGTGCTAGTCTGGGTGGACTAGGGGTACACTGAAAGATGGTGTAGTAGAGGAATTAAGATTGGAAGGGTAGAGTGAGATTCCCAGGTCCGGGTCCCAGTCCTTGCCTGAGAATCTGACCACCTTCATTTTATCAGCACTAGATTCCATATATATGTTCAAAGTTAATTCCATTATCTTAGAGCTTAACTACCCAAGAGGCTCCAGTAGAAAGGAAAGCATAACCTCAGATTTGGACCTCTCAGGCTGAACAGTTTAGAAAATGATGAATAGTATATCTAACATGGTTACTAAGCAAAATAAATACTGAAATACCAATATCATCATTTTACTCTATAATGTTATCTCTAAGATGTTTTGAGTAGGAAGTCTCTACTTTAGGCAGGTATTAAAAAGTTCAGATGTTGCTCTTTTGTAGCATTCATATTTTTTCATTATAAATTAATTGCAGAAACTTTGAGTCATTCATCCTATTTTGAATCCTTCTACTCCCAGAGGGAAGAGTACCTGAAAATAACTTTATATCTGAAGGACAAATATTTCTACCTCTCTGCATTATTTGTAGTGCATCTAAACCATTTCTTTGTAACTTCCCTATAGGTCAGAGTTGGCCTCAAGGACCCTTTATTCTTTAACATTTCTGTCCCTAGTAACCTTACTTTCTGTAGTTGAACTCTTTTTGGTGTTTGTTGAAATCCATTCTCTTTTCCTTTGTTAATGACTGGGAAAGCTAATTTTTGCCCCTCTTAAATGGATCTCTTTCCCTCCTTCATACTTCTCAGTAAAGTGTTAAATGTTAACTCTTTGTCGGGAGTATGTTCAGGTTAACTCCCCCAGCCCCCATCCCCACGCTAAATCAATCAGATAAATGTGAGATGGTTCTCACACAATCTCACACATTTAAAAGTAAATTTAAAAAAATCCTCTCTTACTCAGGGCGCCTGGGTGGCTCAGTTGGTTGAGTGTCCAGCTCTTGATTTCGGCTCAGATTATGATCTCAGGGTCGTGGGATTGAGCCCTGTGTTGGACTCTGTGCTGAGCCCAGAGCTTGCTTGGGTTTTTTTCCTCTGTCCTTCCCTTGTGCTTGCTCTCTCTCTCCCTCAAAAAAAAAAAAAAAAAAAAATCCTCTCTTACTTGAGAGATTCTCTTATCTTTATATTATTTTTATATATTTTTATTGTTTTATTTTTTATTTTTAAAATTTAATTCCAGTGTCCTTTATATTTTTAAAAGTTGTTATACATCTCTAAAGAACACTAAGGCATTTTTTATAAGTATCATTTGTAGATTCTTTCCTCCTTGAATTATTGATTTGACTAGTGGGTGGAAATAAGTTGTTTTTTTCTGTGAGTGTATACATTGACAGTATTTGCTATTTTGATAATGGAGTTGCTGTCTGGAATAATTATAAAAACTTCTGAGTTATCATTTTTTTTCACTTAAAATGTATCTTCAGTTTTCTGTAATACATAAGCTCCACAATTGTATTATATATAATACTCTGCTTCTGAATGTTAGCTGAGATTGGAATCATAGCAAAATTCATGCTTTTATCACTATCTGTAGTAGAAAGAATACTTATTAATGGAATTACTAAATCAGAACCCTATTGACATAAAAGATTAACCATTAAGGCCAAAGCTAGTTTATTACCAGATGTACAATAATAAGTTTGTTTGGCATGAATTGTAAAAATTATTCTTGGGGAACAAATCTTTGGTTTTTTCTGTATGGGTCATGTTTCTCCCATTTTGGCTTCTTCACATGTCCTGGGAGCTCTTTTAACATTTAAAAAAATTAAGTACAACCAATGAAACAGAACAGATTTGGGGCAAAAAAAAAAAAAAAAAGACTTTAACATTTAAAAAAAAATATAGGGGCGCCTGGGTAGCGCAGTCGTTAAGCGTCTGCCTTCGGCTCAGGGCGTGATCCCGGCGTTATGGGATCGAGTCCCACATCGGGCTCCTCCACTGGGAGCCTGCTTCTTCCTCTCCCACTCCTCTGCTGTGTTCCCTCTCTCTCTGGCTGTCTCTCTGTCACATAAATAAATAAAATCTTTAAAAATATACATATATATAAACATTCCAAAAAGTAGTAAGTAGGTCTCTCTCTTTTTTACTTAATTTTTATTGCATTTATTAAAAGTTCATTTTATTTGCATTTATTAAAAGTTTATTTGCATTTATGCAAGTTTCTTAGTCTCGAGTTATGATATATAGTACTTAAATTATTTTTATGGTTGTCTTGGTATAGTTATATAAAAAGCTTTCTTTCTTTTTTTTTTTTTTTTTTTTTTTTTTTTAGTTTTTAATCTCTACCCCCAACATGGGATTTGAACTGACAGCCCAAGATCAAGAGTTGTGTATGTTCTTCCAACCGAGCCAGTCAGGTGCTGCAAAGGCTATCATTTTTTGAAAGCACTGGGGAAAGAGGTCTAGACTAGTAGTCAGGAGACTTGACATTAATTAGCAGGGATATCTTGAATGAATCATTTAATTTCTCTAAAATTTGCTTCCCATTTATTATAAAGGAGTTACACCAGATCATGCTTTAGTGTTAAATTTTTCTCAGATCTCATAGATTGTATAAGTGAGAGTAAGCCTTTAGAGTCTTCCATTAATTAGGAAATATAGGAAGAAATTCTGCCCATTTCCAGTCCTTTTTTAGATCAGAAATCCTTACTCAATTTTAGTTTTCCTGGTTCTGTACCAGTGTTGCCTAATTCCCAAAATTGGGATTCTGCTGATTAATCCTACACCATTAATCTTGTATCTCTTTAACCTTTATTATTAAAGTGACTTGTCCTTTTAGTTTTACTTTTCCTTACAGAGTCTCCCTTTCTGATGAAAGGACATAATACATCATTTTGAGAGTAAAATCTCTATCTCTTAAAAGAACCACAAATTCTTTCTCCACTGTTTTTATTTTTATCTTTTGGGACAAGGAGAAAGGAAAATAAGGTTGGATGTGATCTAGTAATATCCAGACCTCATTTTAATGTTTATTGCATGCTCTTCTCACAATAACATATTGCCAGTGTGTTTGACCTGGTTCTAATTTTTTTTTTCTAAAGTAGTTAAAAATGAGTTTTACTTCCTCCCTTTGCTTCTGCCCTGCATTCAATAAGTGCCTATTATATGCCAGTTGATTAACCAGATATTGAATGATAGTAAGGGTAGTGTCAGAACTGGAGGGTACTCAATCAACCATTGCTGTCTTCCTTTCCCTTAGTTAAGACCAAGTCACTGTGGCTCTTTATATTGAATTGAGTGTGTGAGCTGTGCAAGTCAGTTTTCTCCCTTTGCATCTCTTCAGCTTTCTTTTGATATGTTTTGTTTCGGACTAGATTACTATTGTTCTTAAGTACATATGTGCTTTTGTATAGAAAAAATGTAGTTACTCTTTTTAAAACTTTTTGTTGTGTATAACATTTCATGTAAGATTCATTGGATAGGATGCATTTTGATTGGAAAATTTTAGAAACCTGCAGCCAGAAAAATTTATGAATATATGTCTTACCTGCTGCTAGTGTAAAAATATTTTAAAGTAGAGACAAGTTTTAAGTAATATCCTTTAAAGGCATTAAAAAACCCTATTCTTTCTATTACTTCTGCAGCCACTGAGTAATACTGAGTGGCAATGAAGAAATTATGTTGAGGTTTTTTTCAAAGAGCTGCTTCTGATAGGAAAATGCTTAGTAATGATGAAGACACACCCTCCAGTTCAGTGGCCATTTTGTAGTGTAGTTCTTCTGGAGAAACAAGTGGGAACCATCAAAGAAAGAAGTATATGGATCAAAAGAATATGGACAAAAGGCAATAAATTTTTCATCTAGGTCAATTGGAGAAATCATAACTATGCTGTCCGTGAGTAGTTTATTTAATTAGCAGGACCAATTTTTATGGATGCTTTTAGCTTACTTAATCTTTTTTTATTTCTGTGATTAGATTTTGCTTTGTTCATATTGAGGGAAAATTAAATTAATGCTCAGATTCAAGGTTTTTGGGTATAATACCTTAGAAGTTATGTTGAAATGTATAAACTCCAAAAAGTATTTCCTGTTATTTTATAATTAATCTTGCAAGGTACTTTTCTATGATATTATCTATTCAAGGTTTAAGGTTGGGGTGGGGGAGGCAGTGAGTAGTTATTTTCAAATTATACTTTCTGATTGTGTGCTGATACAAAGGTAAGTGGTAAGTCTGTAGAAATGCAGTATATTGGCAATATAATTAATAGTAATGGGGAATTTTTTTTGTAGGGTTTATTAATTATGTAGCTCTTTATAACTAAAAAGGTCTTCACTAAAAATAGAGAAAATAGCTACCTTGTGTAATTTGGTAATGACAGTCTTCCTCATCAGCTTATTTTGTGGTGGTCTGCAGTTAGCCTGGAAGAAATAAGGAAATCAAAGCAATTGACAACAGGAGTTCCAACTTTTTCATCATATTTTCCAAGAAAATTGCTGTTCTATATGTGATAATTACATTTAGACCTAATGCTTTAAACTATATTCAAAGATAAAAGACTTAAAATATTTTTAATCATTAATAAATAAGCATTTCCAGGCAAATATTCGTCATCACATGCCCTTAATTACAGATGTCTTTTTCCTTGAAGGTTTTGTTTTGAATAAAAGATCTTTTAGAGGTTCCTTTGGCATGGCAGAAACTTCTAAAAATATATAACTTACATTATAGTACTTTTTTTTCTGAGGAAATTAAAAATGGATACAAATTTTTAAAGAAAAGTTTCCTATAACTAATTTGATAAATTCTGTTAACAACGGAATGGAAACAAAGGCTTCTGGGTAAGCACAGGTTTATTATAAGTTGAGGTCTTCATTAACAAAGTCACTTCTCCATTATACATTTCATGTCTCTGTGACAATGCCTCCTGTCTTCTACCACCTTCTGTTAGTAGCTAACTGCCTTTTGCTATTGCTTCTTGTGTTTGATATAGACTTGCAGAGTTCAAATGACATCTGACATCTGACAATAGTTAGCATTTTATCAGACCTAATAGTATGGCTTTGATATAGTACTGACATTTTAAATAATGGAACTGTGTAATAGTTAACTAGATCATTAATTTTGATAGAGAAAAGTACACAGGACCATTCTATTCATTTGCTAAACTAACGGTTCAACACCTTTTATATCAGGCCTTATGCTGGGCACCTTTTTCAGCACAAATAACACATGAATATATTCTCATTATAAAAAAGTCAACTAACACAGGGAAAGCATCAGCCCTTCCTTAACCCTCCTTTTCTTCCCAGAAGTAACCACTGTAACCAGTTTTCTTCCAGATAATTTTCAGGGCATTAAATTCGTATATACATATATGTAAATATATATGCATAATACACATAGAAATGTATAATTTGACTTTTTATAATGTAAATGGGGTTCTTCAATGGCTAATCAGTATTCTTATATGTACATTTAAGCATTCTTTTATAATTATATCCATAAAATAGATAGCTAGTAGAATTGTTAGGTCAATGGATATATTTATATTTTTATAGATATATTCTCACTAATAGTGTATGAAGTATCTTTTTCTTCATACCTTTGCCAACACGAAACATGATCAGATTTAATTGTTGTCAACTACCAGGTTAAAATTATATATTTGTTTGAATTTGCACTTCTTCAATCAAGGGTAAAGTCTAATGTGTTTTTGTTTATATTCACCCATTTGTATTTTTCTTTTCCTTTGAACTGTTTTTTTTCTATCCTTGGCCATATTTTCAGTTTTTAATATTTTCTTATTGGATTATACGGTCTTATTGTAAATTAAAGAAATTAGTGTTATCCTATTTTGGCCATATTTTCTCTCAAAGTGTCTTAATAAGAGTTGTTTTAAAAACCCAGGGAGCTGGACTTGAAAGTAATTTGTAAGAATCAAGTACTATTGTTTTTATAGTCCCAAGATTCTTTGCAGCCAGTTTTAAGGTTGTGTAATCTGAGGTAAATACATATGAATTATAGCTTATCTGAAGAGAAAAGATTGGAAATAAATGTAGATATTATCAGGAGAGTTATGCTGTATTGAATTTTCTAACTTAATCTGTGAGATAATTTTAAAATTAACAAGTCCAGTTTCTGGTTAAAAAAAAAAAACATGCAAAGTACTAGATTAGACTTAGTTAATGAATTTATTTACTCTGAATTGTTTGTAGTGAAATAAATAACAGCTTTGGCTCTGTTGGCCCCTTGTATGTTTAAATCCCGGCTCTATCGTTTACTATTTCTGTGACCTTGGCTAAGTTACTTGGTCTCTATATGCCTAGTTTCCTCTTATCTTAAATGAGCTCTGCCTCATAAAGTTATTGTTAAAGATGAAATGAGTTAGTACATAAAAATGCTTAGAAATGTGCCTGGCACAGCGAAGGTACCCGGTAAATGGTGCTGCTGTTGTTTGGGGGAGGAATTAGTGGAGAGAGAATCAACCAAACAGATGTGAACTGACCCTGATCATTCTCTGGTAAGAAAAAAAATGCATCTCAGTAGTATCAAACAGAATTAGCAGCCTCCACCAACATCTCCAAACCAGAGTGTTTTGTAAACACTGCTGTGACCTGAGAAATGGGCTGACAGAGCAGGTCAAGGACCATTTCCAGACTCCCACTACTCATGGCCCCCAAAGCCTGTGGGAAACTGTAGCCCTGGAATACTTGCTTATGTGTTTGTGTGATCTTGATCATATCGGCTCTCTCACCCTTGGTGACTATATTTCTAAATTGGTAATCTATTGCCTGATGATTATTTTTCTTCTTTGCATTTATACCTGTAAATTTCCCTTTGGTTTCTGCCCGAATTATTCTCAATTGTTGCTTTGTTAACTCTAGGCTAATAACTGTAGAACTCTTTTAAGGATGAGTAAACAGAAAAATCATGGAGCCTGGAGATCATAAGAACAATTCTATGAAGATTTGGAGTTGCCACTCTCCAAAATATATTCACAGAAGGGGAAAAAAAAAACCCATATTTGTGTTTCCAGATTCAAGTAACCATAGCTCTATGAAACTTAAAGCCACCAGTGAAAGGGGAATAACTTGAGATGAGGACAACCTGAAGAGAGGAAAAAATATGACTGAATTAAAAATTGTACCATGTAGGATCAGCATTTTGGACCTTACAGAATATAAAATCTGGTATATTATATTGTGTTTGTTATATGAGTGTGTCAACCATGTCTTTTACTTTGTATTCTGATGAATTTATCGTCTCAGGGCCTCTCTGACCCTGGAGGGACTGCCTCTTCCAGAGTTAACCAATTCCCAAGAGATAGCAAACTATTTATCTAGATTACATATCTCACCTGGCCACTGTATGTCTGCCCTAATCATCCCAGGTTCAGGTACCAGACCCTTCTAGGGACAGCCCCTATGCTTCAGACCCTGTCGAAATTATTCAAACTAGCCTGTTTACCTTGCCTTCCCCCTTCCTTCCCGGAGAAACCACAATAAAGGCTCTGGTCCAAAATTTCTTCCCTCTCCCCTCCTGACCAACCCTGGTGCTACCCACCATGTCTTCCCCTCCCCTGTGGCATGGCCTGCCCCCATCTTTTGAGATCTGTAAATATAACTGTGTTTTCAATGGCAGTCATCTCTTGATCTGTTGGCCTTACCATACCTGAGTATTAAAACAAGTATTTTAAAACAATAACGGGTGCCTTGTTGGCTCAGTTAGTAGAGCATGCGACTCTTGATTTCAGAGTCGTGAGTTCAAGCCCCACATTAGGCATGGAGCTTAATTTAAAAAAAAAAAAAAAAGGACAAACAGGAGAAGACTTGATTCTTCCTTCTAGATACCCTTTTTCTTCAAGGAGAATTTTGTGTTGTTAAAGGTGTAGAATTTGAACTCAACACCAGCTACCTTTACATTCCTGCTGAGTGATCTTAGACATGTTATTTAATTTCCATATGCCCCAATTTCCTTCTAAAATTGAAGGAGTAGTAATAATTTGTCTCTAGAGGTTTGTTGTTAAAACATCCTTAACTTAATGCCTACCATAAAAGCAACTTAAGAAATGTTAACTATCTTTACTATGACTCTTACTATTTTCCAGCTTTGGCTCTATGCTTTTCTAAAATATTGGCCTCTCTTAGGGCCCTCTTATCTTCCCTGTATTATCTCTCGCTGATCTCCTCACTTCTTTATGTTTCTATACCTGTATGTTACCCTGTGGGTTTTTATTTTTTGGAGGGTGTTGAGTTTGATGAGTTCTTTTTTTTTTTTTTTTAAAGATTTTTTTATTTATTTGACAGAGAGAAAGACAGCCAGTGAAAGAGTGAACACAAGCAGGGGGAGTGGGAGAAGAAGAAGCAGGCTCCCTGCGGAGGAGCCCGATGCAGGGCTTGATCCCAGGACCCTGGGATCATGCCCTGAGCCGAAGGCAGACGCTTGACGACTGAGCCATTCAGGCGCCCTGAGTCTGATGAGTTCTTTAAAGATCTGGATACTAACCCTTTGTCCACTAGGTCATTTGCAAATATCTTCTCCCATTCTGTTGGTTGCCTTTTAGTTTTGTTGATTGTTTCCTTCGCTGTGCAGAAGCTTTTTATCTTGATGAGGTTCCAGTAGTTCATTTTTGCTTTTGTTTACCTTGCCTCCAGAGACGTGTCTAGTAAGAAGTTGCTACGGCCAAGGTCAGAGAAGTTGCTGCCTGTTTTCTCTCCTAGGATTTTGATGGTTTCCTGTCTTACATTTAGGTCTTTCATCCATTTTGATTTATTTTTGTGTATCGTATAAGAAAGTGGTCCAGTTTCATTCTTCTGCATTTTGCTGTCCAGTGTTCCCAATACCATTTGTTGAAGAGGCTGTCTTTTTTCCATGGGATATTCTTTCCTCCTTTGTTGCAGATTAGTTGACCATATAGTTGTGGGTCCATTTCTGGGTTCAGTATTCTGTTGCATTGATCTACGTGTCTGTTTTTGTGCTGGTACCATACTGTATGGATGATTATAGCTTTGTAATATAGCATAGAGATCTGGGATTGTGATGCCTCCTGCCTTGCTTTTCTTTTTCAACATTACTTTGGCTGTTTGGGGTCTTTTCCACTTCTATACAAATTTTAGGATTATTTGTTCTAGTTCTGTGAAAACTGCTAGTGTTATTTTGATTGGGATTGCATTGAATGTGTAGATTGCTTTAGGTAGTATAGACATTTTAATAATACTTGTTCTTCCAGTCCATGAGCATGGAATGTTTTTCCATTTCTCTGTGCTTCTTCAATTTCTTTCATAAATGTTCTAGAGTTTTCAGCATACAGATCTTTTAACTGGCATCTGATTTTTTAAAGCTAACAATGGACTTTTAAAATTATACATAAAAAGAAAGAATAATACAGTGAAAGCTCCATGTACCCATCCCCCAGCTTCAGCTTGAGCAGGTGTTAACATTTTGCCAAACTGATCTGTTCCTCTCCCACCCCCACCTTTTTTTCTTGGACTATTTCAAAGAAGATACCAGACATTACCTAATTTTACCTGTAAGTACTTTCATATGCATCTCTAACAGATCAGTATGCTCTCTCTTTTTTTAAAATGCTAACTCCTGTGTAATTATTTAATAAATTAGTAATAATTCCCTAATATTATCACCATCTAGACCCTAAGACCCGACCTTCACTACTCACCTGCTTATACCCACTGACCTTTATCCCACATTTTTCCTTAAGCTTTCCTTCCAGCTTATCTCTTAAAACTCAGGCAAAAGACTTGAGGGGCATAGCATCCCATGATATAAACTGAAACTACCCCTCAAGCAGTAAAGACTGCCTGGACAAATAATTGCATCCAGGCCAAATCACACAGACTGGTTTGAATTTAACCCCCAACTTGTACCTACACAGTTGGACCATGGATGGAGTAACCCACAGAGTGATGAGCAATTACTTTTACCTCATTTTAATACTAAAACCTCAACCCAAGAAGGAGCACAAGCCTCATTTATAGAACATACGATATATATAGGCATGTTTCCTTTTTATTTTTTTTTTAAAGATTTTATTTATTTCAGAGAGAGAAAGCACATGCAGGGGAGTGGCAGGCAGAGGAAGAGAGAGAAGCAGGCTCCCTGCAGAGCAGGGAGCCCGACATGGGGCTCGTTCTCAGGATCCTGGGATCATGACCTGAGCTGAAGGCAGATGCTTAACCGAATGAGCCACCCAGGTGCTCCTATAGGCGTGTTTCCTTAAGACACATGTGCCACCTTATGCCCATCTTTAGTGGTGAAAAGGCACCCCATCTAAATATTCATTCTAATCCTAAGTAAAAGAAACCCATTCGCCCTTGCTCGGGGAGTCAGGCTTTGGAAGTTATTCCCGGTGCTCTCCTTATTTGCTGCAAATAAAGTTTCCTTTGTGTGACAACTCACCTGGTGTAGTTTCTATCTGTGACTCACCAACGAACAAACTCATGTTACTTCAAGTATAGTATCACCTAATACCTAGACTGCATTTGGATTTCCAGTATCTAAGAAATGTTTTCTTATAATTATTCAAACCAGGATCTAAACAAAACCCATACATCACCTTTGGGTGATATGTCCCTTTAGTCTTAAGCAATTTTCTCCACTTCCTCCACCTTTATTATATCGCTTATTTGTTGAAGAGACTGTGTAATTTGATACGTAGGATTTCTGTATTCTGGCATTGACTGATTGCATACGATAAGATGGCATTTGATTTAGCACAAAATTATAATATTTTAGCATACTACTTTTTTATCTTGCTTCTCAGAGAACATCATGAGTTTTGTTTTACCACTTGAACAAGTTTAAGAAACCTATAGCATCCTAATTTTGTACTTAAGGAAGCTGGGACCAAGAGAGGTTTTTCCTGAAACATAGCAGCCTACCTGGAAAGTATCAAAACACTCAGTATTTTCCTTGGTAGTTGAAAGCAGTGGTCCTATCAGAAGTATCATATAACGAAACTTTTTAGTGAGGACCTCACCTGTTCTGTTTCGTTTTCTTCCCTGTGCCTAGGTATTGCCTGGCACATAGAAGATGTTTAATCAATATTTATTATTGAATGAATTGCCTAATTCTGCCATGTTGCCATGCTGCCTGTTCCCTCTCTGGCCTAGAACCTGGAAGGTTACAACTTGTTTTCTCTGTAAGATTTAAAGCAGTTTAGAAGAGGGGCACCTGAGTGGCCCACTCATTTAAGCGTCTGACTCTTGATTTTGGCTCGGGTCATGATCTCAGGGTTGTGAATCCAAGCCCCATGTCAGGCTCTGTGCTGACATGAAGTGTAGAGCCAGCTTAAGATTCTCTCTCTCCCTCTCCTTCTGCCTCCCGTCCGCCCACCCCCCGCATGTGCACGCTCTTTCTTTAAAAAGAAAAAAGTTAGTTTAGAAAAGAGAACAATAATGAACATATTTTACCCCATCACCTCAATTTCAACACCAGTTTATTTTCCTTTTTAAATGCAAACCAGCAATATGGTATTGACTCTTCTATAGAATGCATCACAAATCATGCAGAAAGCAAACAATGCATTAAATGAGTGTTTCAAGCTTTATATATCCATTGGTGTGGGATCCGTTATCTTTAATGGGTGGGTGGGCATGAGGTGCAGGTAGTCACGGACTTAAATGAGTCATTTTTCTTGAAGTGCTTGTTCAGCAAAAATCTTGGGGTTTCCTGTCTATTTTTGTTTATTTTTCTTACAAAAATATGTTTCAGCCATCAGAAAAATCTCAGCACAACCAAAGACTCTTGGCTGTCTTTCATTTAGCAAAATTCTTTCTGGTGCTATGATGTGTGTTTTCTGTCAGCTAAAATTTACAGGAATAGTGAACCGCAAGGATTTCCTGAGGAGAAGCTCCCACATGCTGTGTCTGAGGCTTCTCATATTTCTTTTGGCAAAAAAACATTCTCCAATACTACAAAATTATAGTTTGAATCCAGTGCTAATAATTTCTCTTCAAGAAAACAACTCAGCTGAAACATTTGTAGTTCTATTTTGCTTGAATGAAGGAAAAAAGTTATAACAGAAAATTACCTATCATCACCTACTCTGCCTTACCCTCCACAAAAAAAGTCCCTTTCTGAGGCTGCCATCAATCTATCCTAATATTCACTATATGAAACATAGAAATTTCAGTGTATTTGTTTATAAGCCTAATAACCCCAAACTTGTAAATATAGTGGTTAGGGCTGTTGCAGTGTGGAGCTTCATCTTGCTGTGGGCAATCACGTTTTAGTATTAACACATTTGTCTTTTTCACTCTCATTTGTGTACAGAGTATGAAAAGCTTATCAATATGGTTTCATATTCTACATTAAAATTAACTTTTTTAAGACTATCACCTGTGGAGTTTTGTTATAGCTATTCTTTGTTAATGGAATTATCAGGGAAGACTATTCAAATACTCCCTTTCTGGGGCACCTTGGTGGCTCAGTCGGTTAAGTGTCTGCCTTCAGCTCAGGTCATGGTCTCAGGGTCCTGGGATCCAGCCCCATGGCAGGCTCTCTGCTCAGCAGGGAATCTGCCTCTCCCTCTCTCTCTTTCTGATCCTCCTCTGTTTGTGCCCTCTCTACCTCTGTGAGTCTGTCTCAAATAAATAAATTCTTTAAAAAAAAAATACTCCCTTTCCAACCACATATCTTTATTTATTTGTTTGTTTGTTTGTTTATTTTAAGTAGGCTCCACACTGGGCTTGAAGCCCAGTGTGGGGCTTGAACTCACCACCCTGAGATCAAGACTTGAGCTGATATCCAGAGTCAGATGCTTAACCAACTGAGCTACCCAGGAGCCCCCAACTACTTACCTGTTTAAGGTTTGATTTTCTTTTTTCTTTTTTTTTAAAGATTTTATTTGTTTATTTAACAGAGAGAGAGAGAGAGAGCACAAGCAAGGGGAGCTGTAGGCAGAGGGAGAGGGAGGGTTCGTACTAAGCAAGGAGCCCGATGCAGGACTCGATCCCAGGACCCTGAGATCATGACCTGAGCTAAAGGCAGATGCTTAACCGACTAAGCCACCCAGGCACCCCAAGGCTTGATTTTCTTTATATACTTCACCCAGAACAATAAATTGCAACACATTGAATGAACAAGCATATAAGAATCTTCTCAAACTCAATACACAAGAAACAAATAAATCAAAAAATGGGCAGAAGATATGAACAGACGCTTTTCCAATGAAGACATACAAATGGCTAACAGACACATGAAAAAATGTTCAACATCATTAGCCATCAGGGAAATTCAAATCAAACCACTTGAGATACCACCTTACGCCAGTGAGAATGGCAAAAATTGAGAAGGCAAGAAACAACAAATGTTGGAGAGGATGTGGAGAAAGGGGAACCCTCTTATACTGTTGGTGGCAATGCAAGTTGGTACAGCCACTTTGGAAAACAGTGTGGAGGTCCCTCAATAAGTTAAAAATAGAGCTACCCTATGTCCCAGCAATTGCACTACTGGGTATTTACCCCAAAGATACAGACGTAGTGAAGAGAAGGGCCATATGCACCCCAATGTTCATAGCAGCATTGTCCACAAGAGCTAAATTGTGGAAGGAGCCGAGATGCCCTTCAACAGACGAATGGATAAAGAAGATGTGGTCCATATATACAATGGAATATTACTCAGCCATCAGAAAGAACGATTACCCAACATTTGCAGCAACATGGACAGGACTGGAGGAGATTATGCTAAGTGAAATAAGTCAAGTAGAGAAAGACAATTATATGGTTTCACTCATTTATGGAACATAAGAAATAGCAGGGAGATCGGTAGGAGAAGGAAGGGAAGAATGAAGGGAGGGTAAACAGAAGGGAGAATGAACCACGAGAGACTATGGACTCTGGGAAACAAACTGGGGGCTTCAGAGGGGAGGGGGTTGGGGGATTGGGATAGGCCGGTGATGGGTATTAAGGAGGGCACGTATTGCATGGAGCACTCGGTGTTATACGCAAACAATGAATCATGGAGCACTGCATCAAAAACTAATGATGTACTGTATGGTGACTAACATAACATAATAAAAAATTAAAAAAAAAAAGAATCCAGCTATCTCCTATTAAGCCAGATAATAAGGAGATTTGTAAAAAAAAATGTAAAATAATCCACTTTGCTCAGTACATTTCTATTCCATTTTGGAAAAGTATTTTTTTCATTAAAATTGTATTATTACATTAATATTATAATGGGTTTATTGTTATTTTTAAGTAAATTAATAAATATTTTAAATTTTTTTAGTTTTACTTTCTAATATGATAAATATTGTTAGACATCCACAAAAAAGTCTTTGGGGCTCTCAATAATTTTTAAAACCTTAAACAGGTTTTGAGACCCAAAAAATCTGTGAACTAATAGTCATGAGGTGGTTTTCTGAGATCTGTCAAATAGTATACAGGTTATTTGGCAGTTTCAGAGAAAAAGTGATAGTAATCTTAGCCCCCAAACATTTTTTTATATTAATAAAATAGTAATTTTACCAGAAATCCCTTTGCACTCTTAAAAATTGCTCCTGTGCTACAAGGTCTATTTCAGTTAGTTCATCTTGGCTAATGTTCAGTTTGTTAACCAAGGGATCTTTGCTTTTCATTTGTGTGTTATCATTGGTTAAATTTTAAATTTTATGTTGGCTCAAAAGTGATTGAAGCATAGAAATAGAAATAAAACATTAAAATAAATGCTACATCAGAATACTATCATAAACATAATGAATAAGAACTTCAGAGTTCATACAGTCAGAGTTTACATGGTTAGAAAGTGGTATGATTTGTAGTAGCAGTCCAAAAGAGGAAAGTTCAAATATGAAATACAATGGTGACTGGAATTACATTCTATCAGACTTGCAATACCTTCATTCCTAGTCCCTGAAGATTATCTACTCTGAAATTTTGTCAAATACTTAGTTACATAAAGCCATGAAACAAGGCACAGTGATAGCCTTGGCAAGCCAGAATTTCCCAGAACTGTAAAACAGTGCTTTCTAGGGTGAAAGTGATCAATTCTGTCACTAAAGATCAGGAGGAAACCAGAACTACAAAAGCATCATTCATAGTTGCATAGCTCACCTTTGACAAGAACGTTGTGAAACCAACCAAAAAGTTAATGAAAAGTTTTACATTTGTAGAAAAGGCAGGGGCATCTGGGTGGCTCAGTTGGTTAAGTGTCTGCCTCAGCTCGGGTCATGATCCTGGGGTTCTGGGCTCGAGCCCCATGTCGGGCTCTCTGCTCAGTGGAGAGCTTGCTTCTCCCTCTCCCTCTGCCTGCTGCTCTGCCTGCTTGTGCTCTCTCTGTCAAATAAATAAAAATAAAATCTTAAAAAAAAAAAGAAAAAGAAAAGGCAGAATAAGGTACTGATGAAATTACTATATCAGATGACACCATTGGACATTATTGGTATTATTCAAGGTAAATGATTAATGCTGCTGTTTTTGCAAAATGTGAAATAGCAGGTGTTCCAGCTTATGGTGTTCCCAACTGAGTATGTATATGTATACTCTTAGCTGATGTGCAGAACATATATGGAGAACAAAGTATTCATTGTTTCTCTTCTGTTTAATCACGTTTAGAAGTATGTTATGGATAATCCATTTTATTTTGTGAGCTGTGACATAAACTGGAAAAGGAAGGAACTTTGGGGTCAGTGCTGACACAACATCAGCTAAGTGTGTAGTAAGAAAGGTACTAGAATTTGAATGCAAAGAAGTTTGACCCCATGCCCACCCACCAAGCCTCTTCCAGAGAACAGGTAGCAATTGAGAGTATGCCTCAATATATTGACTGAGCATTTAATTAGAACAGGAGTCAGCAAACTAGCTGTTGGGCCACATTTGTCCTCTGTTCCCCACCTGCTTTTCTGTGACTGGTGAACAAAGAGTGGACTTTACGTTTTTAAATGGTTGGGGAAAATAGCAAAAGAATGATATTTTGTGACACATGTAAATTATAAGTTCCATATTTCTATAACTAAAGTTGTATTGGAGCATAACCACATTCATTGGTTTATGTATTGCTGTGGCTGCTTTTGCACTACAGGAGCAGGATTGAGTAGTTACCATAGAAACCATATGGCCTGCAAAGTGTGAAATATATTCTGGCTGGTCTTTTACAGAAAAACTTTGATGACCCTGGAATTAGAGTAACTCCACTTTGATCTATCTTATTTATTGTTCTTCCCCATGGGAGTTCACTTGAAGAAAGGGTTCTACTGCCTTAAAAACAAGCTTTGTTTTTTTTTTTTTTTTTTTTTTTTAAGTATGTAAACTTTTCAAAAGGTCAACCCAACCGAACAAGCATTCTTGTTCTTTTGCCACTCTGGGGACAGAGCAAGGTGGAGTTCACAATTCATTTTGGAAATACTTCAGTAATTCAAGGCAATATTTGAAGATACATTATGGGTGATAGAAAATTAACCATTTGTGCCACCAGAGATTTAAGTCTGGTATAGAGAAAAGAAACCTAGTCCTCCTTTTATTATAATTTTTCGCATATTTTTCTCAAAAGAGCATTAAGCATAGTTTTAAAAGGGGGCATTTTACATATTTTTACTCTCTCAAATTGATACCCAGCAAATTGCTACCGGTATAAGCAAATTCCCACTGTTCCTCATTTTCCCAAACTCGAGGATATATTCCCTAAAAATATTGGTTTAATTTAACTGCCTCTCCTCTGTTTCCATATATCCAATACGATCCTATAATTATTGATTTGCTTGATGTTTCTGTACTAAACTATAAGGGAAGTTTCCCTGGTGTCTTCCTCTCTAGACACAGGAGGGACCGTTTGTTATTTTAGATAGTATAGTATAATATTTCAGACTGTTGGCTTTGGAGTCAGACCTATCGTACTTTCTGTATCTGAGTGAATCTGTTTCCTCTTCTATGAAATGGGAATTAACAATAACAGTGATAGCAATGATCATAATACCTTTTTAGAGTTTATTGTGAACCTTAAGTGGAATGATGCAAGTAGAATGCTTAGTTAAAAGCTTTTGCCCCATGGTACTATGTTAGTTGTGTTGCTGTTTACTGTTGTTTTGATGGTGGTTGTTATTGTATGTCTACTACCTAACATAAGGTCTTTTTAAAGTATTAAGTATTTTTGTTGAATAGAGTCAGGGTTTATTTTTAAACATGTCACCAGCTTTGTGCTTTAGAGAAGTCTGAAAGTTAAAATTAAACCTTGCTGTTTATCCAGAAAATTGTCCCATAGATTTTCATCTAACAGTGATGCTTATGTATCTGATGGAATTGGAGTTTTTTTTGTTTTGGGTGTTTTTTGTTTTGTTTTTGTTTTGGGGGGGGTTTTTTGTTTGGTTTTTTTGGTCTGTTCCAAAACCTGTGCTCTTTCCACCTGGCTTATATGAAGTTGAAGTGTAAATTGAGTGAGTACTATGGGCCAGGTACTGTTCTAAGTGCTTTGTATATATTTATTTAGTTCGTATAAGAGCCCTATGAACTAGGCCTTATTATTATTCCTATTTTAAGATGAAACAGCTGAAACACAGGATTATAAACTGTCACAGGATACTCAGCCAGTAAGAGGCACAGTTGGGATTTGAACCTATAGTCTGGCTCCAGGGTCTGTGTTCTTAACCACCATGTTCCAATGCTTTTATTAGCCACAGAGTGTCTTGTTTGCCATACGGTTGTATGTAAGATACAGCTTATTTTAGGTAACTTTCTTGGAGTTTTGAGTTTGTTTACAGTGCTAGGCATGTGGTAGGTAATACATATTTGTGCTTGAATGAATTAATGAATATGATGGTATGATAAAATCATAATTAGTGTAGTATAATCATTGCTTAATTCTTGGCTTCAAATAGTAACTGCTTTTCACTGTACGCCCTCTTAGGAGCTATCTATAGCCAGGCTTGGCTATTTTGAAGCAATCTAATACTACAAATACTTGGGCAAAGAAATTGCTTAACAAATCTATTTATATTCCTAAATTCGTTTTTTCTTGCTGGTACCCACTCAGAAAAATCTGTGTTTAGAGTTTTTCCTTTTTTGGGTCCCTCTGTTGAATTGTTTGTAGATTTTTTTTTTTTTAATGTTAGATGGCATTGTGACAGATAATTCACTTTTTAATAGATGAAGCCTTTAAGAATTTGGGCATATGGGTCATGATAGTGAAGTCTGGTGTTGAATTTGGCCTCTAAAACTTTTGAAATAGTAATGATATTGAAATTTGATTTATTTTATATGTCTCTTTCAGAATTCTCCACTTTACCAGTACTTACAGGATCTGGGACACACAGACTTTGAAATATGCTCTTCTCTGTCACCAAAACTAGAAAAAAGCACCGTGACAGAGGGACAACAAAAGCCTCCTTCAAGAGCCCTGCCAAAAGTAAGAAAGCATGTTCATTCTCTATGATTAATGTTTTGTTCTTCACCTCACTGATTATTTAAACTGCCTTTACCCCTACCCTTGCAAAAAAACCAAAAAAACATCTTATAAGCACCTCCATGTCCTCTCTGACACTGGTAGACTTTTTTTTTTATTTCATCAATAGTACAAAACTGTGTAGATAAATATAAATCCTTACTGTTTTGGACTATCTCAGTAATTTCTATAATGAATGGGAATTAATATGGTTGAGGATTAAAATATATTCTTTAAATATTGAAGTTGTTTTGGGGAACCAGAAAAGTATACTAAAACCTTAATGAGAACTCAGCCATTAGGACTTTTATATTAATTAGAATTTTTTTCTTTACATTTTTTTTTAAAGATTTTATTTATTTATTCGACAGAGATAGAGACAGCCAGCGAGAGAGGGAACACAAGCAGGGGGAGTGGGAGAGGAAGAAGCAGGCTCATAGCAGAAGAGCCTGATGTGGGGCTCGATCCCATAATGCCGGGATCATGCCCTGAGCCAAAGGCAGACGCTTAACCACTGTGCCACCCAGGCGCCCCAACATTTTTTTTTTTAAAGAGAGCAACAAGTTATAAGAAAGCAAATTGATAACATATTTCATAAGCAATTTCAAGGATACATGGTGGAGTGGGTATATTTACCTCAATTTGTGATGCCCTTTATATCTATACTGTATCCTCTTATGCAATAAATAATCTCGGTTGATGTACAACATTGTGAGGCTGAGATACTGGAAGAGTTTCCACTAATTATGTTCTGTAAAATGCATTTACTAGATTCATTTATGTTCTTTTAGCCATATTTAATAAAATTCAAAAAATTCCAGTACATTGCAGTTTTAACAAAAGAAATTCTAATTTAATAGAAAAAATAAACCAGATTACCTCATTTCTTGAACATTCTAGTTTAATCAGTGTTTTATTACGAGACATCATTATTTTTGGGAGGAGGCTTTTAAGTTTTCAATTAGTTGTTTACTCTGTGGTGATAGAGAGGAAAGTCTCTTTTCTCCTCTTCTTAGAAAACCTCCTAAAATATGAGGTAACCAAACTGAGCCCATTTGCAAGAGTAGAATAAATACCAGAGAAATGTTTTTTTCACTGATACTTACAGGGTAGGAATTAGAGAGTTAGAGCTTACACGGATCAGAACCAGTTTGCTAGTCCTCTGGACTTAAAACTCTTTCTTCTGGGGCGCCTGGGTGGCACAGCGGTTAAGCATCTGCCTTCGGCTCAGGGCATGATCCCGGCGTTATGGGATCGAGCCCCACATCAGGCTCCTCCACTAGGAGCCTGCTTCTTCCTCTCCCACTCCCCCTGCTTGTGTTCCCTCTCTCGCTGGCTGTCTCTATCTCTGTCGAATAAATAAATAAAATCCTTAAAAAAAAATAAAAATAAAAATAAATAAATAAATAAAACTCTTTCTTCTCTCTGCCCCTTTCAAATGTGAATGTTCCTGGGAAGACTTTTGAAAGCAAAACCGAAGGATATAGCTAATAGGTTATTTATAGATTAAAACTTGGATTTGAGATTACTTGGCAACAAAAGACAAAGAATGGGCCAAGGGATAGTCTTAGGCAGGATATGGGCATTGGCCTTTTTTTTTGTTGTTGTTCAAACTTGGGTTTTATAGGTATTTAATCCTTTTCACTTATGACAGGTATTTTTACATATAGAAGTATTATTATTAATTTATAATAAATAAAATGAGAGTTTAAGGTTTACTGGTTCTCAGAAATGGAGAAATAGCCAGAGAATGTTTTTTAAAATAACAACATGTCTAGAAAGTTCCTTTACTTTCATATTACACATTTCAACTGGATGAGCTATATTTTTCTAAAATGGAGTTTTTCTAAATCTGGGACAGCTAAATTTCAGGAAGATTTGTTGTATTATTTAGTTCTTTCTCCAGGGATATATTTTTAGAATTGCCCCCAAAGTTCTGTTCAAGCAGTGAAGTACCAGTTATTTTCTTTGGAAAGCAAAGTTTTTGTATAATATGAGATGGTGGTGAAACTGTCACTAGCCTTAATTGCCCTTTTTTAACTTTTATTTTTTAATGTTATTGTGAAGTACTTATTGAGTACTCTTACTGGTATTCTCACCGTGAATATTCATGTTCTGTATATTTTTCTAGTTTCTTTTCCTGTGATTATTCTTAGATGTTCCTTCCATAAAGTTTTAGCATCAGGCCTCTTCTCTGCTTGGTCTGTTTTTCTGAGTGATCTCATCTACTTTCTTGCCCTCATTGGCCACTTACGTGCATTCTCTGTCTTCACTGAGTTCTGGACGTTTGTTAAACATTTTCACCTGGCCTGTGTCCCAGGAAACTCAGATTCATATGTATAAAACAAAGTATTCTTTCCATATTCCCAAATTACCATTCTCTCAGTTATCTTAAGATTTCCTATCACTCCCACATTAATTTGGTCACTGAAAGATATATCAGGTGAACTTCTTATGTCTCTAAAATCCAACCCTTATCCATTACCATTTTTGCTACCCTACTTGAGGCCTTTGTCATTATTTAGCAGGACTATTAAATATCCTCCTAATCAGGCTTTTTGGCACAGTCATTTCCTGCCAGGCTTGCCTGTGTACTGTAGCCAGTTATTTTTCTTAAATGCTGATTTTTATTGTTACATTTCCTTGCTTAAAAATCTTTAGTGGCTCCTCACAGCCTACAGGATAAAGTAAACTATTAGGGCATATAAGACCAAAGTCCTTTAAAACCCCTCTCAGTGATCATAACTGTTCCCTTCTTCCCTTTGATGTTAGCCTGTCCCAGACCATGCCACCATGCCTGTGACATACTTCCATGGCTGTCCCCTTTCTTCATCCTGTTCTCTTGCCCAGAATGTTCTTCCCTCCTTTACTAAATTCATGCTCAACTGTTAGGGCATAGCTTCAGCGTTAGCACCTCTTGACTTCTTTTCCCACACTTTCCCATATTTTATGTTGGTTTGTAATTATTCATACCATCTCTTCTATACTAAGTTCTTGAAAACAGCAGTTACGTGTATCCATCTTTGTTCCTATGACCCTTTTTCAGTACCCAGGATATAGTAACCACTAAATGAATGTAAACTCCATTTACTAGCATGGAAATGGGCTATTAACATTAAGGTAATTTAAATTTTTAGTTGATTCAGTATGACTTTTATTTCAATATGAGACACTTTTTCTAAAATTGGTTAAAATGTCTTTCTGCCTTAGTGTTGTGGAATGAAATGTTCTTAGTATTTGAGAACTTAGAGCATCCTATGGTTTTCATTTTGGAATACATACTATCATCATCTTGACATAGATGGTATATGGTGTACCCAATAAATGGGCTGCATCAGGATAACTTCTGAGTGCTCTTTAAAAAATCTGCTTTCAGGTCTCATTCAAAACCTAATTGAATCTGAACCTATAGTTCGGGGACCCAAGAATATTTCTAACTAAAATCTCCAGGTGATTCTGATGTGCAAGTAAATCTGGGAATTATTAAGGAGCCTGAGACATATTGACAAAGGATATAACCTAGATGATTTTTTCTCCCTTTTTCTAATAAAAATTCTGATTAATTAGAAGTAAGTTATTTGAAGTTTTTCTGCTGTTTGGGGTGGTTTAATAAATCCTATACAATGTCATTCATCTCCTTTAGCAAGGCATCCTGTTAAAAGTGGCTGAAACCATCAAAAGTTGGATTTTTTCTCAGTACAATAAGAAAGATGACTTACTTCACAAGTTGGTAAGTGTTTGCTCTACTTCTTTTTGTCAGTTTTCGGGGCTCCAGTTTACTAGTGACAAAATCTAATGAATCAGAATTTGTTTTGCTACTTTTGGGCAGTAATTGATTCTAAATAGAAAATCTGGGCCGTTCTCTGAAAGGAGACTGCCTGCTTCGTGAAGTGTTAATAAAGTTTGTTGGTATCACCTAAAAAAAAAAGAAAAAAGACCAAGAAATTGTTCCGTAATTGTGGATATTTGAATTTGGATTTACCAGTATTATTTCCTGGTTCTTCCAAGAGGTTATTAGCCATTTAAAATAGAATATACTGGTAGTTATTGATACTTACTTGTTAGGTTACTAATTTCCTGCTGCCGTCTTCCTCCATTGACAAGTATTCCTCTCAGTAGGGAAGGGAATATATCTATTAGTGAGATCTTCTTGCTTTTCATTAGCTTGACTGTCTGTATCCTTATCTCACAGTCTATGATTACAAAGTTTGGGCAGAATCAAAGTGGTTCCCCCCTAATTTATTTATTGTTAATCTATCATTCTCTGATAATTTCATATGTAAAATTTAGTCTCCCAAGACTAATAATCACAGAATTTTCCAAAGACTTGGGGTTGTGACCATTGAGAGTCTTTGTGATTCCTGTGAGGCTTGCTTTTTTCCCCCCCCTACTCTCAACTGTAATAGATCTGGTATTTGACTGCTGATCCCCAAGAGAGAGTGCTTCAACTTTGTACATCCTAAGCAGTGCAAAATCCAGGTAGTATAGCTAAAAAATTGGAATTATGAAGTTCTCATGGCTCTCAGAAGGAGTAATCAAGTTACAAGTAAGCAGATTTCAGGATCCTCTGCTGGCCTATGACCTTAAGATGATAATTATCATTCTTGTAAATTACCATTTGTAAAGAGATGTTTACAAAGTGCTTTCACATTTTGATTTGGTAATCCAAACACTAAAAGGTTTAGTGCATTTTACCAATTAGAAAGCCTGAGATGCAGACAGTTCAGTTTTGTTTACAAATACTTATTAAGTGAATTGTTTAAGAATGTTCAGCTAGAAAGTGATAGAGTTAGAATTTGAACTCAGGTCTCCCGTTTCAAAGCCTAGGCTCTCCATTATAACATACTACCTCTCTAGCTTGAGTATTATTATGTATTGACTGACTAAAATTACTTTTTTAGCAATCCAGATGGGCAAGTTCTCTGTTCAGGGTTTCATCTTTGTAGGTATGTTGAGAAGGTCAATGAAGTGTCTTTTCACCTACGTAGAATATCCTCTCTATCCAGGTGGAGCCATCCTCATTCTTCAGTGATACTAGGACTGTGGTAAGGTATATGGATCCAAATACATTTTTCTGTGGCTTAGTTGTAGTCTACATAGTCCTGATCTTTTCATTCTTGGTCCTTTGTCACTGGCCACATGTTTCACTGTAAAGTGCCAGCTTTATATGCAGCCCTTTTGTGCCTGTGTTATAGAGAACTGTAAGAAGTACATACCAAAGAAATAATTTACTAGTAATGGAACAAGGAAATACCCTGTGGCTTCTGGCATGAGATGCTTGACTTTTCCCTTGACTATGACATATTTAAAAGTTTTGTTGGCAATACAGATATTGAACCAGTCCCTCTTTCCTTTTATAAAAATACTGGCAGTTGCTCCATGATAGCTGAACCTTTTGCCATTACTCCTTTTTATTAAAGTAATACTTGTTGAAGATTTTTTAAAAAGTTCTTTTATAACAACTATAATGGTAGGGGTATTAGCACTTTTTAAGCACTTGTTAGCCTGTAAAGTGCTTTCACACATGTTATCTCATTTGGTCCTCATCAACTTTATGAAACAACACTATATATTAAAAAATATAAAAGATCACTGAAATATATTGACACATGAATAGTTCCCTTCTCCAACCCTAGGAGTAAAAACAGAAATCTCTTTATTCTTTAGCTGTGCTTCTCATACCCTTTTATTCCACATAGGCAGAAATCTTCTGAGTTAACCTTCTCATACCATTTTTCCATTCAGATCTTTAAAAGATCCCTGTTTACCCATCAAATCAAATCTAATTCATCACTTCAGCATGAAAGAGTCTACATAATTTGGTCCTAAACTGTCTTTCCAGCCAATATTTTCATCAGCCAACCCAGTCTTCCTTTTCTTTTATTCCGTATCTATTCTGTATGTCTGTGTTTGTGCTTTTGTACTATGGTAGAATTCTTTCCATTTTTTCTCTTTTATTGCAGTCTTTTCAATAAACAGTCCTAACTCTTCCTCAGGCCTTTCCCACAAACTTCAGCCTATTGGATCTCTTATTTTCTTCAACAATGTAGTAATAATTACTCATGCTATGTTTTGTGGGTTTTGTATTCTATTATGTGTGCTTTTCTTTATTGTATTTTAATTATTTCATGTGTACTAACAACATTAACAGCTAACACTTACATTGTATCTATTATGTAAGTGTTTACTGTGTACCAGACACTTAATATTTTATAAATATTGACTGACTTAATTCTCACGACAACACTATGAAGTAGGTACTATTCTTATCCTCATTTTGCAGATGAGGAAACTGAAACAGAGAAGTTACTAACTTAAGATGTAGAACCAGGATATAAACCTAGGTACTAACTATGTCTTGGCACTCAAACTTATTGAGGGTGAGCCAGAGTTAGCATGGTACACCTCCCCACAACACAGAGCACCCAGCCATACAGATGATACCTACTAATATTTAGTCAGTCAGAAGTAGTACCTTTTAAATATCTTCATTTATTTGAGAGTTGGACCTGAGTTCAAATAGGGTTACTGTGAAATGTTTCTTAATATTAGCAGGTGTCTATTTTCCCACTAATGTGATTGTCATATTGCAAATACACAATTTTAGAATTTATCCTTAAAAAATTTTGATTCATTGATTTAATCTGATTTACTATTATAGCTATAATGATCAGAATATAGTTCAAATTCTTCCTTTGTAGAGGCAGTAGAGTTACTAGATAATACTGCATTAGTTATTTAGAGTGACTTTGAAGTTTTTTTGTATGTTTGGGTGATTGTAGGTGGTTAGTTTGTCACATTCTTTTTTTTTTTTTTTTAAAGATCTTATTTATTTGACACAGAGAGAGAAACATGGGGCTCCATCCCAGGACCCTGGGATCACGCCCTGAGCCCAAGGCAGTCGCTTAACCAGCTGAGCCACCCAGGTGCCTCAGTTTGTCACATTCTTGAATCAGATATTCCCAAAGCTATTAGTATTGCCTCAAAGCACAATAGTTTTGAGGAAACAACCCAGTTTTGCACACAGGTCTGATGCCAAGGATGGTGTTAAAGAAAGTGTGTACCTGATTAAGCAGTTCTATTCAAGGAGCTACGAAGAGGGAAATCTCCCATTCTACATTAATAGCTTTCCCCCTCTCTGTGAGCCTTAGCCTTCCTTTAGTTAGGCTTCTTTAATAACCCATATATAGGTCACAGAGGTCTCATAAAAGGTACAATTTAAAGCTTTTGTAGCAAAAACTTAATTTTTAATCCTTAATATTTTAATATTGCTTTGTATGGAAAAATAATCAAATCAAATAATAAGGCCAATGTGTGGAGATTTATTTCAAAGATTACTTGAAAAGCTGCCGTGTTCCTCCTCCTACCCACCTTGCTTCCCATGGGGGTGGGAACCCTTCCCTAACAGTGGTATAAAGTGAATTATGCTATTCTGTTTATGAAAGTGGGGTGGAGTGTCAATTAATTAATTGGTTCCTAATGTTAGAATTCTGATTTTTTTTTTAAGGTTTTATTTATTTATTTATTTATTTATTTATTTATTTATTTATTTTGGGGAGAGAGAGAGCAGGGAAAGGAGCAGAGGGAGAGGGAGAGAGAGAATCCCAAGCCGACTCCGTGCTAAGCACAGAACCCAAGGCAGGGCTCAGTCTCACGACCCTGAGATCATGACCTGAGCCAAAATCAAGAGTCAGACGCTTAACTGACTGAGCCACCCAGGCGCCCAGAATCATGATTCTGAGGAGAGAAGGGAGACACATGAAAAGATGCTAAGCATCCCTAATCATCAGGGAAATGCAAATCAAAACCACGATGAGATACAACCTGACACCTGTTGTACCAGAATGCCTGTACCAAAAGACAAGAAATAAATGTTCCAGGGATGTGGAGAATAAGGAACCCTCATGCTGTTAGTGAGAATGTAAATTTGTGTGGCCCCTGTAGAAACCATTATGAAAGTTCCTCAAAAAATTAGAAAAACCATTTAATCCAGTAATTCCACTATTTGGCTATTTACCCAAAGAAAATAAAAACACTAATTCAAAAAGATAAATACACCCCTATGTTTATTGCAGCATTACTTACAATAGCCCCTATGTTTATTGCAGCATTACTTACAATAGCCAAGATATGGAAGCAACCAAAGTGTCCATCAATAGATGAATGGATAAAGAAGAAATGATAGTTATATACCATGAATATTAGCCATAAAAAAAGAATGAGATCTTGCCATTTGCAACAACATGAATGGACCTAGAGGATATTATGCTAAGTGAAATAAGTCAGAGAAAGACAAATACTATATGATTTCATGTATATGTGGAATCTAAAAACCAGAACAAAAAAGTAGAAACACACCCATAAATACAGAAAACAAACATGGTTGCCAGAGGGGTGGGGGGATAGAAGAATGGGCAAAATGAGTGAAGAGGAGTGGGAGGTACAGGCTTCCAATTATAGAATGAATAAGTCATGGGGATGAAAGGCATAGCACAGGGACTTCAGTCAGTGCTACTGTAATAGTATTGTATGATGACAGATGGTAGCTACACTTGTGGTGAGCCTAACATAATGTATGGAGTTGTCAAATCACTGTGTTGTACACTTGAAACTAATGTAACATTGTGTGATAACTGTACTTTTAAAAAAGGAAGGAAGGAAAAAGAAAGAAAGAAAGAGAAAGGAAAAAGGAAAGGGAGAGAAAGAAGAGAGAAGAGGCAATGGTTCAAATATGAAACAAAAGTACTGCACAGGTACGTGCAGGGTGTGTCAGTAGATGCTAAAAATGCCATACCAGGCTAAAAAGATGACCATCATTCCAGGAAGATGTTTTTGTTTTAGAGAATTAATATCGATAAAGGGGTGCCTGCCTGGCTCAGTAGGTAGATCATGTGACTCTTGATCTTGGGGTTGTGAGTTCAAGCCCCACATTGGGCATAGATCTTTTTTCTAATTTCTTCTTTCCTTATTTTAAAAGATTTTATTTATTTCAGAGAGAGAGTGAGAGAGTGCACAAGCATGAGCGGGGGAGGGCGCAGCTGGCAGAGGGAGAAGCTGCTGAGCAGGGAGCTCATTGTGGGGGGCTCCCAGGACCCTGGGATCATGACCCGAACCCAAGGCAGATGCTTAACCTACTGAGCCACCCAGGCGCCCCCGGGGAGTAGAGCTTTCTTTAAAAAAAGAAAAAAATCAATAAATGTATCCCTATAGGACTAATGTTAATTAAAAACATTCTTCTCCTTCTCTAAAAGTAATGTATAACACACAATCAAGAGGACATTCACTCAATAGTTGGGTATATGGATCACTGCATCCCTATTTAGTCCCCATTATGATCAGCTTAAGCAGGGTGGGTAGGCTCTTGTGTAGGAATAGTTAACTGGCTAAGAGCAGACCCATTGCCTTGAAACCCTAGACCTAATTGGTTTTACTTTAATAGCTAAAGGCCTTGTCCATTAAAAGTTCTCTTTATTTTTATCTTACAGTAGGATCATTCTGTTCTTAAATTTAATGCATAATAAAACTTCAAATTTTCTCGTACAGCAGACTCTATGTAGGGAAGTGTAACTGATTACCAAAGACTTAGGATTTGAAATCAGCATTTTGGAAAGTTAATCTCTTCAGGCTTTAGTTTTCTCCTCAGTAGAACAGAGAGAAGGATGAAGATGTACATCATGGGGGTTACTGTGAAAGTTAACCTGTGTACTCTAATATTGTTACTTCATCTCTTACCTTTTTTGTTTTTGTTTTTTAATTTATCTATTTAAGTAATCTCTACACTCAACGTGGGGCTCAAACTCGTAACCCTGAGATCAAGAATTGCATGCTCCTGCTACTGAGCCAGCCAGGTTCCCTCATCTCTCACCTTTTTACCATGTACACTCTATGTGAAACTAAAAGCAATGACTTGAAGTTCTAAAGAGGATTTTGTTCTTCCCATCCCCCTCTTCCAACTGTTTTATCTGGTCAGTTCTTGTTCATACTTTAAGACTCAGCTCAGGGATCACCTCTTTTCCTTTCTCTGACTTCATTACAAGTTTTGGTTCCTTTCTGCCATTTTCATAATAACCCAGGTCTAACTCATCGAACTTCTTTGCACATTATGCTGTAACCGCTTACTTTTCAGTCCTCTTCATTAAACTGTGAACTCTTTAATAAGGAGTAGAGACTTGTATGTTATGCTCATTTTTCATGCCCTTGGTGTCAAGCGTGGTTCTTGGTATATATAATATTTTTTAATAGATAGAAGGAAAGAGGAAAAAATAAATGAGCTAGTATATGTGAAAGCATTTTGTAAACTATAAAGTGCTATGCACATATTAGTGTGGTTTTGCATTACATTCCTTAATGTTGTGTTTTTAATATCCGAATGTCCATTTTTAGAAGGCCTGGATCCTACTGATTTAATTCTCACTGTAACAGTATCCAGGGGCAGCAATTTAGGTTACAGGATTATAGTTTCCATGCTCTGTTCCAACAATTTAATTAGGCTTAACTAGACGGGTTTATTAGTCTTTAGTTACTTCACATTTCGTTATTAAAAATTTATATTTCACATCTGGTGGCTCAATAACATCCATCTCAGTTTTTATTGTTTCACATTTATGGTGAAACTAAAACCCCATACATCATACTAAAGATAGATTGGACTGTTGTATCTTCCCCTTGGAGGCCATACTGAAAATAAATACCCTAAATTTTGTTAGCACATCAGGAGCTTAGCATTTAATACAAAATTATGTATGTAATAATGCCTCTCTTCCGGTTTTTTAATGGCAAGGATATTGGATTCCGACTCGACTCACTACATACCATCCTGCAACAGGAAGTCCTGTTACAAGAGGATGTGGAGCTGATTGAGCTACTTGATCCCAGTATCCTGTCTGCAGGGCAACCTCAACAACAGGAAAATGGACACCTTCCAACACTTTGCTCCCTGGCAACCCCTAATATTTGGTACTGTCCAGAAAACATCTATCCCTTGCTTACATATATGGTATTAGCAGAGGAAATCCATCATCATATTCTCCACTGTAAAGAAATTATAAACATTCCGTATATTTTAACATTGTAATTAATGTAACGATACCCCAGAGGTTTAAAAAAATCCGATTATTACATATTTTTAATTCAGTATAATTACTTCTGTGTTTAATAACCCAACAAGCAGGCATAACATGTGCCCCAAGAATCTCTCTTACCCATATGCCTATACACGTGTGTGTATGCAGTCCTTGCCAGTTCTTTATGTATCTTTAAAATTAATAGATTATATCATAAACACACTGTAGAAACATCAAAAAATAGGATGGAACATGGAGGTAAACTGTCAATTCTTGCTTTCTTGGCCGAGAAGCCATAGAAAATAGACTGACAATTCAATCCTAAAACTTTTCAACTACTTGAAGTATTTGGGTCTAATGTGGAAGTCCTATGTTTTTAGAACAAACAGCAAAAGGATTGTATATATGAATTGTTCATGTCCTCTTCCTATTAAAGTATGAGTTTATTAAGTGAACAAAATCATTGCTTGAACTATTCAAGTTATACAGGTAGTTACATAACATTGGCCTCAAATTTCTGAATTTATCTGTCTCTCCTGTCATGTTGACAAATGCTTCATATTGTAACAGGTAGCAAAGTATGTCTTCCAAATCCTGATGAAGTAAAGCATCTTATCCTTTACAAATATAAGAATGCAAGGAGCTGCTAGAGGGAACCAGGGTTTTAAGAATTTTACAGCTTTAACTCTCAAGTTTCCTTTAGGCACAGATGTGATTAAACAACCCTGAGGCTTGTAAATACTTAGACTTCGCTATTAATGCATGAAAGTATATGATGAGATTTTGCTTTGATATTACCAGTATCATCTGAAAGTTAAGATTCCAAGAGAAATTAGGGCAGATAAATATTTATTAGGAAGCATTCTTACATGTGACTTTCTTTATAATTTGATTATAACTGTCTTCAAGTATTGTTTATGTCTTTTTAGATATCCTCAGACACATCTCCCTATAGTCACCTTTTTCTTATATGCATTTTTATCAAAGCCTTCATTGCTTAAAAGATGTAGTTTAGTCTGTAGATTTATAATTAATCTAGAGGAAAAAAATCTCATATATATTTTTACTTAAAGCAGTGTAAAAGTACAAAGTTTGTGCATATTATGGGCTGCGGTAAGTATATGTATTCCAGATTTATGATAATAATTATTAAAATTAGATGACTTTACTGAAACAGTTACTCGAGTGTATTATTTCTACTGGAAAAATACTTATATTTTCTTGACATACTTATTTCTTTGCAAATAATTAGTATCTGACTTTGGGAAAAGAACTCATGACAATATTAAAATACATTTTAATATTAAAAATTAATAAAAATTATTTTTACTTTTAAATTTGTAAAATTGGATTTTATTTTATTTTATTTATTATTATTTTTTTAAAGATTTTATTTATTTAGTTGACAGAGACAGCCAGCGAGAGAGGGAACACAAGCAGGGGGAGTGGGAAAGGAAGAAGCAGGCTCCCAGCGGAGGAGCCTGATGCGGGGCTCGATCCCATAACGCCGGGACCACGCCCTGAGCCGAAGGCAGACGCTTAACGACTGCGCCACGCAGGCGCCCCGTAAAATTGGATTTTAAACTCTGTTTTTAGGTTAGAAGAGTCCATATCTTTGAGGAAAAAAAAGTCATTTCAGAAGACACCTATTTCTTATGTCCTTTACCTAAACTTAGCTCAGATTTTAATACCTAAGCACCATTGTTTATTTGCTAGTTTTAAACTATTTCATATTACTTGTTTAAATGTCACATTTTTTAAGTCACACTTTACAAAGAAGCTAGCATTTTATCTATTTTAGTAAATCTAAATTACTGACTAACACATCTTTCTCTAGTCTGATGGATATCATTTTCTTGGTTTCTCTGTTATAGGGATGTCTCAGTGCTGTTTGCCTTTATTAGTTTGCTCATTATGCTTCCCACTTGGTGGATTGTATCTTCCTGGCTGGTATGGGGAGTGATTCTATTTATTTTTCTGATCGTAAGAGCTTTGAGATTATGGAGGACAGCCAAACTACAAGTAACTCTAAAAAAATACAGTGTCCGTTTAGAAGATACAGCAACAAATAGCCGAGCTTTTACTAACCTTGTGAGAAAAGCTTTACGTCTCATTCAAGAAACTGAAGTCATTTCCAGAGGATTTACACTGTGAGTTCATTTTTCATTTTATTTTTTAAATAATTCTTTTCTACTATACAGATAAATTAGAATATTTATTACCTATTTTCATTTCTGTGTTGCATTTATAGAAAAAAGTAGGTTTTTCTTAGGCACTTAAGTCTCAACTGTGAAAGAACAAATACATTATAAGTTGGATTTAACATGTAGTTATGATTCTGCTTATCTACTTTGAGAAATCAGAGAGCTTTGAGAATTATGATTATTTCTGTGTTACCACGTGATTATTTTATGGGATAATAGAGAGAGCCTAACATTGAACCTAGCATGCAAAGTTACCCAACAAATGTTTGTTTCCTTTACTCCCTGCCAGATGCTCTCTTTTCTCAGTTTAAATGATAGATGTATCGCACTTGAATTCATTTTGAAAAATTTTGCCACGCATTAATAATATTCTTTAGGTAAATGTTAGCAGATATTATGGCACTAATACTCTCAGAATATCATGCAAATAATGATGTTTCACATTCTTATAGGAAGTTAAATATTCACCAGTCTAGTCTAGTCTTAATTAAATATTAAGCTACTGGATATATAGGATATTTATTTTATTATTAAAAGGGTGGTTATATTTATTGAGCACCATTTATGTTCAAAATACTGTGCTAGGTAATTTTGTATATAACTAAAAGCATACAATTACATGTGGTAGAGCAAATGTTCAGATCCAGTCCACCCGACTCTAGAGCTTTTTCCAGTCTGCTAGGCTGCCTGCCTACCTAACAAATGACAGTTGTACTGTAGTATATTTAATGATTTATTTAACTCATATAACCTTTGCAATCTGTAGGTGGCAGAAAGTAAGTATATGGTGAAGAATAAGTACTGCTCTTAATTACTTGTATCTGGAAAATCAAGGGAGAGCAGAAGAACCTTGGGTAGTCACCTCGTTCTTCACTCTGCCATGCTTATTAACTTAAACAGTCCTGAGGAAAAGCTGTATGTGGAAAATCACGAAACAGGGAAGTGGAAGAATCTCCAGTAGTCATCTCATTCTTTACTCTATTGTGTTCTAGAACAGTGTTTAAACAATCCAAGCCATGGGAGAGATTTTTATAACTTCTCTTTCTGCTCAATTCAACATGTAATAGTTCTCTGTTAATTTTTGTCCTTCTTATTGTAGTTAAAGTCTACTTGTTGGTAGAGCATAGCAAATATTAAGTTGTTTGAACATCTCAATTTTAAAAGTTAAAAACACCACTGAGTAATAGCTCCTTTTCATTCTTGATTTGCACAGTATTTCATTGAGAAGTCTGACTGGTTAAGCAAAGTGGCTATGTGTCCATTTAATGCATAGGCATGTATAGGGGATTCTGTGCTTTTTGTCATTTTCCAATTTACGTTATAGAATTGGCATGAAGAGCTAAAATGGGCCACCTAGACATGCTTGACCTCTGGATTATGACTTCTATCCATTGACATGCAAGCAGGCAAAAGAAATGTTGGCAAAAATTGTTTCACTTGTTTCCACCTAACTAGATAATGGATTGAGAAAAATTATGAGGGGTAATGAATCTTGAACCATAACTTTTTTGGAAATATTTTCATCTTTAAAACCGATTTATTAGTAAAATGAAACTCACATAATAGTGCCATATATTGAAAACATGTCCTCTTTTGTTCACTTCAGTTTGTCCACTCTAGCAAAGAATTTAACCATTCTTTGCCTCATTTTGTTATTTAAAAATAAGCCTATCAGTCATTGTCCTCTGTCTTTTTAATAGATTTTTAATGCCTGAATATATTTTAGTTTGGTTTAGTATTTTAAGAGTTTTGAGTTAGAGGTCTTATTTTGCAAATATGTGGTTAAAGATAGTGTAAGAAATTTATAAATTCCAGTATTTTGTTTTGCTACTGGGAGAGGTTACTGGTTAGGTAAAAAAAACTATTATCCAATAGCTGTATAATATGTAATTATTTTTCATTTTATTCATAAAAGCATGATATATTATACATCATTATTGCAAATAGGTACTCCCCATTTATCTTTTGGAAAGTGCTATGAAATGTGCTTCCTCTTGAATAGTTTTGAGAGTAGCTATGCTACTACCTAGTAACCCTTCCTTTGCCTTTCTACTTGCATTCCCCTGTTGGCCACTGGTCCCGTTATCTCTCTGCGTCCCCTACTTCATTTTGAGTAGGTAAGTGCCAGTGGCAGCAGGTGGGTAAGTCATTTTACCCTACTTTTATGAAGGTACAGAATGTATTTCTACACAGTATTTGATTGTTCTGTACAAGTGACCAAAAATATGATTGATGAACATACATAAATGCATATTAAGAATGTAAAAGTATTTGTAATTAAGGCTTTCATACTTATTATAGATAGACAGGTTTTGAAAACAATGTACAGTAGTACCACTTTAGTATATTTTAGCAAGTAGAGTGTCTATATCAAAAAGTTGCAATGTCTTACATAAGTATTTGTACATTTCTACTATATTTTGACTAAAATTTATTGTTTCCCCAAATCAAAAGAAGCCTTTACTCTTTGAGATTTTAATTTTTCATTTGTCTTTTTTTTTGGTGGCTATATATGTATCAGGGAAATGGTTATTTATGAAACCTGAGTTGGGATATTTACAATCATTTTCTAATAAAGACCACGAAAAATGATTTTTTTTTCTAAGTTTAATAGAATTGTGGATTTAGGAAACAAGAACTTTAGGACACCTGTACAGTTGTATCACATTTTACTTTTCAAGTTTGCTTGACAGGGTCAGTGCTGCTTGCTCATTTAATAAAGCTGGACAGCATCCCAGTCAACATCTCATCGGTCTTCGGAAAGCTGTCTACAGAACTGTCAGAGCCAACTTCCAAGCAGCAAGGCTAGCTACCCTATATATGCTGAAAAAATATCCTTTTCTGTCTATATATAAGAATAAATTTGCTTCTAGAGTCACGAATATAGATAGTATAGTTGCATCCTGTAAAAGTTAAGTGTAAACTGAGATTGCCTATTTTGAAGCTAATTTTCATCATCACTTCTATTTTATTTTATTTTATTTATTTATTTTTTTTAAAGATTTTATTTATTTATTCGACAGAGAGAGAGACAGCCAGTGAGAGAGGGAACACAAGCAGGGGGAGTGGGAGAGGAAGAAGCAGGCTCATAGAGGAAGAGCCTGACATGGGGCTCGATCCCATAATGCCGGGATCACGCCCTGAGCCGAAGGCAGACGCTTACCCGCTGTGCCACCCAGGCGCCCCCATCACTTCTATTTTAAAACTGGAAATGCATTCTAGGGGGAATAACAATAACAGACAGGAAGAAAGTTTTTCTGTTCTTGCTAGGCTCAGTTTCAACAAGGAAAAAACTTGAAGGCCCTGCCCTCCCTTTACTGGTCCAAAGAATAATGTCAGAAGAATCTGGTTTTGCTAGGCCTGACATTTTTAAAAGTTACTGGACCCGGCAAATTTGTGTCATGACATGGAAATAAACTGGTAACAGGAAATCCTTCCCTTTTCAAAAAACAGAGGCTCTCAAGTCAGATTGGCTAAGTTTAAATTTTGGCTATATCAGTTACTGCCTAGGTGACCTTAAGCAAGTTTCTTAACTTTCTGTACCTTGCTTTATTCATTTTAAAAATGGTAATAACAATGTACTTTTCCTGACTGTGTTTTTGTTGACATCAAATGAGTTAGTGAGTCTAAAGTGCTTAGACAGTATCTTGTGTATAATAAACACTCAGAGACTGCATGACATTAAGTTTGTCACTTCAGTTTACTACATCAGGAAATTAGTTCTGTTAATCAGGAAATAAAGGTGTATAGGATCTTAATTTCAGTTAAGAGTCATAGATCACTTAAATTATGAGTAAATGGAATGCAAAAATACTAGTTGTACCTTCGGTATTTTGGGTACTATAGCACTGATAAATATAATGCTTGAAGTTTACAGTGTGCTTTATATCTTTATATATACCTTTCCAGGTAGATCTTGTCTCCATTTTAGGAGGAAAACTAAATAAACTCCCCACTTTGTGTGATTTGCTTGGTGTTACATAACTAGTAAGAGGTGAAGTTGTGTCTTGACTGTAGGACTTAAGACTTGAAATCTTTATATATATATATATATATATATATATATATATATATATATAGTCTATTTTTTTAGCTATAACAGATTGTACTACTTCTTTGGAAATCGAAAGCATTTTAATTTTAGTCATGAACTTGTCCATTCAGTTCCCCCTCTGCCTGCTTTGTGTTACAAAGATAGAGTAAAAACTTGTATGACCTACTTTTAAAGACTTTTGAGTATATTCAGTAGATAAACTGGTATTCATAAAACAATGTAAGTGCCCAGGGTGACTTCCAATATAGCAGGACAATGTATTTGGCCAGTAGGGTCAGAAGAACGCTTTCAAGGAGTTGACCTTGAGTATAATAAGAGTCTGCATTCCAAGTAGAATGAAGCAAAGATATGGAAAGAAATAGAGATATGGTAGTGTGGCATGTGAACTTCAAGTAGTTACTCATTCAGTAAATATTTATTGAGAATAAACTCAGTGCCAAGCAATATGCCAGCCACTGGATTTATGGTGGTACACGTAATAGACACGGTCCCTGCCTCAGGGTATTTAAGTTTAGTGAGAGGTAAGGGAGTAAAAAAGGGATAGCCTAACAGTGATTGCAAATTTATGAGTTTCCTGTGCCAGTCACTTCTGGATAATAGGAACCTAGCACTGAACAAGAAAGACAAGATCCTTGTACTCATGGCTCTTACCTTCTAGTGGATGAGATAATGAATAAAAAGTGAACAGATGAGATTTTCACATTATCTGTTATAAAGTAAAAAAACCCAACGGAGTAGGATAGAGAGTGATTGGCAGGTTACAGCTTTTGATTGGATCATAGGGGAAGGCCTCCCTGAGGAGTTGACATTTAAAATGACATTTGAATGAGGAGAAGGATCATGTTCCATTTTGATGGACCAGTGAGTATACAGATCTTGTGGCAGGTGCCTGATTGGAGTACAGCAGTTGGGAGTTGGGGTATGAGATGTGATTCAGAGGTAGACAGGGACCAGGACATATTTACCACACAAGAAACTTAAGGGAATTAAAATAAAAAAGAATCCAAAACTATTTCTTTGAAAAGACCAATAAGTATAAGCCCTTACATGCCTGATCAAAGTAAAAAATAATAGAAATATACAAAATTAGTAATGGGAACAGAGCTGCAACCATAGATATGGAGGAAAGTAAAATAATTATAAGGAGATAATATCTACAACTTTGTGGCAGCAACTTTGAAAATGTAAAAGGAAATGGATAATTTCTTATCAAAATACAAATCTTCAAAACTAACCTAGGAAGAATTCAAAAACTTAAAGAGATTAGGTATGTAATAAAAAATATTCCATTTAAAAAAGAAAACACCTGGTTATATGTAAACAATGGAAAATTTGCAGCTATAGAAAAGTGATAAAGTTCTTGATGCACTACTGGGGAATGATGTCCAAATCATGTTGTTGAAAAAAAAATGAAGTGTACAGAGCATTATTTGCACTATGCTTCCATTTGTGCATAGCAGGGATTGTGTGTGTGTGTGTGTGTGTGTGTATGAGACTATATATATATGGGAGATAAATACGAGGGAATAAATATGTGTGCTTGTGTACATATGTATACATATTCCCACATACACATTTGTATTTGGATTTGCTTTTATGTATGCATGTATGCAAGAAAGTATCTTGAAAGACACACAAGAATATCTTGAGGAATACTAATAAAAGTGATTACTTTTGCTTTTGGCTAGGAGAATGAGGTGGCTAAGGGACAGGGGTAAGAAGTAGTTTTTACTGTAACTCTCAAATGCCTTATAAACTTTTTATACCCTATGAATTTTTAATCCTGCGAATATATTACATGTTCAAAAACTAAATGAATAAAAGAAATTTTAACTATCAGGTCCAGGTAGTTTTATAGCTTTCCAAAAAACTAGTTTAGACCATAGAAAACGTTAGAAAGCCTCCCCTACACATCATTGTATTTATGAAGAGTCTATAATTGCAGTACCAAAACACAAATTATAAATAGAATTAAAAACTAGACCAAACTCACAGATCGAGATACAAAATATTTAAATAGAATATTTATAGATTTACTATAGCACTATATTAAAATATTGTTCTATGTATTACCAGATAAGAGTATGTTGGAAATATAAAAATAGTTCAGTATCAAGAACTGTATGGATCTAATTCTTTACAAAAACTGTTGAAGAGGGGGTGCCTGGGTGGCTCAGTCGGTTAAGCATCTGACTCTTGATTTAGGCTCAGGTCATGATCTCAGGGTTGTGAGATCAAGCGCCATCAGGCTCCATCCTGGGCGTCGAGACTTGGAGCCTACTTAAGATTCTCTTTCTCCCTCTGTCCTTCCCCCACCCCTTAAATTAAAAAACAAAACAAAAACTGATGAAGGGGGGAAAAATCACATGGTAAATTGATAGATGCCCGTGAGGAAGGGGAAAGCAGAAACAACAGAAATCTGTGTGGAACTACCCAGATAGAACAGGCTTAGTGCTAATGGTGTTCTGCAGTGTGCACACTGGGAGGAAGAGAGATGTCTTTACGGTAGTATCTGAGTCATGATACAATAAAGTACACAATACAGTTGCAAAAGGTACTTGTCAAAAATAACTAAGTTAGTACTTTAGCACTTGTGAAAAGTTAAACTTTTAATTCTTTAGATAGATATAAAGATACTTTATTCAAAAATATCCTGTAAGATACCTGAGGTATGTTAATATAGTAGATTTCAAGATTTTTTTTTTTAGATAGACATTCATCACCTCCAGTCAAAGTTCAGAATAAAGATTATAAAGTTAATTTTGTATGGTTTCACTGTACCCTTTATACTCTAAATGAAAAGGCTTTGTTGATTGCCTTAACCTAATTTAACCTACCCCCTGAACTCTGAGAGTGACAACGTAACCAACTACATCTGTGTGGTGCCTTTTAAGGAGCTGGGCCTGGGACTTAGTGAAGAGCAAATTTCAGAAGAGGAAGCACATAACTTTACAGATGGCTTCAGCCTCCCTGCTTTGAAGGTAATCTGTCTGTGAAACGAAAGGGCTGAACAAAAGATAAATGCACTTGGATTGCCTCTGTGCTATACAATGTAAATGGTCCACCTGTTCCCTTTTATTGTTTGCTGAATACCATCATCATAATAGCGTTCCTGATGTTTGTGAAGCTGTCTTTAAAAGTTGAGAGCATCATAAAGATTGGATGGGGAGATCCTTATATTTTGATATCAAAAATACTTAAAATTCTTACTATAAAAATTATAGGTAAGTGAATTTACATTAATAGAAAACCAATGTGAGTGATTCTATGACTTTGTTTTAACAAACTTGGATAAAGAACTTATAAGATCTACATCTTTCCTTGGAAAATCTGCATAAAAGGATATATTGAACTATATAAGAATTAAGCTTCTACATGAAAAAAATTGCAGTGATTTTTAACAAAGGTAGATATAATTGTCTCTACATAAAGGGCACTAAGGTATGTAAAACCTAGACAGGATATGTCAGGTGCATGGACTGACTTCACAAAAGGAGTAATAGAAATGGCCAATAAATATGATAAAACTTTCATTCTCATTAGTAGTAAGTAGACACTTTGCCAAGCATATTGAAAGGTGATAATATTCATTATCTATGAGCAGAGAGACCTCACACACTAGTAATAAAAGTATAAATTTGTTCACTTTAGCAGTTAATACCAATCTTCAGAAAAGTATGTACGCTTCAGTAATCTTAAGCTTAAAGATTTATCTGAGTAATCAAAATATACTCAGAGTATGTTCATGATAGTCCTACAACAGTAAATATTGGAAAGAAAAGTTCAGTCATATAAGATTGATAATGATTTTTATGGTACATTCTTTGGAATGAGTGGTAGAAAAATTGTAAGATGGAAGAAACAAAATAAAGCAAGTTACACGAACCATGTGTTAGGTGAGATTCTAGTAGTGGTTTTAAATAGTCAACTGAGTATCTTTACATTCTTTTTCAGTATTTAGCCAACTCCACTTAGATATTTCTTAGTTTCTAGTCTTCAAAACTCCACTTGATACTGTGAAAACCAGTGCAAGTGTAGTTGACAGCATATACACCAAGATCCATTTTGTTTTGAGACTGCATCAGTCTCTACATCTTTAAATTTTTCAAATTCACATAAATGTTCTCATTCTTTGGGCGGTTTTTTTTTTTCCTTTACTGTTACTTGAAATTTGCCTTGACTTACTCTTACCCCCTTTCTAACCCATTTCAGTAAATGGCACCAGAGAACTTACTAAGCTAGAAACCTGGATACCAGCCCTCGTATCTGTCCTTTTAATCTCTTGTATCCAGTCTGTCAGTAGATTCTTGTTTGACCTTGAAAATATTTAAACTCATCCTTCTATATCACTTCCTTCCATCTTCATTCTAGCCCTCATCATTTCTTACCTGGGCTGCTACAATAATTTTCTTATTGGTTTCCTTGGTTCCCTAAAGTTGTTCAGAATGCAGCTTAACATAGGGTGCCTGGGTGGCTCAGTCAACTAAGTTTCTGACTTCGGCTCAGGTTATGATCTCGGGGTCTTGCGATTGAGCCCTGAGTCAGGCTCCACACTCAGCAGGGAGTCTGCTTCTGCCTCTCCCTCCACCATGCCCCCCACTCATGCTCACTCTCTCGCTCAAGTAAATCTTTTTTAAAAAAATACAATTTGACATACAAAGTGCCTTAAAAATCATGTGCTTTGAATCAGTAATTCCACTTTTGCAAAAGATGGTAGTTTTAGCTAAATCCATTTTGCTCACCCAAGTTGTTTTACAAGTTAGACTAACTGTATTTCTTTGACTTTTACTTTATCTTGACGCATAAGTAATCTATAACCAGTGAGTGATTGTGTTGTGTTATTACCAGGAGTGTCAACCTCTGCAAGAAGCTTTATCTTGAAGTCTATAGAGTTTATAAACTACTGAAAACCTCTGTAATGTTCAAAAACTGTTTTGCCACCTTCTATAGTTGCCATTGTACCCAGATAAAGAATTTAAAAATGGATTTTGTAAATTAAATTTTAAAGAAAATTTCTCTCTCTAAAGAACAACACTAATTAAAGCTTTTTTTAAAACGTAGCGAAAGATGGTTTACAAATAAATCAGCGCCTTTGTAATTTTCACTGTGTCCTATAAAGAAAATACCCTTTGGATTTAGATTTTATTGTTCACATATCTTCTCTCAGGAAAACTTAGCAAGTGTTGCACCTTTGGAAAGAAATGCTACCTCCTCATTGTGCCCCAAAGGCGATGTATATAAAATACTGAGTATAGAGTCCTTGTCTCTTTTTCTTCAAATTTTTAACTAGTTTTTTCATCATTATAAAGTAGTATATTTCCTGCTTTAAAAAATATATCCACATTTTGTGAAAATGCTTTAAATCAAAATTTCCTATTTGCCCATAAGTGATGGTTAGCCTGTCATCCAGAGCCACTTCCCTATCCAAACAACAAATGGGAAGAAATGCATATTTCTTAGTTTTGGTTTAACTGGAGAATATGGCAGTGATTCGATAATTAGTCTTTTTAAAAGTGGTGGTAAGCTATGCCAACTTGATTCTTTCAGTTGTGTGGCCCAAAACTCTGAAATCATCTTCGACACTTTTTCTCTCATAAACAATCCATCAAGAGCCTCTATTGGTTCTACTTTCATGGTATATCCAGAGTCTCACTACTGCTCACCTCTTAACCACTGACCACTGTGGTACAAGCTACCGTTAACTCCCACCAGGATTACTGTAATATCCTTCTGCCTGGAGCATAACTGAGATCATATGACTCTTCTGCTCAGAACCCTTCAGTGGCTCCCCATTTTTCTTAGAGTAAAAGCCAGTTATTTCAGGGACTTCATTTCTTACCACGATGTCCCTTAATGTACCCAGCGACACTGACCTTGCTGTTCTTCAGATGTGCCAAGTACTATATACTCCCACTACAGGACTTTATACTTAAACCTCCTGCTCCCTGTAACTCTCCTCCCTGATGATAGCCCCACGGCTCAGTTCCTTCAGATGACACTTTCAGAGACCTTCCGGGCCACCCCATCTTTCCCCTCTTCTGTCTCTCTCTCCCTTTTCTTGCCCCATGTACACACATATAAACACACATTTGCTATTCCCCTTCTCTGCTGTATTTTTTCCCGTAGCTTATCAGCCAAAAAACAATTTTTACTTGTTAGAATCTTTTGCTCCCCCTGCCACCTGAATATAAGTTCCATCAAGAAAGGGATTTTTTTTCACGTGTATTCTGTTATATTATCAGCACCTAGAACAGTGCCTGGCACATCTAGGTGCTCAAGAATTTGATGAATGATCAAATGAAGGACTAAAGAAAATCATGTGGTCACAAAACTTAATGGTTAAATAAGAAGACTTGCGAGGTAAGCTGTTTATATAAATTCAAGAATTCCTAGACAGTGTGTCTTTAGCAGTTTAGAAATTTGACCTTGCTCAGTTTAGAAAAATAAGTTAATGGTAAAACAGGTTTATATTAAGTTACCTTAATTCATTGTTTTTATAACTTAAAGTTCACTTAATAAAGCAATCTAAGTAATATCCACTTTCATGGTTATGAAAAATTGAAATCTGAATTATCCAAAGTGTGCAGTTATCTTTTTATTCTCTGCTAACTCTCATTCATACTAGATTGCTTCCTTATGTATTTGTTTATTTGTTGGATATTGTCCTCATGTCCTCATGTGGAACAGAATTACATCTGGAGAAATCCTTTGTTGATTCAGGGTGTATCTCTCAAGAATGGGTTTTGCAGTTTTTCATGCCAGACATTCAAATGTGAATGCTCTGGACTGATTTTTATGTTATTTCTTAGCTATTTCCTACGCCAAAATAGTGGTATAATTTTGAACCCTAAATTCTGGATGCATCACTGACTCATTTCTTTGGACTTCTATAGGTCCATTATTCCTACTGTCTTCTACTTTGTGTAAAATTTTTAAGTAATTCATCAAGGAATATTCACTTCTAATAGATGTATCTTGTTATCAACACTTCTTTTCTGGGATAGAACTGTTCTAAAGTATATACTGGTATTACATGCTATATTCGTATTAGAAGTTCCCACATGCCATGACTACATAATTCGATCTAACATTCTTGGCTAATCTTCAGGATTAGTTCAAGCTCAGCTATTCATTACTTAGGATAAAGTAAGAAATTTAACCAGAAGTTAAGATAAACAAATTTCTAGTTTGTTTTGAATTTTGACCAATTTTTTTTTTTTTTAATTGATACAGTCCCTTCTTCTTTTTAGGTTTTGTTTCAACTCTGGGTGGCACAGAGTTCAGAGTTCTTCAGACGGTTAGCCCTATTACTTTCTACAGCTAATTCACCTCCCGGGCCCTTACTTACTCCAGCACTTTTGCCTCATCATATGTTATCTGATGTGACTCAAGGTCTACCTCATGCTCATTCTGCCTGCTTGGAAGAGCTTAAGCGCAGCTATGAGTTTTATCGGTACTTTGAAACTCAGCACCAGTCAGTACCCCAGCGTTTATCCAAAACTCAACAGAAGTCAAGAGAACTGAGTAACGTTCACACAGCAGTACGCAGCTTGCAGCTCCATCTGAAAGCGTTACTGAATGAGTAAGTTTAGAAGCCAAATAAAAAAATGTCCCCATGATTAGCAAGCTTCATTCTTTTGCCGTTGTGGTTGTTGGCTTTTGTCCTAGCTAGAAAGCAGCAGCAAAATTGAGACATGCAGCGTGAAGAATGGTTTATAACTATGAATGTAGCAGAGAAGGAACGATTTGTAGGTACTATAATTTGGGGGCGTCATTTATAGTTTTCACTTTGTCTGATTTCAACACAAAACCTGGAAACATAGGACAAAAGCAGGTGTTCATTCTGTTTGAGAGCTGAAATGGAGATGTTTACAAACAGTGAGCTTGTTTTAACTCTCTTTAAGTAGGGCTATTAAACTGGACCTTGCAATCTAAGAAAAATATCTGCCAGCACTGGAACAGTAAGTTATAAGAGGTATTGTTATATATAGTTGAAGAATAATATATTACAATTTTTTAAAATAAAGCAGATTTGGACATTTTCTGAACCAGGGGACAAACTTTTTAGCCCAAGTTGAATAGTAAAATGCAGGGCCCATAGTTTATATTTGTTTATCTTCTACTTTGCATGGTAATATTGGTACTCTGCCTTGGTCAAATGTAGCATCCAGTCGTCCAGTGACATTTTTCTGTAACAGATACTTGTAGTATAGGACTGGATCATATGAATGGTTGGGTTTATGTTGTATTGGTAATCAGGAAGGTCATGGGAATGTAATGAATTGATAAAATTGTAGTTGATGTACTTGACCCTGGATACCAGGCAGGAAGCAGAAGGGGGGAGGGGTCAGGAATCAGTTTTGTAAGATAAAAACAAACAACAATGAAAACAGGTCAAAAGCATTTGATGTCTCAATAAAATCAAAGGGCTAGTTCACTGGAGTAAGGAAGGATATAATGAATAAGAAATTAAGGTGAGAAAATCATTTTGAGAAGATAAGTTTTTACCCATCTGTCTGAGGTATATAAGGCTGCTATAAAGGATAGGACATAGGGGAAATTAAGAACCTGTGAGGTAGGGATATTCACTGGTCTCTAGCAACTGCTCTAAGAAAGTAGATGAATGAATGCTAACCCGACTCGGTCCTATCTCCCACAGGGAATATGGGAGATAAGGTAATCTCTACTTGAGGGGACAACAAAGGTAAAGTATATGTGAGAGAAAACATTTCAGTGGAAAGGCTATATTGGGCAAAGCCAGAATCTCTAAAGAATTACTTTTTGACAATAGAATCAGAACTACACAGAACTTAATAGAATGCATTAGAGTGAGGGAAGATGGCTCAGGGAAAAAAGAGGCTACACCGGATGGACATGAGAAAGAGGGCTTTGTGCCTTGGCAGAGATTGTGGATTATGCATGGGAAGGATGGCTCCTGTTTAAAAATGAAATATTCTATATATGGTACTATATGTCACCTTTCAAACAGAGTGTACCAGTCACAAACCATATCTGATTTGCTCTATAGCACTGCTGCACACATTTTTAGAAGTGTTACCTAAACATTTGTTTTATGTTTCACTCCTTCTCCCTCATCCCCTTTGCTCTTCCCAGGTGTGTATGTATACTAGAGCCTTAACCCTTTTACTGTTCTCTCTGCCTCTAGAGTGCTCACTACCAAATTAATGTTTCTGAGGCACATATTTGCTTCCTCACTTAACCAAAAATCTTCACTGGTTTCAGAGTATAGCAGCATGGACTAAAGTCTGTATAAAACATTCTGTTGAAAGGATTTGCTATAACCTGATTATAGTCTGCCTTTCTATATTTCTTACTCCTTTCCTTCAGTCCAAACAAACTGCATAAATGCCTTTTCCCATGTACCGTTTAGAATAACCTTCCTCATCTTTTCTACATGTTCAGATTTTATCCATCCTTCAGTGCTTCCTCAAAAGTACCTCTTCCTTAGCTGTTCCCTGTCTGTACCCATAGCTTGTAGCAACTTCCTCCTCTTCTGAATTCTTGTAACATGGTCTTTATTTTTCTGTGGTATTATAGTTTTGTGCTCAGGTTCAGCTTGTCAGCTAACTCTGGGCAAGTTTCTTCAACTCTCTCACCTAATTCCTCATCTGTAAAATGGAAATAAAATGTTAGTTATAACTTTTTATGTTATACTATGTTTACATATATATATGTCTAATTTCCCTGATTCAGTTATGTTTCCTATTAAGGAAATGAGCTTAATTTATCTTTTCAGTTCATAAATGCCTCATCTATATAAAAGAAATATTGTTAAATAAATAGGTGATACCCTTTATAAGCTTTTGAAAACATTGTGGTAAAATGCACCTAACATTAAACTTACCATGTAATCATTTTTAGGCATATGGTTCAGGGGCATTAGGTACATATACATTGTTGTGCAACCGTCACCACTTTCCATCTCCCAGAACTCTTTTCGTCTTATACGCTTATTTCTTAAATAAGCCTTGTGAATTATAATTTTATATTTTATGTGAATTATAATTTAATATTTTAGAAATGTTTCTGTTTTTCTTTATTACTCAGGGTAATAATTCTTGAAGATGAACTTGAAAAGCTTGTTTGTACTAAAGAAACACAAGAACTAGTATCAGAATCTTATCAAATCCTAGAACAGAAGTTAAAGTTGATTCAGCCCCATGTTCAGGCAAGTAACAATTGCTGGGAAGAGGCCATTTCTCAAGTGGACCGACTGCTCCGAAGAAACACAGATAGAAAAGGTACCAATTAGAGCTTTCCTTCATACACATTTATCAGACATGCTTACTCTCCTCCAGTAAGATTTTGTTAGGTGGATTTCTTATCTCTATGAATGTAAGTGACTTGACAAAACTTCTTAGTTTACTAGAAGAAAAGTGGAACTTATACATACAAATTGACACTGAATATAAAGTCTGGCTCTTATTTTGTAAACAAGACATGAACATGATTTGAAAGTTCTCTGAATCCTATACCTCCTTTTTAAAAAACTTAATGAAGGGATAGATCTTAATAAGTAATATTCCATTATTAGAACTTCCAGAAACTCTTCCAGTTAGTCTAATAATGAGTTTGATAGTTAGGGGCCAGAAATTGAGTCTTGCTTTTTTAAGGTAAAATATGTCAGGCATTCCGAAATAGTATACCAGTGCTAGAATAGGCACCACTGTGTATTTGTTATTAATACTGAAATGTATTAAGTGCCGTTATTTAATGGTGACATCGGGATGCCTTGTATTGCTGGGCAAAAGGGCAATCTTGAAATTTTCTGTAAAACTGCTTTCATGTGACCCAGATTTTATATTAGTTTTTCTCATTTCACTAATTCATTGTAAATATTGGGCATATTAATTTTTAAATTTGTGCTATAATCCAATATCATGTTTATCCTTTGGACCTTTATGATAATCAGATTTATATGTAGAAATTGTATTGCTGATGATTAATACTTTATCATCCTGTTAGTCATTGTTTTGCTTACAGCTAGATCTGTAATACTTTAATGTGTTTAAGAAGCTGAATAAGTCTTTATGTAGTGAAAGTTAACTTTCTTCAAAGGAAATGTTAACATGCTGATTACTGATACATCACCAATAGATTTCCTTTACATCTAAAATGTAAATGGCGAGTAATTTTTTTCTTCAAAGGGTAAATTCGCCAAGGATTTTTAATATATGCAAACATTTATGCATGTTAAACTTTTTGATATGACTTAAGTCTAGAGCTTTTTCTTTTTTAAGGCTTTTGGGGGGGCTTCTTTTTTTTTTTTTCCAAGTTTTTAAACTCCAGTTAGTTAGCATACAGTGTAATAGTTTCTTGAGTGCATTTTCTTTAAACACTCAGATGACTGGGTATTAAGAGATGCACCTCAGTTATTCCTCACCTTAGCATACTCTGAGATGTTGAATTTTAGTCACTTCAACATGATTGTTCGAACTGTCTCCAAAACATTGGGCAGGTGATGAGCCATGACGTTCTGCATATGTGGCTTTTGCTTATAAGTGATAATGATATGAATTAAGATACAAGTCATTTGCAGACTTTTCTCGCTAAAATGCTAATAGTGGCCATGGCTATGTAACTTTGAATAAAATGTTTGTATGATTTTTTTTTTAAGAAGTAGGTGCTTTAGTTAGCTGTTAGCTCTTTTTAGGTTATTTCAAAACTACAGAAATACCACAAGAATAGTTCAGAGTACCCTTCTTTTTTCTTTTTCTTTTTTTAAGTTTTAATTTATTAGTGAGAGAGAGAGAGAGAGCACTGAGCTGGGAGGAGAGGGAGAAGCGGGTTCCCCTCGAGCAAGGAGCCCGATACAGGGCTCTATCCCAGGACCCTGGGATCATGACCTAAGCCAAAGGCAGATGCTTAACCAACTGAGACACCCAGGTGCCCCTCAAAGTATACCCTTCTTTACTCATATTCCTCACTTGTTGACATTCTACCACATTTGCCTTACCTCGTTGTGTATCTATTCATAAGTTCTTTTGGTGGTATTCTAAACCATTTGAGAGTAAGATGCAGACATGAGACCCCATTGCCCCTAAATCGTCTGTTTGCTTTTCTGAAAACGGACATTTTCCTACATACCTACAATATACCATCAAAATCAGGACATGAGCACTGATACAATATTGCTCTCTAATCCACAGATCCCATTCTAATTTCACTGATGGATCCAGCAGTAATTTTATATGCCCAGATCCAAATTACACATGCCATTTAGTTTTATGTTCTTTATTCTACTTTAGCCTTTCTTGTCTTTCATGATAAGCATTTATTTAAAAAAAAAAAAGCCCTGAGGTTATGTTTTTTCCACTATTAAGCATATATGTCCCATATACCCCACTAGTATCATTTTGGGTATTTATTCAAGAGATATAAAAATGTAATGTTCACTTGAAAACCTATAAACAAATGTTTATAGTGGCTTTATTCATAATCACTAAAAACTAGAAGCAGTCCAAGTGTCCTTCAGCTGATGAGTAAACAGTTATATCCATCCACGTGGAATACTACTCAGCAATAAAAAAGAAACTACTGATACATCATTAAGATGGAGGAATCTCTAATGCATTGTGTTAATCAAAAGAAGCCAGACTCAAATCACTACATAGTCTATGATTCCATTTAAATGACATTCTTAAAACAGTATAATCTAATAGGAAGAGCAGACATACCAAGGGTTCTAGGAGTTGGATATGGAGGGAGGAATAGGTTATAAAGAGGCAGCATAAGTAAATGTTTTAAGGTGATGGAGCTGTTCTATATCTTGCTTGTATCTATATCTTGGTAGTGGTGGTTATGACTGTAATTTGTCTAACCTCATAAAATTAGATACCAAAAAGAGTGAATTTTCTGAGTAAAATAAAATAGCTTAAAGTTTCTTCACCCACTAGTTTTAGCATCCACTAGTTTAGTAGTTCTTGCGCGAATTAGATACTATTGTGATTGTTGCCAAATGGTAATTTTCTAATTCCATTTTTCCTTTTATACTTATGAGTCAGCATTCTGTTGTAGGGCAAAGGAGCCCCTTTTTCCACTTACTTATATCAATATGGATGTATGGATTCTTATTTTATTCTGTGGATCATAATTTGTATTATATTATTTTGTTGTCCAAAATTGTCCAAAATTTAACCAGAGGGAACACATTCAAGGTGGTTTGTGCCACTATAATTCTTTGATCACTTCTTTACGTCTTCATACTTTCCTTGCCCCCAACCCTAACATCAGCCATGTGTCCAAGAAGCCCTCAATCCTTTTAATGGAAAAACGGTATTTAGAAACCAAGATGTGGGTGCTAAATATGCTCATAGCCACTGGGGTGTTACTGTTTTTACCAATTCCCAGTGTGCAGGGAATTGGTAGGGTGATGAAAATATATTTCTATGTCTGTCCATATATGTTATATACCATGGTTTCACACCATTACCTCCAATTCTTTCTGTCCTTCTCCCTATTTGTACCTCCCTTTTCTGATTATGAGAAACTTGGCTCTCGTTATCTTCAGTGTTAACTTATTGTATTCAATCCCTTGTATGTAAGCAATCACCTGACAATATGGGTTGTGCCCTAAGCCACATGGCTGCTGACTCACACCTACTGAGAGTCCTTCCCATCCCATCCCATCTCATTCCAGTCCAGCTCGCTTTGTCCACACCAGCCCTTGACCCCCCCAACCCTAGCCCCAACCAGTTATCTATCATTACTCTTGAAAGGTAAAAATCTAGATGCTTAAACGCCACTTCTTTTTAAGTAGAGAGATAATGATGAAAGGTAGAGAGCTGGATATGAGACTAAATAACCCTGTGATTAGAAACCAAACACCAGTATTAAGTAATTAAAGTTAACACCTGGGTCATCTTTTCAAGCTAATACTTGTGAAACTCATTTCCAATTCTAACTTCTGAGAGTAGAAATAATATAAGGGAAGTGCAAGATCAAAGTTTATTTTTTGTGGGGAAGAGTGGTGGTCTGTCTTGAGAATGTTTCTGTGCCATGAACAGAAATTGATTTATAGAGTACCTGGTATGTGCCAGATACTATGGTGAGATGAAGAAGGGAGAGAAAAACAAGTTACTCCTCCAGGAGTTTAATTTAACTTACATTGTAAATCTGCTGTTACTGTTAACTTTAACATCCTTAATTTTTTTTATAAATTATAACTTATAATCAGAACAAGCTGGACTATGAAATTGGCAAAATATTAGTACTAAAAATGTTTTTTAATTGGATGTTCACTCATTTCCATTTGGTTCATTGCTTTTTAAGGCAAGCCTGAAATAGTATGTGAAAATCCACGTTGTACTGTGGTACCTTTGATGCAACCTACTCTACACATTGCAGACAAAGATCCAATCCCTGAGGAGCAGGTAACGGTAAAAATTGCTTGTTTTTCCCCCTAAAGAAGAATTTCACATATAAAGGATAATTATTGACTAAGTTATTAAATTTATGTTTGTGATGAGCTTCAAAATTATAGCACAGTGTATTGAACTGACGTCAGACCATTTTTTCTTAGTGCCTTGAATTCAATCCACTGAATCTACCAGCAAATTTACATGTTATGTATATCTTACTGCCTATTTCTTAGACACTTAAAAGTGATTAAACATATTAAAAATTAGTGCATTGACAACAGTACCTTCTGGGATGCTGGAAATGTGAGCAGTGGTTGCCAATCTGTATACATATGTGAGGATCCTGTACACTTTAAGATTTGTGTATTTGGCAGCATGTATACTATACCTCACTTTAAAGAAACAATTTTTTAATGATTTCATTAGAGATTAACAAAGATTTCTTTTGCTTATCCTGAGGAAAACTTCTTTTCCTTTGGTCATATTGTCTACTCAGTTCTTAACTGCAAAAGGAGACCAATTCTGTTTACTTTAACAAGTGAGATTTTTAAGGTTTTATTTTATTTTATTAGAGCACGCAAGCAGGGGTAGGGACAAAGGGGGAGAGAGGGTATCCCAAGCAGACTTCGCCCTGAGTACAGAGCTCGACATAGAGCTTGATCTCACCACCCCAAGACCATGACCTGAGCTGAAACCAAGAATTGGATGCTTAAGTGCCTGAGCCACCCAGGCACCCCAACAATTTTTTTTAAAAAAATAGTACATGACTGACAGAATATTTGTGAGGATCACATAGTCAGGTTTGAACCAGGTTGGTGTAAACAGCCAAAATCACTCAAAGGAACTGTTCCCTTTCCGGCAACATCACTGCCCAGTCCCTGGTTGCAGACATTGCCACTTGCTCTATCATTGCTGAATAATAAAACCTCCCTTTAGAACCTCTACCTCTAGAAACTTGATCTGCCACCATTCTTACCAGAACGGACTCCTTAAGATGCTTGCTTCCCTCATAACAAATATCTGGGTCAGGTGTGATCCACGTACATCTGACTAGAGGATCCCAAGTCATTTGCCTGACCCACAACTGCAAGGAGGCTGGTTAAGCAAGGGTCCTAGTCTGTTCCTTAGTGATACGAAGAACTGTAAGATGAGGTTCTTACTTCCTGGGACGTAAGAAAGAACCACAAATACCTACCACAAAAAGACTTAACATACCTGACCATCTCCCCAAACCACCGGCCCTTCTAATTTTTATTGGTTTTGCAGAGCTAATAACTAATCTTGACTAGATCTGTAGAATGGTATCAGCAGAAAAATAATGATTGAAGTTATTAAACTTTCTTATCCACAATCCCTTTTAGTATCAACTGTTATTTAAGACTTCAGTTTTTCTACAATAATATGTCTGCTCTGTTTGCCCACCTTTTCTTTAGTGACCTGTGCCAGGAGTCTTCATTTGTTAATCTTGGAGAAGGGTAGGTACAGGTTAATGAATGCTACTAGAAGTTGTCTGCTTGAAGTAAAGTGCTTTCTTCTTTTATTCATTTCCAGGAATTAGAAGCTTATGTAGATGATATAGATGTGGACAGTGATTTCAGAAAGGATGATTTTTATTACTTGTCTCAAGAAGACCGAGAGAGACAGAAGCGTGAGCATGAAGAATCCAAGAGGGTGCTCCAAGAATTAAAGTCTGTGCTGGGATTTAAAGCGTCAGAGGCAGAAAGGCAGAAGTGGAAGCAACTTCTATTTAGTGATCACGGTAAGCACTGACGTCAGAATAAAAGGTTATTTTAATGTAGGTGATTCTTTTTTCTTGAACTATGAATCTTATTTTAGCTATATAATTCTTACAGCTTTAATTTTAGGGATTTGTCAGCAAGTATAGTACTTTTTCTTCTAAATACAAATCAATATGATCAATAAAAGAATAGGTATGTAATCAAATTGGGAATATGAAATCATACTTTTTCATCAGGTATTTGATGTTTTACTAAATTTTATTTGGAATGGGCAGCGAGTTGAAAAAATTAGAGTGTTTTCAAATTTAGTGAATTTGAGATTCTAAACTCTGTTCTCTTCATGTAGATATTATAAATACCTCAGTGAAGCACCAAATTAATAACTCTGTGTTCACCATTGAAACAAATGAATTAAGACCTAGGCCAGTTAGCTACATCATTGAAGTTACTTGTTTTGAGCACTTTAGTAGATGGGAGAAGAGGAGGTGCTTTTGTGCACACTGTCTCCATATTTGGATATTGACAATACTGACGATTAGCATTAAACTCCTTTAAGTTTCCCACTCTTCTTTTTTTTAGTTGGATTTCATGGGAGGAGAGGGAAGGAATGAGGGGAAGCTTAATACTTGACAATATCAAACTAGCTAATTCCTAGTTGAGAACTAACTTCTGTAGATTTCTAAGTGGGGAGAGTGGGATTCCCCTTTTTATAGAGTACTTATGTGGAGCCTCAAAGTCAATTGCCTTCTTTTCACTAGAAGTTTATAGATTACCTGTACTTCTGGAAGGTTCCTCAGGTTTCTCTTTTCTTCTCTTAGGAGCCCTACCATTCTCCCTTGTCCAGATATATGTTTCTTGATTTTTATCCTTCCTCTTCCTATTGGCCCCCTTTATAGCCCAGGTCCTTATTAGATTGTGCTCATATATTGTAGTAGTCTCTTAACTGACTTCCATTTTCTTTTTTATTGTGTAAACTCTACCCCCAATGTGGGGCTCAAACCATGACCTCAAGATCAAGAGTCGAATGCTCTGCTGACTGAGCCAGCCTGGTGCCCCAGCTGACTTCTGTTTTCAATACCCTTTTCCTCTAAACTATCCTTAGAAGATAGCTTCTAAGCTAGGTTCTATCCTTGCAGGCTCCCTCCAGATTGTTCTTAAACAGGAGTACATTGATAATGGTTCTCTAGCTTTAAAGTTCTCCCTTTCCTACTCTATTAATTCTAAACTTTTTTTCCTGGTTTCAAGCCTATCATATGAGTCCATCATTTCCAACTATATTCCCTACTCTTTCTAATATAGATATCCTCCTCTGGTTATATTTATCTAATTAGACTATGGTTCCACAAGCTTATTATTTTTATTCATGAAAAACATTCATGCTGGGATGCCTAGCTTGCTCAGTTGGTAGAGCATGCAACTCTTTGGGGTCATGAGTTCAACCCCCACATTGGGAGTAGAGTTTACTTTAAAAAAAAAAAAAAAAAAAGCTTAAAAAAAGAAAAACATGCATGCTGATCTCTTTATACCAAGAATTCTGTCTTTTCCACCAAGCTGCCCTTTCCACCAGTTGCTCGTCCATGAATCTGAGGGGCACTGAAGGGAATTGGAAGGAAGTCTTGAGCAGCAATATATGTAGCAGATTAAGAACTTTTCAGGAGCAGCAGTAAAAAGTAAAGAGTTCCTGCAGCCTATTTGTTCATATGTTGGGCCTACATGAATCAGAGACTATTATGTTTTAGGCACTCTTGTTTTCTATGCGTCCAATGTTTTTGTCTCTATAATGAAATTACAATCTCTATCAGTAGGGGCTTTATTATCCCCCCCAGTGTTCACTCAGCAAAATATTCATTCAACAAGTAGTTTCTGAGGCACTGTTTCCTGCTGAGTCCCTAGTACATAGATCAAGAGACGAAAATCCCTGTACTCCTGGAGGCTCACATTGCAGCAGGGTAAACACTTGATCTCCTGCTGAGTCCCTAGTACATAGATCAAGAGACGAAAATCCCTGTACTCCTGGAGGCTCACATTGCAGCAGGGTAAACACTTGATCCTCCACTTGTACCAATTATATGTCCTATTTAATTAGCAATAATCAAGGATATCAATCAACGTCTAATCTATGTCGCATTCTTTAAGAACTAGATTTATCGACTAAAAATGTGTAGGAAGACTGAAAATAGCATTGTTTATAATCCTGTATCCTTTTTATTGTTTAGTATTTTCTCCATGTAGCTTTAAAATTATCCTGTTGACAATATGGGCAAGGATATAACAATGAAAGAAATGTGTGTCTTTTTTCAGGTATGTGCTTCTGGTAGTTTACATCTGAAAGGGCAGTAATGCTGATTTGATTTTGTTTGTGAAAATAAGTAAAAAGCTGCTTATACCATAAAATGCTTTTTCCATGAAAAATTTCAGTACATCTTCCAGAGTTGTTTTCATCTCTGCCTACAGGGGTAAAGTCCGAATGGAATTAGAGAGGGATATTCTACACTGGAACCTGCTGTGGCCATTTTTTTCTGTTGTTGCTGCTTCTCTAGTGGAGTTACTGCAGCTTAGGGATCTGTTTCTTGGAAATGGACACCTTTTACAAATTATTTTTTTAAATAAACGCCAGATCTTCAAGAAGCACTTTTTTTTTTCTTCCGTCATGCTTCCTAATATATTGTATTGTACTAACCCCTCATACTGGGAGGAGAGACTGCCTAGCAAGCAACCCACTGCCTACTAACATCAAGAGGGGCTAAATAAAACTTCATTTTCCTTGAAAGGACAACTTCTGCCGTATGGATAAAATATTTATGTATTATGCTTTGTACAATAGTTGATTTTGAATACAGATTTTGTTTTCTATTTTTCTGTGACATTACAAAATGTGTAGAAGTTATGGCTTTACTTCATCAGGGTCTTGTTAGGTGGTTGGCAAGTAAGTTGAATTGTGTGCATTTTTTTTTTCCATGCTGTTTTAACTTGTAAATATATATGTGCTGAAGATACGATTATTATCTGGATGACTTTAGGCCTTTTAACTGACACATTATCAGTAAAAATCATGCTGCTTATTCTTTCATAAGATGGTTCTCAAACTTTAGTGTGCATCAGAGTAAAGTGTAGGGCTTATCCCCACTCACAGTGTCCCCCTTCAGTAGGTCTGGGTGGGGCCCGAAAATTTGCATTTCTATCAAATAACCTGGTGGTAAGACTGATGCTGTTGGTTTGGGGACCGCACTTGGAGAACCACTGCTTTAATATTTTGAATAAGAGAATGTGTGAGGTGTTATAAAATCTTCATCAAAACCCCATCTCATTTCATTTCTTAGGCATTCTATCTCTTATAAAGGTCTCTGGATTTATAAATTTACATAGATTTTACTAGAAAGTTTTATTTAGCTTTTATTTATTGTTCTTTATAAGAAAAAACTACTGGAAGTTTAAAGTTTAAATCATTGCTGGGTCCTTAGTTATTATTTTTCTTTCTTTTTTTCTTTTGTTTTTTTTTTTTTTTTTTTTCCTTGAAGCTGTGTTGAAATCCTTGTCTCCTGTAGACCCAGTGGAACCCATAAGTAATTCAGAACCATCAGTGGATTCAGATATGGGGACAGTTGGTAAAAATGATACTGAAGAGGAAAATAGTAAACCCTCCACAGCTGACAATGAAATAAGTAGTAGGACTGAGTATTTATCTGAAAACCCTCTAGATGGTAAAAATAAAGACAATTCTGCAAATGAAGTCTTCTTCCAAGGAGCTGAAGAAAGAGTGTGTTACCAATGTGAGAGTGAAGAGGAATCTCAGCAGGCAGATGTAGGTAGCCTGTCCACTGCCCATGCAACTTCCAGGGACTTATTACAGCCCTCCATTAAGCAGAGGCTGGCACGGCTCCAGCTGTCACCGGATTTTACCTTCACTGCTGGTCTTGCTGCAGAAGTGGCTACTAGATCTCTCTCCTTTACCACCATGCAGGAACAGACTTTTGGTGATGAGGAGGAAGAACAAATAATACAAGAAAATAAAAATGAGGTAGAAGAGAAGTAAGAACCATGAAGGATTTTAAATTGTTGCTTTTATGCAGGTGTTTTAGCTTCAACACTAGATAATCCACTGGAAAGGGAAAATGAGTGTTACGTTTACTATATATAAAGCTAAGATGTGAATTTACAGCAAGAACCCTGGTTGAACAACTGCTCTGAAAATAGTAGCTAACCTGTAAATGGCAAATCTTTTAGGAAAAGAAGAAGGTAAGGGCTCTTTTGAATAAACTGCTGTTCTATTTGCAGTACAACTGATTGATCTTGGGAATTCTTTAGGTACTTTTAGTAAGAAACAAATTTATCATTTCTTGCCAGAATTTGCTAAAATGACTGGGATAATTCTGTTGCAAGAACATTAACATTTAGTATGACTCCTTTTTACTGTATTCTCGCAGTAATTAACTGCAGCTATTATGTTAATAACTTGTTTGTATTTTATTTTTGTTTATACCAGTCTTAAAGATGCAGGTTCTGAATAAAAAAAAAATTGAATTCATACAATTAATGTGTACTGGGGTTTGGAACTAAAAAGTAGTGTCAGAAATACTGGGATTGTTACACGTTTCTTATGTTTCCTTGTTCATACCTGTATTTGGTAGTTAATTTTAAGATGTCCTAATAATCTTTAAAAGAAAAACATTGTACTGTTTTAAAAATTAGCCTTTCAATTATTTTTGTGTTTATCTTCTGGTCTTGTTATAACTAATAGGGAACGATGTCAAAGTGGGACCCCTATAGTCCAAGGCCCCATTCCCAACTTTGCAGAAAGTTCTTTGTTTAGGTTTGCCTACAGATAATTGGGTGCCATTAACACAAGCCAGTCACTTAAGCTGCTGATTTCTAATGTGACGCGACACCCTCTCCACCTTAATGAGATTCTGGAAACATCCTGTCTGCTTCCTGGAAAGCATCCTTGTCTCCTTAGTACTTCATTTACAAACTACCTCTTAAAAGAGGTTGCTTTCCAAATTGTCCAGTGTTAAATGATTACATTTTCAAAATGTGACATTTTCAGGAGTATATTGTTTCTTGAAACTTACAGCTCTTACACACTGACATAGTTTATAAGACATTACTTGGGGAAAGTATAGGAATAATAATTTATGCTGCTGTCCTAGAGAGGAGATTACATGATGAATATAGTAGATTATCTTTAGAGTTAAGAAATTATTCAGATTCCTGTAGACTTATAGCACTTTGAGTTAGTAGTTTTATGTATACCAAGGGGATTTTTATTTAATTTTTTCCAGTAATCTTTGGAAATTTATTTTTTAACCTGAGGAGAAACTTCGTTCTGCTTTATATGAATAATAAGAGACCCTCTTCTGCCTATTGCCAAAAATTCTGGGATTTATCCATAATTAAGCTCTTAGGATTATCTTAGGGTGGGCCCAGTTTACCACTTAGCAATAGTCAGCTAAATTTCAAGAAAAAACAAATCTTGTTTTGAGACTGACGACTGTATTCGTAAATAATAATACTTTCTTTTTAAATTACTTAGTTTGATAACTCCTTTTCTCCTTGGATTTAGAAGAAGCAATTTTGGAAAAACTTGGTAATTTTTCTCGTAATCTGTAACCTTACACAGCAAGAATTAGAGTTTAATAACTTTAATTCTTTAATTGTATTATTTTTATTATAGCGGTTTGGGAAAAATATCTTCATAATATTTTATCAGTTTTATTCAGTGCTCTCTGAGGTGATACTTTTTAATTTTAAAAGACTGATTTTAATTAGGAATTCCTAATCTTCTAGCCTGATCTGTTTTATTCACTAGTTGTTAACTTAATTCCTTGAAAATTCTACTTGTTGAAACCATGATATAAGGATCTTGGGACTTTAACTGAAGCTTCTTTTTTTGTGTGTAGTTTTCAAAATTTCTTTCATCTTTTAAAATGCTTCTAGGATAAAATATTAAATTCCCTGTGAATATTCCTAATTTTCTCTTATAATAGTCTAAAAGTCAGTGTTTCTCAGTTTTTTTTATGGGGCACCTACCTTAGAATAAATTCGAAGTCTGATTTTTTCATTGCAGACTGGGGCCATACTCCCAATCCATTCTTAGTTGGTCATTTTGGAATGACACCTAAGTGATGTTTATGCCCAGTAAAATCTAAGAACCTCTCTCTAGGACTTTGTTTTTCTTACCATGAATACCTTAGGAAGTAAAAAAAAAAAAAGGCCAATGTAATTATATGTAGGTACTCTTGTTTGTTACTTTTCTAAGAATATTTCACTTTTTATTATCAGGCTTTTGACTAGTCTTAATAGTTGCCATCCTCCTTCCAAAAGAAGCCCTCTAGAAAAAATATTTTGTGATGCAACACTTATAATTGTGCTTTCCAGATTTTACAATGATATTTGGACAGGATAATTCTTGTTAGGAGTAATATCCTAACAGCTTTTAACGTGAACATTTCCATAGTTTATTTTACCAGGATAAACCTAGTACTAAATGTAAGAATGCATGAAAGAAGCTATTTGGGGCATTCTTGAAGACAAGATTTTTACCCTTTGCCTACAGTAAGGAAAGTCATGGCAGTAAATGATCTGGTAACGGTTGTCATAAAGGTTATTTTTTTCAGCTTTCATTAAAACCCGGCATATCTGGCATATCTGGGGCCAGACTCTTGCTGGTGTTTGATTTCTGATCCTCTGCTTATATATTTAAGTTGTCTGTATTATCTGACTTCATAAGTTAAGTCATTTTTAAAATTATACTTCATTAAAATTGTATGTTTGAATATATTTAATTAAGAACTGATGTATTGACTCAGGTTTGATTTCTCAAGTTACTTGGAGACTAGGAGAAACACATTTAAGGCAAATTTCTAAGGAAATTTAAGAATATGGCTTTAAGGCTTTAATACAGAAGGATAGCCTTGAGTTTAAATCTTAGATCCATCATTTAAAAGCTATGGGTGCAGGTGACCTAATAATGTCGTGGGGAATTTTTCCAGCAAAAACCAAATTCTCTGGATTGTTAAGTGATGTTGGTGAATTCTAACTTCTCAGAAGTAGTTAAAAAATAAGTGAAACTTTAGAGACTGAAAAACAAGATCTGGTTATAAGTATGTTAGTAAAATAGGTCAAAAAATTTAAAAAGTTTCTCTAAAAAAATAAATAGTAATATTCTGATTCACATAATAAAGGTGGAGAAGCTTTTGATGTTAAAGCATAAAAAGAATTAAGTTCTGATACATGTCACAAAATTTTAAGTCAATGGGGTGTTAATCAGAAGGGACCCTAGGGGTCATTTCACTCTGTGACCAACTTTTATTTATACACTGTAAGTAATATAAAATGTGAAATATATTGATAAATTATTAGAAATCATATGGGAAGAAAAGTTCAGCTGATTTAGTTTAATTGTAATACATTGTTTCTGTATCAAAACAAAACAAGGAAACAAGAACTTAAATGCCGAAAGACTGTAGATGCCAAGAATGAAAACCAGACAAAGCAAAGATTTATTCTTCCACTTCTATGGATAAGAACATATCTGTGTAATTCAAACTTCTATTAGAAAATGAAGCTACAAATCTAATGGAAGAGAAAATATGGAAAAAAGGCCCTAAGTACAGTAACAATTTACCATTGACAGGTAACTAATTGTGTGAGTTAATTTTCCATGTAACTGAGGCAAATCCATTTATTCTTAACTTTTTTTTTAATAGTTGAATAGGAAAATTTCTAGGATGTACCTTGTGCACTTTTTTCTAGAATATTTAGGATCTAATTTAACTTTTTCTTTGTCATCTTTAAGAATATTGGTTCCTATCACAGGGTGATAAACAGAAATGCACCCTCAGGGGCTCCTAAGATAGATGAGGTTCTGTGTCCTTTTACTCTGTGACCCTGCGATGCTGTGCTTTTTGGGCTATGTCTCGTTTTCACAGTTTCTCTATCTTCCCTTAAAATCAGCTGTCATTTTTGCTGCTGTCTTGGGTGCCTGCCTCTTGCACTAGGCCCCTCATTTGCTGCTTCTAATCTGCCGTGGCCTGAGAAACCAGATTGCAAGCTTGCTAGAGTTGTGTCTAAAATAAGAGTAAGTAGACTGAAAGAAGGCTAAGGGGTGTTTTCAGTCAGTTATGTGCATGGACTTTGTGGTATCTGTTGGCTGCTTAGCATACTTCTGTTTGCCTCTTCATTCTTTACTAAGGATTTGCTAAAAATACTTGGTTGAATATGTGATTGCCATATATTTAAAGTATTAATTCAGTTTTTATATGTTGATGTTTCTAGGACTCTCCATTAATGAATTCAACTGTAAAAGAAAATGCGACTATCATCTTTATACAAATCATTGTGAATATTTTAGGAAAATGTTAAATGTTTTGTTCTTGTTGATTGTTCCTAGTATAGGACACAGACTGAAAACTTAGAGCGTTATAAATGTGACTCCCAACTCTCTGTTCACCAAGATTTATATTCTAGAACTATAGGTTTGAGACTAAACATGCATGGCTAATTTACTAAGAACTGGCTAACTGAATATTTGGAGAATGACTCATTCTAGCTATACGAGTTTTCTATAGAGCTTAAACCCCTTTAAGCATTAAAAATTTTTGGAATAATTTCTGAAGGTAATCCTTTTAAAACAGTATGCATTGCTGTCTTATTAAACAATATATGAAAATCATTTTAATCTTTTTTGATGGCAGAATGATCATTATTAACAAGTTATTATACTGATAGTCTAATTAGGCACTGAGAGCTATATGCCCTTTTACTAAGTGGCTCCATTCTGCTATGCTTTTTTCATTTTATCTTTGTTTTCTGTTAGTAGTTCTGATTCCTTCAACTCCTACACTTACTGCTTGCTTAAGTGTGTCCGTAGCAATGGCCTTTCTCCACCTTCGTAATGCTCCTTCTAGTCTGCTTTGGTTTTGGAAACCAGGTAACTAAGACAGCTAGAGTAATATATAAAGTAAGAGTAAATTGACTCAGTGAAGACTAAAAACTGGATTATACTTAAACGCATGGATTTTGTGGGTATCTATTACTCATTACCTATTTCATTGCTATCTTTAAAATAAGTGAAGTTACTAAATTCGATACCTGCTCTGAAAATAGAAGAGTTGTTATTGTACAAGGGAACCATTTCGTTTCCATACTTTACCTTCTCTATATTCTATCCTTTAATCTTTTGGCTCTGATTAAAACCAGTCCCTCAAATTAGCTTTTTCTGCAGTACTCTCTAAATTGGATACCACATACTTCTAAGAATCTCTTTGGCTAGTTTGGTTTTGTTTTTAGAGAGATGCATCTTCATTTCTGAAACATGAAGTAGGCTGAGTCCTGGGAAATAAGAAAACTATCATTATTGATATCCCAGAGAGCTGAGAAGTAATAAGATTTTTAGACTCTAGGCAGTTTTACCACAAAGAATTTATTCTTTGTGCAGGATTTTAAGACAGTATCTTTGTTTTCGCTCAATGAAATGTATGTTAAAAGCTTGCCAAAAGTTATCAGTGTTAGAGCTAATGATATTGACAGATCCTTGAATGACTAAATTCCCATTCTCTATTTTGCGTGTTTAAATTATCATTTAATATGTTAAATAAGCATGATGATTTTTCTCTCTTGAATGAAAAATAAACATGAAATTTGCATGTTATAATGTTTGCAAGTAAAATTCAAATCTGTCTAGAAAGGGATACCTGGCTTTGAATAACTTAGTTTTACCAATAGGCTGATTATGTTTTAGTCCATACATTGATTCCTCCATCCATCATATACAGGGTTATTGGAAAATCAGTCTATGGTCATGACTCATCACCTAACGTTATTCATATGCTACTGGAAGGGAATTATGATATAATATTCATTTAAAAATCGATGACCCAAACCCATTTCTTGAGTTGAGACTGCCATTACAGAATAGCCATGATGCCAAACCCTGGTTGGTGGTACAAGGAGAAAAATTGTCCTTGAGTATAGTTGTGAGAGGAAAGTGATTCTACTCAGTGTAATTGCTATAAATCAAAAAAGAGGATGAACTGATTCCAGGATTCACATATACAAAAGCATAACATGAAGAGCTGATTTTATGAATAAGGAGTTGATTTTATGGAAATCCTAAAATGTGTGCTAAATTAAAATGCATATGGTATTTTTTAAATGGTGTACATTTTAACCTGTCAGCAATTGAGTTAATTTGTTTCGTCCCTATTTATTGAATTTCATTCGGCACGTGGCAAACATGTTATTGAAATACGACAGTATTTAAGTGGTGTGTACTTCTGACACACTATTTTTCAAAGTGAGTATATTCTGTGAGTCATCGTAGAAATATTTCCCCTCATATTTGTATCTTAAGAGTTTCTCAAGATAAGGGGTAATTCTACTGTTTTGAACTTTACATTTTCCACTTTTAGAGCATTTCCTAAAGGTTGGCTGCCTACAAATGGGTTTATTTCATCTTTGAACATCTTTTCTAAAACTAAAGCATGTCTTTTACAAGTTTATTTTTTCTGATATCCTAAGAAATTAGATCTTTTTTCCTCTCCCAAGTAAATTTAAAATTAATTCAATTTTTAAGTCAAAGTATTTTCTGAACAGTACTAGCACCTGGAAACGTACAGAAAACTCCAGAAATGCCACTCCCATTCCATAAAGATTGCTGTATGGTCCTGGTACAGCCCTGGAGGTCCATATGGGTGAAAAGTCCAGAAGTCACCTGAGCTGAAAGCACTCCCAAGGAGTTTGGTTTTGTTTGGGTTTGTTCTAGGTATGGTCCCAGGGATCCCAGATCAAACCAGGCCCCTGGGCCTATCCTAGAACCAACCTAAACTCGCGCATCATTCCTGGAACATCAAGAGTGTGAAGACTGAAGAGAACCTGAGGCTGACTAGACATCCTACGTTCACCAAAACTCACTTTTCTTTGTATGTGTGCCAACAGTTAGCAAAAATTGGTTGGTTAATCCTTCTAAAATTAGAGGAATAACAATGGATAGCAAAATAAAGTCTACCAGACTTTGACATTAAAGTAATTTATCGCAGTAGAAATGTGATGTGTAATATGGTTATTACTAATTGCTGGTGGGAGAATTGTTCTTGTAACTTATCAGATCTCTATCTCTATTTAATGGTTGAAACAATTTAGCCACCAAAAAAAAAATTTCTCCCCCGAAATTAATGTTTTCTGTTTTTGTTTTTCTCACTTTCTACTCAACAATATGATAGCAGTCTCATTTAATTATACATAGTTTCTGAAAGGCATTTGGTCTTTGCCCTGTAACTCCAATGCTAAGTAATTTTAAACTTTTGTTTCTGGAGATCAATGCCTTTTTCTTTTAATCTTGAATCCACCATATCGCTTTGAGCTTGCTTTTTAGGTTCAGGTCTGGGAAGATCCTTAGCATCGTTTGTAGACACCAAGTCCCTTGTCAGATTCATTGTAAACTAGGTTTCAGAATCTGCTATGGTTGGTGGAAACAAGCTAGGATGATAGAGTGGAAATGGATTAATACCTCACAGATTGCTAAAGTATTTTGCAGAATAAGGTTTTTAGCAAGTTTCTTTATTTTTGTACCCTGCTGCTCTGGATTTTTAAAAGATTCTGACCTACTTGATTCATCAAGTGGTCTCACATCATAACTGTGACATTGCTATTTTACTTAATTTGAGGACAGGATTTCTGAAAAGGCATGTAAAGGCCCCAAATCCAAAGGTTATGATACACAATGGAAATATATACTTTTGGTAAAATGACATTTCAGTAGGTTTAGACCATGTTTTAAAAAATTGCAGACAAATCAGGGACTCCCAACTGTGAAAAGAGCCCCAAACTGTGCTGTTCCTCCAAGCCCTGTCACTGGAAAAAAATGGATCAATGAGTTATCCTATAAAATAGGACTGTGAGCTTGAGGCTCATTCTGCAGAATTCAACCCTGGGATTAGTTCTGTACTACATTCATCACATAGACGCTTCATCCCATAGATTCTATTATTTTTGCCTTTTAAATTGTACTATGTTTACCCTTTTCTCTCAATGTTTTCCTGTTTGGACAGTGTTTCCTGTTTGCATAAATCAAAACTATACATTAGTATATGTATTTCTTTTTGATAAAACAACAGCCTTTGGATCTAAAGATCTTTGGATTTTTATTCCTTTTAATGTCAAATGATTTAAATGCATTCACTGTCTTGTAAATTCACTCTTAATTTGTGCCTCAATTCTTCAGATTCTTTTTTTTCTAATGAACTATATTAGAATTAAATAGGTGAGCCTTATATTGGTGTCTTCCAAAATTTATGACGTTTTGCATTCACCCAAACATGAAAATGTTCTGATATCAACAGTCTTGTATCCATGCCCTAATCTGTGAGCATAGGTAACTATTTCTTGACATAGCATGAAATGTATGAACCCATCTTGTGTTTACTATGTATACAGTAAGTGTTCTCAGTATTTTGGGGGGGGGGGTTGGAATTTGCATTCTCTTTTAACATTGTATGAACACTGAAAACAGGAGCGTGTGAACTATGGTCAGGCTTGTTTACATAGTAAGTTTCTAAAGTCAGTCTTCATTCTTCATTTAACACTGGAGTGTTAAGCTGTATTTTTTAAAAAATATCATTTAAGAATATTCATTCAGAGATACTTAAATTTTTACTTTTGAATACTTATATTTTATGTAGAACTGTAAATTTCCTACCCTACCTGAAGACTTGAGATTATAGCCTTTCTCATCAATACTTTCTTTGATCACTTGATACATTTTAGCATATCAAATTTTTAAAGGATTTTTACAAGAATGCACAGTAGGTTTGCATATGTCTGTATTATTGTTCCTCCTAAGCTTAACAAGTCTCTAATAAAATCTGTACTACTTTGTGTCTTCTGTGTGTGTGTTTTTATTCTGGTGTTTGCAACATGAATTAGCCAAAAGGTAAAAATTGTTTTTCTCTTCCTTTTATCTCTATTTTTCTTCTATTATAGTATTTTCCAGAATTTGTTACCATACCAACAAATGACAGCAGTTTTCTAGGGAAGCCATGGATTCATTAGTCTAAGTTTGTTTGGTCATTAAAGTGCCTCACATGAAAATTTATCAGAGTGAAAACAGCAGATGAATTTTAAAAGCTCGATTTTCACCCTTCTCAGTGACTGTCAGCCATCAGATACATTCTAATCATGTTACATTTGTTGACTTGTATGACCTTCCCGACAGAAAAGACATACTGAATTAAGAAGAAGGTTAATATGATCCAATGGATCATAGTTTGTCCTATGTAACTGAATGAATGATTGGTCTGAACCTTTCTAAGCTTAGCTACAATACTGGGAACATTCATGGTAACTCCAGAATGGCTCTGTAGACTGAATGCTGGTTAAAGAGAAAGTGGCCTTCCTTGAGCTGAACTTTTATTTACCTATTTGTTTTACTATTACAAAAATGTATTTAACAAAAAAAAAAATTCATTAAGAAAATGCCCACGACCTGATTTTTAGATTGTAGAAAAACAGGTGCTGTGGAGAAGGGACATGTGGAAGCAGTTGATTTCTTCCAGTGAACACACCCATTATTTATTTTCCTCATATTCCCACCATTCAAATATCGTTCTTTTGCCCACTGCTTGCCATCTCCATACATTCATCTATCACAAAATTCAGAAAGGGACTGAACCCCCAGTATTTCTTGGACCTGTCCACCACCATTCAATTTCCTTCTTGTGCATAAATTTTTTCAACCCTTGAGGGTAAGCTTTGCTCGTGGTGTCTTGTTGGCAAGCTCAATGACGCTTCCAAATGGACTTGAACTGAACTTTTTAAATAGATAAGCCACCTCTTCTCAGAAAAGATTTGAAGCAAGAAACAAGCATTCATAAAGGCAGTTCTTGACATTTGGCCCTTGTCTGGGATTTACTAATGAAAAGCACGAGATAAGGCAGAATATGTGTAGTTACTCTACCGGATCCTGAAGTCATCGGGTAGGAAATATCCTGTACAATAATCACTCTTCGTCTTCACAATTTGCTTTTGAAGGTCTTTAGCAGATGTGCTATAGCCATTGAAAATAAAGTTGGCAAATACTAATTTTCCCCGAATGTACATCTGTAAAAATTAATAGAACATTTTCAGAATCTGTTCATACAAAAATCAGTCCTACTTACCTTTTTTTGAACTTTTTTTGTTTTTTAAGTAAGCTCTATGCCCAACATGGGGCTTGAACTCATGACCCCAGATCAAGAATCATGCTCTACTGACAGCCAGTCAGGCACCCCAGTCCTAATATGAGAAAAGATCTTAATGTGTCCCTATGAGAAAATGTTTACATTTATATACAAAATATTATTAAGCATCAAACATGTTCCTAGAACCTGAATATATTGTTTGAAGGTAAGGAAACAGGCTCAGTAGTTTTCTCACTCAAAGTTGTGCACATGAAGTGTCAGAATCCAGTATCCTCCCCAGTTGTAAAAGACATCCTTATCATCAGTTGCCTGCAGATACATTTCATTTTACAGCTGAACTCTAGGAGTACACAGAGCCCTTGAATTTGGAAGTCAGTAGACGGATTATGGACAAAACTACTTCTCTAAAACTCAGGGCAAATCATTTAACCATTTCAAGGTATAGTTTCCTCTGTTAAAAAAGCATTAATTATGAATTGGACTAGACCTCTAAAGTTCTCTTCCAGGGCTAAAATTCTTAGATTCTTTATTTCTTAATGAAAAGATATAACTCTACTATGTAAAGCCAAGTTTGTCATTCTATTCCAGGGTGAAAGAGTGCTTATATTTACGACACAGGTGAGCAGCCTAAGAAATATTCAACCTTGACATTAAGAGGATAAAAAGGTAGTAGGGGGGAGCCTGGGTGGCTCATTCAGTTAAGCAGCTGCCTTCAGTTCAGGTCGTGATCCCAGGGTCCTGGGATCAAGTTCTGTGTCTCTGCTCATGTGTGTGCTCTCTCAAATAAAATCTTAAAAAAGAAAAAAAAAAGTGGTAGGGGTAGAAGATAGTAGTTTTAAAAAGTATAGCTGGTTCCAGCTAAGAATTAAGTATATTTTACATCTTAAAGCAGTCTAATACTAGTACTTACAAAAGGGGTGTAAGAATTTGAAAGGAACAGGGGCGCCTGGGTGGCATAGCAGTTAAGTGCCTGCCTTCGGCTCAGGGCGTGATCCCGGCGTTATGGGATCGAGCCCCACATCAGGCTCCTCCACTATAAGCCTGCTTCTTCCTCTCCCACTCCCCCCGCTTGTGTTCCCTCTCTCGCTGGCTATCTCTGTTAAATAAATAAATAAAATCTTAAAAAAAAAAAAAAAGAATTTGAAAGGAACAATAGTTCCCTATGATTGCATGTTACTCCTTTCCTCTTCTATGGCATAATCTTTTCAATATGAAGGAACGTCCTATTACAAGATTTCCTCTATAGGAATAGAATTTTCTGGTTTATCTTCATTTCAGCAACAAAAGAATCTTTGTTGTTGTTAAAGATTGCATTTATTTATTTGAGAGAGAACATCAGCAGAGGAAAGGGAAAAGGAGAAGCAGACTCCCCACTGAGTAGGGAGTCCAATGCAGGGCTGGATCCCAGGACCGTGAGATCATGACCTGAGCAGAAGGTAGACGCTTAACCGACTGAGCCACCCAGGCGCCCTTCAGCAACAAAAGTATCTATCTTCTGTCTCATAGCTTGTTCCTTGATCTACAACACTTTATTCTTTAGCACCCATGCCTGGCTATTAGCCATGAAGCCATTTACTTATCTTGCCTGAACTCAGAAGATGAAGCTATGATATATTGGTATTGATAGCCGATGACAAGATTACTATACAAAATATATGAAACTAACATCTGAAGAATTTAACAGTGATAATCCCTTAAGCAGTGACATAGGGTGACTTTTAGGGTTTTTTTCACCACAATAAATGTGAAATACTTGTATAATAGAAAAAAAGTGTAATTTAAGAAATTGGTGAGTTGAGGATGTGTAGGATTTCATTGCTATTTTGGGCTTCTATTCACATAGAAGAAGAAAGCTTATCATTTTGTGTATGTTCAAGCTGTCACCTCTTAGGCTAACCCTGGGGCAGGGCCTAGAGAAAAGGAGAAAGGCTGCAGTGTTTAGTTCTTGCAGAAATAACTTGATCAAAATACAAAAAATTGTTGGACTGGAAAAAACCTTAAGTTTGTATATGTCCAGAGGCCAGGAGGACCAGACCCAGTACCAAAATTCAAAAATTTTTCTTACTGAAATAGTATTGAGTCGGAGTGCAGTTGAAATGCAGAGGTGCCCAGCATTTTATCAACTAAGGACCCCGATACTATTTTCGCCATGGGTACCAGGTTTTGAAGAATTCTGTATCTATCACATAATCTATATTAATCCCTTATATTTTAACTAACCAAGGCTATCAAGGCCATTCAGTTTGAATGTGTGCTGTATGCCAGGCACTGTTCTCAGGGCTAAGGACAGAACAGTGAACTAGAAGGTTTCTGCCCTCATTGAATACTAGAGGGAGAGCCAGACAATATCCCGGCAGTCAGGGGGTGGTAAACACAATACAGAAAACAAAGCCAAGGAAGAGGGATATGGAGAATGCAGTGTACCTTTTTGTACAGGCTGGTCACGTCTGAAGGGAGTGAGGGAAGCCAGTGAGGTCTGGGTAGAAACTGAGCTGGTTTGGGACAGGTTAAGTATGAAACACTTACTGATCATTAGGTGGAAATGCTGGATAGGCATTTGGAGATATGTTGGATATATGAGTCTAAGTTCAAGAGAAAGATCCAGAGTGGGAGATGTCAGCATTTTGGGTCATGTTTAAAGTCATGAACGTAAGTCAGAGGGAGTCAGAACACTGAGATCTTTGAGGAATCTAAAGTTTGTAGGTCAGGAGACAAAAAGGAACCTGCAAGGCGACTGAGGGAGCAGTTAGTGACAGAGAAGTGGTGTCCTTAAAGCAGGATGAAGAAATTATTTCATAAAAGGCAGTGCTGAACATGTCAGCTGTTGCTAAAATACCAAATATGAGGCCATTTGTATATATTTGGAGAAATAGCTGAGTTCAAATCCCTTGCCCATTTTTTGATAAGGTTGCTTATTTCTGTGGTTGAGTTGTAGTTTTTTATTTTTTCTGGATATTAATCTTTTATTGAACATAAGCTTTGCAAATAACTTCTCCCCTTTGGTGAGCTGTCTTTTCACTCTCTTGATAGTCTTGATAGTGTCCTTTGTTTTAAATAAAGATTTTTATTTGAGAGAGGGAGCTCGAGCAGGGGAGGGGCACAGGGAGAGCTGCAGGGAGCCCGATGGGGGGCTCAGTCTCATGATCCCAAGACCACAACTTGAGCCGAAATCAAGAGTCGGACGCTCAACCAACTGGAGCCACCCAGGTGCCCCACTTGCTAGTGTCCTTTCACACAAACATCAGAAATTTTGATGAAGTCCAGTGTATTTTTTCTTCTGTTGCTAAATTTCCTCATCTTTTCAAGAAAGACAAGAGTACCATCTGATTCATAGGATTATCATGAGGATAAATAAATGAATACGTGTGAATACATGTAAAGGGACTCGGACAATGTGTGCCACGTAAGCAGCATTCAATAAATACAAGCTATTATCCAGGCTGTTTGTGTATAAAAACCCATGACCAGGGAGATAGAAGTAGGACACATGACATGGAAGCCAGAGAAGCAGAAGGTTTGAAGAACATGATCAATTGTGCAAAATGATGCAGAGCTTTCAAGAAAGATCAAAAGAACCAACTTAGATTTAGCTCCTGTAAGCTCGGACAGTGCTGTGACAGAGGCAGACACCAAATTATACCGGACTGAGAAAATCTGCTGGTCCTTTCTGGTCTCCAGTGCCAGGTCAGCTGGTCTAGCCCTTCCAGTGATCCAGCCCGAGACTAACCCTGTGGGGTTGCTGAAGGGCAGCAGGGAAAACATGCCATGTGGAGTCAGAACACCTGGGTTAAGGTTCCTGGTCTTCTACCACACAGGAATTCTAATGACCACTTCAAGAAGCATAATCCCTTCAGTTAGCATTGGGTTTAATCACAAGATTCCTAAAAGAAGGCAAGTAACTCCTCTGCACATTCACATAATAAAACTGGTAATCTCATTTCTCTCCCCCCCCCACTGTCCTCAGTGTTGAAGTTCCTTATTACTCATCAGATTGGTGTGAGAATCTTTTTGCAAAAGCCCTTTAGAAACTGAAAAGATATTCTTATTATCTAGTGGGATCCAGTTGGTCCCACTTAACCTGTTTTACTGTGGCGAGAGCTCAAATGTTTAAACCACATTATACTACTGCTCCGGCAATTGAACTGAATGGAACGGAAAGACTTGTCCAAACAACTCAAACCAAGCAAACAGTCCCTGATTTGCTCTCTCAAACTAAATATATTAGCTTTGTGGCGACCAAATATTGACTTAATGACTAAACAAAAGCAGAGATTCTAACTACTCTCTAAACACTCACCACTTACTCTTAATGAATCCAGCCAAGATGCTTCCAGACAGCAACTCTTTCATTTAAGTAGAGACCAGAAAAGGGATGAGTGTTAGTAGAATAAGGAGACCTCCAAAACACTCTCTCCCAAGAATCCTAAATAAGTCTCATTTACAGAAAAAGAAAGAGGAGGCCATTTTTCACTCTCCCTGCCCCTGTACTATATCCGGATGCTGTCAACAGACTCCTCACATTCCCCATTTTGGACTCTGAGCCAGGATACCTAGGTTCAAATCTCAGCTCCACCTCTTAGCTGTGTAAACGACGTGAGGTCTCAGTTTCCTTATCTATTAAGTGGAAACAGCATCATCACCTTGTAGGATTGTTGCCAGGATTCAGGGACTTAGTTTGTGAAAAGGCAGGATTCACAGCAGATATCCCTTTCCTTTGGGTCTCAAGTATCTATCTTTTTGCTGGGGAATTCCCACCTTGTAGAAATGCCTGGGGCCTTGCCAAAAGCTGGGGCAAAGACTTGGTTGGTAAATGAAAGGGGCAAAGCAAAGTAAAAATGGTTTTGGCATTCCTGACGGAAGGAATGGTAAGTGTTCATTCTGTTAGTCAAAAAGTATTTATTGAAAATCTACTTGGGGTGCCCGGCTGGCTCAGTTGGTAGACTATGCGACTCTTGATCTCAGGCTTGTAAGTTTGAGCCCCATGTCGAGTGTAGAGATTACTTAAAAATAAACACTTGGGGCGCCCGGGTGGCTCAATCAGTTGAGTGTCCAACTCTTGATTTTGGCTCAGGTCGTGATCTCAGGGTCCTGCCATCGAGCCTCATGTTGGACTCTGCATTCAGCGCAGAGTCTGTCCCTCTCCCTCTGCTCCTCCTGCACCCCCACTCTCGCTCTAAAATAAATAGATAAAATCTTAAAAAATAAATAAATAAAACCTTAAAAAAAAAGAAAACCTATTTTTCTGGGCATCTTTCTAGGCACTAGGATTCAGGAATGAACAAAACAGACAAAGCCCGTGCCCTCATTGGGGGATCAGATCACAAACCAGTAGATGGATAAGATGCCAAGCAGTGATGGGCGCTATGAAAATAAAGAAGTAAGGGATGGAGAGTGAAAGGGACTCCTTTAGACAGAACAGAAAGGGAAGGCCACAGAGGGTGTAACCTGTGCCTCAGACCCGATGATGTGAGAGAGTAAACTGCAGCTGTCTAGACGACAGCCAGCAGAGAGAGCACCATGTGTACCGCAAGGAGACGGGGAACAGCAAGGGGGCCAGGGCAGCGGAGCAGGTGGGAAGCGGAAGAGAGGAAGGGCCAGGTACAGGAAGTTTTGTGGCCCCTAGAAAAGATCTGGGATTTTACTTCAAGGGTGAGGAGTTTGAGGGTTCTGAGCAGAGACGGGCTGTAATCTGATCTAGGTTTTATAAAGATTACTCCAGTCGCTATAGAGAACAGATAGAAGAGGCAGCAAATGCAGACATAGAGATAAATCAGGGGCTCTTATGAAAGAGGATGCTGCCTGGAGGTGGTGTGAATAGTCAGACTGTATATATTAGGAAGGTAGAGGCTTCGAGATTGGCAGATGGATTACAAACAGGGTATGAAAAAAGAGAAGTCCAGATTTATTTCAGTATTTTTGGTCTAAGTAAACTGGGCAAAGGTCATTTCCTGAAATGAGAAAGAAATGGGGAGGGGCAGATTTTGGAGAAAAAGTAAAGAGTTCGATTTGGGAAAGTTAAGTTAAGATGCCTATGGAATGTTCCAGCGAGATACTGAAACAGTGCGTTGGAACCGGGAGGGACATGGAGTTCTGGGGAGATGCTGTATGTGGGGTTGCTAATGTGGGAACATCAGCAGATGGAGAGTTTCTAAAGCCACAGGACTGGGTGAGAGGTTCTAGTGCAAGTGTAAATGGAGAAGAAAGCAGACATGAGATGAGCTACTCGTATCTCTTCCTAGAGGCCAAGTGAAATGCCTGCTCTTAACCCTAGTTGCATATAAAAATCACTCTAGGGTCTATTAAAAAAAATAGATACTCGGGCTCCACCCAGATCTACTGAATGAGATTCTCCAAGGGGTGAGACCTGTATTCTTTCTTTCCTTCCTTCCTTCCTTCCTTCCTTCCTTCCTTCCTTCCTTCTTTCGTTCCTTCCTTCCCTTTCTTTCCTTTCTCTCTCTCACTTCCTTCCTTCCTTTTTTTTTTTTTTAAGATTTATTTACTTATTTGACAGTGAGAGAGCATTAGTAGGTGGAGTGGCAGGCAGAGGGAGAGGGAGAAGCAGGCTCCCCGCTGAGCAAGGAGCCCACTGTGGGGCTGGATTCCAGGACCCTGTGATCATGACCTGAGCTGAAGGCAGACGCCCAGGCGCCCAAAAGGCCTTTTATTTCTTAAAGAGCTCCACAGCTGGATGGCCAGGTTTGAGGACTGCTGCCCTTGGAAAAAGTAAGGTAAAGAGGGAAGGAGAGGCTGTGGCTCAGACAGTACTAAAAAAAATAGAGTAGAAGCTCAACATAAAACCTTTACTTCACACACACATACAAACCACCACCACTAATTAAAAGCTTAAAAGACAGCTCTGTACCATGTTTGAGTGTAACCCCCTTTCCTCAAAATAATAACTTCATATTTTTTGGTTTACCAATACGTTTTAAATACATTTTCTTGTTTAACCATACATTCTCATTTGAACATAATATTTCTTCTTTCAACAATTAGTCTCACATCAACCCTGTGAACAACAGGTAAAGTTTGCATTTACTTAAATCGAGCCATTAAGTCCAGGTCCTGTTGGTATGCTACTCATCACATCCTCACAACATCCGTAGGTGATTTTCTCCCCAATTTATAAATGAGGAAACTGAGGTAAACCACAGAAAGAAGTCATAGACCTAGGATTCAAACTCAAGTTTCTGACCCCAAAGCTTATGGTCTCACTTCATCAAAAATTGGATTACTGCTCTTATTTTTTTTTAAATGGCTACTAAACTGGATTAGCTTTTAAAGTACAGAACCATTACAGTCTTTCCAGAATGGATAAGGAATTGGGGGCGCCTGGGTGGCTCAGTTGTTGAGCGTCTGCCTTTGGCTCAGGGCGTGATCCTGGCGTTATGGGATCAAGCCCCGCATCGGGCTCCTCCACTGAGAGCCTGCTTCTTCCTCTCCCACTCCCCCTGCCTGTGTTCCCTCTCTCACTGGCTGTCTCTCTCTCCGTCAAATAAATAAATAAAATCTTCAAAAAAAAAAAAAAAAAGGAATTACGCATTAGTGTTTTCCTGATTTTGAAATAACTGTTGTGATATCAGTCTGAACCAGATCTTCACACTTTTTGGTAAGTACTGGTTTTACTCCCATGGTCTTTTGTAAGAAAAACTGCTTCTTAGGGTTGTAGATAGAAAATAGGTAAGCTTCTGGGGCGACTGGGTGGGTCGTTAAGCGTCTGCCTTTGGCTCAGGGCATGATCCCGGGGTCCCGGGATTGAGCCCCGCATCAGGCTTCCTGCTCTGCTGGGAGTCTGCTTCTTCCTCTCCCACTTCCCCTACCTGTGTTCCCTCTCTCGCTGGCTGTCTCTCTCTCTGTCAAATAAATAAAATCTTAAAAAAAAAAAAGAAAAAAAGAAAAAAAAAATATGTAAGCTCCTGATCAAATACGTCTCTAAAATCAGACTATAGGGTAACTGGTTGTCCCTACAACCAATTTGGCTGGTAGGATTTGGTGAGGGAAGTTATAAATTTATTCACACTAAGGAGTTTCACTTCCCTTCTATCTGTGATTAGTCATCCTCTATAGCATTGTGACTTTTCCCTAAAGTTCAGCATTACAAAATCCACATATCTTACCAGTAAGTGTGATCACTAGTTCTTAAACTAATTTTGATAACCACATGCCCTCCTGACTTGCCATAGGGTCACAGGAGAATTTCTGCATGCAACTTTTTTTTTTTTTTTTTAAGTAAACTGTAGGGACACCTGGGTGGCTCAGTCAGTTAAGTGTCTGCCTTCGGCTCAGGTCACAATCCCAGGGTGCTGGGATCAAGTCCCAGGTTGGGCTCCCTGCTCAGCTGGGAGCCTGCTTCGCCCTCTACCCCTCCCCCCTGCTCGTGATTTCTCTCTAACACATAAATAAATAAAATCTAAAAAAATAAAAATAAAAATAAAAAAACTCTATCCCAAATGTGGGGCTTGAACTCACAACCCCAAGATCAAGAGTGCACCTGGGTGGTGCAGTCGGTTAAGTGTCTGACTCCTGGTTTCAGCTCAGTTCCTGATCTCAGGGTTATGATCTCAGGGTCATGAGATGGAGCTCTGAGTTGGGCTCCATGCTCAGCAGGGAGTCTGCTTAAGTCACTCTCCCTCCCCCACTATCTCACTCTCTCCTTCAAATAAATAAATAAATCTTAAAAAAAAAAAAAAAAAAAAAAGTTTCCCATTCCACCCACTGAGCTAGCCAGGCGCCCCATGCATGCAGTGTTACAGGATAAGCATTCTTCCCCAAAGAAACTGCATTCTAAGTCCTCACAGTAAAACCAGACATGCCTAAACCACCTGTTTCTAGATATTTTCTTTGGTTTTCACATACTTAAAGTTAACTTTAAAGGTTTCAAAGCCGTCTCTTAAGGAGGTGCTAGACTTGGAAAGAAAAGAGAATGAAAATTTCAGTTATTTATCATTGCTTAATTAGTTGGTTTTCTTCAAGTTAATTTTTTCTTAAACTTTACACAGTATTTTTTCCCCCTTAGAGGAGAAATAGGAGACCATAAAAAGAACTGTAAGTAGTCGGGTCTGCGTGGCCCATCTTCTATGGCTCCTCCTGGGTCAGGCGTTAAGACTGAAGCTGTTTGCACCACCTCTCCCTGTGATAAGCCTCATTTCCTCAATTCTCCTTGCCAGTCTATGCTACCGGAGGGGGAAACGCGGTGACGATGTAATTTACTTAGAAGTATAAAGAGCAATTTCATTCTCAATACTTTACCCAGTAAGAGCCCTGACGGAAGGGTCACACTACTTTCGCAATTGGAGGCATGACACAGAGGAAACAAATTTTCAAAATCATTCAACTGCTACGCTTCTCCGCTCGTATTACCCTTTGGAATCTGGATAGGCGCCCACGAAGGTATTTCCAAAACTAAAGCTCATGGCTACACACGTGATCTTTGAGCGTATTTTGCACGTGATTGGTCATGTGACCGAAGTTAGGCCAATCAGACTTGATCTCTCCTGGACTGCGAGGGAAGGACGGACTGAGAAGGACGCCACTGGGAGCTGATGCCATCTGGTGGCGGTGCGCGGGACTGCGGCTGAGGTCCGTGGGGCCGTCCTGGCTGCTAAGGCCAACGTCTGTGGTCTTACAAAGGCGTTAATAAAGTCTTTTATTCTGTGGCTTAACCTAAATCCTTCCAAAACCACTCCCCTACCCCTTATATTTGGCAGAATTGGTTTCTATTGCTTGTGACCAAAGATCCTTAATTAAGAAAATATATGCCTTCATGCCCATACAATAGTGTGAAGGATAAAACTAGAAAAACATCAGTTTCTTTCACTTGTCACTACCTTCTGTTATTCACTGTATTTATGATTAGAGGTACATTTAGAAATTCAAGAAGGAAGGAAGCCTTTGAGAGTTGGTACAGAATAATTTATGCAGGAACATGAGTTGGCTGAACCCAACAGTTTTCCAGTCTGTGTGCTCTTAGTATAGCTAAGACCTATATACTAAGCTCCTAAACGAAACCCAGTTCATATCAGGAATAATTTTTATGACCCTTAACCTTGATCTCTCACTACATTCTATCCTTCTTGGTATTTTTTTGAGGGTGGCATGGGGAAGAGGTCCTTAAAAAAAAAAGCTGTATGAACATTATATCTCCAATTTAAATTGTACAATTCAGTAGTTTTTAGTATATTTACAAGGTGGTACAACCCTCACCACTATCTAATTCCAGAACATCCTCATCCCCCTAAAAGAAAGCCCATGCCCACTGGGAGTCACTCTTCATTTCCTCTCCATCTACCTCTGGAAATGGCTAATCTATTTTCTGTCTCAAGGATCTGCCTATTCTGGACATTTCATATACATAACACATACAAGATGTGGCCTCTTGTGTCCTGCTTCTTTGACTTAACATGGTTTCATGGTTCATCCAAGAGGTCTTTTTAAAACACTTAATCAGGACTTCCTCAAATACAAAATACATCTCAACAAAAATACTCTTGCCATATGTAGGGACCCACTGGGATCCTTTAAGATCTTATGAGGCTTTACAACCAACTTTGTACTCTAATGATTTGTTGGGGGGCTGGGGAGTGGAGAAAAGAGGGGAGGAAGAGGAAAAGGAGGGAAGGAAGAGGGAAGGGAGGGAAGGAAGAGGGAAGGGAGGGAGGGAGGGAGGGAAGGAAGGAAGGAAGGAAGGAAGGAAGGAAGGAAGGAAGGAAAGGAGGGAAGGAAGGGAGGGAAGGAGGGAGGGAAAAATGAATGAGTGAATTCTTACAGGAAACAGTCTCCCTAATTAAAACAAAACCCAGAACCTTTTCAGCAGCATGCTGGAGCCATACCTTGGTCTTGTCCCTCTGTCTTATTATCACTCTTTTCCCTCACTTACTTTATAGTGTTTGGCACATAGTAGGCGCTTGATATTTTGTGTAAGGAAGGAATGAAGGAGGTTTGGTGTGAGAAGAGACTCTAGGTGGAGAGAAGGCAGGTGACCAAGCAGCCCTGGTTCTATTCCCTAGAGTTTTCCTAGGACTATGGGCAACATGACCGGTATCATCTTGATGGCCTTCCCCCTCCAACATTCTGGCCCAAGCAGAGTCACCGCTCTCGATCCACTTCCTCCTTCCTCTCTCACCTGGATTGTCTCGAAAGCTCCCTTAAAGTTCTTCCTGCCCACAGTTTTGTCTCCCTCCGATTCATTATCTATATTGGACTGATAGCGATCTTTCCAAACCATGGATATAAACTCATGTCATTAGCTACAATACTTCAGTGTTCCTCATTCCTCTTAGGATCAAGTTCATGCTTCTCCTCTCTGTAACCCTTCTCCTTCCCCTCCTCCTCACCCTCCTATCCTCCTTCTCCTTCTTCCTCTCCCCCTCGTCTCCTTTTTTCTCTCCTTCCCCTTCCTCCACTTCTTCCCTTTCCCCTCATGACTCACAAGGCCTAGCACGATCTGGCCTAGTCTCATCTTTTGCAACTATCCTCATGCCTTCTCCACCTTACCCTTTATAATCCAGATGGATATTGTCTTGGATATGTTGACTCTGAACTACCTAAAACACCTCTAAGTGGGGTGGTCCAGGAGGCATATGGGTATATGGGTCCAAGGCTCAGGACTAGAGCTGGAGATGTGGGTGTCACTACCATACAGAGATAGTCGCTGAGTCTGTGGAAAAGAGTGTTGAGAGTTTGCAGAGGCTCACGGCAGAACACTGAAGGACGCCAGCATTCCTGGAGGGGGCCTCAACCAGGAATGGTCTCTGAAGTATCCAGACTCCTTCATGATCCAGATCGAAAGAACTGGTTTTCCTATTTGCAGTTCATCCTTCCCCATTCAGTTTCTTTGGTAAGGAGATAAAATTCTGAGCCCTGCATCCTTTAATTCAACAATGGCTGTACATTATTACTGAAGCAAGCCCCAGCAGTTCAACAACAAACCAGAGTATTTGACGAGACAGACACTGAAGAGGCCAGTATAACCGAAGTTTGAGAGACAACATTAGGCACCCTAGTTACTCTGACCAGGCGGCAGCACAGATCCTCAAGTGATCCCCATCTGTGTCCCCCATCTGAGCCTCACCCCTGACAGATCACAGCTCCCAGCCTGCTTGGCCCCCATTTATTCTACTCACTGCTTGGGGTGCTCTAATGTTGCCACTTTTGTTCTTCTTTTACTGAAGTATAGTTGACATAAAATGTTATATTAGGGACGCCTGGGTGGCTCAGTCAGTGAAGCGTCTGCCTTTGGCTCAGGTCATACCAGCATCTTGGGGTCCAGCCTAAGTTCTGCTCAGCAGGGAGTCTGTTTCTCCCTCTCCTTCTGCCTGCCACTCCCCCTGCTTGTTCTCCCTCTCTCTCTGACAAACTAATGAATAAAATCTTTTTAATAATGTTATATGCATTTCGGGTGTACGGCAGTGATTGGACAAGTCGGTACACATGCGGTGCTCACAGAGGTGAATGTAGTCACCACACAGTGTTATCACAGTACTGTTGACAAGTTTGTTAGTGTTGCTTCTCACTGTGGCCCAGGCTGTGGAAGGACCAGAAAGGCTAAGGAGGGATTGGGGCAGGGAGGGAGCCATTAAATCATCTCCAGTTCTTACTTGCACTGCTCTCCTGTCAAGTGAAAGCCTAGAAGATTTGTTATTTGGAACATTAGATCTCTGGAATGGTAAGAGTTATACCAAAAAAGGATTCTTCTGCTAAATGATACAGAATTTGAACAAAATTAATTTGAACAAAATTAAGCAAGTCTCTTTAGGTTAAAAAAGAAAAGGAAGAAAATAGATTATGAATTTTTACATATGAGCTACCATCACCTTTATACTTATTCCGTAGTTGAGTTTCTCAGGCTGTTGGCTAAGAAGGGCAAAATGCTTTCTGGGGATATAGACAGATTCATGGTAGTGGTTCCAAGGACAGTGGACTTACATCCTTGAAATCATCAACATTTGTTGATTGTGATTGTTAAAATGGTATTTGTTTCATTTAAAGTGATAAACTATATTTGCATAAGAGATTGATTTTTATCCACTAAACTCGAGATACTCGGCTTCACCAACTTTATTCTGGAGTTTCTGTAGACTCTAATTGGTGTCTGAATTATTATTATTATTACTATTATTATTATTTTAAGTCAGAAAGCACCTAGACCCTTTGTCTGGACTTCTTCCTACAGGCTTATATTTTAATAAGCCTAGCAACTCTAACATTCATTTCTGAAAAGCATAGCAAATGTCATTTTTCTCTATCACTTGTCTGACAGATGGGTCTTCCCCATAAGTGTTTGACCACCAGGTGGGACCCCAGCGGAAATCCCAATAGGGCGTTGTCTTCAGATATGCAGTTTTCTGATGACTCTTAGATTTAGGAGGATACCTAGAGATTAACTAATCCTGTGCCCCCTCAATATAGAGATTAAGAAATTGAGGACTAGAGAGTTGAATTACCTGCGGTCAGCCAACAAGTCAGAGGCAGAACCAAGGCTACAATCAAAGGTTTGCTGTTTTTCCTATACTGCCTCTCCTTTTTTCACTTTATTGTGGGAGAATATACATAACAAAATATACTGCCTTAGCTGTTTTTAAGCATATAGTTCAGTGGCATTAAGGACATTCACCATCACCACCATCCATCTCCCAAAGCTTCCATTATCCCAAACACACTCTGTACCCATTAAGTAATTACTCCCATTTCTCCTCTCCGCCAAGCCCCAGGAGCCACGGTTCTTTCTGTCTCTCTGTATTTGACTAGTCTAGGCACCTCGTACAAGCGAAATCATCGGGTATCTGTCCTTTTGTGTCTGAATTATTTCACCTGGCGTCATGTCTTCAAGGTGCGTCCATGTTAGAGCCTGGATCAGAATCATCTGAGACAGCTCAGATCATACAGAATGTATTACAATAGGGCACATAGCATTCTTTTTTAAGGCTGAACAACATTTCACTGTACGTATATGCCACATTTGCTTTATCTTTTCATCTGTCAATGGACTTTTGGGATTTTCCATCTTTTGACTGCAGTGAATGATGCTCCCCTGAAACAAATATCTGTTGAAGTCCCTGCTTCCAATTATTTTGGGTAATTGAGGGATCATATGATAATTCTCTGTTTAATTTTTTGAGAAACCACCATACTGTTTCCCACAGCAGCTGCATCAATTTACACTTCCTCGCTTTATTTTTTTGTGTACAGTAGAAGGAGTACTGGATGGGAAGTTGCCAACCCACCCCCGGGATTGATGAGCTGTGTAATATTGGCTAAGCTGCTCCACCACTCAAACCCTGCTTCCCCAGTCAGGGAGAGAGAAAATGACCTTTGGCATGCCAGCTTCACAGAATTGCTGTAAGAACTCAGCCAAATGAGATATACAGAATGCTTTATAAATAAAAACATTATTTAATAAAAGTTACCATTAGTCATTTATACTAAATTTGAGTCCAATCCAATGTCGAGGGAGAAAACCATACGCTATTAAGGAAGGGACTCATTAAAGAAATTTAATATCCAACAGAGACTTTGATCCAAAGGTCTTTTTTTCTGAAACCTAGGTGGTCTGCCCTAAACAGAGAGCACCGTGGCTGGGAGCAGTCACAGCCAGCTTGGGAGGAGCCGAGGGAAGGGCAAATCAGCGTGTCACAAAGCAGCCATGGGTCCATCAGCTGCTTCGGTTTGAAGGTCTGCCATCCACTGTTTTATTAGAGGCATTGAGAATTGTGTTTCTAATTTTCTATAAACACATCATTGCTAGGACAATGTGGCTTATTCCCTTTGATAATAAGAGTTGCTGAAATACGTCCAACAAATTTTTGTGTCTGAAGTTAAATCACGGGCTTCATCTTACTTATACAGATTACACAACGGGCTCCCAAGGAGAAAACGAAAGCTATCTACTGGCTTTTGGATACAGGGACGCCCTTTGGATTTTTGGATTTTAAGTATTAAATTTACTCTTTATCACAAATCAACTGTACAAACACTGATTTTGTAACCACTGTAAAGGATGCAACAAAAATAAGAAGAGTAGAGTCCTACTCTTAATGTGATCGAAGTCAGAATTGAAGATCCCAAAAGACTGATACAATGTTGCTAGACTTTATAACTAATGACAGAATTATTTTCAGTCTTTATGTTCACATACTAATGCTACTGTACATAGAGGACATCCTCTGGAAAGATTTTCTTCCTATTTTAAACACACTTAAAATTCTTCTGCCAACACTTTTTTGTGCCTAACTTAAATAGTATCACATTTTTTAAGACCATTAAAGGCCTGGTATATTTTTATGATGTCAAGCCAAGCTATTCAACTATTAAACAGAAAAGGTTATTGGGCCTAGAGCGTACCTGGTCATTTTGGTCAGGAAAGGAACTCTTCTCTTTGGCTCCAAAGTCTTATGGTAGGGACAGAGACACAAAATCAGTGATTTCTGAATCTGGTACCAAGGAGGGGTAAGGAGACCGCCAGGATAAGATTAAGGTGAGACTGAAGCACAGTGAAAAAGGGTGAATCCTGGGCAGAAAAATAACTGCCAAGAGAAATGGGGCCAGAGAATAGAAAGCAGGCACCCACTCGAGGTAGCAATTCCTTCTGAGATATCCCTCCAAAAATTATACTCTAGCATCTAAAAAGGAGGGCTCACTGCTTTGTAAAGCTCTGCATTCCGTATTAGACAGCCCTAGTTATTTTATTATATTTTATTTTATTTTAATTTTATTTTATTTTCATCATGTTAACTGTACTCTTTAATCCCCAACACCTATTTCACCCATCCCTCCACCCACCTCCCCTCTGGTAACCATCAGTTTGTTCTCTACAGTTAAGAGTCTTGTTTCTTGATTTGTTCCTCTTTCTTGTCCCTTTTGCTCATTTGTTTTGTTTCTTAAATTCCACATATGATGAGATCATATGGTATTTGTCTCTCTGATTGATGTATTTCGCTTAGCATTATACTCTCTAGTTCCATCCATGTTGTTGGGAGACAGCTCTATTTTTTTTAGATGTTCTTTAATTTAGTATTCAGCAACAAGAGAGATAGTAAATAATAAATCACGGTCCAGCCTTATGTTGGAATACTATTCAGCCAACATAAATGATGCTGCTATAAAAGAATATAGAAATAATACTTGTTGATTTAGGGAAATGCTTATAATACATTGTTATATGTACCTCAAGACCCTGGTTCGGGGTGTGTGTGTGTGTGTGTGTGTGTGTGTAGACAATGGAAAGATAGACACTGAACCGTGAACAGTGTTTATTTCTGGGTAGCAGGAGCATGGATGATTTTTATCTTCTCCTTTATGCTTTTTTGCATTTTTAAAAATTGGATTTTACCACTAAAACCCTCCTCTCAAATGATCTCTGGTGCTGGCTTCTCACAGAGCAGCCACATAAGCCTCCAAAGACCTTCATTAAAGAATGAAGAAGGTAGAAGAAAATGAAGGAAGAAGGCATCTTGTGCTCGGGTCTGCAGAGATAAACAGAGAGGGTGTCTCTGGAGCCCCTTTGGGTGCACACGCCTCTCCCCTATTCTCTGCTTGCATCGGCCCTCGCTGGTGAAGCAGGCAGGCGTGCTGGGACACGCTGCAGGTTGGCTTTGCTTTCCGAGAGGAACCATTCTGCTCTGGTGAGTCCCAGAAAGTTCCCAACTTCCCCTGCTCAGCTAAATCCTTTTATTCTCTCTGCGGATGAAATGGTAGACCCCTGCTGGGTGGAGAATACCAAAACTCTGATAAAATGTCCTTAATATGCACTGAAGAGAATATCATAATGTTTGTGATGACAGTTTGCCCTAAATTGGCCCATGCTGTCTGGGTGTGGTCAATAAGGCCCAGAAAGGCCTTGAAGTGTCCAAAGAGCAGAGACAGGGGATTCACTTACACAGTTCAAGGGCTTCACACACTGGCTTCTATGGCCCTTTGTTTTTGTTTTGTTTTGTTTTTAAAGATTTTATTTATTTATTTGACAGAGAGAGAGACAGCCAGCGAGAGAGGGAACACAAGCAGGGGGAGTGGGAGAGGAAGAAGCAGGCTCCCAGTGAAGGGCCTGATGCGGGGCTTGATCCCAGCACTCCGGGATCATGCCCTGAGCCAAAGGCAGATGCTTAACAACTGAGCCACCCAGGCGCCCCTATGGCCCTTTGTTTTATGCTGCTCAATGTCTCTGTGAGCCCTAGAGAGTGAGAGCCCCATCTTCATGCAGCCAGACAACCTGTTTGGATTTCTAACCCACACTTGAAGGTCTCAGAACTCCAGCAGAACTCCCTAAGAAAATACTACTGCAGTTTTAATGTATTTTTAAATATTAAAAAAAAAAAAACCCAAACCAAAAGAACCCCAAAGCTTTTGTTATGTTAAGTGTAATAAAATATAAATGTACCAACTTATCAACACAAATAGATCAGACCAAACAATACCAAATAAAGCAGAGAAAAAAAAAACCCTTTTTAGAAGCTAAAAAAGTTCTGTGGTATAATTTCTTAACTTGATCATTCTATTTTTAAACTTTCACACTCATTAAAAAAGTTTGAAGCAGAGTATCATATTAACACAACTTTATTGCTAACTGAAGAGTCCCAATACTTTAAATCATTGTCCTTTCCATCCTGAGGAAGAGAAATGAAAGAGAACAGTTGCCCAAACCAACCTTCTTAGCATCTTGAAGCAAACACTCAACTCACTTTCTATCTTGTCCTTTTAAAGTGGGAGTACGGATGGTTCCATCATTCCCTCTCCTCTCTTGCATTAACATAACTCCATCATTTCTACTGATCACGTCGAGTCTTACTACAGTATTTGTCCTAGCTTATCTATTTCTCCTCCTGAAGACAGGGATCACATCGGAACAGATGGAGCAATGTAGGACCATGCCCCAGCAAATTGGAAGTGATACCCCACAGGCAATGGTGCCGCTGGTCAGAGCCCTGGGTAATGCACATCCCAGACACCAGCATATTTGTGTAAGAGTAAACACCTTGGGTAAAGAATCGATCCATCCCACAGCATCTAGGTAAACAGCTGAAATGAATTTTCAGCTGAGTTTTCACAAAGCTTTTTGCAAGTTTTTTTGCCTTTGTTACATTATGAAGACAATGCAGGTTAACTTATCATGGACAATCACATCCGTTCTCTGCACCACTTTGCCCACAGAAACCCAGCCCAATATGGTAACTGGAAAAATTCTGCACCGCGCATTTTCCCTTGAAAAATAAAGAAAACAATGATTCTGCCATACTCGGAGAAGAAAGGCAGAGCCATTCCCCAAGGCCCTCAGAAAGCCATCTGGCTGCAATCTTTCCCGGAGTTTTCTGGCCCAGAGACAAAGCACATTTATATGGGATGGATCAACACTGTCACCCAGCGGACAGACAGCAAGGCGGGCTGAGGCTGAGCCTTGCTCTTTGCTTGGCAGCCAGCGTTTGAATAGGAACCTATTTGTCATCGGTGATCACATATTCTCTTATAGGGAACTGGGAGGATCTCAGCTGACAAGACTTTGATCTGGGATGCGTGCAGCTTAAGGAGGACATACATTTTTATTGTGCCTATGTTTTTTTTTTTAAACCACCAGTAAATTTATAGGAAGCATAGACTATATAACCAACCAAGCAAGTCTGCCAAGACTCACAGGATCAAATAAATAGGCTTGCAGAAGCAGGGAGGTATTTGATTACCTGCCAGGTATGTGGGAAGATTTCTCTACCAGAGAATAAGACTTATTGTTCATTGTTCATAGTGACAGTGGATGTGTATTTTGAAAACTAAAGATTTATTTTTTGGGGGGGTGCATATGTGGATTGAAATCTGAGGTTATTCACTTTACTAGAATGATATCAGTAGATGAAATATTCTTGCTATCTCTCTTTTATATATATCTCAAAAGACAGGCATGGATGCAGCCTCTGCCCCATCTCATTCCTCCTAAGCCTCTTTATTATTATTATTTTTAGTCTTTTATTATTATTGCTATTATTTGAGAGAGAGAGAGAAAAATGGGGAGGGGGGCAGAGGGAGAGGAACAGGGAGAGGGAGATAGAGTCTCAAGCAGACTCCCCACCGAGCACGGAACCCGAGGACGGGATTGATCTCACAACTCCAAGACCACAACCTGAGCCGAAACCACGACCTGAGCTGAAACAAAGAGTTGGACCCTTAACCAACTGTGCTGCCAGGAGCCCCAAGCCTCTTCAGTCTTAACTGTCATTCAACACTCTCAACAAACAGGCTTACTTTTCTATTAAGGTGAAAGGCTCTTTGCCTTAAGCCTTTCTTGATAAATGTACCTTTAGATTAGTTTCTCCCCAGCTGGGACTCATCCACAAACTGAAAGCACTCATCTGGCATCACTTTACACTTCTGCGGTACTGGGGGGCTGAGACTCACCTGGTAGCAGCGTCTGTAGCATCTCAATTAAAAGTGAAGTCTCCGCGCATTGGAGGGAAATCTGGGTTTGAATCCTAACCCCACCACATGCTAGCTAGCTCCTTGCCTTGGACAGGTTACTTAATTTCCCTAAGCTTTAGTTTCCATCTCTGTTATCAGGGATAATATTAGCACCTACCCCCTCACAGGTTAATCCCTGCTGTGGGGATTTAGGTAGGAAAATACAGATGAATAACAGCACAGTGCCGGGGCGCCTTGTAACAGCTCAATGAACATTAGTGTTAGCATTATCACAGCAGTCACTCTAACTATTCCTAAAGTGCAATTTTTATAAAGTTTCTCTAGAGTAGCAGATGAAACCATGATATTTTTTAGATAGAAGGACCCTGAGAGGGCATCCAGTCATTGCTCTTCATTAAAATCATCCAGGGAAGCATGCATTTATTTATTTACATTTTTAAGAATTATTTACTTATTTATTTAAGAGGGAGAGAGAGCACGAATGAGCGAGTGAGCATGGGAAGGGGCAGAGAGAAATTTTAGCTGACTCTCCACTGAGCATGGAGCCGGATGCGGGACTTAATCTCATGACTCTGAGATCACCACCTGAGCCAAAATGAAGAGTTGGACGTTTAACAGACTGAGCCACCCAGGGGTCCCTCCAGGGAAGCTTTTAAAAAACACTGAAATCCCCAATAGCCAGATGAAAGAATATTTATTATATGAATCCTTTTAGATGAATTCTAGAAAAAGCAAACCTAATCTATAGGGACAGAAAGCAGATCAGGGATTGCCTGGGGATGAAGTTGGAAGGAAAGGGCTGAAGGAAACTTTCTGGGGTGGGGGAAATACTTTCTGTCCTTTTTTTAAAATTTTTTTTAAAGATTTTATTTATTTATCTGAGAGAGAGAGCACAGGAGGGGAAGCGGAAGATGGAGAAGTAGGCTCCCCACTGTGCAGGGAGCAGAACGCAGGGCTCCATCATGACCTGAGCCAAAGGCAGATGCTTAACGACTGAGCCATCCAGGTGCCCCTTTATTTCCTATCTTGATTGTGGAGGTAGTTACATGAGTATGCACATTTGTCAAAAGTTTTTGAAATTGTACAATAAAGTGAGTGCATTGTATTATATGTAAAATGTAATAAAGTTGATGTAAAGCGATGCTGAGTCTCATCCACAGGAATTCTGATTTAACTGTTCTAGGGTGAGGCTCAGAAATCATTTTTTCATGCAGCTAAGGCAAGAGCCAGTGGTGAGAGCCACCGATCTAATCCAGTCCTCTCCACCTCCAGATGAGATCAATCCAAATATATACAGCTGGTTATAGTGGAAGGTGTAGGACTAAAAACTGGGTCTCCAGGGGCGCCTGGGTAGCGAAGTCAGTTAAGCACCGGAATCTTGATTTTGGCTCAGGTCTTGATCTCAGAGTTCTGAAACTGAGCTCTGCGTTGGGCTCCACATCGGGCTCCATGCTGGGCATGGTGCCTGCTTGAGATTCTCTCTCTCCCTTTGCCTCCTCCACCCCCCACCCCTGCCCCATGTGTGTGTGTGTGTGTGTGTGTGTGTGCGCGTGTGCGCGCTCTCTCTCTCTCAAAAAACAACAAACAACAAAACCAGGTCTCCAGATTTCTTGTTTTCCTAGCTTTTCCTTCTTACCTTTACTAATAACACTGCTTCTCCTTGAACTCCCCTCTCCTTTTTACCTCTCTTTATGGAAACCCCTTCAAGATTCAGCTCACATCTCATAACTCTCAGGAAGCCATAGACTGTAACTCTCTGCCCTTGAACTAGGAGCTCCTTGGCAGGAGAGGCTGTGGCTTTTTTTTTTTTTTTTCCTCAGAACTAATATTATGCTTGGCACAGGACAGATATTCCACACACATTTGTTGAACTGAAAAATTGGTGGAAGGGAATTAACATTTAATAAGTACCCACGATGTGCCAGGAATTGAAATGAGCACTTTATGCATGTTATCTCACTGAATTTTTACGATTTTATGAGTTGGTTATCATTTTCCGTTTTTGTAAGCGGGGGAAATAGGCTCAGAGAGGCTTAGTAATTTGCTGAAGGTCACACAGCAAGCACGTAGTAGAACCAAGGTCTGGACTCAGGTGTGTTGATTGTCACAGTTCATACTAGGCTGTCTCAGTCATAGTAGTTACTCTATTCAGTCTTCAAATTCGGATATTATGTATCCTATCCCCTCAATTAGGTTATAAGCTTCTTAAAAGCAAGAATTAAATTTTAGCATTTATAATCCCACGTCAACTCATGAGGTAGAAGATTTGATCACCTCAGTGTTAAGAGAGTATTCAGTTTTTAACCCATTAGAGAAATTGTAACGATAATCCAACAGTTAGAAGAATATCCACAGCTTTAACCTGCACTTATAGTGTAGTCAAGGGGGTACCGCAGAGGGTTGTGATTCGAGCTTATCTATTTCTTCATTCTCTCCTTTCTTTTTTATGAATAATCTCTAAGTCATGCAAGCACCATACACCACATCATTCACATATAACAACACAGTAGGTTGGTTAAAACGGTCATATATCTCAAAGCACGTACCAAAAAAATTCCTGGAATGACATTGTGCCTTTGAACCAGAAGCGGACAACAGCCACCAGTAAGTTTACATGCAGAGGTGATGTTGTATTTGAGCAATCGAAAGGGATCTGAACAACTCTACAAAAGCAAAAAGTTGTAAAGACATTAAATCCCAGGTAACAAATCCCTTGTTTCATTCAGCAGTATTTACATCTCTGAGCCAACAATTCTAGACCCTATTCTTACCACTTCATTAGGAATACCTTCTTCATAAATTTATCAAAGACCTCTGTATTGCCAAGGCTAGTGGACATTTTAATGTTTCTTCTATTTCTTGACCTCTTTGAGGCATTTGCAATTACTAAACAGTCCTTCTTCTCAAACTCTCTCCTGTGCTTCTGTGGTCCCACTCCTCTGTTTTCTTTCTGTTTCTCTATCTCTTCCATCCTCGTCTTTGTCAAGCACAATTTTTCCTCTACTTGACCTCTAAATATCTAAAATCTCTAATCTTGCCTTCTGCTATTCACTCTCTTCACATACCCCTTGGGTAACCCATACTTTTAGCTACTATTTCTGTGTACCAAATGTTTTCCAAAGCTAGTGCTCTCCTCTGAGTATCAGACTTGTGGGTTGAATTGCCTACCTCTTGATGTCTGCATTTTGATGGTACCTCCAACTCAACATACCCAATCTGAATTTTTCATCTTTCTCTTCATTCTTTTTTTGTTTTGTTTTTATGTTAAGGAAGATCTATGCCCAATGTGGGGCTTAAACGCATGACCCGAAATCAAGAGTCCCATGCTCTACTGACTGAGCCAGCCAGGCACCGTTCTTCAAACATTCTTATGGTGGATTAAAGATGTCTGTAAATTCTTTACCACTCTACCTATCGAGAGATGGAAGCCTACTTCCACTCCCCTTGAATCTGGGCTGGCCCTGTGATAGGCTTTGACCAAGACAGCATAACTTTTGAGGCCAGGCCTTAAGAGGTCTCCAGGTTCCATCTTCACCTCTTGGAACATTCCTTTTCAAAACACGGACATCATGTTGTGAGGAAACCTGACTAACTCTTAGAAAGCCAGGCCCTCATGAGGAGAACAGAGTCTCCTGGCCGATAGCCATTGCTGAGTTCCTAAATCGCAGCAGTACCACCTGCCAGCCATTTGAACGAGGCTTTTCTTGAATCCTCCAGCTGTATTCAAACTGGCCCAGCCAATGCTGTGTGACGCATAGTCAGGTCATCCCTGCTAGCCCTGACAGGTCATGAGCAAACATGTAGTTGCTGTTCTAGGATCGTAAGTTTTGGGGGTGTTTGTGATGTAGAAATAGATAACAGATATTTCTTATCCTCATCCTTCTCAATTCCCAACCTCAAAAAATGGTACTGCTCTTCTTCTAACTATGCAAACAAGAAGCTGGGAGACATCTTAAACTCTTCCCTCACTCAATGTATCGAACCTTACAGAGTCTCGCTTCTCACTACCACTCAGACTCAGCATCCTTTTCCACTCCCACGGCCACTGCCTGACCATTTCTCACCCAGGTAAATGCGATACAAGGTCTGTCATTCCGATTTTTTCTGGAACATTCTGTCAAAACGATCCTTCTAAAATACAAAAACTCTTCATGTCACCTCTCTGCTTAAAATCCTTTAATGACTCCTCTTCCTTTTCAAGAAGAGTTGGGGTTCTTTATTGAACTTCACAGTTAGGCTTCTGCTACCTTCATTAGCTAACTCCGTCAATGTGCACACCACAATACTGATGCCTTTCCCACCTCCCAGGTTCATCCTGCAACTTGATATCCTCTTGCCTTCCAATATGCAGTTTTCCAACATGCCTTACAAAATGCAGTTTGTGGGAAATACTCAGTTAATTCTTACTAGTCTTACAAGTCTTACTAGTCCTACAAGCCACTTCTTGCCTGTTGATACTTCTGACCCAGTCACTCGTGACTGTTCTCTGGATTGTCTTTTCCTTGAGGTCACGATCAGGGTCTAATTCTTCAGGCTAAAGAAACATTCACTCATTTGTTGGTTCATTTATTCACTTGACAAATATGTTTTAGATGTTAACCATGTACTCAGCCCTGGGATAGGCACTAGGGCTATAGTGGTGAACAAGACAGGGTCTTGCCATCAAGAGGCTTCCAGCTGTGGGCAGAGGAAGCTGGCTTCAGGGCAGGCTGGAAGGGTGGGGCTGCCACTCCCAGAACCAGTGCTCCCCGTGCTCCCAGAACCCACCCCATAGCCCCTGTGGCTCAGGCTACCCTTCTAGGAGCTTTGTCTACACCCATCATGCTTCCACCAGAGTATCTGGTGAATTCTCATTGCTGTCCAGCTTCCAAGTGCAGCTTAACAATTTCAGCCTCCCAGTTCCCTGGTTAGGTGGAATGAAAGAGAATGAAGAGGGAGCCAAGACCCTGGTCTGACCAGGCCACCCTTTTGATGAAGACGAGTTCTCAGGTGAATCTTCCTCATTCTTATTCATATTCCCTTTAGGGTTTCTGGTATGAGAACATTCCCTTCATTTTTATGATCTAAAAAAGAATCTAGGGTACCCTGGGGTACCCAGCCAATTATACCTGCATTCTCTTTCTTCACCATTCAAAGTTACAAAATGACATGTCACTTTCCAGCAAGGTTGCTATCAATTCTGCTAGATGAAATATTTCCTTCATTAAAACTTACATTTTAAATTTGTTTATATCCTGCCTTTTTAGCAAAAGACCAGAGGTGGTTTATAGGAAGTAAGAATAGTATCAGAGAAAATTATAAATTAAAAAATATATATATGATGAGAAAATTTCAGTATAAAAAGAAGCTCTGGATCCAAAAGAAGAAATGGATTTCAGATAAGTGCTCCATAAGTTCTTACTCTATTGTTATAATTCAGTTTAAAACTTTGCTCTGTACTTCCAGGCAATGTGAAAAGAGAAACCCAGTTGGGCACCAAAAATCTCATTACCGGGGAAGAGGAAACATACTGGATCCTCATGGGAAGTAAAGCTTCTCATTCAGAGAGACAATTTTCACATCAGGCTTCATATAGGGGACGCTAGGCCTGGAGAATATAATGTAACATCCTTCAAAAGAAGCTTGGGACTATTTAGGGCAACGTCTTAAAAGACCACTCAGTGGAAGTGTCTTTGCAAGGGGCGACATGGCCCAAGCCCTCGGCTCCCACATGCTTCAACCTGAAGAACAAGACCCAGACTCTGCAAAGTTCTTTAATAAATCCCCTGGGGCTCTCACTGGGGTTGGAACAGGGAACTGGGCAGTCAGGGTGGGAAGAGCCTCCCTGGGAGGAGGACCTCAAAGTCACACTAAAGGACTTGGACTTGGCCTGAAAGGAAGTCCTTAGAAGACTGTCAGCAGGAGAATGATGCAGTCATGTCCGTATATTAAAAAGAACACCCAGCAAAGTGTAGCAAATATCAGAGGCACCAAGACAAGAGGCAGGAAAACTCATCAGAGAGGTCACTGGAGAGAATCAAATGGGAGGTGATGAAGGCCTGAAATAGGCAGAAGCAGTGGGATCGGAAAAAAAGGTCGAATGGGAAAAAATGTCACAGTGATAGAATCAACTTGGCTTAGAGAATACTCATTAAATGTGTTGAGGGTAAAGGCTATCGTGGGGAAAAGGCTTCATGAGTTACTACTCAGGTCAGCTGGTTGTGGTTGCTTGCAGTGCAGTCAGGAAAAGGAGTTTAGGGCCCAGTCTAGGCTCGGTTGAAAAGGATACTGGATTAGTAGTGTCTGTCACGGGGGCAGAATGTGAGGATGCTGGCATGCCTGGTATTTACCATTCCTATTCTCTGGGAAAAGAAGCACAATGTACGGTCTGTTTCAAAATGTGCACACTGTAATTCCATGCATACGAAGATCTAAAACAGACAAAACTAATTTATGGTGATGGAAATCAGAAGAGTGGTTACCAGGTTACTAACTGAAAAGGGCAAGAGGGACCTTTTTTAGGCCCGGGAATATTCTGTACCTTGATCTGGGTGGTTATTATATAGATGTACACATACATAAACATTCATTAAGCTATATGCCCTTAAGATTTGTGACCTTTATTATATGAAGTCATACCTCAATTTAAAAAGCAGGGGAGAAATTCCTCCATGGCCCCTTGTGTGGCCGAGGAAATGTATTAAGATGTAACCTGCAAGTAAACATTATTCACAATTTGTCTTAATACACACGATACTCACCTGAATGCAAGGCATGCTTTTAGATCTGTTCAGTTTCCTGTACACTTTGGCCATTTCTTTTGTAGTCTTGTCCATTTTGCTAGCTGAGAACACGTGGACTATAATGAGCTGATCCATGGAGGACAGCTGGTGGCTTATAAGGTGATCATACTCCAGGTCTGTCACTTCAGGGATGTTGTAAGTGCTACATTGGCATGTGCCCCCTTCCTGCCCACACAATGTCCTCCTGAGGACCACAGGACAGAGCAGCTGGGAAGCAAACCATGCATCCTTGCTCTTAATGGGAGGAGGAGGAAACCTAAAAATGTAATGGTTAGAAATCATGTTTAAAGAACTGAAAGGACAGGGGCGCTTGGGTGGCTCAGTCAGTTAAGCATCCGACTCTTGGTTTCAGCTCAGGTCATGATCTTGGGGTCCTGGGAATTGAGCCCCATATCAGGCTCTGTGCTCAGCTGGGAGTCTGCTTATTGCCCTCTCCCTCTGCCCTTCCCCTGCTCACACTACCCCTCTCTCTCTCAAATAAATAAATAAATCTAAAAAAAAAAAAAAAGAACTGAAAGAACAGAAAAAATATCACTTTAGAAGAAACCAAAGTGGCTACTTTGGTAAAGCATTTATTTTTTAAAAAGATTTTATTTATTTATTTGACAGAGATAGAGACAGCCAGCGAGAGAGGGAACACAAGCAGGGGGAGTGGGAGAGGAAGAAGCAGGCTCATAATGGAGGAGCCTGATGTGGGGCTCGATCCCATGACCCCATGACGCCGGGATCACGCCCTGAGCCGAAGGCAGACGCTTAACTGCTGTGCCACCCAGGCGCCCTTTGGTAAAGCATTTAAATTTAATTCTGGACAGAACTTCATGTGCCAACATGCTAAAATACTTGTCAATGCATTAAAAGAGTTGAATGTAAACCTTTTCAGTCACATAAGCACCTGTGGCTCTGAAACAAACATAAGTTAAATGGTCAGAGGACTTAATAATTCCAAATGACTGCAAGTAATTGACCAGTAGGAATGAGACTTAAAGCGTTAATTGCAGTTTAACAAATGCAAGAAGAATGCATTGAGGTGGGTCTATAAGATACTCACTTTATTCCATCTCACAAATGGGGAAAACCAAGGCTCAGGAAATTCAATAATTTGTCAGTAGTAACTGACAAAGTGGAACTTGAACCCATGTGTATTTTTTTTTAAAGATTTTATTTATTTATGTGACAGACAGCCAGCGAGAGAGAACACAGCAGGGGAGTGGGAGGAGAAGAAGCAGGCTCCCAGCGGAGGAGCCCGGGGTGGGACTCAATCCCAGAACGCCGGGATCACGCCCTGAGCCCAAGGCAGACGCTTAACGACTGTACTACCCAGGCACCCCTTGAACCCATGTGTATTTTTTTTCTATTACAATGTCCCACTGACTGGTGATGAAACACCTACTGCATACTTTTGAGCTGATTTATGCCTATTAACAGACTGGATAAACCATGTAACCTAATAGCCAGAATGGAAATCGGAAAGCTAAATTTGGATCTGTCTTCTATCCACTCACTAACTCTCAACATGACCGTAAATCTTCTGGCTTCTTTATGACTCAGTATTAACATCTGTAATGTAGGGATAAGTTCATGCTTCCACAAAACTTCTAGGGAGGTTATAGGGCTTATAAAACCAAACTTTGTGAATTTTAATTACGCTTAAAGAATTTTTATGTGATGCTGAAATTTGTTAAATAATTAAGTTACTTAAAACTGGCATTCCTTGGGTAGCTAGAAGAGTATTTTTTAATTATCATTAGAATATTTGGTATTGGCTTCATTTTCTTTATGCTGTAACTGAGGAACTTAGTTAATGTGATAAATGCCCAGTTATGTTTGTTGAAGTTGTGCTTTTCTAAATGTCTTGATGCCTTCCCTTGGTAGAAGCACATTTCTGAGAAATGATGATTCTATACTTCCTTGTGATAAGGAAACCCACACATGTAAATATAATGTTATTTCAGTTCTCACCTTTATGCTCTAGTAGATCTATTTTCAACATCTTTTTTTCCCCCTTTCTTGTCATTATGTTTATTAGTGAATTTAGATACAGGCCCACTCAGAAATGGATCTTGTTTTTTGGAAAGAGAGGCAAATAATTTCCATAGAACACTGTTGCTCTGAAACCTTCAGATTCTGAGTAGTTCTGTATTCATTATAGTAAAAGTTTATATGTGTGTGTGCATCAGTGTGTGCATGTGGTAGACTAGTTTACATATTAGAGAAGAAGAAAAGAATAGCTTTGTACACACCACCCAGCTTTATCAGATTTTAGTATTTTACTACATTTCCTATATATTTATATATTTTTTCATTATTATAATTTCAGATACAACTTACAGCCCCAAGGACTCCTCCTGATTTCACCCAACTTTTTTACCCTGAATTTGATGTATGCCATTCTCATGTATGTTACACAATGTCCTAATCCATAATCGATCAGGGTTAAGGTTTTTAGCTGAGAGCAACAGAAACAAACTGGCTAATTTAAGCAAAGAAACTAAAATAAAGGAATGAAACAAAAGAACTCAGAAAATCCTTGGAAAGGTGGAAGAAATAGGCTTGCGGGGTCCTCTGACGGGGAAAATGTCCCAAGTCGTGCTGTAAAACTTGACCACTAGGGGCGCCACAGCCAGATTTCAAGATCTGGATCCTGCGGACCCAGAACACTGCTGTGAGAACTTCAGCCACCAAAGCCTCTGGGAGCCCTGTGCAGAGGACACCCCTCCCTGCCCAGAGCAGCCCCTGCTGTATGGTGCTAACATAATATAATACAAAAACATTTAAAAAAAAAAAAAAAAGAAAAGAAAAGAAAACCTGGGGCAGGCTCATCAGACTGGTGGGTCATGTGCCTGGGCCCTCGCTTCAGAAGGGACTGGGAAAGCAAAAATCTGGCATTTTTGTCATCTATAGTGGAGGTGCACTCTCCCTTGGCAAGTAGGAGAGTCCCCAGATACAGAAAATGGGTTCAGATGCTGGATGGTCAAAACAAATGGCAGTTGTCCACAACAAAAAAATACATACAACCTCTTGGTTATGGAAATTTAGGTAGTTTCCTTTTTTTTTTTTTTTAAGATTTATTTACTTATTTTAGAGAGAAAGAAAGGGAGTGAGCATGAGGGGGGAGAGGGGCAAAGGGAGGAGGAGAGAGAGAGAATCCCAAGCAGACTCCCTGCTGAGCACAGAGCCCAGCGCAGGGCTTGATTCTACCACCCATGAGATCATGATCTGAGCTGAAATCACAAGTCAGATGCTCAATCGGCTGAGCCACCCAGGAGCCCTTGGTAGTTTCCTATTTTTAACTATTGCAAACTGCTGCAATGAAATTTTTGTATGTTTCCTTCTTTTGTATATAAGACTTTTATTTTAATATTGTTAAAATTATAAACCCTCTCCCTTATGTTTGTGTTTTTTGGTGTGTGTTTGGTTTAAGAATTTAGTTTCTATCTTACGCCAATGAAAATATTCTCCTTATGTTTTCTTCTAAATATTTTAATATTTGGCTTTTTATATTTAGCTCTTTAATCTGCCTGCAGTTTGTGATGGGAAGTAGAAATCTAAGATAGGTGGTGGATTGATAACCAGTTGTCCCACCACCATTGATTGAATAATCTATCCTTTCCTCACTGGTTCCTATTTCTATTTCTGTCGTATATCAAATTTCCATATGGTCTGGGTCTGACTGGGGCTCTCTATTCTGTTCCATTGATCTAAATAGCCTGGTGCCAATACCACACTATCTTAGTTACTATTACTTCCTAAAAGATCTTGAAATCTGGTAAGGCAAATCCTTCTGCTTTGTTTTTCCTCTTCAAATATATTAATGCTACTTCTAGAGTTAGCTATCTTATACCCCAAAGAGCACGTGATTTAAAAAAACAAACAACTTTGAGCATGTATGATTTGGTAGACAATATGAGTGATAAGGGGACAAGAGACCTAAGAATACCACCTTTGCCAGTGGCTGGACAGTAGCAGAGAGCTCTGAGAGCAGGACAGTTACCATCAAATAAATCAGGCATGTTTGGAATGAAGATTCTGATATCCACTCTGTGAAGAACAGGCTGCTAGAGGTCCCAGCCCCAGTAACACCTTCTTGTTTCCCCATGACCACTTACTCTTCACCTCCACCTTTGTCTACGGAAGCCTATCACAGGTAAATACAGAACATACCAACATCAGGGCCTCTGAAGAGGCACTCTGAGCATCCCTGAGAAATTCCAATGTGTCAGCTAGTGTGCCTATCAACCAGGACTAAGACAAGCTGCTCGCTGGCCTGGAGACTTGATTTGCAATGTTCCTAATATTCATGGGGCAGGAGGCCACCCCACCATAATTGGACCGGATTCTGAAAGTGAAACCTTGGGGTTCTGGGTAGTGGCAACTGAAAACCAACTAGGCAGGGAGGGGTAAACAGAGAGACAGACAGACACACACACACACAATGCACACACTCAAAGTACGCTCAACACACAGAAAGAGGAAACACTTTCCACTCAAGATGAGCATGAGCCTAGAATCAAAAATTCCAAAACATACCAAGAAAACTAATTCTAACAAAGATAACCCACAAAATCAATAGTCAAAAGATGGATTTGATCTAGATAAAATTAAAATAATAGAGCAAATCTAAAAAGTACTTAAAAACAGGTATGTTTAAAATCCTCAGGGTGAATAACGATGGAAAAAATAATTGAAAAAAAAGAATTCAAAGATATTTAGTTAAGATAGAGTGGATTGAACACACTCAGGTTTACTTCAACTTTGCTACAACCTTACTTAAATGACTGTAAAAACCTACACAGCCTATTACATCACATGTTATATTGATTAGAATGCCTTCTTCTGGCTGCAAGTAACATAGAGTGCAACTCAAGCTGGCTTAACAAGGACACTTATTACGCACTGGTAAATTGGGAGGCGGAGCTACAAGGAAGGCATCTCCCAGAGGCTCCACCCCCTCTCCCTCAGTTTTTGGGCATCAGCCTCATCTGTGAGCGGGAAACAGATGCTCGAATAGTTCCAGGCTTCGTATCTACTCAGAACAACCACCGTGGAAGAGAGGGGGCCTTTGTCCCCAGCACTACAAACAAAAGGCCTGGGATTACCGATGTCCGGTGTCACAGGCTTCCACCCTTCTCCCCAATGACCGTGGCTGGATAAATGAAAAATTCTCATTGCCTTAAACCATCCAGGGTCCATCCTTGGAGCTTAGTGTGGGGTCAGCTGGCCCTGAGGCACCTGGGCTGTGAAAGGACAGGCAGATACTAAATAAAATTGGGGTCCTATAAGGACAGGTGAAGATGGAAAGGACTCCTGGTATTCAGCTTTAAAAAAGCTGTTCACTAATGTTCACCACAAATGTTATGGTTTAAGATGTGCATTTTCTGCAAAATTAGAGATAAAGCATAAAAAGTTAGGGAAAGGAGGGGGCGCCTGGGTGGCTCAGTCGGTTGAGAGTCTGGCTCAGGTCATGGTCTCAGGGTCGTGGGATCGAGCCCCACATTGGGCTCCAGGCTGAGCAAAACAGTCTGCTTGGGATTCTCTCTCTCCCTCTCTCTCTTCCCACCCCTCTCCCCCAACCTCTAAAAAAAAAGTCGAGGAAAGGACTTATTAAGACTAGCTTGTGAGTTGTCTTTCGTATACACCACTATTGTGGTATACTGCTTCTATGCTATCTCACACTGTGGCTGATTTCACTTCTTTTGTCAAATAGCACTTAGGCAGACAGTGCTCAGAGGAAGTTCTGGAGCTGAATACTGTTTTAATTTATAGACTGCTACAGCTTTAGCAGCATTCTGTACAAAATACTGCATTATGTTGCCCAGACACTACTCCACTCACATTTTTCTGAGTAGAATCTGGGCTTTTAAAATTCTGATCTTACTCTTTGAAGCATGTTGCACACTTCCTGATAGGATGGATGGTTCTGTAAACTAAGGGATATTTAAACTTACTCCTGTGGTTCAACCCCATCAATGATGACTGTGAACCATTGCAAAGAATATGGCAACTTGCTTGTGCTTAATAGGAGAAACTGGAACTAGAATGTGACTATGTGGGGACTTTATAGGTTTGTTAACTGACCTATAGCTAAACCTTAATGTGTTTGTGCACTTGTTCATTCTTTCAGCATTTCAGGACGTCCAAACACTACTACACTATCAGCAGTTTCCTGTGCATTAACCTCTGCATCTGAAAACTTAACAGTTACTTAACTTTATAAATACATGCATTTAAAACATTTAGATGAATATATTTCTTTGTTTACTGCTCTTCTCAGCTTTATTCAATAAACTTGCATTTTGAGGGGTGCATTGGCAATTTTAACTCCAAATGTATGCATCATGATAGAAGGTGCTGACTTACTGGAACAAATGGAAAGACAAAGTTACCATGACGAGGGTCCATAGACCATGCGCTAGAAAGAAATCAGTTCAGTTCTCTAAGAATTAGGTCTGTGGGCTAGCCAAAATAGAAATAAACTTTTTTAAAAGTAAGGGGAATTACAAAGACTCTCAATATATTGACAGGTATAGAGAGCCAATCTGAATTTCTTAAGCACACAATAAAATAGTATATATCTCTCACTAACAGGCTGGCTTATATTAACTGTCTTACATTGGGGTGTTTTGGGGTGGTAGTGCTAAAAACTTTTGGGGTGGTAGACAGTGCTAAAAACTTGACATGCTTCATCCTGTTTAATTCTTTCACAATCTGGTGAAGTAGGTATTTTTTAAAAGATTTTTTTTTTTTAATTTATTGTGGGGGGGAGAAGGGAGAAACAGACTCCTCGCCAAGCAGAGAGCCCAATGAGGGGCTAGCTCCTGGGACTCTGGGATCGTGACCTGAGCCAAAGGCAGACGCTTAACTGACTGAGCCATCCAGAGGGCCCATGAAGTAGGTATTATTATCCCCATTCTATGGATAGAGAAACAGAAGCTTAGAGAGGTATGTGATTGCTGAAGTCTCATAGCTAATATACTCTGCTAGTGTGTTATCAGGATGTTATGCTGTTTTCCCTCTGCCTGGTGTCAGCCTGTCCTTCATGCACAGGATTTGGCTGGAAATTGGAACTAGAGCACGGAAACCGTATAGACAAGTGTTGCACAGAAGATGGATTTTCTCACGCACGGTGCTTAGTTCTTTATGCTTATTTCAAGATTTAGAGTCCTACTGCAGATTTAAAAGTTTCCATTAAGTTTTTACAGAAATAAATGGAGCACTTATTGAATTAATATTAATCTCTTCAGATATCATTGCAACATCAAACCAAGCCATAAAAAGAATTCTACATTTAAATGTGAAATGACTGGGTTTTGACTTTTCACAGGAAATTTGAAAGTCTGAATAAACATCTTAGGCCTGCCTCACACAGTATCTGCTTGCTGCGTCATGGCGGATTTTAAAGGATTTGGTTAATTTTGTTACTTGCACCCCATTCTGGCCTGGGGTCAAGGCCTTCCATGATCTGGCCCCAATCCTGCTTATCCTATCTTCCATACCCTAAGTACCAGCAAAATCAAACTGCTCAGCATTCCTCCAATTTGCCTGCACTGGCCCCTCTATCTGCCTTTGCTCAAATCCCTGCTCTGCTCACTAGCTGTGTCTTTGCGGGGTAGAGAGGGCAGCATCAGCTTAATTGTACCCCTTAGGTGTGTCATGAGAATTCAATTAAATCCTGCAAGTACAGTGTTTGGCATAATACCTTGTGTCTAGTGAGCACTCAGTAAATGTTAACCATCCCTGACCTTATTAGTACCATCATCGTCCTCATTACACATCTCTCCCCCTGGAGTACCATCCCTCCCTACTTGCATATCCCAATTCTCCTGATCACTCCAGACCCTATTCAAAGTCTCCTGGAAAAAATCCTTTCTATAAAATCTCTCCCTCCACAAAATTTCTTCAGCATCCTATCTTTTCCGCTCTGATAGCACTTTCTTCCTTGGTTTCCACTGATTAATGGTATACATTAATACTTTGAAGTCTTTCGAGGACAGGGACCAAGTCTTTGTATGGCTGATTGCCCATATGCCTGTAAGTGGCAGATGACAGTTTTTGGTTGAATGAATTCATTCCAGGCCAGGAGTCAGGTAGGACTGTTTGTTTAGTGGCATTTATAAATCCTGTTGCCAATTCTTTATTATTTTTTTTAGGATTTTGTTTATTTATTTGAGAGAGCAAGCAAGCGAGAGCATGGCAGGGTGGGGGGAGAAGAGGGAGAGGGAGAAGCAGGCTCCCTGCTGGATCCCAGGGCTATGACCTGAGCCAAAGGCAGATGCTTAACCCACTGAGCCACCATGCGCCCCTGCCTAGGCTTTAAATACAAGAAATATTTCCCTCGTGGCATTTGCCACTTTTCTTTAAATTTATTGTTTTCAATAATGTTACTGATGCAATATTAGGATTGTGAGCCCTCGGGATTTTCAGCTGCTGGGGGTCTTAGCAGATGTCTGCCCAGCTGGCCTGCAGTACACGTGGTGGGCGGGAGCGAGGCTTCTTCTGTGTCTTCCGAAGGTTCCCACCCAGTGTAGTTTCCAGTGTAGAGACACTTAACCCTCTGATCTTCCCCCCCCTCCCCCCTGCCACCTGGACCTGGATGGAGGTGACATCTGAGGTGGGAAGCGTCCCTGTTTGGTAGCTAGTCTCAGAGACAAAATGCATAGAGAACCTGGCGTTTTATGCTGATGAAGAAAACAAGGACACATTTCTCTCAGAAGAATTTCGTGAGAAGGCAAGGGAAGCAATAACTCCTGGCTCTCATTTACCATCACCAAACACAGAGTCAGGAATTTTCAGAACAAATATATGGTCAGGTTTCAAATATGTGCTCACAAAAGAGATGAAAACAAACTGAGTCTTGATTCCTGATTGATTCAAATTCCTCTTGGGAAACAGGGTGGAGAGAACTCAAATGCTTGAATCTAGGCATGTCAATTTGTTCTACTTTTAGGAAAAATATTTCACTGATAGCACGTAAGTGGTGACACCTTAACCCACCCTGCTTAGAACTCTTGTGTGAAGCAACTTAACAGGTTTTACTTGGCATTTGCAGGTGGACTGAATGAGACGTCATCTGAAGCTCTTTCAAATATAACCTGTACTATGAATTATTGAGACAAATGAGGCTGGTACCTGAAGGACTGATTGCTGACTGGGGTCTTCTGGGTGTGAAAGAGAGGCGCAGGCTTAAAGACACCTTTCAGTTTTAGGAAGCTATTCCGGTATCGAAGATACTCTTTATTCTCATCTTTTTCCTCTACACTTTGTTTCAGAGGAAATATTGCTGATGAGACTTTTTGTCTCCTGATCACTTTTTTTGGAAACTTGGGCATTTTGCCAATGTGCAGGGATTCTATTCCTGAAATGTAAACAGAATATACATCACTGAAAACCTTTAGTGGACCAAGATATCTGTAGGCTGAGCTGTACGGGTTAAGTTGACTGCAGTAATCTGGATGCTCCTTCATCCACTTACAGAAGTGCCCTTCTGTTGGTTCTCTTATTTTTAAATGCACTTCTTGGTTGCCCAGGGGATACATGGCATCTATGTAATAAGGAAAATGTCTAGGTTATCAACAAATCCAATCCATGGGAGTTTGATTGTCTGTGTTTACCTTGTGCCAGGTAATGTGCCAAATACTTTAAATGCATTATCCAACTGAATTAAGTACCCTCCTGAGGTGAGTACTCTTATTTTCATGATAACACAGATAAGTCCATGTTCGCCCAGCTAGAAAGAGGCAGAACCAGGCTTTGAATAGGTCTGTTTAACTCTGAAGACTGTGCTTTGACTATGCAATAGACCAATGCTTCCTAGCCTTTTTTTAATCACCTAGAAAACTGTAAACTGTCAACCCTTATACATATAGATTCTTATCATAGAAAATCTGATATAAAAAATGAAAATATGAGGGATTGGTATGGCACATTGTGGTAAACTTACTAGGCTACTTCCAGGTGGAATCAACCACCCCAGAGGCTCAATCACCCCCACCAGCCACTGCCCTGTGGGCTAAGGACTTCCATTTCTTAGTTCCTGTGTAAAACATTTATGGCAAATCCTTTGGGATACTCTACTATATGGCATCATGAGTAGCAAATTACTTCCTCAAGTGGAGAAGCTTGCGTTTTTGGATTTTGCTTATAGTCAATCCTCCTTATTTGCAGATTCTGTACTTGTGAGTTTGCCTATTGGCTACAGTTTATTTGTAACCCTAAATTAATATCTGTAACATTTTCATGATCATTTGTAGATGTGTGGAGCTACGAAAAACTTAAATTGCATCTTGCATTTTCCCAGTCGCAGTTGAACGATGCGACGCTCTCCCTTCTTGCTTCCACTCTCATACTGTAAGCAAGTGTCTTTTCCGTGGTCTCTTCAGTGCCAAAGTTTTGCATTTTTGTGCTTTTTGTTGTTGATTTTCCTGTTTTTAAAATGGACTGCAAGTATAGTACAGAAGTGCTGTCTAGCATTCCAAAGTGCAAGATGGCTGTGATGGTCCTTACAGAGAAAACACAGGTGTTACGTAAACTTAGTTCAGGCATGAGTTATAGTGCTATTGGCCATGAGTTCAGTGTTACTGTGTCAACAATATATATTAAATAAGATGTCTTCAGACAGAAACACATAAAATAAAGTTATGTATTGATAGGTTGACAAAATACTGTAACCAGGGGCTCGCAGGGACCTCACCCGGTATTTCTCCTAGGAGCAATGGTTCAATATTGGCTCATTCAGTGTTTGTGGAGACTTTATAGACCCTAATTACTGTGAATAATGAGAATCAGCTATAACCTGAAACTGATGGGCTCTGTAATCAAAACACCAGTGTTGAATTGACATTGCAACAGCACATTCTAATGGAGTACACAGGCTTCTCAACACAGCAAATGAACAAAAGACATTAGCAAGGACTGAGGTTTTGGTGGGGAGACTTAACTATGGTGGTTGAGGGGTAAGAACATTTTCTGACTCAAAATATGAATATGAAAGCATCTTCCCTTATGAAAACATGGTTAATCAAATTGATTACCTTCTCTGAAAAGAGAAAGAAAATGAAATTAAGGTCATCTCCTTTGATTTTTGTGCTATGGCTAATCACCTGTATCCATGATAAGAATCTATATGTATACTGCTTTACAGTTTACAAACTCACTACTTTGGGAAACTTTGAAGGAAGAGGCATTCAAATGTTGATCTTCTGGAATTCTGAATGATGGGAACAGGTTATGTGAAGCAATACAATGGATTTCATAACTGACCCAATGCAAATCTGTAGTAATCCAGCCAGTGAAATAGGATGTGCTTGACCTTCTTCTGTAGTCCTCTTAATTTAATAACTGTTGGGATGTCAGAAAAAGGGCTTATGTCCATCACAGGATCAAATGTAGCTATTTTCATTGTGTCTGTTAAACTTGAAGGCTTCAAAACAGGAAAGTATATATATATATTATAATTCATAATTCATATAGATTACTTACTATATGGTTATAAAACATCAATTCAATCATTTGTTTATTTACTTATTCATTCAATCAACAAATGTTTATCAAGTGACATTTATGGGCCAGGCACTGTGCCAGAAACTAAGACTACATATATATTTATATATATATATAGGTCATGTTCCCCTGTGAATATACTTAATGCCACTGGATTATGCATTTAAAAATGGTTAAAATGGTAAATTTTGTGTGATGTATATTTTTCCACAACAAAAAATGGGGAAGAAAAAAGGTATGCTCCCTACCCTCAAGGAGCTCATGATCTGTGGAAAAACTAGATAGGAAATTATTCCAATTAAAATTAGAAATACCATATGATCGAATAATTCCACTACTGGGTATTTGCCCAAAGAAAATGAAAACACTAATTCAAAAGGATATATGCAGCCCTATGTTTATTGCAGCATTATTTACAGTAGCCAAGATATGGATGTAACCTAAGCATCCATTAGTAGATGGATGGATAAGGAAGATATGGTAATACTCATAATGGGATATTATGAAGCCATAAAAAAGGATGAGGTCTTGCCATTTGCAACAACATGAATGGACCAAGAGGGTATTATGCTAAGTGAAATAAGTTGGACTGAGAAAGACAAATACCATATGATTTCACTTATACATGAAATCTAAAAACAAAACAAATGAATAAACAAACAAACAAACAAAAAGTAGAATCAGACCCATACATACAGAGAACAAACTGATGGTTGCCAGAGAGATGGGGGTGGAGAAAAGGGCAAAATAGGTGAAGAGAAATGGGAGATACAGCCTTTCACTTATGGAATGAATAAGTCATGGGAATAAAAGATACAGAATAAGGAATATAGTCAATGATATTGTCTATAGTGTTGGATGGTAACAGATGGTAGCTACACTTGTGGTGAGCCTAGCATAAGGTATAGAGAAGTTGAATCACTATGTTATACCCCCAAAATAAGTAATGTTGTGTGTCAACTATATTAATACAGCACAAGGGCTATTTAGATACAAGCACAGACTGTTACAAAAGCTTAAGTAGGAAATTTAACATTCATAATGCTGTTTCTACTTAGCAGAAGAAAGTTTCAAAGAAGTATATCATGAAGATATTAGACTTTAAAATATACAGTTATAGTGAGCAGTATGTGTGATCTTTTCATAATAATTGGGCATATAGAGTGGTTACTTAGGTTTGGATGAGCTTATGTGATTAAATGTGACTAAAAACTGGTAATTCAGTTTTATATACATTCATTAAGTAGATATAATTATATGGACATTTTCATATTTACATATAAAAAGTGCACATAACTGTATACTTAACTCATTATCCAGTTGGGTGTTATGACAGAGCCTGGTGAAGATATGAGAAATGAGCAGAACCCAGGAAGAATTTGAAGAAAGTACAGAATTGAATGACACATGAAGAGATTAATGAAGTGGACAGCAAGAATTTTGAAAAATTTGGTCTACAAAAATCAGACATAAAGTTGAGATTTTAAGTTGAACCTGAGAAAAACCAACTCTATCAGAAGGGCTCGGATTTGGACTCTCTTGTTATAATGACTCTGAAAGGGACTGAGAACCCATCTGAGATGTTGATAAAAATTACCCAAAAACATATATCTTAGGTCCTGAGACTCAACCTCAAAAATCTGGTAAATAAATAATCCCTAGAAAAATTTAGAATTCAAATAGAGAGATAAAGTAAATTAATCTGACAATATTAAAACTTTAAAGTGTATGAGTGAATTTTAAATCATTGAGATAATCTTATGTATTTGTTATGTTTGAAATATTAAAAGAGATTTTGATAAATTAGAGAATCTGAGAGATTACACTTGGGCATTCATTTTAAATTGAGTCAACTGATTTTAGACTTGTGACTGTTAAGTTTTAAGGTTTAAGACAATTTGACCAAGTTCAAAAAGATAATTTGAATATTTAAGAGAACTTGAGATGATGCCCAATTTAATTTATTTGCTTTACAAAAATTAGTAACTTGAGACTATTTTGCTTAGCATTATAAATATGCATTTGAGGTACTTTAAGGGGAACAAAATATATTAAAAATATAAACACACTTTAAAATACATGAGATTGTTATTCATTAAATTGTATGTGAGCCTAATTGTTTATGGAGATATAGTTGGTTAAATTTGAGTTAATCAAAACATTAATCAAGGAAAGGTAAAGACAATTGTTATCTTAGTAGAGTCTATTGATAAAATAAAGAGATTTTTAGTGGCTTTAAAACAACACAAACTGGGTTTTTAAATCGGTCACTTCAATAAAATGAATATTAATTTCAAAACCAAAGTGATTGCATTTTTCTACGCACGAAAATCTCTTAGACATCAAAACACTACGCATTGGTTCCCTGCTTTTGAAAGCCTCTCCCCATCACATGTTACTGAATTGGTTAATCACAACCAAAACAAATTTCTCTAGATGTTTTCTTTTAATAGAATTAAACTGACAATATCCTCCAAGAGTTGGGTAAGGTAACTGGTTTTCTTCAATTTAGGGGAAGGGTTTAGGGAGTCTCAGGTCCAAACTGCCTATAATCTAGCTTTTCCAATACAACTCTACTAGTGAGGCCTATCCTTTCATTATTAATGCCTTGACTTAGGTGAAGGTGCTCAAGAGGTACAAGCTTCCAGTTATAAATAAATAAGTCACAGGGATGGAAAGTAGAGCATAGGAATGATAGTCAATAATGACTCTGATGACAGATGGTAACTACACTTATGATGAGCATTTAGTAATGTATACAATTGTCAAATCACTATGTTGTACACCTGAAACTAACATAATATTATATGTCAGCTATACTTCAATTAAAAATTTTTTTAAATAAACGCCTTTATTTCTACTTGGCTCCTTATCACTATTTATAATCAGACTCAAAAAGGAAGAAGAGGGGGGTGCCTGGGTGTCTCAGTTGTTAAGCGTCTGCCTTCGGCTCAGGGCGTGATCCCGGAGTCCTGGGATCGAGCCCCACATCAGGCTCCTCCACTGGGAGCCTGCTTCTTCCTCTCCCACTCCCCCTGCCTGTGTTCCCTCTCTTGCTGGCTGTCTCTCTCTCTGTCAAATAAATAAATAAAATCTTTAAAAAAATAAAAAATAAAAAAAAATTTAAAAAAAAGGAAGAAGAGGGAGCAGTAGGCACTTCCAGATTACTAATATTTTTGTTTTATTCACTTACACATTCTTTGGATAGGTTATGTATCACACAAGGTATCATTTCTATTTCATTTTTTACTGGGCTTTTTTGGTTGAGTTGGATTCATATCACTCGTTTTATCTTAAATACGTTTTCCCAACTCATTTTTTAAAATTTTCAAGATTAGCTTAATTCGCAAACATACTGGGTAGGGTGAGGAGCCATTTGCCTTTCATGTCAGGGCACAAAGAGAGCAGATCGCGAGGAATGTTTGACAGAAAAAATAATTCCCAAAAGTGTCAGACACCTGCCGATGAACTATGTATACAGCCTCAAAAGTAGAAAACTCAAGAGTTTACTTGTTAACAACTGTTGGTGTTTTGGTATGCTAGAATTAGCTCATCAACTATTCATGTGAAATTAAACAAAAAAGAAATTAAAACAACAAATTAAACAAATTAATAGAAATTAAACAATAACAAATCTCCTTTGAAAGGTCATGCCCTAACATTCTTCTTTGGAAATACTGCTCACGGAACATATGAAACATCTAAAAAACAAAAGAACCCATCTTTCAGGAAGATTTGAAAAAGGAATAAGCTGTCACAGTTGAGAAGATGATTCATTATTCTTGCTTGCACAACCTTGAACATTTATTTTGAAGGGAGGGCATGTCCGGGAAAATTGCTGATTGTAAGAGTTATTTAGAGAAGTTACAAAAAGGGACTCTGTTGATTATTTTGTGCTATTTGTGAATGTGAGAGATAAATATATCAGTCTCTACTAAGAAAGTAACACAAGAAGTTTTCTATTCCCTGAGGAGAAGGCGTCCTCATTCTAAGTCTTTGGGAAGTGTAGGTTTCATGACAGAAAGGATTATAAATTATGGTGTCAAACCTTCAGAACTGTAATAACAATTTTTTTCTAATTGGTTTTCTTTGCTAATATTACTCATACTGTTTCTTCTTTGTGGGGATTTTACACATTTCAAAAATATTTTTTTTCTTATTTCAAAAGCAATGTATTCAACATCAAAAAATTAGACATACGTCCTTCCAGTCTTTTCAAATACATATATAAGAATATATTTTTCTTTGACCAAAAGGGCAATCAAACAGCACAGGCTATTTCATCATCTACTCTTTTCCCCCGTACTTAACAAATTCTATGAACATCAAAGAGATTTTGTGACACCACTTTCCCTAGACACTAAAGACCATGCATATGAAAAAGAAGTAATTTTTTAATATAGAAAATAATGACTGTAAGCATACTTAAATCAATTTACAAATATTATAAAGAGCATCATTTTTTTAAGTTTTTTAAAATTATTTTTTAAAGATTTTATTTATTTACTTGACAGAGAGAGCACAAGCAGGGGAAGCGTCAGGCAGAGGGAGAGAGAGAGAAGCAGGCTCCCCACTGAGCAGGAAGCCAGATGTGGGGCCCCCATCCCAGGACCCTGAGATCATGACCTGAGCCAAAGGCAGACGCTTAACCAATTGAGCCACCCAGGTGCCCCAAAGAGCATCATTTCTAAACAGTGTTTTATCTTAAATAACTAAAAAATGATCACCAGTTTAACAGTACCAAGTACCCTTGACAACTTAAGATCTGAAGATTATCCATCTCTAGGAGAGAGAAGCTATCGAGGCCTGGACCAGGGAGTATGGATTTGCCTCCCCCTATCTGAAACAGAAACCCACAAGGGCCTTCTCACATGCATTGAGCAGGAGAGGCATGGGAATTATGGGGAGGGAGGGGCACTCCAGAAGGATCTAGAAGAACAGAGGGAGATAAGACTTGAGCTCCACCTACAATAAATCCTGTCACCTCGATGCAAGCTTGCCAGATTGTTCCCTTCCAGAACCACCACAAAGCCAAACCACAGGGATGTTGCAAAGTCTGTCACAAGAGGAAGAAGAATCTGGACTATTGTCATGGCCATCTGGGGATCAGAAAGCTGCTCCAATGCAGGCTGAGAAGTTAAGTGATTTGACACATAAGAAGTTCACTGGTCTAGGAAAGCCTGAGAGCAGGGGCATAAAACACAGGTTTGGGGCACCCACTCCTCTTTTCTCATACTATACAAATCCAAAGCGTGGGGAAATGCCAACAACAGCACAAGAATTTCTACATTTCAGGTAACCGTTCCTCGGCTCACTATAAGCAGGTTTCCACTTCAATCTGTACACTGAATTTGTTCTTGCTGAAGTCACTGTTGATCCTCAAAACAAACCCAATGCATGCTTTTTATTTCTCATTTATTCGGCTTCTCTGAAAGGCTTGTCCTGTTACCACTCTCTCATTTTGAAACACACTTTCTTTGAATGATGTTCTCAACTATAAGAAACTGAAAACTCTCTAGCCTTTTTCTAAGTATTTAATTATAAATTCACCGAAAGAGGAGAAGTGGCAGTCTCCAGCTGTTCCCACAACACCAACTGACAACCCAAGGCTGCTGCTTCTGCCATATCAGGAAGATGTGGCCTAGGAACCACCACTGGAGCTGTGGGGCTCAGCAACAGTGCACTAAAGCTGTGAGGTTAGAACCAGGGAGCTGCCACAATTGTGTCTTGGTATCTGTGATGCTAGCGGCTGGATAATGCAGTGCTGCTATGGGAAAACCCAACTTCTCCATGATCTTGCTTGCCAAAGCAAGACAATGGTTTCCCCTTATTTCCATCTTCCACATCTCCCATGAATACATCTAATGAATGGGGCTTAATACGCATCTAGAAATCCATCTGTCAGGGAGTCTGGAAATACAGTTTTAGCCTGTATATAGAGGCATACAAGAAGGAGGGGAAAGGACATGGATCTCACCACGTCCACCACAGTGACATGGTTCTCCTCCTACCTCTCAACCTGCCCCTTAAATGTTGGTTCAGTTGGCCCTCTTCTTTTTTCATTCTATCTACTCTTATTTGGTCATTGATTTTCCATCTCAACACATAAGCCAAAAAACTGTCTTATGAATTGTGCCTCTTAATTAACTTGGAGCTCTCATCTATGTTCCATTCTTTCCAGCTTAGTTCAGTTCATAATATCTTGGCCAGAACACTGCAATAATCTTATGATTGATCTCCCTATCCCATATACCCAAATATTCCCCCCAGCAATCACCAGTATAGAACAGTTCTCAACACAAGTGAGTACCTCCTTCCCTGGGGTTATTCACAAATGTTAATGGGCCTTTTGACTGATGGCACAATAGGCATTAGTTTGTGGGGGCCAGGGATGTATTCTGCAATGGTCCTGAACAACTAAGAGTTTTCTGGCCCCAAATGCCATTAATGCCTCTTTGAGAAACAAGGATTCCCAGAATCAGCATTTCATGGACCACTAAATAGAGTTGTTAAAACTCATCAAAGTATACACTTAAAATGGGTGCATTTTATAAAATGGTAAATAAATCATACGTCAATAAAGTTAATTTTTAAAAAGTCAAATACATCACCTCACACCCAAAAGGATGGCTACTATTTAAAAAAAGCAAACAGAAAATGACAAGTGCTGGGAAGATACAGAGAACTGAAACCCCTGTGCACTGTGAATGGGAATGTCACATGGTACAGCTGCTATTGAAAACAGTATGGTGGCTCCTTAAAAAATTAAAAATGGAGGGCACTTGGGTGGCTCAGTTGGTTAAGCATCTGCCTACGGCTCAGGTCATGATCCCGGGGTCCTGGGATCAAGCCCCACATCTGGCTCCCTATTCAGAATAGCAGGGGGTCTGCTCCTGCCTCTCCCTCTGCCCCTCCTCCCCGCTTGTGTTCTCTCTCTCACTCAAATAAATAAAAAACATCTTCAAAAAAAATTAAAAATGGAGTTACCATATGATTCAGCAATTCCACTCTGGAAATATATCCAAAGGAATTGAAGGTAGGATCTCAAAAAGATAGTTATACACCCATATTAATAGCAGTATTATTCACAGCAGTATTATTCACAATAGCTAAAATATGGAAGGAATCCAGGTGTCCATCAACAGATGAACAGACAAATGAAATGTGGTATATACATGTAATGAAATATTATTCACCTTTAAAAATGAAGAACATTCTGACACCTTATACAATGTGGATGGACTTTGAGGACATTATGCTAAGTGATATCAGCCAGTTACAACAGGACAAATATTGTATGATTCTACTTATATGAGGTACCTACAACAGTCAAATTCATAGAGATAAAAAGGAGAAGGGGGGATGCCAGAAGCTGGGAGAGGGAAGTATGGAGAGTTGTTGTTTACTAGGTACAGAGTTTCAGTTTCACAAAATGAAAAAGTTCTAGAGATGGATGGTGGTGATAGTTGCACATCAGTGTGAACTGTGAGCTTATGTCACTGTACTGTACACTTAAGAATGGCTAAGATGAGGGGGCACCTGGGTGGCACAGCGGTTAAGCGCCTGCCTTCAGCTCAGGGCGTGATCCCGGCATTATGGGATCGAGCCCCACGTCAGGCTCCTCCGCTGTGAGCCTGCTTCTTCCTCTCCCACTCCCCCTGCTTGTGTTCCCTCTCTCGCTGGCTATCTCTGTCAAATAAATAAATAAAATCTTTAAAAAAAAAATGGCTAAGATGTTAAGAAAAGTGAAACACAAACAACAGAAGTCATCCTATGCTCCTTTCAGTAATTATATAAACGGGCTCATCTGTGTGCAACAGCTATGTTGGAATCCAGCTGTGTTGGAAGAGAACATTAACTCTAGAATAACATGAAAACTAAAAGTTACTTTTGCCTGTAATCTCAAAATAGTGACTATTTCACACTCACATATTTGTCCTGTGTTGTGGATTTCAGATGCTTGCACTTCACTTTATAGGCCTTGAATAACTCCCTGGCTTCCGTGGAGATGGGATTGACATCAGGGAATGGCTGAGAGAGAGTATTAAGCTCTTTTCAGATGACATGGTCATAAAAATCCAGGAAGGCAAGATAGCTTGCCGTAAAGGCACTATTTATGGCAAAATTATACAACTTCAGCATATGTGAAATAAGCATGGTATTTCTATGGTATAACCAAGAGTAACACAGTTTTGATGCCCATCCCTAAAACTAAAGGTCTTTTATTAAAGGTTTATACATGTTCTGTAATATGTGTATCATTCACATAAACGCACTCAAAATTTTAAAACCTTCAAAAGTTTGATCAGAGTTAGTTAACTCACTACTTAACTGCATGAAATTAGAGATATGTAACATTTGAATGTCTCACCTCTTGACAAACAAAAGTTTCAGCCTAAAATTCCTCAACGGAGATTTAGTGCAAGTGTGAAATGATTATTAAGAGACATTATTCTGAGCCATAGTTTTTATAATGCTCATCTCCAAGTGTCTTTAGAATGTTACTTATGCTTAAAAATAGTGACTTTAGAGGCACCTGGGTGGCTCAGTCGGTTAAGTGTCCTTCTTTGGTTTTCTGCTCAGGTCATGATCTTGGAGTCCTGAGGTCCTGGGATTGAGGACCGCCCCCCACCCTGGTCCAGGCTCCCTATTCGGTAGGGAGTCTCTTTCTCTCTCTCTCTCTCTCCCTTTCCCTTTGCCCCTCCCCCCAAATTAATAAATGAATCTTAAAAAAAAATAGTGACTTTAAATTGATTTGATTTCGCTTCAGTTAAAAACAATATATGAACCCCACACCATTTTTAAGAAATCATAGATTACATAAATGCAAACAATTCACCCAAATCAGAGACAGGAAATTAATTCTCCAAAGCTTAGGACCCATGACCTTAGAAGAAACCAGGTGTTCATTTTTTTCCCAAGTCTACTTTCCTCTTCTAACTTCCCCTCATTCCAGTTACTTCACAGGTAACATCCAGAAACAGCTCTGACAGGATTTTTTAATTAACTAATTAATTAATTGAAGTAATCTCTACACCCAATGTGGGGCTTGAACTCACAACCCCTAGATCAAGAATAGCACCCTCCTCCTCCTGAGCCAGCCAGGTGCCTCAACCCTGGCAGCATTTATAATTAACCAAGATTCCAGGATCCTTACTATAGCAATTACCAGGAAAAACTAAGTTAAGAATCTAAAATCAGTCAGCATTGCTCTTGCTCTGGTCTGCACTGAGGTGGTGGCATGATGATGATTAAAAAACCCTCTGGACCTACCTCCTCAGATAAGCATGGAGGAAAAAATTTGCATTTTACAGGTGCCAGAGATAGCTTTAGGCTTTGGGAATACCATTTGTAGACCAAGGTGATGGCAAAGCGCCCAGAAATCTCCACTGTAATGAACCTGTTCACCTGGGGGCAACAGAAAGGATTGTCATTTCTTACACAAAATTTTCATGCTCATAATTCAAGTGGAAATCTTAAGACATTTGCATGATGCGTGGAAGGAAATTTGAGACCGATGTTCACAGTTTCAGTCTGGTTCCATTAAGTCAGGGATGGCTTTTAGTTTTTGTGCTGCAAATTTGTGTGTTGTTACCACTTCTCGAGGGAAAGAGGAGGAATGCGGAGAAACTGTTGGTAATTAATGTAGTCATGTCTTATAGAGAAAGTCAGATTCACTTTAGATTGAGAAAATTCTGAGCCAGTTTGCAGGTACTTCTGAGTTGTAATTCTAGCTCTGGTAAAAAATATCTGATTCCCTTGATGATGAGGAAAGTCATTAATGGCTGCCAAGCGCTTAGGTGTTTTACAAGTCTAGTAACTATTACTGTGAAACTTATTAAAGCTGGAGAGATTTTATAAATGACAAGGATAGAAAAGTAATGATGAACAACTTTTAAAGCTCAAGTGAACATCTGCAGATTTGTAAAGCATATTTTTAAAAGGCTTGCTGTAGAAAAAGTGTCTTAGTTAAGTCAACTGTTCTAAGCATGCAAGGACGCTTGGTGGGCTACCAGTTCGCTCCCTTGCTTCCTGAAGGCTGCAAGCTGAGGTAATCCAAACTGGATAATCTATTCCATTAGCGATCCTGATTTTTTTAGATGAGGAAGCTGACTCCTGAGTGTCAGGAAATTCGCACATACAGGCTTGCTGGAAGTTTCTCTACCCACTCTTTACTTCCCTAACCTTTCACAGCTAAGCAGTGCTTCTTTAAAAATGGCAATCCAAATAGGATATGTAGGATCCAAATAGTGTATGTAGGATACATGGCCACGATGGATGATTTTGTAAACTGTATAAAACAGAGACCTGGAGGTACTTTCCACACAATAGTGTGTCCAGTATAAATATACTGTGAGCCATAAATGCTTGCCATATGAGTAATTCTAAGTTTTCTAGTAGCCACATTAAAAGGTAAAATGCAGGTGAAATTAACTTAAATAACATTTTATAACTAAATATATCCAAATATTAACATTTCAGTGTGTAGCCAATATAAAAATGATCAATAAGATACTTTATATTCTTGTTTTTATATACCAAGTCTTTGAAATCTGGTGTGTAGTTTACTCCTAGAGTGTAGTTCAAAGGTCCGTAACCACAGGTGTCTAGTGGCTGCCATACTGGACAGCACAACTCTTTATAATTGGTACTGCTAAGGTTGGTTTTACAGTACACCTTCACAACCATACGCAGTGGTCCTGGACACAAAATGCAGCCCATGTACACGCACACGCATAAAGTAACTAAAATCAATAAAGCATAGCACAGAGGTTACAGATTGGCAGCTTAGAAGTGTTTAGTTTAGTCCTGCCAGAGTTTGAATTAATTGCCAACTTTGAAATACCAGGATATTTCATCAGAAAAATCTGGATTCATGGCTTTTTAAAAAAATCATAAAATATAGCAGGCGTAGGCCCACATTCCTATGTGGCAACAATGTTCTGGCCCTCAGTAAATGCTGTCTCCTTTAGATGGGGACATACTTTACAGTTCACCGAAGTTCCCACTGGTAGGCTCACTCTCACATTATCTGAATTTCTGATACTTGATCTGACAGAAATACACAGTAAGCTATTAACAAAGGTAATTCTGCAGAGTGAGACTGAGGAGAAGGAGACTTTCACTTTGAACGTTTGTATATCTTATTTTAAAAATATTTTTATATTATATACAAAATGCTTTCTAATAATAATTTTTAAAAATTACTATTTAAAGTAACTGCTTGGGGTGCCTGGGTAGCTCAGTCAGTTAAGCATCTGACTCTTGATCTCAGCCCAGGTCTTGATCTCAGGGTCATGAGTTTAAGCCCTGCATAGGCTCCATGCTGGATGTGGAGTCTACTTTAAAAAAATAAATAAATAAGAGGCACCTGGGTGGCTCAGTCAGTTATGTGTCTGCCTTGGCTCAGGTCATGATCCCAGGGTCCTGGAATTGAGTCCTGCATCAGGCTGCTCAGCGGGGAGTCCGCTTCTCCCTCTCCCTCTGCCTCTCCCCCTAGCTTGTGTGCTCTCTCTCTTTCTCTTTCTCAAATAAAATAAAATCTTTAAAAAATAATTTAAAAAATTAAAAAAAATAAAGTGACTGCTGCTTAGCAAAGACAAATCCATTAAGAAAGAACCAAGTGAAGTAGGGGCACCTGGGTGGCTCAGTTGGTTAAGCGTCTGACTCTTGATTTTAGCTCAGATAGCAATCTCATCGGTTGTGGGATTGAGCCCTTAGTCGAGCCCCACGTTGAGTCCCATGCTCAGCACGGGCTCTGCTTTTCTCCTTCACCCTCTCCTTCTCCCTCTCCCCTCAGCTCTCACTCTCTCTCTCTCTCTCTCAAATACATAAATAAATAAATAAAATCTTAAAAAAAAAGAGAAAGAACCAAGTGAAGTAGAAAACTGAAATAAAGATTTATCAGATGAACTGGCTAGTGTAGACAGCCAAACTGAATAATTCAGTCCTCTCAATCCTCTCTTCCCCAATAGTATATTTTAGAAGCTCAAAGTAAATTATTGGATGGCATAAGAAATAGACATAAGAATGATAAATTGTTAAATAATACCCAAACGTCAACTGGATCGTCAAGTTTTCCCTTTGAAGGCCACATCCATTCCCTTACGATGTTTCCCTTTTTGCTGATCACCATGCCACCATCCTGATTAAACATCATCGATATTATTCGGCTACAAAAAAGACAGAAACATGACTTATTTAGAACAAGAAAAATTCTTGGACTCACTAATTTGACTGAGGCAATGGAAGTTATCAAGTCATAGCCTTTCAGGACTCCTTCCCACCATATTCTTGGAGGATGGTCACCTTGCCTTTGCCTGAATATTTTTCTTGAAGGGAAGGTTGTTATATATATATCTGTTCAACTGGTCAAGACTCACCTTTCTGAGACACACCCCCTTCTATTTCAGCATCTCCCCACCCATACAGTCATAGGAATGGGCTCTGTCAGCCATGATTATTGTATCATGTGGTACGACTGTCTTGGCTGTGGCTCATTGAATCAGGGGTGGACCTTTGCCCAGCAATGTGTTCTAAATGGTCGCAACAATATATACAAAAGGCCACGGGGAAGGTGGTGGGCATAATGCCCTCAAGGTACTGAAAGAAAGTCAGTGTGGCTAGAGTCCAGAGTGGTGTGAATGAAACTAGAGTGACTGGAAGGCAGGCACCAGATGTGCAGGGCTTCCTGAATTTTATCTTAAGAGCAAAAAGTCATAGAATGGCTTCATAACAGAGCAAAGAGATGACATGATCGAATGGATTGGTAAGGAACCAAAGTAAGTGCTAGAGACCAGTTCAGAGGTCAGAGAGAAGATGGCAGCTTGGACTGGGGCAGGGATAAGAGAGATGGAAGATACGTGTGTGGATTCAAGAACCATACAGATTTGGAAAGATGGGATTTGGGTGATGAAGAACAGGAGGTCTCAATTTTATCTTCCCTATAGTTTATGTCTATCAGTGCAGCCTAGCATTTTATTAGCTCTTCTCGATCAGTAGCATCACACTGTGTGTTATAGTTTCTCTCTTCTCAGCACAGCATCTGGCAGAGAAGGGGCTTAAAGTCTGCTCCGCCCTGATGAAATGGACTCAATTTAACAAATACATATTGGGTAATTACTGGATGCAAGACACTACTTAGGCACTGTTAGGCACTGAGGGATGCCCAGAGTGACGTGCTTTCTCTGTTCTCTGGGCATTTTCAGTCTTGTGACATTAATTATTTTGATAGATAATATTTACTGGGAACCTACTATGTACCAAGCCTTAAATATCTGCTTTTAATAGGCAGTGTCGTTTAATGGTTACAAACGTTGTAGAGCCGGATGGTTAATGGTTTTGAAACTGGCTCTTCCATTTCCTAATTGTGTGAACTTGGACATATTTCTTAACCTTTCTGTGACTTAGTTTGTCTTAAAATTGGCAATAACAACAGCATCTACTTCACAGAGCCGTTGTAAGAACTAAATGAATTAATTAATGTGAAGTGCTTTCAACAGAGCCAGGCACCTTGTAAGTTCTCTAGAAGTGTTGGCTTGTATTATTAAGTTCTCACAATTCCATCTATAGGTTCTGAGTCCAATTTTCCAGATGAGGAAACAGAGCTGAGGGAGGCTGGTTAATAGAACACCTGCAGCCTAATGTAAAGTTCAGTAGAGGAGTTCACCAACTATAAAAGAATAGGAGTAGTTCGCAGTATAAAAGGGGTGCTTTTGATTTAATTGAGAAGTTTGCAGTCTAACAGATGGGAAGGAGGAGCAAAGCAACCAACCCAGTGAAAAAAATCAGAAATAGAATTTCCACTCCTTGGACACGTGGAGCGTGTTCCTTTCCAGAACAGCCTACCCTTTCGCTCACCCTGGGCAGTCCAGCCATCAGCTGTTCTCACTCCTTGGAGGAGTCTCAGGGAAGACCCAAACCATTCACCTGTGCACAGCAGTGGGAGCTGTCTCCCTGCAGGCATGGTGGTTCCCTACACACTGGATCCTGGCAACAAGGGTCCCAGGTCATGCCCCCCTTTTATTCATCTTCCTGCTGGTTTGGGTAGCTGAGCCTTCTCACCAAGACACACCTTTGGTGGAATGACAGATGCGCAAGAGAAGGATTGGTTTAAAAGATCATTAACAATTAAATAATGAAGTCCCTTGAAAGACAGCTTTCTTTTGTTTTTGTTTTTGGCTTTTCTCTTTCAGAGGCTTTAGTTCTGAAGCAGGCGGTATCCTCTTCCAAAGAATAGTCTGTGGTGCCCAGGATGAAATTGCACAGGGGCAGGACTCAGCCTGAGGCTTAGTTGTTTTGGGCTTCTGTGATGTTCCCAAAATATCATCAGCAGACGGTGTTGTATTCATTTGCTTAGTTACTCTCAGCTATGAAGACAGGAAGAGGATGAGGAAGGCAACCACTCCAGAACAGCAAGTGGGGGGGGGGGGGGAATCACCTCCTGTTTCTTAATATAATCCTCATCTTGGACATTTAATTTTATGTAACAAATAATCAAGGGGACAATTTCCCAGTATAAGCGTAACTCCTGAGCAATATTAAAGTCTGACCAGGGCACTGAACATTCTGGCTTCTACCCAAAAGTACAGATGTACTTTTATTTCAGTTTTAACATTGTTGACTTGTAATTCTGTAAAATTACCTGTAAATTAGTCTAAAAGAGTTCTCAGAAATCAATCATGTGGCCCAACTTTTGCATCAACCATTATTATTTTTCTATTTATAGGTTTTATTTTAAATTTAATACTATTTAAATGACAAGAGGAATTTAAAAATATTTCACAATTTTTGCAAACAAAGAATACCACATTTAATCAAAAACTAATGATGTACTGTATAGTGACTAACATATCATAATAAAAAAAAGAATACCACATTTAGGTCCAATTTTGTTGTAGGCAAAGGGGAAATAATGACATCTACTTTAACAATACAATATAGGACAGCAAATTATATATTAATATTTTGAGTTCTTTTATATGTAACAGCTCTATCAAGATATAATTCACATGTCATACTATTCACTATTTAAAATGTACAACTCAGTGATTTCTACTATATTTGCAGAATTGTACAGTTATCACCACAATCAATTTTAGAACATTTTCATCACCCTCAAAAGAAAACCACATGCCCATTAGCAGCAACTCCCCATTCTTCCCTCACCTAGTCCCCCTGGCAGCCACTAATCTACTTTCTGTTCATATAGATTTCCCTATCCAGGATATTTCATACAAATGAAATTATACAATAGGTGGTCTTTGAGACTGGTTTCTTCAGCATAATGCGTTCAAGGTTAATCCATACTGTACATATATCAGTACTTCATTTTGTTTTATGGCTGAACAGTAGTCCATTGTATGGAGAGACCGCATTTTATTATTTGTCAATTGAGCTCTCTTTTGGGGGATGGGTTAAGGGTGTTGCAACAGTATGAACATAGGACCTCACAAATGGAGACTAATTTTAGCTCAGACTTCAGGACAAGAAATACTTTTTTTCACTAGGAATTTAAAATGCCTGTCATAAGAAGAAGAAGAGAAAACTAAGCAAATGTGTGTATGGATGTGTGTGTGGATGTAAACTCCACTGTATTTTGAAGAATAGATAAAAATGCTCTTTGCTGTGGATATACTGACAGAGTGGTATGAGGTTGAAAGGAAGAGAATTTTAATTTCCATACAATACAATTTTAATTTTACTTGAAAAAAATTTTTTTGTCATGTGCATGAATTACTTTTATATACAAACAGCAATATGCCCTCACTCTTACATCATAGTGGGCTTTCTCACTGAGAAGCTGTAAATAATAAATTTTCTGGTTAGAGTGGCAGAAAGCTTCGGCAAACCTTAACCAGAATGAGCATTTGCTATCTGGTGGAGGAAAGTGAAGGCTCACACAGGAGTCAATTAATTCATAAAGATTTAACATTAATAGGGGCGCCTGGGTGGCACAGCGGTTGAGCGTTTGCCTTCGGCTCAGGGCGTGATCCCGGCGTTATGGGATCGAGCCCCACATCAGGCTCCTCCGTTGTGAGCCTGCTTCTTCCTCTCCCACTCCCCTGCTTGTGTTCCCTCTCTCGCTGGCTGTCTCTATCTCTGTCGAATAAATAAATAAAATCTTTAAAAAAAAAAGATTTAACATTAATAAATAGTACTCAAGCAAAGGACTTTGACGCAGTTATAAGAATACTGATGCAAAAAAGTCTGATGCTCTGAAGTCTGGTGCAATAGGGTCCAGCCTGCAACTCAGTCTGAGTCCTGCCAGTTAGATGTTTAGATGTTTTCACCTTCTTAGTTGTGTAAAACCAAACACTGATCTCACATGACTCTGAACATCCTCTGCAGTTCTCTTTATATCAGTATATCATAGAGGATTATTTGGAGCTTATCACCTTAGGCTATAGCCTTAGACCTTCTCAACCAATTCTTTTTTTTATATCCAGACTGTCCCAAGTGTCATTATATATTGATATTTAAATTAGGCCAATCCTATCAGACTGTTAAGAATCAGATTTGGGTGCCAATACTAGGAAAGACTAGCTTCCATAAGGAAATTATGCCTTAAAGGGGGTTATTTTTGTCTGGGTGAGTTACATATTATATCACCTAATAGGATTATTTGTGAGAGACAAATTTAGACAAGATACATTTCTGGAATGGGAAAGGGATCAGAATCCACAGTTGGTACAATATATTATCTGGAATATCTAGTTTCAGTAAAAAATTATAAGACATGCAAAGAAACAGGAAGATGTGACCTACACACAGGAAAAAAGCAGGAAATAGAAGCTATCTTTAAGGGGTACAGATGTTGGACTTACCAGACAAAGACTTTAAGGCAGCTACATAAATATGTTTTTTTAAAAAACTAAAGGGAACCATTTTTTAACTAAAGAAAAATATGATTATAATGACTCCTCAGATAAAGCATATCAACAAAAAGAAATTTTACAAAGCTATTTTTAAATGGATATTCTGGAATTAAAAATAACAAAAATGGGAATAAAAACTTGACTAGAGTGGCTCAACAGCCTACTTGAGTTGGCAAAAGAATCAGTGAACTTGAAGATAGTTTGGTAGGGATTATCCAGTCCTCAGAACAGAAATGAAAAACAGTGAAGAGAAACAGACAGAATCCCAGAGTCCTGTGGTGTCTGGGTGGCTCAGTCAAGTAAGCATCCAACTCTTGATTTTGGCACAGGTCACGATCTCAGGGTCGTGAGATCGAGTCCCACGTTGGGCTCTGCACTGGTCATGGAGCCTGGTTGGGATTCTCTCTCTCCCTCTGCCTTTGCCCCTCCCCTGCTTGCTCTCTCTCTCTCTCTCTCAAAGAAACAAACAAAAAAATAATTTCACAGTCCTAGGAGAACCCCATTAAAAACACCAATATACATGAAACAGGAGTACCAGGAATAGAGAAATGGGCAGAAAAAAATATTTAAAGAAATAATGGCCTAAAGCTTCCTAAGTTTGAAGAAAAACATTAATTTACAAATCTATTTTTTTTAAAGATTTTATTTATTTATTTGACAGAGAGAGTGGGAACACAAGCAGGGGACCTGGGAGAGGAAGAAGCAGGCTTCCAGCGGAGGAGCCTGATGTGGGGCTCGATCCCAGAACGCCGGGATCACGCCCTGAGCCGAAGGCAGACGCTTAACTGCTGTGCCACCCAGGCGCCCCTAACTTACAAATCTAAGAAGCTCAACAATTCAAAGCTCAAAGAGAGCCACACCTACACACATTATAGTCAAACTGTTAAAACCAATGACAAACAGAAAATCTTGACAGCAGCAAGAGACTAATTAAAGAATGAAATGCAAATGGGCCTGACACATAGCAAGTGCTCAATGAATGTTAGCTATTTATGAATTAAGTCTTCAAGCTTAGAGGAGAGTCAGCCAGTATCCTTGCATAGGAATATATACAAGAATGAAAATGCTGATCCAGCTTTAGGAAAACAGGGTTCTAAGCTGTTATCTCAATAGTGAGGATAATGATGTGATATTATCTATGGTCTAGGTCAGAATAGGCAAACTTCAACCTTCAGGCTGGATTTGGCCTGTGCCTGTTTTTGTAAAAATGTTATCAGAACACAGCCACGCCCACATGTTTATGTGTTGGCTTTGGCTGCTTTCATGCTACAAGGGCAGAGTTGAGTAGTTGCCATAGAGACTGTAGGGCTTGCAAACCTTAAAGATTTACTATCTAGCGCTTGGTAGAAAAGCTTTGCCAGTCCCTGGTCTAGGTACTTCTCTCTCCTTCCCTCCGCTGAATATCATCACATCTTTGGAAATCCTGCTGCTGCCATGCCCCTTCCCTCTGGATCAGACCCTTAGAGATTGCTGACCCAAATCAAGTTCTATCTGCTCCACCGTTGGTTGACTACTCAGCAGCCATTCCTGATCCCTCTCTTCCTTTCCTTTTCTCCTTCCTCCCCACCCCCCTTTTTAAAAATTGTCTTCTTGGCCTTTAAGAGCTCTTCCTTCCTTTCACTGAGTCCATCCCCATTTACAGGGGTAGATGCTGAGTATCTAAGCCCATAGGCACATGGTGTTCCCATGACAGATGTTTTTAATTCAGGGGTAGGCCTATGACTAAATTGGTCTAAAGAGACTGAAAGGAAGGACATACAGTTTATTCTGGAAAAAAAAAAGAGTTTTTAACTTTTTCCTGCTAGACATATAAAAGAGCAAATAGCCAGTGTCATTGCTAGCCACCAGGGGAATCACCTTGGAGAAAGGATGCCAAGGATAGCTGACTGGAGAGATGAAAAGAATCTAGATCCTTCATGACATCACCAAGTCACAAATTATAGTGCATCTAGAGCATATCCTCTCCATAATTTGAAATGGAATTTTCTGTTATTTGCTATAGTAAAGTATCTTAACTCTGCTTTCAGAAAAAAACAAAAACAAAACAACAACAACAAAAAAACAAACCTCTAACTTCTACAACCTTTTTGATAACCAATTTCTATGGCTGGCTCTTATAGAACTCCATCTGTCCTAGCCTCTCCATTGCCCACCACCTGTTTCCAGTAGCTTGACACAAATATTTCCCAGAGTCCTATTCATTCACTATTCAATCATTCAGCAAACATTCATTAAGCACTCACTATATACTAGGCACATACTAAGTGTTTGGGGGGAAAGCAATGAACAAGATATAAATGGTCTCTCCCATCATGGAGCTCACATTCTAGTTACACAGGCCCAGTAAATGAACATTTAATTTCAGTTCATGATTACTGAGTGCTAAGAAGCAATAAAGTCATCACTAGAATAAAGGAAAGGAAAGGACAGGCATTCTTAAAAGGGATGGTCATAAAAAGCTTCTTTTGGAAAGCAGTCTGGAAATTCCTTAAAAAGTTAAAAATTGAGTTACCATATAATCCAGCAATTTCATTCTTAGGTATCTATTGAAGAGCAGTGAAAACATATGTCCCCACAAAAATTTGTATGTGAATGTTCATAGTAGCATTATTCATAGTAGCTCCCAAAATGAAAACAACACAAATATTCATCAACTGATGAATGGAGACATGGAAGGTGCTATATCCATACAATGGAATATAGTTTTGGCTGTAAAAAGGAATGGAGTACTGGTATATGCTACACCACGGATGAACCTTGAAAGCCTAATACTGAATGAAAAATGCCAGTCACAAAAGACCACATATTATATGATTTCATTTACATGAAATGTCCAGAATAGACAAATCTGTAGAGGCAGAAGGTAGATTAATGGCTGCCTAGGGTTAGAGGTGAGAATGTTGAACTGTGAGTGGATGCTAATTGGTATAAGGTTTCTTTTCAGGGTGATGAAAATGTTCTAACATTAGATTATGGCGATGGTCGCAAAACTCTGTAAATATACCAAAAACCATTGAATTGTACACTTTAAATGGGTGGGTTTTATGGAATGTATTTTTTTCAATAAAGTTATCTAAAACAAAAAGGAAAAAGAAAAGAAAAGATCTCTTAGAAGATGACATTTAAACTGCGACCTGAAAGATAAGAAACCCATCTTGTGAGGCGCCTGGGTGGCTAAGCCGTTAAGCGTCTGCCTGCAGCTCAGGTCATGATCCCAGGGTCCTGGGATCGAGCCCCGCATTGGGCTCCCTGCTTGGTGGGAAGCCTGCTTCTCCCTCTCCCACTCCCCTTGCTTGTGTTCCCTCTCTCGCTGTGTCTCTCTGCCAAATAAATAAATTAATTAAATCTTTTAAAAAAAGAAAAGAAACCCATCTTGCAAAGAGTCGGGACAAGAGCTTTCAGTCACAGGGAACAAAGGCTATGAAGGCCATGAAGAGAGACAGTTCAGTAAGCAAGGGGATGTGTGATAGGAGATGAGGTTGGAAAGGGGCCAGAGCGGGAAAGGTCTTCTGAAATTTTCAAAGTCACCAAGTTCCATTTTGATACAAACTCTTATTGGACAATAAAATCCACATGGAAGTCTGCATGAAATATTTAATAGTGAAACCCATGGATAAGGCAGCAAGTGGAGAGCTGTTAATTCCAAGTGCTAGTGTTGCAAAACACCTTATTATGAAGAAAAGAAGCATCAAGTTTCAAAAGGGAAAAGCATTTAAAGCAACACTTAGCCTATAACTGGGGAATTCCATTAAATTACCTCCACCATTGTCATAAATATCAATTTCTTGCAGATATTCACAGACATTCTAGCGAGCACAAGAAGAATTCATATCTCCAGACAGTTTAGAATGTGGGGATCCTATAGAATACCAAACAGGAAAAGAAATCACTAATGCAACAGAAAAACAGATTTCAATAGTGTCTGAACTTTGTGAGCAGTTGTAAGTGACATACTTGAAACCTGAAATAAAAGGACATGACCAAACCAAGTTGGACCAACACAGAATTTAGGAAGGAATCAGAGGATGACACAGAATTTCAAGTGAGAATATAAGAACATCTGGACCAAAACCAGAAGAAAGAAGATAACCAAGCCTTGCATATTTTCATGAACACTCTTGAGGGGAGGGATTGGTGGTTAACAGACAAACTGTTAAGTGATCATCTTATGTATTCATAATTCTCAAATTCTACTACATATGATTGATCAAAATAGAATCGGGGGTGGAGAGAGGCAGAGAGAGAGACAAGAGAGAAGTCATAATTTAGTTTCAGGTGTTATCCTTGTGATCAATTGCAACGACAGCCACAATATTTTGCAGCTTCTTCCAAGAAAAGTAGAAGTATCTTTCTTCACTCCTTGAATCTAGGTTTGGTCACATGAGTCATTAGCAAACATGATACTAGAGAAGACTTAAAAAGTGTGTATGCACTGAGATTTGTCTTTACTCTTGATGTTTTTGGAACCCAGGCACCCAGTAAAGAAGCCTGAGCTCAGCCTGCTAGATACTGGAGACACACAGCCCAGTTCCTCTGTTGTTCCAACCTATTGCTAGATACATCTAACCCCAAAGCCCATGCTCATTACCACATGATTATGTTTATGATTATTACTACTCTTTTTTTTTTTTTAAGAGAGGGATAGAGAGAGGGGGGTGAAGGGGCAGGGTGAGAGAGAGAATCTTAAGCAGGCTCTACGCCCAGTGCACAGCCCAACGAGGGGCTGGATCTCACTGAGTCATTGAGGTGCCCCTGATTATTACTACTCTTATTATTGCTCATATATTGTGTTCTCAGCTCTAAACCTCTCTCTCAATGTGTTAAGATTGGAAAGGGGGAAAAAAGCATTGGGATCACAGTGTGAAAACTGACTCCAATGTTTCCCATGGTAGCCTGGGAAAAAGTATCCACTGTCTCAAGAGGTTCCTGGGAAAATTAAATAACATGAAAAAGTGCTCTCTCAACATAAAGTGATATATATTAGCAGTCAATAAGGGTGAGATGTTTTAATTGAGCTCCCCCGAAACATTTTCCAAAGAATCTAATTTTAACAATCCCAGGACAACTTGAGCGAAAATACATTTGTTCTTCATGAAAGCAATTGTTACTTTTCCACTTTGCAGTGTCACAGAATAAAATGTGCAATTAAAACGCCATAAAACTATGTAGAGTTCCTTAATCTTTCTTTTGAAACTGTTGAGCTACTAGGGTTGGGAGGAGGAAAGACTTTTTGAAGGTATGTGCTTTCTCAGCCTTTGAACTGCTTCCAGATTCTGTCATCATCTTTTCATCTCAACATCAAAGTTGGGAAAGGCTCTCCACACAGAGGGCAGGTATTTACACGCCACTCACCAAGGCACTTTGCTGCCCCATTAATCTGTCTCTCTCTACTTGCATCTTGAGAATCAAGCATTAGTTTTAATTTTTTTTTTGTTTTAGCTTTTTTGCCTACCTGTACTCTTTTTGCTAGTAAACTTCTGACACATTCGACAGGTGATATGGCTCATAACCACCAGGGGAGGGGCTTCCCCAGAAGCATAGCCATTATATATGAAATGCGTAACATGGCAGAAACACACAAAAAGCATATTTATGAACTTCCTGCTCTCTGGATGACCTAACTTTTCAATTTCCATCATCTTGAAATCAAGAGAACCAAAATACAAAGGATGGGAAATATGCAATAGAGGCTCATTCAAAAAATTCAAATTCAGCAAATCTGGAGGGTGAGTTTACTGACATGGTGCCTTAGTTCACTAAAAGGCTGTCTTATGAATAGGCTACAGTCTCAATCTCTTCCTAAAGCTTCAAGAAAATGTTTCTTTAATCCCACATCTTATGCCTTTTTTTTTTATGTGCTGCATTTATATTTTTAAGGTGACTTTGGTCCAAATTTTCCATCTGTGGTGCTGCAAATATGAATCACCAACTATACTGAAATTAAGTACATGGAAGTGGAACAGGCAGAGGTATGAGAGTAAGTAATATCTCAAATAGAGGTAAATATAGAGGAACAGTAATTATTGTGAGTTGCCACAGTGTCCCCTCAAAATCCATGTTCACCTTGAACCTCAGAATGTCACTTTATTCGGCAATAGGGCATTTGCAGATGTACTTAAGATTTCGAGATGATTTAGAATGAGTCCTAAATCCAATGGCTTGTGTCCTTATAAGAAGAGGAGAGGTCACAGAGAAAAACGCAATATGAAGATGGAGCCAGAGATTGGAAGCCAAGGAACACCAAGGATTGCCGGCAACCACCAGAAGCTAGGAGAGTTGCATGTTTGGATTCAGAAGGAATCAACCCTGCCAATACCTTGATTTCTGACTTTTGGTCTCCTGAAATCCAGAGAATAACTTTTTGTTATTTTAAGTTACCCAGTGTATGGCAATTTGTAACGGTAGCCCCAGGCAAGCAACAAGACATTAACACCTGCTGTAGGTGGTCTTGAAGAGACCTCAGCTTCTGATACCTGCACTTGGTTGGCTGTGGACATTTTGACCTTGTCGCCTGACTCCTTCAGCCCACCTTTGACCTTACCCTGGTCTGTGCTGACACCTAATGCCATACTTCCTCTCCTTCTCCTGAGTTTCTGAAATATGAGATGGAGAGGGATTAGAATTGGGGAAAGCTGCAGGGTATAGTGGAAAGCAGGAGGAGGTTTGGCTCAGGCACCAGTTAGGTTCAGGGATACCACTGGGATAAGAAGTTGAGATCAAGATCCTCACAGGCAATTTCCAAGGACAAAGAGAAACCCCAGTATTAAAGAGAACAGTATAGGTCTTCCTGGTCAGACCCCATTCTTAGGCAGTGTTGGTCTCTACACTTAACCACCTCTGGCTTTACAGAGAAACATAAGCTATGGCACATTTCCTAAAGCAGTATAGAGCCATAACACTTTAAAACGCCAACTTTCATGATCCCTATGATGGTATCTCTCAATCTTGTTCCTGTCTGTACACTGTCACATGTGCATACATTCTCAGTCTTGGTATTCTCAAAACTCCCCACTCCACACACCCTCTGCTCCTTCCTGTCACTCACCATCACTGTTTCATGAACTTTTCAGATCTTTACCTATCTACCTATTTCTATATCTATCCATTCATCCACCTATATCTTTCTTTAAAAAAACACCGTAAGGGGCGCCTGGGTGGCTCAGTTCGTTAAGCATCTGCCTTTGCTTCAGCTCATGATTCTAGGGTCCTGGGATTGAGTCCCACATCGGGCTTCCTGCTCCTTGGGGAGCCTGCTTCTCTCTCTTCCTTTGCCTCTCTCTCTGTTTCTCATGAATAAATAAATAAAATATTTTTTAAAAAATAAAAATAAATAAAGAACACTTTGAGGTATGAATGACATATAAAAAGCTGTACCTATTTAATACATACAACTTAATGATTTGGGAGATAAGTATACATCCATGAAACCATCACCACACTCTATGCCATAAACATATCCACCACATTCAAAAGTTATCTATCTCTGTCTTAGCCTCCCTAAAAACTTACATGGTAATTTATCTTATTTAGGTCTTCACAACCATACTATGGGGTAGGTACAATGTATATATAAAAATTTTAAAATAATATTTAAGTTTTGTGATTATAAAAGCAATAATACCTATATATTTCTTATTAGATGACTATAAATACTGTATAGTGTTTTTATGGCACTATATATAAATTTATATACATACACACATGCACACACACACACACACGCATACATCTATACACATACATACACATTCCAAGTATTTACACTGTTCATGACTTCATCTTTAATGGGACTGTTACATAATGTAGTGGGAAAAATGTGCACTGTGCTCTCTTCCCAGTCTTTCCTTTTTACCCATGGCCACCTCCCCCTCATCTAGATCTTGAGCATCACCTGTGGCTTCAACAAAGTGTTGTGAGACTAAAAGGGTCAAATTCTTGGCTTTTGAGATTGAAAAGCTGAGATCTAGACACAAGGCAAAAGGGGTATGGGAGACTGTAATCTGTTGGAGCAGATTTTCCCACCCCAAAGGAGTAGGGGGATGGAAAGGAGTGTCAGAGGTTAAGTAAGAGAGTTCAGTGGTAGAACAAGCTCTTGGCCCTCCTAAGCCAAGCTGCAGGGCAGGCTGGGGAGTTCACCAGAGGCCCCAGATGAATTGAGGGATCTGAATGCCTGGGCAGGTGATGAGCCTTGGAGTTGACTCCAGGCCCAACATAATTCAAGAGTAAAAGTATAGATGCTGCATGGGGCTTCTACACAGACAGAAGTAGGACAGTCTTGATTTCCCCACGTTCAGTGTAAGACAGAGTCAGACAAATATTTCCCGTGTGCTGAGAAGAATGTGGAAGCAGCTGAGAAAGAGCCTGGCCTTGAGAGGCTTTGCCGCTGGAGCCAGAGGGATGCATCCATGAGCTTCAGAGACCACTCACTGCAGACTATTTGGAATGAGGATGCCTAAGAACCAAATGACATTTCCTCAATCGTTAATTCCTTCTCATTTCATCAGCTCCTTGGAACTGAAATGAAATCTTGGGGAAAGGATACCAGTGTTGTAAGTTTCTGCCACCCACTGGTAGAATCTAACTAGAAATTAAACATGAGTGTTTAAAAAATGAAGTTGTATTTCCTCCTCATCTGAACATGTGGACTGAAATTTGTATCCATGATAAAGGACTTGTAGAACTGTTCCTCAACCAGTAGATTTTAGGGTTGACCTCTCTACTCATAGGAAATTATGAAGATTCTATAAAGGTAATGCTCTCCCTTCCCTTGGTTAGAATAAACTCATCTTTGTCTTCTCAAAAGGTTGATATTTTGGTGATATTTTCTCAGAGCCAGCATTCCAGAGATCATGTTTTAGTTTGGATTTGTTAAGCATGCTCACACGTGAGGGCTTTAGCTCTGGCTTTTCCTTCTGCTTAGAACACTTTCCCTGTCAACAGCATGGTATGCCCCACGCTACCATAGGTTTCTGCTCAAATGGCCCCTTATCAAAGAGGTCTTCTTTGTCCATCAATATAAAATAGCAACTCCCCATTCCCGCCACTCTCTGGTCCTCTTTACCCTGCTTAACCATTTTTTACAACCTTTTCATCACCTGAAATGCTATATATTTGTTTATTTGTTTACTGCTTCCCTTCACTAAAATGTAAGCTGTACAAGGACAGGACTTTGTTTTATTCTCTGCTATATCCCCTGTGCTTAAACAGTGCTCACACTAGTAGGTCCTCTGCAAATATTTGTTGAATCAAAGAATATAAATATTTTCTAGAGATGCCTTTTTGTTTCCACTTTCTGCATTTATTTCCCTTTCTAGTTTTTTTTAAAGATTTTATTTATTTATTTGAGAGAGAGAGACACAGAGAGAGAGAGAGCACAAAGGGAGGAGAGGGGGAAGCAAATTCCCTGTGAGCAGGGAGTCCGATGTGGGGCTCGATCTTGGGACCCTGAGATCATGACCTGAGCTGAAGGCAGATGCCCAACAAATTGATCCATCCAGGCACCCCTATTTCCCTTTCTAAATACTGCCTTTCAGTTTTCCTGTAACACATCTCCTGACAAACAGGAACTTTATATTACTCTCTATTCTGAGTGTCTGACACGTGATAGATGCTCAATAAATATTTAGTAAAGGAATGAAGGAAAGGAGAAATACATTAATGAATGAATGAATGAGACATACGGTAACAATGGTGTGGCTTACAGCAGCACGAGGCAGTAAAATAACCTCACCCTCTCTTCTTGACCCCTCTCCCATCTCTTCACCCCTACTCCTAAGATGACTTATCCAGATTGTTAGCTAAGTGCTTGAAAATGCAAATGTTAGCTGGTTGGGCATATAGCTGTAAAGAGCTGAACTTCTCTTTCATAAGAAAATGGAAAGATTTGAAGGGTGGGGAATGAAAAGAGAAAAGGGGGCTCCTAAAATAGAAAGGAAAAGAAAAAAAGAGGATCTTGGAGAGGAGAATGAAAAATTGGACAACACGTAGGACAGATGAAGCCCTTTTAAGAATACATTCCTACAGGGATGCCTGCGTGGCTCAGTCAGTTAAGCATCTGACCCTTGATTTCCGCTCAGGTCATGATTCAGGGTCATGAGATAGAGCCCCACATCAGACTCCAAGCTCAGTTCAGTGCGGAGTCTGCTTGTCCCTCTCTCTCTGCTCCTCCCCTCACTCATGTGCTCTCTCTCTCTAAAATAAATAAGTAAAATCTTTATTTAAAAAAAGAACACATTCCTACATTTTAAAAAAAGAACACATTCCTACATTTTATAGTTCATTTGAGATGTTTGATGACTATGCAATAAGCTTCCTGTAACCCACATCACCAACTAATTCACCCATCCTCACAGAAGCCTCCAGTGAGTGGTTATGTAAAAGACAAAATTTTAAAAAAGGAGCAAATTTTCTAATTGGTTCAAACAAAAGAGAGTCGAAATAAACCCACAGTTACAAGACAGAGTGGAGAACAAGATTCAGAGGAGGCAGGGTATCCAAGTCAGAGAAGACCACAAGATCATAAGCCCTAAGATTTTGGCAGCTTGAAGAGGATGTGAGGCTTTCTAAGGGCATGGGATGGCGTGCTGCCAGTGTGATCTCGTTCTTAAGGGTGCAGGGAGGCCCAGCGGACACCTGGCTCACCTAAATAACAGTCTCCCTGTTTCACTTCCCAGCAAATTGTATTCTTGGGGCCTTGCCTTCCTATAGGGCCGTCTGCTCATGAGAGCCACAGCATCACCACATGGATGGCATAACTGGATGCTGGGAGACCTATGGTCCTCTGGCCTGTTGCAACTTGCCAGTCTGTAGCTGGAGCTGCCATGACCACATGCATATGTCTCATTTTCCTTACCTGCTTTCCCAGTTAGATTGACCACTTAATCACTTTCCTGTTCTTCTCTCCGTTGGGATTTAGCTCTTGCTCCACTCCTTAGCTTACCCGCAAGTTCTAGTTTGTCTGGCATCTCACATACCTATTAGGAAAAGAAATGCTACCGCATCCAAAAGGTGTGAAAGTTCCAAGGATAACTTGATTTGGCAAGTCACTGAATATGTTGGTGTACATGCCACCCCCAGGCAGAGAAGAATAGCTTTGGCAGACAGCTAGACGGCCAGAAGGATAGATAAAATCCAGGTTAAGGAGCGGATACTGATAAAAAAACACCAGTGACAGTAATAATTATTCTTATTTGGAATGATGTTAACTCACATCCAATTTAATTTTTTAAATTAGCTCTTTACAGATAAGCTAAAAGAAGTTCAGAGAGGGTGACTCACTTTCCTATAGTCACTGAGGATAATAATGGCAGTGCCAGGCTAGCAACCGGGTTCCCTGACTTCCACTTGCATGTTCTTTCCATACGTCCACATTACTTGCACCCTCATTTTTAAAAATTAATTAATTTATTTATTTATCCATCCATTCATTCATTGATTAGTTTCAGGTGTAGAATTTAGTAATTCAACACTTACATACAATACCCAGTGCTCAATCACAACTGCCCTCCTTAATCCCCATCACCTGTTTAACCCCCCACCCTCCTAACCACACCTACCTCCCCTCTGATAACCATCAGTTCTTGGCATCCTTACTTTAGCCCCAAATTCTTTGAAACCAATCTTGTGAATAATAACAGGGAAGTCTGGTCAGACTGGTCCTATTAGTGGAAGAGTAACTGGAAATCAAAGTTTCCCATTGCTGCCCAGTATGGCCCTACAGCATGCAGCAGGATTGTGTCTCCCTGCCAACATCTATGGGCAGATGAGGGCAAAGGAGGGCTGAGGAATAACTAAGGATATGTATGTGAACAAGTTCACAAAACCTAGCTGTACCAACCTCTTGTGGGCTTTTTCATTTTGGATTTGTAGGAATTTATCAGAGAGAAAAGAGGAAGTCTCTTTTCTCTCTAAGGTAGATCCTCTTAATGCTAAATCCCCATGTGGTTCTCTCTAGAAAGGAAAATGAAGGAAAATGAAGGAAAATTCATTTTCTCAGAACTATGTGAGCCCTTAGGTACTTAACAGAAATATCAGCTACAACCAGAGGTTCCCTTAAATAGAAGTAAGGCTTGCAAACTGGAGAATTTGCCCCAACCTTTTTCTTGATTTGACTTCTCTTGTCCCCAGCATGAGGGAATGTGGACCCTGGGAAAAAAAGACTGAATAAACACAAGGCACCAGACTTCCTTTTCCAATGCGATTTTCTGCTGAAATAGAAATGCCCTACCTATCAGTCCCTTCCATCATGCCCAGCTTCCTCCATCCTCTTTCCCCTTGGGATTTTGAAAGGATATTAGGTCAGAGAAGAACCATCTACCAGCGCATAATGGAACTTCTTCATCTCTGGGTCAGCCTCTTTGACCATTGGCATCTTAGGCTTCCTCTTCAGCAGCTCCAGCCAGAAACACTGAGAAACTTGGGGACTGTTGCTCACCTTCTCCACGCCTTTAGGATCATTATAGTGGAGCAGGGTAAGTTGTTTGTTGAAGCCCTCTTTTTTAAGCTTTGCGTCTTCTGCTTTTCTGTTCAAAAGAAAAAATTAAATGGGGCGCCTGGGTGGCTCAGGTCGGCTGGGTGTCCTACTTTTGATTTTGGCTCAGGCCATGATCTCAGTGAGGTCATGAGATTGAGCCCCATGTTGGGTTCCATGCTCAGGAGGGAGTCTGCTTCTCTCTTTCTCTCCTTCTCTGTCCCTCCCCAGCTCATGCTCTTTCTCTCTCTCTAAAATAAATAAATAAATCTTAAAAAAAAGAAAGAAAGAAAGAAAGAAAGAAAGAAAGAAAGAAAGAAAGAAAGCAAGAAAGAAAAACAATTCAAGAACTAGCTATTTCTTGATCTTATCAAGGGCTAGAGCGTGGGTAATGGCTGTTCCGGCCTCTGTGACTTTACTGCCAATCTATTAGGTTTCCTTAGATCTGGACAGCTGGAGTTGGAAATCCTTAGCCAAGTGTTTATTGAGTGCCCTGATTTTTAAACAGTTATTGAGCACCTGCTGTGTGTGAAGAACTGTACTAGAGGTTGCAGCAAATGCAGGACTAGTAAGTAGCACCTGTCCCCACAGGAATGGCACCATGCAGCACAGGCCTGGGCAAGAACTGAGGTGAACACTGGGGCTACCTCTTGGAACTGTAAAAAGTACGCAAAATACTAAACTCCTCTGAGCCTTGCTTTGTTTCATCTATAAAATGGGGATAACAATACCTCACAGAAATCCAGGGAATCTCTGGTTAATTAATGCACACAAACCTCTAGGCACAGACCCCAGTATTTAGCATGCCTTCTAAATATACTAGCTGTTTTTGTAACAATTTAGTGAGGAATATACACATACATGTTCATTAATAATAAAGTGGTAGAGGGAAAGGGTAGGTGAATATGAAACTACCTCTCTGCTATATTTCAGACAGAGACCAGATCCTGAAATTAAGGTAGCCCCCTTGAAACATTCATTGAACCATTCATAAATATTCACTAGGTATCTTCCATAGGCAAAATTCATACATTCCTACGAGATAGGTGCTCTTTATCCCCATTCTAAAGAGTGCCGGAGTTTTGTATCAACATGGTAAAGCAGGATGCAATGCCATGCATATCAACTCCAAACACTCTACTCTCCTCATTTCATGAGACTTCTCCCCATATTCTTAGTGTTGGGTGCTACAGGAGCTGCGGGCATAGGATAAAATGCAGACCCACCAGGGCTCTGTATCCGAGGGATCAGCAAATGAAGCAGACCTTCCTACTTCTTGCCCAGCTTCCTGCCCCCAACACACACGCACACACAGGTATACAAACACATATATACTCACCTGCTCATACAAACACACGCATGAAGACACACATGTGCACATATACTCGTGCACCCAAGCATGCCAAGTAGGAGATGTTGGCAACATGGCATTAGAACAAGGCTCCAGAATCAGGCTGGAAAAGCAGAGGTCATATACTAAAGACATTCTTGGCTGTCTTGGAGCTCATTACCACCTGTTTAACATCCACATGGACTGGCTGGCTTTGCCTCTACTCCATGGTCCCAGCTACTAAAGGTGGGCTGCAGGGCTTCTGAGTTCTTCTAACAGAATGTGGGGATGGAATTGGGCAGATCCGTGACCAACACTTGAGAATAATTAGAAATGTCAGGACTCTAACTAGGGGAAGTGGGAGCTACCTTCTCAGAGAAGAGTTAGCAGTTTGGGCATTTTCAACATGGGTGTAGAGTGGAATGCAAAACAAATAAACAGACCTTGGAAACAACATAAAAGAATATCTAAGGACTCAGCAAGTCCCTTCAGATTCAGAGCATATTCAAACAGGAATTCTCAATGGTTCTCATTTTAAGATGCACTTGAAAATTCCTAAAACGAACTGGCATATCTCAATAAGGGTCTCAGAGTGTTTGGAAGAATTGGTCCTTGTGTATGTGTATGTGTGTGTGCGTACACACATATGTGCATTTATTGGTTGAGTGTGGGACTTGGGTATGAGAAGAGCTATATCCAAAGGAAAAATTTTAAAGGATTAAAAATAAGTAATTGGATGGGCACCTGGCTGGCTCAGTCAGTAGAGCATGTGACTCTCAATCTCAGGGTCATGAGTTCAAGCCCCATAATGGGCATAGTTTACTTAAAAAAAATAAGTAATTGGACAAAACTGGAGGTATCACAATTCCAGATTACAAGTTATATTACAAAATACCTCGGCCTTTTTCACAGAGCTGGAACAAATAATCCTAAAATTTGTATGGAACCAGAAAAGACCCTGAATAGGCAGAGGAATGTTGAAAAAGAAAACCAAAGCTGGTGGCACCACAATTCCGGACTCCAAACTCTATCACAAAGCTGTAATCAAGACAGTTTAGTACTGGCACAAAACCAGACACATACATCAATGGAACAGAATAGAGAATCCAGAAATGAACCCGCAACTCTACGGTCAACTAATCTTTGACAAAGCAGGAAAGAATATCCAATGGAAAAAGGATAGTCTCTTCAACAAATGGTGCTGGGAAAATTGAACAGCCACATACAGAAGGATGAAACTGGACCATTTTCTTACCCCATACACAAAAATAGACTCAAAATGGATGAAAGACCTAAATGTGAGACAGGAATCCATCAAAATCCTAGAGGAGAACATAGGTAGCAAGCTCTTCGACTTTGGCTGTAGCAACTTCTTCCCAGACACGTCTTCAAAGGCAAGGGAAACAAAAGCAAAAACGAACTATTGGGATTTCTTCAAGATAAAAAGCTTCTGCACAGCAAAGGAAACAGTCAACAAAACTGAAAGGCAACCTATGGAACGGGAGAAGATGTTTGCAAGTGACATATCAGATAAAGGGCTAGTATCCAAGATCTATAAAGAACTTATCAAACTTAACACCCAAAACACAAATAATCCAATCAAGAAATGGGCAGAAGACATGAATAGACATTTCTCCAAAGAAGACATCCAGATGTCCAACAGACACATGAAAAGATGCTCAACATCACTGAGCATCAGGGAAATCCAAATCAAAACCACAATGAGATACCATAACCTCACACTGGTCAGAATGGATAAAATTAACAAGTCAGGAAACAACAAATGTTGGCAAGGATGTGGAGAAAGGGGAACCCTCTTACACTGCTGGTCGGAATGCAAGCTGGCACAGCTACTCTGGAAAACAGTATGGAGGTTCCTCAAGAAGTTAAAAATAGAGCTACTCTATGACCCAGCAATTGCACTACTGGGTATTTACCCCAAAGACACAAACATAATGATCCAAAGAAGCACATGCACCCCAATGTTTATAGTAGCAATGTCCACAATAGCCAAACTATGGAAAGAGCCAAGATGTCCATCGGCAGATAAATGGATAAAGAAGATGTGACATATAGATAGATAGATAGATAGATAGATAGAGATAGATAGATAGATAGATAGATAGATAGATGATAGATAGATAAATCATATAATATTACTCAGTCATCAGAAAGGATAAATACTTAACCATTTACATCAGTGTGGATGGAACTGGAGGGTATTATGCTAAGCTAAATAAGTCAATCAGAGGAAAAACAATTATGTGGTTTCACTCATACGTGGAATATAAGAAATGATGCATAGGATTGTAGGGGAAGGGTGGGAAAACTGAATGAGAAGTAATCAGTGGGGGAGACAAACCATGAGAGACTTTATTTTTTTTTTAATTTTTTTTAAAGATTTCATTCATTTATTTGACAGAGAGATCGCCAGCGAGAGAGGGAACACGAGCAGGGGGAGTGGGAGATGAAGAAGCAGGCTCCCAGCCGAGGAGCCATATGCGGGGCTTGATGTGGGGCTCGATCCCAGAACGCCAGGATCACGCCCTGAGCCTAAGGCAGATGCTCAATGACTGCGCCACCCAGGTGCCCAAACCATGAGAGACTTTAAACTATAGGAAACAAACTGAGGATTTCTGGATGGGAGGTGGGGGGATGGGGTAATTGGGTGATGGCCATTAAAGAGGGCACAAGATGTGATGAGAACTGGGTGTTTATGCAACTGATGAATTACTGAACTCTACATCTGAAATTAATAATGTACTATATGTTGGCTAATTGAATTTAAATAAAGAAAAACAAAGCAGTACTAATTAAAACAGTATGGTACTGGCATAAAAATAGACATATAGATCAATGGAATAGAACAGAAAACCCAGAAATAAACCCACAATTTTATGGTCAGTTAATCTTCGACAAAGGAGACACAAATATATGATGGGGAAAAGACAGCCTCTTCAAATGGTGTTCGGAAAACTGGACAGCAACATGAGAAAGAATGAAACTGGATCACTTTCATATACCATACAGAAAAATAAACTCAAAATGTATAAAGACCTAAATGTGAGACCAGAAACCATAAAAATCCTTGAAGAGGGCACAGGGAGTAATCTATCTGACATCGGCCGTAGCAACATTTTTTTAGATATGTCTCCTGACGCAAAAGAAATAAAAGCAAAAATAAACTACTGGGACTACACTAAAATAAAAAACTTCTGCACATCAAAGGAAACAATCGACAAAACTAAAAGACAACCTATGGAATGAGAGGAGATATTTGCAAATGACATATCTAATAAAGGGTTAGTATACAAAATATATAAACAAATGACACAACTCAATACCTAAAAAACAAATAATCCAATTAAAAAATGGGCAGAAGACATGAACAGACATTTCTCCAAAGAAGACATACAGATGGCAAACAGACACAGAAAGATGCTCAACATCACTCATCAGTAGGAAAATGCAAATCAAAACTACCATGAGGTATCACCTTACACCTGCAGAGTGGTTAAAATCAAAAACACAAGAAACAACGTGTTGATGAGGATGTGGAGAAAAAGGAGCCCTCATGCACTGTTGGTGGGAATGCAAACTGGTACAGTTACTGTGGAAAACAGTATGGAGTTTCCTCAAAAAACTAGAATCATCCTATGATCCAGGAGTTGCACTACTGGGTACTTACCCAAAAAATACAAAAACACTAATTCAAAAAAATACACGCACCCTTATGTTTATTGCAGCATTATCTACAATAACCAAATTATGGAAGCAGCCCAAGTTTCCATTGATAGATGAATGGATAAAGAATATGTGGTATATACACAATGGAATATTATTCAGCCATAAAAAGGAATGAAATCTGTTTTGTAACAACATGGATAGAGCTAGAGCGTATAATGCTAAGCAAAATAAATCAGAGAGACAAATGCCATATGATTTCATTCATATGTGGAATTTAAGAAACAAAAAAATGATCAAAAGGAAAAAAGAGAGAGAGAGAGACAAACCAAAAAAACTTAACTATAAAGAATAAACTGAAGTTACCAGAGGGGAGGTGGATGGGGGGATAGGTGAAATAGGGGATGGGAGAATTAAAGAGTACACTTATGATGATGAAAAAAAAGTAATTGGAAATAATATAGCTGATTAATGAAAGGAGGGAGAGGTATAATAGCCACACTGCTGTTGGCATAGGAGTGCTGGGGCTGGGGGTCCCTAACAATCAGCAAGGGTCACTGGCCCCTCTCAGAGAAGGAGGAGGGGGCACGTCTCAGCAAGTCCTGTGGGAAAGGAACCAGAGCCAGGAGGGTGGGCAAGGGCCTGTTCTGCCACTCAAAAATGGAAATGTTTGATTAAAACAACTGGTTTCTCTTGCTGTTTGTTTCTTCTTTTGTTTTCCTCCTCCTTCCTTTCTTTGTCACATTCTCATGAAAATGTATCCCACTGTCAAAAGTGGGCTGAATTTTTGAACGTGACCAAAAAAAAAAAAAAAAGGGCATTTATATACTGCCACTCTTCCCTACACCAGAATACACGTATGCCACTCCATTTATAAGCATCAGACGCTGGCAGGATGTCAGCCTAACAACACACATTTATAGACCAACTGGAAGCCTGAGTCTAATGACCATTCACCAAGCCTACATCTTGGCCCTTTCATTCAATGCCTAGACATTGATTCTAGACTGTCTAGAATCATGTGACTCTCTAGACTGTGACTCTCTACAAATGGGCCTTTTGAATTATTCTTAAGAAAGGTAAGTATGCCTCTAAGGTGTAAATACCTATAATCAGAAAAAAAAAGGCATGCTCCCCCTCCTTACCCATAAGGCCAAAAATCGAGATATAAAAGCTGTAGTGCAAAAAACCCCAATGCAAAATCTCCTACCTTATATGAATGCCATGTTACTCAAATACTCAGAGTGGGCAACCATAATTCGTGGAAGTTCCTCAAAACTCTTTTAAAAGTAGTTAGTGCTTCCTTTTCTAACCCCTTTAACAAGTCCCTAGGCAAAGTCTTGGTTATCGTGTAAAGATTAATCAGCCTCTCCACCAACAGAAGGCTGCCCTTCTCTGCCTTTTCTCAAGGAACTGGCAGTGGCAGTGGTTTTGCTCTCTTCTCGCCCGAGGACCAGAAGTTGACCTCTGGATTCTCCAGCAGGTGATAATTATCCCAAATTGATTAGTTCAACAAAGGAGCCCTAATACTTGCATAAAAGGTTTCTTGGAAGTTTTGGGTGACTGGTCATTCTCAGGAAAAGTCATCATTGGGGATTACAAAAGAATCCTTCTGTAAGTCAGAAGTTACCCAATTATCCCAGCCCTCTGGCATCTGGACCACTTTAAGAGAGAGGCTGGAACAGAAAGGAAACTACATCTCAAATCAACTGAAATCAAAACTGCCTAAGAATTTAAGTTAAGGGGCACCTGGGTGGCTCAGTTGTGGGGCATCTGCCTTCGGTTCAGGTCATGATCCTGGTGTCCTGAGATTGAGCCCCGCACCGGGCTCCCTGGCAGGGAGCCTGCTTCTCCCTTTCCAGCTCCTCTGTGCTTATATTCCCTCTCTCACTATCTCTCTGTCGAATAAATAAATAAAATCTCAAAAAAAAAAAAAGAACCTAAGCTAAATTAAATATAGTGGGGGCATTCACTAAATGTAAGAACTGAAGGATGCCTAGAAAATATCTAATTCCATTTACAGATGAGGAAGCCAAAGGAATTGATAAATGCTAAATAATAGTTTCTGTTTATCAAGCATTTACTATATTCTACACATTGTGCTGTTATTTAACTGCATGATTTCATTTAATGCTTTCAATAACCCTATGAGGTACATTCTAGGAGGACCTCCATTTTATACGAGGAAAGTAAGGTTTTGAGAAGCAGAATAAGTGCCCCAAATTACATGGCTGGCAAATGGGAGCATGAGACTTGTGTGAACTCCAAAGCTTGAGTTCTGCACCTTTATAAACATTGCCTCTTGTACCCCCGGTCACACAACTGAGAAATGGCAGGGACAGGGTTTGGGAGCAAGCCTGGGATTCCCAGTCTAATGCTTTTGTACCACCATGTCCTAAGAGTAAATATGAATAAAATCAAAAGACTACACCTTGACAGTTACAGCCCAGAGACCTGATTCAGGCCCAGTCAAAATGTCTAGGTAAACCCAGTGTGGAGGATGTGCTCTGCTGTAAGGAGTACCTTGGGATCTGGTCTGAGATGGGAGGGTTCACTATGTTTGTCGGACTAGACTTCCTATGATAAGAAAAGAGAGTCTATTTCAGTGTGTACCTGCCAAATGGAGTTAGAGAATATTTTTTCTTCTCTAATTTCCCTGGGTCTGACTTGATATTAAACTTGATATAATGTTCTGTGTTGAGCAAATGTGACAGAAATTTGGTAGGGTACAAAAGCCAATAGTTCTGATTTGCCTAAAACTGCATTTCATCCAGCAAGGATTTTTTCTCAATCTACATGCTATCTCTTACCCTGGGAACCCAGGGATGTTAAGGTTTGGCTGATTTTCTTGCAGAGATGCCTTGTAATGCACATATTGTAAACTTACTTGTGTTCTTTTTAAAGCTTGGATTATGTATACGATAAATCTCTTGGGAATGAATTCTACCAACTTTAGCAATTCTCACTGTTAAGAAACCACTTCCTTGACATAGTTTATTACTATGGGTCATGTACAACAGCATCGTACTCATCCTTGGTGCTGTGTGCCAGCTAAATTCACCTCGTCCATCTACTCTGCGAAGCCATTTCTTCTTGGTTCTAACCCTACTTATTTCAAGAAACCACTTCTGACAGTACTGGGTTATTACTGAAAAATGCTTTTGCTTGCTTAGTGCTTTAGTGTCTACAAAGTATGTTTATATATACTGAGTCACAAGAACCTGCTGTGGTAAGCAGAAGACATGTTATTATCCCTAAATGACTAAAGGAGCAGAGGTTCGGGGAGCTCAAGTGACTTACACAAGATCCCACGCCATTGAGTAATGAACCTAGATAGATGTTCTGACTCCATTTCTTTTTTTCAGTTTCTGCTTTAGTCTTTATTTTTTAGAGTGGTTTTAGGTTCATGGCAAAATTGAGTGAAAACTACAGACAGTTCTCATATACTCCGTGCAAGTTTTTTTTTTTTTTCCATTAAAATACACTGCCTGTTCCTCATCATTTGAGGTTTTTTTAAACTTGAAAAACTAATTCTAAGTTTACCTGGAAGAATAAATTGGTGAACTTGTTTTAGCTGCTTTTGATGTAGAAAGAGTATACCAGAGGAGGTCTGCTGCACCAGATATTATTAAGATAATGATAACTAACATTTCTTCAATGCCTAGTTGTGCTAGGAAGTTTTACAACTACCCTAAGAGGTAGTTACTATGATTACCCTCATTTTACAGATGAGGAAAATAAGGCAAAGGGAAATTAAGTGACTTTCCCAAGGTCACATGCATGGATGATACTGGGATTGTAGACCAGTCAATTTGGTTGGCCTCAAGCCCTCTTTCTTAACACTCTACTGTGTCTCTCATATTATATAATCTGAATTATTTAAATAGATGAAAACTCAATTAGGCAGATCAATGAAATAGAATAGATAGCTCAGAAGAAGACTTTAATGTATATAAGCCTGAAGATATGATTAAGTTGAGAACTCAAATCAGTGGATAACACAGAATACGTTCAATACATGGCTCTGGAGTGAAGACAGAGCACAGGCTTTGGTATCAGATAAATCTGTAAGTATACAGCAGCTCACCCATTCACTAGCTTTCTGACCTTGGCAAAGAAGCAGTGACTTACTCACGGAGGCGTATAAATTGCTTCCTGTAGTGCCTTACACAAAGCAAGCACTCAATAAACGTTAGCTATTATTATTAGCACTCAATAAATATAGCTATCATTATTATTGGCATGGGAGAAATCAAGCTAGAATCTTCATATCACACAACAAAATTTCCAACTAAATGAAGAAAAAAAGAAAAATAGAGTAGGCTTATCTAATTTTAGCATGAAGAAAGATTTTTCCAGCCATAAAAACAAGGGGGAGAAATCTTAAAACAAAACATTGATCACTGTACAATAATGAAAGTTAGTTTAAATACTATGCATAAGTGGGGATTTTTGTTTTGTTTTGTTTTTTGAGGGAGACAGAGAGAGAGCACACAGGAACGGGGAGAGCCACAGGGAGAGAGAGGACCTTAAGCAGGTTCCACGCCCAGTGAGGAGATCAATGCAGGGCGCAATCTCACGACTCTGAGATCACGACCTGAGTGGAAATCAAGAGTCAGACGCTCAACCGACTGAGCCACCCAGGCGTCCCTAACCATAGGTGTTTTAAAATAATAATTGTAATATGATGTAAGTTTAGATACTAAATTTACCAATATACTAAATTTAGTAATTTAAATTTAAAAATTCCTGGTGGGGGCGCCTGGGTGGCGCAGTCGTTGGGCGTCTGCCTTTGGCTCAGGGCGTGATCCCGGCGTTCCAGGATCGAGTCCCACATCGGGCTCCTCTGCTGGGAGCCTGCTTCTTCCTCTCCCACTCCCCTGCTGTGCTCCCTCTCTCGCTGGCTGTCTCTCTGTCACATAAATAAATAAAATCTTTAAAAAAAAAAATAAATAAAAATTCCTGGTGATTCAACCAATAAAGAGGGATTTCTAGTGAAACTAAGTTTAAAATTTTAAATACTAATTTAAAATTTCACTAGAGGGGTGCCTGCGTGGCTCGGTTGGTTAGGCGTCTGCCTTTGACTCAGGTCATGATACCCAGGGTCCTGGGATCGGCCCCATATCAGGCTCCCTGCTCAGTGGAGAGCCTGCTTCTCCCACTCCCTCTGTACTCCCCTTACATGTGCTCTCTCTCTCTCTCTCTCTCCCTCCCTCAAATAAATAAATCAAATCTTTAAAAAACATTTCACTAGAAATTATACTTTGTTGATTAAATCACCAGGAATTTTTAGCACAAGATCTAACATCTTAACCAAGACCTGGGCTCTGGGCTTGCTCTGCCTTTCCCAGTCCTTAAAGGGCTTTAAAGAGAGAGATAACATTAATGAGACCGAGTCAGATGATTGCAGGCCCTTTTTTTCCCAGTCCTTGCACAAGCTGCTCAATTCTCATCCAGAACAGGAAAGGCCAGGATTTTAGAAAAATCTAATAAAGAATTTCATATTACATTATAAGATCTCTCTTAATTTAGATTTATCAACAGTATTAAAATTTATTTGCTTCTGATCTAAACATTTCTCATTTTGCAATTTACTTTTTTTTGTGTGTAATTTTATTTTGTTTCATTTTTTGTATTTTTTAAAGTTTATTATTATTATTTTTAAAAAGAATCTCTACACCCAATATGGGGCTTAAACCCATGACCCCGAGATCAAGAGTCACACACTCTTCTGACTGAGCCAGCCAGGTGCCCCTGTGTGTGTGTGTGTGTAATTTTAAATAAGTTTTTTTAAAGATTTTATTTATTTATAAGAGAGAAAGAGAGAGAGAGAACGAGCAGGGAAAGGGGAAGAGGGAGAGAGAGAAGCAGACTCCACTGAGCGTGGAGCCTGACACAGGGCTCCATCCCAGGACCCTGGGATCATGACCTAAGCTGAAAGCAGACATTTAACCACTTAATTGACTGAGCCACCCAGGTGCCCCTTAAATAAGTATTTTAAATACTAAGCATGTATCACATTTGAACTGCCCTCCACAAAGCAGTAAGTGGTTATTTTCACAGGTGGAAAACTGGAGTGAACACAAAGCATGGTTGAAAGTGGGTGCACTTTGGAGTCAGATGGAACTGGGTTTCACTCCTGGCTCTGCCTTTTTCTAGCTGTATGACTCGCAACAAATTGCCACACTTTGTGGCACATTAGTTTCCTCATCTGTAAAATGGAGATGATAATTGCCTTTCTCTCCTGGGGTTGTGTTAAGTAGTATAGATAACAAATGTAAAGCATCAGCTCCACTGTCTGGCCACAGAGTAGTTATTTCCTCCTTGCTTGCTCTGGTTGTTATCACTTCCTAATTGTTTGATTTGTCCTCTGTGGATTGTTAGTTAACTTGCCAAGATGGTTAGTTTTTCACCATGACAAGTTTCTTGAACACAGGAACAGCTTCTATTTCCGTACAACAGTGCTTTCCCTACAGCTGGTGCTTCTTTCCTGACTCTTTTCTTCTCTCCCTCCTCTCCACTGTCTTCACACAGGATCCTCTACTGGTCACCTGACAAGGCTGACTGACTGATAAAGTTGTATACTGCAGAGTGACTTATACCATGAGTTACTAGGAAAAGAAGGGTTTGTGTGTGCATGTGTGTATTTTTTTTGTCTTACAGATACAGATACAGGGTCCCACAGGCTCTGCATTTCTTCTTGCCTATCTACCCATTATGTGCCTCATAAAGTACGTGATTCTAAAGATTGCAGCATGGCTCAGTTGGTTAAGCATCCAACTCTTGGTTTCCATGCAGGTTGTGAGATCCGGCCCTGCATGGGCTCAGGGCTCAGCAGGTTCTGCTTGGAATTCTCTCCCTCTCCATCTACCCCACCCCCTAGGTGCGCATGTGTGCTCTCTCTTATTCTATCTCTAAAATAAACAAATAAATCTTTAAAAAATAAAGATTGCAGAGGGCTCCCTACATTTGAATGATGGCTTCTTGTAGCCTCTTCACAGCAGTACTGAGGATTGTCTTCCATTTCAGAATTTCCAATTTTGAGTGAGGATGTTTAAAGATCCAACCTTGAAACAACATACATATTAACTCAAAAGGGATATTTAATAATTAACCCCAAGTCAGTACTCATTATATAAATCCTGCTCAGCCATCAGTCTATCCAGGCCTACTTGAAAAAGGAACCAAAATCCAGGAGAGCCTGGGTTGCTCAGTCAGTTGAGTGAGTGAGTGGGTTTCAGCTCAGGTCATGATCTCAGGGTTGTGGGGTTGAGTCCGGGGCTCTCTCCCTCTCCCACTGCCCGGCGCCCCTCCTCCCCCGCTCCTGTGTGCAGGCACTTTCTCAAATAAATAAAATAAAACCTTTAAAAAAAAAAGAAAAAAGAACCCAAATCCATTCATATTAAAGTATAAGTAATTAGCTTAGGAATTACCTCTCCTCAGGAGATTTTCACTAAAATGGGATCAAAGCTTTAACCCCAAGGAATTAAATCCCTATGATGACTTCTGAGGGATTAGAATCCCTACACAGCCTGTGGACCTACAGATCGGATTCTTCAGCATCGCCCAGACTTGAGATCCCATCTCTCAAGACTGAGCATTTTATTGGTAGTCAGCAGACTTGGGATCTGTTCCTGAGTCTCCTTCATGGACACTGGAGGAAAAGAAGCACTTTCTTTCTCGGCAGGGGCATGTGAATTTAGGGCTGGCAGGGACCATTTCCTTCACTGTGTAAAGCAAACCTAGCTGTAGAATTCAGCCAAGCAGAGATGGACAGAGAAGAGTCTCTAAGTGTTGAGTCCCACACCCTGCCTTGCACCTTTGGTCCTGCAGTTCTTTCTTTAATCTTGTGAGCTGCCCCCAGGACACTAGCAAAGAATTCTCTCGTTGCTTAAGCTAGTGTGAGTTGGGTTCTTGTCACCTACAACTTAAAGATTCCTGTCTAACGTAATCACATTCATCATCACTGGATCACAAGAACCACCATAACTCTAGATTAGAAGGATTGAACAAACTCCCTCCTAGTTTCCTTAGGGTTAGATAATATAATCCCAGCCTCTCACTTTGGGATTTCAATCTTGCCCCTTAATGACTAAGGCCTTGCTCCTTGCTCACAGACTATTTGCTTGCCATTCAATCGCCTGTTGAGGGATTTCCTGTCACTGACTTCACCCACCTATTTGGATTCCTTGACATTTTCATGATGAACCCTCTGGATACCTGATGATTTATTTCATTCCTATTTGCTGTTTTGCCATACTTACTGGGCTTCTTCTTAGTATATACATATTTCCTCAATATCTATCCCACTCCAGTGAGACAGTTCCAGTCATAAATTTTGATTCCTTAATACATCAGATTCAGAAAAATATGTAGGCCATGGGGAGGTGTGGGAGCGACACCTGACTCCTAAAATCACATTCTCTAAAAGCAGAAACTTTCAAAGTTCTTAGGTTATGATGAAAGTTCTTAGATTATGATGAAAAGGTTATGAAAAGCAAATCTATGAGACCCAGAGCAGCCAGCCCCAACTCCTACTCACTCCCGGAGCCACACAGAACTTGGCTATATTATGTCTGTATTTCAAGGGATGACAAGGTTCCCTTTTCCCAACAACCCATATCCTATCCTTTTTACAACCTCATTCAGGGACAGACTGTATTCTTTCTAGATTTGTGTAACCATGATCTTCCTTGAGAAGTCTCCTTTATAACTAAACAATTTAAGAACCAATTTTTGTCTTCTAACACAGAAGCTTTGGTTTCTAGTACGGGTTGGTATGTTTTTGTGATGGAAGGCCCTCGTTGCTCTTCTGTGGGAACAGGCAAGTCATTGTTACCAAAGTTGGCTTCTGATAAACATGATGAAAAAACGCCCGGGGCATAAGAGTGGAGAAATCTAGGAAGACTGGTTTAGAGAGGATGCATTTGAAAACTTTGACTAGGAATCCATGAACTTAAAAGGCTGGCTTTGATTGAGGTTATACTAAGAGTATGAGTAGGAGAAAGTTTTCAAATTCAGGAAATGTGAGCGATTCTCACTCTGGTTGCTCATCAGAGTCGACCCTAATTTGGATGGGTAAAGGATCTTACCATTTTCTAAACAGACCTTGGATAACAGTGAGAAGTGGATGACAACAGGTAAATTGCTATCCTGGTGTATGTGGGAATATTGGTTTTGGCTGACAAGAGCTAGGAAAAAAGGAAGGAAAAGGAAGATGGGGAGAAGGGAAAGAGAAGAGAAAGTGAGTATTTTGCTCGATCATCATCAACACAATAATCAGTTGTCAACTTTTAGTATTCTTACCAGGACATTAGCAAAAATTTTCCATAAGAACCCATAATGACCCATGAAATATTTTCATTTGCTCTGGAAATGAAACAGCTTTTTAATTTGAAAATTCCTCCATATAATTTCTTGATTTACTAAAAGATTCTATTAATGCTTTCGTTGTAAGAACAATAACCATGACTAATATTTATTGAGCACTTACTATATGCCAGCCACTATGCTAAGTATATTACATGCATTATATAATTTATTTCTCTCAACAAAGTTCTATCATTAATCATTTTCATTTTACAGATGAGGATTTCAAATAGGCCTAGAATAAGACCTAGAAAATTTGCTAGGACTTGTTCTAACAAGTTCCCAGTGATGTTGATGCCCTGATTCAGGGACCACACTTTGAGAACCACTGCTACAGAGCCTTTCAGTCTCTTGATTAAGAGCAATCCCTTGTTCTTAAAAAGCAAAAATTGTATTGCTAGAATTATCATGTTAAAGCAAATGTACTGGGCTTCAGGAACCATCAGGAGCCTATAATAATACCTATATACTGAAGGGTTACTCTGAGGATCATATGAGAGAATGGAAATAATAATAATAATAAAATAACAAGCACATAAGTAGTGATGAATGGAAGTGTTAAATCACTATATTGTACACCTGAAACTAATGTGACACCGTACCTTAATTGGAATTTAAATAAAAACTTAAAAAAAAATTAGTGTCTACTATACTCACTTTCCTAAGTGCTTTAGTGTTAACTTATTTAATATTCAGAACCACCCTGGAAGGAGGTACAATTTGCAGTACCATGTCACAGATAACAAAACTGAGGCAAAAAGGGGTTATGAAATGTGTTCAAAGTTATACAAATAGTAAGTACAATAACCAGGATTTGGACCCAGGAATCCTAAGAGCAAAGGCTTAATCACTACAGTAAGTTACTTCTCCATCTCAGAGGGGTTTTGAAGAGATAGCTGCCACTACTCTTTATTCTCATTGTCAAAATCATTATCACTATTATGATAGCAGAATGAGAGTTAGGGATAAATTAGCAGAAAGGATGCTATACCGGGAATTAAAAGACCAGGGTTGGGGTCATGGCTCATGGCTCTATCAGAAACTGTATGACTTTGGGCAAGTTACTTGACCCCTTGGCATCTCAGTTTTCTCCTTAGCAAAACAAAAATCCTATTAGCTACCCCACAGGGATATCTGGACAACTAAATTTGATAATGGCTAGGAAGATCCCTATGATCTGTAAAATATTATAAACTAATATGATTTTAATATTTAAAATCAGTTCTTTTGCTACATTGAATCTTCTTTGTATATATTTAACACAATAGGAGCCAAAGTGAGAAATCTTAAAGTCTTGAATATAAAGCTACACTCTGGGGATAAAAGTGGGATCTACCAGTACTCTCCACAATGCAGTGCTAAGCTCTGCTGAGGTTCCTCATCCTTTTTAAATTACATGTCTGTGCCAGTCACTCATATTTCCCTATCAAGTTTTCTGAAATTATTATCAGCAAAAATTTCAGACTCCTAAGGCTTTATTATTATTCTTAACATTCTCACATTTGGTACTTGCAAATATTTCCCCCACTCCCCCGCCTTTTTTTTTTTTTTTTTTGTATTGTGGTAAAATATACACAGCACAAAATTTACCACTTAACCATTAAAATATTTTTATTGTGGTTAAATTTGCATAACATAAGATTGACCGTTTTAACCATTTTAAGTGTATAGCTTTGTAGCATTAAGTTCATTCACATTATTGTGCAACCATCACTACCATCCATCTTCAGAAATTTTTCATCTTCCTCAACTGAAACTCTGTACCCATTAAGCAATAACTCCCTTCCTTCCCTCCCCCCAGCCCCTTGCAACCACCATTCTACTTTCTGTCTCTATGAAATTTGGTTACTTTAGGTACCTCATATAAGTCACTTAGCATGTCTTCAAGTTTCATCCACATTATAACCTGTATCAGAATGTCATTCTTTTTTAAAGCTGAATAATATTCCACTGTATGTACATACCATAATTTGTTTATCCATACACCTGTCAGTGGACATTTGAGTTGTTTCCACCTTTTGGCTATTGTGAATAATGCTGCTATGAGTATTGGAATACAAACATCTGTTTGAGTCCCTGCTTCCAACCTCCAGTTGAAAAAATTTTATCCAGCCCTCAAATTATTTTTAAAAACAATTTTTCAAATACAATGTTGACACAAAATTAAAAATAATCATATTCACAGGTAGTCACGAGAACATGAATGAGAACCAGCCGAAACAAAAGGAGAACCTAGAAATGAATTCACATAAATATGCCCATCTAATTTTTGAGAAAGATGCAAAAGCCATTCAATGGCAGAAAGAGCATTTTCTGACAAGTGATGCTGAAGCAACTGGATATCCATAGGCCAAAAAATGAACCTCAAACTAGATCTCACATCTTACACAAAAGGTAACCCCAAATGGGTCATGGACTTAAATGTAGAATATAAAACTACAAATCTTCTAGAAAAAAAAAATAGGAGAAAACCTTGAGGATTTAGGGGTAGGCAGTGAATTCTTAGACTTGTTACCAAAAACACTACTTATAAAAAACTTTTGATGAATTGGACTTCATCAAAATGTAAAACTTTTTCTCTGCAAAAGACTCTATTAAAAAGATGAAAAGACACTAGGAGAAAATATTTACAAAGTATATATACAACAAAGGACGAGTATCTAGAATGTATAAAGAACTCTCAAAAGTCAACAATACAAAAAGCAAATAATCCAATTAGAAAATGAGCAAAGACACGTAAGACATTTCACTGAAGAGGATATACAGATGGCAAATATTCAATATCATTAGTCATTAGAGAAATGCAAATTACGGATGCCTAGCTGGCTTAGTCAGTGGAGCATGAGACTCTGGATGTCAGAGCTGTGAGTTCAAGTGCCATGGTGGGTGTAGAGACTGCTTGAAAATAAAATCTTAAAAGAAAAAAAAAAGGAATGCAAATGAAAACTACAAGGAGATACCACTACACACCTACAAGAATGACTAAAATAAAAAATGGTAATAATATCCAAATACTGGTGAGGATATGGAGAAACTCATACATTGCTGGTGGGAATATAAAACAGGATAGCCTCTTTGGAAAACAGTTTGAAAGTTTCATATAAAAGTAAACATGCAATTGTCACATAGCCCGGTAATTGTAACTTTTAGGCATTTATCAAAGAAAAATCAAAACTTATATTTACACAATTCCTAAACATGAATGTTTTAGCAGCTTTCATAATAGCCAAAAACTGGAAAAAAAAAATCCCACATACCCAGATGTCCTTCAAGCAGTAAATGATTAAACAAACTGGTACATTCATACCACAGAATGTACTGAGCAATAAAAAGGAACAAGCTACTAATATATACAACCTAGATGTATCTCCAGGGCGTTAAGATGACTGAAAAAAGACTATCGCCAAACGTTACACATCATATGATTCCATTTATATAATATTCTTAAAATGACAAAAATATAGAAATACAAAACACACTGGTGGTTGCCAGGGTTTAAGAGGGGGTAGAGAAAGAGGGCAGTGGGTGTGGCTGTAGAAGGACAACATAAATGATCCTTAGCTCGATAGAAATGTTTTGAATCTTGACAGTACCAATGTCGATATTCTGGTTGTAATACTGAGCTATAGTTTTGCAAGATGTTGTTATATGGAGAAAATGGGTAAAGGGTATATGGGATCTCTCTGTATGTGGGTCTATAATCATCTTAAAATAAAAAGTTAACTTAATGCGGCGCCTGGGTGGCACAGTCAGTTAGGCATCTGACTCTTGGTTTTGGCTCCGGTCATGATCTTGGGGTCGTGATTTCAGTGTTGTGAGATGGAGTCCTGTGCTATGCTCTGTGCTGAGAGCAGAGTCTGCTTGGGTTTCTCTCTCCCTCTCCCTCTGCCCCTCCCCCACCTCTCTCTCTCAAAAAAAAATCCTTAAAAAAAGTTAATTTAAAAAATTATGTATGTGGCTAGCATTGTATTTCTGTTGGACCCTGCCACAGTAAAAGAATTTGTAGGATCCCTTGAGGCAGAGAGTTCATATCACATGAAGTATAATAGATGCTTTCAATGAAAGCACTATAAATTTTTGTATCTTTCTCCTGACATTCACTAATACTTATTAAAATTAGTAACACAGGGGCGCCTGGGTAGCGCAGTGGTTAAGCATCTGCCTTCAGCTCAGGGCGTGATCCCGGCCGTTCTGGGTTTGAGCCCCACATCAGGCTCCTCCACTGGGAGCCTGCTTCTTCCTCTCCCACTCCCCCTGTTTGTGTTCCCTCTCTCGCTGGCTGTCTCACTCTGTCAAATGGATAGATAAAATCTTTAAAATAAAATAAAATAAAATAAAATAAAATAAAATAAAATAAAATAAAATAAAATAAAAATAACACAAACCAAATATCACTAACAAAATGTTTTGCCAATATCTCACTCACATGCTGTTTATAATTTATTCTTTTTTTTTTTTAACCTGCAGGATTATTTATAAAACTAACAAATAACTTCTACTTACCAGATGAAACATGGTGGTCTTTTTTTGCTTTCACAAGATGATTTTCCTTATGATATTCTTCTCTTGAAAAGCTGCTGATTTGGGTCATGGCATTGGGATCTCTTTGCAAGGTACTATTTTTCTTCAACATTGAACTTTTGGTTGTACATTTATAAGCACCTTCAGTAAGATCATGCCAACTGTAATTCATAAGATTTACAATTCCCGCAGGGTAAATAATGTTATACTCAGCATATTTCTGCAATATCTCCCCAAGTTCCTGCAGTATTTCAGAAGCAATGAGTTTATATTCTTGAAATAGACCCTTTTGCAGGTATATTTTGGAGAATGGAAGGTTAGGAGAACACTTGGCAACACTAGGAGTTCGTGAGATGTCAAATGAATAGAACTCATCTTGCTCCTCAGCTTCAGGTATTGTAGGTAATCTTGCTTCCTTTAGTTCTTTAGATATTATACTCTTTGTACTGCTATAAAAAACATATGTGAGCCATAAAGATACTTTATCTTCTTTAACCTGGTAAGTCAACTTCTAGAAATCCATCTTAAAATGTAATAAAAAAGGTGTATAACATCTGTGAATAAAATTGCTAACTGTAACATTTTTTAATATTTGAAAAAATTGAAAGAAATCTAATGACTCATAAAGATATAGCTAAATAAATAATGCCATACTCATACAATGGGTAGCATGAAAAATTGTTTGGAAAATTGCTCTTATTAATTTGGGAAAATGCTTGTTATAATATATAAAGACTATACATAATTGTATACATGGGGTGTCCTCAAATGTATAATGTATATATCATATATCTGGTAGTACAGAGACTAAGCAAATATCCTCCAAAAAGTAAATTGATTATCAGATTGTAGAAGTCATTTTTATTGTCTTTTTTAATACTTTTCTAACCTTTCTTTCTTTTTTTTTTTTTTTTAAAGCAGGCTCCACACCTACTTGAACTCACGACCCTGCGACTCGCATGTAAGAGTCGGCATGCACTACTGACTGAGCCAGCCAGGCACCCCTCTAACTTTTCTACAATGAATAACTATTATGTTTATACACAGAAGATAAAAACATGCTTGTGTGTTGCTTATTAATTACTTTAATTATAACAAAAGACAGAGGCCATTTCTTCCAGAAAGCGTTCCCTGAATTTCTCAGGTTAGTCTACAGACATGTCCTGTGTTCCCTTAGCCTATCCTCCACACCCCATCAGATGTTACTACCTTATACTGAAACTTCAAAGCAGGAACAGAAACGGATCCACAAAGGGACTAGGTGTCTCAGATAATGGAATTTTCATCCACAGTTTATGAAACAACTATGCATAACATGGTTAAAACTTACAAGTGGTCTTCCCCTTTTGGTAAGAGCATCTAGGTAATTCAAAATTATCCTCTCTTGGAGACAACTAGAAAATTTGGATAAAATTTAAAAAAAAATCTAAAAGGCTACAGAGAGCTAACAAGAGAGTCATGACTTATTATCAGTATCTGGAAGAAGATGGAATCCAAAGAGATAAACCCCATATTTCCCCCCTTGTGGAAGGTCAGGGGTGGGGAAGGAGAATTTACTAATTCTGTAAGAGGCATCTGAGAGACTTAAAGACTGGTCAGGGCTTTTGATAGCTTTGTAGCAGCTAAAGGTTCAAAATTTGGAGTCTAGGGCCTTCCATGGCAAGATTACTGGTTGAGACCCAAAAGGAGTAAGGGTTGTCTAGAAGTACACCTAAACCAGCTCATTATAACACAGCTTCAAATTATCTCATTTCCTGACATTGAATTAAGGTGACCCCAAAGTGTTGCTAACCCCAAGCCTCTGACAGAAACAAATATAAATCTCCTCTAGTGAAAGCTAACTTCATACTAGTCCTCAAATTATTTCTTAAAATAATTTTCAAATACAATATGTGACACAAAGTGTTTTAAAAAACAAGATTCACAAGGAGTCGAGAGAACGTGAATGAGAGCCAGCAGAAACAGCAATTAATAAAATAGAACCATAGGGAGATAGAATTTAAAGTAACTCTGCTTACTATGACCAAGGAAATTGAGAATTTCTGCAAAGAACTGAAAACTACATGTGCGCACGCACACACACATGCGCGCGCATAGAGCATATCCGAAAAAAAACCATATAGAAATTATAAAGCTGAAAAATATAATACCAAAAATTAAGAACTCAGTAGATGAGTTTAACAGCATATTAGACACAAAATTGAGAGAAAATTACTTAAATGAAAGATAAGTCAGAAGAAAATCTTCACAATGAAGTATGGAAAGATAATTGAGCAGAAGTAAGATTATAAAATACCATCTATTTAGACCCATCAAAATTTACTATTAATTTAAAAAACAAAAGGAGATAGGGGTGCCTGGGTGGCTCAGTCAGTTGAGTGTCTGACTCTTGATTTCAGCTAAGGTCATGATCTCGGTGTCGTGGAATCGAGCCCCATGTCAGGCTCTGCGCTCAGCAGGGAGTCTGCTTGGGGTTCTCTTTCTCCCTCCCTCTCTGCTCCTCCACCTGCTTGTGCTCTTTCTCTCTCAAATAACACTAACTCTCCATTCCCCCTGTGGAGGTTCAGAGCATGCCACCCCAAAATATGCCACTTTGGCATAGTGATTACTTTGAGTTAAAGGCACTTGAAAAACAGCAAATCCAAGAAGTGCATTCTGACCTTTCTGTTTCTTCTTGAAAGCAGGAGCTAAAACTCTCATGTGAAGCATGACCTTCTTACACCAGGAGGAAGAAACATTCCTATCACCAGAGAGGAAGTTGAGGCCAGGAAAAATCTGTACAAACAGATTTTGTTAAACTAACTCTTAACTTCCCAGTCATTTCTCTAGGATTAACTGCTCTATCCCAAGCCCTTTGTCTTGCACATTTTCACAGTTCGTTACTTTGTCCAGCCTAGTATATAAGCATTTGGGTCTAATTGTCTGGATCTTCATTCTTGGGAGGGCTCCTATATATGTGTAAAAATTACTAGATAGGGGCGCCTGGGTGGCACAGCGGTTAAGTGTCTGCCTTCGGCTCAGGGCGTGATCCCGGCGTTGTGGGATCAAGTGCCACATCAGGCTCCTCTGCTATGAGCCTCTTCTTCCTCTCCCACTCCCCCTGCTTGTGTTCCCTCTCTTGCTGGCTGTCTCTATCTCTGTCAAATAAATAAATAAAATCTTTAAAAAAAATTACTAGATAAAATTTATGTGTTTATCTCTTACTGATCTGTCTTCTATCCATCTCAGCAGGAGACCCTGAGAGGGTAGAGAAGAAATGATATACCCTATATCTATATACACTATTCCCCTCATCCCTCAGGCCCTTGTAACCACCATTCTACTTTCTGTCCCTGTGATTTTTGACTACTCTATGAACTTCATGTAGGAGGAAGCATACAATATTTGTTCATTTGCGACTGTCTTATTTCACTTAGCATAATGTCTTCAAGGTTCAACCATGTTGTAGCATGTGTCAGAATTTCCTTCCTTCTTAAGGTCGAGTAACATTTCATTGTATGTGTGTACCATACTTCGTTTAACCACTCATTTGTCAATGGACTTGGGTTGCTTCCTCCTTTTGGCAATTATGATAATGCTGCTATGAACATGGGTGTACCTTATCTGCTGAAGTCCCTGCTTTCACTTCTAGAATTGGAATTGCTGAATCATGGTAATTCTATGTTTTTTTTGAGGAAATGCCATATCATTTTCCACAGCAACTGTACCATTTCACAGTTCCATCAGAAGTGCACAGGGGTTCCAATTTCTCCACGTCCTCGCTAACACTTGTTTTTTGTTTTGTTTTGTTCTAAAGATTTATTTATTTACTTTAATGAGAGAGAGAGTGGGGGGGAGCAAGGGAGAGAGAGAATTTCAAGCAGAGTCCCCACCGAGCACAGAGCCTGACTAGGGGCTCGATCTCATGACCCTGAGATCATGACCTGAGCCAGAATCAAGAGTCGGATGCTTAACCCACTGAGCCACTCAGGTGCCCCTGCTTTTGTTTTTTAATAGCCATCCTAGTGGGTGTGAAGTGGTACATAGTAAAAGTTGTTTTGCTTTGAAAAAGCAAAGCTTTGAAAGTTGTTTATATTTGTTTCCGTTTTCTATTCAAACAACTTTACATGCCCCACTTCTCCACAGATAAGCCTCTTTTAAGGCCACCAAAATCCTTGATCATGTTGAATCCAAAGGTCACTATTCAGTCTCAACACACACAACCCCCATGCAGCATTTGACAAAACTAGACACTCTTGAAACATTTTCTTCATTTGGTTTTCTTTTTTAATTTAATTTGATTTATTTATTTGAGAGATTCAGAAAGAACACAAGCGGGGGGGTGGGGAGGGGCAGAGGGAGAAGCTGACTCCCTACCGAGCAGGGAGCCTGACATGGGACTCGATCCCAGGACCCCGGGATCATGACCTGAGCCAAAGGCAGATGCTTAACCAACTCTGCCACCCAGGCACCCTTCATTTGGTTTTCTGGACACTACTTTCTCTTGGTTCTCCTCCCTCACTGGATGTTCCTTCTCTAACTCTTCTGCTGATTTCTTGTCAACTTCGCCCTCTCATACCTCTCTTCTTCTCTCTGTCTATATTCTCCATGTAATCTTCCTCAACTGAAAGGCTTTAAAAACCATTTAGACCTTGACAACTCACAAATGTACATATCCAGCTCTGAGCTCCCACCTGACCTCCAGACTTGGGTACCCAATTTCCTACGCAGCATATCTGATAGGCATCTCAAGATCAACTTAGCCAACATGTCTAAAAATGAACTCTTGGGGCGCCTGGGTGGCACAGCGGTTGAGCGTCTGCCTTCGGCTCAGGGCGTGATCCCGGCGTTATGGGATCGAGCCCCACATCAGGCTCCTCCGCTATGAGCCTGCTTCTTCCTCTCCCACTCCCCCTGCTTGTGTTCCCTCTCTCGCTGGCTGTCTCTATCTCTGTCAAATAAATAAATAAAATCTTTAAAAAAATATAAATAAATAAATAAATAAAAATGAACTCTTGGTTTTTCCCACCAAACCTGCTCTTCCCTTAGTTTTTACTTACTTCAATAAACAGCAATTCCATTCTTACAACTGCTCAGGCCCAAGGTTCTGGAGTTATCTTTGGATATCTTCATCTTCTCTTTCTCTCATTCCATAACAAGACCAGTCATCTCTACCTTAAACTATATCCAGAATGCAACCTCGTGGTCCCTCTTTCAGAGAGATCTAGATAGCCTCTAGATAGTTGATATAATAAAATCTAGGAGGATAATCAGGCACACATTGTCTGGACACTGTGTTACATAGAATATACAAAGAGAAGACATAGTCCTTCCCTTTTCAGGAACTTAAAATCTGTAATCTGGCTACCATCTTTACTCATTTATTCAACAAATATCTATTGCTTAAGAAACCAAAACTGATTTCACTACACTATCAGAGGCATGAACAAAAGTGCTTTAAATGAACTGTCCTTTGAAATGTTCTCTAAACCAATTGCTCAAAGATTTCTAAGACAGCTACCTGACTTAATACAATTTCAAAGTGCTTTCTTCCATCAAGTCAATGTGGTAAAACATGTCAACACTCGACTGAATTTCACCTGAATAAAGTCTTTTTTAAAATGGTAAACAGCATTATAGAGACATTTGCATTTTTCTTTTAAATAAGAATTCCATTCACATCATTTGAAAAATAGCACTAGTTTCCCAACTTAGTATTTAATGTAAAAATAAAGTATTTAATGTAAAAATAAGATAAAAAGGTATTTCAATTGGGGCATCTGGGTGGCTCAGTTGGTTGAACGTCTGCCTTCGGCTCAGGTCATGATCTAAAGGTCCTGGGATCAAGTCCGGAATTGGGCTTCCTGCTCAGCAGAGAGCCTGCTTCTCCCTCTCCCTCTCCCTCTGCCCCTCCTCCCTGCTCGTGCTCGCTCTCAAATAAATAAATAAAATCTTAAAAAAAAAAAAAAAAGAATTCTAAATGTAGATCTTAAATCTTTGCTTTCCAGGCATTGTTTATATTTTCATTGATATTTAAAGGCTGGAAGACCCATTTTTGAAAACTTTAAATATATTATTATAATAATAACTCATTACATTTCTATATCTCTTTATGGGTTTCAAAGTTGCTTTCATAAATATCATTTTACCAAACTCTAATACTAACCCTATGAGCCAGTGATTGTGTTTTCATTTTAAGGTATTTTCTTTGCAACATCCTGTAAATATGCATTCATGATTGTCAGATTTGTCTACTGCTCAAATAAAATGATAAAAACTGTACTTATTACAATAATATTAACACCTACCATTTATTAATTACCTCAGTTTTATCATATGTAAAATAAGGTCAATAATTCTACCTCCTTCAGAGGGTTGTTAAGAAATATAATGTGCACTTAAAAAATAATATTTGTATGTTTGGTTTATTTTTCAGACAGAGGCTCAAATAATGGACTGCCCATTTCAAAACCAGACTTAACAATCTTAACAAGAGATAATCAACAATCAGGGTGCCTGGATGGCTCAGTTGGTTAAACATCTGCCTTCGGCTCAAGTCATGATCCCAGAGTCCTGGGATGGAGCCCCGCATCAGGCTCCCTGCTCAGTGGGGGGCCTGCATCTCCCTCTGCCTACAGGTCTGCCTGCTTGTGCTCTCTCTCGCTCTGTCAAATAAATAAATAAAATCTTTACAAAAAAAAAAAAGGTAATCAACAATGAAGGTCTTGGCACCTGGCCCAGTCTTAAAGTAGCCCCACCTCTCTAGGCACCGCATATGTAAAGAAATGATTGATTCATTCAAGAAATATTCATCAGGCACAGTTCTAGGCGCTGGAGAGACATGGTGAAGAGGACAGAACTCTGCCCCCATGGATCTTATATTATAGTTGGGGGAAAGACAGGAAGGAAAACATGAGGGGAGAAGAGGGAAGAGAGAGAGAAAGGAAGGAAATAAAAAGTACGGATAGTGGTAACTGTGACAATAAAAATAAAACAAGACACTGTAATAGAATGACAGGGGGTGTATGTTTGGCTACTTTGGATTGGGAGATCAGGGATGGCCTTTCTGAGGAGAAGACATTTGCATTGAAACCGGAATAATGATGAGGAAGAACCAAGCATGAAATAATATGGCAGAAAAATATTCAAAGCAGAATGTACAGCCAATGCAAAGAACCAAAAGCATGAATGGGCTTGGTTGCTAAAGGAATAGATAGGCCATAATGGCTGGGGAGTAAGTGACATGGCGTGGTATGTGAGGAGGTTGGAGGGTCTGCAGGAGAGAAAATGACAGAAGGACTTGCAATTCGCGTAAGAAGTGCGGATTTTTTTTTTTTAAAGATTTTATTTATTTATTCGACGGAGATAGAGACAGCCAGTGAGAGAGGGAACACAAGCAGGGGGAGTGGGAGAGGAAGAAGCAGGCTCCCAGCGGAGGAGCCTGATGTGGGGCTCGATCCCAGAACACCGGGATCACGCCCTGAGCCGAAGGCAGACGCTTAACCGCTGTGCTACCCAGGCGCCCCCAAGAAGTGCGGATTTTATTCCTGGTGTAGTGGCAGCAGTAGGATAGTCAATGGGGTGTTTTAAGTAGAGCAAACAGAAGCAATGCTTAAGACATGCAATCAAATCAGAAAGCTGGGCAGTCAATAAAGCCCTAGAGCTCTATGATACATAGACCTCCTTATTGCCCATATGACAACCTGAACTCTTTTACTGAGTACCAATTATAAGCCAAGCACTTTGAGTGCAAAATAACCAAGTCATGTTGAATTGCTTTTCAAGCAGAAAGAGTTGGAAATGAAGAAATGATAGACTTCTGAAAAGAGCAACAACTTGCAGTGATCTTGAGAAAAGTTACAGCAGGCTCAAAACAAACCAAACAAACTAACCAACTAACTCTACCCAATTAGTGTATACCAGAGTTTCTCAACTCTGGTCTTACTGACATTTTGAACTGGATAATTCTCTGTTGTGGGGGGCTGGATAACAGCCCACTAGATAACAACCCACTAGATAACAACAGCATCACGCCCCTAGACATGACAACCCAAAATGCCTTCAGATATGGCCAATGTCCCTCATGGGGCAAAATCACCACTGCTCAAGAACTCATTGGTATAAACGAGAGCTTTAAGCCCTATACAACCTTGAGATATATGTTCTAAGACAGGATGGGGTGTTTTAATTTCCAAGTTAAGAAACTGTAGTAAGTAGTGGGTAGAAACATTGTAAAATGGCTAGTTCCATTATTTCATTTACCTTTGACGGCTGACACAATTCCATGGTTATTAAGTTACAAATCTCTTCTAAGCCCATTCTATGTGCCAAGCATTTGCTTTTGGGACTGGATATATAAGTGGTCAAGTAGATTAAAAAATCTTCCCTTGGGGTGCCTGGGTGGCTCAGTCGGTTAAGTGACTGACTCTTGGTTTCAGCTCAGGTCATGATCTCAGGGTGGTACCATCAAGCCCCATAACTGCTCTGTGCTCAGCGTGGAGTTTGCCTGGGATTCTCTCCCCTTCCCTCTCCCTCCCACTCTGCACCCCCTCCTCATTCCACCCCCGCCTCCAGCTTGGGGAAGCTCTCTCCCTCTTCAATAAAAATAAATTTAAAAAATCTTTAAAAAATGTTTTCCCCTTATAGACCTGATACTCTCAAGAGAAGAGGGAGGGCAAACAAAGAGATAGGAATGATATTTAGAATGTTAGAAAGTGATAAGTGCAAGAGGACAGTTAGGAAGAGGGATAGAGAATGACAAGATGGGGACAGGGTAGAAATTTGAAATAGGAAAATCAAGAAAATCTCATCAAAAAGGTGATATTTAAGTAAAGACTTAAAAGGAACAGAAAGTAAACAATGCAGAAAGCAAAGGAAACATCTAGTACAAACTCCCTAAAGCAAGAGTAGGGCTGGGTTTGTTGTGGAATAACCAAAAAAACAAACCAGGGTGACTGGTCAGATATGACCAATTACGCTTCAATTAACCGCTGATCTGGCTAAAATAAAGTTCTCTGATTGGCTTCATGGTCAGCTTTGAAATGGAAAATTCCTTGATATAGTTTCTTGAGGACTGGGGAACAGGGTAGGGAAGCACTGGTCCTGAGCACCTTATAACTCTTTGAAAATGTAAAGTAACCCCAGCAATTGAAGAGTAATCCCCAATATTTTACCCATAATTAGCTCCCGAGGTGTGTCTCAAAGAGAGGAAATGGTCTTCACACTCTCTCTTTTCCCATTTTTTTCTTTTTGGTTTCATCTAAAATGAAAGAAAATTTCTGATTAAAAAACAGAGAAAAACACTGGTCCAAAGTGAATTATTTTTAGAAAAGTAAACTATAGGGGCGCCTGAGTGGCTCAGTCGGTTAAGCATCTGCCTTCAGCTCAGGTCATGATCACTGGGTTCTGGGATCAAGCCCTAGATCGGGCTTCCTGCTCAGCAGGGAGTCTGCTTTTATCTCTCTCTCTCTCTCTCTCTCTCTCTCCTTCTGCCCCTTCCCACTGCTCATTCTCTCTCTCTCAAATAAATAAAATCTTAAAAAGAGAGAGAGAGAGAGAAGTAAAGTATAATTTGATGCGACTGAGCTATATTATTACCTGATCAAAGAAATAGGTGGGCCCAATGTCCAAAGATTTAGCTTCAGTCAAGTCTCCCATTCTGCCATGAGACCTAAGTAAGAGAAATTAGAACTCTGAAGACAAGTTATCATATTTGTAGGTGATATTTCAAAGTACTTCACAGTTTTAAAGTTTAGATATTTTATTTTCAATGAAATATAAAAAATTCTGGGGTGGAGGAATGCAACTGTTCCTTTATCTGTAGCTTCACTTCATGGGCTATCAACTTGACATAGTTGCAATCAGAAGGACTGCATGCTGTGGGCAAACAAAGCAATAGCATGTCACTGCCAACTTTCTCAACCCTGGCACCACTGATGTTTTGAACCAGATAATTCTTTGTGGTAAGAAGCTACCTTGTGCCTTGTAAGATGTTTAGCAGCATCTCTGGCCTCTACCTACCAGACACCAGCAGCATACCCTCTTACCCAGTGCTGACAACAAAATGTGTCTCCTGACATTGCCAAATATCTCTTGGGGATCAAAACTGCCCCTGGTTGAGAATGACTATGCCGATGCAATGGACAAGAAAAAAGGTTTGATGTGGAAGGAACTAGTGAAGATAAGTAACACTGCTGATGAAAGGGCCATTTACAGCAATGCCACTCAAAATGTGGTCCCTGATGAGGAGCCTCAGCATCACCTGGGACCTTGTTAGAAATTCAAATCCACACTCAGACATAATGTATACTGTATCAGAATCTCCAGAGGTGGCATCTAAGAATCTGTGGTTGAACAAGCACTCCAGGTGATTCTGAAAAATGCCCAAGTTTGGGAAGCACTGGCCAAGAGGACACATTTTACCAAGCAGGTTGTGAAAACCACCCTGGTGACTGGGAGGAGAAAGTCTGGGACTGGATAACCCAAAGCTAACGCACCTACTGGATCTGCAATGGAAAGATAGATGAGCACACAGTGGAGGACAAGGTAGCAGCAACAGCATCAATGGACTGGGAAATGTGACGGACTGAGGATCGTTAGCTATTACTATTACAATAGTAGACTAGCCCTTTCTTAAGGAGAAGTCAGAGAACCCCTTTAAAATGAAGATTGGAGGGAGAGCAAAACGCCTATTTACCTAAATATCTCCATCTTGCTGTACTGCCAGAGTAGCTAAAGATTCCACTTTGAGTAAATTCAAAATCTCAAAAATCCTTGATTAAAATGTAAAAAGAGAGGCATTTACATTGTAACATGTTACATACATTCATGAAAAACCTCATGTCCTGCAATATTGTGCACTAAAAATAATAGCGTTTATGGGGAAAATAGGGTAGGGCACATCACTTAAAATCTATGCTACTTTGGAACCAGAGCACAAAAAACCACATACCAATAATTGGCACCTCAGGAGAAACTTAAACAGCCCAGGCAGGAACTTAGAGCCAGAAGGGGCTTCAGAGGATATTTTTTAAAAAAAACACAAGAGGTAGAAATGCAAACTTACGGGTACTGAAATAATGTGGATGAAGTAGAACTCCTTGCCAGTGGGGTTGCATTAGGTGGGCACAAAAAGAAGTGAAACCTTAATAGTGTTAAGATGGCAATATTCCCCAGATGATCGATAGATTCAGTGCAATCTCTATCAAAATTCCAATAGTCCTTTTCACAGAAATTGACATGCTAACATTTCTAAAATTCATATGGAAATTTGAGAATCTAGAATAGCCAAAATAATCTTGAAAAAAAGAACAAAGTTGGAGGACTCACACCTCCCAGTTTCAAAAGCTGTAATAATCAAAAGTGGTACTGGCATGAGTATAGATATATAGATCAATGAATTAGAATTGAGTCTAGAAATGAACCCTCATATTTACGGTTAATTAATTTTTGGCAAGGGTGCCACACAATTCGATGAAAAATACTCTTTTCAATACATGGTAATGAGACAACTGGATATCTACATGCAAAAGAATGAAATCAGACCCCTACTTCACAGTATATACAAAAAGTCAATTCAAAATGGATCACAGAATGGAATCACAGAATGGAAAATCATATATGTAATAAAGGTCTAGTATCCAGAACATATAAAGAACTCTTAAATTAAACAATAAAAAGATAAAGGATGACTGACTGAATTTAAAAACGGACAAAAGATTTGGATAGACTTTTCTCCAAAGAATATATGCAAATGGCCAATAACACATGAAAAGATGCTTACCATCATTAGTAATTAGCTAACTGCCGATCAAAACCAAAATAAGATACCACTTTACACCTATTAGGATGGCTATAATTTAAAAAAGACAATAATAAGTGATGGCAAGGATATGGAGAAATTAGAAACCACATACACTGTGGGTACGACTGTACAATGGTGCAGTTCCCTTTGAAAATAGTCTGATAGTTCACTGAAATGTTAAACATAGAATTATCCCATAAGACTCAGCAATTGTATTCTTATATATCCAAGAAAAATGAAAACATATATGGCCACATCAAAACTTGTACTGTTCATAGTAGCATTATTCATAATAGCCAAAAAATAGAAACAACCCAAATGTCTATCAATTGATGCATGAAAAATATTCTATAATTAGACAGTGGTAGTGATTATACAGTTGTAATATATTAAAAACCTCAGAATGTACACTTAAAATGGTGAATTTTATGACATGCAAATTAACATTTCTTTAAAAAGGAGTATCCAAGAGTTTCAGCCAGTTCCAGCTCCCACCCATAACAACCTAGAGATGTCAAATTCCAAAGATCAGGTCCTCAAAAATATCCGAGTGCCTTAAAAAGTACCAACCTTCTGTCCCACCAGCTTCTGCAATTTTCAGATCCAAAGAATATTAGAGATCTGTTGGTTCTGACTCCAAAATAACCTTATACAAGAGTTCCATTCAGAACTTCAAGACCAGCTGATTCCATTCATGAGGTCTTTTATCTCAGGCATCCTCAGTCACTGGAAATATAAGCTTGGAATTTCTGGATTAAGAGAGGCAACTGAGCACCAAGTCCTCTACATTCTGGAATTTGTATAAGTTAGGATTTCTTTATTTTTAATTACCAGAAATTTAACAACACAGAAATATAGTATCTTACATATTTGGAGGTAGAGTAACTAGTCTAGGGTTTTCCAATACAGTAGCTGAATAATATCACCAAGGGCTCAGCATCATCCCATCTTTCTGTTCTGTGTTCTTCAGATTTCATCTTCAAGGATCATTTTCAGACTTGAAAATGCCTAAAAGAAGAAAAGGGACTATATTTTCTTTTGTCTTTTTTCGGGTTTTTTTTTTTTTAAGATTTTATTTATTTATTTGACAGAGAGAGAGACAGCCAGTGAGAGAGGGAACAGAAGCAGGGGGAGTGGGAGAGGAAGAAGCAGGCTCCCAGTGGAGCATGGAGCCCGATGTGGGGCTCGATCCCAGGACTCTGGGATCACGCCCTGAGCCGAAGGCAGATGCTTAATGAATGAGCCACCCAGGCGCCCCTCTTTTTTTGTTTAAAACTTGGGAAACCTTTTCCAGAAGTCCTCAATGGCTTTTCTTTTTTAACATTTTTATTTATTTACTATGTAATTATATTAAAAAATTTTTTGAGTATAGCTGACGTGCAGTGGTACATTAGTTCTAGGTGTACAACATAGTGGTGACGTCTCTATACATTATGCTATGCTCACCAAAAGTGTAGCTACCATCTGTCACCTACACAATGCTATTACAATATCATCGACCATATTCCCTATGCCATACCTTCTATTTAAAAAAATTTTTTTTCAGATTTAATCTTTAAATAATCTTTATACCCAATGTGGGGCTTGAATTTACAACCCTGAGATCAAGAGTCACACGCTCCAGCAACCGAGCCAGCCAGGTGCCCCTGTACCTTTTATTCCCATGACCTACTTATTCCATAACTGGAAGCCTGTATCTCCTACTCCTCTTCACCAACTTTGGCCATTCCTTCCACCCACCTTCCCTCTGACAAACTTCAGTTTGTTCCTTTTGTTTATTCATTTGTTTTGTTTTTTAAAGTTTACATATGAGTGAAATTATATGGTATTTCTTTTTCTCAGTCTGACTTATTTCACTTAGCATTATATCTTCTAGGTCTATCCGTGTTATTGCAAATGGCAAGATCTCATACTTTTTAAGGTTGCATAATATTCTACTGTGTGTGTGTGCATGTGTACATATACACATATGTCAATGGACATTTAGATTGCTTCTGTATCTTGGCTATTTTAAATACTGTAATAAACATAATGGTGCATTTATCTTTTTGAATCAGTATTTTCATTTTCTTTGGGTAAATACCCAGTAGTGAAATTATTGGATCATATGGTATTTCTATTTTTAATTTTTTGAGGAACCTCTATACTGTTTTCCACAGTGGTTGTATCAGTTTACATTCCCATTGACAGTGCATGAGAGTTCCTTTTTCCCCACACCCTCACGAACACTTGCTATTTATTGATTTTAGCCATTCTGACAGGTGTAAGGTGATATTTCACTGTGGTTTTGATTTGCATTTGCCTGATGATTAGTGATGTTAAGCATCTTTTTATGTGTTTGTTGGTCCTCTGTATGCCTTCTTTGGAAAAATGTCTATTCAGGTCCACTGCCCATTTCTTAATCAGATTGATTGTTTTTTGGGTGTTGAGTTGTATAAGTTCTATATATTTTAGACATTAACCCCTTATTAAATATATTATTTACAAATATCTTCTACCACTCAATGATTTTTCTTCATGTCTCATTGACCAAAATAGCAACAAATGTCTTTCCTAAACAAATCACTGGGAATGATTGAAATTGTTGTGTATTAGCTTAGCCCAATCAGGACACATACATCTGGTGAGGCACATGGTTAGGCAGAGAAGAGTGGACAACTGAACTAAGGCAGGATTGTGTTAGCAAGGGAAAAACTAAAATGAATTCTGGGTAGGCTGCCAACAGTGTCCACTACAGGCATCTAATGTCTACTGGCTTTTCATCCATTCACATTAAAGCAAAACTTCCCAGTGGACAAAGCCTTGCCCACAAACACAGACGTCACAGTTCTTCTACTGCATTGTTGTAAAATATGAACAGGTAAGCAACACCCACCAGACATTTAAGGAAAACGTGCAATATGGAAGTGAAAGATCCTAATAAAGAATTCTACTTTCAATCATATTATAGTAACTGATATTGGATGCAAGACTTTCCACCATAAACAACTATCAAACTGGGCAAAATAAATAACTGTTTTTAGATATTCATCAATAGGAAGCATATAACTATTATCCCTAACCAAAGAGAAACAAACGAAGAAGCTCCATGATTACAATGGCTTTTTGCCTGGGGGCACTTTCCACTGGGAAATGCCAAATAAAGCATGGTGGTGTATCTGAACCCAGGAGATGGAGATCAGGTATCAGTGAGAAGGAAGCTGCACAGAGAAGTCTGCACAGGAAAAGACTGAACAAAATAATGAACAACTATTAGGAAGAGAACAACTACGGAGAAGCTATGGGCTAAACAATGATCAGAGGTTGAACAGAGATGGGAGATGTTGGTGTTCCACCAATCACAGTAGAAAGATTTAATTAACTACCCCAGAAATTTAGCAGATATCCCAGAAAGGGCAGCTTTTATGAACAGGGTTAATCTAGCAATACAGTAGCACTATTCAAGAGAAATATAATGACACAAACGTTATTTAAAATTTTCTAGTAATCTCTCAGGGAAACAAAGTAAAAATAAACAGACAAAATTAATGTTAATAAAGTATTTTATTTTACCCAAAATATCTTAAAAGTTATTTCAACATGTAACCAACATAGGAGATTATTTTTTTTCTAACATAGAAGGTTTTTAGAAAAGATTTTATTTTTTAAGTAATCTCTACACCAATTGTGGGGCTTGAACTCAGAACCCAAGAACAAGAGACACACTCTCTACCAATTGAGCCAGCCAGGCACCCCATCAACTTGGAAGATTATTAAGGAGATAGTTTACAGTCTGATTTTCATACTAAGTCTTTGAAATTCAGTGTTCATTTTACATTTACAGCACACTTCAATTTGGACTAGTCACATTTCAATTATTTAATAGCCATACATGATTAGTGAATTTCATATTAAAGAGTGGTACCTTAGGGGCAGCTGGGTGGCTCAGTCAGTTAAGCGGCTGCCTTTGGCATGGGCCATAATCCCAGGGTCCTGGGATCAAGTCCCACATCAGGCTCCTTGCTCAGCAGGGAGCCTGCTTCTCCCTCTCCCTCTGCCTGCCACTCCCCCTGCTTGTACTGTCTCTCTCTCTGTCAAATAAACAAATAAAATCTTAAAAAAAAAAAAAGAGTAAGGGGTACTATAACTCTGTCTAAAAAAAAACTTTAAAAACAAATCTTGAAAGTATCACACCAAGATGCAAGTAAATTTTTTTAAGGATTTTATTTATTTATTTGAGAGACACACAGAGAGAGAGACAGCTAGAGAGAGAGTGAGAGAGCACGAGGTGGGGTAGGGGCAGAGGGAGAGGGAGAAGCCTCCCTCCCTAAGCAGGGAGCCCAATGTGGGTCTCGATCCCAGGACCTTGGGATCATGACCTGAGCCCAAGGCAGACATTTAACTGACTGAGCCACCCAGGTGCCCCAAGATGCAAGTAAATTAACCATTTTAACAATATTCAATACTTTATTATGAAAGAGAATAAAAGTCACTCAGAGTAGTGTCTGTAGTGGCCAGAATAAGATAACAAATTACTAGACATGAGAAGAATTGGAAAACGTGACTCTTAACTAGGAGAAAAAGTTGTAAACTCAGAAATGAGAAAGATGATGAAAATAGGGGATGAGAACCTTAAAGCAGCTATATGTATTTAAATATTTAACAGAAAACATAAATGTAATAAGATAACAAATAGAAAATCTTAATAGAGAAATGGACACTATAAAAAAGAGCAAAATGGAAATTCTAGAACTGAAAAATATGCCATCTGAAATGAAAAATTAACTGGATAGTTTTGACAGGAATTAGACACTATAAAATAAATGATAAGTGACCTTGAAAGCAAAGCAATGGGAACCATCCAAACTGAAGCAAAAGAGAAAAAATAAAAACAAAAAACAAAACCAAAGTCAACCAAACCTCAGTAACTCTAAAACAATATCAAGTTGTCTGATGCAATGTCTGGTGAGGTCCAGCTTCCTCATTCATAGAAGCCCGAATCCTTATCTGTAGAAGGGGCAAGGGATCTCTTTGGGGCCTCTTTTATAACAATACTAATCCTAATCATAAGGGCTCTCTTCTCATGACCTAATCACCTCCCAGAAGCTCCAGCTTTAAATACCATCACATTGGGGTTAGTTTTCAACATATGAATTTTGGGGAGACACATTCAATCTATGGCATTATATAAACAAAAAATCTGTGGGGTCCTCCACAATTTTTCAAGTGTGAAAGTTTCCTGAGGAGACCAAAAGTTTCAGAACCTGTCTAATCATTCTCCATATTACAACCTCATTCACAATATATTCCCAGTTCAACTCAGCCTACCTCAACCTTTAACACCAAAATAACCCTCATCTTTGTTTTTTTTTTTTAAAGCAGGTTCCATGTGGGTCTTGAACTCATGACCCCGAGATTAAGACCTGAGCTGAGATTAAGAGTCGGATGCTTAACCAACTAAGCTACCCAGGCACCCTAACCTTCATTCTTTAATAAGCAGTGGGGAACAATTATCAGGAGAGATGGGAAGAGGGAACCTATAAATGGTACTGCCATTTGCCTGAAGTATTTCATGTTGTTCTTATCTTTTATGAACTCTTAATATTGATTCCTATGTATCCCTGACTAATGAAACTTCCGTGTGGGTAATGATATTCCTGACATGTTGGCCATAGGAATATTGTTTGCAACCATATATGTCTTTCCCAAAGTCCAGCCTTAATACATGGATGCTACACAGAGAGTATGGGGAAGGTAAATAAGTTCTATTATTAGTATCTAACTATTCTCCAGTTATAAAAAGAAGTAATAATATTTATAAAATAAAAGGTAACTTAGGATGTTGTTGGACAGAACTAAAGTAGGGAAAGTACTATAGGGGTGCCTGGGTGGCTCAGTCCATTAAGCATCTGACTCTTTATTTTGGCTCAGGTCATGATCTCAGGGATGTGAGATCAAGCCCCGAATTGGGCTCTGCACTGGGCGTGGAGCCTGCTTAGGACTCTCTCTCTCCCTCTCCTTCTGCCCTTCCCCCGCCTCTCTACTTTTCTCTCTCTCTCTCCCCCTCTCTCCCTTTCTTTAAAAGAAAAAAAAAAGAGCCACATTTAATTTCAAGGAAGGTTCTCTCTAGGAGAACAAAAGAGGAGAGCACTGCGAGTCATTGATAAAATAGGTTTGTAATAAAGGATCCTTTGCTTCTTGAGCTGGTATTCAAGATAGTGCATCCCAACCCCTTGTGAGCATCCCTTTTTGGTGCTTTCTAACAAAATTGCTCTCACTAAAGTTACCTGTAGCCTCCTGATGGCTAAAATCAATGACCTAATTTGAGGCTTCAAACTACTTGATCCTTCTTCAGCAGCTGATAGAGCTGACCAAACTTTTACTCTGTAAAACTTTCTTCTCTCCTTACTTCCATATGACTATTCTCTAAAGCATTTTCTCCTTCTTGTTCTATTATTCCTCTGTAGTATTCTTTTATTTTATTTTTTTTAAAGATTTTATTTATTTATTAGACAGAGGTAGAGACAGCCAGCGAGAGAGGGAACACAGCAGGGGGAGTGGGAGAGGAAGAAGCAGGCTCCTAGCGGAGGAGCCTGATGTGGGGCTCGATCCCATAACGCCGGGATCACGCCCTGAGCCGAAGGCAGACGCTTAACCGCTGTGCCACCCAGGCGTCCCTCCTCTGTAGTTTTCTTAACAGAATTTCCCACCCTTGTTGTAACAAACAAAATCCCTGAACGTTAGTGTCCTGGGTTGTGTTGTTTTGGGCTCTTTTCTCTTCTCTCTGAACTACCGCATTCACAGCCTTCTACCATACTGAAGCCCTAATAACTCACATGTCTGTATCTTTGGATCCATATTTCTAACTGACTACCAGATATCTTTGCCAGGATGCCCTGCAGGCATCTCAAACTTAAAATGCCCAAAGCTTATCTTCCCCTCAAACTCCCACAAAACCTACTCCTCCTCCTTTATTTCCTATCTCAGGGAGTGGTACCACTATCCACACAGGAACCCAAGCCAGAAACCTAGGTGTCATCCTGAACTTCTACCTCTCCACATTTAATGGACCATTAAGTTCTCTTAATTCTATGTTAAACATGTTTCTGCAATCCAACCTCTCCTCTCCAGCTCCCCAACAGCCTTCATATAAGTTCTGATCATTACTGTTATCAACAATAACATCTTAGCAAGTCTCCCCTACTATGAGGCTCTGTCATTTCCAATTCTTTCTTTAGAATAGAGGCCATCAAACTTAGGGATTTCACTGTTCAGAAAAGTTTAAAAAATGGTTTTGATAATTGACATAGTATGGCTTTTTAAAAAAAATTTTGTCAGGAGGGGCGCCTGGGTGGCTCAGTTGTTAAGCATCTGCATTAGGCTCAGGGTGTGATCCTGGCGTTCTGGGATTGAGCCCCACATCAGGCTCCTCCGCTATGAGCCTGCTTCTTCCTCTCCCACTCCCCCTGCTTGTGTTCCCTCTCTCGCTGGCCATCTCTATCTCTGTCAAATGAATAAATAAAATCTTAAAAAAAAATTTTTTTTTGTCAGGGCACAAAACCCAACATCATCCACTCTCACTATCATTTCATAATAATAATTTTAAAAGACTATTCGACTTCAAAAAATAGAAAGTACCATACTCTCACAGAAAACAGTTCTTTAAATATATTTGACTTTTTAAATGAAACAGTGTACTGGATGGGAACCACTGCTCTAGAATTTAGACTGCCATCACGGTAATCTTTAGCTAGCTTGAAAATCTCTGTATTATATAAACATTTGAACTTATCCATATAATCTACATGCATATCCTTTTACTGGCTTTTAATGGCTACATAGTATTCATTGTGTTGACATGTTATTGGCATGTCTATTATAGTCTTCTGTTTTAGGCATTTTTAAAAATAATAAAATTTAAACAACCCTGTCACATATCACCTCCAGGCCTACCAACAGAAACCATCTTCTTAGGGTAACATAAAAAGCCCTTTACAATATGGTCTCAATTTACTCCTCAGAAAGCACTCACTCTAAACATGTCAGATCCTTTTTCGCCTTAATGCCAGTGGCTCTCAACTGGGACTAATTCCCTGCCCTCTTCTACAGGGGACATTTGGCAATGTCTGTATCACTAGCTGAATTTTGTTACCCCCAAAAATCACACGTTGAAGCCCTAACCCCTATGTAACTGTATATGGAGATTACACATATATACATATATGTGGCATATATATAGCATATATACTACATATACATGTATATGCCATACCAGCTATACATTTTTAAAGAGTTATATAGTATTTTTTAAAAGATTTTATTTATTTGAAAGAGAGAGAGCACATGGTGGGGAGGAGCAGAGGGAGAGGGACAAGGAGACTCCTCATTGAGCAGGAAGCCCAACCTGGGGCTCAATACAAGGACCCCAGCATCATGACCAGCCGAAGGCAGACACTTAACTGACTGGGCCACTCAGGCACCCCATATAGCATTTTTTTTTTTAAGATTTTATTTATTTATTTGACAGAGAGACAGCCAGTGAGAGAGAGAACACAAGCAGTGGGAGTGGGAGAGGAAGAAGCAGGCTCCTAGTGGAGGAGCTTGATGTGGTGCTCGATCCCATAACGCCGGGATCACGCCCTGAGCCAAAGGCAGATGCTTAACGACTGCGCCACCCAGGCGCCCCACCCATATAGCATTTTTTAAACCATAAAGATATGAAAAAAATATCCTTAGCCTTAACATTAATTTTTTTCTTAATATATTTCTTGCTAACTCATTGCCTAAGGTCAATAATACATGTGTGCCTTAGGATATCTAGACCATCAAAGGATCCACACGAATGTAAAATTTTCAAGAGCAAGGCTACTAACAATAATGTTAGCTAACACTTGTCACTATTGTGTAAGATATTGTGCTATCATAAGTGCTTTCTCTCCATATTGAAATTTAATTTCCATATCCTATGTGATACTATTTTTTTTTTAAGATTTTATTTATTTATTTGACAGAGAGAGAGAGACAGCCAGCGAGAGAGGGAACACAAGCAGGGGGAGTGGGAGAGGAAGAAGCAGGCTCCCAGCGGAGAAGCCTGATGTGGGACTCAAACCCAGAATGCTGGGATCACGCCCTATGCCAAAGGTGGACGCTTAACGACTGAGCCACCCAGGCACCCCAGGTTCTAGATATATTTTGAAGATAAAGCCAACCATTTTTCCTGAAGGATTGAGGTGAGGAGAGAGAAGGAGGAGGCAAGAATGAAATATTTAGCTTCAGTACCTGGAAGGATTTAGGATAATGGAGCATATCAATCACTGATGTCTTAATTTTGCCATTAGCAACTATTGTTGAATATGAGCATTTCTAATAAATTCAGTGGTCCCAGGACCCTAGGATCACGCCTGAGCCAAAGGCAGACGCTTAATGACTGAAGCCACCCAGGCGCCCCATATTTGATAATATTATTATACTCATTTTAGAAATAAGGAAATTTACTAAGAGTAATGTTAGTTAACACAAATAAGGAAACTGAAATTGGGAGAAATTACATGACTTGTCCAAAGTCATACCACTAGCAAGTACTTCAAAATAAAAAATAAGGCTGGGGCTAAAAATATTGTTCATTTTTAGAATCAAGATTTTCTTGGGGCGCCGGGGTGGTGCATTCGTTAAGTGTCTGCCTTCGGCTCAGGGCATGATCCCGGCGTTCTGGGATCGAACCCCACAGCAGGCTTCTCTGCTAGGAGCCTGCTTCTTCCTCTCCCACTCCCCCTGCTTGTGTTCCCTCTCTCGCTGGCTGTCTCTGTCAAATGAATAAATAAAATCTTTAAAAAAAAAAAAGAATCAAGATTTTCTCAGCAAAAAATAAAAATTTTGGACAATATAATAAATATGTCTTATTATATCAGGGCACCTGGATGGCTTAGTCAGGAGAGCATGTGACTCTTGACCTTGGGGTTGTGTGTTCAAGCCCCACATTGGGTGTAGAGATTACTTAAAAATAAAATCTTAAAAAAATATGTTTTATTATAACTCATTGACTTTATAATTGGAAAAGTACTTCCCTACGGAAAATAATATGTTTTTGTCTGCTTATCTAGTTAACTATCTGAAACAAAATTACTTCATATAGTTTGCTAGAAAAAATATTCTAGCCTATGCTGGTATTGAGTTACATTTTTTACTTAGATTCGTAGTTCTCTTAGATTCTTAGGTTTTCAACATTTCTCATTCCTTTGTCCTATTCAATTTCCTCTTGTAGAGAAAACAAAATGAAGAAAAATGATGAAAATAAGGAGTGTCATGGGCTGTTATTTTAAGTACTTAGTTACCTCAAACTCTGGAATGTCCTGGAAAATAATTATCCAGTAAACATCCATTACCATACTGTTAAGATATGTATTGTTTTTATACTACTACCTTATTTTCTTTTTATACTACTACCTTATTTTCTTGCCTCTTTTCAAGAAATAAAGGGGAAGTAGAGTACAATCCCTTTGCAACAAACTGTATTTTGTTTTATCATTGCATTTTATTTTTTTACTGAACAAATTTTATTTTGACATTGATAATTCTGTAGATCAACCTATATACTTCCAGCACTCCTTTGTGAAAATTCACTTATTAACCCTACCATTCTATTTCTGTCCTCCAGGACCCTCTGTGTCCCGGAAAGGGTTTGAGGTAGTAGCCATAGTCCAGGTGTTCCCAGAATTTAGAGAGGAACTGGGAAGATTTACAACAAACTTTGAAGGCATTTTTGATGTGGCAGATCTTACCTATAAGGATGTTCAAAAGATTCTGGCAGTAACTTGAAAGGATGAGAGCTTTGATTTCTCCTGAGCTTGATGAGCCACATTCTTGCCCCTAGTCTGAAGATCTTTTAGACTCTTTTAAAATCCTCAGCTCTGTGACAGACTAGCTTGGAATAGAAAAAAATTAATATATGACTTAAGGAAAGTATTAGTACCTTATTTTATTCATATTTATTTACATGTCTATCTCACTGAATGCTAAAGTTTCTTGAGGGTACAGATTTGTGCCATTCATTTTATCTTCCATCAAGAAAAATTACTTCAAGTCTACCATCAATAAATACTTACGTATTTGAAATTTCAGTTGGGAAGGCAGAACACAGAATTACTAAACTTTTGATGCCTGATGACCTGGGTTTAGGTTCTGCTATTAACTTGCCGTATGACCGGATGCAAGTTCACAAAACTAATTTCCTCAACTCAAAAAGTGGATAAAATGAGGTAATAAAGGACTTGGAGCTTTTAAAGTGCTATTTATATAATGAATATTTTCTGAGCTAGACTATGCTCTAGGGTGTTGGTGACAGAGTACAAAGTATGCAGGGAGCTCAAGGTAGTTGGGGAGATAGACGTAACTATTTACCAAACAGATTACATTACTACATTACTACAATTGCCATGAAAAAAGGTTAAGAGTTCAACAAGAGGTTGTTAAAGCAGAGACTAATTTAGATTGTTTAGTAAGGAGTCTCGGAGGTAGTGGCATTTAAACGGAAATTTGAAGGATGAGGAGATTATTTCCTCACCTCCTTCTCGTTCCTCAATTCTCGAGTCCGTCTTCCATCTCTTTACCTAAGTAGCTCTTGCTAAAGTCACCAATGGCTTTCATGTTACTGTATACAACTGACACTTTTCAGTCCTCTTCCTTGACCTCTTAGCGGCTCTGCAGTTAATCACTCCCTCCGTCTGGAGACGCGGTCCTCCCTTGCCTTCTATAGTAATAAACCCGTCCTGACTGCCTCTTCAGTCTCTTTTGCAGGTTCATCTCCTTAAGTGCCTGGACAGCCTCGCCGTGAACTGTAATTGTGAAAAACAACGCAGTCCTTATGAATTCATAAAAAAGGAGTGTATACAAGCGAATACATTTTTGGGCCCTCTCCACGCTTCCGGTACGCTTCATAATACCGCGATATAAAACTTTTCGGTTCCAGCAGAGACGCCCCTCTCTTGCGGGCTGGGCCTGGCCACACCGCAAGAACAGGCATTCAACTTGAACCAAAGCCGGCACATCTGCCCGGGAAACGCCCAACGCGTGGGACAAAAAATAGCTCGGTCCACCAGCGGCCGCGCTTCAAGAACTACAGCCGTGCGCTCCTCCCGAGGAGAACCTACCTCCCCTTAGCGCGCGACCCGCACAGACGAGTCCTCCGACATCCCAGCATTCCTTGCGCCCCTACCATCGAGAGCAGCTTCCGGCGTCGCTGGTGTAGGTGGGTGAAGAAGGAGCGGGCCCTCGCCGCTCTGTCTCACTCTCTCTCGCGCTTTCTCGGGCAACATGGCGGGCGTGGAGGAGGCAGCGTCCTCCGGGAGCCACCTGAATGGCGACCTGGATCCAGACGACAGAGAAGAAGGAGCTTCCTCTACCGCTGAGGAAGCAGCTAAGAAAAAAAGACGGAAGAAGAAGAAGAGTAAAGGGGCTGCCACAGGTAAAGGGAGTTTTATGTGTTCCCAGTCCCCGTCAGGGATAGTCGAACGGCTCGGCCCAGGCCTGGCGGGGGTGACAGAAACTGGGGACTCGAACACTGCACTGGACTGATTCCCAGGACAGAGTGTGTATCAAAGCCAGGCTACAGATTTCCAGTCTCGGGAAGAGGCGGCTTCTCTTTCTGTGGGACTAGGGAGCTGGTGGGGTGGGGTGGGGTGAAAAGGGTGCTTCAGCTTGTCGTGAGGTAGTTCTGGGGTTGCTGGGCCTGAGCCCTTAGAAGTGCCAGAACTCGGCTCCCACACAGATCGTGCAACGGACTCGAAGCCATGCACAGGGCTCAGCCCTGCCACCCCCTTCGCGGTTTGCTCTCCTCAAAAATCGGGTTCTGACCCACACTGTCGCCTCTTTGCTAGAGGTACCTGGAACATACTTTCAGGGATGGGGGTGGAGGGGGCAAGTCTCAGTGCCTTGACCGCACCTCCTCCCACCTTCCCGATTTACAGAGGGATTTTTGTTGCCGGCTGCACTTTTGAGGTGTGCGTATATGTGTGTATGCCCACGCGGTCATGTCACTGAGTAGTAATTGCAGAATATGTGGTAGTGCTACGAATTTTCTAAAACCTATGCCTAAACCCATAGCATCGTCAAGCTTCAGGGCTTTTAGGCCTGAATTATGATGCCATTTGCAGGCGGTTCGGATAGAATATTTTATGGATTGGAATGGAACTTCTCTAAATCCACTGGTGAGGCAAGGAAAACAGCTGAAAGTTTACACTTGGATTACATTATGAGTTAGGAACTTAAATATTTTATTTTGAGAAGTCTGTTTTTTGTTGTATGTGGTCCTTCCTTTTAGGAAAACAATGTTTGTACCAGTTTTTAAAATCAGCCGCACAAAGATTGAGAGACAGATGGAGAGGCCACAATTGATGAAGGTGAAGTTGAGAGAGGTTGGAAGGGTTAATCTATATCTTTCTGAAATTTTGATTAAATGGGAGTTGAAAAGGGAATGTTGTGGGTGCTGGGACGCTTCCAGAGAAAATTTAATCCCAGGACATAGTCTGGTGGCTGTTCCTGGCTTTCGGATGAAATCTGAACTCTTCCGTTTGTCCATTCAGATGCCCCTAATATATTTTTTTAACAGTTGTATCTCTCAATATGAGTCCTCTACAGTAGCCAGAATATCCTTCAATGTGTGCTAACTGGTATTTCTTTTCTACACCTATTGCTACTACAGCTAGATTGTATTCACTTGGGTGGAGTGGGAGGCTGGTCTTGTGCTTAGCTGTTCAAGAATTTTGTTGTTTAGTAATGGAATTATCTTTTCCTATTTATTTTGATTTTACCCAGCCTAGCTAGATGACTTATTTCTCATGAAGACCTGAAGTTCCCAGTGTCCCATAGAAATCCTCCTCTTAGTAAGACCTTCAGCATTTATTACCTATCTTAAGTACCTGTTTGTTTAATAAAGTATTTGTTGTAGTAGTCTCATTGTTAAATACTTTAAAAAGTGAGACAACTTATGGATAGGGACCCACTCACATTTTTGTTTATCCTTTAGTTGCTAGCATAGAGAAGGTGTAATGGATATTTTGTTGAGGACAATGCTACTTAGATGTGGGGGATTTTTCTTTGTCATTAAATAAATTCTGTTATGTTCACAATAATGTTTTTGTTTTTGTTTCCCGAATACTTATCAGTCAGGAAAGGACTTGCATGTTTTCCAGTATCCTTATAACATATTCTAGTCGGAAACTATCTTTATTAGATTTGATTTATGTTATATTTGATCAGCAGGGCAACAGGAACCTGATAAAGAATCAGGAGCCTCAGTTGATGAGGTAGCAAGACAATTGGAAAGACAAGCATTCGAAGAGAAAGAAAGAGATGACGACGATGAAGGTAAATGGTAAACTTGATTTTTGTGGTTGGAAAAGCAAGAAGATATGTCATTCTTTAAACAAAATCTACTTATTTGTCCATATAGTTTATGGTTCTCTGATGTTTTGATTAATTAACATTAAAGCCTCAATGTCACAAATAAAAAGGAAAAGGTATTTGTTAGCAATTCTTAAAAAGTTGGATAGGTTGAATGACTGCACAAATTACACCGATCTCAACTTTTTAAAAATATACTTGGTAAAATGCCAAATAGGGGGTATTAAGATGAAATTGAAGAACTTCTGGGGCATCTGGGTGGCTCAGTTGGTTAAGCATCTGCCTTTAGCTAGGGTCATGATCCCAGGGTCCTGTGATCTAGCCCTGCACAGCATCTGCTCCCTGTTCAGCAGGGAGCCTGCTTCTCCCACTCCTTCTGCCGCACCCGCTGCTTGTGCTCTCTCACTCTCGCTCTCTGTCAAATAAATAAGTAAAATCTTTAAAGAAAAAAAAAATTGAAGGGTTGTTTATTTAACTAACATTTATTGAACAACTAATACATACAGGGCACTGTCCCTAGGATACTTTCACATGTGTTCTCATTTTACCTTCACAAAATCTAGCAAAGTAGGTGCTCTTCTCAGGAAATGATAGTTATTATGTCATTTGCCCAGTGTGACACAACTAGTATGTGTAGGGTGGAGCCAAAGTTTCAAACCTAGAACCTGATTTCAAGTCTGTTCATTTTATGAAAGTTTCCTCTCTTTATTCTCAAGGAGTGTATTGGAGTCCTAAACTCTATTATAAATTCCCTGACCCTAGCTGCTTGTAGTATGTTGGTCCTATAAGATTTCTTAAAGATAGTAATTCTTGAAATTCTAGAAATTGATGCTATCAGTAATACAGTGGAGGGAATAATTTGGTCATTATTCTACAGCCTCTTTTGGTAGAAGGGGAGATGGTGTTTTCCCATTCCCAATTATCTATTGCTTTGACCTACTGCTCTTCCTTAAGTACTGCCAACTTGGGCTTGTGTCCTCCAATCCTTAGCAAAAACTACCTGCTATACTTTAATTGTCATGTTAGGATAATGCAGAGTAGTTGTTTTTCTTTTAGAAACATAAGCTCTCTGCCTTCAAGGAGCTTAGAGTCAAAATTTGGTGGAAAAAGTGCCAAGGTTCAAAAGAGAACAGTTAGTTTTTCCTTAAGCAAGCCTCTTGTCCATTTTACCTTGGTTTGTGCTTCAAATTATGAACATATTTTGAGCCCTTAGCAAGAAAGGGGCTCTTAGCAAGAAATTAAAGGTTATATAATAGATTGCTGTAGACCTACTCTGTAGAGTATTACAATGTTAATCTTGAGCGTTCCTTGTTCTATTGCTCCTCTACAAAGTTGTGTGAATTTCTTGACATTGAAGGAGAAAATTTTGTCAGATTGGAAATCATCAATGTTTTCAAGATGATTTTAGGACTGTTAATTTTCTCCAGTTGAGTTATTTTCCTAATTTGCTTCAAAAATCTGTACCAATCAGTACTACTAATCTGTTATGAGAGTTCTTTGAGAAGATGGAAAGTTAGTATTTCAGAATCTGTTCTAAAGGAAAACTGGTGGTGGGGTGGAGGGACAAGACAAAGGGGAAAGATATACCAGTACCTGCAATAAAGTTTATTTTTATTTATTTATTTATGTATGTATGTATGTATGTATGTATTTTTGCAATAAAGTTTATTGAAATTTGGAGGTGGAATTGTGGGCTGAGTGCTGAAGGAACGCTATTTGGAAGGAATGGGACTTGAATAAAACCAAACAGAAGAGACCATTTTGGGGCAGGACGATGCTGAAAGTATTGTAAATAGTGGAGATTGGCCATATGAGATGATTTGTTGAAGGAGCCTTGGAGCATTTGTAAAAGAAAGTTATAGGGTGACTAATATAACAAAATAAATAAATAAAAAATAAAAATAAATAATAAATAAAAAATAAAAAAAATTATAGGAGTGCCTGGCTGGCTCAGTTGGTAGAGCATGTGACTCTTGGCTTGGGGTCAGGAGTTCAAGCCCCACATTGGGCATAGAGTTTACTTAAAAAATAAAATGTTTTTTAAAAAAGAAGAGTATTACAAAAAATAATTTAGTCCTCATATATATTCAGGGTTGTTAGAAAAGAGGAAACATCCAGGAAAGTCTTGGAGATCATTTTGGAGAGCACTTAACAGCCCAGGCATGTAGTAATGATGATTTAAATTGGTGGGGGGCACCTGGGTGGCTCAGTTGGTTGAGCTTCCAACTCGATTTCAGCTCAGGTCATGATCCCAGAGTCCTGAGATTGAGCCCCATGTTAGGCTTTGCTTCCCCCTCCCCAATATTGCTCATGCCTGCTCGCTTGCTTGCTCACTCTCTTTCAAATAAATAAATATCTTTAAATGGGTGGGCATAAATGAGAATGGAAGGGAAGGGTCCAATGGGATAGTGGTTGTGGAAGCAGAATTCAAAGGACTTAAAAGACTTTAAATTGGGAGAAGGAAGGAGAGGCATTAGTAGACTCTAGAGGTTTGAACTTGGGTGGCAAAATATTGCTGCTGCTCACTGAAATGGTGAAGTAGAGAGGGAGAGTGGGTTAAGAGATTGGGTGGAGGGGGATGTAGGCAAAGAAGAAGGTATTGAGTTAATTTTAGATGTGTTTAATTTGAGACTGCAGTATTGGTATGAAAAGTTAATCCTGTGGGCATTTGGCAATGTGCTAGAAGTAATTCAATAAAGTTTTAAATCAGATTTATTAAGGTATAAATTGCCCAGGACTATTTTCACTATTTTCAAAAAATAAACTTTATGTTTTGAAACAGTTTTACTTAGGTTTACAGCAGAATTAAGCAGAAGGTACAGAGATTTCCCATTTACTCCCTACCACTACACATGCATGCCCTCTCCATTATCAACATCCCCCACTGGAGTGGTACATTTGTGACAATGGATGAACCTACTTTGACACATCATTATTATTTAAAGTCCATAGTTTATATTAGGTTTACTCATGATATTGTACTTTCTATGTATTCACCCTTGTAAGTATATAGTTCGGTGAGTTTTGACAAATGTATGCATTTGTGTAACCACAACCAAGATACAGACCATTGTCGTTTCGCATTTACATCTCCACAAAAAAGCTCCTTTTACCCTTTTGTAGTCCATTCTCTTGCTCCACACCCCGATCCCTCACAACCATTGATACACTTTGTTATGTAGTTTTTTCTACAATACCATATAAATGGTACAAAGTTATAAATGGGATTATTATAGTGTGCAGCTTTTTTTGGCTTGTTTCCCTTAGCGTGATACTTTTGAGAGTCATCCAGTTGAATGTGTATCAGTAATTCATTACATTTTATTGCTGAGTAGTATTCCAAATTTGTTTATCCACTTACTAGTTGATGGATATTCGGGTTGTTTCTAGTTTTTGTGTTATGAATAAAGACATTTGCATACAAGTCTTTGTGTGGACGTAGGTTTTCATTTCTCCTGGGTGAATACCTAGGAGGAAGGTTGCTGGTCATATGGGAAGGGTATGTTTAATCTTGTAAGAAACTATCAAACTGTTTTTCAGAGTAGCTGTATCATTTTATCATACAGTAGCTGTATCATCATGGGAAAGCACTGGTTGAGAGTTCCAGGTCCTTTGTATCTCTTAAGCATTGGTATTGTTAATTTTTAAATTAGCTTTTCTAACAGGTATGAAGTGGTATGTCATTGTGGTTTTAATTTGTATTTCCCTAATGACTGATGATGTTGAACATCTTTTCATGTTTTTGCCTTTCATATTTCTTTGGTGAAATGTTCATATCTTTTGTCCATTTTTCAGTTGGGTTATTGTATCGAGTTGTAGTGGTTCTTTATTCTTGATACATGTTCTTTATCTGATATATGTTTTATCAGTATTTTCTTTCATGCTGGTATTGTTTGCAGCGGAAAAGATTTTAATTTTGATAAAGCTCCATTTATTTTATTTCTTCATGGGTCATGTTTTTTGTGTGTTACGCAAAAAGTTGCTGTCTGTAGGGTCATGAAGATTTTTTCTTATATTCTCTTCAAGAAGTTTTATATATCCATTTAGAGTTAATTTTTGTATATAGTGCTAGAATTGAGATTCCTGTTTTCTTCTTGTATATAGATGTCCAGTTTTCATTCAACAAATATTCATTGACTTGGGCATCCAAAAATAAATATGAACAGCCTCTGCCTGTTAAGAATATCCTGGGATGCTGTGAAAGAAAGGCTTATAAAAACATAAATTGTGGCATGGTATAATGTATGGGAGTATAAGCATATATAGTTCAGTATTTGGATCCAGGCTCTACTATTATCCTGGCACAGGAGTTCAATAAACAGTGGCTATTGTCCTATACTGAATACAGACCTTGAACATTGGATAAAGTAACTAGCCTCAGAAGGATGATTGAATATCAAAGGAAGAACTTCATCTTATCTCATTTTAAAGAAGAGACCATGGTAGAGAGAGGCTAAATAATTTGCCCACGGTCATACAGTTGGTAGGATTTTTAGTGTGCATTTAAAACTGGTGGGGGCGCCTGGGTGGCTCAGTCCGTTAAGCGATTGCCTCAGCTCAGGTCAAAATCCTAGGGTCCTGGGATTGAGCCCCTCTTTGGGCTCCCTGCTCAGTGGAGAACCTGCTTCTCCCTCTGCCTGCCGCACCCGCACTTGTGTTTTCTCTCTCTCTCTCTCTCTCTCTCTCAAATAGATAAATAAAATCTTAAAAAAAAAAAAAAACAACCTCGTTATACATTTTTTTTAAAGATTTTGTTTATTTGAGAGAGAGAGCAGTTGCGCTCATCTGCACAAGGCGGTGGGGGGGGGTGGGCAGAGGGAGTGGGAGAAGCAGACTCCCTGCTGAGCAGGGAGCCTGATGTGGGGCTCATTCCCAGGACCCTGAGATCATGACCTGAGCTGAAGGCAGACGCTTAACCGACTGAGCACCCAGGTGCCCCTAAAACTGGTTATACATCTTGAAACATTTGTTTTAGGTTGAGTCTAGTGTATGTAGCAGTATGCTAGGCATTGAATATTCTTCCAGGGTAAAGACTATCTTGTTTGCTATTCTGTCCCTATTACTTGGCCCTTAAGAACTCTCTCAAAAAATAAATTAATAATAATAATAAAGAAATTTGTCAAATATTGGCAGTTTCCTATCACTCAGTCCATTAAAGCCCTATATCATGTTACTTCCCTCTTTGCTAAACTGCTATTTCCTGTTTCTCATTTAGGTGAAAAAAAGCAGGATAAAATAAACTAAAAGAACATTCATTTGTTGAATAGAGTGAATATTTATCACATGCTTAGCCCTGTGTCTTAATTTAGGAAATGGTATGTAATCTTTAAGGAGCTCACAGACAAATAGGGGTTATTGTAAGCCCCTAATCATTTTGCAAAAAGAAAAAAAGAGTTGCAGTTTTGTGTGATAATTAGAATATAGGGGTGCGAAAATGTCATTTATGGCTCCTTCTTATCAATCTGGGAGTAAAAAGGGAGGAGTTCTTTGAGCAGAATATGTAAGCAGTCATTTGACATTGTTTTATGGGTATGAATTTCATAATCTAAAATTACTGATGCTAGCCATGAGTTACTGCCACTATGTGAAACATTTTAAAGAAGACAATATGGTAAACATACTCTTAAACTGTCAACTTCTGATTGTCTGCCACAGCTTCATATTCATTCCTGTTTCATAGCAGTGTGATTTGTGGGTAGGTTGATGTATTTCATGATTGTTGAAATTTATTGAGCAGTGTTTTTAAAAATTCAGACACTTCAGTCTATTTTTGATACCTTTATTTAAAATGTTTTAAGTCACTATTTAATCTTGGCCGTAATAGCATTCTTTATCTTTTCTCCAAGTTCAGGAGTATGGCATGGACTTCATAAAAGATTGTTACAAAAACTGACAGGCAGGGGCGCCTGGCTGGCTCAGTCAGTTAAGCATCTGACCTCAGCTCAGGTCATGGTCTCGGAGTCCTGGGATCGATTCCCGCATCTGGCTCCACGCTCAGCAGGGAGTCTTCTTGTCCTTCACCCTCTGCCTCTCCCCCCACTGGTGCTCTGTCTCTCGCTCAAATAAACAAATAGAATCTTAAAAAAACAAAAAAACCTGACATACACATACTGGTTATTTTGGGTACTGTTTTGCCAACTTTGGTTTGAACTCATGACTCTGAGATCAAGACCTCAGCTGAGATCAAGAGTTGGACACTTAACCGACTAAGTCACCCAGGTGCCCCTTGCAAACTACCTTTTGAAATTGTTCTATATCCCCATTTTTGGCCATCATGTTCTTTTTTTTTTTTTTTTTTTTTTTAAGATTTTACTTATTTATTTGACAGAGAGACAGCCAGCAAGAGAGGGAACACAAGCAGGGGGAGTGGGAGAGGAAGAAGCAGGCTCCCAGCGGAGGAGCCTAATGTGGGGCTCCATCCCATAACGCCGGGATCACGCCCTGAGCCGAAGGCAGACGCTTAACAACTGAGCCACCCAGGCGCCCTTTGGCCATCAGGTTCTTTTGCGAATCTGAGAACTGTGAACCTAGGAAAAGTATACCTGCCCTCTGATTTTTGCATATAATTTGATCCAGGAGGAGAACTCTTTTTCTCTAATAATAACTATGCAGGAAAGGATATTTTAAAATACGACACCCCAAATACTCCTCCCTGGATTAGTAATCAGATGACATATTCTTGGTCTGGTTCTTCCATTTACTAGTTGGGATTTTCTTGGGCATGTCCCTTGAACATTCCTTGTTTTACCTCATAAAGTTGCTTTGAGGATCACTGAGGTCGTGAAATAAAAGTGTTAAACCATAAAGCATATGTAAGGAAACTAGTATTATTTTAGGTAAAGTCACACAGTCGTTATTATTGGTATTAAACTAATACTAGTTCTTTTTCCTAGCTTTTGAAAAAGAGTGTTAATACTTTTATTCTAAAGAATATCTTATTCAACAATTTTTTTATTAGAGTAAGTCAAAGTAAAGTTTCCTTAGTACTTTTGATTACACAAATCAAATTCTGATACATTAGCCATATTCAAAATTCTTTTCTAAGAATATTGGGTCAGTTTTAGTATATCCTATTTAAGACTCTTTGTGTGTGTGTGCTTGTCTGTGTTTGCTTTGTTACTCTGCTTATGAGGATTAAATAAATATGTGCTTGAAATGGTCTTTTCCTAGATGGTGATGGGGATGGAGATGGAGCAACTGGAAAGAAGAAGAAAAAGAAGAAGAAGAAGAGAGGACGTTAGTGTTTTAAGTTGATCTTACCTGACAAATAAAAAGTGTTTATTAACCAGCAGGTTTGAAGAGTAGGTTTGAAGTTGCTTAAGATCCCATTGTATCAAGGGAATAAATTTAGGCTTACTAGAGGTAGAATTTAGTGAAACTCACAAGTTTTTTCATTTAACAATCTGTTGGTATTTTGTATTTTCTTTACCTACTATTGAGCTAAGGGATGTTAATAATAAGTTGGTTGCATTTTACTACAATTTAGGAATGAATTTATAATTTAAAACTTGAATAATACAAATAACAATTCTGTCAGGCGTGAGTAAAGGGGTACCACTGTGTGTAATAGGATAAACATAGTTTGCAAATCACCTGCCAGCTTTGAAATTATGAGAGTCTTGATAAATATTAAATGAGAAGTACCATTATTTAAAATTTGTGCATATGGTTAAATTTTATTAGTAACATTGTACTGTTTTGTATTTACTTAAAATATGATCCTGCTGTGTTTTGTTTCTATAAATGGCAAACCAGACCTCTTCAGGGACCTGAAATTCTATTAGGGAGACCAGAGGGAGATTGTATACTATTGGGGAAGGTTGGGTTGAGAATCAGAGCAAGTTCCAATCTTGGGTGCCCTTTGGGCTATTAGGGACCACTGAGTATCTGGTTATACCTTCCTTTAATTCTTTCAGGCTAAAATTTTATGAATCGGAATATTGGGGGTTTGACTTATTTTTATCTCTATGTTAAGAGAAATACTTAAATATTTCTTAAGAAAGCTTTGGCTCTACCAGCAATTTTCTTGAAGTGTCTCCAGTTAAGGATGGGATAGCCTTCTTTCTATTCAGGCATCTACTTTTAGATCCTTCTAGTCATAGGATGTCAGTTCAGTCCCTAGCATAGTCTGTATTTAATGTGCACAGGTTACCTGTGTTCTAGGAATCTTCCAGGGGTTGTGATGGCATGTTCCTTCCATTGAAAAATTGTTAAAAGTGTGCTCGTGAGACATGGTATTACCTGAGAATGGCTTGAGAGAGAACTATTTCTCCCAATACTCTTAAATTACTCCCTGATGAAGGTAGATAAGCAGGGAGGAATGTTAAGGGGCTACTTTATATTTGGCCTTGGTAAAATTCTTCACTGACAGATGTTTTAGTATGATGCCATCACCTCTTATCATGCTTCCTCTGAGGATGTTGTTGAACTTACTGTTCATTATATTTCTTTATGAGTACTCTCAAGAGACAGTCTTTTGTCTGGTCTTGGTATCAAGAATAATTGTGTTTTTCCTGAGTACTTAATGTGCTTATCTCATAAACATGACCCATGCAAATAACCTAGCCTTTTTTTTTTTTTTTTTTTTTTTTTTTTAGTATTGGCTACTAGAGGGCTTAGAGCCAAATCTGTGGTTTTGTATTGACAGTATTTCAGGTTCTATTTTATGTTCTTTCCATGTTTTGATTTTTGTTCTCTAATTTACTGTCTCTTATTTGTGTATTTTAGATATCCTTGTAGGCTATCATAAATCACTTCTGGAATAAACCAAATAATGTAATTATGGACTGTTCACTGCCCTCATTTTCCTCATCTATAAAGTGAGAGAATTATAAATGATAGTTAATAACTGCGTACAGATTGTTATAATTATGCATAGTTGTAGATAATAACTTGGACATAGTACATTATAATTTTCAAAGGTTATTCAAGATTTCATCTGGTTCTTCATTTTGTAGATGAGGAAACTGAGGCTTGGAACATCTAGTCATTTGTCCAAGTCACAGTTAATAAGTGGTTAAGGCTAGATTTCACTTCTTCATATTTTGAGTACAAGTTTTTTTCTCTGATGATCTTTTTGAGTCTTTTATTTTGTCTTAATTTATGGACAGTATAAAAGGCATCTTTATCAGAATTGTAGATGAGATAAAGCTGAGGGCTATGCGATAATACTTCGCTTGATAAAACTCAAGATTTCAAAAGATCAGGAAAACTGAGAAATAGGCTTGTATTAACAAGCTGAAATTTACTAGACATTTATGAAGTTAGTACAGGGTGAGCGGATCTAAGGATTTTGAGTGCTAGTATAATGTGAGCCAAAAAACAGGGAGTCTTAACTATTTAATAGCTGTTAGGATTTTTAGAATCAGTAGTGTAGTCTTATACTAATTATACCTTATTTGGACTATTAATATAAATTAATTCTAATACCAGCTTGTAAGGAACATTGACAAGTTCAAGGTGGGCAAGTAGGGATGAAAGTGTTAAGAACCATATCCCTTAAAAAGTGGTTTCTCATCATAGACAGGAAGGAATCGGTAGAAATGAAAAGTAAAATTTTTTCAACTGTGAAGAATAAAGCTAGAAGTAACAGATGAAAGTAACAGGAGAGAGGTTAGTATAGGAGGGGCTTTCTCATAGTTACAATACTTTCAAAATGAATGGATTTTCACTTAAGCGACTGCATTGTTAGGAGCTCACTGCTATCTGTCAGGGGCATTGTGGGATTCCTAGATTTAAGTGTAAAGCAAAATTAGATGACCTCTAAGATCTTTTTTGATTTTGAATTCTTAATATTCCCTCTTAGGGAGAGAACAGTGTTTCCCAAGTTTATTTGCCCATAGAACACTTTTAAACATTATGTAAAGACAGAAAAACATTTGGTGCTCATGAGATACTGAGTGTTTGAATTAAAAGAAGGAACCAAAACATGGTTCCATAGATAAATGATTCGGCTCAATAAATGGTTATACTTTTATTTATATGGTTCTTTTCTTTCTCCATTGCAGAACAAAGAGAGCACATAGGTGTTAAAATTTAAGACACACAAAATCCATAAAACCAGTTGTAATCAAAAGGAAACCACATATTTCACCTCACTAGTTGAAATGCTGCAGATATGCATCGAATGTCCTCTATCACTGCATAAATTAATACACCACTTCCTGGCATTTTTTGGAAACAGCATTCATTACTAAAAGGCAGTTCTTCATATAATAAGAACTCTATAACTAGTTCTTATGTATTTAAAAAAATTTTTAGAAGACAAATTTCCAGATACTTTTAAAAATCATCTTGGAACACTGGTGTCTTTTAGAATATAGTTTGGGAAATAATGTCCTTAAGATGTATGCTAAGGACTATAACTTTTTTTTTTTTAAGTATCTGGAACTTTGTATATGGCTACCTGAATTCTTTTAGCATTGGGTATGTATACTCTTAACTTTTATGCCTATTATACCCTTGAAATAAGTTTTTTACTTATTTTATTAATACGTAATAGCTTTATATTTTTACCTCATTGCTATGGGGATTCATTCATACTTTCTTGTTGCTTCTTTGATTTTTGCTTGTGAAAATCAGCCTCTGTATGCTGTTCCATTTCCAGTATAGTAAATGAAGACAAAAATATTAGAAATGTGCTTTCTGCCAAGGCATATACTGTTTACATATATAATGGAATTCTAAGGAGATTAATATTTCTATTCCCAAGAGAGAGGAGGTGGCCAGCATGGTGAAATATTTTCTGTTTTTAACTATAAGGCTGTCATAGCAAGGAGGTTCCTTAAAATTAGGACATACAACAACCATTAGGAACTGAGAAAAACTGTAATGATAATTGCTTAATTTTATTTTTAACTTCAGACGTTAATGCTTTATTTGTATCTCACAGCAAAAGTTCAAACAGACCCTCCCTCAGTTCCAATATGTGACCTGTATCCTAACGGTGTATTTCCCAAAGGACAAGAATGCGAGTACCCACCCACACAAGATGGGTAAGAATCATAAAATAACTTCCAGTTTGACTTTTGAAAGTTGTAGCTTAGCAATAAAGCAGATTCGATTTTTTTCAGAACTTTGCTCCATTACCTTAATAAAAGCTTGTGAATTTGTTATAGAAAATATAGTAGAAGCCCTCTTATCCAAAATGATTGGGACCAGTAATAGTGCAGTTAATCAAAAAGTATGTTAAAGTGGGGATCACAAAACATAAATATCTTTATTGATAGAAGTTAACTTAAACATTTGTTTTTCATCAGTCTCAATATTTGGACATGGATTTGTATTGTAGTCCACTTTTTTCTTCCCATAAGGTGTATCCATAATGCATTGTCTATAAATGTAATCCATTTTGAGCTTCCGTGAAGAATAAAAGCTAACTAATCCTAGGGCTGATACCTGGATGTTTACATTTTTTTCCTGAAACCATTTGCAGTTCTTAGCTACACTTAATTTGACAGAAGTATTTTTTGATGACTTGCCTTTATTGAGACTTTTCTGAGTAGTCAATTTAGTTTCATTGGAAGAATTCTTTTTATGTACAATATAACTAAATTATATGATTATAGAAACAAGTGCAGATGATCTACACTGGTTTACAGACAAATCACCTGATTGTTGGAAGTGTTCTGAAAGGATACATTTCAGCTCGTCAGCAGACACTCATCATGGCAGAAAGGAAGCTGGAATTCACTTGAATCCCAGCTCTAACACTTAATTAGCTTTGTGACCTGGGCAAGTAATTTATCATGTCTTTGCTCTCATTTCTTCATCTATAAAATGAGCACTTCATAGGGTTGTGAGGAATAATATGTGTAAAGCACTAATGAGAGTAACAGACCGTCAGCCCCTGATATTCAGCATAAAATGGGCATTGGTTAGTATATTTTACAGAGGGAATCAAGAGCATCAGTTAATCCAGTGGTTGCAATAGTTGGTTAAGAAAGCTTCTACTGTAGCCTCATTTCAGTGACTTGTAAAGACATCATTGTTTTTCTTTAAACTTTTGTAAAGAACATGATGTTGTATTTTAATCCCCTTCCTTCATTCCCAGTACTTTTAGGGAATAAGTACAAAGTTCTGAAATTTTATGTCATGAGCATCTTTTCTTTGAATTTGAGTTCATCAATCACTATCCCTGTCTTAAAGCTTCTATTTTTGAAATGTCACAGACATGTAATTTCACATTAATTAACTTAAATTTTCAGAGCACATATAAAATAATCAAATTTATCTTTAAATACAATCTTTTTATTATTATTATATTATTTATTATTTTTTTGCTTGTTCCCTCTTCCTTCTCTTCCTTCCAGACCTATGTAACCACCTAGCAGGTAGCCTTTCATATTTTTATATACTCATACATATGTATGTCTGTGTCTGTTTATGTGAAGGGACCCTTTTGGTCTTGTTTTCCAAGATGGAATCATAGGTACACTTTCCTCACCTTTTCTCCTTCAGGACTATCTCTTGGAAGGCCCTCCAAGTTAGTCAGAATAGCAGTTATTCTTTTGAATGGCTTCATAATATTCCATAGTGTGAATATGCTACACTTTATTCCACCATTTTCTAATTGATGAGCCTTCATTTTGTCTCTGTTTTTTGCCATATTACAAACCATTCTGTAATAAACATTTCTAAGAATATACATATATATGTATATATATGTGTGTGTGTGTGTTTGTGTATTATCTCCTTATGTTATGGCAGTTTTATTACAGGATAATTTTCCAGGAGTGGAATTGCTGAATCAAAGAATATATTAATACTTCAGTTTATGATTCCCAGACTGCTAATGATTTTGAGCATTTTTTGATTATTGACTTTGTTCTTTTGCTCTTCTAAAAGTTTTTAAATTTTATATGCAGTATATGTTTACATTTTATATTTATGGGTTCCTAGCAGTGTCTCAGATTTTTTTTCAAACTCTTACTCTGTATTTTATTACATCTTTAGTTAGTCTGGAATTTTTTTGTGTAGGGTTGGGGGTGCTAATTTTATTTTCTTTTCAAATGGATAGCCAGTTGTGCTAGAATTATTTATTAAATAATTAATGTTACTGAATTGAATGACCACCTTTGCCATATACTGTATTCTCATATAATGGAACTATATTTTCATAATCAATAAATTTCTATTATTCTCCTGATCTATTTTTGTATTCCTATGCTAGTACTGTTTGGATCTGATTATCAGCAACTTTATAATATATATCGATAATTTGATAAGGCAAGTCTTTCTCTGCCATACACACCAAACACAGTTCTTTTTTATATTTAGCTATTCTCAGTCATATAGTCTTAACACACATACCCACAGAAAAATGCTCTCTTTAGAAAGCTGATCAGAATTGCATTTATGTATTTGTTTCAGAAAATTGACAGTTGTATCACATTGTCTTGCCCATTGTCGTAGTGTGTTTTCCCATTTATTCTGTTTTATCTTCAGGTAGATCCTGTTGCTTTTTTGTTAAATTTATTCTTGTGTTTTATGGTTTTGTTACTGATGTGAACAAGATGTTTTTATACCTGTTTCCATTTCTATATGTTTGTTGCTAAAGTGGAAGAAAGCCATTGGTTTTCTATACTTATTTATAGATTGTTAATTTTTTTTTTAAGATTTTATTTATTTATTTGACAGAGAGAGACAGCCAGTGAGAGAGGGAACACAAGCAGGGGGAGTGGGAGAGGAAGAAGCAGGCTCCCAGTGGAGAAGCCTGATGTGGGGCTTGATCCCAGAACGCTGGGATCACGCCCTGAGCCGAAGGCAGACGCTTAACGACTACGCCACCCAGGCGCACTTGTTAATATTTTTTTAACCATGTGAATGTGGTAGAAAACTTGAAGTAATGTTTAATAGAAGAAAAATTGAGATTTTATAAAACTTAAAAACTACCTTTCACTCCTCACTATCATTTTCTATTGCAAATTAAACATTATGGAGGTAGAATAACTCTTGTTTTTGAAACAATAGAGGAAGATATTAATTTTATCTTATAATATTTTTTGGAGTAATACTTAAATATTGAAAGCAGTGTTGTATCTGTGGAAAAATAAAAAAAAATATTGTGATTATGTTTGAGCTTTAGTGAGGTTTGGTATTTTTTTGACATTCATATAATCAGTTTTGATTATTTGCAAATAGATCAGAATCAGTATTCTTACAGACGTGGTAAAGTATTAAATACAGTTTTGTATCTGCCTTCATTTTTTTCTTTAAGTTTTCATTTAATTCCAGTTTTACAGTTTCAGGTGTACAACATAGTGCAAGTGCACTCCTTAATCCCCATCACCTGTTTCACCCATCCCCCACACCTCCTCCCCTCTGGTAACCATCAGTTTGTTCTCTACAGTTAAGAGTCTGTTTCTTGGTTTGCCTCTATCTCTCTTTTTTCCCCATCATTTTTTTTTTAATAAACTTACTAAAAATTGCATGAATTATCACAAAGAACTCACCTGTGTAACTACCACCCAGGTTGAGTACAATATTTTATTTAACTTTTTATTTTGAAATAATTCCATATTAAGAGCATAGTACAAAGAACTCCTGCATACCTTTCATTCAGGTCGTCTTTAACATTAGCCTCGTCTATCGTTCTTTCCCCCAATGGAATATGACCATTATACATATACTGTATAATATACCAGTAAGATAACATTTTCTCCTTGCAAGATAGAAAGAAGGTAAATGTAGAAAATAATATATTGGTGAATCTGTATACATATTACTTTTTCTGAATTATTTGAGAGTAGTTTGTGTATTTTTTTGAAAGATTTTATTTATTTGAGAGAAAGCTTGAGCAGGGGCAAACAGAGAGTGAAAGGAAGAAGCAGACTCCCCACTCAGCACAGGGCCAGCCTGCCTAGATCACGACCTGAGCCAGTCAGAAGCTTAACGGACTGAGCCACCAGGTGCCCCAGTAGTTTGTGTATTTTTGGATGGAATACTAGACAAGTAGATAATTCAATGTTGTTACATCTGAAGGCACGTGATTTTATCACTAGGATAAGGTAGTGTCCAGTTTCTCTAGTGTGTCATTACTATCTTTTCCTCTTGTAATTAGTAATTTTCCTTTTTAAAAAAATTGACATTCTGTGTGCATTTCCTGTATCATTAAAATTTTTTAAACCAATTTTGAATGATTATAATGTTATTCTCTTTTGTACTTAGCATGATTTTATTAGTGATTTCCCTATTTTTGAATATTTCCCTAGTTTTGAATTTTCAGGTTTTTACCATTAGAAAAAATTCCTTGGTGAATAGCTTAGTTTATTAATCAGATCTGATTTTTCTCTTATTCTGGATCTCTAGAAGTAGAATGAAGAATTATTTTGAAATTCTTGATACCTATTTCTAACTTTAGTAGGCAGTTGTTTGGGACAGTTGTTCTATAAACAATACATATCCATTAATGAAGAAGTAGGAAATACAGATAAGCAAAAAGAAAAAAATAAAAATCTTCTAAATTCTGCCTGTGAATTTTAAAACCACTATTGATTGACATGCTGTTTCTTCCTCTATAGCCTCTGTATAAAGGTGTGTATTATAAATACCTGGGAATGTTTTTCAAGATAGAACTGTACTACAAACAGCTTTATAACCCATTTTTAAATTTGTTTTCATGTTAGTGAAGAAATCAGTATTTTTATATGTCTCTATGTATGTGTTTTTTATTTTTATTTTTTTGCTAGACCATTTAAAAATGTCTTTTTTTTTTTTTTTTTAAGTTAAATCTCCAAGCCCAACATGGGGCTTGAACTCATGACCCCAAGATCAACAGTTGCATGTTCTACCAACTGAGCCAGCCGGGTGCCCCAAGTCTCTTTTGAGCCCTCACTTCTAAAATCTTCAAGCATCTGGGGCACCTGGGTAGCTCAGTTGTTAGGTGTCCGATTCTTGATCCCAGCTCAGGTTTTGTTTTGTTGTTGTTTGTTTGTTTGTTTTTAGGATTTATTTATTTAATCATTTCAGAGGGAGTGGGTGGGGACATAGGGAGAAGGAGAAGGAAAGAAGCAGACTCCCCTCTGAGAGCTGAATCTGTTGGGAATGGATCTCAGAGTCGTGAGTTTGAGCCCTGAGTTGGCTCCATGCTTGGCATGGAGCCTACTTAAGAAAACAAACAAACTTCAGGCATCTCCCAAGAATTAGATGTTCTCTGAATTATCACATTTATATAACTTAACAGTAATTTTCCAGTATCATGTAAATACCTCGTTCATGTTTAGGATTTTTTTCCTTATTATCCCTGAAACATCTCTTTAGCTATTTTTGCCCTCTAAACCACGATCTAGTCAAGGTTCATAGAGTGCTTATAGTTAGAATCCCCACCTTCTTCTCTATTGCACTGACTCTTTGGAGACCAGGTAGTTTAGAAAGTCTCATATTCTGGGATTTCTCTTATTATTTCCTTGTGGTATCATTAAACTTTTATCTCTATTCCTTTATTTTCTGTAAATTGGAAATAGTTGTAAAGGGTTAGATTAGATTTAGATTAAGCACTTTGGCAGGAACATATCATAAGTGATATTATGTTCTTCATATTGTATCATAGTCTGTTGCATCAGATGTAAAGTCAGGTTTTTCTGTTACTAGTTTTACTGTATTTGTTCACTTGTTTAATGTGGTAACAACCCACTGTTTCTTTTTTAAAAGTACTTTTTTCTTTTCACAGTTTCCAAGTAATCTGTGGGGGTAGTTTAGTACCATTGGAATATCCTTTCCTTCAACAACTTTTTACTTAATTATTTTAATATCTACCCATGCTTTATCAGTTATTTCATTGGGGACTGCAAAATGGTAAATTTCTAATTCTCTTGTTCCTTCTACATTTACTAGCTGACCTATAAGAAGAATTTTCCTTCATCAGCTGGGTATCAATTAACTTCATCAATTAACTATAGTTTCTTATAGGCAGGCAGAGTTTAAAAACATGCTTTATTTTTCCCTTTTAAGTACCAGTTTTCAGAGGAAGGAATTGGTGTCATGTCTGCGTGCATTCTTAATTATTTCTGGGTTAAAGATATGCATTTTTATTTTTTAATTTTTATTTTTTTAAAGACATACATTTTTCAATGGTTTTTTAATAAATGTGGCATATAGTGCTTTAAAAATACAAATATGGGTGGGGGCGCCTGGGTGGTACAGCGGTTAAGTGTCTGCCTTCGGCTCAGGGCGTGATCCCGGCATTATGGGATCGAGCCCCATATTAGGCTCCTCCATTATGAGCCTGTTTCTTTCTCTCCCACTCCCCCTGTTTGTGTTCCCTCTCTCGCTGGCTGTCTCTATCTCTGTCAAATAAATAAATAAAATCTTTAAAAAAAAACAAAACAAATATGGGGTGCCTGGGTGGCTCATCATTAGGCATCTGCCTTCGGCTCAGGGCATGATCCCAGAGTCCTGGGATTAGCCCCGCATCAGGCTCCCTCTTCTGCTGGGAGCCTGCTGCTTCCTCTCCCACTCCCCCTGCTTGTGTTCCCTCTCTCGCTGGCTGTCTCTCTCTGTCAAATAAATAAAATGTTTTAAAAAATAAATAAATAAAATAAAAATACAAATATAACTAGCTTTTAAGTTATCTATGCAATGAGTTCAGAAATGTTTATGACTGTTTGAAATTAATAATTGGATTCCTTTGTATCCTTTTGGTTTTACTTATATTTTCTTCTTTTAATCTAGTAAAAATGAAATACTGAAAAGACTCATATATGAAAGAGGTGTGAATTTACATACTCTGTAAACACTTCTGTAAAGATTCTCTCTTTTTTTTTCTTTTTATTTAAAAGATTTTATTTATTTATTCGACAGAGATAGAGACAGCCAGCGAGAGAGGGAACACAAGCAGGGGGAGTGGGAGAGGAAGAAGCAGGCTCATAGCGGAAGAGCCTGATATGGGGCTCGATCCCATAATGCCAGGATCACGCCCTGAGCTGAAGGCAGGCGCTTAACCGCTGTGCCACCCAGCCGCCCCAAAGATTCTCTTTCAAGCAATTACTCTGATAGTTTTGTTGCACAGACATAATATATTTTAAAAGCATTTGTAACCCACCTCTGTCAGTTGAATGAATTAATTGCCCTTTTGGATAATTATTATGAGCTCGGAATTTTTTTTCATCTTACTAATTTCTCTATTTTTGCTAAATAGACTGAACATCAAAATATTAAACTTAGGAAAGGGGAGAGGCTCCTTCATAATATTTTTTGTTAATAGTACAAGCTTAGGATTATAATTTTAGATGCTTGAATATTACTCTAATGACTTTCAATTTGAACTCAAGACTTAGAAAAATAATTTCTTTAATCCATTTTCTGATTGGTAACTCTTCACCAATAATGCAGAACATTCCATAACCTTTTGAAGAATTCACTGCTTCTAAGAATCAGCTGTGCAGCTTCAGAAGTGTAAGATCATGTGAAGCTTGTTGATTTCAGTATTGGGGATCTTTATTGTACTATGTTCTGATTCTAAAATGTAGTCAGATAGCATTTGGAATTTAATTATTAACATTTTAACCTATAAGAAGTGGATTTGAAGAATTGAGAAGAAATGAAAATTGATAATGACCAATTTCATTTTCATGGCCCTTCATACACAATATCCGTCAGTTCCTTGTGGACATAGTCTGTCATCTTACCATTCTAGAGAAAACGTTTGAGGATATTTTTGCTTTTTACAAAATGTTTGGCTTTTGAGGCGGGGGTGTGCATATAGGTATGGCTGTAGAATATGTGCCAGAGTTATAGCCCATGTAAGAGACGAAGAATTGTGATATGTTTAGTTTAAAAATTAATCTGAGACTTTAGCCAGTACTCTTATACCTGGAAATGGTTTGTTCTTAGAATACTTGGGTTCTTGGTTCCCAGGAAGGATTTTTGGATTCAGGAGAGAGAAAGAACTGGAGTTACATCTGGAGGTCAGGAGATTGTGGCTTGTCTATCCCATCATGGAGTGAGCAACTAAGTATAAGTGTATTGCAGCTGAAAAAGGTTGAGTCACATGTTGGGAATGTTCTTTTTAAAGGATCTTATCCTGTTAACTTCTAGTCTGAGGTTGTTCATTTGAATACTGTTATTAGGAAGGAGTTGCCTCTTGAGTCGTCACTATTCTGATAAAAGTAGTTCATACACATTTAAATATTTGTGGAGTTAAAACTGACCTTAACAGATGGTGCTGCAATATTTCAGTTTTCTGATAACATCAGTATACAGGTCCAAAATACATTTCCAAACAAAATAAGCCAGAGAAGCCTCTGATGCTTAAGTATCCCTCAGTTGACATAGGACAGCCCCTTTGGGTCTTTGTGGCAAATTAGAGGTGCTAGATGTTGGCACACAGGTAGCTGCTGCAGTAGGAAGTAATCAATTTTTTTAAAAGACTTTATTTATTTATTTGAGATAGAGAGTGAGAGCACGAGGCAGGAGACAGAGGAAGAGGAAGAAGCAGGCTCTGCATTGAGCAGGGAGCCCGAGGTGGGGCTCGATCCCAGGACCCTGGGATCCTGACCTGAGCCGAAGGCAGACGGTTAACCGACTGAGCCACTCAGGTGCCCCAGTAGGTAGTATCATAATGAACTTGACAGTGATACAGAAAAACTCACAGCATTTGGGGGCATTAACTTAGGGGCACAGTGTAGAGCAGTTGTATAAACTTTTTTCTTTAAAGAGCCATATAGTGGGCGCCTGGGTGGCTAAGTCGTTAAGCGTCTGCTTTTGGCTCAGGGTGTGATCCCAGCGTCCCGGGATCGATCCCACATCGGGCTCCCTGCTCATCAGGAAGCCTGCTTCTCCCTCACCCACTCCCCCTGCTGGTGTTCCCTCTCTCGCTGTGTCTCTCTCTGTCCAATAAATAAATAAAATCTTTAAAAAAAAATAACCATACAGTAAATATTTCAGGCCTTGGGTGTTCCTCAGTTCTACCTCTGTAGCATGCAAGTAGGTATAGACAGTATGTAAACAAATGGACTTAACTGTATTGCAGTAAAATTTTATTTACAAAACAGGTGCCAGGCTCGATTTGCCTGCAGGCCATACTTAGAGACAAATAAGAGTAATTCCTTGAAGGCATCACTTTCATAACCGAGTATAATTTATACATCGGTGATCACTGAGTTTGTGAGCTCTATATTCAATATTGCTTAATGTGTGAAAGTTAACAACTTTTTAAAAAGATTTTTATTTGAAAACAGTTACTGTTTTTGAAATATGCTGCTTAAAGGGTGTCAGTGGATCTCTTTATTCCCAGATACTGAATAAAAAAATGTTTGTTACTCCTGGCAGTTTTAAAATATGAGCCATATCCTTCAAGGAAGTTCACTTCATATATAGATGTATAGATACATACACACATACACATACATACATACATACAATTAGAAAAATCCTACAAAAACACATAATATTTCATGTTTGAGGGAGGTTATGTAGATTTCCAGGTCAAGTTTTTGCATTAGTACTACCCTGTGTATGAAGTTAAATGCTAATTTTTGGTCTTTTGAAGTCTCTTAGACTGTAACCTTGAGTGGAAGGATGATTTTTTTTCTCCCACTCCTGGGTTTCTAGGACTCTCTTCTGACTTCTGATTTTTTTCTTTTTGTGTTTTTTGTGTGTGTGTGGCAGAGTTTTAGTCTCTCTATGAATGAAATCTCACTTGATTTTGTTTTTCAGTCTTAAGGAAGGTTTAACTTGATTTGGCTTGATTACAAATGTGTGACTACTTGTATTTCAGAAACTTTACTGACATTTAATAAAAGAAACTAAATGTGTAACATTTTTATCTAAAAGTTCTTATATTAGTGTATTTTTTATCTCTCTCAGCTTTTATGCTTCTCTGTTGTTTCTTAAATGACTAATACTATGCTGTACATACTATAAAGGCGAACAGCTGCTTGGAGAACTACGAGTGAAGAAAAGAAGGCATTAGATCAAGCCAGTGAAGAGATTTGGAATGATTTTCGAGAAGCTGCGGAAGCACATCGACAAGTTAGAAAATATGTTATGAGCTGGATCAAGCCTGGGATGACAATGATAGAAATCTGGTAAAAGGAATATGTTTTTGTAAGAACATGATAAAAAGAAAATTTTTTTTTTAGTGCTTACTCCAATTGTAATGTTTGGCTTTCATTGCTACTTTGCTAAAACCTGAAGTGAAGCTTCTAGAAATATCTCTGAGTTCTTGTACTGTGGATGTGATGAGGAAATTGTAAGAGGACATTTGTACCTCATCCTCCTTATTTTGTACTCATGTACACTTGTATGTGCAAATGCACACATTACTATGATCCCTATGTCCTGTTTGAAAATCTGTTATTTGCTAACAATTCATATTAAAATTGTTGGTCACAAAACATAGTTATAGTGCAGTGAAGAAACCAATAAAAGTAATTATTTCTCTAGTTTTCCCTTTAAGAAGTAATTAGCTGTAAAAGGCAGCAGTTCTTTAATTCAATTTTTAAAATGTGCAACATTGAGCAAATAAAACGTAATCAACATTTAAATTAGTCTAAGTCAAGAATCTCATTTCCTAAAAAACTAAGTTAAAAGTGGATCATGTTGTTCTGTTTCTTCAGATTTCTAGTGGAATTGAATTCTTTTATCTTTTAGAGATGAGCTACTATTTTAATAGCATCAGAGAACTGTTAGTTATTCACATCCAGGAAGTGCTCAGATCACTCCCAGAATGTAATTTAAGAATTTTTAGTATAAACGCTCTGGACCTGATGACCTGTAAGGTATATAAGGATAAAAATGTAAAAGTAAACAATTTTTTTTTAATAGTGAAAAGTTGGAAGACTGTTCACGAAAGCTAATTAAAGAGAATGGATTAAATGCAGGCCTGGCATTTCCTACCGGATGTTCTCTGAATAACTGTGCTGCCCATTATACTCCAAATGCTGGTGACACAACAGTATTACAGTATGATGACATCTGTAAGATAGACTTTGGAACACATATAAGTGGTGAGTTCTTAGAAATAAGCAACCCACCCCCCCCCCCAAAAAAAAACTAGTCTTCTCTCTGTTGGATTGGGCTACAGGTACTTGAACTCCCCACTTTTCTTCTTTATGCCTCACTTTTCAGTAGAGCTGTGTTGAGGCAGATTTTGAGATTTACTTTTAAGCATCCTGATAAATGGAGTATAATGCAAACTGTTGGGTAGTTGAGGTTTATTATTCTTTGTATCAAAGTGTGAAGAATTTAATCACACAATTTTCATGTTGTTTCAGACATTTATCCATATAACAACAACAAACATTTACTTAGATCCTTTTTTATCAACCTTTATATACTTGCTGGCTTTTCTAAATTCTCTCCCAAACCTCCTTAGGTTAGTACCTTTTTATCTCGCTTTAGGAAATAAAGCTCAGATTAAGTACTCACCTGAGGTTTTGCTAAATTGGCAAAGCTGGACTGATGATTAGTGTCTATGGACCTATACATTTCCTCTGACCACATTGCTAATTCTTTAGTTCCCCAGGTTTTTCTCTTTGATTTGTTTCTGTTTGTCATTTTGCTTATCTACCTGGGTTAGTACTGAATTGGTACTATCTTGAAGTACCAATTTATTCTGAAACCTTTATGTAACCTATTTATACTTTTTGCCACTTTGATTGTGAATGCTGTCTGAGTACTTGGACTGTTACCTTCATTTGAACCCATCATTTTATTTTCCTTTTAACTAGCAAGGTTAATAGAGTAGATGCTATGAAGTAGACAAATTGACTAGCTGATAAGTAAACTTAAAGAAGAATTTTCTCTTTCAGGTAGGATTATTGACTGTGCTTTTACTGTTACTTTTAATCCCAAATATGATACATTATTAAAAGCTGTAAAAGATGCCACTAACACTGGAATAAAGGTATGTGAACTAGAAGCACAATTTCATTCAACATATTTTGAACATTTTATAGCCTGTTTAAGGTCTTTGGATTATGGAAGACCAGTCTACTGCCCTTAGGGTTTTAAGTGGGTAATTCTACTACAATGTACCAAAGACTTTTATAGAGGAAGTTATAATGTGCAAAGCAGTTTATTTAATTGTCCTTTATTTTAAAATACTAATAAATTGCTATAAAATTCTGCATTTTGAGTAACAGAGTATACATCATTTTGTTTTTAGTGTGCTGGAATTGATGTCCGTCTGTGTGATGTTGGTGAGGCCATCCAAGAAGTTATGGAATCCTATGAGGTTGAAATAGATGGGAAGACATATCAAGGTATATTTTTTAAAAATGTCTCTTATTTTGAAATGCATGTGACCTCTTGCAGAATTAATTTTGCAAAGTAGTGTTGAGTGCTTTTGGGTCAACTGCTTTTTCTTTATCTCCTGGGAATATAAAGATGGAAAAAAGGTGGAGGGGGACAGTGAATGACCTCCTCATATTAGGAAAACTGGTCACTGGATGGGAACTATTGCCAGGCTACTGTGGTAGCTGATGGGACACCCAGGGATTTATCCCAGATTGGCCAAAATGCAGACTTGGTTTTCTGTGACTAGTCAGATTGAGGCTCAGAGACAAGCCAAAGACTTTCCATTGATGACCGCCCCTACTGCTTTTTTTGAGTTGAATTCAGAATTTAGAGTCCAGTTAATTTCTTGTGTGTCTTTCCTTTAATCTTTATTCCCCTTGCTCTTAGTCTTTCCTAGCTACTGCCTTAGGTACATAGTCCTAGAGTCACCTGTGCTTTCTCATCATTCCAGCCTTCCTCCAGCTCTCAGGGTCTGACCACTATCCCCCTTCCTAATCTCTGCTGCTTTCTGTAACTGCTATTCTAATAACTTTCTCACAGAATATTTCCTACATTTCCTTTAACCAAATCCTATCTCTTCTTTATATTCCTCTCTGCAAAAACATTCTTGCTTCCTTGCCTTCATTAAATTCACATCCTTTAGCATTCTTTGCATAACCTTGCTGATAGTGATACGGTATTATGTTTCTACCAACTACAAAAGGGGTTCTTCTTCTGTGATCTGATGGTGTCGGTCCTTGTTGCTCTCTCTCAGATCCTGTGAACACCAGTACAAATCAAAATACTCTTGAGGTTGCTCACACTTGGTTGGGGAGGTATTAGAGATAATGAAGAAAACATACTATAGGGTCAGACAGGTCTATCTTTGAACGTAGATAAATTCTGTAAACAGAACCCAAGTTTCTTTGACTATAGTAGGATTAATGATATCATGTTTTCTTTTTTTTTTTCTTTTAAGAAATGTAAATTTTATGACAGTGCCTCGAATTTATTAATATTCAACAAATTCGTCATTTCCTGCCCTCAGATTTGGGATTGGTGCCACAACAAACAATTCTTGTTCAAGTCCCTCTCAGATCATCTTTCCCTTCTATTTTTTCCTACTTCTGCAACTTTGGTTGGCTTGTGGTGTGCCTTTCAAAGTGTATTAAGTGACAGACTTAATGTTTAGTCACCACATAACAATGCCAACCTGAAATACTGGAGTCAGTATCTGCCTTCTTACTCTTTCTATTAAGCCAATGTTTCAGCACCTCTTTTTTGATACCAGTTACTGTGTTGATCAAGATTCTTAATGGAGGGTGGCATAATTAATTTTTACTAGTTTGACCAGAAAGGGTATAGGCAAATCATGACATTGGGAAGATGAAAAAATGGACGATAAGGTGTGTTCCCAGCAGCAGTTTCCAAAAACCACGTAACAGAACTGAGCCATCAAGGGAGTGATTTTATTTACCTTGATCAGGAAATTGCAGAATTGGGAAGTTACCTTTACAGTTATTGGTCCCAGAATTAGCCTGGTGCTCTCACAACCTGTGTAATGCACAAATGGATACTCCTGTGCCCTGCTTCTTCTCTGCAACTTGATTGTATGTTGGGTTGGTATAGCTAAGAAATCTTTTTATGTAAATGTGTTTTTGATTGGCCTGTGGGCTAAGTTTGCCAGGTCTTGGAGAAATAGTGATGCTTGCTGAATTTTAAAGTAAATTTAGCTTATTATTTGTATAAGAAGGAGAATTTTTTTGAAGAGCTGATTGAGAGTTTTATTTTTCTGTGCCACCCCCTAGTATAATTGTCATTGTTTCATTGTTGTAGAGTTGAAAAAAACTTTGCTGCCTAATTCTGCCCTGAAAGAAGGGTAGCTTCTACTGAGAATTCTAGCATTGTAAAGCTAGATTTTTGTAAAGCTCTTTTAATTGTGGAATTATGTTGTGTATGAAGAGATACACACAACATAAAAATTCATTTAAGCATTTGTGAAAGCTGTATAATTTTATCCCTTGTGGAATAGAATATTTCCAGCACTCCAAAAGCCCTTCAATTCTGTATACCCTTTTGGGGTTTGTTTTTGTTTTTGTTTTTTTTTTTAAGATTTTATTTATTTGACAGAGAGACAGCGAGAGAGGGAACACAAGCAGGGGGAGTGGGAGAGGGAGAAGCAGCCTCCCAGCAGAGCATGGAGCCCGATGCGGGACTCGATCCCAGTACCCTGGGATCATGACCTGAGCTAAAGGCCGCCGCTCAACGACTGAGCCACCCAGGCACCCCTCTGTATACCCTTTTGAATTACAGCAGACTTCCTCTAGCAGACCACTGTCTGGAGTGCTAAAGTATTTGCATTTGCTCTTCTTTATATCTTTATCACCTAATTATGCATCCCTAAATAATAGTATAATTGTGCTTAATTTTGATATGTATAATAATAAAACAGTATGTATATAATTTTGCCTTCTTCTGTTCTTTTTTATTTAGATTTTATTTCAGTTGTTCACTGTATTCCCAGCTTTTTGTTTTTATTGTTGTGTAGTGTTCCATTGTGTGAATATACCACAATTCATTCTGTCATTGGTCTCAGGACCTTGTAATTGTTTAGATTTTCCTTATTTTTTGTTTGTGATCACAATGTACATGGCATTTTATAACTTTTATTAACAATACGTCCTTAGATGACCCCCCCTTGTGTCCTCATGACATAGTTTGTTCTTTTCCCATCATCTCCCCTTCCTCCCTTGTAGTTTTAATCAGTAACACTATAGTAAACATCTTTTCATATTCCACTAGTTTTCCAGTTTGTAACTATGTCAACGTGAGGTTATTTAGTAGAACTATGTTTTATTTTTAAGTCAATGCTTGAACTCTGTGCCAGAAAGCCAAGAGATCTGTTTGTGCTCCTGAAGACCTTGAATAACTGTCTTTTCCTGTTTACCAGTGAAACCAATCCGTAACCTAAATGGACATTCAATTGGGCCATATAGAATACATGCTGGGAAAACAGTACCTATTGTGAAAGGAGGAGAGGCAACAAGAATGGAGGTGTGTGTGCCATTAGTATAGTATTTTTTATGAAGCATTTTGATTTTTTTTTCCAAACTAAAGTTGGTGATAGTTGAGTATGTATTATGTTGAGCAGAATTAACTTGCCATCTGTACTCCAATAGGAATTGGTCTGTGTGAATGTGCAGATCGTGTCTGGTCACACCATGGCTCAGTTAGCTGTGGAAGTTGGGTATGCCAAAGGATTGGTTTTTTTCAGCACTTTTTGTTAAGCATCTCTTAGGTGCCAGTCTCTTTAGTAGTCACTGAGGATGCAGTAGTGAACAAACTAAAATTCCCTGCCCATGTAAAGGCTACATTCTTTTTTTTTTTTTTCTTAAGTCAGCTCCATGCCCAGTGTGGAGCCCGACACGGGGCTTGAACTCACAACCCCGAGCTCAAGATCTGAGCTGAGATCAAGAGATGGACACTTAACTGACTGAGCCACCTAGATGCCCCATAAAGGCTACATTCTAGTAGGACAACACAGAAAGACCAAAAAATGCTAAGGAGATAAAGTGGGGAAGGGTGGATAATGACTGTGAGGCGTTATTTCATGTTGTTTCTTACATGAAGTAAATAATACCTCGGGCTGAAGTTAACAAATGGCAATTTTAATTAATTTTGGATTTTTCTTCTCTCCCCCTCTTACATATTCTTTAGGAAGGAGAGGTGTATGCCATTGAAACCTTTGGAAGCACAGGAAAAGGCGTTGTTCATGATGATATGGAATGTTCACACTATATGAAAAACTTTGATGTTGGACATGTGCCAATCAGGTGAGAGACCATTGTTTTTATAAGTTTCTTTGCCCAGATAGCAGCATTTTTAAAAATTTGACAAACATCCACAGTGGTATATTCATAAATGTACAGTTCTATAGCCTATCAGTAAGTTTTGTGGATTTTTATAGTAAAGAAATTGTCTTGTTAAAAATCTTAACTGAGATAAAAATGATATAGGCAAGTATTCTCTTAAGATCCAGTTTCCAGTAATCATTTGAGAGGTAATTATTTTGCTGGCATTTCTAGGTTTTTGTTCTTAATATTTTCCTGTTGGTAAACTTTCTATTTTTACCTTTTTCTCCCCCTTAAACTTTTCGGAGAAGATGGTTTAAGGATGGATTTATACCTCATTTATGTTTAGGTCTTTCAGCTTGATGCGCAAAAGAAATTCCCACCATAGTACTGTTGACAAGTCTTGACTGGGAATTTAACACACATAAGCGCATAGACACGTAAATATAGGATAGCCTTCAGCTGGTCTCCCATTCAGCTGCCATGTATAATTAGGTATGGGCTGTTATACATTCTGACTTTTGAAGGTTGAAAGAGGCATCAAGGGGCGCCTGGGTGGCACAGCGGTTGAGCGTCTGCCTTCGGCTCAGGGCGTGATCCCGGCGTTATGGGATCGAGCCCCACATCAGGCTCCTCCGCTATGAGCCTGCTTCTTCCTCTCCCACTCCCCCTGCTTGTGTTCCCTCTCTTGCTGGCTGTCTCTATCTCTGTCAAATAAATAAATAAAATCTTTAAAAAAAAAAAAGGCATCAAAAAGGTTTTTGAATTACTGAGTAAAGCCACGTCTACTGTATGTTTTCCTTAATGGGGAAAATGAGTGGGTAACTTTTTAGCTACCTGTTAATTTTGGATTTTCTCCTCTTAGGCTTCCAAGAACAAAACATTTGTTAAATGTCATCAATGAAAACTTTGGCACCCTTGCCTTCTGCCGCAGATGGCTGGATCGCTTGGGAGAAAGTAAATACTTGATGGCTTTGAAGAATCTGTGTGATTTGGGCATTGTAGATCCATATCCACCATTATGTGACATTAAAGGATCATATACAGCGCAGTTTGAACATACCATACTGTTGCGTCCAACGTGTAAAGAAGTTGTCAGCAGAGGAGATGACTATTAAACTTAGTCCAAAGCCGCCTCAACATCTTTTATTTTCTAAGCTTTGTTGGAATACATTATACCAGAAGTAATTTGCAACATGTTGTCTGTTTAACAGTGGACCTATGTAATGCTTTAATCCATGTTTAAAAAGGAAGGAGTTTGATCAAAGGCAAACCATCTAATGTAATTAGCCAAGGAAAAAGCTTTCAGGACTTTCAAGTGTTAACTGTTTTTCCCATCTAGGAAATGCTATAAAGCTCAAATTAGTTAGGAATGACTTATATACATTTTTTGTTTTGAACACCTAAGAGATGCTTTTCAGATATTTATATTGCCATATTCTTAATTGAATGCTTTGAATGACTACATACAATTCTGCACCTATGCCCTCTGGTATTGCTTTTTAACCTTCCTGGAATCCATTTTCTAAAAAATAAAGACATTTTCAGATCTGAGAGCTATATTTCAATGTCTGTGGTTATAATTCTGCACAGGAATTAGCTAAACATAAATAGCTAAATATGTAGGGAAATGTAGAGCCTTTTATCTTGATTGTAGACCTCTACAGTGAAACTTTTCTTTTGACATAGCAGCTAAAACAAGAGCTATACATGCATAAAGTAGGAGAATCTTCATAAATTAATACAGAGCTTTAGGAGTAGTTTGCCTTTATTTTTTTTAGAACCATATTAATCTTTTGTCTTTCATTTTTTCCTGACATTGGAAAGATCTGTTAATTGAAACATGACCTAGTGGGAACATTGTACCAGCTTGAAACCTTGATTTAATAAAATCTCAGCATTTAGATCCTTTGTCCAGTGGTAGTACTTATCAGGAAATGTATTCAGCTTACTCAGTAAACCAAAAGGGCATTTAAAACTAACTAAAACGGAAACTTCCTGTACTTGAATCGTGCTCTAGTTAGAAAAGTTTAATTGAATTATTAGGGTTTTTCATTAGTGAGCCAGATTATTTTAACTCCCTGCCCCTTGACTGGCTTGAATTCAAAACTCTGGGTGGCATTTCAGGGAGTGAGGTAACAGTAACACTCATCATGGCAGCTAAGCGCATAAGTTGAATGTAAGATGCTGAATATTTGTTTGAACCGAGTCCCACTACAGATTCTTGAACAAATTGCTTGAATTCTTTGTAACTGATTTGTTGGGAATGTTCCAACATAATTTTAAAATTGTTTATGTACCAAGGTAAAGCCTTAATTTGTAAATGCTTTAGCACAATAAGATTCACTGCCTCTGGGATGCTGTTCAGTTTGTATTTTGTTTAATGTTTTTCTCATAGGAAGAAAAACCGGACTTCTGTACTTAGATCACTTACTATACATTAAAAAGCTGCTCTTCCAGCATTAGAGTTATAAATAAATGAATGTTATCTTGTGGGATAAACAATCTAGTTTTTAGCTATGTGAGCCATGTTTATTATGGTGCTAATGTTCAAGAGCTACTTTTGGATTATTTTCTCCATCTTCTGTGATGTGCTTAGTGGCAGAGCTCACCAATTCATGCTTGGACGTGTTACAGGACTTGGGCCCTCCAGCTAGTTCTTTTGGGGTTCTAAGTCCATACCTTTTTGATGTGTTTTGGTGGAAGATAGAAAGTATCTTGATTTCTAAGCTCAAGAGTTTTACAATTGACCTTAGGAGTGAAGAATTTTGGAGCTTTGTAAGACCTCTAGCAGTAGTGATCTCAAACCAGTTATGAGCTCCAAGCTCCCCGTCCCAGGTAACTGTTGGGAGCAGTAGCATCACTGCACGCCCCTGGAATAGCTGGAAGGAATATGATCTTGTAAATAGGAAAGCTGTCACTTAAAAAAATTGTATTGTTTACCTACTAGCCATGTATCTCTTGAAATCATTTTGTCATGTTTACAATGATGTACCTTATTGGTAACAAATTATTAGTTTGATGTTTAACAAATAGTGCCTTTAGTAAATTATTTTACAACCAAAACATGTTGTTTTTTGTTAGATCAACTTAGCTGAATGTAGAAGTCTACACTGAGATATACAATAAGAAATCTAAGTTTTTGTTCACTGGCTAGGTTTTTAGTTTTGTTGTAAATTTAATAAATTTTTTTATAACAGTTTTAGGTTTGTAGCAAAATTGAGCATAAAGTAGAGTTCCCATATACCCCTTTGACCTCACACACACAGCTTCCCCCATAGGTTTTGGTTTTGAGGGATTAAAGTAAAAAGCTAAGTCATTTTCTTTCGTATATTTTTATATCGAAGTAAGTACTGAAACAAGCAACTATACTACTACAAACAGCAAAGCTTCCAGAGTGGTTTTTAAAATATCTCCCTAAAATTAGGTGCAAAAGTGTACAGCTAAGTTAACCCAAGTATAAAGTAATCCTTGAAATTAAAAGAGGCTAGACTCTAGTATCTTGACCACATAAATCTTTAATGAGGTATAATTACATTAACAGTTGAGGTAACAACTTGCATAGGTATTTAAATGAACGATTTTAAACTTTAGCCATTTAATACTCAAGCTGTATTTTTGGCATAATGATTTGTCTGTTCAGAGATAAATTCTCATTGCACTTCATGATCAGCTGCCCCAATGACTTGCTCTCTGAAATTTAAGTAAAATTTGCTAATCCTTTTCAAGCTTATATTTAATAGATGATCACTAGCAGAGAACAGCATTCTACAGGATATTATCTTTCATTAAAATTTCAACCTGCAAGAAAATCCACTTAAAAAAGGAAAAAATTATCTTCCAGTGGTTCACACTGAGCTAAGATGTTAAATAGCTGATCTACAGAGGTTAGTGAATAATTAGCAGCCGTAGGATTTTGAAGAGATCTAGTAAGATTATTAGGGAAGAACAAAGAGTATTTCATACTATATTTTTTAATAAAATGCAAGTTTAGATAATTTTTAATTAAAAAAGTAAGGGCCCAGTGTTTGAATATCTGAGGTTCCTAGTCTTCACATAATTGAAGCAAAAGTAATCCAAGCCTTTAGTTATTTAGAAATACGAGATGCTGAACATGTTGCCCAGTTGCCAATTTTGAACAATTATCTTCTCTGTCCTACGCAATTTTTTTTCTCTTCAAGAAGACATTTTTTTCCTTTAAAAAATCTCAAGATATGATATGGTTGGTACAAAGCTTTTAAGAGATCTAATGTTAAACATATAATATGAACTTATTCAAGTTAAACTGTACTTGCATATCATAGTACACTGCTGAATTCAGATTTTTAATAAGACTGTTTATTAGAATCTGGGCAAACCTGTTTGCTGCCAAACAAATCATCATTATAAGTCCCAGCCATCATTGTTTTCATGTCCACAGTACTGAAGTAATTTAAATATACTATTTATAAAGCTGTCATTTTCATTTGTATAAATTTGGACTATGCCAAATAAAAAACAATTATTAAAACTTAATACATTTTTGGAAAAATGGAAGTTCCATTAAAGTAATGTCTATTCTGAGCCCTGTAACAAAGCCTCAGGAATATCAATTAGTGTGATTGATGAGTATTTAGATGATACCTTGATATTTCATAATGAATGTGGTAGTTTAACTCCCTTCAAGGGGCAGAGGTAACTTCAGTATACGAATGGCCTGAAAGAAATTTTTTTTTGGTGTGACTGTTAGTGAAGAAAGTATCTAATTTTCCATCTAATAAGAATTTGTATAGAAAATGCCTACAAAAGATAAATAAATGTATAAAATGATGCCACCTGAACTTCAGTAAAAGATTGCACAAATTCATGATCTGAGCCAATTAAGACATCAAAATAAAAAAGAGGTAATGCTAGTCTGAAGTAAATACCAAGTTTAAAACTCCCAAGTACTTGAAAAAAGTTGTTACCTGCTGTCATTGATATATGCATTTATGCTAATCTTGGCTCTGTAAAAGGAGTTTTGTTGTAGATACAAAATGTATAAACAGTGCACTGATTCCTAAGTAAAAAATTAAAACAATGAAGCTCAAAATTGTAAGCCCTTTTAAAAAGTATATATAAAACCACAAGAAGAAAGCCCCACTGTCTTTGGATCAGCTAAGGATTTCATTAGAAGAGGTATCAGCTTCTTCATTGGGATGTTGGCTACCAGACAGGAGTTCTGGAGGCAAGAGTTTAGAATGTCCATTCTCAGTAACTCGCTGGGTATAAAACAAGATATAAGCTTGGGCCTTGCATACTTCATCCATAGTGCACATGCTTAGCTTGGAATCATTGCAGTGTACCCAGAACCCTAGAGTGAAGCACAGAAATATACTTAATGTTTATAAAATAACTTTAGAAGTTTCTAATATAAATTAAAATGGATTTAAAGGCATTAATTTCAGTGAGAGTTACGTTTCTTTGAAGGGAAAATAATTAGCCAATTCATTTCTGTTAATGAGAAATATAGCTTGGGCAGTATGTTATTCTGGAATCATCTACCTTTATTCTAGAAGTAATCTGAAGTTAAAAAATCTGATTAGTTCACTTGACATTATCCTTAATTCTAGGTATAATCTTACCAGTTAGTGCTTTTGCTAATTATACTGTAAAGCAGTGTACACCTCACTCTTGGTAGTTTATTGTTAAATTAATTGCCTTCGTGGATTATGTGGGCTTTCTCTCCATACCTCTTTTCTGGGTGAGGGGGAATGGTATGAATGGAGAGGCTCAGTCTTCGTTCAGTAGTAAAGGAAGGGGAAAGAAAAAGTGAAACCTAAATCAATTTTGCTATCTCTGAAGACTGTCCTTGAGGGTCAATGGAGGCAGTAAGTGAAAGTGAGTTTTAGGGGTGCCTGGGTGTCTCAGTCTTCAAGCGTCTGCCTTTGGTTCAGGTCGCAATCCCAGCGTCCTGGGATGGAGCCCCACATCAGGCTCCCTGCTCAGCGGGAGACCTGCTTCTCCCTCTTCCACTCCCCCTGCTTGTGTTCCCTCTCTTGCTCTCTGTCAAATAAAAAAATCTTAAAAAAAAAAAAAAAAGTTTTATTAAAACCTGAACTTAAGAGTTTGTTCAAATATATCTGTGATCTCCAGTTCATTAAATGCTCTGTTTCCTAACAAAATTAAATGAAACCAGTAAACAGAGGACTTGCCCTTAGAAATGGGCTCGTAAGACAGCAATCTGACTTTTAATTAATGTGACCATCCGTATTATCCTATTGCTACAGCCTTTGAAAGTCAAAACTACTACAATCCTGCAGAAAATATGCCATTTTCTGCACAAACCTTGTTTTCTTTGTATTTGTTTTGTTTTGTTTTATGAACTGCAGAAGCATTCTTGGAAAAAAAACAAAAGGTCAAGTGGCTTCACTTAAGATGATTTAGTGGCCAATTTAGAAATTGTAAAGCCAACTTCCAAGTCTGACCCAAGGTAAAATACTTTTCCCCATCTATACCTCCTTCAGAATTATAGCAGTAGGCAGTGTAGTGTCCTGAGCCAAATCCTTTCCCATGGTGCATTACTACAGCAGATAAATCATAGATAAAACATTCTGGTCTGAGGGATTTCAGGGATTGCCTGCAGCAATAAGGCTCCATGTTTAAGATTTCTTCAAAGCCAACATGAACACCAATTTTCTCTCGATTATTACGTCCTGACCACCTGTGAACAAACCAGGGTAAAATTATCAAAAAAAGTCAAGGGAATATAACCATGTACTAGGTTTAGACAGTCATAATAAAAGGCCTCTGTATAGAATACAAAGTATCATATGTAAAATAATGGAAATATAAAATCCTTTCAATGCTGGAATTGGCTATAAATGGAAGAATTTAGTTTTATTAAATAGGTCTGGTCAGGTTTTAAAATATTTGTCTTCTGTAGTTAGATGATAATATACGAAGTAAATTAACTTTCAGCAAAGGAAATATGGCCCTATAGCAGTTTCCCCCTTCTAATAGATTAATTGAAGGTACCAAAGGGTTTTTAATTCTTTATTGCCTTGTCACACCATTAGGAGGATTCCAGAATCTAGAATTTGTTCTTGGGAGACATAATCTGGACCATTCTTGACCAGATGTACAGAAAAAGCAGGACAAAACAAGGCACCACTAATTCTTCAGAACACTTTAGAGCTCTTCTAAGAAAAAAATAGGAACTGTAACCCTTCCCTGTAAGTCAGTACAACGCTCATTAGGGACAGAACTCAAACAATGCCTCTGTACTGTCATTTTCTGTCTGTTGGTCATGCATCCTGGTACTGGACCGAAGTATGGCAAGCAACGTTTTTATCATACACATAGTATGAGCTGTTGCTATAGGGGAAAATAATGTGTTGTTCAAGAGATTGTAATGCAGCTTGGTTTACAGTGGTGCAGAGACAAAAGACAGACACAGATGAAAATAGGATAGCATTAAAGTACTAAAATAACATGGGGTTATGATAAATAATAGTAAGTAGAGGAGGAGAAAGCAAGATAGACAGGTTTTATGAAGCAAAAATATATGAAAATGCTATTAGTACAATATAAAATTGTATGGAACTAAAGGTTAGACTTACAAATTAAATTATCTGTTGGACTAAGAGCCATATCCCAAAACTTTTCCCATGAAATGTATAAGAGATCCTATATTCAATGCACCTGTAACTAGTCAACATGGAAGACCAAGCATATTAAAAAATGGGACTTGCTTAACACAAGTTCCTATAATTCCCATCATTCAAAAGATTCATTTAGTTTACCATAAAATTCAAACCTTACATTATTTAATGCTAAATAAATACTTATAAGCCATCAAAATAGACAATACTCATTCCTATTGATTAAGTTAGGTACCCAGTTTTTTTCTGCTGATGGAAATAAAATGATAACACTATACCCCAAGTTCATAGTGGTTTGCTTCAAAGAGAAGGGAGGGCATTAGACTGGGAGGCACACATGGGGAGTGTCTAAGGTACTAGAAATGTTCCATTTGTTATGCTTTTTCAGAGGCTCCTGTACGCCCCTGCCCTACCCCATTCTCCCTTTTATCTTTTATATATCCTATATATTTTATACATTGGCAAATATAATAGTGCTTTTTGAACAGATGCAGAAAAAGGAGAAAGACAAATGCGGTAAAGGCAGCATAAACAAAATCTCTGAATCAGAAAGAAATATGGCATGAAGGGTCAAAAATGTTTTGGGCAAAAGGGATGGAGTCAAATAGGTTTAACTCAAAGGAGAACTTCAAATACCAGATTAAAGCAGCAATTAGGAAGAACAGGAAGTTCTTCAACAGTTTATAGTAGCCAAGTCAGTACAAATTTAAGTAACAAAAATTTAAGTCCTTTCAGTTCTGTCTTTACAGAAGCTCATTTATGCTTTTACTTTTCCATGCTCCCTGGCCCTTCTTACCTGGCTGTGGAATACAATATTAACCTTCTAACTAATCTTGTTTCTATTCCACTTGATTTTATGCACAATGACAGGTCTCACCTGATTTCATTAAACCTTTTGTAGTATACCCTTCCCTGGTCCTGATCCATACCTTTGTTCATGTTGCTCCCTTAGGCTAAAGTGTTCCTTCCTTCTTTATATGCCCCATTCATTCACTTAATAAATATTTTTGGGCAACTACTATGCACGGAGCTCGGTTCTGGGCGTTGGGATACAGGAATGAAATAGACAAGGTCCCTGTCATTACTGAGCTTCTGTTCCACTTTCAGGGAGAGAAATAAGTAAATAAACTACTAATTGCACATAGTGGGTTTTGCCATTTAAGCAAAAATAGGGTAATGTGATAGTGTGGGTTGGGTGGTGCTACTTTTAAATAGGATGGTCAAGGAAGTCTGCTCTAAAGAGCAGACATATGAACTGAGACTTGAATGATATAAAGACCCCTATGCCATTAGAGAGACTTTGGGAACATTTAGACATCAGCTAACTCCCTCTTCCAAATCTCTGATAAGTCAATTTGTATATAACTTGTCATACTTAATATTTTTCTTTTTTTAATTTTTAAAACAATTTTAACTAGGCTCCGTGCCCAATATGGGGCTTGAATGCACAACCCTGAGATTATGAGTTGCATGCTCTACTGACTGAGCCAGCCATCCCCTTAGTATTTCTATTTCACCACTATTTCTGTGCATGTCTGACTATAATCTTGAGGAGAGGATCCTACTTTATATTTCCCGAAGAACATAGAACAACATCTTGCATTTAACAGCACTCACACATTTGTTGATTCTACCTTTAACAGCTTCCATAAGTAACTGAAATAACTGACTAAAATTAACAGCGAATATCTCTGGGAAGCAGGGCTGAAAGGAAAGACTTACTTTTACTTTGTGCTTCTTTACTTTCTGTAAAGTTTGGATTAAAAAAATTATTATTTTAATTATTTTTTTAAAAACTTTAAGGAGAGCCTGGGGGGCTCAGTCAGTTAAGCGTCTGCCTTGGGCTCAAGTCATGATCCCAGGGTTCTGCGATCGAGCCTGTTTCTCCCTCTCCTTCTGCCCCTGCTCGTGTGCTCTCTCTCTCTCTACCTCACTCTCTGTAATAAATAAATAAAATCTTAAAAAACACACATACATGCCAAAAAAGCTTTAAATAAGCCAAAAACCAATATGTATGAAAAACACGGTTTCGATAGTTTTCAAATCATAGCACATAAAGTAACTTAAGAATAAGCTCTAAGGTTAACATGGTTATTGCAAGGTATGAAACCATATGCTTTGCTTAACCAACAGTTTTGCAAACTAATTCGCCTGCCTAAATATATTTCTGAACATTAGAGTTTTTTGTTTTTGTTAACTGCTCTGAATTGAACTGGTATACCTTAGATATTTTCCAAGAATGAAGCAATTGGGTCAAATACTCTTAAGTTATAAATTTAAAAATTTTATACCTAAAATATGCTGAATATTAAACTCTAATAAGCAGAAGCTTACAGGAATAATATTACAGACCAAAATGTGAAGGGTCTGTCTACTCATCGGCAATACATTCTACAAGGGAAGCTAACCAGAAGCTTAGTTATTGAAAATGGTGTCTATTGGTCAAGGCTAGAGATAATGACAGAATTATTTTTGTCTTTAAAAAAACACAGAAGTAGATAGATGTTAAGTCATCTAATAGCCAAGAACATACTATTAAAATCTGATTCATCACGTGTGTTAAATTTTGAAGCACTATAAGCACAAGGAATGATTAACTTAGAAGTGTGTAGTTGGAGGGGCGACTGGCTGGCTCAGTCAGTAGAGCATGAGACTCTTGATCTTGGGTTCAAGATCAAGTAAGTTCAAGCCCCACATTGGGTAGAGATTACTTAAAAAAAAATATTTAAAACAAACAAACAAAGAAGTGTGTAGTTGGAATACTACTACTACTAACCTGAATCGTTTGAGATGTAGTCTGAGAACCTGAGGTAGGTGGCAAATCATAAGCTGTTTTTGTGCTTCTGTGAGTACAACTGATTTTGAAGAAAACCTCCTACGCTTTGCTGTGATATCAAAAACAGAAAGAGAATCAAATTTAAAGATACAAGGATATGCCGAGTAAATTCTAAATACTTTAGACATGTATTATTAAACATCTCTGTTACAGGTATTGTACTGTGCTAGAGGTAAAGACATGGCCTTGCTCTCAAAAACCTTATAGGTACAAACATACACACACAATTTAAGACCTAGTCAGGCAGACAGACATGTAAACAATTAAGTACCTGATTTAATATACTCCCACAAATAAGGCAAAAGAATGATCTAGTGCTATAATATTTAAAAATGGATTTGGCTATGCCAATTAATAGGAAAAGTTAAAACTTTCCCTAAACATACTCTAATATACTCTTCCCAAATTCTTAATTTAAAAAAGTATCATAGTCAGTTCATTTACAGAGGCTAACTGGAATCTCAGGTGGTGGGTCCTTAATAGCTCAGAACACCCTTCCCCACTTCCTGACAAAGCAGTCTTCTTCCAGCTCTGAGCCTGTGGCCTCCCTCAGTGTCTTGCTTTTGCTATTTTAGTACCAGATCTTAAACACGTGGCACTTAGGATTCTTTTTGTTGTCTCCTCTGCTTCTCTAGAGGTCCACCCATGAATTGCGCCCTGAAGCTTCTGGCTGGACCACTATCTACCAGAGTTTGCTCTGGACACCCAGGAGCTGCCCTTCAACTTACACAGCAGCTCTGACTCCAGCCACAGCAGAAGCTGCTTCTCATGGAAGAGGTGGAACCAGTCCCCCATGAGGCTGTCCTGTAAGCTGTCTCCATTTGCCACAGGTAGCCTGTCCTCCAGGTCTCTGCGCCTGAGATCCAGGTATCTGGTGCTGCTGAATGTCCTGGACCTACTTTTGGATCATTTCCCTGAATATATGGGCCAAGGATAGGTAGATAAGTGATATCAACTCCCTGACTTATAATTTTAAACATCTGCCTGTATATATTAAATTACAGCAGCTCTTTTACGACTTTATTTAGGAGAGCCAGTAAACACACACAAACATGTTATAAAACCATATTCTGCATTCACTCATGATATCTTTCTATTCTCAGATTTGATGGATGAAAGCATCTAGGGCCATTTACATTTATATCCAAGAAAGGAAACACTTCACCATTGGAATTTGATAAAGGTTTATTTTTTTCAAACCTTATAAATCTTAGGCTATTTGTCACAGAGTTCATATTAGACAGCACTCAGAAAATGTTCATATAAGTCATTCTAAAAAAACCATCAACTGATGTGATAGTTCTTCAATGCTGGAACATCCAATATTTCTTTTGTATTACCTGAGAAGCTTAGTACCTAAAACCCTAAGATCATTTTTTTCAAACATGGAAATTAGAATACCTGAAAATATATAGCATAAACACTGAGATATCACATGCACACTGATAGAGAAGATAAAGACACCAGAAAAAGACACAGCAGATCTGTCACGGTTTTATACACAAATTCTGGAGGATGATGCTTCCCTTTCATTGAAACGACTGTTTCATCCCCCAGTGCTGGGTTCCTACACTCACCTCTAGTAGAGTTTCTCATAACAGATCTTAATTACCTGTTTCTTCCATTAGGTATGTGAGCACCTTGAAAGTGTTTTACTTCTATCCATAGCAATTAGAACAATGACTAATATAGAAGAGATAGTCAGTAGATGGTTTTTGACTAAATCTTTGTTTTTATGAAGCCAATCTCCATAGCAGTAGTCCAACTATATATTTCCTATTATATAGGTATGCATACACACACCTATATACATATATTATCTATATACCAATGTTTAGATATATAGCAAAAAGACTCATAAAGCAAACATTTAGTACTAAATAACATGCTTTCCTTTTACTATTCCCCATCACTACTTTATTCTGCCTCACATATTAAGTTCAAATTTCTTATTTTATGAATCCTTCCTCTCCACAATTGACTACGGGATCAAAAAAATTTATTGTCATCAATATGGCAAAACAAACACATAGTTCACAAATACCAATTATAAAGTAGAAATATCTATCCCAGTTTCTTTTGATGAACTAACAAACTTTACTTCCATAACTGCTACTTCAGGAATTTATTTCATACTTCCTTTCATTTGTGTTTCTCTTTGCTAATCTCAGAAAAGCAATGAGAATATACAGTCTCTACTTACAGTTACAGTGGTCACATACGTAGATTTTTCCTTCTAAAGCTTCAGTTTCTGTGAATTTGGTCAGCATTTCAGTAACCCGACATGGCTGGGAAGCAATATCTTTTCCATTGCATTGGTATCTTTCTGGAAATTCCAGTGATAAGTCCCAGAAAGGTTCTATGGTATTTGATTTGTTGTCACATGCCAGACATGTAACCTGCAAATAAAAACATTAGTTTCTCAGATTACAATCCTGTCAAAACATTTACTCCCTTCACTATAGAGGTCACTGCCAGTAAATTAGCTTTTCTTCTGAAAATGCACCATCAGAATTCTGAATAATCTGCTTTATATTATTTTCAAGGATTTTTTTTTATTATAATTTTTCCTTTCAACAACTGTCATTAAGCCCATTATGTACTAGTGGGCTTTAACCAGTAGGCATTCAAAAAACTCCAAGGGCATTAGTCAAATCTGAATGTAGGTAAACAAACAAAACTGTGCACTCATTTAATCAGGTATATACATTGTGTGTGGGGGGAGGGCAGGGGCAGGGAGAGAAAGAAAGATTCATATGCATTTAATTTAATGTGTTTAGATTATTAGGCTTGTTCTTTGCCCTTTCCCCTTATCTTTCACTCATTTTCTCTCCCCAAATCCCTAAAACTTCTTAACCATGATACAAATAAAATACTATTTGTATATTAGTATATATGGATTTTGAAGCCCAACCGATAATTTCAAAAGACAATACATTTAACGTAAATAATGTCACACTCTCACTTAAAGCAAATGTCACTACATTAAAATCCTCACCAAATATAGAGTATGGGGAAGTTTTAACAAGTGAAGCATTCAGCATGACTTAATGCCAACAAACACTGCACAAAACTGAAGACAGACTCTATAGATCTAATAATACCCACATGATATATTACTAAACTTTTATAAAAAGCTAGGTTCCTAAAACAGGGCAACAAAATAAAGAAGCCAGGTCTAATGCAGATTCTAGATTTAACAAACTGACACAAAGAAAAGAACACTCTTGGTGTTTATTTGGAGACTAATAGAGTTTAACCTTCTGAGAACAGTTTCTTGAATAAAAAAAGAAAGAAGAGGGGCGCCTGGGTGGCTCAGTCGTGAAGTGTCTGCTTTCGGCTCAGGGCATGATCCCAGGGTCCTGGGGTTGAGCCCTGCATTGGGCTCCAGGCCCCGCATAGGGCTCCCTGCTCCTGCTCCGCTGGGAGCCTGCTTCTTCCTCTCCCACTCCCCTTGCTTGTGTTCCCTCTCTCGCTGGCTCTCTGTTAAATAAATAAAAATCTTAAAAAAAAAAAAAAGAAAGAAAGAAAGAAAGAAAGAAAGAAAGAAAGAAAGAAAGAAAGAAAGAAAGAAGGAAGCCATTACAGCAACCAACCATCTGAATCTCCTTAGATGACCAGTTTCCAGTTTCCTAAGAGTTTATTGTGTGTCTGAAAGGAAGAGAGCAAAAAGCTGGCATAATAATTTCTATTAATTTCAAAAGTCATCCATAAAGGAAAAAATAAGCACGTAGGCACCCTTGCACTATACAAAATACAAAATAGTAACTTTCTGGAAAGAAATCTGTAGCCAAGGATCAAAAGTCCTACCCTTTGACAAAGTAATTCTAGGACTCTTGTCTTAGCAAAATCATTAGAAGAGAATGCATTGTGACATTAAAATAAAAGAAAAATTGGAAATAGTTTACAAGTCAACAACACAGGAATGGGTAAATAAATTACGGTATATACATATAATGCACTGACATGCTGTGAAAAAAATCAAATATTTTAATGACTATGAAAAATCTTTACATTAATAATGAAAAAAATGAAAAAAGCAGGTAACTTCATCATGACTGCACAAGTGGGAGAAAATATAAATGTGCAGAAGAGGGGCTCCTGGGTGGCTCAGTTGGTTAAGTGTCTTCCTTCGGCTCAGGTCATGATCCCAGCGTCCTGGGATGGAGCCCTCTCTTGAGCGGGGAGCCTGCTTCTCCCTCTCTCTCTCTGCTACTACCCCTGCTGGTGCTCTCTTTCTCTTTCAAACAAATAAATAAAATCTTTTAAAAAAAAATGTGCGGAAGAAAAGGTGTGCAGGTTTCTAGTCAGTTAAAGTGTCTGACTCCTGATCTCAGCTCAGGTCTTGATCTCAAGATCAATGAGATAAAGCTCCGTGTTGGGCTCCACATGGAACTTACTTAAAAAAAAATTAAAAACACCAAAACTTTAAAAATAATTTTTTTAATGTACAGAAGAAAATACTAGAAGTATACCAAAATGTTAATAGTTTTATGGGTGGGTTATGGGGTTATGGGATAAGGGGATGATTTTTCTTTTACTGCATAGATTTACTGTATCATACTGGTTTTCCATGACTATATATTACTTCTATTTGTAATAATGCATTTTAACTTTTTTTTAAAGTAAGCTCTAGGCCCAACATAGGGCTTGAACTCACCCCAAGGTGAGGTGCATGCTCTACCAACTGAGCCAGTCAGGCACTCCTATTAATGGTACATTTTAAACTTTTGCATAAAAATGGTGGAAAAATAAAATTGCATGCAACACAAGAAACAATGCTTACTTGCTAAATGGCACAATGTAGAATCTTTACATTTCTGAAACATTAAGGGAACAAATGTCAAAGATAAACCCTAAGAATTACATTTGAAATACTAAACTACAGGGATGCCTGGCTGGCTTAGTTGGTGGAGCAAGCAACTCTTGATTTCAGGTTTGTGAGCTCGAGCCCCACATTGGGCGAGCTTTAAAAAAAATTTAAAATATATATTTAAGCTGCATTCCAGAAAAGTATGCTATAAAGACAGAAGATCGTATTATTACTGTGAGAGTGGAACTGAGGAGCAGAGGCAGGTGTACAAAGGGAAAGAAATGACCTAACAGCCCAATTGCCTGAAACAAAAAAACTTTTAAGCTCTATGCTATGGAAAAGTAGAGAGCCTTATGTCTAGTAATAGTTTACCAATAAGTCCACTCATTACAGAGAGCTATTAATTAGATGGAAGATTCTGGTTTCGTGATTCCTTTTCACAACAAGGGAAACTTTTATAGCTGTAATTAAAATAAAGGAAAACCGTTTAGGATTATTCTCAATGAAATCACATTTATTTACTTTAAAATTTCCCTATCTACTTGTTAAAGCTTTCAGACCTTGCCCCCTTTGGTTTTATAGAAAGTCCTCCAGGGATACTTCTTGGTTCCTGAAATTACTAAAATCCATTCCCAGGGCAGCAGCATCTTCAAATCTATTCCCTGTGGGGTGTGACCCTCTCTTCACAATCCCTCAGAAAATGAATTTAATCAACCTAAGAAGCTGTTTCTTGATTCCCTCTCCCCACAAAAAAATCTTTGATACCATAGATGAAAAACTTCCAGTGATTCATGAAGGAAACATGTAAATCAGTAAAACATTGTAAACGAGTGAGCTGACTTCTGTAAAAGCAATCTATTTTGACATGAAAACAGTACTAGCTCTAACACACTAGGAACACAGAGAAAATGCATTTTTTAGGCTTCATTTTATGAATTCCCCAAGATGAAAGTGAGATTTAAAAAAATCCATACCTGACTAAGAAGTTGTCCATGAAAAATATTATTCACAACATTCAGAACCTGTTTGATAAGTTTCCTTTGAGAAGTGGGGATAAGAGCTGGTAACCTAGTACCAGTTGTCTCTAGTTCATGTTGTATTTTATCCAAAAGTTCACAAAGAAATTCCTGAGCATCCTGTTGGGCATAACCACGAAAAGCTGGAATTAGTCTCCACACGGAGTGTAGCATAGCAAATGGTGAGACCAAGGCCCACTTTCCAGACCACATGACTTGGAACAAAGTATGCAATTCATGACAGAGAGAAATGTATTGTGAACTTGGCTCCCTTGGCTGAATAAGTTCCATCTTTCTACTCTTTGATGCTCCACCACTTAGTCCTAATGATAAACTTGGAGGTCTGGAGGGAGCACTGCCCGTATCTTTTTCTTGGCATTCATTCATTTGATATACTGTATCTGTGATTGATGGATGCTTATAAGGTGATCTTGTCTTATCACTAGCTGTCACAGCCAGCCATCGGTTCAGATCAAGTTTTAAAAAACATTGCCGAAAAATAAGTAAATGACTCAACACTTGAAGAACAGAATTCATATAGCAAGTATTTCCCAAATTTCTCAATCCTGTTACACCAGGGGTTACTATTGGCCTTCGTTTACCTGAGGGGTCACTGGCTTTTTTTAACCTTACATCTTCTGAGGTAGATACTACTTTATCTTTTGCTGGTGATGCTGGGGTTTGTAGTGGAACTTGAACAGGAACTATTTCTACTGTGGTAGATTGAGCTAGACCTTGCAAACGTAAACTCTTTCTTGGATGTATAGTTTCCAATTCTGCTTTAACTTGATACTCTAATTCTTGTCGTCTTTTCTTTACTTCTCTTTTTGCTATTTTTTCCTGAAATTGTTCCTCTTGCCTTTTTCTTCCAATGGGTGATTGTTCAAACCAAGTTCGAAAGATTTTACTCATTAATATCCTTCTCCTGTGCCAAAGAGCAGTATACATTTGATCTTCATTTTGAAGCAGAGATTGGGTGCCATCATGTAAGTAGTAAGTATCATCACTTGTACCCATAGACCGCAAAACCCTTCCACTACGAGTAGTGCACTGATAATTTTGACTTTTGATTGCACTTAACATACTTCGTAGTAACTTCAGGTCTTCAGTTGCATTATCATTAAGAACATAATCATCACAAAGGTAACAAAAAACATACATCTCATTCACCTCCAATGCAACAGGATGACTGCTTTCTTGAAAGTGCTTGAGTGCATGTTCTTCAATGTATCTTCCACAGGCAACATGAGAACAGCTAAGGCAAGCCCAGATCGACTCAGTTGTATTGCAGTCCACACAATGCCACTTCTGAGGGTTGAGGATGGAATGGTCTTGAGCAAGCCGCAACTGCCCAATGTGTTTGCACTTATCCATTGTTAACATTTATTTAGTCTAGCTGAGAAACACATAATCCAAACAAGTCTCTGTTCACGATACCTGAAGCATCTGAAAACTAAGCAGAACAACACCATTTTTTAATAAAAGAAGCCAATATTTTTAATAAGGTATTTTACCGAGAATTATTTTATTTTATTTATTTTTTAAGATTTGATTTGTTCATTATTCATTTGAGAGATAGAGAAGGGGGCACCTGGGTGGTTCAGTCCGTTAAGCATTTGCTTTCAGCTCAGGTCAGGATCCTGGGGTCCTGGGATGGAGTTCCTCATAGAGCTCCCTGCTCAGCAGGGAGTCTGCTTCTCCCTCTGCCCCTCCCTGCACATCGTTTGTGTGCGCTCTCTCTCTTTTGCAAAAATAAACAAAATCTTTTTAAAAAGAGACAGGGAGAGAGACAGCACAAGCGGAGGGGAGAGGCAGAGGGAGAGGGAGAAGCAGACCCCCCACTGAGCAAGGGGGCCTGATCCCAGGACCTGGAGATCATAACTACAGCCAAAGGCAGAGGCTTAATCAACTGAGCCACCCAGGTGCCCTTCGAGAATAATTTTATAAATTTGCTTCCTTTCCTCCTGATTTCTGGGCTGCCTGTCATAATACCATAGGCAGTTCTCACCTTCCCCTTGCTCTGGAGATCGCTAATCTCTCATCTGCCTTGCTCTGAAAGAACACACACTTCACTTTACTTTCTTTAAAAACTTTAACTTTTAAAATTTTCTGTCACCATCTACTGGTAAAGAATGGGTCATGACCCCTTTTCAATAAACTAGAATAAGATCCATCCTTTTACCCAACAGTCGAGGGCAGTTTATAAAAATACATTCCGTTTCTTAAAAATTGGGGCTGGCAAGACTCAAATAGATCTCACAAATATCTACATTACTTAGAGGTAAGAATTCTACCTCTGCTACATACTGTTTGTACGTCTGATTTGAGCAAATATTCTACCTTCTCTAAAACTCTTCTGTAAAACAGGGAAAAAAATCATACCAACTTCAATGAAGAACTGAGATAATATAAAATATTTGCCTAACACATAGTAAACACCCAATATATGGTAGCTATAATGGTAGCTATAGTGAACAAGTCTTAATAGTCTATTTTATTTATTTAAATCACAATATTTTACTTAATTACCATTTTATTTTTTTTTACAGATTTTATTTATTTATTTGACCGAGAGAGAGAGAGAGAGAGAGAGAGAGAGAAAGAGAGTAGGAGAGCCAAGCAGGGAGCCCGATGCAAGGCTCAATCCCTTGACCCCGGGATCATGAGTAGCTTTAACCTACTGAACCACCCAGGCACCACTTAATTACCATTTTAAATTTAGTTTTACACTAGTAAATCAATAATGACCTTCAATTCATGGCTCTATAACATACTTTGAATTTTATAGACTTGACAGTTTACCTAAGGTAGGAAGAAAGATAGAAGAGAATGCTTTTGTGTTTGAATAGCCTCTCAGGAATGTGCAAGGATAAGTAAGCAACGAAAAAAAAGGAAGAATATGAACTGGATGGCAATATAATGAACTTTTACATTCTGGTGGGCCTATACACTATCTGAAATTATAAGCTTATTCTAAAAATAAAAACAAAACCCTACCCCAACAAAACAAAATAAACAAACAAACCTTCAGCTCAGGTAATGATCCCTGGGTCCTGAGATTGAGCCCCCTGTCAGGCTCCTTGCTCAGAGGGCAGTCTGGTTCTCCTTCTCCCTCTGCCCTTCCCCCCAACTCACGCTCGTGTGTGCACATACTCTCTCAAAAAAACAAAATCTTTTAAAAAAAACAAACATTTTCTTCATTGATTTAACACAAATCGAACACAAATTTCAAGTCACAAGTGGGGACCTAGTTACAAAACACTCAGAACATTTTATGTACCACGACTGATGCTTTAAATTTTTTAAGGCAACAAGACAATATGAACTTCAATGGGACTTGCAGGTGCCACCTCCGAGGCCCTAAGAAAGCTGCAAAGGTGAAGCTCATTTTCGGTTCTTTCCCACCTCTTTTTTTGTGCAATCTCCTAGCAGTCAGAGAGCCCCGCTCTGTCCACTTCTTAACTTTTTCAGATATAGGGTGTATCCTGAATATGGACTTAAGGCTGACCAGTTTTAACCCTCACATGTGCACACATTTCAAGCACACGTTTTAAATTGACTTCTCTTCCTCCAAAATTTCCTGAGGTCCAAAATCTGTTCAAATACTGTATTTTATTAGAAATGCTCATATTCAACAATAGTTGCTAATGGCAAAATTAAGACATCAGTGATTGATATGCTCCATTATCCTAAATCCTTCCAGGTACTGAAGCTAAATATCTCATTCTTGCCTCCTCTTTCTCTCTCCTCACCTCAATCCTTCAGGAAAAATGGTTGGCTTTATCTTCAAAATATATCTAGAACCTGGGGTGCCTGGGTGGCTTGGTCGTTAAGCGTCCACCTTCGGCTTAGGGCGTGATCCCGGCGTTCTGGGATCGAGCCCCACATCAGGCTCCTCAGCTGGGAGCCTGCTTCTTCCTCTCCCACTCCCCCTGCTTGTGTTCCCTCTCTCGCTGGCTGTCTCTCTCTCTGTCAGATAAATAAATAAAATCTTTAAAAAAAAATCTATCTATCTATCTATCTAGAACCTGACTACGTATTACCATCCCTGTTCTCACCCTGGTCCAAGCCCAATCAAGTCTCACTGGGATTACTGCAATAAGGTTCCTTAAATGGTCTCCCTGCTTTGATTCTTGCTGCTACCAAAAGTTTACACAGCAACAACACACTGCCTTTAAACACAGACCACCAGCGCCCAGAACTGACATTTTAGAGGGTCCCATTTTTTGAAGTCAGCAGAGTCAAAGGGATGTGGTCACCTGGAGCCTGTACACATCCCCAACTCCCCTTTTGGACCCATTCACCAGTACCTAGAACCTCAAAAATTCCCTATCCCAATCATCACCAGGCCTGCTTTCAGGGCCTACAGGCAATAAAAAGCCACTGACAAATTCTGTAGAGAAGAATGACATGATCAGATACATAGGTTACAGATGGATCTGAAATGGCAGATCTAGAGAAAGGACGAGTGATTATAAAATATTATTACTCCAGGGGCGCCTGGGTGGCTCAGTCGTTAAGCGTCTGCCTTTGGCTCAAGGCGTGATCCCGGAGTTCTGGTATCCAGCTCCACATCAGGCTCTTCCGCTGGGAGGCTGCTTCTCCCTCTCCCACGCCCCCTGCTTGTGTTCCCTCTCTCGCCGGCTGTCTCTCTCTCTCTGTCAAATAAATAAATAAAATCTTAAAAAAAAAAAAAGATATTATTACTCCAGATATTATAAGGAAATTAAAGTTGTAGCAGTGTTAAAGCAAAAATGGAAGCAGAGGTAGATTAGTGTTTAGCAAACATTGGCTGAAAGAACTGATTCAATATGCAGATTAAGAGAAAAATCTAGGACTCTCTTCTATCTACTTTTATTTATTTATTTTTTAAAGATTTTATTTATTTATTTGAGAATAAGAACGAGAAAGCAGAGAGCCCAACCTGGGGCTCAACGGGGAAGGGCTTGATCCCAGAACCCTGAGATCATGACCTGAGCAGAGGGCACTTAACCGACTAAGCCACCCAGATGCCCTATCTACTTTTATTTTTAAAAGATCATAAAAAAAAAAAAGGATCATATAAAGAATACAAAGATAATTTAGTTAAACATTCATTTCTGGCAAGTCAAATAATAATTATTAGTTCAGCTTCTTGAGATGAAGAGGGAAATGCTGTTTATTTGCACTCAAGGGAAATCATTTCATTCTAAAATTTATGTGAGAAAGAGTTTGAGAGAGTCAGCGAGAACAAGAGCAGGGGGACGGACAGACGGAGAGGGAGAAGCAGACTCCCCACTGAGCAGGGACTCCCAACATGGGGCTCCATCCCAGGACCCCAAGATCATGACCAGAGCTGAAGGCAGGCACTTAACCGACTAAGCCACCCAGGCGTCCCTCCCGCTAAAATTTTAGAGGTGGTATGAGTTAACACTTTGCACAATATTCAGAAAAGAAGACGCAAAAGAAAAAAAAAAAACCTAGAAAGCGCATATATATAGCTTATTTTGAGGTTACCCATATTTTTAAATATCTAAAAATTATGAGCATATTATTTGTATAAGTTTTAAGTAGGAATATATACATACTAGTGTATAATTTAGCTATGTATGTGCTAAATATAGCGTCTATACCCCTTCTCTATATTCTGCAAATACATTCCCAGTTATCACTAAAAAAATCTATTTAGATGATTGGAAGGTCCTCACTGCCCTTCAACAGGAAGTGGCCTATAATTAAACAGCATAATTCCATTCAGTGAAAAGGGTGAAATGTTGATCAGATGCCGTGTCTCTCGGTGGAAGCAATATAGCAGTGGAGAGGTATCACAACAAAATGGTTAGAAGCACACTCTGGAATCCAAAAGCCTGAGTTTAACACTTGGCTGTATTTACTATGTGACCTAGACAAATTATTTATGCTCCACTCACTTCAGGTTTCTTATCTTTAAAAAACAATGGTAAGAAAACTAATAGGGTTGTTGAGGGAATTAGAGAAACTTATATTTATAAAGCACCTAGAATAAACCCGGACAATTATGTGGCTCTCAGTACATATTAGCTGACAACACTACTACTACTACTACTACTACTACTACTACTGCTACTACTAATTTCCTTCTAGTGTATCACTTTTAGCCAGGGATTCATTCTTCTCAGCCGCATGTGTGCTAAGCCCAACTAAGGTGCTGGCTGATAATTAAGATGTTAGCTGGGAACTAAGGTCTGACCTCTCCCAGGGTATTTGCATTTTAAAAGATCCCTCAAAGATAAAATCTTTTTTAAAAAATCCAAAGAAGTGAAACCAGGGTTTCCTGCCTAGCTCAGTTGGTAGAGCTTGAGACTCTTGATCTCAGGGTTGTGAGTTCGAGTGGCATGTTGGGTGTGGAGATTACTTAAAAATAAATTTTTTAAAAACAAAAACAAAAAACCCACAAAGAAGTGAAGCCAGAATGGTGGAACGACAGATCAGGAGATTAATATTTTAGAGCAGGGGGCCCACTTACCCTGTCTACTTATAAAAGAAACCAGGAGAGGGCAGACAACCAAGAGAATGGCAGGGAAAGTAAGCAAGAGCTAGCAAACCAGGTTGCTGCCACCTGAGATTTCTAGTTTGCTCTGCTGCCTAGAGCCAAAGCTCAGACTCTTACTAAGGTATCCCCAAAGGGGCCTCATCACACAAAGATCTAAAAGCTTGGAAGAAAAGGAAAGGATAGGAAAGGAAAGGAAAGGAAAGAAAAGAAGAGAAAAGAAAAGAAAAGAGAAAAGAAAAGAAAAGAGAAAAGAAAATAGGGATGGGAGTATTTTCTTGACACTTCCTATTTTCCTCCACCTGGGTTAAGAGCACTTCTTTTCATTTGCTAATCCACTGTGGAGAAGCTACATACGGATTGTTTGGCTTGCAGGTTGGTTATGTAATTTTTAGCAGTATATTCATTTTAAAGAGCGATAACAGTATCTCTGCATTCTCCATGTAGAATCTGATAAAATATTACATGTGAGTATATACATCAGCAACACAAAAACAGTCATGATGTTTTGAATGAAATCTATATATAAGGATTAAAATGATCTATACTATCATTTTCTCATACATTTAAAAAATGTTTCACACTTAAAATTCCAATTAATATCTATGAAATGCTTTTTTAAAACCAAGTATGTTATCTTTAAAGACAGATGGATTTATAAATATTCTGAAAGCTTTGTCATTCTTCAGTGCTTAAAGACAAGATTTTTAATTGGTTCAAAGAAAACCATTCAAACTATTTAAACTTTTCATGCCCTCTAACTAGGCATTTTTATTTTTAAAATTCCCTGAAGCAATCGCTTCTCGGGCTTTTGGCTAAGATCAAGTGTAAAATTCCCTGCAGGAAATATCTAAAGTTTAGGAAAAAAATTATATTTGACTTATTGAAAGCTGATTATTTTCCATAGGGTTAACATATAATTAAAGCAATTACAGAATTGAAAGCTAAAATGACTAGAAGAGACATTTGATCTTATTAAATATAGCATTTTTAGCTAAAAATTTACATCATACAAAAAGTCAAATCTCACAGGTAAAATATTTAACTTGTTACAGTTCAACAACACAAAATTGCTTATACTTACTACCCACTAAAGACTACCTGAAATTAATTTTCATTTACTGAAATTATAGCCCTTCGCAACATACAATCCAGGCTTTAAGCATGGAGTAATATCTTTCTGACATCTATTTCACTAGTTCATCCTATTGGCAGAGTTTTAATGGTCAGATCTAGATAGCTGACCACCAAACCTTTCTGAACCAGTCTCAGGCACACTGCAAACTCAGCTGACCTATACATCTTGCCTTTATAGAATTAGTTTCTTTTCCAATAACCTCTTATTAAAGATAGCATAATATTGTTCAAATACCCAGGCTAGGTTTTTTGGGTTTTGTTGTTGTGTTGTTTTACTCCTCCCTCCCTCCCTCCCATTTTTTCCACTCAAACATTCAATTTGTCATCTATGTATATAAGGTCATCACTCCCCGAGTCTTTTCATTTGCAGTTACCATTATATTATGGACTTTATTATATCATTCCTGAGGTACAGCAGTAACCTCCAAACTAGTTTCCAATCATCCAGATTCTCTCTCCTCTACGGTACTATCCCGGCAAATCAATCTTCAAATTTGCTTTGAGCCTTTAACTCTTAAAATCCTCTGTTCCCCTTGGGAACCTGGGTGGCTCAGTTAGTTAAATGTCTGCTTTGGGCTCGGGGCATGATCCTGGAGTCCTGGGATTGAGCCCCACGTCAGGCTCCCTGCTCAGGGGGGGAATCTGCTTTTCCCTCTCCTTCTGCCCCTCTCCACAGCTCATATGTGCTCGCTATCTCTCTCTCTCAAATAAAATCCTTAAAAAGATCCTTTGTTCCCCATAGTCCAAGGAAACAGTATATTTCTGAGGTGCTGGCTAGCTCACTTGGTAGAGCACGTGACTCTTCAACTCAGGCTCATGAGTTTGAGCCTCTTGCTTGGTATAGACATTTTTTTTAAAAGATTTTATTTGTTTATTTGACACAGAGAGAGAGCACAAGCAGGGGGAGCAGCAGGAAGACAGGGAGAAGCACGCTCCCTGCTGAGCAGGGATCCCAATGCAGGGTTCGATCCCAGGGCCCTGGGATTATGACCTGAGCAGAAGGCAGACGCTTAACTGACTGAGGCACCCAGACGTCCCTAGACTTCCTATTCTTTTTTTTCTTTTTTTAAAAGATTTTATTTATTTGAGAGAGAGACAGCATAAGCAGGGGGAGGGGCAGAGGGAGGAGCAGACTCCCCACTAGGCAGGGAGCCTGATGCCGGTCTCCATCCCAGGAAGTTGGCATCATGACCTGAGCAGAAGTCAGCTGTTTAACCAACTGAACAACTCAGGCACCCCAGTCCTATAGGTTTTATAGCCATATTGTTTCAGGCTACCAAATTCTTGGCACAATCAATCAACTTGTATTAAATGCAGGTCTTGCTTCAGTTCTCTTCATGACATTTGAATAAATGGTTAAGAATAGGAGATATTGTCCCTCCCTGGCCAAGGGAACCTACCCAACAGTTCGGTGGGTAGGAACTGGATGAATATACAAACATAAGGATTCACATTTGGTACAACCCAAGTCCTTTAAAAGTTAGAGATTTGTTTATTTATTTATTTAAAGTAATGTCTAGGGGAGCATATGTTCTCTCTCTGTCAAATAAATAAAATCTTAAAAAAAAAAAAAAAAGATTGTTTTAGGCACCTGACTGGCTCAGTTGGTACAGCATGCAACTTTTTTTTTAAAGATTTTATTTATTTATTTGTCAGAAAGAGAGAGTGAGAGAGCACAAGCAGGGGGAGCAACAGGCAGGGAGCAACAGGAGCAACCCTGCTGAGAAAGGAGCCCAATGGGGGACTCAATCCCAGGACCTTGGGATCACGACCTGAGCTGAAGGCAGATGCTTAACCAACTGAGCCACCCAGGCATCCCCAGCAAGCAATTCTTAATAGAGCATTCACCTTTTTTGGGGGGGGGAGGGCGACAGGGAGGAGCGCGGGAGACAGTGAGAATCTTAAGCAGGCTCCACACACAGTGGGGAGCCCAACACACAGGGCTCAATCTCAAAACTCTGAGATCATTACTTGGGCTGAAATCAAGACTCAGGAGGCTTAACCCACTGAGCTGAGCCACCCAGGAGACCCTAGAGCATTCAATTCTTGCCTGGTGTCCTGAATTTGAGCCCCATGTTGGGAGTAGAGATTACTTACAAATAAAACCTTTTTTTTTTTCCATTAAGTAGGCTACAAACCCAGCGTGAAGCCCAATATGGGGCTTGAACTCACGACCCTGAGATCAAGACCTGTGCTGATATCCAGAGTTGGAGGCTTAACGGATTGAGCCACCCAGGTACCTCAAAATAAAATCTTTAAAAAAATAAAAAATAATAAAATAAATAAAAAAGTTAAAAAAGATTATTTTAAGTTTTAGTAGGGTATGTAGTGACCCTTTAAATAAATATTTGTGCTCCAAATACAAATATTACTAAAAGCTACAAAAATCACTGAAAAATTAGGAGGGTAGCTAATTTTTTCTTCAAAAATTAGCATTCCAGGGCACCTGGGTGGCTCAGTAGGTTGATCATCTGCCTCCAGCTTAGGTCATGATCTCAGGGACCTCCGATTGAGCCCCAAGTCTGGTTCCCTGCTCAGCAGGAAGTCTGCTTCTTCCTCTCCCTCTGCCCCTCCTTCCCACCACTCCCTGGTCGTGCTCCCTCTCAAATAAATAAAATGTTTTAACAAATTAACATTCCACTATAAATTTGTTACCCTCAACATGATCTTTTCAGCTGACCACTACCTTTCCACCTATTTTATCTTAAGACACTTAGAACGAAAGAAAACATGGAAAGGTACAATATTGTTACAAGCTTTGGAAATTCCTACAGGAGGTCAGTTAATGAAGGTCAGTCACATAAAAGTCATCTCGATCTTCTAGTCATTGCAATTAGTAGCACAATTTTCAGATTCTTTGCTTTAAAACATATGTTTTTATGAAAGACAGGAAGTTACCAGAAAAATAAACACACAATAGCCAAACTAATTACTATTTTAAAAAGTGACACAGAATGAGGGATCTGGCTAATAAACACTCCTAAAAACAATCTTTATTTTAAAATCTGAATAGATGCTAAAATAATATTATGCTTTATTAAGAAGCTTCTACCTTTTCATAGCTCATACTTAAATAATCATTATATAGTTCCTAGTGTGTCTCATAGCAGAGTTTTACACATTTTAAAAAATTGTTTAAAAGTCTTGAAAGACCTCCAGATCAATCTAAACTCCTTAAAATGGCCTGTAAGAGCCTTCGAATTGTGGCACAATATGTACTTTCCTACTTTCATTTATAACCAGCCACTTCCCACACATCTTTTGTTAAAACGTTTTTATACACAGATGACCACATTGTGAATAAGTTCAGTTTTTTAAAACTTTCCATAACTGGGATATTTACTACTGTTTCATAGGAAATGGGTGTGCACATTTTATGTAAATACTTATATACATTCTACTTCAGTTAAAGAAAAAACATACGTACCACTGGGCATAAAGAATAAATATTTAGGGGTGCCTGGGTGGCGCAGTGGGTTGAGAGAGGGACTCTTGGTTTCAGCTCAGGTCATCTCTGGGTGGTGGGATCCAGCTCCACCCTCGGCTCTGTGCTCAGCGTGGAGTCTGCTTAAGACTATCTCTCCTTCTGTCTCTCTGTCCCTCCCCCCTGTGTGTGCTTTCTGTCTCTCTAAAATAAATTTTAAAATCAGCTTTATCTCATTAGAGAACCTCCTAGAAGGATGGATATTAAATAGCTGGCATATGTTGAATTTTAACAAAGATAATTCTTACAACAAAACTTAACTTTTTTAAAAAAAGATTTATTTATTTATTCATTTATTTGAGGAGGAAGGGACAGAGGGAAAAGGAGAGAGAAACCCTAGCAGACTCCATGCTGAGCGTGGAGCCCCATGCAGGGCTGATTTCACCCAGATATCACAACTTGAACCAAAATCAAGAGTCGGCTGTTTCCAACTGAGCCACCAAGGCGCCCCACAAAACTTTTCTTTCAACAGTACCAAATAACCTAAACAGATCCTCTAAAAGCTATTAAAAGTAGGAATATTTGTTATTTTCCATAATAAAAGATAGGAGGAAATGTAAATTTCAATAGGAAGTAGGCCTTAAGAATTACTAGCTACCACAATCTTTGCATGTATTTGGATAAGAATAAAAATAACTTTATCCACAGTGATTAGGGCAAACCCTACCTAGTCCTTATGAACAGTTTCCAAAATTCCATTTATTTCATTTAACTACCACAGTACCCTGTGCTCTTAGGTGTTTGCAAAATGCCAAGGGTCAAGCATAGTGCCTGGTACAAAGGATTTCAAAATTTGAAGGAAGAAATTATTGAGCGGATACAATGAACTCCCTTCTCCCTCTTAGGTATGCTAACATGTCTATTATGTGCTTTGGCACCTCTTCTTGTCAGTTATGATGTTATTTCCTTTTCTTTATCCCTAGAAAGGCCCTGGTTATTCTTTCTTCCTCTAGAGATCTGGAATCTGTAATTACCCTGATCTCACTTGAAACTCCTCATTAAACAAGGGAGATACCCATTTACCCTGGACCTTCTTCATGTCTCTAACACTGCCTCCCCAAAAGCACAGAGATTGAATCTAGTTGATGATGTTCTAAGAAAAAGGTCCTGGAAAGCAAGTTCTGCTACCAGGTTATTTGATTTTGTCACTCATCACTGCTTTTAAGTATTTCAATCACAGGCAATTCCGTTCCAAAATACTTATTATTAATGTCACGCCACCATACGTTTACATCAATCTACTGCTAACTTCATAACAATGGGGGAAATGTTCACAAAAAGATCGAGCATTCTAGTATGGGTCCAGAAAACAGAGTTCAAATACTTTGTGTAAAATGCCTAGACTATCATTCTAGCACATTCATCACTTGGCCTACCAAGTATAAATTAGCTTTTCCTATGGTATATAGAACACTAAAAATGAATTCTTTATAATAAAGTTTTATGATATCTGAAAATGGTATGAAAAACAAATGTACTTCAATAATCTTAATCATTCCCAGAAAGCCAGTATTATAAAATCCTCCTGTATTTTAGTTATTTGTCACCTATTTAGGTTGGGCCTAATCGCAAAACTGTCCCCCATTACTGAATCCAAATAATGACTGGGCCCACATTTCCTACCTTGATTAGACTCTTAAACTTGTGCCCTAGTATCTCTCTAATCTCCCTCAACCAGACAATTCCAATAGAATCTGGCAACCATGTTTGTTCTGCCTAACGTTACAGGACGGAGAAAAACTTCAAAGCACCCTTTTTCGGCCACCAAGAAACCAAGATATTGCCTTTTTCTGTATCTCTGTACCATTCAAAAACACAATTCAACAAACATTTATAGGGGGTTTTCCTCCATGTTAAGCAGATAGTCGGGTTCTAGGGATACAAACAAAATACAATCAGACTCTGCCCTCAAACAACCCAATGAGCAGAAAATCCTCTTATGTATCACCAATGCTATAATACTCAATAAGATTCAAGTACGTAGAGGAAAAGTTTGGTAGAGGATAGATACGATAACTTATTCCTCTCTTTTTGTAGTAGAAAATGAAGAATTGTGAGAAAGGGATGTAAAGACAATTAAGTAGAAACAATATGTCAAATATTTAACCCAAATCTTCAACAGATTTTCCATTTTAAGTATTCCAAAAAGTGTATCATTGTATAGTATACTCAACACAGATTCACTTACCACTTAAATGTTTTTAAGCTAAAAAGTCTGGGACAATTCATATTTTGGGAGAAAAACAAGATAAATGTTCAATCAAAACAGCCAAAAAAACTTCAACTTTCTATAATGTATCCATCGAACTCTTTGTAAAATATTAGAATATCTCTAAATTTCAATATGGATAATCTACAATGAAAAATTCTAGATTGAAAAATCTGCCATCCATTGCAAAATCAATGGCTAGTACACAAAATGAGAAATCAGAGCAGGGAGGAGAGAAGCTAAACAAGCCAAAACGTTAAAAATCTCTTTAAATTCTAGGGGTGGGGTGGGGGAAATTAAATAAAAATCTCTTTCAAATCCCAAGATGCTAAATTAAGGATAAAAAGATTAAGGTTCCGAGAATACAAAGTTTTCCTCTCTTTCAAGAAAACTAAATGTTGAATCTCACTGAGATTATGAAATATTCTATAAACATGTGCTTAACTCATGTTTGGCTTTCTGAATTTGATCACAGTGAACGGCCAATTCTTTTTCCTTGTTTACACTGAACGCTGGTTTTAAGGACAACTCAAAATGGAATTCCAGGCCCAATGTTACCAACCCCCCTACTTTCTCCCCACAGGCAGCTACTTCACAGATAATAAGGAATTCAAGTGCAGGGCCTGAAGGTCCTATTTCCATGCTAATTTCACAATCCCGTTACTTGCAAGATATGACCATTAGAATTTAAGAGTGGGGGAAATCGGGAGGGCTTAAGGACAAAGCAACTCTCCTAAGACTTGCTGAATTGTTCACTTCCAAAATGAAAACTGCAAGACATTACCCAGTTACCAGTAGAATTTACAAAAGCTCAAACTTGCTTGAAACAATTACCACGTTTCACTTTCTTTTTTATTGGGGGTAGGGGCAGGAGGAGGGTGTCCTACCACCTCTTAAACTTGAGCATTTTTTTCTTCTAATGCTGACACATTTCTTATGCCTCAAAATGAGTTTAGCCTATTAGCATTCTTTCCCCGAAGGCCAGCGGGGATGGTTTAAGAAGCTGGTATTCAAAAATCCTAAGTGTCTCTAAGTGGCAGCAGGTGCTTGCAACGTCAGGACCGGATCGATGGAGGGAAGGCAAGCCATTCCTCGCAAATGGAGGACTAGAAACTGCCCTTCCAAAGCCTCCCAGGGGGCTTGGAACATCACTTGGCAGCAATCGGAGCAGGGGTAGGATGCGGTTTTATCTCGACAGTACCAGCTCTGCAGAGCGCCCCAGCGCGCATCAGATTCGCGATCACATCTCCTCAACGCTCCCGAACGCCGGAGGGCACATCTCCCCCTCGGCATCCCCGAAAGTCTTGCTATTTCGCCCCTTTTCCCAACTCGTCCCCCTCCAGCCCAGCGCGGAGCGGCTACGTGATGACCCTGGCCACAGGGACGGGGCTCCTCGCAGCATCTCTGGGCACTCATGTGGTGGCCGGCCACCAGGACGCCGGCCAGGGCATCTCACAACCCACCGAAACTTCCCAGAGGCGCCAATTCTAAATTCGCTGGACCCGCCGCCGCTGCCACCGCCTCCTCCGCGCGCCCCTGGGTTCGCTCCCCTCAGTCGGTCCGCAGCCTCCCTCTCCCTCCCTCAGGGACCACCCTGCGTCCTGCGCGGCGGGAAAACGCCGCCAGGTGCCTCCCGGCCCCGGGGGCTCCAGTTGGACCTCCGTTCGCGCAGAGACCCGCTTCGGCCAACCGCCTCAGCCGCGCGCCCGTCACGCACACTCACCAGCCCGAGCCGGAGCGGCCATCTTTGCGCTCACCCCCAGACCCCCGCCCCCCGATTCGGTAGGGGCAGCGGCGGCGGCGGCGGCGGCGGTCCCGTTGAGCGTATACGTCAGTGGTGACGCCGCGCCACCCCGCCCCCTGCGCCGTGGGAGTGCTGGGGGTGCAGCTCCGCTCGGCGACTGTCTCCCGGCTGCTGGAGCCCGCTTGAGGGGCAAGCGGCTCCAGGGCTTCCCGTCGGCGTCAGGGGATGGGCTCTCCCTGGCCTGCATGTGACTCTGCGTAGACAGTAGCAGCTTCCTCTCAAAGCAGGCTTCGCACCTGTCCTCACCGTCGGGGCCCGGGAGGGTATAGCCAATGTTTAGCACGATTCTGTGAGATGTAAAATATTCCACGGGCGTCGGTACTCCGCCACTGAATTTCTTCGACTCACACAGCGTCAAATTGTTTGGCAGAGACGCTCGCCAATTCCATTATCTTCAAAATCAGCGCAAATTAACTGGCGTAGAAATTCTTCGAGAAAACGTTTTCTTTCCGAGGAGCAACCTAGGTGTGAGCTCAAGGGCATCTCCTTGAATTCGGCTTCCTCAGACAGCAGTTGGACAAGTAAAGTTCCAGAATGGGACACTTGTTGAGAAATAAATTTAAGAGACACCGAAGAGACACCTCTGTTCAAAATGACTTAACCTGAAGTTGTCAATTTACCTGAAATTGCCAATTTAAGATAATGAAATAGATACTGAAAAAGAAATGAAGAGAGAAAGAGAAGAAATGAGAGAAAAATCTGGAGAAGAGGAAAGTCAAACCTACAGGTACATGAAGATTAAGCCATTAATATTTATTGAGCTTTTACTCTATGCTCAGCTCTGAGCCATTTCTACCCCCACTACCCCGTGGGGAATGTTGAAAATGAAAAGACACTGTCTTTGTAAGGAGAGGTAGAAGTAGCAAGACAAACGTGCCAAGTCAATAACACATCAGTGGAGTACATTTTCTTGCAATATATAAGGCAGGGTATAAAATTGTTCTTATCTTTTAGTCAACAACTACTTCGGGGAATATTTTTTGATGGTATAACCTGGAGAATAAAAATCAGCACACAAAGGTATTCATGGCATATTATCTAAACAAAAATTTGAAGGGAAATGGCTAATTAACATCTGGCATATTAAGGGAAATCTTATGTAGATAACAAAATGGCAACAGTCTAATCCATATTTTAAAAATACCAAATAATGCACATGAAGGTTCAACTGCATAAAATGTAGTTATGCACATAAAGATTATACATAAGGAATGAATTTTCATAGTTTAATATTCCTTTCATTTTTTTCCTCGTACTTAAGTGTGTAATAATTCTTTATAATTCAGTTCTGTCCCCTGTGTATTCCTCCCATTCAAAACACATCAACCATGGTCTTGGAATCTTTCTCACCACCTTAATTTCTAAAATGCCCTAAATGCATTCATTACATGAGAGTATCTCTTTAGAGGAAGTATTTCATCTAAGTATTTCTGGCATACAATATAGTTTTTCCTGCATTTCCTAGAAAGCAAAATATAAGTTCAAAACCCTTGCTCTTCTTTTTTAATGAATATAACCGTTCTGGAAGGTCTTTGGCAAATACTAAGAATCTACCTCTGCCGATCTAGTAATTTTACTTTTAGGAATACAAAGAATTTCTACCTGAGACCCCGGCAACTTAGAATGCTGTTCATCTCAGTGTTACTAAGAATAGTGAAAACCAGAAACAAACTAACTGTTCAGCGCTATGGGAAAGATTAAGTATATCCGATATATTCATAGGACAGAATATTATATAGTCATCACAAATTTTATTTTTGGGGGTGCCTGGCTGGCTCAGTTGGCAGAGTGTGTGACTCTGAATCTTGGGGTTGTGAGTTCGAGCCCCACGTTCAGCATAGAGATTACTTTAAAAAAAATCTTTTTTTCAAAAAATATTAAATGAAGGGTATATAGGTCAAGCCAACTGTACTTGCCATTCCTATTCTTCTGAGAATCCTTCTTCATAAATTATCTTATTGAATTATATGACCCCTTCGCCCTCTTTTCAAGAGTTTTTTAGACTGGGACGAACACCAGACCCAAGACCAATCAATCTGTAGGAAGCTCTTTCAAAGCTCTCCTTGGGGCTCAGTCAGTGGAGCATGTGGCTCTTGATCTTGGTGTTGTGAGTTTAAGCCCCATGCTTGGTATAGAGATTATTTAAAAACAAAATCTTAAAAAATAACTAGCTAAATAAATAAAAGCTCTTCTCGAACACTGTACAAGGTGAAAGCAGTTGAGGTTAACTGAATAATATTTAAAGGCAAGCAGTGGACACCAGGCAGCAAGAGCCATAAGGGAGCAAAAGCCATAAGTAGGATATAGGGAGTAACAGCTGCGTTAAAAAGAAAAAGCAGTAGCTGGGGTCTTAAGATTCTGCATAGAATGTCTTGGACGCCAGGAGCCTGTAAAAATAACTAAAAGCAAAAATTAAAAGCAGGATGCAAAAATGTACATAGTGTATTTTAAAATACATATGTATATACTATTCACCTTGAACAACACTTGTAATACATCAACATTTTAATAATGGTGGTAAAATTGCAAGTGAATTTTTTAAGGTATTATTTTTAAGTAATCTCTCTGCCCAATGAGGGGCTTGAACTTAGAACCCCAGGATGAAGAGTTACATGTTCCACTGACTGAGCCAGCCAGATGCCCCTCAAGTGATTTTTATTTTCTAAATTTTCTGCAATGATCATAATTTTTTAAAAGTGTTTTAAAGAGTTAAATAGAATGAAGATCATCAATAGTAAAAAATTGTAATCAGAAAATAAGTAGCATGTGTCCAAAGTGATAGCAGTAGTTCAAAGAATTTCCTGAGATCATAAATGACTTCAAGGAAAAGATGGTACTTAGGCTGGGTCTTTTAAGGACTAAGATGATTTGACTAAATGAAGAGAAGAAGGTGAAATGGGAAGATGACAAAACAAGGGCAGGTTGAGTAAGGCATAGGAGGAGGGTACTGAATAGATGTTCTCAATAAAAGGTCTTAAAAGATAAAGATATAAGATAGGGACAGGTGCTGGAGATTAATTATCTGGAGATTATCGTTAATTGTGTTAATAATTAAAGCTAAGTAATGAGATAGATTGTAGCTTAGACTTATATGTATTTATTGTTATTACTATTTATTCAACTTTGAAAATTTCCTCAGCTACCATTTTATTCTGGGTCTTAACAACCTAGACCTAAATTATGGCGTTGTCTAGCCTATTTCCTGAACCCCCAGAATGGCTCTATTGCAATAGAGAGGTTTTTCTCACGTAATTTTCCTATTTGCTTTACACCCATCTCATGAAATCTAAGCTTTTTGCTATAACAAAGGGAAAAAAATGTCTTCTTCCCTTCACACGTCATCAAAGGCTTCCCCAAACTTACCTATTATAACCTCAAAATCAGTCTTTTCCCTTAACGGCCTTTGACTGCTAGTTCAGTCTTTATGGTCTCGCACACTTCAGGCACTTCCCACCTTTAAATCAGGGCAGATGTTTATCTTCTAAGTAGAAGGCCCTCCAACTTTCAGTCCTGCAAATCATTACAATCAATCTCTTTCAGAGCTGGCCTAAGCTCTCACCTCCTGGAAATTGCTTTCCTAGTAACTAGGCTTTCAGATCCCCATCCCCCACCCACCTCCCAATACATTATTATGCAGTCACAGCTTTTGTTCTGAGTTCCGCGCTTGGTTCTCTCTTTGCATTGTAACCTCTTTGGGGACAAGGAATGTGCACTTGCTCCGCTTGTGTGTCTCTCTACAGCTCTCAGTATACTGCTGGCCAAAAATACTCTTAAAATGCTTAATGAATTAACAAAATTAGATGCTCCCTTGCATAATATGGGATTGCGGAAATGATGTGTAGGGGTTTCCCTTGTTTCCACAGTCCCCACACTGGGAGAAATGACAATTAGCCCTTTTTCTAAGGTAAGTAGACAGTTTCCTAACAAGATAAAATTTTAATGACTCTGATACCTCAATTCTGACGCCATATCCAACTTCTAAAGTGGGTAGAACGCAAGCCTGTTGTTTCTTGGATCCTGAGGGAGTGAATGAATTAAGGAAGACAAAGCACTGCCAATTTTGTTTAACCTTAGAGCTGCTTTTTAAGCTTTGTGCTGATTTTCAGAATTTACTATTCTCGTCTCATGAAAATGTGAAATATCTTAGGAATCCTGATTGTCAATTAAAGAATTTAAGAGCTTGTTAACTTTGAGGAAACTACTTACAAGAATTTTCAGAGTTTGTTAGACTAAATGTTCCTATCAATAATTTTAAAGTTATGAAAGATTCATTTGACAAATAGTTTTTGGACACCTATGTGCCTGGCACCATGCTAGCCACTGAGATGTCCATGACCATCATTTCAATGGTAGGAAGAGATAAAGGATTTAATGGAGAAAACGGGTAAAGAAAATACTAAAGGACTCAGACCTAAAGTTTGATTAAGGTGTAGCAACACCCTGCAGTTGATTTTTTTTAAATAGAGTGACCCACAGAACCTTAAATTTGAGGCAAATATATAAGAAAAGAATTGAGAGGGTAATATTGAGATAGAATGGCAGATGACAAGATATGGTCTTAATAAGTGACCATATAGATGGAAGAAAATGAGCAGAAAGAAATGACTTTAGAATTAGCCTTTTTAAATTCTCTCTTTTTTTTAAGTAGGCTCTATCTCCAATGTGAGGCTTAATGAGCTGGAGAGTCACATGCTCTACTGTTTGAGCCAATCAGGCACCTTTTTTATTTAGTTATTTTTAAAGATTTTATTTATTTACTTATTTATTTGAGAGAGAGCAGGAGGAGGAGCAGAGGGAGCGGGACAAGTAGGCTCCATGATGAGCAGGGAACCCGATGCAGGACTCAGTCCCAAGAACTCAGGATCATGACCTGAGCCGAAGGTAGACACTTAACTGACTGAGCTTCCCAGGGGTCCATTGTGTTTCCTTTTAATATCTTCTCCATCTCCACCCTACTTAGTTTTTTCAAGTGTCCACAGACTGCTGTGGCTGGGGCTTTATGTCAGTCTATCAGGGCTTTTCTCTCTTTTTTCCTATCAAAATGCTTTCCATTTTGTTAGTGTTTAGTAATGTTTTTTGCATTTGTCTCTATTTAAGACTATTTATAATGGACTTCCTGTAGACACCAAGTATGGGATTTCTAAAATGAGATTTTAGAGGTGCCTAGCTGGCTCAGTTGATGGAGTGACTCTTTTTTTTTTTTTTTTTTTTTAGATTTTATTTCTTTATTTGAGAGAGAGAAAGTGTGTGAGCACAAACAGGGATGGGGGGGAAGGGCAGAGGGAGAAACAGGTTTCCTGCTGAGCAGGGAGCCCAATGCGAGGCTCTCAATCCCAGGACCCTGAGATCGTGACCTGAGCCAAAGGCAGATGCTTAACTGACTGAGCCACCCAGGTGCCCTGGAGTGTGTGACCCTTGATCTCAGAGTTGTGAGTTTGAGCCTTACTTTGGGTGTAAAGATTACTTAAAAACCTTTAGTAAATAAATTAAATAAATAAATAAATATAAAAATAAAATGAGATTTTAAGCATTGCTAGATGTTTTCTTAAGCTTAGATACCTTTCTAAGGATAAGTTAAGGATGGGTGTCTGTATAATGATATAAGATGTTTATCTACTTATAATCACAATGTATGACAGTTTACATATTTTTAGTTTTTTAAATGTGTTGCATGTTTTATTTCTATCTCCTCTGTAAAGTTAGGAAAATGGTATCTGTCCTGTGTTCCTTACAAGGATGTTTTAAAGATCAAATGAACTTTTGCACCCTTCCTAAAGTGTAAAGAGAAAGTAAATGTATTCATCATTATTATTTCTCTCAGGATTATTACTATCCTGTAAAGTTTCCTGTGATCAGGAACCAAGTTTTGTTCATATTTATAAACCCTTAAACTGAGTTTTACTTCTGTACTAAAGTAATAGTTAACTGGGGGATAAATTTGTGGTTCAAATTAGTTACAGTACTCTGAGAAACATGTAGAACAAAGTTTTAGCCTCCCTTTCTCATGGCAAGCAAGGAATGGATCTGGAAAAGTATAGAGAGAAAGGAAAAGGATTAGAAATTTTAACTTTAAAGCTAGTAAACCATGTCAAAAAGATACTAAAAGTACCTTTCATGAGGGAAAGTAATCTTTTTTTTTTTTTTAAGTTAATTAAGTAATCTCTATACCCAATGTGGGGCTCAAATTCATGGCCCTGAGATCAAGAGTTGCTTGTTCTTCCAACAGAGCCAGCTAGTGATCTTTCATGAGGAAGATTATTGAGGTACCTAAATTTTATTTTATACTCTGTACATGTTTTTAAACCCATTTCTTAAAAAAAGAAAAAGAAAAAGAGGGGCACTGGGTGGCTTAGTGGGTTAAGCGGCTGCCTTCCTCTTGGTCATGATCCCAGGGTTCTGGGATTGAGCCTTGCACCAGATTCCCTGCTCAGTGGGGAGTCTGCTTCTCCCTCTCTCTGCCTTTCCACTGACTCGCGCTCGCTCTCTCTCAAATAAATAAAATATTTTTAAAAAAGAATAAGAAAAGTATAGGTGGTTAACCATAATTATTTGTATAATTATTTACATCTTCCCAAACCATTTAGAAATTGAAATCCTTTACTGTTGCAAAAAGCCAGAAAGCTGAATATAAAGCAGCAATCAATGTAATAAAGTATTACATCATATTAAGGAAACCTCATACTGTAGTTTCAGGATATATGCATGCAATAAAAAAAAGCTAACAATTCTGGGGTGCCTGGCTGGCTTGGTAGGTAGAGCATGTGATTCTTGACCTTGGGATTGTAAATTTGAGCCCCACATTTTGTGTAGGGATTACTTAAAAATAAAATCTTAAAAAAAAAAAAGCTAACAATTCTTCATGTGCAAGAGCTAGGATGATCACCCTGGTTTTCTCTGCCGTCTTAAGGAGACTTCTTTTCAGGCCAGAGGGCCCTCTCGGTGACAGTCATTGGTTTAGCCATCTATTATTGAACGTAAGCTTCTTGCTCAGCTAACCAGAGATGAATGAAGTTCTAGAAAGCCACATTTCCACAGGAGATTCTTTTTTTTTTTTTTTTTTTAAGATTTTATTTATTTATTTGACAGAGAGAGAGAGACAGCCAGCGAGAGAGGGAACACAAGCAGGGGGAGTGGGAGAGGAAGAAGCAGGCTCCCAGCGGAGGAGCCCGATGTGGGGCTCGATCCCAGAATGCTGGGATCACACCCTGAGCCGAAGGCAGACGCTTAAGGACTGAGCCACCCAGGTGCCCCTCCACAGGAGATTCTTAAAGGGAAAGGAGGTTGTATGTAAGACAGATAGCCTACATCTATTTTATTTTATTTTTGGTCCTAAAACTAGTGTTTACAGAACTAAGCAGAACACATGCTTGATGGAGGTTTCTTAATTTTTAAACTAGGCATATGTCTCCTGATCTTTAGAAAAATAATGAAGGATGAATCAATCAGTAGAAAACAAAAGGTAACATAAAGGAGGTCTTTTTAGCAACAATGAAGTTTTCTTTCATCTATTTGCATGAAAACTCTAAAAACTCTAAAATGTCTCAGGATTGATCACAGAAGGAAACTTGTATAAATTTACTATTTACTTATAAATTACTATTTACTTATGAAATTATTTCTTCTTTTCATGAAAATGAATGATAGTATTAAAGAATGACTTAAACATTTAACTTACTTGCTTATACTGATAACATTTTACTGTATTAAGACAAAACTGGTTTAATATTATCATTAGTTAATCACAAAATTAAGCTAGGCAAAAAGATTTATAATTTTGACTAGTCTCATTATGAATAATTTTCTCCCTTTTTGTTTAATACTGATGTACATGTAATGAAGAGTAAGGTTATTCCTACAAAAAGTCCTATAAAGTATGCCTCTGATGTGTTGGTGTGATGGGATGCCAAGAAAAACCAAACTTCCTTTGCTTTGTTATGAGAGTCAGAAATACCTATATCATTAAAACAGTTTAAGACCCCAGGTTAAAATGCAAATCTGGGGGGGCTCCTGGGTGGCTTTGTCAGTTAAGCACCTGACTTTGGTCAGGTCATGATCCCAGAGTCCTGGGATGGAGCCCTCCTTTAGGCTCCCAGCTCAGTGGGGAGTCTGCTTCTCCTTCTGCCCCTCCCCCTGCTCAAGCTCTCTCTCAAATAAGTGAATAAAATCTTTAAAAATAAAATAAAATGCAAATCTGGGAGGGGATAATTTGTTCAGCTCCTATTTGTTTGTTTGTTTGTTTGTTTGTTTGTTTTTTCCAAACAATATCCACATCCAACATGGGGCCCGAACCCAGGATCACAAGGTCAAGAGTTGCATGCTCCTTGACTGAGTTAGCCAGGTACCCCAAGCTCCGATCAGTTTTAATACTTTAATGCAAATCAGTGAATTAGGTAAGTTAATAGTGGTCTGAAAATAATGGGAAATAGGTTTTTAAATTTGGGGATGATGGGGGAAAATGAGAAACACGCATAGATATTATGTTGCCTCTGAGAGGTCTGATCAAGAGTGGAACAACATCAGGATGCTCACTGCGTTTTTGGGGAAAAAGAGGGAATCTGAATGAACAAAAATATTTTTTCTTAAGATGAATGCCAGTTAGGAAGTCCAAAACTTTAAATATCTCTCAGAAATCTAAGAATTATTTTTTCATAATCAAAGCTGAGCTTAAGAAAAACAAAAAAAACTTTTCTTTCTTTCTTTTTTTCTTTCTTTCTTTCTTTCTTTCTTTCTTTCTTTCTTTCTTTCTTTTTTTAAAGATTTTAGTTACTTATTTGACAGAGAGAGGCAGCGAGAGAGGGAACACAAGCAGGGGAAGTGGGAGAGGGAGAAGCAGGCTTCCCACTGAGCAGGGAGCTCAATGTGGGGCTTGATCCCAGAACGCTGGGATCATGACCCGAGCCAAAGGCAGACGCTTAACGACTGAGCCACCCAGGCACCCCCAAAAAACCTTTTCTACAAGTCATTTAACCTTCATGCGTCTCAATTTCTCTATCTGAAAATGAGAATTACAAAACCGACTCAGCAGAATTCACATTGTTTTGAGGATTATGTGAATGCTGTTGTAAATTGTGAAGTACTACATGAATTCAAAGTAAAAAAAAAATTTTTTTTTAAGATTATTTATTTATTTGTCAGAAAGAGGGAGAGAGAACACAGCAGGGAGAGCGGCAGGCAAAGGGACAAACAGGCTCCTCGCTGAGCAAGGAGCCCCATGTAGGACTTTATTCCAGGACCCTGGGATCATGACCAGAGCTGAAGGCAGACACTTAACCAACTGAGCCATCCAGGTATCCCTCAAAGTAAAATTTAAGTACCAAAGGAGGAGGTGTGCTTGGGTGGCTCAGTCGGTCAGGTGGCTGCCTTCAGCTCAGGGTTGATCTCAGGGTCCTGGGATCGAGCCCTATATCTGGCTCCCTGCTTAGCAGGAAGTCTGCTTCTTCCTCAGTCCTTCCCCTGCTCATTCTCTCTCTCTCTCAAATAAATAAAATCTTTAAAATAAAAAAAAAGGATAAAGTATAACTTCTTTAAAAAAAAAGGTGGGGTAGGGAGATGGGATAACCAGGTGATGGGTATTAAGGAGGGCACATGAATTGTTGAATACTACATCAAAAACTTATGATGTACTATATGCTGGCTAACTGAACATAATAAAAAAAATAAAAAAATAAAGCCTAAAAAATAAAATTAAAAAGGTGGATAAATGATCTTTCTACATAATTTACGAATTTTATATTGACACCAGTAAAAATCAGAATTGCACTATTCCTATTAGCTGCTACTGTGTGTAACACAGAGATGTAACAAAATTTGTAAATGATAATCATTCCCAATAAATGTTAGGTATCATATCTTACTATGTGAGGTACTTGGTTGCTAAGCTTTTCTGCTGCTGCTTCCATTTCTTTGTTCTCTTCCTTTTCACTGGCTCCTAAACCTCTGCTTTCAAACATGCAGTTTTCCACGTCTTGAAAGAAATTGCCTGACTTATAGCTTCTTGTCTCAGCCACTTTATTTCTCTTCTCCCTTATATCATCAACAAAAATCTTGGATCAGTAGATCTTAGTGGCATAGAGATAGTTGCCGTGAAACCATGTTTCATCACAATCACTAAAAATTCATTTTCCTTCAGTCTCCTATTTAGATATATGGATTGCCTCCCCCCGCCTACTTTACTTACCATTTCTTAATTCATCATCAGTGTTCTCTGTACCATTATAACCATTATAACCTCAATGATTTTATATATTTTCAACCACTGATAGAACATTGTGTGAGTTAGAACCATGGCAACAAGTCAGTCTCAATAATTGTTTTTCTCAACCCTTAAACTTTCTGTAAATGAGAACTATAAAAAGCCTAGAAATAGAAGTCCTTCTCTGATTTAGAAAAATCATCATGACTCTATGGTAGTGATTGGTGGATACAAACTGTTGAAAACCCCTGGTTTATACCTGCCATCTTTCATTTATTTTTTTCCTTAGTCACCTGCAGTCACCTTATTCCTTGGAAAATGTTCATTTAAAACAAGCTCCCCAACAATTCCTTTCTTGTCAAATTCAAAAACCATTGATCTTCCTTCACCCTTTGCTAAATTTGATCACCCTTTCCTTCTTAAAACACACTCCTAGTTGTTTTTTTTTTAAGATTTTATTTATTTATTCGACAGAGATAGAGACAGCCAGCGAGAAAGGGAACACAAGCAGGGGGAATGGGAGAGAAAGAAGCAGGCTCATAGCGGAAGCGCCTGATGTGGGGCTCGATCCCATAATGCTGGATCACGCCCTGAGCCAAAGGCAGACGCTTAACCGCTGTGCCACCCAGGCGCCCCACACTCCTAGTTTTTATTCTAAGTCCTGTTCGTGATCCCGTATGCATCAGGACAGAATGAGAACACTGGCTGCTGCCACTCCTGCTACTACTCTTCCTGCTTTTACTTGGTAGTTAGCTTGTATTCACTGCTTATAGTTCTCACAGTTGTCCTAAGAAGGTCAGTATTATTATTCTCATTTTACAGCTGAGGAGGAAACATGCTCTGGATTTAATCAGCTTGCTCAAATTCAGACGTCAGAGCAGGATCCACTCTGGGAGGTGTTAGATTTAGCAATGGAGAGGAAGACCTTTTCTTAACTGGATCACAGCATGCTCTGTTCCCAATATTTAGAAAAAGTAGAGCTTATTTGTTTTATTCCATTTATATATAGTTTGAGGGAGTACTGTACTTCATTTGTGAAGATGAGGTTTTAAGAAGTTTTTTCCCCCTGGATCATCCATCCACAGTTTTATTAAGTGCTATTTGAATTCAGTTTTCACCAAGATCAAAGAAGTTGGATAGGTAGCAAGTTGTGATAGGTTGATTTTTTTCTCCTTTTCAGGTTAACTGGCTCCTGTAGGAATGGAAATACAACTTTGGATTCATTTAGTCTAGGCAATGTTCTATCCACATACGCTAAATTGTAAAGTATAGTTATCAGAATTTGATGGATGACAACATAAATTTTAAATTAAGCTGTATAGTATAATTTGGTCAACTTTTGACTGAGTGGGTTTTATTGAAGCCTTTGTAGTGATATGGTAGGATTTAGATATATTAGTTACATACGTTTTTTGTTTTCTCAAGTAAATGCATAGCAGTATAAACTAGCTACAAAAGATTTCCTTAATGTTTTTGTTGGCATGTCAGTGTTAACAATTGGGACCTGAGTGTTTTAGATTTCATCTGAAGTTAGTGGTTCAAATACAACAATAAATGGTTTTCATGGTTGTCATCTTTGATTAATGTAATATTAAACCTCTTGAGTAAATTACACCACTACTTTTGTTTTTCGACTGACAGATTTGAAAAATAATAAGACAGAGTATCTGTCTTAGAAATGCATTAAATGTACATATAGACTTTGATTTTTTCATTTAAGATACCCTTACCTTTTTCACAGGCATTTGACTTTCTTCTTTTAGCAGGTTTTGTCACTAAATCTTTGTCACTAAATCTACCAAAATACTTTCAATCATTTGATTAATAAATCCGATGGAGGGAGGAGAGGATTATGAGTTATTGAAAAGATATATTAAGGACCACATTTCTATATAAATGGATTGAGGAAAGGAGGAGTTATGCATTAGTTATAAAGGCTTTCATTGCAGAACAATTTATAGGTCAAAGGATTTTCGCATACATTCTCTTTCTTCATTCTTCTCATTACATAGCTTAGGAAATTGAGGTATTAAGTGACTTGTTTGAAGCCATACAGCATTCATCAGACCTGGGATTAGAAAACAAGTTGTCTTAGGACCAGCCATTGTTCTTTACAGTGTACTTTATAGATACCATGGAAGTGATTTCTTTTGAGAAACAGTTATTAAAACACCTTCCACCCCTCAACTTGTCTACTTATGAAAAAAATGTACTTAAGCCTGACTGTCTAAATCAGACAGACTATAATGTATTAGACTCTCAAGCAGAATTTGTATAGGTATAATGAGAAAAATTGGTTTAGAGAATTTTACCTACAGTTTATCTTCTGTTAGATTGCTGCCTTGCCAAACTAATTTGACATATATTTCAAGGTGTCCACATGGATTGAGATGTTGTTCTATTATAAATTATAGAAGCTCTTCCACTATAATTTATTCACTCATAGATAAACTCATGACCTTGAAGAATCGACAGAAAAACAGGTAAGAAAAGACGGTTTCAAACAAGGAACAGAAATGTATGTGCTTTCTCAATTACTCATTGTAAGAATGGGTGTGGGGATCAACTGGTTCATAATTAAGGCTTTACTCATCTTCCTGATCTGAGCTGTAACCTTATTTGCTCTATCTGCATTTTATGTGCAATGCATTGATGGTCACAAATCTGTTTCTTCTGTCACACTCAGTGATACAGGAAGTGTCCTAATAAGCACTAGCATCCAAATAATAAGCATAATAGCTTTGGTCTGAATTTTGCAGTGGGACAGCTTGGGGGCGGGGGGCGGGGCGGTAAATGGTCCAGAATCATACAACGGGATACATAGCTTCCTGGATCCCAAAGCAGAGCCATTCCCTCCAAGACTTGGTGATTCAATAACCTCATGTTATTAGAAAATTCTCCCTTAACGCAAATAAAAATTGGTTTACTTGTAACATTTACCCTCTGGGCTTATTTCTGCCCTCCAGAACCTCACTGAATTAACTGCTTTCTCCAATCTCCTGCACCCTCCCCATCCCACCTCAGTCTCTTTTATGTCTTGTGTAGCTTAGGTTCAGAAGTTGCTTCGTTTCATGAGGAAATATCGCTAACCAAGAGTTTTCAGTATTTTAGATCCTTTTCTCTCTTTTCATTGCCCACTTTTGCCTACTTGCAAAAGATTTAACATATCTTTAATACCTTTTGCCCTTCCCTCTACCACCCCGGTCTCCAATCTCTTCTTTTTATTTTGCTCCTTATTTTAGATAATAGGACCATCATCTAGTCAACCACTTATTTTAGATACCTTAGGATCATCTTTTACTCTCCACCCCAGCATTATCCATCCGTTGAATCAGGGGCCAAATCTTGCCAGTTCTATCATTAAAGTGTCTCTGAGACCCATTTCTCTTTCCACTGCCACTGCCCCAGCTCTGACTTTCATCAACCCTTGTCAGAGCTATTATAATTAGCCTCTGTTCTGGGTTTCCCTGCTTCTGTTCTCTCTGTGCCACCCTATTACATGGTCAAAAAGTTTGATGAGAAAAATGAGATATGCACATAATAAAAAATTAGAGAATAGCACAAGATAGAATTCATAATCCAATGTTAAAAGTTGTATGGGCCACTCAGTTTTATGCGAAGTCAGGAAAAGGTGGTTATCACTGAAAATTTCTGGAGAAGTCTGCCTAGAAATGGTTCAAGGGACAGGTGAGGTTTTGATATGCAGAGAGGAGTTTAAAAAATGCCCCACTTTTTAATGAATGAATTAGCTAGTTCGTTAATTAAATAACAACAATAAAATAATTACCATTTAATTGAACGCCTATAGTATGCTAGTTTGCAGGATAGGCATCATTACCTGCCTTCCTGGCCTTTCTGATCTGGGCTGCAGATAAGGTAACTGAGCTCTGAAATTTTAAATAGTATGCCTAATATCACAGAAATTTCAGAATTGGGATTTAAACTCAGGTGTGTTTGGTTTTAAAGCTCAGGGTTATTTTACTGTTTCACTAAAACTCATTCAGATATCTCTGGCAGTGTGGAAATTAGTACAGACAAGCGGTGTTAAAGGGCCATGTATCTTATTCTTATGCTTATTTCTATAGCACCATGGGCTATATTCATTACCTTCATCATTTATAATCAAGGGATAGATTAGGGATAGATAAGATATCGTTACTGCCTTTAAGGAGTTCGATGATAGGGAAGACTGGCCGTACAATGTGATTGATGTTATAATAATGAGAAAGGATCAGGGACTTGGTTAAGGCTAAAAGACCTGTTGCTTTATAGCCTTGCTTCTGACAGTAACTAGTAGTTTCTTTTTTAAAATAGTTTCCACACCCAACATGGGCCCAAACTCAGGACTCCAAGATCAAGAATCATATGCTTTATCAACTGAACCAGCCAGGTGACCTGATAGTAACTAGTTTAGACAAGTCATTAAACTAACACAAGTTGTTTGTTTTTTTTTCTGTAAAATGAAGGGGTATGACTAAATTAGGGAATTTCTTATTGAAAACTCATTGCCTTTGTAAAAAGTATTTATTTGTTTATTTAAGTAATCTCTACACCCAAAGTGAGGTTCAAACTCATAACCCTGAGATCAGAAGTCGCATGTTCTTTGGAGGGAGCCAGCCAGGCATCCCCTTCATTATTCTTTTCATTCGTAACCCTAAGTTCTATTTTTGCTTTTCCATTTCATTCGTTCACTGATTCATTCATCATTCCCTCATTCCATCGACATTTATTGAGTATTTTCTATGTTCCAGGCACTTTGTGGTACACTGGGAGCACAAACGTAAGATATGGTAACCCCTTCCCTCACAGACTTGCAGCACAGGTAAATTCAATGTAGTATCACAATAGAGGCATTTACAAATTGCTCTGGGATTACAGTGGACGGAGCGTGGGGTGGGATGAGGGTGAGAATGGAGAGGAGAAGACTTGACAAGGAATTGACATTTACAAAGGCTCTTGAAGACGGAGTAGGAGTTTGCTAAAATAAGTACACATGAGGGGCTCCTGGGTGGCTCAGTCAATTAAGCGTCCAACTCTTGATTTTGACTCAGGTCATGATCTCAGGGTTGTGAGATAGAGCCCTGTGTCGAGCTCCTCACTCAGTGGGGAGTCTGCTTGAGATTCTCTCCCTCCCTCCCTCACCCATGTGCGTGTGCTCCCTCTCTCTCTCAAATAAATTAATCTTAAAAAAAGAGAAAATGTTCTAAACTTGCTCTTTTTAATTCTTCTCTTCCCATTATCTTTTAAATTTTTTAAAGTTTATTTTTTTAAAGATTTATTTATTTTAGAGAGAGAGAGCATGCAAGTGACAGGAGGGGCAGAGGGAGAGAGAACCCACAAGCAGACTCCCTGCTGAGGGCAGAGCCCTACCCAAGCTCCATTGCCAGGCTCTGAGATCATGACCTGAGCCAAAACTGGGTTGGCTTCTTTCCTGAATGAGCCACCCAGGCATTCCATATTCCCATAATCTTTAAAACTTAACCCAGTTAGGCTTTCATCTCTATCATTCCATAGACGTAGCTCTTATGGAGCTACCTAGTAATATCAACTTCTAAACTATTACAAACCGAGGTCAATTCTTAGTTTTCATCATTAGGGGCATTAACACAATTGGTCACTTTCTCTTCCTGGAAATACTTACTTTCTTCTGTGTCCCAAGAATATCATACTTTCCAGGTTTTCTTCCTCCCTCATTGGTTGTTCCCTCTCAAGCTCCTTTGCTGAATCTTTCTCTTTTCCCCACTCTTTATTATTTTATTTATTTGTTTATTTTTAAGTAAACTCTGTCCCTAACGCCAGGCTTGAACTCACTGCTATGAGCCACGTATAGGAGCCATCGTAGAGAGGTAGGGAAAGAGATTAAAAGGCATCTTTTCCTGGAACGTTTTGGAAAATTGAACTTTTATTTTCTTTTTGGCCCTCAGAAGAAAATACACAGATTATACTGTTATCCCAGATTATAAGGTTTGGGCTAGCAAATGTCTCACCAAATGATAGGGGTAGTTGTCATATGTAAAACTGTAATCTAAGAACCTCTCCATAATTCTATCAGCCAAAGAGCAGTAGCACTTGATGGCATACTGGACTGTCTTGGACTTTCTCTGGCTTGGTTATCTGAGGTATTTTATTACCAGCCTGTTTTTGTGAAGCTGTGATTCGCTGTCTCCAGGATTGATTTAGCCAATTTGGCTGGTTGGACAGGCATCTTCTCCATGTCTTTCCACTTCCTGTTTTCTTCTGCCAAAACCTACACTCTCTCAAAGAGGACTACCTTCCCAGACATAGCTATATTTTATAAGTCCTTGTCTCTCTAAAAGTCTAATATTCTAGCATGAACCTAAAAGATGATGTTAGAGTATTATGAAATGTTATTGTGTCAAAACTCTGGAGCTAGGTGTGACCAGGAAAGATTTTCAGGGTATGAATTAGAATAAAATTTCAGTGATTTTAGAATCAAAACAGACCTTGATTCAAATTCTTTTTTCTTCACCTGCATAATAGGTAATCTCACAGTTGTTTTGAGGATTGACTGGGCTAATATATGTAAAAATAGACATAGCCAACCACTTAGACACATGATAAATGGTAGGTGTTTGCTGATAGTGGTGATAGTACATTATTATGGTGATATATTTTATTGCTGAACGTAGCAATAGCTATAGTAAGAAGGAACTACACAGTTAAAAGAACTAGATTAGGGTTGGTAGAGCTCAGTTGGTGGAGCATGCAACTCTTGATCTCAGGATTGTAAGTTATCTCAGGGTTGTATGTTTGAGCCCCACAGTGGGTATAGAGATTAATCTTCCTTTCACAGATGGCTCGTCACCAGCCATGGACAAGGGTGGAGTACACCTGCAGCAGTTGAATAGTGAAACTTCTGCACATGGCACACATTTAGTAGTGACTGCCGTGTCTGTTACACCAAATCAGTCCAGTACTTCTGAGAAAGAATTAGCACTGTTGCAGGATGTTGAAAGTGAGAAGGAGAACAACACTGTGGTTGTTTAAGTTGATCCTGTAGAAATAGCAGATGAGAGCACTTGGATTAAGGAGCCGGTTGATAATGGGAGTTTGCCCATGACCGATTTTTTGAGTGGGATTGCCTTCAGTATTAAAAACTCTCATATATGCATGTCACCTCCTGCAGAAAGCAGTGTCATTCCTTGTGAAAGCAGTAACTTTCAGATGGATGGAGGCTATAACACAGAATTGTGGAAGCAATATTATGGATATGGTTGAAGCAGATAGTGATGCACAAACCTTGGAAGTTGAGAATAAATCTCAGGTTTTTAATACAAAGGGAGACCATGTGATGTAGAGGTGTTGAATGAAAGCAGCAAACCCTCCTCAAGGCAGCAGTCTGTAGAATACCTCTCAGAACCAAAGACCATCACTCAGTGGCTCCTCACATAATCTTTATGCACAGGATCAATAATGTGATCGTGATTAAAAAAAAAAAAGTACTGGATTAGATGGTGGTAATTGATGATTTCTCACTCTGACAACCATTGTGCTTTATTATAGAGTAGGGAACAATCAGTTTCTTGACTATCCAATTTAAAGTTATGTTGGTCTTAATTTATTTTTAATTTTTTTAAGTTTATTAATATTTTTTAGTAATCTCTACACCCAATGTGGGGCTTGAACTCATAACCCCAAGATCAAGAGTTGCATGCTCTTCTGACTGATCCAGCCAGATGCCCCTGTTTGCCATACATCTAATATGAGGACAAATGGGTAATTATATCTTTGAAGCTGTATGTAATTTGTATAGTTAAAAATGTTGAAGGAAATCATGGTGAGAAGAAGATCCAACTCTAAACATCTCTCTCCACACAGTCCAGGGGAGGAATACTCCAGGGCCAGGCCAGCATTGGAGAAAAAGGGAGAAGAGAAGTTTGGGTTACATAAGAAGTGGGTAACCTCCTGAGGTACTTAGGAAACAGATATACATTTGAAAGTGAGAAAATTCACATTAAGAAGCCAAGGAGGGTCACCTGGCTGGCTCAGTTGGTAGAGAATGCAACTCTTGATGTTGGAGTTGTTTGAGCCCCACTCTGGGTATAGAGATTACTTAAAAATAAAATCTTAGGGATGCCTGGGTGGCTCAGTCAGTTAAGTGTCTGCCTTTTGCCCAGGTCATGATCTGAGGGTCCTGGGATTGAGCCCTGTATCGGGCTCCCTGCTCTGCGGGGAGTCTGCTTTTCACCTGGTCCTACCCCACTCGTGTTCTCTCTCTGTATCAAATAATTAAATAAAATCTTTAAAAAAATAAACAAGCTAGGAGTCACAGCACTATGTAGTTGCTAGGTAGATAGTAAATTCCTGGAGAAAAAAGGACAATGAAGAAGAAGAAAATACAGTTTTTCAGGGTATCTGGGGGAGGGGGTATCTGGGTGGCTCAGTCAGTTAAGTGCTTGCCTTTGGCTCAGGTCATGATCCCAGGAGCCTTCTTCTCCCTCTCCCTCTGCAGCTCCCCCTGCTTGTGCTCACACACTCTCTCTCAAATAAATAAAATCTTAAAAAATAAAAAAATGGATCTGTGGGAGAAGCTCACCTATGACACTGAAGGAGGTGCAGCTCTAAAACCTAGTCCTCAGTCTACCAGACTGTGAAGATATGATTCCCAACTACAAGAAAAAATATTTGGAAGAAATACATCAAATGTATTAGCCCTTTCCTTAATTGGTAGGATTACGGGTAATTAATGTTCTTTTAAAATTTTTTGTAGTCATCTCCATATTTTACAATAAGTATGTATTATTATTATAATAAAAATTTCATTTAAAAATATTTCAACAAGTCTGCATTTAAAACCTATCACCCATCCAGGGGGAGCTATTGTGTTAATGGTATCTATTACTTCATAAGCACTCACTCATATGTCTGGGGACTGTGCAAACAGCTTCATAAGTATTTTGTAATTTAGTCCTCACACTAATCCCATGAAGTATATACTGTTATTCCCTTTTGGCAATGAAGGCACTGGGGTACAGAGATCAAGTAACTTATTTGAGGTCATGTAGTTAATAGGTAGCAACACCAGGATTTGAATCCAGGAAGTTTCACTGGAGAGATTCCTGCATATATTTCCACTGTGTACAGTGCTTTGGTCTCTATACATATTGAGACAACTGGCAGCTCCCTGCTTTGGGTCTGCTTTTAGGTATGCCACACACAGCATCTGTTTGGTGGCTTCTAGCCTATTTTAACTTCAAAAGTCTTCAGATGCTCTGAGAATATATTTGTTTTTCTTAAGAATTCTTATGAAAGAAAGTGAGTAGTTCATTAGGAAGACAAACTGGAGAATTGAATTCAAATAAGAGTTTGTATTTGTTTTTGAGCCAACTATCTGAAACATGCTACAAAATGATTTTTTATGCTATTAATGTAGCTTTTGTTTTTTTATTTTTTAAATTCTTAAACATTTTTTAAAAGATTTATTTTATTTAAGAGAGAGAGAGTACACGGAGAGAGGGGCAGAGGGAGAGGGAGAGAGAGAATCCCAAGCGGACTCCCCGCAGGGGATGGAGCCTGACATGGGGCTCAGTCCCAGGATCCCAAGCTCATGACCTGAGCCAAAATCAAGAGCCAGACACTTTACTGACTGAGCCACTGAGGCGCCCCATAGCTTTTGCTTTGTTAAAAATTAATTAATTAATTTTTTAAAGTTTATTTATTTTTAGTAATCTCTACACCCAACCTGGGGCTTGATCCAGAGATCAAGGGTTGCATGCTCCACCTACTGAGTCAGGTAGGTGCCCCTGTAGCTTTTGCTTTTTAAGCCACTAGTTTTCTAGCTCCTGTGACTGTTTTTGGGAATAATTGCAAAGAAGCAGGAAATGTGAATGACCATTTTTTCTTCAGTTAGTGCAACCACTGTAGGAAAGAGGCTTATTGGAAAGTAGATCAAGAGTGTAGTTTTTTTTTGGTTTTGGTTTTGGTTCTTAAGTGAGCTCTATACCCAATGTGGGGCTTGGACACACAGCCCAGAGATCAAGAATCACATGTTCTACTGACTGAACCGGCCAGGTGCCACATGAGGGTAGTTTTGATGTAGAATATCCTTCTGTGATTCTCTAGCAGAGAGTTTTTCGGTTTGGAAGAGACCGGATAAAGTCCAGGCCAGTGGTTGATCTGAATATCCTTGAGTCCCTTCTTCATTTCCCTCCCATCGTCTTCCCCTGTTCTATGATCCTAGTAACAAGGAACTCACAGTTTCCAGAGGCAGCCCTTCTCTTTTAGGACTGCTGTTGGTAGTTTTTCCTGATGTTGAGTAGAAATTAGTCTTCTGGTAGCTTATTTGTCCTACAAATGATTGAAAGAGCAATTTTAATAGATCTGAAACAAGTTTCAGTCTATTTTTGTTATGTGTGATGGCAGAAGTGAACCCTTGATATGCGCTGTATCATTATGGATTTATTAAATTACTGTTCTTTATACAATACTTTTGTTTTTCACAGAGCTTTCTGTATAGTATATTGTATTTTGTCTTATCCTGTCATCTGAGAGGGGGCTGGGAGAATTCACACACACACACACACACACCTCCAATCCTTACAAGGTAGATGTTATTATTTCCATTTTACAGATCGGGAAGCCGAAGTTAAATAACTTCAGAATCACCCAACTAGGCATTTAGATCTCAGAGGTTCCAAAGGATTAATGCTTGGACTTTGTTTTTTTTTTTTTTTTTTTTAAAGATTTTATTTATTTATTTGACAGAGATAGATACAGCCAGCGAGAGAGGGAACACAAGCAGGGGGAGTGGGAGAGGAAGAAGCAGGCTCATAACGGAGGAGCCTGATGTGGGACTCGATCCCAGAACGCTGGGATCACGCCCTGAGCTGAAGGCAGACGCTTAACCGATGTGCTACCCAGGCGCCCCTAATGCTTGGACTTTGAATCCTTTGATTCTTCACTGTAATATGCTGATTGTCCGATCAAATGGAGTATTTTGTGGTAGTAAGAAGGTAAGAGACCTCCAAAACTCCACCTGGTTTTGGAGTTGGAATCAGTCTTACAGTCTCTTGGTTTTGTTTCTACTTGCTTGTGTAGTCAACTGGATATTATTGGCTTGAAAGTATAAATTTGGCTCATTTTCCCCCTAAAGTACTTATAGACAGAGGTGCCTGTTTGATCCTTTGATTTAAAAAGAACCTGTTAGTATTTTTAGGATCATATGGATGACAAACTGCTCCAAAATTGGATTCTGCCTCTATTTTGAGATGGTTCTGCTCTAGGATTTCCAGTTTGATTGCTTTTAAGATGTAGTATAAAACCCAGTTCTTTCCATAAGCCTGGCCAATTCTGATGGAACCCGGTGCTGAGACAAGAGAATATAGTCATTTCCCCAGAGGATTAGGGAGCGTATGTACGTACATGGATACCTAGCACCATCTTCAAATGGACAGGATTTTTGCTAGATATTTTAACAATAAAGTCAAATATAATTGATGGATGAGATCAGGAATAATAGTCAAAACCAAAGGCTTTCGTTTTCCAAAACACTCAAAACTCCAAACTCCCCAGAGATGGTTTAAGTGTACATCAAAGCCCAAATCTTCTATCCCTAACAGGACAATCACAGAAATCAATCGCAGTTCTCTGAATTCTCTTTTTGCTCAGGCTCACCTGCCCACACTTCAGAACTTTCTGAATTCTCAGACTTTACACTGATGGCAGACTCCAGCTCCACTCATCCAAAGCTTTCCATTTTGGTCAGTTTAAATTCCTAAAGAGGCAACTGCCATCAGAAGGCTAGGTATTATGAGCTCACGCAGGGCTGTGGGGGAGGGGTGAGCTGGCCTGTGGGGACTCCCCTGCCTAGGAGCTGGTCACTCCACTTCAAACAAATCTACATCACACTGAGCGTTTCCACCCCTTTTTCTGTGTCAATGATCCCCATTTGTCCCTAGTGCCTGGGGTTACAGGTCCTGGTGAGCCTTTCTCATGTTATCTTCCTTTTGTTTTTAGGCTGAATTCTGCCTTAACTACAATTATCATTTATTCTGTACCTTTTAGTTTGGTGGTGAATGCTGAGGTTTTGCTAGCCTTTCAGTTGCTGTCATTTACACCCTATCTAAAGAACAGGGGCTGAAACATCAATTCCTTGATCTGTCTCTGGCTGGCTGAGAAAAAATCTTAAAAAAAAAAAAAAAAAAAAATCTTAGTGTTGGAGAGGGTTTCTGAGTCCAAATTTCTCTTTGAATTTTCTTAGGTGACAGGAAAGAGTGGGAAAAAAAAAAAAAACACAAAAAAACAGCTCTTCCTGTGTTTCTGAGTCTCTCATCTCTTAATCCTTTTTTGAGGATCTCTCTGTCTTCAGAAAAACACACTTTTTAGAGGTTCATAGACCTTCCGATATCCATGAATGTACCGTCTCCAAATTAGGAACCCTGCCTGCTCTAGTGTCCTTCTGGAGTCATAGGGATTCTGATCTAGTATGAAGGAATAAATGGTGAATGTGGCTCTTAGAAAGCAAGAGACTGATCTCTCAATTTTTTGTAATTTCCATAAGCACTTTTAGCCTCCTGTGTTTGAAATTCTGGGAGCACTTTGCACTATGGCATGGAAGGACATATTAATTCCCAAGTTGTTATCATATTTCCTTAGAACTTTTAACATCAACGCTATTATTTCATGTCCTTTTTAGGGGAAATGAAGCTCTGAAATTCCCCATTTATTGCATGTGGCAGCAAAGTGACCTCTACTGGACTTCCCTGGTAGTTTCCAGGAAATTATGGAATAAGGAGCTGGTAGAGGAATAGGCCCTTGAAATTCGATCAGCTATTCAGCTGCCTAGTGCCCTGAGTTCAGTGTATGGTAAGCTTCAATGCCACGGCTGGGACAGGTGAAGAAGGTACTTATAGATGAAGCAAGATTTATCATTGGTAAAAGTGGCTGCAAGAGTTCTCTGGAACTAACATTTCTGTAGAGAAGGACTGAGGATCAGATTATGAACAATGAATGAGGACAAACCCACTGGATTGATTTTAGAAAAAAAAGTTGTCTGTTTGAAATAATAAACAGTGAGAATGATATGAAGTCATAATAGACCTTTAGACAAAGTTAGGAAGTGTTCCACATTTTATGTTCTGTTTTTTTTTTTTTTTAAGATATATTTATTCAGCACCATGATCGGACTATTACATTTAGCAATTGGCAGCATGGGTGTAAAACATCCAAAAACCAAAAAATTACATTAAAACCCTTTCTTGAAGTGCTTTACACCTACCATGGAACAGAAACTAAAATAACCTGTTATATAATTAATCACAAATAGTCCTCAAGTTTTTTGACCATACACATGAGTATTGTCTAAAACATGTCTTCTTTGTAGCAGCTAGGCCCTGCCACCACTGTGCTCGGCTGAGTTCACAAATCTGCTGTAGCCTGTAGCTTTCCTGTCACTTCTCTGGCTCTCCTCCTGCTAAGCTTTGTTTCCTGGCAGTAATTAAAACCTTCCGACACTGCCATAGCTACTACTGCTGCTGGAACCACCGTAGCCACCTTGGCTTCATGGTTTAGCAAAGTATTGGCCTCCACTACCATAGGGGCCAGAGGTTCAGCCTCCAAAATTTTCTCCTTTCATGGGTCCAAAATTTGAAGATTGATTATTGTAATTTCCAAAATCATTATAGCATCCGCCACCTCCAGAGTTGCTTCCATCATTACCAGATCCGTTATACCCATCCCCACTGCCACCATAACCACCACCACCTCAACTGCCACTAAAGCCCCCTCCCCCACTGAAGTTTCCTCCATGACCAAAGCTGTCATTCCCACCAAAACCACCTCCACGGCCACCACCAAAGTTTCCAGAACGACTTCGACCTCTTTGGCTGGATAAAGCACTAGCCATCCCTTGCTTAGATAGGACTCTCCTTACTTCAAAATTGTGGCCATCAACAGTGTTGTATTTCTGAATGACAATCTCATCTGCAGAGTCATGGTCATCAAAGGTTACAAAAGCAAAGCCTTTCTTGTTGCCACGCCTCGGTAAGTCATGATGTCAGTCACTTCGGTTTTCCCCTGCTTTTCAAAATAATCTCTTAGATGATGTTCTTCAGTGTCTTCTTTAATGCCACTGACAAAAATCTTTTTCACAGCCAAGTGGGCACCATGTCTTTGAGAATCTTTTCTTGAGACAGCCCTCTTTGGTTCTGTAACTCGTTCATCCACCTTGTGCGGCTTCGCATTCATGGCTGCATCCACCTCCCCTACAGTGACATACGTGACAAACCCAAAGCCTCTGGAGCGCTTGGTGTCTGGATTTCTCATTACCACATAGTATGAGAGCATTCCCCATTGTTCAGAATGGCTCCTCAGACTCTCACTGGTTGTTTTAAAGCTCGAACCTCCAATGAAGAAATTCCCCAGCTGTTCAGACTCTTTGGGAGACTCTGACTTAGACATGACCACGGTAGGAGATGAGACTTTAATGATGGGCTTACTCACCGGTGACCATGGACAGAAAGCTTTATGTTCTGTTTTGAGTCCTGGGAGTTTTTCGTTGGGAGGAAGAAAAGGAAGTGAACATTTTACAAGTTCTAACTTGGGGCTAAACAGTCTCTCAGTCTCTTGGTCGCTGTCTCTCTGTTTCTGTCTCTCCCACTCTCACCCTGTACCTTTTATCTAGCCCTACTCAACAACCAAAAAAGGGGCAAGTTCCATGTACAGTCATTGTCCAGGGCCTAACCTGGCTCCTTTACTGGCCCTAGTTCATGCTTACTGCCCACTGGACCTGCGCTGATCTTGGTTACCTGGCTTGCTACTCAGAACTCTTCAAGAACATTTATTTGGACTTACCTCTCAGCAAGTACCCACTTTTTTTTTTTTTTTTTTTTTTTTTTAGTAAGCACCCCCTCTTGGATGTGTCAGGGAGGATACCCTGCCCCAACTCTATCCACGAAGACCCAAACCATGGCAGCAGCTGTTTCGCTCTTACACTAGGAAATAACTGATTTGGATATTTGGTTTGGGCCTTTTGTCTAATAATAATCCTTCCTGCCCTTGCCCCTTTTAACCTGGTACTTAGTCTTGTACCTGTAAGCCTGTTTCTCAAGTCACTACCCCCTGGCTTTTCCCATATTTAATGCCTAGGTCTCATCTAACTCTGTAGGACTCAGGCTTCCTTAGTTAGGCCTGACCTTTGTGGGACACTGTTATGATGGGATTTATATCATGCCCTCAGGATAAAGTGATTATAGATTAATAATGAGAATGTTTTCTCAAAGGAATAGGGAATCTCAGTATCTAATACTCTTGATTAGCATTTAAAGATTCTGTTAAACCAAATTCTATCATAAGTTTAAATTTGAATGCCTTTTTCTAAAGTTTAGGTCAAGAATACAGAGATAGATAATACACAGAAAATTTGAAAAATCTAAATAATGATTAGAAAAAACAAGTTATGTGTGAATTTTTTTTTCAAAGATTTTATTTACTTATTTGACAGAGAAAGAGAGAGAACACAAGCAAGGGAAGCAGCAGGCACAGGGAGAGGGAGAAGCAGGCTCCCCGCTGATCAGGGAGCTCAATGTGGGGCTCAATCCCAGGACCCTGAGATGATGACCCTAGCTGAAGGAGGCAGACACCAAACTGACCAAGCCACCCAGGCACCCTATGGGTGAATTTCTGGTTGTGCTAAATTATTATAACCATTTGCCTGCCTGCAGAATTATCAACTCATTTCTTATCTTTCTAGCTGCGGCAAAGCCCTTCCAAAGAACCATGTTTACATCTGTGGCCATTCATGATCTTAACAATAAGATTTAATGCTTCTTTTTAGTAAATAACAGCTCATATGGCACTTATAACATGTATGGGCTATAAAGCTGCAATCCAAGAGGAATTCAGAGGTTAGTGGGTATGCATAGTTTAATGAAGGATGGCACTTGACAAAATACTTCAAGTTCAGCTGGTGGTAGAAGAAAGCCATCTGAGAATTAAGTTCAACAGGAGTATAAAAACTGGGTTAGTTAAGGTTTGCCATGATTGGCTGAATCTAAAGTATAGGATTCCATGTTTTTCTAGCATGAAAAAAATTATTTTTTTAATAAAGATTTTTATTTATTTGAGAGAGAGGGAGAGAGAGAGAGAGAGAAAGCACGAGCAGGGGGAGGGGCAGTCTCCCTGCCAGGGAGCCTGATGTGGGGCTCAAGCCCAGGATCATGATCTGAGTGAAGGCAGAGGCTTAACTGACTGAACCACCCAGGCGCCCCGAAAGAAATTATTTTTAAAGTAGTAAATAAATCTACCTATAAAGTGAACTGAGACTATTTTTTTTTTGAGTGGCAAGATGATTTCTAATTTCTCACCAAAAATAGAGAAAAGGGGACCTGCTGGCTCAGTTGGTGGAGCATGGGACTTGAGCTCGGGGTTGTGAGGTCAAGCCCCACGATGGGCGTAGAGCTTACATTAAAAAAAAAAAAAAGGTAAAAGTAAAAAAAATGAAGAAAAGATCTTAAGAGTGGAAAAGCAATATTTACCTCCTTATGTTGAAGATTTGAAACACTTTTTACTTTTCCCATAGAAGCACTTATGTTAGTGCATTTTGCCATCAGGGGGTGCTCTGGGATAATACTTTTCAGCAAAACAGCTATCTTTTTTTTCTCTGCCACCTGAAAAAAAGCAAACATTTACATTTGTTAATTCTATTTTGTATCCAGATTCACTAACCCTCAAAAAGTGTCAGTTTAAATTAAAAAGGTGAAAAGAATATTGAAAACTGTTTAAAATGTAAATAGCCAGTGTCTGGTTCCTAAGGAAAAGATAAACATTGGAAGATATTTTTTTGTAGACTTCTGTTTCCTTTTTGAAGGGATTCGAATCACAATAAACCAAAGCTGCACCTGAATTTTGCTGGGTTGGAAAATGAAAACCATATCTCAGGGATTAGCATTTGCTCTTTTACTTTAGTTCTTTTTTGTAGCATTACTTTCACCGTGTCTTTGGCCAATGCTATAAGGATATATTATAGTTGAAATTGCTTTCTTTCCAAGATGTGTCAGTGTTTCTGTAATTAACTTATTCTTAAGGCAGGAGGTTAGGAACCAAGAATTCCACAATAGTGTCACTGCCACCCCTGCCACATTTATTGATCAGTTCTTAGGTTCTATTCTTGCCTCCCTAAGGTTGGCAAGGTGGGGGTTGAGGCAGTGGAGAGGAAACTCAATTCTGTTTTCATGGACTGGAAGGGAGAATGAGAGACAATCATAGTAGCTATGCCAAGCACAGAATGCTAACTAGTCAAGGTCACCAACAGGACATTGAGAGAGATGGCTACAACATCTGGTGGTCAGAACAGAAGGTCCTCACTGTTTTGGTCTAAATAACTCATAGGGTTCTATTGCAAGTGTCTGTTGATGTTGGCTCCTTCCTGCCTGGGTGGCAAATGGCCTTATATATAGCAGGAAGATAGAAATGTTACATCTTTGATAATGAAAGATTATATAGCCCCTAAACTCATCTCCTTAGGCAAAAATAGGTAAGTCTTCTTTGGTCATCTTTATGATCATTTAACTCTCTATGCAAAAGGGAAATTTAGTTGAGGATTTATATAATACAGCTTGGGAGATTTTGTTTGAGAATAATGTCTAGACATCAGTTTTTAGTGTACTCTGCATGCACTGCATTAATTTGAAAAAACAAAGATATATTCCTATCAATATCTATATTTTAAAAATTCATTTTCCTTAAATATGTTTTAGGTTCTACTTCCTTAGTTGGTTACCTTTTCGGCTTTTCTTTCTAGAGGTGATACAGAGAAAAGAGGAAAAGAAAGAGTTCCAGGTAAAGAAAAACGTACATAAACTTTCCCTCCCACTTAATTTTGATATTTAAAATTATATTTTTCTTGTTATTTCTACTCATAGAAAAAATAACCCAAACCTTTCTTAGACTCTTGATTATAATAGAACATCCTAAGGAAAAGATTTTCTTTAGGAGTCTAGTGTTAGAAACCATAGGAGATTATCAAGTGGCCAAGAACTAAAACAGAAAGAAAGAAAATGTTCTCTAAGATTTGTTTTTGTTTTTTGTTTTTCTTGTGGCCTTCTCATCTATAAATTTAAAAGTTTTAAAATTTAAAGTAAGCCAAAAACTTACTGATATGGCTGATGGTTGTCTCATATTTTATGAGCTGATCGAACATCTGAAGGGGGATGTGCAGTCACTAGACTGGCTTCTGACCTGCACACACATTTTTTTTTCATTAATCCTTTGCGCAGAACAGATGCTCTGGGTGCAGTTTTAGGCCAGAAGAATGTCCAAAATATGTGGGTGTGAATTTGGCCAAAGGGTTAGTTGAATGTGGAACACAGATACCAGCCTGGAAACAGGTCACATTTTAATGAAAAATGCACATTCAGCATGGCATTGTGCTTTTCAAAGAGGTGATTCCCAGCCATGGAGAGCACAAGGGAGAAACAGGCATTCATGTGGAACTGCTTTAAAACAGAATTCTTGTGTATCCTGGCTGGTGGGGCTGGGCTCACTAGTACCCCTTGGGAAATGAGATAATGGAATTTTGCTAGGCATAATTGAGTTTTTCTGAGCATCAGTCATAATTCTTCAAAAAGGAAAAGAAACTTCTGCAATCAAATAAAGGAAAGACTTCATAATTATAACTGGCAATGCTAGAAAAAAATCTTTCAGAGAGGGGAAAAGGTGTTGTCCAATTCATATACTGAGAATTTGACTAAGCAAAAAAACAGAATTTTCCTTGGTTCACCAAAAGAAAAGAAAGGAATAGTGAAGAAAACAAAGTGACCCCAAAAATCTTTTTTTTTTATAATGATTTTTTATTATATTATGTTAGTCACCATACAGTACATCCCCGGTTTCCGTTGTAAGGCTCGATGATTCCTTAGTTGTGTATAACACCCAGTGCACCATGCAATACGTGCCCTCCTTACTACCCATCACTGGCCTATCCCATTCCCCCACCCCCCTCCCCTCTGTACCCCAAAAATCTTTAGCTTTACATGTTAAAGAGTGAAATATAGAACTCACTTAGTGATTTTATTTCCTCTCAAGAAATGTGTGTGTGTGTACACGTGTATTTTAAACAATTTGAAATAATCTGTGAGTACATAAGTAACATAATTGAGATTATTAAGAATCATAGCAATATAGAAATATTAGACTCAATCACTTTTTTTTTATTTTAATGTTTTTTTATTATATTATGTTAGTCACCATACAGTACATCCCTGGTTTAGACTCAATCACTTTTAAAAGGGGAACAAAATGCTTTTTGGTAGTGTTAACAAATAGACATTTAGTTTTATGTCATTATTATGATTAGTTGTGGATGGCATACAAAAGCAGCAGTGGAAAGTGCCTTCTAAAAAAGCAAATACATTAATGGAGGTATTATATTTGAAATAAAGAAGGTGATGGTTTATTTTACCTTCTGCTGGTCAGTTAGGACGATGAGGGGATATGAAATTAGAAGAACATCAAGGAAGAATGAAAGGATCTTTGTGTTGTTTAGTCTGAAGAAGGCAAGACTAGAAAAATCAAGGGGAGGAAGAAGAAGGTTGCTACTTCTGGATGGGTCCTCCAAGTTGAATTTTGTTCAGTGAATGGAATGAAAGAGGGATCAAATTTTGATGAGTACCACCACTCTTGGTACCAGTTGCCATGCTGTTCCCTCCCCACTTGGGCGCCTTACTTTTCATGATAACCTTTCTCTCCAAGGGTGGACCTTTAGGCTCCCTTCTGACTGAGAGGCTGTCCTAAAAAAAGTTTAAAAAATTGTCAAAAGACAATACAAAAAGAAAAGACAAGACACAGAATGGAAGAAGATTTTTGCAACCTATAACACCAGTCAAATACATACTAGTATCCAGAATAAAGAAATTCTTTGAAAAAAAGACTACCCTATATAAAAAAGGGCAAAACAAGTGAAGGGCATTTCACTGTTTCATAATAAGGGATATCTAAATCGTTGATAAAATATATGAAAAAAGTATTTAACTTCATTTCTAATCAGGGCTATGAAGATTAGTGGGATACCTTTTTATACTGACCAGATTTTTGAAAATTAGAAAAATTTGGGGTTGGTCAGGTTAAGAGGCAATAGTAGCTCTCATACACTTCTAGTAGCAGTCTAAGTTGGCACAACCACTTTGGAAATTAGTTTTCATTATCAAGTAAAGTTGAGACACTCATATCCAATGACATAATTCCACTCCTGGGAATATACTTTGTGCTTTTGTCTATCAGAGTTCATGTTTAACAGTGCTTATAATAATAGCACTGTTCATAATAGCCCCCAAATGGAAACATCATAAATACCATTAACTGTACAATGGATGAAGAAATTGAAGTATACTTGTACAATGGAAAATTATGCAGAAATTAAAATGAACAAAATGCAACAATATGGAGCAAAAGAGAGTACATACAATATAATTCCATTTCTATAGAGTTCAAAAATAGGCAAAACTAAATTCTTTTATTTAAGGATACACACATGGGTGGTAAAACTAAAGGAAAGCAAAGACATGATCATGATAAAAGTTAAGATAACGATTAGCTCCTGAGGGATGGGAGAATAAAAAGAGGTCCACTCTCCAGAGTTAGCAAGTATTGATATCTAGAAGGAACAAGATATAGAAAGTTCAGGGGCGCCTGGGTGGCTCAGTTGTTAGGCATCTGCCTTTGGCTCAGGGCGTGATCCTGGAGTTCTGGGATCGAGCCCCACGTCAGGCTCTTCTGCTGGGAGCCTGCTTCTTTCTCCCACTCCTCCTGCTTGTGTTCCCTCTCTCACTGGCTGTCACTCTCTCTGTCAAATGAATAAATAAAATCTTTAAAAAAAAAGATATAGAAAGTTCATGAGTTAAAAACAAAGTGTGTCTAAGAGGAGAGCTATCTAGAGATAACTCTAAGAGGCATTCTCTAGAGTTATCAGATAGATATTTTGAAGTGTTTTAGAAAATAAGTTAATATACAAGCCTAAGTCAGTATGGATTTATATTTCTGATTCATTTATTACCTGAAATGTTATGAGAGTAGACTCTTGGTAAAATTGTAAAATAGGCAAAAAAATGTTTTGACTCAGTGGTCCAAGTCTTCTCTTTTGATTTTATCTCTTTGCCCAAATCCCATGTTTCATTTCTAAATTGTTTAACAAAGATGGTAGCTGCTCTCTTGGCTTAAGGGATTAACTCTCCCAAGAATTTGTATTTTAAGAGATTTTTTAAAAAAGACTGAAAAGCTTTAAAGACTCTAAATAAAATCTCAGATGATGGAATTAAAGTTATTTTCACAAGGTGGTTCACTTGTGAGGTTTTGTGAGTAACAAGCAGCCTCTGCTTGTAGATGATCCACTGAAGAAGAGACCCCCTTTTAGCTTGAAAATTTGTTTCTTTGGAAACTGACAAAGACGTAAAGTACTTTGCCTGAAGTTTTTCCTATGTGATTCAGAGGTAAAATCTATCAAGTCAGTGACCTGTAATTAGAGATACGCATTTTAGCTGTCCATGTATGAGAGGACAATTCTTGGCTTAGACAAATGAAATATAACCAGTCACTAACGTATGGAACTTAGGAGTCCTTCATAAAAGAAACTGGAAAAAAATTGTACTCTTGGCTGGAATGGAATGAATTTCTTTGACTTAGAAGGTATAAATTGTTAAGATCACTAGTTCAGCAAAGTTAGAAAAGATATATTATTATGTGGAAATAAAAGAATTAGTTATTCATTGAATTTGAAGGGTGGTCTTTAAATAACACTAAGATTGGACCATCTCTTGGGATAGAAACAATCATCAGAAAATACTGAATAACTAACTGATCTACTTGGTAGTTTGTGGAAGCAGCCAACAGAAGACTTTTAAGTAACTTGGACTATATTTTGACTATTGAATACCCAAAATTCATTTGGAGACAATAACTGCTAAGCCAACTCAAAACTGTGGACAAAAATAATTGCTCCTATATTGATTTAAGTATCAGTGTAACAATATCAAGTGATAAAATATGTAGATACCACACACATTCTCTTGAGAGAGTTTCATTAGTTACTTTTCTGAGTGGTTGGGGATATTTGTAATAGATTTCAAAATGGTTCTTTGAGCTTCCTGATGTATCTTTGTTCTAGGGTAGCCAATCTAGTTGTCACAGTTAGTCCCTTATTTTCTGTTTCTATTATCTAATTTTTATGGAAATGTAACAAGTATATAGGATATATATATTCATTCATACTCTGGAACATTTTAAAAGAAAAAAATTGGAGGCAGGCTGAAAACTGACTACAATGGGATAGTTGTATTACGGTACAAGGATAAAATGGAATACTATCCAGCTGTTAAAATGAATGAGCTGGATTTATAGTACAGATATAAAAGTGTCCTTACTCCTACTACATTATCTTCTCTTTCCCAGCCCGTGCCTCGTGGGGAGTTCCCTATAATCAGTAGACAGAGGAAGAAAAATCATAGGCCTTGTTTAAAGGTAGTTCTGTGCAATATGTAGGCACCACTTGAAAATGAACAGCTATCGTACTACAGCCCCATTCTGGGACATGAAGGACAGTGATGAAGGCAAATTCTCTCAGTGGGCAAAATGTTAAGCAGTAAGCCTGGTTGTTCATTTTGCTTCGAAGTAAAAACAGCCAGATTAGTGATTATGTACTAATTCATGGGTTGTGGTTTGGCTGGCTAGTAAGAGACTTGGAAGGAATGTGATTGGAAAATTGGTAACAAAGAGATTTGGGGAAAAGGTATGTTGCTTGTACCTTGCTGATTGGGTGAAAAATGTGAAGATATTTGTGTCTCATGTGAGTGTTCACCAAAGTATGTCCTTAGTAGAGGAGGACTTTAATAACCAAATGGATAGGATGACCTATTCTGTGGATTCCAGTCAGCCTCTCTCCCAAGCCACCCCTGTCATTGCCCAATGGGCTCACGAACAAAGTGGCCATGGTGGCAGGGATAGAGGTTATTCATGGGCTCAATGACATGGACTTCTACTCACCATGGCTGACCTGGCTAGGGCCACTGCACTGCTGAGTGCTTAGCCTGCTAGAAGTAGAGATTCCCCCAGTGTGGCATCATTCCTTGGGGTGATCAACCACCTACCTGCTAGCAGGTTGATTACAATGGACCACTTCCATCATAGAAGGGGCAACATTTTGTTCTTACTGGAACAGGCACCCTGGATATGGATTTGCCTTCCCTGAGTGTAATCCTTCAGCCAAAAGTACCATCCATAGACTTATAGAATGCCTTGTCTATTACCATGGTATTTCACACAATATTGCTTCTGATCAAGGAACTTGCTTCACAGAAAATGAAGTGTGACAGTGGGCCCAGGCTCATGGAATTCACTGGTCTTACTATGTTCCTCACCATCCTGAGACAGCTGGCTTTCATGGAATGCTGGAATGGCCTTTTGAAGACCCAATTACAGCTAGGTGGTAAGATCTTTCAGGGCTAGGACAAGATTCTCTGGGAAGTTCTGTATGCTCTGTATGTTCTGCTGTTCTCCCATAGCCAGGATTCATGGGTCCAGGAATCAGGGGGTTGAACTGAGAGCGGCACCATTCACTGTTACCCCTAGTGAAATTTTTTTTCCTGTCCTTATGGCCTCATGTACTCCTGGCCTAGAGTTTTTGGTTTCAAATGGAAGAATGTCTTTACCAGGAGACACGACAATTATTCCACTGAATTGGAAGTTAAGACTGCCACGTGGCCACTTTGGATTTCCCATGCCTCTAAACAGGCAAAGAAAGGAGTTAACTGTGCTGGCTAGGATGATTGATCCTGATTACCAAGGGGAAATTGGACCGCTACTTCACAATGAAAGGGAGGAAAGGTTTTTTTTTTTTTTTTTTTTTTTTTTTTAAGTAATCACTACACCCAACATGGGGCTTGATCTCACAACCCCGAAATCAAGAGTTGCATGCTCTACCGGCTGAGCCAGCCAGGCAGCCCTGGCTGTCTCTTATTATTACCATGCAGTTAAAGTTGATGGAAAACTACAACAACCCAATTCAAGCAGAACCATAAATGACCTAGACCCTTTAGGAATGAAAGTTTAAATTACCCCACCTGGTAAGACCCTTTAGGAATGAAGGTTTAAGTTACCCCTCCTCAACTGAGGTACTTGCTGAGGCCAAAGGGAATACAGAATAGAGAGTGGAAGAATAGTTTTAAATACTAGCTATGACCACGTGATCAGTAATAATGAGGTCTATAATTATCATGAGTATTTTTTTCTTTATTTTGTTATGTTAATTTGTGTGTGTGTATAGCAAGTGTCTTTGTTTTCTTCCCTTTCTTATCCTCATATCATATAAAATGTTTTGACTTTATATCATAGTACTTAAGTTATATGATATCAAGAAGAGTGAACATCACCCAAGAACTTTTGCATCTTCTTCTGGGGGAAGGGTTAATGTTTTTTCAGTTGTACAAAGGTTAGTTGTATCATGTTAGGTGGAAGTATTACCATGTCGTTATGGACTGAATGTTTGTTTCCTCCCCAAATTCATATGTTGAAACCCTGACCCTCTAATGTATTAGGAGATCAGGCCTTTGGGAGGTAGTTAAGATTAGATGAGGTCATGAGGGTGAAGCCCTCATGAATGGCATTAGTGCCCTTACAAAAGTCATAAGAGAGCTTCCTTCTCCTCTCTGCTCTCTGTCATGTGAGGATACAAGACTCAGCAGTCTGGGATGCCTGCCCTCAGTCACTAAGAGCATATGACCCTTGATCTTGGGCTTATGAGTTCAAGTCCCACATTGGGTGTAGAGAGCTTACTTAAAAAAAAAAAAAATTCAGCAACCAGAAGAGGGTTCTCACTAGAACTCAATCATGCAGGCACCTTGTTCTCAGATTTCCAAACTTCAGAACTATGAGAAATAAATTTCTGTTGTTTATAACCCAGTCTATGGTACTTTGGTATAGTACCCTGAACTAAGACACTTGTTATTTTTAAGAAAACATTTTTAAAAATGTTTAAAGTAAGCTCTACCCCTAACATGGGGCTTGAACTCACGAACCCGAGATCAAGAGTCACATGCTCTATCAACTGAGCCAGCCAGGTGCTCCTAAGGCACTTGTTATCTTTATTTAGATATTATGTATGGTGTAGAATGTGCCAAGTTGACAAGAGATGGTCTTGTGATGATTTAATTTTATGTATCAACTTGGCTAGTCTGTGGTACCCAGATGTTTGGTGAAACACCAATCTAGATGTTTCTGTGAAGGTATTTTTTAGATGTGATTAACATTTAAATCAGTAGTTTGAGTAAAGCAGATTACCTTCCATAATGTAGGTTGCTGAGCAATGCATACCATAAATTCCACTTTTATTAAAAATTCATATTCAAACATATTAAATACTCATGGAAAAATGTCTGGAAATAATGCACACGAAACCAGCAGTGATTACCTCTGGGAAATGGGACAAGGATTGAGGTGAGGAAAGAATGTATGTTTCCTTTTTAATTTTATAAAATTTCTGTAAATAAAATTTTCCCAATCAGAATATATTACTTACCTTTGTCCTTGATTCCAGAAGAAGATTGTACTTTTCTTTATTTTGATTTTATTTTGGCTAAAGGATCAGTTATCACCTTCAGTCTGACAAGTTTTGTTTCCCAATATTCACCTACATGTATGCTCAAACTAGCTCTGTGCTCTGTGTGTCAGAGCATAGCTATCCCATGGCCATCTTCCCTCCAACTTTGAGGCTATTGAGGTATGCAGAATAAGACTAAGAATAATATAACTTGAGATTCCATATTTTATAATAAGTAAATTTAGTAAGATATTTTATTAAAGATAGAAGATATTTTGCGTGAGCAAAGGTAACCTTTTTTTATTCGTAGTGTACTTGCAGTGTTGTAAGTTGGGTTTCCCAGGCCACAGACTCTGAGACAGAGCTGAGCATGAAGGATGTTTATTAAGCAGAGCCCTTGGGATCAAAACTTGTCAAAACATGGGGAAGGAAGCAGAGGGCTAAGTCCAGCTGTGATACGCACCAACCACAATCTCAGCTGACCCCACAAAGAGCTCTGAAGCTAGACTGGCCCTTCAGGGTTGTCCTAAGTTGGCCCTAGATGGCCAAGTCTTTATACTCCTGCAGCAGCCAGTCATTGGACATGGGCCACCCTGGAAGGGGCGTGGTTTCCGGCAAAGCTGCTCTCTGCTTCTCAGACAGTCCTGGAAGGGGCTGGTTAACAGCTGATGGCTGATTGAGGCAGTTTCTGAAAGGTGTTAACGCAGGGTGGGTCTGTCTGCCAACAGTTCTCTTAGCAGCTAGAGCAACAAGTCTTTCAGTGATGAGGGATCCTGGTGGCACATCATAATGTCTGTCTCATTCACCCTTCTTACTCTGGGGATCAACTTCTTCTTTTTTTTTTTTTTAAAGATTTTATTTATTCACTTGACAGAGATAGAAACAGCCAGTGAGAGAGGGAACACAAGCAGGGGGAGTGAGAGAGGAAGAAGCAGGCTTCCAGCGGAGGAGCCTGATGTGGGGCTCGATCCCAGAACTCCAGGATCAGGCCCTGAGCCAAAGGCAGATGCTTAAAGACTGAGCCACCCAGGTGCCCTGTGGGGATCAACTTCTTAAAACTGTTCGTGTGTCTTTTTTTTTTTAGTATATAATATGAATCAGTACGATAATTCAATGTGATAATTCATGTGGTGCTTATTAAGTGTTGTCATTATTGTCATTATTAATACCATTATTGATATTATTATTCTCACCTAATTGGCAGAGAGAGATCTTGAAAAAACACAGTATTATTTTCTAAGTTTCCTTTTTATTAAGCATGGAATAGAGCTGGTAGAAGTGGAAAAGAATATTATTGTGACATTTCTGTTGTGCCTGCATTATATCAAGTTGATCCTGAAAAAGTTTCAAAGTTTAGGTTGTCTTCCTGTGATATGAGTGCTAGTCCCTTTTCACATGATAAAGGGAATTTTATTCTTCCCTTTTGCTTTTAAAGATAAAAATCACTGTCATTCGATGATTCCTAAGGAACTCTCTTTCCTGGTTTATTAAGGGAAAAGCCAGGCCCAGATTTTAAATTCATTCCCTTGCTAAATGTAATCCCATCATAAGTCATAACAATAAGTGAAAAGCTGGCTTCTGCTCTAGAAAAAAATAGTCATATGAGACTATTGTTTTAATGCTGTTGACATTTGGTTTTGTACATTTGACTGCTGTGCTAGTAAAAAATATCTGTTAATGGAAAAAAAATACAAGCTAACACTTACTAAACACTCTTAAGTATTTTACCTGTGTTAGCTCACTTAGTATTATATCAGTGAGATAGATATATCAATGAGATAGATACTGTTACTGTTTCTCTTTCATAGATAGTGAAATTGAGGTTCAGAGCGGGTACGTTAAGTGGCAGAGCAGGAATTAGAATCCAGGGTAATTGGACTAGAAGATTCGTACTTCTGGCCATTCCACTTTACTGACATGAAGGACTGATTTGAGTCCATTTCTCTCAATTAATCAGTCATATATTGAAAACATACTGTGAGCCCAGCACAGCCCAGCCTGGGGAGAATAAAAAATTATAAAAGCCTTCTCTGCGTGTTTACAATCTAGCGGAGGGGTTTCAAAATAAGGGGAGTGTTTCCTAGACCGTAATTATTCATTTACCATTTTTCTTTGTTGTCATGTGTGCCACATGAAGTATTACTTCCCTTGCTCTGAACTCTCTTACCTCCTGAACTTGTACACTCAAATCTCTCCAGGGCATTAAAAAAAAAATTAAAAAAAAAAAAAAAAGCTTAAAAAAGACTCAAAGAGGGGTGCCTGGATGGCTCAGTCAGTTAAGCGCCTGCCTTCAGCTCAGGTCATGATCATGGGGCTCTCTGCTCAGCTGGGAGCCTGCTTCTCCCTCTCCCTGCCACTCCCCCTGCTTGTACTCTCTCTCTCTCTGTGTCAAATAAATAAATGAAATCTTAAAAATAAAATAAAATAAAAAAAAAAGACTCAAAGATAGTCTTCCCTATATCTTTTATACCTTCTTGAAAGATGATTCAGTACTTTGGTCACTACAATAAGAAACTGAAGAAAAAGAAGCTGAAGAATGTTATTTTATTTCACTATTGCACATGATCCTAGGTAATTCAATATCTCTTCCATTGTTTCATTATTTTAGTCTTCTTAACAATCACAGTTGAGAATAATTATTTGGTATGATGAACTTATTCCAAGTTGATGAAATAGCAAAATATTTCAAGATACAAGAAAAATAAGATCACTAAGAGCCCATAATTTATCTTTTTTTTTAATTTTAGATTTTATTCATTTATTTGAGAGAGAGCATGCAGGAGAGTTAGAGTGAGAGTGAGCACAAGGGGCAGAGGGAGAGGGAGAGGGAGAAACAGGCTCCTTGCTGACCAGGGAGCTCAACTCGGGGGCTTGATCCCAGGACCCTTCAGGATCATGAACTGAGCCGAAGGCAGACGCTCATCCGACTGAGCCACCCAGGAGCCCCTATCTTTGATTTTCAAAGGGTCCAATGGATCCATATGGCAATTGCAAAATAGAAATGAGTTTTAGCCTATTAAAAAAAATAAAATGTCTCTTTGTTTTTTTGAAGACCCCTAAGATAAAAGTCAATCTTCAAGGAAGACCTCTATGAAAAATCGATCCTTACAAATAGTTAAAACAGCTCAAAAAAGAAAACCAATAACCAAAAATGAGTCCAGTGGACACTGACATTATATCAAGAGTTAAATTTTATAACAATTTTGTGAGATAGATACTATTATTATCCCCATTTTACAGATCAAGAAACTTAGTGTTTATATTGTTAAAAACTTGCAGCGAGGGGCGCCTGGATGGCTCTTTCGGTTAAGTGTCTGGCTTCGGCTCAGGTCATGATTCCAGGGTCCTGGGATCTAGTCCCACATCAGCATCCCTGCTTATCTGCTTCTCCCTCTCCCTCTGCCTGCCCTCCCCTTGCTTGTACGCTCTCTCTCTCTCACTCTCTCTCTCTCTCTGTGTCAAATAAATAAAATCTAGAAAGAAAGAAAGAAAGAAAGAAAGAAAGAAAGAAAGGGAAAGGAAAGAAAGAAAGAAAGAAAAAAAAAGAAAGAAAGAAAGAAAGAAAGAAAGGGAAAGAAAGAAAAAAAGAAAGAAACTTGCAGTGAATCCAACTCTGGAGCCTGTGCTCATAATCATGATTTTATCTCTCCAAGTCAATGGTACTCTTATTTTATTTTATTTTATTTTACTTCTAAAAAAATATTTAATTATTTCAAAGATTTTATTTTTATTTATTTGACAGAGAGAGAGAGGGAGAGCACAAGCAGGAGGAGTGGCAGGGAGAGGGAGAAGGAGGCTCGACATGGGGCTCAGTCCTAGGACCCTGAGATCATGACCTGAGCTGAGGGTAGATGCTTAACCAACTAAGCCACCCAGGCACTCCTATTTACTTATTTTAGAGAGCAAGCGAGCGAGTGTGGGGAGAGGGAGAGGGAGAAAGAGAAACCTTAGCAGACTTTGTGTTGAGCATGGGGCTCCACAGAGGGCTTGATCCCACAACCCTGAGACCCTCAGATCTTGAGACCATGACCCGAGCTAAAACCAAGAGTCTAATGGTTAACCAATTGGGCCACCCAGGGGCCCAGTGAGCCTCCTATTTTAATCTCTCATATCATCCTGTAGTTTTTCTTTAAAAACTATATATATATATCTTCTTACTATAAGGATAAAAGCATGTTTGTTTTGCTGATCCCAGTATGTCATTCCATGTAGGGTAGTGTCTGACAGAAAGGCAATGCACAGTAAATGTTAACTGAGTTGAATAAATGAACAATTACTTAATCATTGTGCTTAGTATCCAATCAACTAGCATGGGCAAAGTTATCTAAACACTTTCTATATTGAGCACATATTCTGTTGTAGACTCTGGGAGATCAAGACGTAATCCCTACCTGCAAGGAACTTGCAGTGTAGATGGGATGTAGGGCAGGGAACAAGGACAGGGGCATAAAAGGGTTATGCAGATGAAAAGGTATAGACGGTGATCTATAGAGAACTTCACTATTCCCTGGGAACTTCACAACTTCATAGGAGAGGGTCATCATGGAGGGTTCCTTTTTACCAGGGCAGAAAAAACTTTTCCATATATTTAACTGTAGCCTCTGTTAAGGAGGTTTAGAGAGAAATTTTTATTTCTCATTTTTCTAATCCATCATCTATTCTGGGAAATTCTTTCAACCTAAATCTTATATGATCAATTTAAATAGACATCTTTTTCTGTTCTTGGAGCATAGGGATTGGTGGTTGATACACTGCTTTGAGAATCATTGAGAGTCATTATCACGTCACTCTCCAGTCTTCTTTTCTCCAGGCTATATAACTAAATTTTTAAAAAGTCTTCATCATAAATTTTATTTTCCTATCTTCCAGTCCTAATTACTGCTCCCCTCTGACTTATCTCTAAAAAATTCAGGTTTCTTTTAAGTTGTGAAGATGAGATTTGACCATGGTCCTTATAATAGAATCATTATTTTACTATTTATACCTATTTTCCTTTGTCTTTTTCTCTTCTTTTTCTTTTTTCTTTATTGGCTATACAAAACAATTCTCTCTCTCTCTTTTTTCCCTAAGCTTTAATTTTACAGGCTTATTAGCACCAAGTTTTCCTCTAATAGTAGCATAAAGCTAACTTTGTACAAGTCACATCTCCTCTGTGGTAAACTGAACCATGCCTCCTATATTCGCGCACCAGTGTGGTATTCTGTTGGATCTGGGCTGGCCACACTTTAACCAATAGAACTTACAGGAAATGACACTGTGCCTGTTCCAGGCTTAAGCCTTAAGAAGACCTAGCTTTCTGGGGAAAGCCAGCTGCTGTGTAATATGTTTACCCTGAGACTGCCATCTGTGAGCAGTTGTCTTCCACATGGCTTCGCCATGAGCCCAACCTAGCCACATGGAGAGGCCATGGGGAGGAGAACCAGACTCTGGCCAACAGCCCCAGCTGATCCTCTAACGGACAGCTACACCAACTTGCCTGCCTGTGAGTAAGGCCATCTTGCAAGTAGATTCTCTACTCATAGTTGTACCAACCCAGCTGACATCATGTGAAGCAGTGACAAACCTTTCCCAACTCACAGAATTGTGAGCAAATAAACATTTTAAGCCACTATTTTTGGGGGGCAGTTTGTTAAATAGCAAGAGACAATTGAAACATCCTCTCGGGGCGAGACCCCTTTTTTGTTTGTTTTTAAATCTGTGAATTAGTTGAACAAGATACTCTCTACACACTATAAACTCTCTGTGAGAGTGTGGTATACTTTGTTCCACTGCTGCTCAACTTCTGTTTACAGTCCTATGCTGCTCCTATAGATTCTTATTTGATGTTAATTTGTGACTGGTCTTGTTGAATTTTTTTTCTTAGATCCAAATCTCTAAATTGCCAGAATCATTGGAAATACTTACTTTGTCCTCCAGTGCGCTAACACTGCTCTCAGCTTGGTGGCATGTCATTTGATGAGCTTGCCTTCTACTTCATCATTTCCCTCAGCAATCTCACAGCTGCATTCTCACAGCTGGACTGGCTGATTCACTATCTTTTTTTGGCCCTCAGAAAATCCTACTGGCATAGTGTCTAGGATTCAGGAACTTGCCTTTTCCACTGTTTTGCTGTTTCTGGCTCAAGCATACCCTAAATGGGTCACTTTTCTAAGATATCGCATGCCCATTCCTATGAATTTCTCATGAATAATATGTGCTCTTAGAAAGCTAATAAGAAAAATACTTCTCTTTTTTTGGTGGAGTCTTGGCTCAGAATATTTCTGAAGCAATCACCATCAATTAATTATGTCTCAAGACTTCTGTGATAGGGATATGAAACCAGTAATTTTTTTACACATCACGTTGAATTCATGTCTCAGAATATTACAGCACATTTGCTCTCCTTGGGCTGAATTCATTCCAGAAAGAACATGTTTCTTAGTAAATATCGTCCAGTGATTTTTGAAGAATATTTAAGCTTGGAGAATATTAAAGTAATTGATTCTCAGCATTTTAAAAACGACTTTCAATTTTAGCCACTGCTGGCCATCTGTTTATTCACTTCAGAAAGAGTTCCAAACATAGCCTAGAGTCATCATGAGTAATCTTAACAGACTCACTGGAGCATATGCTATAACCCCAGTCTTCCCAGGGTTTCAAAGTGCTTTAGAAAAGAACTGCATGCCATATTAGGGCCCATTTATCCTATCTCATACATGATATATGCAGGATAAGAGCTAAACATGTTAACTGAGATAACAGCAAAGTAGAAGAGTTCGTCTATGCAGCAGGTAGCCTGTAAGGTTAGTGCAACACAAATAAATTCCCATGATGCAAGGTTACTAGTTCTAGGACAGAAGGCCACTGTTTCCCCTGCCCACCAACCTTCTCAACCTGGGAAGAACACTAATTGTCACAGGCCCCTATATACGGGCCTAAAAACTTTCTGGGACAGTATGATTTACCTGATGTTATGCTTTCCTACTGTACTGGACATTAAACGTCTTTTTTTTTTTTTTTTTTTAATCCAGCATCTCTTCTTTACAGGAACTACTTCTTCTCTACTTCCTGTGATTCTGATGGGCCTCATTCATTTGACCATAGTTGGATGATGGAAGAGAGGATTCCTTCTGCAGAAGTTGCTAGATTAGGATATAGCATAGAACCACACACAGAAATTTTCTCAAACTTTATGGGGGCTGTCTTACATTAGGAGAAAACCAACAAATAGGAGTAGGGTGGGGACACAGAGAAAATAAAAGTTGCCAATATTGGTGTGGCCTCAGGATACAGCTGTATTTGAACTTTTCAGACAAGCTACTCATCTGATCTTTTGCTTAAATTAAACTCATTTAAATTGTGTTTGTCTCATTTGCAATCAAGAGTCATAATTAATAGCAACTCATTCTTTAAGGAAAATGTATGCAACCATAAAAATAGCTTTCTTATCCAGCAATCCCACTTCTGGATATATCCCCAAAAGAAATGAAACCATTATCTTGAAGAGATGTCTATACTCCTATGTTCACTGCAGCATTATTCACAATAGCCAATGTATGGAAACAACATCAGTGTCCATCAGCAAATGAATGGATCAAGAAAGTTATATACACATATTTATACACACACACACACACACACACACACAGAGGAATATTATTCAGCCTTAAAAAGAAGGAAATCCTGTCATTTACAACAATGTAGATGAACCTGGGGGTACTATGCTAAGTGAAATAAGTCAGAAAAAGATAAATACTGCCTGGTATCACTTACATGTAAATGTAAGTAACACAGTAGAATGATGGTTACTAGAGGCTAGAGGTGGGAGAAAAGAGGAAATACCGATCAAAGGGTACAAACTTTCAGTTATAAAATGAGTAAGTTCTGGAGACCTAATGTACAGTATGGTGATTTTAGCTAATAATAATGTTTTGTGTACTTGATATTTGTGGAGAGTAGATCTCAAGTGTTTTTAACACACACACACACACACACACACACACACACACCCCATAACTGTGGGTGGTAATGGATAAGTTAATTAGCATGATTGTGATAATCATTTCATATTCATAATGTATACTTAAAATGTCATGTACACTTAAACATACACAATTTTTATCAAAAAATGAATGAACGAATGAATGAATAAAATACAGACATAATTTAAACTGAAAATCACTTATCAAAGTTAACAGACAAAATTCAAGTCCAAAAAGTGGGAAAGGAAGTTGTAAAAGAAAGGAGGAGACAGTCTTAAACTTGGAAAATCTTGAAGGATTATTCTAGTTTTCTTTGAAAGGATAAAACGTAATTTCAAAGCTGGCAGCTAGAGATGCATTAAAAACAAGTTTACCGATCTGTGCTTAGGAGTGTCCTTTTCACTGCTCCTGACACATCCGTCAGAAAATAGCTCATGCTCAGTGCATTCATCATATCATCAACACATCTTAAAATCAATATCATCTATCCTATAGGCATGCCTAAGGAGGTACATTGGCTAGAGTTCCTTAATTCCATTTATTTCTCTGGGTCCTATGTTCCTAATATTTTAGGCTAAAGTGAAGCTACATCTATATTCCTTGGGCTAAAGCCTCCCTGTAGGTACTAATAAGTTTTTTTGAAAAAAGATTAGGATGGAGATTCTTATAAAACAAGGCTCTACCTGTCTGGCTTAAGGAAATCACTTCTAGCTCTGGTACTCTTGCCTTCTGAAAAATTATGAAATTATGTGAAAATTCTATTCTAAAATATTAACAGCTATCTATTACATTTCGAAAAAGAAAGCCCCTGGCAACAATTTTTCTTCTGTTTCAATGAGTTCTATATGCATATAATATGGGAATGAAATATATATACAATATTCCATGATTTCTTTCTTTCTTCCTTTCTTTCTTTCTTTCTTTCTTTCTTTCTTTCTTTCTTTCTTTCTTTCTTTCTTTCTTTCTTTCTTTCTTTCTTTTAGTAGGTTCCATGCCCAGTGTGGAGCCCAATGCAGAGCTTGAACTCATGACCTTGAGATCAAAACCTGAGCTGAGATCAAGAGTTGGAAGCCTGACCAGCTGAGCCACCCAGGTACCCCCATGATACCTGTCTTTCTATCACATTTTTAAAAATCCATTCAACTGTCAAAGGCCACTTTGGTTTCTATATCTTGGCTATTATGAGTAATGCTGCAATGAACATGGGAATGCAGATGTCTTTTCAGGATAGTGATTTTATTTCCTTTAGATATCTATACCCAGAAGTGGGATTGCTGGCTCTCACACAGTAGTTCTATTTTTCATATTTTGAAGAACCTCCAGATTGTTTTCCGTAATGGCGGCACCAATTTATATACCCACCAACAGTGCACAAGTGTTCTTTTTTCTCCATATCCTTGCCAACATTTGTTATCTTTTGACTTTTTGGTAATGGCCATTTTAACAGGTATGAGGTGATATCCCTTTGTGGTTTTGATTTGCATTTTCCTGATGACTAGTGATGTTGAGTATCTTTTCATATATCCGTTGGCCCTTTGTATGTCTTCTTTGGGAAAATGTCTATTCAGATATGTCTGTATTTTATATTTTAAGATACCTTAAACACATTCTGGAAATATAACAAATACATACATATGCACACAAGATAAGCTTGGAGACCTCTGAGAAAATAGGAGGAAATATTAATGGATACATGCATTGCATTTGAACTCTTATCCTATAAAAATCAACAGGCACATCAGAGAACCTAGTAAAAATGATCCTTTTGTAAGTATTTAGACTATATTAACCAAATATTATTGAACACTTGTGTGTAAGGAATCATGCCAAATATTGAGAACAAGAAGATGAAAACAATTTGAATCTTTGCCCTTAAGGAATCTAGTAAGGGAGATAGGCTTGATTTCCTAGACAAGCAGAACTAATACTTCTTCCATTAGGCTCACATTGCACCTATCTCTGTTATAGCACATATCAATTATTTATTTGGGGATACATGTCCTGTTTTAGAATAAAAATTCTACAATGGGCCAGCTGACTGTCTTACTCACTTTTATATTCTCAGTGCCTAATACTGTGTTTTGAGGAGTAAGCATTTAATAAAAACTTGATGTTTACGTGACTCATGGAATATGTAACTCAAACAGACCTTAAAAATGAGGAAGTGAGTTAGTTTATGTAAGAGGATGTCTAGTGTCAAGGTGGATCCAGTGGTTTCATTTGGTCATCAAAAAACAGAAGTTCTTCATACTGCTCTGTTCTATTTTATTTTTTTAAAGATTTATTTATTTATTTATTTGAGAGAGAGAGAGCACAAGTGCCAGCAGGAATGGAGGGGTAGGGGAAGGGCAGAGGGAGAGAGAATCTCAAGCAGACTTTAAGCTGAGTGCAGAACCTGACATGGGGCTTGATCTCAAGACCCTGAGATAATGACCTGAGCCAAAACCAAGAGTCAGACGCTTAACCTCCTGAGCCACCCATATGCCCCTGCTCTCTTCTATTTTAATCCTGAGGCAGTTTCCTCTTATGGTTGGAGGATGGCTGCTGGGGTGATGAGGCTGAATACTAAGTTGGTATGTAATGTAGGGGGTGAGGGTAGGACTCCTGATCTTCTTGGGAGAGATGAAAAGCTTTCCCCAGAGCATCTGGAAAACCTTTTCTCATCTCTCATTGATTAGAATTGGATCACATATTAATCCCCTTCATAAGAGGGATGGGGTTCACTTTCGACCAGGGTTTCTTAATTTTGGCACTATTGGCATTTTGCACTGAATAGTTGTTGTGAAGGGCTAGGCTATCCTGTGCATTGTAGGTTGTTTAGTGGCATCCCTGATTTTTTATCCAAGAGCACCCTCCTACCGGTTGTGACAATCAGAATGTCTCTAGACATTGTGAAATGTCCCCTGGGAGACAAAATCACCCTGACTGAAAACCATTGCTTTAGATAATTTAGGATTACTCCTGAAGCTGAGAGTGAATCAGGTTTGTGTAATGCTGGTGGGGATATATACTTGAATCAATCAGGGTTCTGTCAGGAAGGTAATGGATCTGGTGAGGTAGCTAGCAATGTCCACATGGTGTGTTGAACATAAAGGCTTCACAGGTTCAGTATGTAATTTAAAATTTTAGTTTTTCTCCATCTTACATGTCTTTAAAACAAATTTCTGCACAGTTCAATGAAATTAGAAGAGGAAAAATGAGCTTATGTTGAGGGATTGGTTCCTGTCTCTTAGCAGTTTCTTACAAAGTAAAACCGAATCAGGCCACTTTAAATTGGAAATTATAGAAACCCAATCCAAACTGCTTATTTTACAAAAAGTGGAATTCACTGGCTAATGATAATGATCATAGCCAAGTTTTATCAAGCATGTCCCCCTGTAACAGGAGTTGTTCAAATGCTTCTCAAATATTAACAGATCTAATTATCACAAAAATTCTATGAAATCTTTACTATTATTTCCAGAAGTGAACTAAGTCATAGGGAAATTAAGTAACTAGTAATCAGCCACTAAATGGTCACACTTTGTAAGTGCTCCTGGAGCTCAGAGGGAGAATTGATTAATTCTGACCTGGATATGAGATGATCCCATAGAGAAGGGGCATTTTTACTTTGCTTGGAGGGAAGGGTAAAATTTTTATATTAATGACATATCGTTGTATTGAAGGTGAGGGATAGAGAGGAGAAAATGTTCCCTTTCTCTGGGTAATGCTCATTTAGGGCTAGACTCTGGCAAAAATTCTCAGGATCCCAAAGGTAGAGTTCTACTCAATTTACAAGCCCCCAGCCATTTCCCCCACAGGTACACTCACAGCTCTGTTGTGGCTGGTTCAGGATGGATTCTGATATCAGCTGCGAAGTACTTGGAGCCAGCACTCTGACTTTCAGTTCTTCTTAGGAAGCTTTGCTCTCTAGACTAAACTCTTTCTACCTCTTCTATTGGGTCTCTTGCCCTCCTATAATTTGATCTCAATTGGAATTAGGGTCATCACATACAGCCTGCAGTTTGTGCACTATACAACTCCAGGGGCGTCACTCAGAGAAACCTTTTAAATGCCTGCAAGAAGCCATAAAACTATGATTTTATAACCCCTAATACAACCCCTGGAGCCTCCAAGCCCACACCAGTAGGGAACAGGCTGGGAAATTTTGGAATCTCCAAGAAGGACATAGTCTTCAATACTGACTTCATATGTGGCTACAGAGGATAATAGGCATGAAAGAACCTCCCAGATAGCAGAACCAGAGCTGATCAGATGGGCCAACCAAAGGACTTACTCTCTGTCAGGGCAGGGAATCTTTGTAGTTCCTGCTTATTAGGATTTGACTGTTGCTATAGACCAGTGACTACTATGTATTTCCTATTCTTCCCTCTTCTGACCTGGAGTTTTTATTGTGGTTATCATGTCTTTGCCACACCACTGCATATTGGATGTCTTAGTTTATGAGTCACGATTCCAAAAGGAACCACATCCAAACCTGACTTAGGACTGCCTAACACTTAGAGACCTTGGACTCCAAGATGGGGTGTGGTAACTGACTGGGACGTTGTATTGGTTCCCTTGGGAAGGAGGTGAATGTGTTCTTATGTATCAGAAGGGTATATATCAATACTTGGGCAGCCAGAGAATTGTCTTGTAGAAAACCCTACTAATTGGTCCCTGATATCCATTCTCTCAATCTTCCTTTTAGGAATAGAACCTCTAAATTTTAGTTGGGCACGTGGTTATCAAGCTAGAAACAACATTTTCCAGGTGTGCATAGATGGGCCATAGAACTATGTCCTGATCAGTGGTATGTGAAAGGAGATGATCTGTGCTCTCAGGGAGATACCTTCACTTCTCTTTTTACCCTTACACAAGCTGCAATGTGGTAGTAAATCATTTGACTGTGTGGTTAGGAGTTTCACTTAGTAAATTTTCTTTGCAGGGGTTGGCAAATTTTCTTAAAGGGCGTGGTAGGAAATACTTGACTTACATGGCTTGGAATCTCTGTCATAACTACTCAAATCTGCCATCATAGTTCAAAAGCAGCTACAAAAAAATACTTATACAATTGGGCATGGTTGTGTCCCAATAAAATTTTATTTACAACCAACTGTAATTTCTCTATCCCTGATCTAATAGAACAATAAGATAGGTGAAATCTAGGTCCCTGGATGACCTCATGGAAGAAAGCCACCCTACCTTCCTCCTCATCTACTGCTCAGACTTTCATGTGGAGAAACAAGTCTTCATTCTTATTTAAGTCACTGTTATGTTGGATTCTGTTAGGGTGTTCAAACAATATCTTAATGTAACTGTAGCTTACTGTAAGAATTCCCTAAATACTTATGATTATGATCCACTGGAAGCATTCTTACTTTATTTTAATCACAAATCTATTTCTAGAAAAAAAAGTGATGATTGGGAAAATAACTTTCTCAAAATCCCATGACAAGTCTGTGATGGTACAGGGAAATGCTCTCATTTCCCTTGATTCTGAAGATGTCAGTGAGAAGTGGCAACTAAAGATAAAGTTTCTTTGTTTTTATTTTTAACCTGAAATCATTATGGAAGTGGTTAGGAGATGTTAAGTGACCTCTGAGCCAGTTATTTACTAGTAAAGATTTAGTGAACAACATTTCATTAAACGCACGTTAGTTAGTTGCAGGTTCCTACCTGCAGTTCTGGTTAAACATAAATATCCTAAAGGCAGCATACTTGTAAAGGCAATTCCAGTATGTTGCATAATGTATTCACATTTTACTCATCATTTAAGGCATTGTATGTACTACTATCTAGTTCCTTAAGTACCTTTTTCTAAAATTCATAATCAGTATGAAATTGAGAATAGTGCAATACTTCCTTTCATGCTGCTGATAGCCCACTGTCTTCTGAAGAGCAAGAGAATCAAAACTAAGTAATTTGGTCATTTTGAAAAAGAAAATCACTGAACGAAGCAGGCAGTTGGAGGGGATGGTTTATAATAATTATTTTTGAGAAAGTTTGCATTAATTGATCATATAAAAAAGTAGATCTTCAAAGTACTCTTTCTCCGTTTTGCTTTCTCTCTTTAGTGAAGGGGTCTGTATGTACTCTCTTTATGTTCTTTGTAGTAAATACATTCATTCATTTGCTTAATTTCATCTTTTTAGCTTCACCGTTTTAAAAGTACAAAGTGATACATATATTGCCAGCTTGGAGTTTTGCAGTAGTAGGTGTGGTTGTATAGCAAATGTCATGTTTCTTATTTGTGTGTTATTTTCTAAACATATTCAAGGCAGCGCCCCCTGAGACAGCTGTGACAATAATGCCCCACCATGACAACAGAGGAGCAGTGCCAAAGCTCAGCAAAACAAAATTTACTTGGCAGGGGAAGAAGAATAGAGGCTTTTCATAGCCCTTTGGAAATGCTAATAAGGTCTCAACCTTGAATCATGTTTGCTTTTTATCTGGGAAACCCTTTCCAGTTATGATACCATCTGTATGAGTAGAAGGAAGAGATTCCAAGTTGGAAGTGTGTACAGTAGCAGATTTACGAGAAGGGCTAGTCCAAAATCCAGGTGTTTCCTTTTCACCTGGGAGAACAGTGCATTTGGGGACATTTTAAAGCCCACGGTCCACTTCTTTGGGTCCTTAAACTTAAGACAGTCTGGAGCTTGGCAGCTATCACCACCAGGGTTGGTGGTGTGTTAAAGTGCATGAAATACATTTGCAATGTGTAAACAGTTGACTCAGAGCTCAAATTTTGTTCTCATGAATAGCTCTTTTAAGTTTCCTTGCCCTTTTTGTCCATGTTGCATAGTTAGAAAAAAAAAATGTTATTATATGTGATAGCTCAATTTAAAGACCCACACTAAACCAACTAAGCTCAGCCTTCACTCTCACACCTTCCCTCCAATATCTGGCACCAATCTTTTAAATAACTTGTCAGAGGAATACTGTTTTGTGGGTGTATTAAAACTGCTTGTGGTGTTAAGTCCCAACAACACATGAAGGCTTAAAGCTGGGTTGCTGGGTGGAAGCTCTCCCCTCCCTTTCTCTGTCTCATCCTCATTGGAGTAATTAGATGGATGGTGCTTTTCTTCTGTGGTTTATCTGTGTTTTCAATGGCATAAATCCCATGAAGAGATGGGCCATTAAGAATTCCAAAAGTCAACACTTTAAAATATCTGTTTGAAAATGTCTATTTCTTCTTTGCTGTTTCTGAAAACTTAGAAACTTGAAGAGTCATATATAATAAGCTGTAACTGTCCTTTTGATAATTTTTAGAGTTACTGATTTATAGCCCAAAGAATTACATAAGCTGACACCGTTTAATATAAAGACAGATAATACAGGATCATGAGAAACCTGAGTTGTATCATTGCATTGCAAAGGCCACTTATTTGTTATGATTTGCTGTCTTAAAATGTATCTTTTCCTATAGAAGAAACAATATTATTAGCCCGTTCTTTTGAATGTTTACTGTTATTACTCTTTAGTACTGGATGTCAGAGAATCTTTTTCTCTTTATTATTTTCATGTATACTCTAATAATAAAATCAGATGGAATAAAAACAACATAGGAATATTATTTCTCTATGCAAATAAACATGGCTTAAATAAACATAATTTAGTAATATGAATAATAATATAAATATACACTGAGTAGTGTCTGTAATAAAATGTTGAAATTCCATTTATATGGATTTTCAAATTAAAGTGATTTAGGGACCAAAGCATACTTTCATAATAAAATCATTTTTCAGTGTTTCAACAAACCAAAATGTATGTGTGTATCTGTATATAAGTAAAAGAATGGTTATTGTAGAAAATGTGGAAAATTTTCACCTGAAATTTTATCAGAGATCATTACAAATTTTTTAAATATATCTTTCCAGTCTTTTTAAAGAAATGGACACAAGCATTTTCTCTTTTACAAAATTGATATCAAAGTCTGTATAAACTCAATACTGTTTACTATTTGCTTTTCTTCTCATCATATTTTCTACATTTAGTGATTTCTTAAAATATTATTTGGTAACATGATTTTAAAGCTTAATCAAATGAACATACCACAGTTTAATAAAATTACTACTGTTGGACATTTAGATTGGCCTCAATTTTTCCTTTTTATAGTAAGATCTAGCAGAATACCATTGAACATAAATTTTTAGATGTATCTTATTTCCTAGGCTAAATTCCTAAATCTAAGATTAATGAGTTCAAAGTTATAGTCACCTCAATTTTAATGGGTGAAATAATGAAAAAGTTGTTATTTTCAAGTCAGTAGTTTTTTTCAGGTTCTCTGTGTGAGAAATGAATTCTCTAACAGAACAGTTTTGTTTTTTTAAGATGGGAAAGATACTTGTGGCTTGTCCAACAAGTGAAACTTTATCAGTTTCATGTAATTGTGATTTTGTAAGCATTGTGAATATATTTGGGGAACAAATTGGCATGGAGTCCTCTCCTGCTGCCATGAACGCACCATTGCTCCATTCACAGCTATCCACTTGCAGCTATAGACCTGATATTATCACTCATGTCATTTGTGTAGGGGTTTAGAGTGTGGAGAAAGAGACAAAGACTAGTGACCAAAGATAGATTAGGAATTAATACCAAGTCAGGCAAGAAAGATGTAAGTAAAGGGTGATAATTGAGGTTGGTCTAGAGGGGGTCTGAGAAACAAAGTAGATACTTTAATCTATTTTAATGAATGTTAATCAGCTGGTTTAGTGAAAATCTCCTCTCGATATGCCAAAACACAGTGGCTTATGCAAACATTTGATAAACCATTCTCAAGTGTGGATAGAGTTTAGTGGACCCTGGAAAGAGATTGCATGGTTGTATTTTTCCTCAATCATTTATAATGTGCATGCACACACACACACACACACACACACACACGCATGCACACATATCCAAAAATGTAGCTCTGCGAATCAAATTAATTATTATTAGTTTGTTTGTTTGCTTTGTTTTTTGTTTTAAAGATTTTATTTATTTGTTTGACAGAGAGAGAGCACAAGAAGGGGGAAGAGGAGTGGGAGAAGCAGGCTCCCTGCTCAAGGGAGCCCCACATGGGGCTTGATCCCGGGATGCTGGGATCATTACCTGAACCAAAGGCAGACGCTTAACTGACTGAGCCATCCAGGTGCCCCAATCAAATTAATTATTAAAAACATTTATTTTAGGGGCGCCCGGGTGTCTCAGTTGGTTAAACGTCTGCCTTTGGCTCAGGTCATGATCCCAGGGTTCTGGGATCGAGCCCCACATGGGGCTCCCTGCTCAGTGGGGAGCCTGCTGCTGCTTTTCCCTCTGCCCCTCCCCCCACTCATACTCTCTCTTTCTTTTTCCTCTCTCTCTCTCTCTCTCTCTCACAACTAAATAAATAAAGTCTTAAAAGAAACCATTTGTTTTAGAACATTTTATTCTAATATTTTGAGCACAAATTTAACCCAAAGGTAGTGGACAAGAAATAATTAAAGGCATTCTGCATTGAGCCTAGCCAGATGGTCTAAAAGCTATTTTGTGCTTGCATTGCTACTTTGGGAAGAATGGAGAGCTTTCTTTTCTTTTCTTTTCTTTTTTTTTTAGGATTTTATTTATTTGACAGAGAGAGACACGGCGAGAGAGGGAACACAAGCGGGGGGGTGGGGGAGGGAGAAGCAGGTTTCCCCACTGAGCAGGGAGCCCGATGTGGGGCTTGATCCCAGGACTCTGGAATCATGACCTGAGCCGAAGGTAGATGCCTAACGACTGAGCCACCCAGGCGCCCCAATGGAGAGCTTTCTTTTAAGGGATAGAGGACCAGCCCACCCAGGCAAGTTGTCTGTTATTACCTAGGACAGTCTCCTTAGTGGGAAAAATCCCTTGGAAACCATTCTTTTCCATCTAAAAACCAAAGAGTAGGCATAAGTAATTTCTCCTCTCTAATTAAAACAGAGATCAGAAGGATAATTGAAATCTTATGAGTCAGAGTTTATCAGAGAGAGGAGATGATCAGGGAGGGAGAGGTTATAATATTAGGACCAGACAGATGTAATCACTGTTGTCACTGACCCTTGGTCCTCTGGCTGGGGCTTAGGTCTCTTAGTGCAGTGGCTTCCACATCTAAGCATCAGTCACAGCTGGGGTGTTCACATGTTCTATGTTGGAATTTAGGGGAATGGGGCTTGAGATTCTATCTTTTAAAAAATTTTTCAACTCAGGCAGGTTAGGAGCTGCTGTCTTGGAGCTTTATAACTTTTAAACTGTGAGATTGCTGGCTCTGGTCATCAGACTTAGTGATCACTGAGTTTCTCACAGTGATAGTCTCCAAAGTGGGGTGTCAGAAGAAAATATTAGAAATATTTATATCTTTATATTTTAAAAATCTCATTTAAAAATGTTCTACTTGTAGGCCGCTTGGGTGGCTCAGTTGGTTAGCGTCTGACTCTTGATCTCAGCTCGGGTCTTGATCTTAGGGTTGTGAGGCCCAGTGTGGAGCCTACTTAGAAAAAAAAGTTTCATGTTTTATGAAATACATAGTATATGAGTATAGATGAGTACATATTATATGATTTATAATTAAATACTTGTATGGTGGGACTTCTCAAAATGTTTTACTGATAAGGTTGAGCAGTCAAAATAAAATTTAGAAACCACTGCCTTAGAAGGCTGGGAAAATTAAAACTCAGCCTTAAGAGGCAGGCTATCCAAAAACAATGTTTGGTCTTCAGAAGCAGATATAACAGATAATACACTTCTAGAGTCACTGGTATTTTAGAAAATAACCAATCTAGACAGGACGAGGTTAAAATCCCAGGAAAAGGAGAAAATGGATAGGAATTGGGGTTCTGGCCACTGGTAGCTTGTGAGGCAGTATAATGTAGCCAAAAGAGAATAGGCTTAGGAGTCAGCAGATCTGACCTAAACTTTGAGTTCTGCCATGTTACAGCTGTGTGACCCCATCTCTCAGTCCATTCGTTTCCCCATCTATAAAACAGGGATAGAAATACTTAAGTGGCAGGAATGCCTTGAGGATTAAATGAGATTATGTATTTAACAGAGTTTAGCACATAGTAGGTGCACTATAAAATGATAGCTATTGTTATTAACAGTTATAATTGAGATTATACCATTTATTGAGGCAGTATAAGACAGCAGTTGATGGTTTGGGCTCTGAAGTTAATTTGCATAAGTTGGAATCCTGGCGTTGCCACCCATTAACTGTGTTATATTGGGCCAGCTGATGGCAATAATAATAATAATAATAATAATAATAATAATAATAATAGTAATACCTATTTTCTGGGGTTATTGTGAGGTTTTAAAGAGATTATATACGTAGAGCACATAGCTTGATGTCTGGCTAATAATATATGCTAAATCAATATTAGCTATCATTGTCATGGTCATCACCATCATCATCATCATCATCATCATCACCACCACCATGGTTGCACCAGGTTTTTTTTTAAGTGAGAAGGTACATGATAATTAAACAATTGTAACCATGTAGTTACAATTCTGTAATTAATAACTAAGTAAAATGACCAGTAAATCTGCTGGTATGGTTCATATAACAGTGATTCTTAGATGTTTGTATACACTAAAATGATCAGTGGGGCTTATGAAGAATATAGTTGAGACCCACTTTATTTTATTTTATTTTTTTAAAGATTTTATTTATTTATTTTACAGAGAGAGAGGCAGAGTGGCAGGCAGAAGGAGAGGGAGAAACAGACTCCCCGCTGAGCAGGGAGCCTGATGCAGGCCTCAATCCCAGGACCCTGAGATCATGACCTGAGCCGAAGGCAGATGCTTAACCAACTGAGCCACCCAGGAGCCCCTGAGTCCCATTTTAGAATTCCTGAATCAGAATTTTTACGATGGAGCCGAGGCAGCTGTAATAATCCACAGGATACATGAGGCATCCTGATACATATGAAAGTTTGAGAACCACTGATTATAGTGTTCTCCTCTCAACAGTTCTCCTCAATTACTTCAGTTTTCCTCAAATCCCAAGGAAATCATTCAGGTAGTATTAAATTAGAAATGCCTCTATGATCCAATTGACCATCTGATTATTACTTGTTGCCTAGCAAATTGTACTCTGGATTTAGACGATTAGGCCACTGGTTGGGAGTTTTAAAATGCTTGCCTTTCTTTGGAGGTTACGTTTTGCTTTTTGTTTTGGTAAACCACCATCTTACTTTACTGTTCAAGATAAATGAAAATATTCTTAATCAGGACTGAAAGAGAATTTAGGGACTAACTAATCTGATCTCCAAACTTTATTAAGAGGTTATACTTTACCCTATGTCTAATTAGTAGCAAAATCAGCCTTAAAATTCAGTTTCTTGATTTCTGGCTTTGTGATCATTTTGTTACAACATGCTGCTTCCAATATTTTGAGTTCCCAGGCATAGGAGTGGGGAAGCTGGCTGCAATCAGCGAGCCCAGGAGTGGGTCTTCTGCTTGGTGTTGCCATAAACCTGGAACCACTCCACGGTTGGGCGACCACTCTCTGAGCAGAGGCCCAGCAAGAGGTAAAGCCTCGCAGAGACTCCCCTCCCTCCCCCGGGAACAGTGGTGTGGGTGTGAGCTGCAGGAGTCTATAAAGTTTGGAGACTCAAAAGGGGCTTGCATGCTTGAGATAAAAATGCTTAGTCACAGGCTGGGTGAACACAGAGTGTGGATGGAAACCAGGGAGACAAGAGTGATTGACTTCTTTTCTGTAAGGGCTCATTGAAGAGTGGGGTGCATGAACTTTCAGCTCCAGGGCTGGAGATCAGGGCGCTGCTATTTTCATTTTCATCCCCCAAAGTGGAGCTGAAAGCCTTCAGGGAACAAAAGCCACGTAGAGCAATCCGGAGCCACATACAGTGAGCCCAGCCCCCTGGAAAGGGGGAAGTGGAGTACCTCCTGGGCAAAGACACCTGAGAATCAGTACTACAGGCCCCTCCCCTCAAAGATCAGCAGGGACATCTGGCTAATACCAAGTTTACTAATCGATCATACAGAACTGCAAAACTCCAGCGCCAGAGGAAACTAGAATACAGGATTTATGTTTTTTTCTCATGATTCTATAGTCTCTCAGTTAAATTTTTTTTCCTTTTCAACTAATTTCTCATTTTATCAACTCTTTTTTAAGTCTTTTTTAATTTTCATTTTTACATTTGCATTATATATATATATTTCATTTTTGGCTTCATTGTATTCAATTTTATTTTTGTATATGTGTAAGTTTTTCTTCACAATTTTGGGATCTAGTTTCTTCTAAAAAACAGACCAAAATACACGCAGGATCTAGTTTATTGTTCTGTTCTGCTCACCTGTTTGATTTTATTCTCTTTTTTTCTTTTTCTTTTTTTTTTTTTTCCTTTTTGGTTTCTGATCTCTTCTGATTTGTTTAGTGTATATTTTCCTGGGGTCATTGTTGCAATTTTTATATTTTGTTGTCTCTTTCATCTCTTCTCCTCTGGGCATAATGACAAGATGAAAGAACTCACCCCAAAAAAGAAAACAAGCAGCAGTACTCATTGCCAGGGACTTAACCAATATGAATACAAGTAAGATGTCAGAACTAGAATTCAGAATAATGATTATAAAGATACTAGCTGGGCTTGAAAAAAACACAGAAGACACTAGAGAATCCCTTTCTGGAGAAATAAAAGAACTAAAATCTAATCTGGTTGAAATAAAAAAAAAGGCTATTAATGAGATGCAATAAAAAATGGAGGCTGTAACTGCTAGGGTAAATGAGGCAGAAGAGAGAGTCAGTGATATAGAAGACAAAATGATGAAGAATAAAGAAACTGAGAAAAAGAGAGATAACTACTGGATCATGAGGGGAGAATCTGAGAGATAAGTGATATCATAAAGCAAAACAATATTAGAATAATTGGGGTCCCAGAGGAAGAAGCAAGAGAGAGAAAGGGGCAGAAGGTTTATTTGAACAAATTATAGCTGAGAACTTCCCTAATCTGGGGAAGGAAATAGGCATTCACATCCAGGAGGCACAGAGACACCCCCCCCCCCAATCAAAATCAATAAAAATAGGTCGACAAGAGGTCCTTAACCTACAAGGGTAGAAACATAAGGCTGGCAGCAGACCTGTCCACAGAGACCTGTCAGGCAAGAAAGGACTGGCATGATATATTCAGGGTGCTAAATGAGAAAAATACAGTCACCAAAAATACTTTATTCAACAAGAATGAAATTCAGAATAGAAGGAGAGGTAAAGAGCTTCCAGGACAAACAGAAACTAAAAGAATTTGTGTTCACTAAACCAGCCCTACAAGAAATATTAAAGGGGATCATTTAAGTGAAGAGAGAGCCCAAAAGTAACATAGACCAGAAAGGAACAGAGACAATATACAGAAACAGTGACTTCACAGGTAATACAATGGCCCTAAAGTCATATCTTTCAATAGTTACCCTAAATATAAATGGATTAAATGCTCCAATCAAAAGACACAGGGTATCAGATTGTATAAAAAAGTAAGACTCATCAATATGCTGTCTGCAAGACACTCATTTTAGACCTACAGACACCTCCAGATTGAAAGTGAGGGGGTGGAAAACCATTTATCATGCTAATGGACCTCAAAAGAAAACTGAAGTGGCAATCCTTATATCAGACAAATTAGATTTTAAACCAAAGGCTGTAATAAGAGATGAGGAAGGACACTATATCATAATTAAAGGGTCTATCCAACAAGAAGATCTAATGATTGTAAATATTTATGCCCCTAACATGAGAGCAGCCAATTATATAAACTAACAATTAATAACAAAATTAAAGAAACACTTCAATAATAATACAGTAATAGTAGGGGACTTTAACACCCCCCCTCACTGCAATGGACAGATTATCTAAGCAGATGATCAACAAGAAAATAAGGACTTTGAATGACACACTGGACCAGATGGACTTCACAGATATATTCAGAACATTCCATCCTAAAGCAACAGAATACACATTCTTCTCAAGTGCACATGGAACATTTTCCAGAATAGATCACATACTGGGTCACAAATCAGGTCTCAACTGATACCCAAAGATTGGGATCATTCCCTGCATAGTTTCAGACCACAATACTTTGAAACTGGAATTCAGTCACAAGAGGACATTTGCAAAGAACTCAAATATATGGAGGTTAAAGAGCATCCTACTAAAGAATGAATGGGTCAACCAGGAAATTAAAGAAGAGTTTTAAAAATTCATAGAAACAAATGAAAATGAAAACACAACTGTTCAAAACCTTTGGGATGCAGCAAAGGCAGTCCTAAGAGGGAAGTACATAGCAATACAAGCCTTTCTCAAGAAACTAGAAAAGTCTCAAATACACAAGCTATCCTTACATTAAAGGAGCTGGAGGAAGAATAGCAAATAGAGCCTAAACCAAGCAGGAGAAGAGAAATAATAAAGATTAGAGCAGAAATCAATGAAACAGAACCAAAAGAAAAGTAGAACAGACCAATGAAACTAGAAGCTGGTTCTTTTAAAGAATTAGTAAGATTGATAAACCCCTGGCCAGACTTAGCAAAAAGAAAAGAGAAAGGATCCAAATAAATAAAATCATAAATGAAAGAGGAGAGATCACGACCAACACCAAAGAAATACGAACAATTTTAAGATCATACTATGAGTATCTATATGCCAACAAAGTAGACAGTCTGGAAGAAATATATGCTTTCCTAGAAACATATAAACATCTGCAAATCAATCAATGTGATACACTACATTAATAAAAGAAAGGACAAGAACCATATGATCTTCTCAATAAATGCAGAAAAAACATTTAACGAAATACAGCATCCATTCTTGATTAAAACTCTTCACAGTGAAGGGATAGAGGGAACATACCTCAATATCATAAAAGCCATATATGAAAAGCCCACAGCAAATATCATTCTCAATGGCGAAAAACTGAGAGCTTTTCCCCTAAGGTCAGGAACACAGCAGGGATGTCCACTGTCACCACTGTTGTTCAACATAGTACTAGAAATCCTAGCCTCAGCAATCAGACAAAAAAAAAAAAAAAAGGCATCCTAATTGACAAAGAAGAAGTCAAACTCTCACTCTTTGCAGATGACTTGATACTCTTGTGTGAAAAACCCAGAAGACTCCACCCCAAAGTTGCTAGACCTCGTATAGGAATTCAGCAAAGTGGCAGGACAGAAAATCAGTGCACAGAGGGGTGCCTGGGTGGCTCAGTCATTAAGTGTCTGCCTTCAGCTCAGGGCGTGATCCCAGAATCCTGGGATCGAGCCCCGCATCGGGCTCCTCTGCTAGGAGCCTGCTTCTTCCTCTCCCACTCCCCCTGCTTGTGTTCCCTCTTTTGCTGGCCGTCTCTCTCTCTGTCAAATAAATAAATAAAATCTTAAAAAAAAAAAAAAAGAAAATCAATGCACAGAAGAGAGAGAAATTAAGGAATTGACCCCATTTATAATTACACCAAAAACCGTAAGATACCTAGGAATAAACCTAACCAAAGAAGCAAAAGAGAACTGACAGAATACTTAGGTAGAGTGGTAAAGTTTTGTTTTTCATATTTTGATCTTTATACTTCCTAGAGCTGATGTATGTGTGTGTGTGTGTGTGTGTGTGTGTGTGTGTGTACGCATGTGCCCACCTGTATGCATGGTGTATTTTTTCTAAATGTAAACTACTTATACATGTTCCCTGTGTTAAGAAATAGATCCTTTATAATGCATGTAGAGTTGTATCTTTGCACTGCCCTACCTTTTACATTTTAATGATTCTGAAATTGCCAACTGTCCTTCAGAGCTGTGCATCAAAACCATTTTTTACATAGTTACTTAATGGAAGCTCAAGCCATGCGTAGAAATTTTTATAATCTGATTGTCACTTTGGTTGAGTTCTTTGCATAATACTGTAAATATTTAAATTTAAATTTGGGTCTCTTATCGTCACTTAAAATAATTTCAAAAAGATTACATTTTGGGGCACCTGGGTGGTTCAGTCAGTTAAGCATCTGCTTTAGGCTCAGGTCATGATCCCAGGGTCCTGGGATTGAGCCCTGTGTCAGGCTCCCTGCTCAGTGGGGAGCCTTCTTCTCCCTCTGCCCCCTGATTGTGCTCTGTCTCTTTCTCTGTCAAGTAAATACATAAAATCTTTAAAAAAAAAAAAAGATTACACTTTCACATAGCAATGTAAAGTTACCGTGTATTTGAAGGGCATGAAAATAGATCTATAGGATATACATTTTTTTTCAGGGAACAAAAGTTTGTCATTCTAAGATTGATTTGCTGTCCATTTTTTCTTGGTTAGCAAAAACCACAGGGAGCCACCCACAAATACTTTGTTTCATTTTGTTAGTGATGTGGGCAAAAGAATTATGTCTCATGGGCCTGGCAATGCAATTAAAGGCAATGAAAATTGCTAAATATAGGAAAAATTGGTATGACTGATTCAGACATCATGGAAGACTCAGGCAGTAAATATGTCACAATTTTCTGGATAATATTCAAGGAAAGCTGTCTGACTTTCAGTCATATGCAATTCAACTAAGAAAATAAAAACAAATGTAGAGTGCAGAATACATCCTGGTATTCTTTATTTAATCTGCTTTGAAATTTTTCTGTTAATCCTAAAGGTGGTAAAGAGGATCAGCAAGTATGCCAAATCAAGATTGCTGATGCCACATATCATGCTGTCTGTAAAAAGTGATTTGGAGGTTTATGAATGAGAAAAGTCTTTAACTTTGATTGTAATACTGCATAATACAGTGTAATGTTATTTTATGGTAGGTATATGCTGTTTAGTAAAACATTTTTGTATACATTTAATATATATATTTTTAAACTGCATTGTATTAATGGTCTCTCTGACAATTGATGCCATTTTAGAATCAAAGAATTTGAAATCTTCTTTTCCAGGTATAGATCAAGATCCCTCTGTCTGCTACCTCGTGCTTTTTTCTTTGCGGAGAGCTGTTATATTCTACTTAAGCAAGATTCACTATATAGTCTGAGTTAGGACCAAGAGAACTACAGGAAAGAGGATATAGGCCTTATCTTTATCTTAGAACAGAGGAGAGACTATAAAAAGAACTGGACTGGACTTGGTGAAGCTGAGTTTGGACTGTTAATGCTTGAGCTGTGAGGTTATTTGGGAAAGGAATGGCCCACACTTTTGAAAATATATTGAAGTGATTATCCTTGAGACTCTCAGAGCAAGATTATACCTTTGTGAGTGGGGGGTAGTGGTTTCCATGATGACAATGGGAATTCCGTTGTCACTCATCTCAGAAGAGGCAGTTCCTGGGACTGGAAATAAGGCAGGACTTGGGTGAGACTTAGACTGAAGGCAAGGGAGAGAACTCTTCTCTTACTGGACTTTTTGGCATTTTGCTTGGGCTATGCTGCATGGATCTGCCAGTACACTACCCATGGTGGGGGTGAGTCAGGCTTGCCACATGAAGGCAGGTTGAAATCTAAGCATGGAGGTACCTTGAGGTTTCCTGAATGTTGGCTTCTTGTCCTGTAGGCTCTGGGAGAAGCCATATCTTATAGTAGTTGTAAATTACTTCCCATGCCAGTGATTCAAATATTGGTGTGCATATATCTCTTAGGGAGCTTTTATTGATGCAGATATCTGTGAAGTGGGGCCCTTAACTTTGTTTATAGCAAACACTGCAGACAATTCTAATGCATTTAGTTCACATTTTAGGAGATAAGCTTAGGCTCTCTTCCAGTGGACTACTTTTGAACCTTGGTTGAAGTCTCATTAGAGGTGGTAGTCTGCTGCGATGAAATACTGCAAGGCCCTGTTACATGCTTAAAAAGATGTGGCAAAGGGGAGGGTGATGCCTTATCCCCAAGTCCAGAGCAGTAGGAGTAGTGGTGGTGTTCAAGATAATGAAAGCCATGCTTAGTAGAATGGCTGTCTCATAAGGGACATCATGAGAGGCAGTGGACTTAGGCTCCTGAAGAGGTGGCAAGGTTGAGGTCTGCAAAGATTTATCAGGGGAAAAAAATAACAGGAAATAATTTTGGAGTCAAGGATCCACCTGGTTTAGGATAAAATGGCTTGAAAGTATAGAGTGTTTCCCAAAAGAAGAAAAGACCATCTTTTCCCTCCCTACTCCACACCCAGATGTTAAATAGCCAGTAAAGCCTGACTTCAGTTTCTCTTCGAGACATTGTGACACTGCTGCTCTTGGGAATCATTCCTATCAGCCAGGACTTCCCTGGCAGCTCCTAGTGGTGCTGCTGGTCTTGGGGACTTTCTCAGGTTTTAATGTTTGGTAACCAGCCCTGAGCCCCCTTCCCAAACCTCCTCAAGCAACACAGTGACTAGAAATGTCAGTCACCTCCGGAGAGTACTTGGGTCTCTACCAAAGCCCTGAATGGCCTCACCAGTTTGGGACTCCACTTGGCTTCCAAGAGATTCCTTTTTTAAGATTACACAAGAGGAGCAGGACTGTGGAGTCCTAATCAGTGTCCTGTGTTCTCTGTCTTCTTCGATACCAGGCTCAAGGCCAGCTTCCATTTCTCTCCCTTGGCTTAGGAAACATTCTTGAATTTTCCATGGGTACCCCCTTCCCAGTGTTCCTCCTGCACTGTAGGGTGTTGATAGTAGAACCTGTCTCTTTCCCCCTGGCAAGACCTATTCTCAGGGGTCTAATGGTCTTGGCAACGGCTCCAGTTAGCTCTTTCTGTGTTGCCCGAAGTACAGGACCATAGAGTCAGACTGGGCGCAGGTACTACTGTAGGGATGGATCTCAGAGAACCTGAAGGTAGATTTACAAACTAACCCTTGAAAATCATCCCCAGGAAGCACCAATAATATCAATTTCTAGGAAAGAATAAGTGGAAAGAAGTTTTTCTATGTTAATGTCAAAGAAAGGCGGTTTTGACCTTTTGTTCTCAATAGATTGTTTGCTTGAGTTAAGAAATGTTCACATGGAATAGTTGTCATTAATATGGGTGACCTAAAAGTTAATATAGCTTAGGAAATGCTTTTCATTGTTCTGTATTGTTTGTTTCCCTTTTGTGAAATTCTGTGGCCAGGGAACTGCATAGTTCCAGTATGCGGTCCAGTAGCACATTACTAATTGCATTCTTTAAGATACAGATTTATGTTGGTTTGTTTGGCCATACCAGGAGGGAAACCAGTGTAGGGGGTTATAAAACGTCAAGGTTATAAACTTCATGGGGGTTTCAGGCAAACGAGGAATTTTTATTAATTCTTTAAATGCAAATGTCCAGTAATATCTCCACTTGTCACACCCCCTGCAGCGCTCCAGGTAGGAAAGGATTTCAGCCTGCTCAGTTGGGGGCCAAGTAGAGAAGAAAAAAAAAAAAAAACTCTGATTATTCACAGGCTCTTTGTTGTCAAATAGTATAGCTAAATATAAAAGATCCCCCTCTTCCCTTGACTATATGAAAGATCCCCCTCTTCCTCCTACTCCATCCTTAAAAGAAAGTGTATCAAATACAGATGCAAAACAGAGGAATCGCTGTCATTTTGTACCCCCTGGAAGGACACATTTTAGAATGAAATCAGCAAGTACCTTGGCAGGTACCCAAGATGTCAGGTAAATTGTTAACTATCTGACTATTCTTTTACGAGAGCAAAATTGAGTGTGATATTAAAACAAAACCTCTTTATTTTAAACTAGTGGTTCATAGTCCCATTTTAGATGCTCCTAAATACTCCTTCCGAAGAACTTTTAAAAGTGTGCTTTTCTTTTTTTCCTTTTTTTGTACAATAGGAGCAAAAGTCCAAACCTAGAATGACAAATCAACACGTATCAATCACCTTCCTATTCTGGTCAAGGGCATATTGGGTTACGTGAAAAAGGTCCTAAGTCTGTCTTCTTGTGATCAAGTCAGCATGGGATGAACTTTTCGTACTTTATCATATTATCTGTAGCCAAATATTATTCCTGACCTGGGTTTTTGTTTATAATCACACAGTTGAGGTTAAAGGTTAAAGAAGGAGGAGATTGCTTTATACCAGTAGTTTTCAACCTGTTGGCTCAGGACTCCTGAGAAACTGGAGAATTAGAGACAGGGTTCTCTCTAATTGGCATGTGAAACAACATTGTGTGTAGATCAATAAATATCAAGTCTTACATATATATATGCTTTATGAGGTTGGATACCACAATGGTTTTTATTCATTTTTGTATCATCAGTGCCTTCCTCAGTGCCTAGGACACATTAGGCATTCTGTAAATAAATAAAGGAATAAAGGAAATAATTAATATTATTTTTCTAGGATATGTGAATGCTGTTATAATAAATAAAATGAAAATTTATTTAAAAAGCACTACTAAATTAATATTTTGTCATCATAGTTTCTTGTTTTTCTATTATGGTAAGCTTTAAACACAAATTTTAGTATTTTAATGATTTTTAAATGGACAGGTCTGTAGCATTAGTCATCATGGTTTCTTAACAGATACTAAGGGCACAAATACTAACCTGGGGTTCCTAACTAAACATCATAGTGGTCTTCATAGGCCTACAAAGGTTGGAAACCACTCAAGTTCAGTTTTCCTGACAGGAAGTTATCTCTTCTTGACAATTTTCAGTGTCATGTATCTTACCTCTTCAAAGAGTGTCATGATTAGTTTGATAAAAACATTAAAAAGGGGCACCTGGGTGGCTTAGTCCATTAAGTGTCTGCCTTCAGCTCGGGTCAAGAACCCAGGTTCCTGGGATCGAGCCCCACATTGGGCTCCCTGCTCAGGGGGGAGCCTGCTTCTCCCTCTGTTGCTCCTCCTGCTTGTGCTCTCTCTCTCTCTCTCTCTCTCTCTCATTTAAATAAATAAATTCTTTAAAAAACGCATTAAAAAAAATGTTCTTGCAAGCAAGTCCTGAGATGAAATCCGTCTTTCTGTATTTTTCCATTGGTCTTAGTGATTCTAGTTTGAAGAAACAGAATCAATACATTATGCCTTCTTCCAAGGAACAACCCTTATCAGTTGCCAGGTTTTCAGGTTTGTTTTTTTTTTTCAAAGCAACTTATTATAGAATCTTGGTCACATCTAACCAAAATTCCTCCTATTGAGATTTGAAATTGAAGGATTAAAAATTGCACTGCTTTCTATCAATTCTAGGCCTTAACAAACATGAATAGCTATAAAAGGCATTTGTAGGTTGAATGGATAGGGCTTGTCTTGTCCACACCCCAAAGACCAAGCCCAGTGGAACAGGTCAGCCTTGTGCTTATGTGGGAAAGGCCTGATCCAAAACAGAGCCTCTTTCACTCCTCCTGTAAGTACTGATGAAGTACATTCTGGGCTACCCTCTGCCTCTCCCCACTTCCCTATAATCAGCCCAGCATGTAGGAAACTTGAAATTCCGCCCCCCGGCCCCACAGTCTTACATGTGCCAACTTTTAAAAGAGAGAGAGAGCATGAGTGCATGCGCTAGTGGGGGGGAGGAGCAGAGAGAGAAAATCCTTAAGCAGATTCTCCACTGAGCATGGAGGCCGATGTGGGACTCCATCCCATGACCTATGAGATCATGACCTGAGCCAAAACCAAGAGCTGGACGCTCAACTGACTGAGCCACCCAGGTGCCCCTCATGTGCCAACTTTTATTTTTATTTATTTATTTAAAGATTTATTTATTTTGAAGAAAGAGAGAGTGTGTGAGAAGCAGGGGGGGCGGGGCAGAGGGAGAGAGGGAATCTCTAGCAGACTCCCAGCTGATGCAGAGCCCAAAGCAGGGCTCTATTTGGGCTCGACCCCACTACCCTGAGATCATGACCTGAGCCGAAATCAAGAGTTGGATGCTCAACCAACTGAGCCACCCAGGTGCCCCATCATGTGCCAACTTTTAAAGACATCTTTGAACCTACAGCGATCACTATAATTTCTTCCCTTCTATTTTCACTTTTCATCAGATATTTGGTATACTTAAAAACAAAGCAAAACAAAAATGTTCCTTCTTTCTCCTGTGTATTTTCTTCTCCTGTCTCTCTTTTCTCTCCACCATCCTGCCTTGTGTCCCATAGACCGCCGATTTCCTTTTGTGGTTTGTTTGGCAACAATAACATCTTTCTGAATTATCCATCTTAATTAAAAATAAATGTCACTGTTAAAGTAGACTCCTGGCCTCACATTTTGATGAAGAATTATTATACTAAGAACACAGTGGACCGAGTGCTAGGTCACACTCTAATGAATGCCCAAGGAAGGTTGATTATTGAGTGAAAGACAAAATGACAAAACAAGCTAGTTGGGGTTGCCAGTCCATACTTGGCTGTCTCTTGTGTTTCCCTGATTTCCAGAGCCAGAATTAGCTATGAGTGGGAGACCATGGTTTCTTTTTCCAGCTCCCACCCCATGTTGACTCACATGGACATTTCAAAAGAATCCCCAAGTCCAAAATAATTTGTAATGAATACAAACACTTCATTTATAATTTTGGCCTTTTATTAAGGTCTATAAAGGAATGTTGTATTTGATGGTTAAATAATGTGTATGGGAACCAATATCTAAATTTAAGTTTTGACTTGCTTTCAGAAGTCAATTCTTGGTCAAGATCTTGAATGTTTCTTTCCTTGGTAGTTACTTTTGCAAGTGATCATTTGACAAAACCTATTCAGACCATGATATAGAATCAACAGTGGCTGCATTTATCTTGTTTTTTCCCTCTTAGTTCAAAAAATCTCTGCTCATTCAGAATTTATCAATATCCCTTTAATTCTTTTGGGTATTTTTCTATTGAATTACCTGAAAGAATTGATGAGAGCCAACTCGCTCTAGTTAGGACTCCAGCCTTGAATTTATCTCAACTAGTGCAATTGGGCCATCAGTTTTAAGGGCAGTATAGGATTTCATAGTAATAACTGACCTGTCCCCTTTCAGTAGGACAAAAAATATTCTTGTAATTTCTTATCAACAAAAAAGAATTTCTGATTACTTTTTACCAGAAAACAGGAAATTCTGTTGGTCATTATCCCAAGGTGATCATCTAAATACACATCTGATGATAGAATTCTAGGACTGGAAGAAAGCCATTAGATCTTATGGTCTATTTCACGACAGTCCTTTATGTCCATCTTAAAGAGTCTAAGGCCAGCTCCTTATCATATTAAGTGGTACTTTCTCTACAAGAGTTGATAGTGTTAACTTCCTCTCTTGGAAGCAGAAAACGTTCCCCTTACTCCTCTCTGAAAGCACTTGGAGTGTGTCTGTAGTGTAATATATAGGTTTAATGTCCTTTGCCTGTGGAGGGAACATTACTGATCTGTCATTAGTAGGGCATATCCTTCAAACGACAATTTCTTTCAAAACAGAAGTCATAGGAGGAAAAAAAAGAAGGAGGAACTGTCACAGATGAAAGGGGACTTGATAGCCATATCAGCCATGTGCAGTCTATGGGCTTGGTTTCCATCCTGATTTGAGCGAAACAACCGTAAAAGGGTATTTTTGAGACAGCTGAAAAATTTGACAATAGACTGCATACTAGATGATATTAAGAAATGATTGTTAGTTTTGTTAGATATGTTCATTGTATTGGGTTATGTTAAAAACATTCTTTTCTGTTAAGGATACAAACTGAAGTATTTATAGTTGAAATGATAATATATTTGGGATTTGCTTGAACATATTCCAGAAAAGATAAGATGAAATAAGATTGGATAAATGCTCATTATTGAAACTGCATACATGGGTCTCGTTTGAGTACTTGCTTTAATTTTGTATATCTTTGAAAATTTCCAAAAATACAAAGTTTTTTTTTAAAGCGAAAGAGTACTTCCTTTATTTTCCCCACGATTAATTTGTTATTGTTATTATTCTAGAAGAAGAGAAGAAATATTATCCAGTCCAGGTCTTGCCTTTATTATTTTTAATAATGATAAAATAGTTCAATAATTAATCACTAAATTAAATAAAATGGTTGGTTATTTTTATTTTTTAGTTCTAATAAAATACAGTAATATTTCAGGTGCTTCATACATATGTCATTTAATTAATAACTGTAGAGCAGGTTATATTATTCCCCTTTTGCTGTTGAGGAAACTGAGTTTCAAAAGAGGTTGTATAACTAGTACAAAGTTAGTAGAACAAGCTCGTGATGGAGCCTGAGGTCTGGACACAGATCTAATTCCAAAGCCCATGTTCTTTGCACTGTTGTCCTACCACTCATTCTGTTTGTAGTTTGGGGCCTTGATGCCTAGAGGCATCCAAGTCAGCTGGCTAATTATCAGTAGAACTCTTAAAACATAAACCATAAACATAAACCAGTATGTCACTGTGCTGAAAACCTCCCAAGGACTTCCCATCTCACATAGAGTAAAACCCCACATGTTTATAGGAATCAAAGGACCTTTCATGGTTGTCTCCCTTCTTGCCATCCATTCCACCTCATCTCTTTTAACTGCCCTTTGTTTACTCTGCTGCAGCCATGTTGTCATCTTCAGTGCTTTTCCCTAAATGAACAGAGCTTAGGTCCTTCACTTGGGGACCTTCACTCTGCCTGAAATGCTCTTTCCCCAGATAGGGCATGGTTCACTTTCTTCTTCCTCCCTCATTTGCTCAAATGTCTTCTTACCAGAGAGCGCTTCCCTGATCATCTAAGTAGATGAGAACTGTCAGTGAAGTTTTCTCTTTTCTTCTTCTTCTTCTTTTTCTTCACAGTGCTTATCACTACCTGACGTTGTACTTATTTGTTTCCCCCCAGTAGAATGTAAACTCAGTGAAGGAAAGGGATTTTGTCTGTTTATTTACTGCTATATCTCTAGCACCTAGAACATTGCCTGACACATAGTAGTTGCTCAATAATATTTGCTGAATCATTAAATGACTCTCAGCCTTATCAGACCAGTGGTCTGAGTCACCTGGTCACATACATCACTCCCAGGCTGGGCGACCAGCTGAGATGGAACCACTGACAAAACCAGCGTTCTTCTGATGTCCTGCATTGATGTGGACATTGTAGAAGGATTAGCACATGCAGATCCATCATTTCCTAGCTGCCTGACTATGAACAAGTTTTTTAACTCTTTTTAGTTTTAGTTTCCTTACATGTAAAATGAGATAATTATTAGACAATTACATGATTATTTGATATGTATGTAGACTACTAAACAATGTGTCCAGTTCAAATCTTTTTATGATAAATCAGAAGTTCCTCCTTAAGCTCTAAAAACTTTCTTTGCTTTCATAATTCCAGACATCTGATCAGGCAGCCAAGAACTCTGAAAGGCCTTTGGCTGGAAACTGAGGATTTATTAAAGCCAATGTGCTCTCCCTCTTGTTTGAGCATGTAGATGACATGGAATAACCCTTCTGATTTATTGAATTCATTTTTCCAGCATTATTTAGGCTGCCACATGATCACTTCCCAGTTTGATAAGAATCACTTCATAATGGGGATTAGATGGTGCAGAAATGACAGTGGTCTCTGGTAGATCTATCACATTCTTTTTTTTTTTTTTTTAACCAAGAATCTCCAGCATGCCAACTTTGCACAAAGACTTATTGTTGTTATAATTTTCCAGGACTTAATAAATTAGCCATTGTTATGAGATAACTTCAAAACATTGAGAGATCCTGGCTGGTAAAAAAAAATTTTTTTAAATGAATCAAAAGTATGGATACATTGGTAAAAAAAATTTTTAATACCATGTAGTATTTTTTTAACGTTTGAGTGGAAAGTGGTAGAACCACAGGAATGTACATTAACAAAAGCAATAAGCTAATTAAATAACACACAAATGTTGTATTGTCTGGGTACTAATGATTGAAGGTCATGTCTTAGTTTATAATAGTGAAGGGAATCTATTAAGGGAGGATTATTTGACAGGAATCTCTCTGTTCTACAAGTTATGTATAGGTTAAGATAATCAACAATTCTAGGGGCGCCTGGGTGGCACAGCGGTTAAGCGTCTGCCTTCGGCTCAGGGCGTGATCCCAGCGTTCTGGGATCAAGCCCCACGTCAGGCTCTTCCACTGTGAGCCTGCTTCTTCCTCTCCTGCTCCCCCTGTTTGTGTTCCCTCTCTCTCTGGCTGTCTCTATCGCTGTCGAATAAATAAATAAAATCTTTAAAAAAAAAAAAGATAATCAACAATTCTTTTTTTTTTTCCATATGAGTAGAACTATGAAGGAGAGAAATCTCAGCATTATACATTTCTTGCTTATTATATGATGGCATTTAGCTCACAGGATCTTGGGAAGAAAAGAGAAGAAGAAGAGAGGAAGAGAGCACTGTGCTCATGGGGCATTAAGCTGGGGGTTAGTGTTCTAGTTAGTTAGCTATAGTGAGGGAGACTGAGCCTTGGGCAGGTTGCTGGAGTTTAATACCTAACAGAGCAGGAAGCAAAGGAGCACTGAGCCATGTGGCACTTTTCCCCTGCCATCTCTACACAAACAGCAACAGTCCAAAAGCACAAAGGTAGGTCTGGCACCTGGAGCTGGGTTTCCTGGTGACTTTATCTGTGTCTTGGCATTCGGTCTGTGTTTACAGTCTAAGCAACAGATAGGAGGTAATGAAGCAAAGGAGGGAAGCACAAAATAATGACCATAGCATAAGGTACTGTTTACTCTGAGCTTTTTGGAGGATTCAGGAGGGATGGTGGAGTTAGCCTTACTGCATCTGCTTTTGGTTCATCTGTGGCTCAGGCTTGCTCCATTCAACAGTCCACAGTTACCCAGTGTTGCTCCTTAATTACTAGAGGGCAGTGAGGGTTGTGAAAAGCATGTGATATGATCATGCTTTCAGGGAAAACTGTTGGGACTAGTGATAATAGCTGGGTGCCAAGATCTCCTTGATATGGGCGTAAAGAAGGTGCTCAATAAATATTTCAAGCAATTTGACTCTGACACAGGCTCTGGTCATGGACTCTATTCCTTTACCAATGTAACCCCCAGGGTGTTATAGGTCTATGTTGGAGAAACTAAGAGATACTCAGGGCTGGTTTTCTCACGTGTTCCTGTTTCATCGGGGGTAGTAATATGGACAGGTGGAAGTCACGGAGGAAAGGCCAAAAACACATTTTAAGACATAAGGCTAAAAAAGGGTCAGTGAGCCCATGTCCTGGCTCAGAGACCCAAATGACAGAGTCAAGTGTCAGCTTTGAGTGTGACTGTGGTGTGTTCCTTTAAGCTAGCTTCCCTACTATGGTATTTTAGGGCCTTATGCAAGTTAAATTCAAAAAGGTTGTTTGGAAAAGCTATGAGATACGATCTATGCAAGCAATATGGATCCTTAGTGGAGTAAGTGCAATGGGCCACTCTTGACAAAGGTAGTGCAGAGCCATTCTAAGAAGTATAACTAACTCCTGAGGCAACTAAGGACATAGAATTTACGAGACTTTTGCCACTAGATGGATGTGTGGATGAAAGGAATAGCGTGGAGCATCAGACAAGAGTGGTTCAGTCTAGGTATCACAAACTCTGGAGTCAATCACATAATGAAACAGTCTGAGAGCAGAGCCCAGAGTTAAAGGTGCTTCTGAAGATGCCTAATGTAATGTGGGAACAAGGCAGCTCTGGGTTGCTCTGTCATCAGGTGGGCATCACAGTTATTCTTTGCCATATTTCCAGAGCAAAGACTGAAGGAAGAGGCAGAGACCACAGATTCTGTGACCAGGAAATGCAGCTAGAACCCAGGAGTGGTACAATCTGAGAGAGCTCATGTATCACTGCCAATTTCCCGGTGAGCGCTATAGCCAAATGAAGTACCTATGAGGTTGGGGAAACAAATTTTTACTAAATGGTAGTGACTGAGAAGAGTTAGCAATTTCTAATTTTACCGACTCCAGTTTTTTGTTAACAGTGTAAATCAGGGTTAAAGCAGGATATTGTTTCCACCTTGTCTTTTGTGATTTGAATACTGTTGTCATTACTTCCTAATTTCCAGTTTTATGATTTTCTCCACTTCCTGCTAGCACCAGTCAGCTAAAGAATATTTGGCTAGTAGACAACAGGAAAATACCATGCATAGCAATTGAAGATGTATGTGTTAGAGAAAAACATCATGGCCCTATAAAATTAGCAAGAGGAATCCTGGCACATATTCAATAATGACTTCTCATTTTAAACCATAGCTCATTTCAAGTGATCCTTATGTTCTAGAAACAGCACCTGTTCATCTTTCTGTAGATTTGTTGGAAGTCCAGGCATGAGAATGTACGAAAAATTTTCCAAGCCAAATTACTCTGTAATACCAATGGTAATATTTCACTATGTGAGACATTTGTTGATGTATTTGCCTTTAAGGCTTCTTGGAAAATGATGCAGATTGAGCCACATAGTAGACAAAGTGGTTGCTTTTTAGGATCATTGCTTGTTCATACCCTATCCCTGATAAGAGTCACTTAGGGGCCAAATGGGACTTCAAGTAGAAAGAACATTTGCACAGGGTAGATATCCCTCAAAGCTCAAGCTTGAGATGAGGAGGACTAGAGAAGGAATAGAGCCTGTGGTAGTAAGTTAGAGGCTGCCACCATGTTCTGAACTCTGTGAACTTTCAGTGTGCTCTGGGAGAATGGACAGGGATAGGCTGGGGGAAGGACAGCAGCAGGGACTTGGGGGGGGGGGGAACAGGTCTGAATAGCAGCAGCCTGGAATTGTGAACAAGCCAGGCTGTGGTTTCATGCTGCCATCTGAAGCCCACTGGCAGAGGAGTTTCCTACATGGACACAAAAGGAAAGGTGATACGTCCAAATGAGTGAGTGCTGAGATGGAAGGTGGAGACAGAGGGTCAGGACCCAGATTTTGATTAGAAAGTTATCATAAGTCAACTAAGGTCAGCCAGGCAAGGAAGAAGCAGGCAAGAAGGATTTTTAATAGTAACAAGCATCAGGAACTTGATCTAGGGAATCTAGGTCTAAGAGGTCAGGATCTGGGCAAGAGGTCTGAGTAAAAGAACTAGGATAACTCGCTTCTTTGCCACAAGTCTCCCCTCTCTCAAATCCATCTTACACAGCATTTAGATCCCGAACTTGACATTTATCACTCCTCTGCTCAAAAAGCTTTGAATGACTCCCTGTTGTTTAAAGGACCAAGTTCTAACTCCCTAGTGGGGTATTGAAGAACTTCAACAATCTGGTCTTAACCTAATAAGCACTCACCTTCCTAATTCCACCATTCCTGGCAGAGTGGTGTGTTTTTGTTTTGTTTTGTTTATTGTCCAGACATAATTTGCTTTCCTGCTGTCTGAGCACCCAGGATGAGACAGCAGGGTCTTACCCCTTCACCTGTCCTGGTGTCCTGCTATAGAATACTTGATTGGTGGACCATGTTGCCAGTTACCACAGTCCTCTCTCTGTTCATATCTTATTTGACGTCACAGCAACATCTGACAATCTCCTAAATTCTTGTTGGTTTTTCCTCTTCTAGTTGACTGGTAAATGCTGAAGTACCTTGGGAATTTGTCCAAGCCTGGCTCTTTTGACTCTTTAAAAGAAATTTTTTTTTTAAGATTTTATTTATTTATTCGACAGAGATAGAGACAGCCAGTGAGAGAGGGAACACAAGCAGGGGGAGTGGGAGAGGAAGAAGCAGGCTCATAGCGGAGGAGCCTGATGTGGGGCTTGATCCCACAATGCCGGGATCACGCCCTGAGCAGAAGGCAGATGCTTAACCGCTGTGCCACCCAGGCGCCCCTCTTTTTAAAATTTTTTTTAAAAGATTTTATTTATTTGACACAGAGAGAGAGACAGAGAGGGAACACAAGCAGGGGGAGTGGGAGAAGGAGAAGCAAGCTTCCTCCTGAGCAGGGAGCCTGACGTGGGGCTCAATCCCAGGACCCTGGGATCATGACCTGAGCCGAAGGCAGACGCTCAACAGCTGAGCCACCCAGGCACCCCTCTTTTTAGTCTTTTCATTCTTACCCTGGCTGCTCTCATCTGTGGTGGACTAAATTATGGACCCCAATTTCACTCCCCCGCCCACCAGTTCCTGCATCCAGGGTGTCATCATAGGCTGAGTCCGGGACACGTAACTTGCTTTGGGTAAGGATATACTGGTGAAAGTAAAGGTGTATCATGAGCCCAGCACTTTTTAAAAAATTGAGATATAATTGACATGTAACATTATATAAGTTTATGGTATATGATGTATTGATTTGATACATTTATATATTGCAATATGGTTACTACTGTGGATCTAGCTAACAGCTCTCTCACTTCATGTGATTATCTTTTTCGTGTGTTAAGAACATTTAATATCTCGTCTCTTAGCAACTTTGAAGTATGTAATACAGTATTTTGGACAATAATCAGTATTCTGTGCATTAGATCTCTAGAATTTGTTCATCTTTTAGGTGCAAGTTTCTACCCTTTAACAACATCTCTCTGACTCCCCCACACCCTGGCCCCTGGTAACCACCATTCTATTCTGTTTTTATGAGTTTGAATTTGGCTTTTGTATGTATGTATGTATGTATGTATGTATTTATTTATTTATTTATTTAAGATTTTTATTTATTTACTTGACAGAGAGAGAGAGACAGCCAGCAAGAGAGGGAACACAAGCAGGGGGAGTGGGAGAGGAAGAAGCAGGCTCCCAGCGGAGGAGCCTGATGTGGGGCTCGATCCCAGAATGCTGGGATCACGCCCTGAGCCGAAGGCAGATGCTTAACGACTGAGCCACCCAGGCATCCCTGAATTTGGCTTTTTTAGATTCTACAAATAAGTGAGATCATACAGTGTTTGTGTTTCTCTGTCTGACTTACTAAGCATAATGCCCTCAAGTTCCATCCATGTTGTCACATATGGCAGGATGTTCTTCTTTCTCGTGGCTGAATAATGTTCCCGTGTGTATATATATTCACCACATCTTCTTTTATCTATTGATGGATACTTAGGTTGTTTCCCTATCTTGGCTATTGTGAATAATGCTGCAGTGAACCTGAGAGCACAGATATCTCTTTGATACCTGTTTTCATTTTCTAAGACTTTCTCAAAACCTTGCATGTTTCCTCTCCCTCACTTGAGCCTCTGCCATTGCCTATCTGGCCTGCTGGTCCCAGGAGGATGAGGCATACAGAGTACAGCCCCTCACCTCGCCCTACAGATAGAAGCAGAGATGCCTCGATTGAACCCCAGTCAATCTGCAGGTGTGAACAAAAATAAATTATTGTTGGGGCACCTGGGTGGCCCAATTGGTTAAACATCTGACTCTTGATCTCAGCTCAGGTTTGATCTTAGGGTTATGAGTTCAAGACCCATGTTGTGCTCCATGCTGGGCATGGAGTCTACTTAAAAAAAATTATTGTTGCTTTATGCCACTGAATGGTAGTAATGGTTATGTAGCAGTAGCAAACCAACATATCATCTATTTGTCTGTTGTTTCCAAATACAAATTTTAGCCTTTCACCTCTCTTCTGTGCTCCAGACTTCTGTATCCAGCTGACTACTTGGCATCTCTACTTGATGTTTAATAGGTATCTCAAATGAAAAAAATCTAAGATGGGATTCTGTATTCATCCCTAAATTTGCCTTTTCCTCTCTCAGTCTATACCATCATCCTTCTATGACTAGGAGTCATTTTTGATCCTCCCTTCTCTCACTTTCCACATTTAATCCATTAGCAAGCCCTGTATGAGTTTTTTCCTACAGAGTTCTGCATGTAAATACATCCACTTTTCTAATCTTCATCAATATACCATCTCTTGTCTAGAAAAGTTCAGTGAACTTTTAGTTGGTCTTTCTGCCTTCACTTTTCTCCTTCCTTCCACCCATTCCTCACATAACATCCAGAGTGATGTTTTAAAAGAGTAAATCAAGGGCGCCTGGGTGACGCAGTCGTTAAGCGTCTGCCTTCGGCTCAGGGAGTGATCCCAGCGTTCTGGGATCCAGTCTCACATCAGGCTCCTCTGCTAGGAGCCTGCTTCTTCCTCTCCCACTCCCCCTGCTTGTGTTCCCTCTCTCGTTGGCTGTCTCTCTCTGTCAAATAAATAAATAAAATCTTTAAAAAAAAAATAAAAGAGTAAATCAGATCCTTCCACTTCCCTCTAATTGCTGCTCATCAATACTGAGAATAAAATCCAAACTCCTGAACGTTCTCATGTTTTGGCCCCTACCTGCCTCTTCAGACCTCACTCTATACCACTCTGTGGCCTTCTCACTGCTCTTTCTTTTTGCACATCAGACTGTTAGTGTATTCTGACCTAGGGGACATGGTACTGGCTATTTCCTTTAATAAGAATGCTCTTGCCCCTCTATTTATATGGCTGTTGCCTCCTTGCAATATAGTTCTATCAGCTTAAATATTACCTCCTCAGAGAGGCCTTCCCTGACGTCTTTATTTTAGATGGCCACTCATGCTTACCGTCGTGTCTGCTGGGTGGAATGCCTACTGTTGGCTGCCCTAGCCTCCGCAGTGGAGGCTCTGCTGCCCCAACTGCTGTGAGCGCTGTTGGCAGACAGTCTTCAGCTGTCAGCCCTTTTAGGGATTGCTTCAGCTGCAGAGAGCAAGGCCACGCCCACACCCAGTGAGGGTATAATAGTCAGGACAACTGTGAAGGGTCATTCCACTTTACCGTTCCCTAAGGGGTGGGCTGAGGCTGTGGTTGGGCCTGCCTTGCCACCAGCTTCTCTCTCTGCCCACTTCTAGTTCCTTCTCCTCTCTCCCACAGGTACTGATTTTAAGGACCCTCCTTAGTAAACAGTTTGCATTCTAAACTCCACCTCAGTGTCTGTTTCTCAACACCAGGGAAGCCTTATTTTCTTCATAGCGTTTAAAATGATTTGTAATTATCTTCCCAAATCGTTGGTAGGTTGTTTTTCCTACTAGAATGTAAGTTACAACCACGCAGAGACCTAACTTCTTCACTGTTGTATCCCCAGTGTCCTGAAGCCTGGAACATTATCATCACCATAAAAGCAAACATCTAGTATTTAGTATATGCCAGGTGCTGTTCTAAATACTTTACCTATATTAATTTACTTCATCCTTACAACAACCCTGCGAGTTAGGTGCTGTTATTTCCTGGGTTGGCTAGCCCAGGGTCACACGGATAGTGACAAAACCAGTATTTGAATCCAGGCAATCAGAATCTGGATTCGATGTACTTAACCAATCTATTATGCTATTTTTTTTTTTTTGCAGCATCTGTTCAATAAATGTGAATGATTGAATAAATAAAGAAAAGGGGGTGGGGTGCCTGGATGGCTCAGTCAGTTAAGCATGGACTCTTGATCTCAGTTCAGGTCTTGATCTTAGGGATCGTGAGGTCAAGCCCCACGTTGGGCTCCATGTTGCATGTGGAGCTTACTTTAAAAAAAAAGGAAAGGAAAAAAGAGAACGAAGTAGGTGGATATGCTTTTCTAATTTGGGGATATCACCTATTTATTCATTTGACAAATATTTTTCTGAGCACTGACTTTATGCCAGGAATTATGGTGTGCACAGGGGATACAATGTGAATAAAACAGATGGGATCCTGGACCTCAGAAAGTTTGTACAATCTAATGAAAGAGAATAGATTAACAAAATGTGAAAATGAGCAAATATATTATTGTGAACTCTTACTTTCCCCCTTTTTTTTTAAAAGATTTTAGATTTTTTAAGATTTTTAAGATTTTTTATTTAGAGAGACTGCGCATGCGTATGAGTGGGAGAGGGGCAGAGGGAGAGACAGAATCTCCAGCAGACTTCCCTGAGCGAGGAGTGCAGGCAAGGCTCAATCTCACAACCCCAAGATCATGACCTCAGCCTGGATCAAGAGTCGGATGCTCAACCGACTGACCCAGCCAGATGCCCCTCCTTCTAAAGTGGTGGTCTAGAAGTATAACCAGTATCATGGCTACCCAAAATGTTTGGTTTCCTTTTCAATTGGATGTATCCTTTCAGGCCATCGGAGTACCACCTATACCTGTTCTATAGGGTATACTATTAGGTAATGGAGCTGTGATAACATTTCCTACACAGTGACTTTTTATTTTTATTTTTCAAATTTAAATTCAATTAATTAACGTATAGTGTATTATTAGTTTCAGAGGTAGAGTTCAGTGATTCATCAGTTGCATATAACACCCAGTGCTCATTACATCACATGCCCTCCTTAATGCCCATCACCTAGTTACCCCGTCCCCCCACCCACCGCCCCTCCAGCAACCCTCAGTTTGTTTCCTATAGTTAAGAGTCTCTTATCATTTGTTTCCCTTCTGATTTCATCTTGTTTTATTTTTCCCTCCTTTCCTCTATGATCTTCTGTTTTCTTATATTCCACATGAGTGAAATCATATGATAACTGTCTTTCTCTGGTTGACTTATTTCGCTCAGCATAATACCCTCTAGTTCCATCCATGTTGTTGCAAATGGTAAGATTTCATTTTTTTGATGGCCAAGTAATATTCCATAGCCTCTGTGACTTTTTCATAGGGAGAAGAGATTGGAGATGCTGAACCTCCTCTTGAAGGTGGAGCCTCACTGTAGGAAGAGTTACCCAGTCATTGTCTCAGTACTCAATTCCTGAGTCTTTTCAACAACTAATCAGAGAACCAGAAGGAAGAGAGAGATGCAGGGAGAGCCAGAGCGGTTGGCCACCTCTGCAGACTGAAAAGGCACCCATGAAGGAAGAAGCGCTGTAGTATGATGACTAGGAGCACAGAGTCTGGGACTCAGACCCGGGCTTCTACTCCCACTCGCTCACTTACTGCCTGGATTACAGTGACCTAGTTGTCTACTTGAGCTTCCTTTTCCTTACAGGTTTAAATGGCAGTAATAATCGCACCTGCCTCAGAGCTTAGCATCAGGTTGTTGTGAAGATAATGCATATAAAGCAGATCTCAGTGACAGCAGTATTTGGATTTCAGGGTCTGAGTCATCACAGTTGTTCTAAAACCACAATGTAGAGTCTGTCCCCTCTGCCTAGTTGAAATTCAAAAGCTGAGAGATTGCTGATAGATCCATTGAAAGCCGTCTTCTCTGTTATGTGTTCAACAATCTCTCATCCAGGGCCTCCTCAGCTCTGCTGCTTTGTAGTTCATTAATAGCACTCCTCCCAGGCTGACACACGATTGCTTCTCTCTATTATTTCCCCAACTGACCTCTATTTGTTAGTGTTTGAATTGTACTAGTCTTTTCCCTCTTCTACCCCTCAATTATTGGAATGAGGGCATGTGCATTCTCTATTGAAGGAAATACATACTGAGTCTGTAGCAGGGTGAAGAAAGGATTTCTCTTGCAGAGTATAATAATTATTTCTACCATGTTATCAGGGTCAGTGTTTTGGACTCCTGGTAACACTAGCCAAATTTGTATCAGTTTAAGTTCCAAAGGGACACTTCCTAATGATGGGAGAATTTTTTTTTCTTTGCCTTAATAATAATTGGAGCAACTTCTTTTGTTTTTCTGCTTATTTTTCTTCCTTACTTTGTAGAGGAGGAAAAAGGCAAAGAAGAGTTAGAAGGTAAGCAAGAAGTAAGATGTCTTCTAAACAGAATCACAAATGAGAATGAAATTTGCAAGGGATATTCAAACAGGAGTGATCCAGGGGAATCAGTTGGGCCTAGAAAAAAACACAAGAGCATTTGGGTTTTTGGACCTTGAAAGGAGTGAACAGTTGTAAGTCATCATGGATGTGGATTTCCAAAGCTTAAGGAATAAAATATTTTGCAAAATTTCCAGGTCACAAACAATTGGCTCAGTACTCTGAAATAGCAATGCTTTATGTTGAGAATCTTCAAACTTCTGAAATCTGTCATTGCCTAAGGATTATCAAAGCTTGAGGATAATTTACCAAATCCCAGGTTGACCTCCTATAGAATTAGCTTGTGGTTCATGATTTAAAAAAAGGCAAGGAGAGAATTTGTAGTTAATTACTAGGCCCTGGTCTAGTAAATGTACAAAGCACACAAGGATGGTGCTGGAGTTTTGACATGAGTGGAGGGACTTGAATTCTTTTACAACTGGAATGTGCTGGAACTTCGCAACGGCTTGAAAGAATGCCTAGAATTTCTTTTTCTATTATGGTCACTGTTATTTCTCACAGAAGCAAGTGAATCTTCTCGAGCCACCCTGGTTCCAGGAGATGAGTGCCCAGCAGGCTTTTGGGGAGAAAAGCTGGCCATGCACTATGGTTTGGGCACTTGGGGATCCCTGTGTTTCTCAAGCATAGGTGTTAGAACTGTTGTAAATCTTTAAAGCCAACAGGAAAATTAAGGAGCATGGCACAGAGCAGGACCTTGTCAGCTCTATAATGGGCGGTGGGCGGAAGAATTCTGCTACTTTCCTCCAGGCGCTTAGTGTAACTCAAAAAAAACGCCTGCTTTCTGGTCATTATCCAATTATAACAGCTTTTCACTTGGAAGAATTTAGTCCTTTATAGCTTTCAGTTCATCTGGGGGGAAACAGCGTTCAGTACAATCAGGATGAGGGGATCTATGGCACTGAATTTTCCCTCAGTGATGGAAGAAGAGTATTTCTCTTAAATCAGGGCAGTGCGTACTTGATAAATAAGCCCTAGAATGTGGATAGAGAGTAGGAATTATTATAGCTATCTTCTGGAGGTCATCCCCCACTAGAATGTGAGCTCTAAGAGAGTAAGGATTTTGTTTTGTTCACTGCTATATTCCCAGGGCCCAGAACAGTGCACACTGCATAGGAAGGTCATAAGAAATATCTAAATTTAATTATTAAATTAATAAATGAAGATCTACAGTCGAACAAATGCTGGGAAAGAAAATGAGAACTTTAAAGCAGTATTGTGTGGTTGAAGGGGGCATAGCATTTGGAATAAGATATCTGTTTTGACTACTTGGCTCTGCTAGTTACTGGCTAGTTACTGGCCCTGGGCAAGTTACTTTACTCTTCTTTTTTTTTTTTTTTTTAAGATTTTATTTATTTATTCATTCAGCAGAGATAGAGACAGCCAGCGAGAGAGGGAACACAAGCAGGGGGAGTGGGAGAGGAAGAAGCAGGCTCATAGCAGAGGAGCCTGATGTGGGGCTTGATCCCATAATGCCTGGATCACGCCCTGAGCTGAAAGCAGACGCTTAACCGCTGTGCCACCCAGGCGCCCCCTACTTTACTCTTCTTAACCTCATGTTCCTTACCTGTAAAATAAGATAACAACACCTACTTCAAAAGGTTCTGAGGATTAATTGAGATGAAGATTGTGATGCTTCTACCCCCATCCTTCCATAAATCATGTTGCTCCAATAAGGCATTCACATAAGGGACTGCCTACTCAATGGGAGAATAACATAGGCATGCTTCTACTTATTGCCATAAAAATAGATTATAAGGAACTCTTCATGTTGTAGGGCATTTATCGTTGTTGTTGTTTTTTACACATGTGTTATTTTATTTTCTGTTTAAAAAGGGAAAACACATTTCATAAAGATATTGAATTGGAACCGTGAAAAATCAGCTATGGCCAATATGAGGCTTTAAACATCACTTCTCAAATAGCTTTTACCTAATCCTACTAGATAACATTTGGGGGCAAGTGAAAACTTGGAGCAGTGTTTTCTAAACTTAGTCTTCTTTCCTGAGATATTCAATGAAACCTGTACAATTTTGGAGGTTGCTAATTAAGTGTTCTTATAGATACTGCATTAAAAAATGTATTCATTGTGTTTTTGCTTCAAACTGCTTAGTATAACATTTATCAAAGGCAGAGCACACGCTGATAAAAATATCCAGTTGTGTATTCTCAAATGTTATAAAAAGCTCTCTAGGTTGCTGAAGGTCACTGCTGGGCAAGTCTCCATGCGTAAGAGGGCAGAGTGCATATGTAACGTGAGTGTTTCTGAGGTTAAGGAATTTTATTTGTTGTGATACAAGTTGTGTATATTTCTTTGATTTTCTCTCCATACCTATCAAGGAAAGAATAATCCTAGCTTTTATTTCTCGTTTACAGGAATGGGAAAGAAAAATGTTAAGTCTTTGTGGTTTATTATTTTATTTGTGGGTTGAATCCTCATTTCTGAGAGAGGGTAAGTTAGGCAGTCCCCCATGTTTTCCTTTCCCAATGTCACTGCTTTTTCACCTTTCTCCTTACTTCTTAAGTCTTTGACTGGGGTACAATTGAGTGTGTCAGCAGGACTGCCACTGCCTAAGTGGAAATTAGGAAGCTGCCTAAGCAGTCTGATTTATGAGGCATTGAAAGGCACATCTGACCAAAAATAACTTTTCCACCCTCCTGCCATCGGTGCCTGAAATTCCCATGATAAGAATCAACCATTAAAAATTTTCTGCAGACACGCATGGTTTATTTGGGTCAATAATGCATTGCATTAGGGAAAAAGAGGAAAGTGGGAAAATGGGAAAGTATCTCATTCGAAAGATTTTATCTTCTGCATCTCTCAGTCTCTTGGTCAGGGGTAGCATCTTGACAAATCAATATACTATTTAAGGCTGGAGGGAAATTGGGAATTAGAGTCTTGTATTGGATCTTCTTGTAGACTGAGAGCAGTATGAAGCCAATGAGCCCTGGGGAGGAGATTGCCCAAAGTAGACTGAGAAGCTAAGATATCAAAGACACATTTATATGTTTCACAATTCTGTTTAAGGCCAGGTTAGGAGGTAGGGTACACAATAGCTGGAGGGATCTCCTTTCAATTCTCCTTTTCTACCATCTTAGTTCTTGGGTAACCATAACAAGACTAATGATTTCCTTATTCATAAAATAACATTGTGATGAAGGCCAAGTAGATTTATGACCAGAGGGAGATACATTTGTAGAAACAGAACTAATGATTATGACTTTGTTGAGACTATTCTGAAAAGTGTAGAGAGCAGTGTTTCTGGTACTTATTAAATTGTCCATCCCTGGTCCCCAACCAGACCTTCTTAAACAGATATTCTGAGGTAGGGACCTGGGACTCTACTTTCTAACAAACATGTCTGCTGATTTTTATGAACATTATTTGAGAATCACCCGTTGAGAAGCATTAATAGATCGTAGAAGAGGATAATTAAGGTGCAAATGCTAGCTTTGCTGCTTACCTATTTCGTGATGTTGGGCAAGCTATTCGACCCTCTGGTTCTCAGTTTCCCCATAATGATAGTAGTGACTCTGCAAGGTTATTGAGTGAGGTCTGAGGAGATAAGTCATGTGAAGTTTAGCACAGCACCTGGCATCTAATAAGGGCAAAAGTGATAACCATTATTATGATGAGTATGTATGTTGAAAAAGACCCCTAGGCAATGCTTACTGACATTAAATACTTTGTTTACTATTTACTTTGTTAAGGATACATTTGAAATTCTGTTTCAATATGTGGTAAATTTCCTAATTACAATTACCTAATGTTTCTGTGTTGCTTTATCATCTTTTGCTTTTCTGTCTCCTCAAACATAACTAACAGCAAGAGACTTGGATGGAAAAATTTTGTAATAAATATTCAGAACTATCTCACATAAATCATGGTATCTAGCAATAGAAGAATTGGTTAACTGAGTATGTTCTACTTTGAAATATTTTGCATATCTTTACTAGAACAGACCCCCTGGTTCCTATCCCAGCTGTTGCTTTTCTTTATTCATATATATATACATACATATATATATATATATATATATATATATATATATATATATATATATATATATATTTTAAGATTTTATTTATTTATTTGACAGAGATAGAGACAGCCAGTGAGAGAGGGAACACAAGCAGGGGGAATGGGAGAGGAAGAAGCAGGCTCATAGCAGAGGAGCCTGATGTGGGGCTTGATCCCAGAATGCCGGGATCACGCCCTGAGCCGAAGGCAGACGCTTAACCGCTGTGCCACCCAGGCGCCCCTCATATATATATTTTTAATACATTTTAAAAATATCTTATTTTTAAGTAATCTCTACACCCAACATGGGATTTGAACCCACCACCCCAAGATCAAGTGTCACACGCTCCACCAACTAATCCAGTCACATGCCCCTATTCTCTTATATCTTTATCCCTTGTGTCCTGCCCCTTGATCTCGCTCCTTGGTTGACCAAGTGCCTAATTCTCTATTTTTTCTGTTTTCTTGTCTCTTTCTGGTGTAATTTCTTCTCATTCATCTTGTAAGCAGAATTACTCCATACAGCAAAAGTCAGAGCTGAGAAAATTGACTTGGAATGCTGTCGAATTTCACAGCAGCTTATTCAGGGTTGGTGTTGATAAATACACATGCAGACTTTATGCCTAAATAGATCTCAGAATGCCAGACCAAGAGGAGAACAGCAAAGGTAAAAAATGGACTCTTACTAGTTCATATTGGTATAAATGATGGTAAACAGTATTATCCTAATGGCAATGTAAAAATGAAAGTCAGTAGAAAATTATGTAATTGCAGGGTGGAATAATGGGATACATTATAATCTGGAGTATGGAGGAGAACTGGGAGAAATGCTGACTTTCAGTGTTCTTCCTTCAACTGCGATCTAAAAGAAACAGCTGATGAGGAAAATGGTGCAGTTGGTATCACTTCCCATGAATTCCTTTCTAAGGGCCAGAATCCCTTTTTAGTGGTGGAAATATGAACTCTGGGAAGTAGAATTTTTGGGTTCAAATCCAGGCTCCACAATTGTAAGCTGAGTGTCCTTGGACAATTTAGTTAGTCTCCCTGTGCCTCAGTTTCCTTATTTGGGAAATAGAGATAATAATAGCACACACTTCAGGGGTGCTTAGGAAGATCAAATGGCAATAACACACAGAAAGCACTTAGAAATGTACATACCTTGAAGTAAACTTTCAATTATCAATTGCTATCGACGTTTTAATCTATGGTATTTTTTATTTGCTAAGCTTGAAATCCTTGGTGGTATCCTAACGGGGAAGAAGGTATCCAGGGAATTTCTGGCCAGACCAATTTGCTCATACTGTGAGAATTTGTACGGTAGTTATTTTTCTTTCTGGGAAGCAAGGTTCCCTGCCTGGCTTCTGTTCACCCCTTTATTCAGTTAAGTGCACTATGATTTGATCATTTCTAGTAAATCTTGGGATATTTTTGGATTTATAAATCAATTCATTGCTAATCCACCTGTGAGTACATATTAAGAAACCAGAGATGTAGTCAGCATGTTCTAAAACCCTCCCTTAACAGGACGTGCGGCTCAATTCTGGAAATATCTATTTGGTCCAGTGCATCTTTCTTTCTCATGACTAACATTCTGCTTTTTGTTGTTGTTGTTGTTGTTGTTATTCAGCATATGTGAATTGACTAATAGTAAATCTGGGAATTTGTCATTTAAAATATTATGGGTCTCAAACACAGCCAGTAATGCTCAAAAAAGTAGAGAAATGTTTAAATCCCTTTGGCAAAAGTGTAGGAAAGCAAGGTAAAGGGCATCATTCTTCAAAAAAGTGTTCTCAGACAAATCATTCTCCGAGAGACTTAAAATAACATCAGTCATGCAAGGCACACCCCTTTACTTCTATTCCATTTTTATCATATCAATCTCCCTTGCAAAATTGAGGTTGTTCATAAATATTTTCCTTCCAAACTGTGGGAAATAAGTCATGAGTAACTTTGGCTCTTTGATAAAGTTAGGTTAGGGGACTGCTTATCATTGAAACAATGAACACAAAAGCAATTCAGTCCTGGGGCCTCTGACAAAACTCCTCAATACCCAGGCGGTGCTCACGCTCCTTGTTCTCAGGCATTCCAGGGGAGTGGCCACAGGACAGCCCACACAAGGAATTTTCAAGGTCCCTTTTCCCACCCTTCAGAATTGATAAGTCTCTGATCCTTTAGAAAAGGATTTGTTCTGCAAGAAACCAAAGTATCCCAAAGAACTATGTTTACCCGTAATGAGCCTTGCTCTCTGTTTAATATAGCCAGAAGGACACTGCTTTTTGGACTCGTGGTCACATCCCCACAGATTTGACCTCATTTGGTGGACACTATTAAAAGATTATCCTATTATTGAGAATTTCCATTGCATCACATACTAAATATTAGTAACATTCCTCTATGGGGAAAGTGATGTAATAAGAGGACATAGACTGAGTTGACCTCAGGCAAATTATACAGATAGGTATGTGGACATTATGCAACTGATCTGCTGAATAATAAAGCCCAATGGTACTGGGAGTAATGCTCTGGGGGCAGAGACTTTCCTAGTATCTCTTGAAGGAGGTGAAGCCATAGATGGAAGTTTTATTTGACTCTGTTGCCTCGGTACTGTGATGGTTATTTTGAAAGACGCCAAGGAGGAGAAAGTGTAGATAGAAAGTGTGACAGAACGATGAAATAACAGAATGGGGATGGAGCCTTGAGGTGGCTTGCTCACACTTTGAAGGGTAGGGAACATGGGGGTTCTTTTTTTTTCTACTTTGGAAGCCAAATGATGCTTATAAGGAATTAAAACTGCAGTTGAAGGGCTGCAGGTGATTTAAGAATGAAGATGTTAAACAGTTATAACAATGAGTTTTTTTTTTAATGTTGCCAGAGAAGGTGTTGAAAGAGCACCTAAGGAAGAAGATTCCAGTTAAAAAGGGATGGGAAGACATACAGGAGCCCCAGAATTTAGCAAACTCATAAAAATTAAACTTTTAGTTATAACTTCACTTGAACAGACTTTACACACAATTGATTAAATTTTAATTGTTAAAAAAATAAATTACAAAAGTAGTACATGATCAATAAAAGACTGTCAAGCAAAATAAAAAGTGAACATTTCCCCCCCATCTTTCCCTTACAGGGGTAAATACTGCTGTGATCTAACTTTCAGGCCTTGTAGATCACTGTTTATATTATAAATGTGTTCTGGGGTAGGTGTTATTACTATATGTATTGTTCTGTAATTTTTTTTGACAATATGTACCTTTTTCTACTCTTAAAAAACTGACATTTGTATTCTTTTTAATGGGCAACAGTTATTTTAAATAAAGTGAAATGGAAAACAAGGCTCCTTGGCAATTCTGAAACTTAAGAAAATCCTATATTTGATATGTTTAAAATATTTTTCTTGATGTGATATACTTACCAACATGTTTGATAAGTTGCTTGTAAATGATACCCTACTAGATGGCATTCCACCTACCAGAGTAAGATAGGAAAAGATAAGACATGCTACAGGTTATAAAAGCAGATTTCATGAGTATGTATAGAATAATTCCAATTCTATAAAAGGTATGTACATGCATAGAAAGCAATCTAGCAGCCTAGGCACTAAAATGCTAACAGCTGTCATCACAGGATAGTTTAAATATGGGTTTTTTTTTTCCTGATTTTTCTGTATTTTCTTTTCTTTTCCTTTCTTTTTAAGACTTATTTACTTATTTATTTTAGATAGAGCAAACAGGAGCGGGAGGGGGAGAGAGAATCTCAAGCAGACTCCCCACTAAACGTGGAGTCTGACATGGGGCTCAATCTTACGACCCCAGATCATGACCTAGCCGAAACCAGGAGTCAGATGCCTAACCAACTCTGCCACCCAGGCGCCCCAGTTTTCTGTATTTTCAACAGTGAACTTGCTTTTAAAAAAGTAAATATAGTATAAAAATACACTGCATCTGATTAAAGTTCATGTCCAAAGGCTACAGAAACTAATCCTATCTGAATTAGCTTCCACTCTATCCCCACACCCCAGAGTAAAAGAGTAGAAATACCAAGCCCTTCTTTGATTTTCTTAATTTAAGGAATTAGGTTTGAGTTCCCTCATTAAGACAAAGTAATCTTTAGCAGAGTTGATCAGGAAATGAGACAAAAATCAGGAAATCATATTCCTTTATTACATATATGAAATATAAAAAAATTAACAGAGCAATATATATATATATATTTTGCAAGTCCACAGGACCTCAGGAAAAAAAAATATGTTCTGTATGTGAAGTTTATCTTATGGCACTGTGGTTTATGTTTTGTATATTCAAGTACAGGAGAAACTATTGTGTTGTGCATGGGTACAGAAGATAAGTAATAAGGAAAACTGTAGTTTGGTGAACTATCACATACATTGTGTCAAAAAAAAATGAGTAGATATAATGGCCATATACTGTTAATAAAGATAAGGAGGAAACTGTTTCAACATTCAGGTTTAAATACTAAACACAAAAATAAAACAAATTCTGTGTCTACAATAATTTTTGCCGTGTATACAAGTGCATTGCAAATAAATGAGCTTTTAAAAATTTAAAGTCCATTTCCTCTTCATCCAAGCATATTTCTACATTTAAGATTTCTTCTTCCTCTTATTTTAAAGTCTCATCTTGTTTAGTTTTTTAAAAAACTTTCCATCATGGCTGGTATCTGCGTAATCTAACCTCTAGCCTGAAGCTGAGACTTCATATGCAAATGTGTTCTCCTTTTAGGTTTTTTCCAAGTGTTCAGAGCTAAAATGTACAACTTCCTTTTGTCCACACATAGTGGCAGTGCTTCTGTTTCAGTAGGTTTTCTTACACGCGCTTTATTTTTCTGTCAACCATGGTCTTCAAACTTTCCCAACACAAGTGGTAGGTAGTAAAGTGCTTTATCCAAGGAAATACTATATACACGTGGAGAGGTTGCATTTAACACTCCACAGACCAAAGTTCACACACATCACACAAAGGAAGGCTCTTTTTTAAGAAAAACCTTTTTTTTGATAGTAGGGCTGGGGAGTCCTTAAAATCTCCTTAATTACTTTAAGTAGCACAAATATAAGTAACATATCTGAAGCTGGAAGGAGCCCTTGTTAGATGTACTGCTCTTAATGGATTACTGCTAAATATCATATGGCTATTAAAAATACTCTTAATAGTTACGAATTACAGGATCAGCGCCATAGAAGGCAGGTACCAGTGTAGGATTTTTCATTTGTCTTTACGAAACAAACCGTATTTAAACATGGCCCCCAAAGAGACAGGTTAGACTAGGCCCATGCATTGGAATATTTCTATATAGTTTGGCACTTAAAAAATTCCAGTTTTGTTTTTGAGGTCTCCTTTCCATTAAGTTTGTGTTTCGTACATAGAGAAGTGCCATTATGTGCTATATACCTTTGTTGCTACTTGCACTCTCTTTTTAAAATATCCATGACTTTTCTTCCAAGGGATGGCTTCCAGGGCTGGACAAAACTTTTCATATTCACGACGAGTTTGCCTGTTCTGACATCTTCATGTCCTGCCACAAGGTACTCCAAACCTAAAAGAGAACAAAGTTAGGGGCTATATAGTATCATAATTTTTTGAAGTGGGGGAGGAGATGTGACTTTGGTGATTTTATATGCATAGTTCACAGTTTTATATATTCATAGTTGAAATTGGGAGTCCCAGGCAGTGACAGCTGGCACTTAATAAGCATTTACTATGTGTTAAGTGGCTTACGTGTATTATTTCATTTAATCTTGAAAATAACCCTGTGAAATAGGTATTATTTTTTGTTTGTTTGTTTTACAAATAAGGCTCAGCAAGATTACAAAACTTGTTCCGTGTCTCCCAGTGAATAGCAGCACTCTGACTTAAGCTCAGGTCTGTCTGGCTGTAGAACTTTTACTTTGTACTATACCACCCTCTATGGTAAAGAAGTGAGGATTCTGTGGGTACTTAGCATTCGGCTATAAATTAGTATTTCTTAAAGACTCACCATGTATGGTAGTGCATATTAAGGAGGATTTTATAAAAGTGAAACAAACATGTGGAAAACATACTGTAAGAGAGTTATGAATTATACAAAGTGACATATATTTCCTATAGAAAGTCAATGTGTTTTTAGAATATAGGATGTTTGTTTGTGATATTAAAAGAAAAAAAAAAAGATGAGACTTCACCAGACCTTTGTAATTCAAAATTCTTTTCAGGCTTCAAATAAAAATTTTTGGCTAACGTACAGAAAAATGACAGGACAGTCTCATTACCTATACATCGAAAAAAGGAAATATGTTAATCTCCTTCAGTAGGTGTTTGTAATAATATCAATACTGGTATTTTGAAACAATTTTCTTTAATATTATAGGACAGAGCAAATAAGTAATTATGTTTATAAAAGAAAACTTTCCAAGATAAAGAGACATATACTTTAAAACTTAAGAGAAAATAGTAGTTGTTAAAATTAAACTGAGAATATCAAGTTAAACCCATGTTTTATATGTATATATGTAAATTAATATATATTAATAAAAAATATAAAAATAAAACATATTAATATCATATATATATATATATTTTGTTCATTCACTGAAATGACCTAAAAAAAAGATACCCCAGTAGCAGTAAACACCTGTAATAGACATACTGTGGTCTCTAATTAAACAGATCTCTCTAAAAAACAAAACAAAACAAAGCTTCTTGCAGAAATGCTATTGCAGGTCCAGGACAGGAAGATGCAAGGTAGTATGGGACATCGTATTGTGCTAAAAATCGAGGAAGCTCTCAAAAATTAATAGGGATCATTGTAAAAGGACATGGGAGCTAGTAAGAAAGGGTTACAACTTGTTAGAGTTGTGATGATTTGAGCACCAAGGAACATAATGATTGTATCTATTGAAACATACTGAATCAGCAAAAAACTGTAATTCCAAAATGATACTCAAAAAAGAAAAATCCAGAGAAAAACTAGTTTGTCATCTTTTGAAGCAGCTATTAAAACCATTACTTATTTTGAAAGGCAAGCAGCCTGGGAATTATAAGGAAAGAATTTAGCATTTATCCTGCCTTTACAATGAGAACTATATTGAATGGTAACCTATAGCCCAGCTTGAAAGAGAAAGTCCCCTTACAGAAGAATGTCAACTGGTAAATGAGGGGAATCAGAAAAACATCATTTCTCAAGCTCTAATGAAATTATTGATTCAGGAAGGATTACCAGTTGGTGGTAACATCATTAAATCAATGGTCAATGGGAAACTGGGTATTTGTGTCATGACTAAGTAACAGCACACTAATTACTTTCTAGTCTCAAAAGCGAAAACAAAACTGCCCAATGGAGTGATCAGACTGTCATCACTCTAACCTAAGGGTCAAGTTTAGCAACCTTGATAGTGGGTTATCCAGGTGCTGTGTGTCTTCTGATATGATTTAACATGAAGTACATACCCAGCAATATCTCTAGTGGATTCTAGTCAAAATGTTTATCTTGAATCTATCAAGATTTTCTTTAGAGATTACAAGAAACATAGGAGGTAGCGAGATAAGCTAAAGCACACCACAAGGAACCAACCAGACAAAAATAGAGGGTAACATAATTACAAGACTACTTGGCCTGGAGGTTTCAACACTATTTCTTCAACAACAATTAAAAAAGGAACTGTGCTTGAATAAAAGAGATTTGAAAGACTTAAAAACCAGATACAATGTATGATCCTGGACTGAACACTGACAAGGACAAACCAGTTCTAAAGGACATTTTGGGACCAGTCAGGAAATTAGAATATGGTCTGAGTATTAGAGAATATGAAAATAAACTATAATTGAAGGCAATGATCACTAACTAAACAAAGTAGGTTGCAGAACGGAGCATACTATGATTTTATTTTGGTTAAAAAATATAATACATACATGCATAGAGAAAGACCTTGAAGGATTTGCACTAAGCTGTTAATAAAGAGACTCTCTGGAGGTAAGAAATGTAAAATTTTAAATTTTCCTCTAGATTTTTGTTTTTTTTGTTTTTTTTTGTTTTTTAAAGATTTTATTTACTTATTCGACAGAGATAGAGACAGCCAGTGAGAGAGGGAACACAAGCAGGGGGAGTGGGAGAGGAAGAAGCAGGCTCATAGCGGAAGATCCTGATGTGGGGCTCGATCCCATAACGCCGGGATCATGCCCTGAGCCGAAGGCAGATGCCCAACCGCTGTGCCACCCAGGCGGCCCTCCTCTAGATTTTTGTAATGTACACATGTATAGTTTCTATAATAAGCAGGTTATTTAAAATATTATTAAAAGAAATAAGCCCTAAACTTAAACATAGCTATGATGGTGTTTTCAGGAAAAAAAAAAATGGGAAAATAATGGTGGAGATTTTAACACTGGAGAGCACAAATGTAAGATGGATTATAAGGTATTTAAATTATTTAAAGAGTAACCACCTTAGCCTCTGCATGAAAAAGAATCCCAATATTTAATTACTAGACTAATTAAAATATAATGGTCTTGATATTGTTTGTATCATACCTAAAGTAATAAAATTCTCATATAAAATACAATAAATAATTTTTAGGAAACTTCATTGCTAAGTTTAGTATTTGAAATGAATTTACTTTGAAACTATAAAGAGAACAAATACTATAGGAGTTTGCCATTAATTTAGAGTATGAATATACATTAAACTGAATAAATCCATTAATTATTGAGCAGCATTATGCCAAAAATGAGCATGGAAAACAATATTATCTGTTGTATCACTTACTGGCATTTACTTTTTACTTTTCTATTTTTTTGCTTTCGATGTCTACTTTACTACGTGTTTGAGGGCACAAAGTTTATTTTGTTTCCATAGACAGAGTATACTACTTTAGTGCTAGTCTTGATATCCTAAATTGACTGATGAATGAGTAAATGCATGTATGAAGGTAGGAATGAATGAATTTGCAGGGTTGCCAATTAGATTGTTCCTTTCAAAAAGTAGCAGAGGAAGCTAGTTGGCGTGTAAGGTTTCCGAATTTCTTATCAGCTTTCTTTGGCCTTAGCTATTGAACTTGTAAAAATGGAAAAACAAAGTGAAATGAAAGAGTGTCTGGTTTTGCTTTGGCAGGTTCCAGTCTTTTCTTCAAAGCGAGTAAACATGTTTTTAAGAATTCTTTGAATAATTGCACTTATGTTTTCAATTGTGATGAACTCAGTTGATTCTTTGACTCTGGCAGAAACCTGATGAGGAAGTATATTTCACTTCCTGGAGGGTGGCTCAGATGCTCAAAGCATTTTTTTTTTTTAATGTCTTACTAAAAAACTGGGCAGATTATTTTTTCTTTTGCCAAGATAGTAGAAAGTGCTTATAGGAAGAGTCTCTACACACAGATTATTGGGAAATAGAACTTAAATTAAGGACTCTTCATTTCCTGTGTTCAAAATCTAAGATTCTGATTACTTCATTTGTTCTTCGGAAACATATTTATTTATTATTTAAAATGTCTTCTTTTCCTTTTCCTTATGAAAATTTAAATGAATTTAAATAAAATATTAAAGGGTATAAAAGGATGTAAGATTAGTCAACCGTCAAAAAGTCAAGAGTTTTATATTTTAGATTGGTTAGACTGGGGGGAATATTTCATTGGTAGTTTCTCTTTTTCTTTGTCACTCAGTTATCTGTTTCTCTCAGTTATTAATCAAAGACTACAGGGACTTCTTATGAACATAACTGGGGTTTCCTGGACTTTAATGTGAAAGGAATTCGATCCAGAACATAAAATTATGCACCTGTTTTAGCAGTGCTATTAAGACACAGATGGCAACTACATAAAGTGGGAAGCACAGAGGATTTAAAAAAATAGATTTTTTTAAGGATCTTTTTAGATTTATTTATCAGAGAGAGAGAGAGAGAACACAAGCAGGGGAAGTGGCAGGCAGAAGGAGAAGCAGGCTTTCACTGAGCAGGGAGCCTGATGCAGGGCTCAATCCCGGGACCCTGGGAACATGACCCCAGCCAAACGCATATGCTTAACCAACTGAGCCACCTAGGCATCCCCCAAATATGTTTGTTTTAAGAGAACTTACTATCTGGGTACTCTGTTATTATTTAGGTACGAATGGTAGGACTAGAGATGCTATGATCAAAAATCTAAATCCCATCCTCAAATTCAACGGAGACAGAGAAATAAGCAACTTATGACACAGTATGAAAGTGAACTTGTAGAGTGTAAAGGTAAGAATCCCATGCTTACTCCCTTGGCTCTCCCACTGTAATTACATTTGAAGATGCAAATTTCCCTTAATTTCAAGTTTCTCTAAGATTCTACAGTGGTTTGTTGTTGTTTTTGTTGTTGTTTTTGTTGTTTTAATTTCTGCTGTTTCTAATTTGAAACCAGAATAATCATTTAATGAAAAACAAGATGATGAGAGTTTGAGAGTTGTTTTCCATCCACAGATACTTCTCATGCAATTGTAAATATGAATTCAATATTATTTGCACAGATGGAATTTTGCATTTGAATTTCCTTTGGGAGCAAGTTCTACCCAGGGCACCGTAATAGGACCTAGCTTTCAGATGCAGGGTTAGTGGCATCTAAATTTATGAAAGTGTTTTCTATGCTACTCGCACTTAGAACCAAGCTGAGACTTCTCTTTTAGGACAGAAAATATTATGTTGCTGGATTTAAAAATATTTTACTTTTATAGAACATGAGGAAGAGAAATAATTTTTTGATGTCAGTTCAAAGAATTCCATTTGGATTTTCCCCAGAATTCAGATGGTGAAAAGGAGAGATACTCTTGGTGAGTTCAGTTGTGATTTGGAGAATGTTAAGACAAGGTGCAAATCAGCAGAGACAAAGTAGTTATTAAGCTAGAAAAGTCTAATGCTTACCAGGATTGAGGATTGGACAAGTGCAACCTCTGTTCGTCCACGATTCTGGATATAATGTTCGTTTTCCTCGTAAAATTTTCAATTTGGTAGATTTTAAGACCTTTTTTATCTTCACATTGACCTCAGCATGAGATCCTTTGTCATGAGCTGATAAAATCTTTATTTTTAGCACTGAAACAACACAATTCCAAAAGTCAAAATGCATAGAATTTCATACTGCCTTTTGAACTTGAAATAACTTAAATATGCATTTCAGAGTATAATGGAAAAGTTAACTAATGATGATGCAAATGTGGAAATTTGCTTGAAAAATCATTAGGCTTATCTTCATGAGCACTGAGTAATATGCAGAATTGTTGAATCACTGTATTATACACCTGAAACTAATATAATAACTATACTGGAGTTAAAAAAAAAAACCTCAAATAAAAAAATCATTAGGCTCACTGACTTTTATGTTGGTTTCATCTTATTCATCTATATTAACTATAGACATTTTCAACTGCTGTTTCCCATATCATTATGCTAAGAGACTATCAGCCATTTGCCTACCACAAACAGAGTTTTAAACACATTTAGCTATCAAATCCAAATTGAAAGAAGGTGTATAGGAAGTAGAATGTTTTATATCTAGATTCTGACTATATTTTACTCTGTGGTTCACTGTGTATTAAAGTTACAACAAAGAACAAACAAAATGTTACTGCCAGAATGTATTTTACATATTCTAAAGAGATTGAATAATTAAATATTGATTATTTAATCTTCCCTGGATGTAAAATGCAAGCTGAGTGGGGTTAGGCTGGCTGTCTTTCCACATGATGGCAGCGCTTCAGTATTCTCTGGAACTCACGATTCTATTGTGCTGTGCTCTTCTATCTATGAATTGGATGTGGTTGGGATTAAGCTGTGGAATAATTTGGGGTGGGGAAGAAAGTATACCTAAGGAACACTGGATGTAGTGTTCTATGTTGTTAGAAGAGTTCTTATGTGCTTGTTTGTATCTTGATGGAAAATTCTGTGTAATGAGGGAACCCTATACTGGCTGGTCCCAATTCCTGAGAATATCGTTGTCAGCAGTTTTTATAGAATCACCAAATTTTAGACTTTTAAAGGTCTTAAGAGTTCATCTTGCTTTGTTTTATGTTTGAGGGACCAAGTTTTAAGAAATTAAGTGAACTTCCCAAATTTGCACGACCAGTAAGTTAGAGGTTTGGGCTGAAATCCCAATAAAGTAAATGCATGAAGGGTATGCAGCACAGTGCCCCTGCTCATGGCTACTGCTCAACAAATGTCCACTATTATTTTTCTACTAGATTGTATGTTCGAAGAGAACAGGGACCTCATCTCTTCACTATTATAGCTTAATAAATATTTGCCAAAGGAACGAACAAGTGAATCAAGTTTTTTTCCCCCATTAATAGAATGGGGAGGGGGAAACCACTTTTTCTGAGTCTGTAAGTGTATTGCACCTAATAAGAACAAGGTATTTAATTACATCATTAAGAGTGAACAAGTTTTCTTAAGAGAAAATAATACAGTTGTATGAAAAGATGCCAGAGTAGTTGTTTGAAAATTTAGAGAGCTACTAAATATATGTAATATTGAAAACCAGTTGATATTTCCATGAAACTGACTACCTTTGGACTAAATTGTCATGTTTTTTGCTTTTGATAGTAAATACCATTTTCTCTAAACTTTTCTTTATTGAACACTAAACATTTCAAAAGTTTTCTTCTGTTATTTAGCCAAGTTGTCAGGTGAAAGGAGGGAAATATGTATGTAATTTTAGATAAGATTTATGTGAGGTTTTCAACATTTACTTTTTTATCTTTTATGAGATTAAATATAGTGTTATCAAGAACCTAAACACTTGGTTTCAGAAATCGTGACTTAAAATTTTCTCTTCACTGTAATGTGTATTTTGGGCAGTATGAATTATGGAACAATGAAAAACCTTGGATACTAGTCAAGAATATGTTATCAAGATAAGGCATCTAATTTGCTTTAATAGTAAACATGAAGCCAATTAGAATTTGAAGATAGTAACAGCCTTTACTTAGGGCAGTGACGTTTTCCTTTATCTATATTTTCCTGGTACTTGAAAGATACAGGAGTCTAGAATATACAGAGAGGGCAGGGAAGAGGCCTGGATGGACAGCTAATCTCAGTGCTTCCCAAATATATATCCTCTTCCTCCTCCCTGCCAGTTACTGAGCATATAGTGTGTGCTAGATATTGTACTGTGTGCTTTTCAAAAGTCCCATTTTGTGGGATAGGTGGCATCATCCTTGTTTTACAGATGATGAAGTCTGGAGAGGTCAATAGAGCAGAAGTCAAACCCATGTATGTCTGAATTCAAAGCTCGAGCTCTTAATCACTGTGAAATAGTGTTTGAACTGATTTCTGCTTAGTATTGCTACATGATAACTGGCACCAATTATTACTCAAAACTGGTATTACTATATGAAACTGGCACAGGAATCATTTTAGTGGCTAGAGGCTTCCCTTTTAGATTATGAAGACAAGAAGCATCCATAAGAAAAGATTATGTGTCATGTTTTTTTTCTTTTTGTTATTGGCCTCTTTTCCTCATAGTAGGATGGCCTTGCCTTTACTCTACCAGCCTCCTGCCCTCACCAGAACATTCAACACCATCTTTATTAGGAATTATTATATAAGACTAGTGCTTTGATATATTGAGAATGTCATAGACTAAGCTTCCCAATTCCTTAAAAAACTCTTTGTATTTGGTCTGAATAGTTTCTTGGAAGCATTCAAGGACTTTGAACTTACCATATGAATATTTCATTCTACAGAATGCCTTGGAGTTTCCTAACACCTGTTCTTTACATTCACATTTACCTATACAGAGTAAATGAAAAATAGTGTTAGTTATTTAGAAACAAAGAAGAGGGAAAAAAAAAAAACCGAGCAAGTAAATCCAGGTAGCATAGCTCATTTTTAAAAATTGAAGTGTAATTAACAGTGTTATATTAGTTTCAGGTATCAGGTGGTAGAACTCTTTAAGGCTTGAGTGATTCATACAACGTAATCCATAAATACTAAGAAACCATAAAAAGTCATTCAAACAAAGTAGAGTCACTTTCTGAATTGAATTAGTTATCATTCAATAAAGTATTGACTTAGGAGAAATAGAGGTAGAAACAATGATGTATTTTAATGCTTATAATTGATGTTACAATAGATATAGTCCAGTATTAAGATTCCATGCTAATGGAAAGGAACAACTGAATGGATAAACTATAGGAAGGACAATAGTCTTTTTACAATTAATGTTCACCACAGCAAAAGTCAAATATAGTAAAACAGTTGAGCAGTCCTTTGTAGGTAGTGCCATCCAATTTAAAAGTTTTTATTGAGTACCTATTATGTGCAGGACATGATGCTATATGCTTCAGAGTGTATAAAGATGAGAAATACATAATTCTTGCCTGAAGGCTTATAATTCAGTAAGGTGAATAAAACAAGTGTACACACAGTGATAAGTGTTCTAAGACAGATACAATATGCTTGGGTGGGAGCGCTACATGTTTGGGAAGATGGAAAAAGGCTACATGGCTGAAGAAGGATTTGAAACGGACTCTGAAGAATAAGTAGGATGTTTTTTCCCGACAGTTTAAATGATATATGACAGTTATTGTGTGTCAGACATTTGCCAGGCCCTGTGGAAGACTTTCAAAATGTCTTTGATATAGTCTATACATAGCATTCTCATTGACTTATCTGCTTCCTCTCTAAACTGTGATCCTTGAGGACAACAGTTAATTCTTACTTATCTTCATGTTCCTAGAACCCAGAAGGGGTAGGATTCCCATTCTTACTTACTTGACAGTTAGATATAATTTTATTATCCCTCCCCTTCTCATGCATTGCATTTCGTAGGCATTGAGTGTCGTGAAAGTAGGTAACATTTACTGAGGAGCAGTTACTGTGAGCCAGAAACTATTTTAAGTGTTTTGTATTTGTTTACTCATCTAAGATTCTAGCAGGTAGAAATTTGACAAGAATATAGAGATAAAAGAGTGAGGAAAGCAATGTAAGAGAGAAGGGCAGAGAGTGTTCACAGAAGAGTCAGTGGTTCTGTTTTTCCTGGGTACAGAGTGAGTTGTGAATAGTAGAAGATACCATGACAGACCTTGACTGATAGGCAGTTAGGGCCTGAGTTTAATTTGTTAGACAAAGGGGATTTTTTTTTTTTAATTTGAGTATAGTTCATACACAATGTTACATTAGTTTCAGGCGATTCAACAAGTTATATGTTATGCTATGTCACCACAAGTGTAGCTATCAACTGTCACCGTGCAATGCTATTATAATACCATTGACTATATTCCCTATGCTGTGCCTTTATTTCCATGACTTATTAATTTCATAAATGGAAGCTTGTATCTCTCATTCCCCTTCACCCATTTTGACAATTGATAAAGGGGAATTTTCAAAGCCTATCAGATTAAAGAAATTACATGAATTAATATATATATTATATATTAATATATAATATATATATTAACCTGGCATTACTGTATCAAAAGTATTGGGATGGAGAGGAAATGGAAGTAGGAACCAGTTAGAAGCTGATGAAACTGATGACAGTAACAGTAACTGAATTGAGTGCCAACCACAAGCCAAAACTATATAAGGAACTTTATCCATATAATCTTGTTTAATATTTATAATAACATTTTGAGATAGGAATTATTAACAAATGAAAAAATAAAAGCTCAGAGAAGTTAATTAGCTTGTCCAAGGCAGCATAACTAACAAGTAGAACAGCCAGATTTTTAGCCTGGGTCTGGGAAAACCTGAAGCCCCTGATCTTCCCAATGTACTAAGTCAGATGAAATGTGGGTCTGAACTAAAGAGGTGGCTGTAGGTCTAGAAAGGAAGAAATATTAAGGGAGGCTGCAGAGTTAGGGTCTACAAATCTTGTCAATGGATTGGAAGAGGAAGCCTAAGAATTAACTTGGAGTTTTCAGCCAAGGTGACAGGAGGAGAGCACTTCAGGGGTGTATAATTTAAGGGTTTTTGTAGCAGTCAGTGGTTTAACTTATATTGTTGAAAGGATATGGAATAACTCACAGACAGGAGAAAAAGCTGAAGCACCAGAACTCAGAAAAGACAAGAATCAGGAGAGCAGCAGAGACCTAGGTAGCAGAAACTGTTGTGCAGTCCCTTTTATAGATTTGCTGTCAGAATCATGAACTGGGATCACTTTCAGACCTTGTCACTTTCAGCTCAAGATTTAAATTCCGGGGAGAGCCCATCTGATTGGCCTGGACAAGACTGTACTAAATGGGGTGGGGGGAAGGGTGGCTCCCCAGAGAAAAACTGGGTTGAGCTACCACAGAAATAGCAGGAATAAAGGGGAAATGGATCTGGTTAGGCAAAAACAACAGAGGTCTAGTATGAGGAGAATATAATGAATTAGAGTTGCTGACAAAACATCCACATGAAAATGAGAGTATGATTCTGGTGAGACGAGGTTGGGTAGACATGGTGATGTGGCAAATAGTGACATATTGGCTCTAACTAAAGCTACTCTAGAAACCAGAGAATGAGATGTGCAAGTGGAAAATCACAGTGGAATTAAATAGTGGGAATGAGAAATCTAAGGTGTTTAAAATGAGCTGTTGTGATTTGTCAAACAATATTGCATATAATCTAAACATAGCAGAGATGGTTACTCATTCAGAAATTGGAGTAACCTAAGTAGATAGCCTGCGGCCCTTGCTAATTCCACCAAAGCTGGAGAGTGTGGTAACTACTGTGCTAAAAAACCTAATGGAACTCCAAATGGCATATATTATTACTCAACTGATGTTCTTCTTTGTAGTCCTTCAGCCAACAGGAACATACAAAGTTCTGTTATTTGAAGATCTTTCTGTGGTTGCTTTCCAATACTCCCTTTTCATATGTTAAGAAATCAAACATTAAAAATTTTTTTCGTAAAGATTACCATTGTAATCATTTTTTAAAAAAGATTTTATTTATTTATCTGAGACGGAGGGGCAGGGAGGGGCAGAAGAGGAGGGAGAAGGAAAAGCAGGACTCTCCTAAGCACAGACCCCTTTGCGGGGCTCAATTTCATGATCCTGAGATCATGACCTGAGCTGAAACCAAAAGTCTAACGCTTAACCAACTGAGCCACGCAGGCACCCCTAAAATTTGCTTTTGAATGAATCTTTGTCGATCAGGCTTTAACCCAGATGTGTTGTCTTTTTTTTTTTTAATTTTATTTATTTATTTGACAGACAGAGAGACAGCCAGCGAGAGAGGGAACACAAGCAGGGGGAGTGGGAAAGGAAGAAGCAGGCTCCTAGCGGAGAAGCCTGATGTGGGGCTCGATCCCAGGACTCTGGGATCATGCCCTGAGCCGAAGGCAGACGCTTAATGACTGAGCCACCCAGGCGCACCCCCAGATGTGTTGTCTTAAAGGAAATCTGGAAGGGGAGAAAAACCTAGTTAGTTAATATTAGGCTATTAGAACACTATTTACAGTTCTGTGGTACTGGTTAAAACTAGTTTTCTTGTACAAATTCTGTAGTACTACTTAAAGCCAGTTTTGTTGTACAAGTTCTATGGTACTAATTAAAGCCATATATGTTGTACAGGAGGTAAAATTTTATATCTAATGTTCTCTATCTCCTAAGAAGTGGTAGAAATTAAGAGTATCTTTGTATAGTGCATTATATTTCTAGTTTGGGAAACTTATGGTAGGTAAATTGGTAGGTAGGCACATATATTTGAGAATGAACTATGGTGCTTAGAAAACTGATTACCGTTTGTTTGTTTGTTTGTTTGTTTGTTTGTTTGTTTGTTTGTTTAAAAAAGGTGCCACGAGCACAGCACTATTCTATACCCAATGGGAATACGGCTATTTAGCAGGAAACCGAACAATGGCTTCCTCAATCTGGAGCTCCTCCAGATGAATTTCAGAGACTCTCTAGGGGTATCACAGACCTAACAGCTGTTGTGGATGTGAGTCTGGAGTGATTCTGATGCCAGCACGTTATGTGCTGAATTGGTGTGTCGCCAGCTCCCTAGTAACATGATTGATTGGCTTAATGAATGTCTTATGGTCCTAAAGAATTGATTTTTACAGATTTGGCTTAGCAGGCAAAGTTGAATAATTACGAAAATCATTGTGTTAGAAAAATAGAACAAAAGTTTCAAAAGTGTTTAAAGTTAAAATTATAGAATTCAGACTATTTAGCATTGAGGCAAAAAATTAATGGGAAAGATTTTCTCTTTTTCAAATGCTAAAAAAGATAAATATGACTACTTTGTATTCCTTTATCTTTCCCACCTTCTTTCTTGTTGTGAACTAAAATGAAACCATTAGGAAAATGATCACAAGATTATGTTAAGTGAAAAAAACCATGATATAGAATTGCAAATACCAGTGTTTCTCAAATTTGGGTTCTTAATTCTTGAAGAGTTCATAAGTTCTCTATGAAAATGTATTAAAATTGTGGTTTCTTACTTTGCTCCAGTCACCCTGGTCTCCTTGCTGACCTCAGGCTTTTGCACCTGCTGTTTCTTCTGCCTAAATTCTCCTCTCTCTTTTATCTGTATAGCTCATTCTCTTACCTTTTTCAGTTTTTTTTTCCTTCAAATGTCACCTTTCACGGACTTTCCTTGATCTTCCTATTTAAAAGTATGCCCCTCCCGACCACTTATTATCTCCCTCCCTGCTTTATTTCTCTATTATATTAAACAACATGACACTAAATATTTTACTTATTTATTAGCTGTCTTCCTCTACAAGAATGTAAGCTCCTTGGAGCCTGGACTTTTTATCTGTTCTGTTCTATTACTATATTTACAGTACTGGCATATATTATAGGTATTCAATAAATATTTGCTGGGTAGATGAATGAATTTATAAGGAATTACTAATTAGTGAGAAAACAACAAATTGGGAATACACAGAAAAAGAGACCTGAATGTCCAAGAAAGCATGAAAAGTTACTAAAACTGTTAGTGATCAGGAAAATACAATTTAAAATGGCGGGGTCCCAGACCATACTCATCAAATTGGCGAAAGTTGAGAGATTTGATAATGTTAACTTTAGAAGTCCAAAAATATTAAATGAGTTGAACTGTGTCTGACTTAGTGAGGTAGAAGAGTGCTTGGCCTCTTGTATGTGTTTTATAAAAATCTGTTAAATAAATATGAAGTATCAGTGAGGATGTGAAGCAACAGGATGTCATACTTTGCTGGTGAAATGCAAATCTATATAACCACTTGGAGAGCTATTTGGCAATATGTGGTAAATTTGATAAAAAAGCATACTTGTGACCCAAGAGTGGCTAGGTTGTACCCTAAGAGAAGGATCAGCAAACATTTTCTATAAAGGGATAGATAATAAATGTGTTAAGATTTATGGGCTAAGAGACAAAATTAAAGATAATATGCAGGTACTTATATAACTTTTTAAATTATAACTATAAACCTTAGAGCAGCTAGCTTGTGGGCTGTAGAAAAACAGTTGGCAGGCCAGATTTGGTCTGAGGGCCAGTTTGCCAGCCCCTGCTCCAGTGAAACTCCTTCTTAAGTGCACAAAGTCACATTTAAGAGAACATTCGTTGTAGCATTACATATAACAGTGGAAAATTGGAAATTGGAAATACCCTAAATGGCAAATAATGAGAACACAGAAACCATATATTCATATCAATATCACAGCATGCTTATCAAACAAAGGAACAGATAAGCATCATAAGAAAACTGAGTCAGGGGAGATAGTAGTATAGACCTGGTAGACTCAGAGAACCATATTTATGTAAGAAAGAGTATGTGGGCTTCAGTAAAAATCATCTTTTCATATTCAATTAATGGTGTTCATTAGAATTTTATGAGTTTTGTTATTTGGCTTATAATTAGTTTGTAAAATTAGTTTTGTTTTCTAGTTGTAAAAAAGATATAAGGAGTTCACACTTAGCTTTGTGTATATTAAGTTACACTAGGTCTGTAAGAATATTTTTCCTTTAAATAGATCTCTGCATTTCCAAACCTGATATATTCAATTAACTCTCACCCATGTTAAACAGTATGTTTTGGAGAGAGAGAAACACACCAAAACACTAACAGTTTGGGTAATGAGATCTGTGTATTTTTTTACTGTGATGTTTTACATTTTCCAAATTTTCTTTATTAATTAGGTATGTTACTCTAATAATCAGAAAATAACAAATAAAATAAACAAAAGCTTGTTAAAATACTCTTTGGCTATCTTTAATAGTTTTACACTTATGGGCAGGGGTGTCACTACTTTATTAACCTCCGAGCTGAAGAGTTCCCCTCCTAGGATCTAAGAGTTGTTTTCTGGGTTGTCATGAATCACTGTTAATTGAGACCAGACCCGGAAATATGATAACTGGTTATATCCATTGTCTCACCTGAGTGTCGAAGCGCAGAAAATCCTTGCTCATCCTCCCACTCCCAGGTTGGTTCGCTTTTATTGTGCATGGAATGGAAGTCAGGAATTCCATGATACCAGTCTATGTCTGTGCTGCTAATAAAATAGAAAATGATGAATTTAAGGACCTTCTTAGAACTTGAATGAAATGAACATATGTATGGAGACTTAAACCTAATCTGGTACCTTCCCATCCTTTTAGTTTTCAGAAATAGTGTTTTAAGGCCCTATTGTTAAGAATAACTTATTCTGCAAAATGAACCAGACCATCTCTAGAATCTTGCAAGAACAAATGACTCTGTAATTTGACAAAGATTCTTTAAAGAGCTGTGCAAATACATCTTTGCTGCACTGCTGGCATGCAAGATTTTCCAAATCACTACCAGATCTTCAAAAGAATCTGAAGGACACACGGACAGAGCAAGAGCCATGAGCATTCACCTGCTGATGCAGTCTCCTGTGAGCGGGTCACAGCTGCCTGCGCAGTCACAGGGCCTGCAGCCGTAGTCTCCAAAGCCCCAATACCCCACCATACACCTGTCACAATGTGGCCCTGCCACCCCAGGCTTGCAAGGGCAGTCACCATTGCTGGGGTCACAGAAGGTCACTGAGCTGAAAGGAAGGACAGCTGATCCAACTGGATGACAGGAACACACTACAACAGAGAGGACACACAAGGATCAATGAGTAACTTGGTTATCTGTGATTTGGTTTCCCTTCACCACCCAGCGTACCTCTAAGGCTCTTCCTCTAGCCAGTTGGTATATGCTCAGAGAATGAAAACTAATTAAATTACAGATGAGAAGATAAAATCAGGGAAACACATTTGCTGCAAAACGAACTACATTATTTATTCTAAGTTAGAGGGCATTAAATATGAATGGATTTTGCTTGGGGTGTTGAGAATGAATCAGCAAAGAAGACAAAGAAGGAGCAGTTAGCCAGAAAGGAAATCAAATCATGAGAGTGTGGTGTTCTGGAAGCTAAACAAAGTTTCAGCATCAGGTAGACAACATCAACTGTGTTAAATGCTGATAGTCCCGAGAAGATGGGGATTGGGAATATATTTTGGCATCTGACAAAATGAAGACCATTGTGTCCTTGATAGGAACAGTTTCACTCTAATGATGAGTGGTGAACCTATTTGAAGAAGACTCAGGAGATGGGAGTAGAGGAATTTGAGCATGAGAACAGACAGCTCTTTTGAGGAACTTTTCTGTATGGGCACAGAAATACAGTGGTAGCTAATACTGGAGGGGGATATGAATGTAAGTTAAAGTTTGAGTTTTTGTTTTGTTTATTTTAAGATGAGAGAAATTGAGGCAGATTTGATGTTGATGGTAATGATCCAATAGAAAGGGAAAAATTGATGACCAAAAGAAAGCTGGGAGCATTGTTGGAGGGATATTTAAGCATACTGGAGTAAGGAAGACAGACAAGATCTGGTGCAGAAGAGAAGGTGTTGGCCTTGCGTAGGAACGTGATCAGTTCATAGTAACAGGATGCAGAGCAGAGCATATGGACTCAGATACAGGAAGGTGGATAAATGCAGTAGTGGGAGCTGGTAGAACTTTTCTTCTGATTGCTTGTATTTTTCTGGATAAAATAGGCAGCAAAGTCATCAGGTGAGAGAGATGAAGAGTGGCACTAGGAGAGTGAATGAGAGACATAGAAAGTGAAGTATAATTTCCAGGCACATAAAGGCCATACTTGAGGATAGTAGTCATGAATTTATAGTGATACAGCCGAGAGGGTTCAGGTTTGAGATGGGAAGAAAGCTGCATTTAATTTGCATGGTGTTATGGACTGACTGTATACCCCCCAGATTCATATGTTGAAGCCTAAGCTCCAGTGTGATGGTATCTGGAGGTGGGATCTTTGGGAGGTTTGGACGCGGTCTTGAGGGTGATGAGATTGGTGCCCTTATAAGAGGATGAAAAGCTCAGCGCCCTCTTCTTTAGGAAGTATGTGAGGCTGCAATGAGAAGTTGGCAGTCTACAACCCAGAAGAGAGCTCTCACCAGCACCCAGCTGTTCTTGGTTTCTTTGGTGGGTATCTAGGTCTCATAGAGATTTCATGAGGATGAAATGATTTTAAATGAAATTACTTCGGCAAGATACATAGCACAGTCTGACACCTACTAGGCCAATTCTTCCTGCTAAGTCTTCTCAACTGATAAAACTCTAGATCCCACCCCATCCTTTATTCCCTCGGAAACATCTTCTATTGATTCATTTCTTTGTCATTAAAATCACAGTTTGGCTTCGGTCTGGCTTCAAATCTCAACTACTGACTGTGTGACTTTTGGCAAGGTACTTAGCTTCTCATTATCCCAGTTTTCTTGTCTTTAAAATGGAAATGAGAATCATATCTCTCCTTATACGGTGGTTGTGTGGATAAAAGGAGATCATGCATGTAGTATATGGCTACAATTGTGTGGTGTCTGGCACGTGGTTAATTAATAGTGAACTAACAATTTAATTCAGTAAATAATTCTTGTAGAGCTGTGGGATCTATGCTTGTGTAAGTAATGGTGCCAGCCCTCAAGGAACTCATGGTTTTGTTGGGGAAACAGAGGAGTAAATAAAAATTTTCCATACACTGTGATAGGTACTCTAATAGAGGCCTGTGCGTGCTGTGGGAGCACAGAAAAGGGAACACAGGCTGAGGGAATCACATGGGGATACTTTTAAAAAAAAATTTAATTTAATTTAAATTCAATTAATTAACATATAGTGTATTATTAGTTTCAGAGGTAGAGTTCAGTGATTTCATCAGTTGTATATAACACCCATTACTTATTACATCACATGCCCTCCTTAATGCCCATCACCCAGTTACACCATCCCCACCCCCCCAACAACCCTCAGTTTTTTTCCTATGGTTAAGAGTCTCTCATGCTTTGTCTCCCTCTATGATTTCATCTTGTTTTATTTTTCCCTCCCTTCCCCTATGCTCCTCTGTTTTGTTTCTTAAATTCAACATATGAGTGAAATCATATGATAATTGTCTTTCTCTAACTGACTTATTTCACTTAGCATAATACCCTCTAGTTCCATCTATGTTGCTGCAAATGGCAAGATTTCAATTTTTTGATGGCTGAATAATATTCTATTATATATATATATATATATATATACTTCCTCTTTATCCATTCATCTGTTGATGGGCATCTGAGCTCTTTCCATAGTTTAGCTATTGTGGACATTGCTGCTATAAACATTGGGATGCATGTGTCCCTTCAAATCACTGTGTTTATATCCTTTGGATAAATACCTAGTAGTGTAATTGCTGGGTCATAGGGTAGCTCTATTTTTAACTTTTGGAGGAACCTCCATACTGTTTTTCAGAATGGCTGCACCAGCTTCATTCCCACCAAGAGTGTAAGAGTGTTCCCCTTTCTCTGCATCCTTGAAACATTTGTTGTTTCCTGACTTGTTAATTTTAGCCATTCTGACTGGTGTGAGGTGGTATCTCATTTTTTGATTTGTATTTCTCTGATGCCGAGTGATGTTGAGCACTTTTTTCATGTGTCTGTTGGCCATTTATATGTCTTCTTTGGAGAAATGTCTGTTCGTGTCTTCAGCCCGTTTCATGACTGGATTATTTGTTCTTTGGGTGTTGAGTTTGATAAGTTCTTTATAGATTTTGGATACTAGCCCTTAATCTGATAAAGCATTTGCAAATATCTTCTCCCATTCTGTAGGTTGTCTTTTGGTTTTGTCGACTGTTTCCTCTGCTGTGCAAAAGCTTTTTATCTTGATGAAGTCCCAATAGTTCATTTTTGCCTTTGTTTCCCTTGACTTTGGAGACGTGTCTAGCAAGATGTTGCTGCGGCCAAGATCAAAGAAGTTGCTGCCTCTGTTCTCCTCTAGGATTTTGATAGATTAATGTCTCATATTTAGCTCTTTCATCCATTTTGAGTTTATTTTTCACATGGGGATTCTAAAGGAGGGGTCATTTAGATACCTGAACTGATCCTAAAAGGTGAATAGGAGTTTGCAAACTGAAAAGGAGGGAGAAGATAGGCAGTTCTGTATCCCAGTCTTTAGATACTCTCCCCATTGCATCTATTTTAAACAATTAAAACAAAATTTAATTGTGGTTAAAAAAAAAACACATACCACAAAATGTAGCATCTTCACCATTTTTAACTGAATAGTTGATCGCCACTGAATTTTATGTGTCTGCATTATATGTGGAAGCTCTTACTGCTCTCTGAAAATGTGAAGCTCTTTCCTGCCCTGGTACCCCTTGTCACTCCTGTGTTGCCTTTCCCAGCTTATCCATCTGTACCCTGACATGCTTCTTTGTCCCACTCCCTCTGGACAGTTTAGCACTCTCTCCTCTGTGCTGCCTCTGCTTTTAGTGTATATCTCTATTTTGTGTGCATCATAGTACATCATTATTATTTGTTTGTATGCCTGTTGCCCTTACTGCTAGGCTCCGGACTCATTGACAGAAGGATCTTTATCTTCTGGTTTTTATTTTTCAGTCCCCAGAACAGTGTCTGGTATATTGTAGATGCCCTCATCATCATTTGTGAAATTGACCCGAAGGACATTCTAGGCTTGGGGATCATATGTGAAAGGGCATGGCCTCTTTGGGGAGTGTAGAATTTTAGAATGTACATTGAGTGGAAAGCAGTTGAAGTTGATGAGGCAGAAGAAAAAAGCCACAGAGTTAGGGTCGGAGCCAGATTGTAGAAGGGCCGAACCCAAGAAGTTGAATTTTGTCCTGTGGGTATAAAAGAACCATGGGAAATAACACTTTGAAAAAGCAGAATTATGACATGGCTATAATTTAATTCTGAAGATACTTCGGTGGCATTGAATGAAACAGACTAGAGTAGGGAGAGACTGATGTCAGGGAAACGAAAGGAATGAGAGAGAACAAGGAACTGGACTAAGAGAATAGACGCCAGGACAGGAGGAAAGGTTGGATGTGAAACGCTGTTTATGTGTAGATTGAAATGACAGGATTTTGGAGGTCATCTGGATGAGGAGGAAGAAGGCACTGTTGAGAGACAAACAGAAATTGAGGAAGATTTTCACATTTCTAGCTTATAAAACTGAATGACTAATATTTCTCTAAGTCAGCAAGGCATTATTGATTTGTTATTTGTTTTTATTTAATTAACTAGGAAATAATTTGGAGGGTTATTTAATTTATAACACAAAATGTATCAAAGTGCTATGTGAAGACATGAAATGAAATCACATAATCCAATATAAACATTTCATTGTTTTGAGATGACTAAACCCATAGTTACTGCAATATTCAGTTTTGAGTCAGCTTGGTTCTTGACAGCAGATAGGGGAGCCAGACAAAAGATGTCTTGGACTTCCATCTATTGTAATATATCATCTCCCATTGCCACCATTATTTTTTACTCTAATAGAAAATTCAAGCCTTTCTAGGATTTGACCTCTCTGTACTACCATATACTTTAAAACCTACACATATTTCAGGAATGGCCAGAGAAGAATGTGATTCTATCACATGTGCTAGCGGACTTCTGTCAATGTGACTTTTTACATAATTACAAGATAAAAATACCATTTGGAAACTATGCAGAACTAGCTCCAGGCAGACAGCACTGACACTTTTCATGACATACTTTTCAAAATGCACACCAAGGCTTGCCTTGCATACCTCTCTCCTGAAGTTTGTGGAACAATCAATATTTGACACACACAATCTACATTTCTTATTTTCTTCCAAAATGCAAATATATTTTCTTCTTGCTTGGGGAAAAAAGAAAAGGTCTGCCTAGATTCTGGTTCAGGTTCTGGTTCTCCAACATGTTTCTTACTGATTGTTGATTCTAAAGTGCAACCCAAGCACTTCGCTTTTTACATATTTATTACAATGAATGCTGAAGTTGCAACCCAGTGGCATGACATAAATCCTTGACATAAGCTTTATCTTTTCATTGGAAGATAATAGTAAAGATTGAACTATTATATACTATCATTCTGAACTTAATTATTTTTTTCATTATAATTTTTGGTAAAGCTATGGTGAGTTATCTTTAAAAGCCAAAATGCTGCTTTGAGTGACAGCCAGATATATTTAAAAGCTATATGGCATGTCTAGGTATTAAATGATTCATTACTAGAATAATTATCACCCCTCCCAAGCCTCTCCCCCAAACCATTTGCCCATTGCTGCTCTCTCAACCAAATTGGCAGAATAAAATTGTTGAAAATGTCATTTTAAATTCCTAAATATTGTCACAAGATTTCTTTAATAATGCAAAAGACTAATTTTAAATAGTACATTCTGTACTGATGTGTCCTGTTATAAGAAACCCTGAAATAATAATACAAAATATTCAAAACAGGTGAGATAGAGGAAAGGAAATGGGTACTTCTACAAATGATTTCACAACAGGTTCCCTTCAAATAATGAATATGTAATTGCTAAATATTATTCAAATTTTATTTATAGATATATGTTTGCAGCAATACATCTACTGTGTGAAACACTGTCCCTCTGTGAGCATTTACAGAAAAGAGTTAAGACATGGGGATGTTCTGGAGTGTCTTCTACCAGGAACCATACTGTTCGTGAAACAGTGGTTGAACACATTTTTAAATAACCTGTTTATCTACATGGCACTGAAATTAATAATTATTTCAGTCACAATACAGCTTGTTTGGAAATTGCCTGTAAGATCTTTTAGGAAGACAGAAAATAAAACAAAGGCAACATAAGAGAATTCATAAGGGCACCAATTTAAAAGTCAGACTAGATGAGTTCAAATTCTAGTTATGAGGCTTATTCTCATTTAAATTTTCTTATTGATGGAATAAGAGTAATAATACCTATGTCATAGGGTTCCTGTGGAGGAATAAGATACTGTATATAATTAGCAATGTATCAGGAATTAGTAGCATCAGATGCTCAGAGAGTAACTGTTGTTATTATCTGGCCAAACCATATTAATTAAAACAATTTTTTCAATTAAGTAATCTCTGTGCCCAACATGGGGGCTTGAACTCATGACCCCGAGATCAAGAGTTGCATACTCTACTGACTGAGCCAGCCAAACACCCCAACATATTAGTTTTTAAAAGTCCACCATTCATTCATTCATTCACTCACACCTTCGCCAAAGAGTTCTTGAACTTTAGTGTTAACATGAACTATGCCATAGGCTAAAGATATAAAGAGGAATACAGAGTCATAACTAACTCTTCAGTGAATCAAGAGAGAGATGCAAATACATAATTACAGGCAGTATATGTTATAACAGAGGTAGCCCAGGGTGCATGGGAACACAGAGGAAAGAGCAATAATTGCCTTATTGCAGATATGAGTGGGTTTTTTTTTTAAATCAATTTTGACAATTTGATTTCCAAAGTAGGCTGAAATTCTTCACTTTGCCCCTGGGAGGATTTTAGTGGCAAAACAGCTTTCTTGACTACTTTGTTTTATAGACTTAGGTTACTCTCCTACTACATGTTCTTTTCTTTGGATAAAATACATTCGTCTGCTCTTACTCTCCCTTTGTGGATGAGAGTATATTGGAAAAAAGTAGGGTGTGATCTATGATCCTGTTGCTTATAGGGAGATATCCCACCATGTAATCTAGGACAAGAGTCACAGCTGTCAACCTATGTGAACATAATAAGTATGTAAACAAGAATACAAAATGGCCAGGGACATAATGGGAGAATTGTGGCTTCCTTTATTCTGATGGAATTGCTAAAGCTTTTGGTGGTGTAGTCAAAGGAAACCATTGCTGCCTTTTCTCTTTATTCCCACCTTCACAGGAACTCTAGGAGTCGTTTGCACACCTTTCATTCAGAGTGATCCGTGATACCGAGTTTACTGTTCAGACAACCATTTGGGTTCAGCATCTTATCCCTTTTTAAAAATCACTAGGACTCCTTAGTATTACCTGATGGCTGTAGCTTTTGCTATTCTGTTAGTAAAAGCAACACTGGGAGCAAAACACCCTGAAAGTATGTGCTCCTGATTTAGCGTTTCTAAAAACAGAACTCAAAGTTCAAGGCCCTCAGCTGGGAAAGAAGCAGCTTGTCAAGGGCTTTCACGCTGCCCAGTGGCCACTCCCTCACCAGAGCCTCCCAGCCTCCCAACAACTATCTTCCCCTGAAAAGGCCAAGGCCCTACATAATTTCTGATGGTGAATTTTAAATATCAAAACCATTTCAAGAGCTGCCTCCCTGCCCCCTGAGGTTCTTAGAATTGGAGTTAAGGGCAATGACTGAGATGCAGCTCTAAACAGAAAAGAGACAGTATGATCTGTTATTAATGTATCAAGCATGAAGTTAAATGTTAGATAAAATGAAGTCTTCCACCTTTTTTGGTACTACTTTCTCCTTTCCTTCTACTATCAATTATTTTTGCTAGTGGATGAACAACTACGGAAAAATAAAGTAAAAGTTGTAAACAAAGGCAATTGTCAAAGGCAATATGCTTTACCCCTTTGCTCTCCTAGGGAACATTTTTTTATTCATCCTTTAAATATAATACACATTGTGTTCAAAGATAGGTAGTGCCACAGTATTGAAGATGAATGTTAATGTCAAATAAAATTATGCAAGAATAAATCTAATAAGAAAATAAGCTAAATTAAGACTTGCCTTTCACTTATTGAAATGCAATGTCTCCTGAGTTACTGTATATCCCACACCGAAGGAGATCCATGTATGCATAAATTAGTCATTTGTGCCCCTACTAAATGCTTTAAAAAATAAATGTAAGGTATTTAAGTATATTTCCTGTGTTTTCTATAAACTGTAAATGAGTAATGCAAATAAATACAAAAGTCATACCCTTTATTTTGAATGCTTTACTATGTGACCACTGCTGGGCCCTCAATTTGATTTCTGTATCTTTCCTTTCCTGTTTACTAGTTGTAACTGAGCCAGTTACTATTTATTCCAGGGTATATCTAAAAGATCTTAGACAGCTAAATAGCCAATTTTATATTCCTGGGTTGCTACTTCAGTTAAAATTGAGGAAGAATTTGTCTGTACTTTTGAACGTACAGACAAATTTCATCACAGGAAAACTTTTAAGTATAATTTTAGACACTGTATTTGGGATTTGGTTATACCAAACACCATTATCTTTTTGTTGAAGAAAGCCTCCTGTATTCCCATCTCAAGGCACCATCTACACAGGTGCCTAGTCAGGAACCTGGGTCATCCCTAACTCCTTTTTCCTTTTGATAAAGAATCCCCATTGACCCCATCTATCTTCTCCTTTGAATTGATGTGGTTCATCCTTGCTATACTCCATCATGGTACCCTTTTTTTCCGTAATGTATTGCAGTTTTGTTTTTAAAGATTTTATTTTCAGGTTATCTCTACACCCAATGTGGGGCTCAAACTCACAACCCTGAGATCAAGAGTCACATGCTCCACGGGCTGAGCCAGGAGCCCCTGAAATTTTTAATTACATATTTACGTGGATATATTCATTTATAGTCTGTTTCCATGGAATTAAGAACTCTGTTTTGTTGTATATACACTGAATAGGATAGGCCTGCCACAAGGTAAGCAGTGAGTAAATCTGTGTTGAGTTTTAAAAAATTGGTGAATTATAGTCACTTAATAAATATTTCTTAATGATAGATGTTCTTCTGGCCTCCAGTGTAATCTCTTTATGATTTTTCACCTCCCTGCTGTCTCTATAGTACACTTTGAAGGCCTAGAAGGTAGAAACCAACATCTTTCATCTCTGTATCCCCAAAACCTAGGGCCATGCTGACCCATTTTAGGGACTCACTCAATCTTTGTTGAACGAATGTTCCTCTGAATGAGTGACAACCATGAAATACGTGTTGATGAAACTCCTGAAAGGCTCATATTATTTCTTTTATAGGTTTTTACCATTTTAGCACCACAGCATTGTGGTGCATTGCAATCCCAAGTCACTAGAAACAGAGCAAAGAAACAAACACACAGAACCACAGAAACAGCACAGAAGCAAGAGCAGAAAACTGAAGTGGTTAAACAGAACAGATTATCCAGAGCCTTCCCAGTGCAAGACTGTTCCCTACATTTAATGCTTCACTCAGTCGAGTTTTATTATTTATTATTTTTTGATAAAAGTTCTTTATTCTAACTCTGTAGGAGACATTCCCCACCCACAAATGCCTTTCACTGGTGGCGAAATTTTTTTTCATGTTAATCAATCTTTTTTCCTCACTTTCATCCAATTACATCTAATTACGACTCTTTGTTCTAGGGAAGTAAATTATGTTTTGCCACTCCCTATGTCCCCTTACACCTTTTGAGTGTGTGAAGAAAGTTGTATTTTCTTCCTGAGCAGTTTCCTAGTTAAGTTGAGAATATTCAGCCTCTTTCTTATTTATTCATTAGTATCTCTCTTTTCTTGATTGTTTTGTTAGCCTATGAGGAACATTCCTCAGTTGTCTCCATCTTTCTTATATCAAGATTCCTTAAGATAAATGCAGCTCTTTAGGTTCAAGCTTCACATGGCTATTCATCAGGAAGCAGGGTCTCATTCAAAACCCAGTACCACACGTTTCTTCAAAAGTCTAGCCTCCTTTAAAAATTATTTTTGGTTCTAATATATATGTCTGATTATTTCTGCATTTTAAAACTCATTTTGTTTTTATCAACCAGGACACAGTGTAGAATCAAAAACATCACTTAACTCCTAAAAATTGCTAAATGAGATAGTTTATGTAAATTGCCCAGCATGGTGTCTGGCCCATAGTATACATTCAACAAGTGCTACTTCTCTTCTTTATAGCCCATCTAATTTTGTCCAGGCTTTCTGAGAGTTTTGATATATCATAATTATTTGTTTGATTATTTATTGCTTGTTCTCATCAAATGCAGAATGGCATATTATTTATGTATTCAGTGAATTATACTTTCTGTTTTGGAGACATGTTAAATAATTTTGTGACCCCTCCCACTTCTCTTCCCAAATGTGACTGACTTTTATTATTCATCAGTTCATTAAATTTCTCCTTTTGGGGGGGTAGTTTTAATTTATGTCATTTGACCTTTTTAAAGGATAGTTCTAGTATGATTACTACGTTATGATATATGAATTTTTTCTATCTCTTTCACTTCTTAACCCTCTGGTTTTACATCTTGTATTTTTTAAAAGCTGAGATTAAAGGTTCCCAACTATTATTGCCAAGTGACTGGTTCTATTTAAAGTTTGCTTTTCAAAAAGTTACTTCATATTGATTCTATGCTGAAATCATTGCTTTCAGCATACAACAAGGATGTCTATGTTGTTTATTTGACATAAAATGGATTCGTGTGGCTTTGTTGAAACTATAATTTGAACGAAAAAGCCCACTAAGCTGCTGTAAGGAAGATACTTTAATGACCTTTGGGAAACAATCCTTTTCTGATACGGACTGGAACATAGGTACAACAGTGAAAAGTGGGAAGCGTCACTGTGGTAAGGTAATTTGGATTTAATTAATTTCAGAATTTTACTTCTGGGACAATTTAAAGGTAAAGAATAACCACCCTAAAGGTAGAATGAAATAATTATTAAGTAGAGGTACAAACAAGCAGAGAAACACAGAGATTCTCCTTGGGAGCGTGATGAGAAGATGATATTTGAGTAGACTGTGAAGGATGGAAAGACAGTCTGCAGCAAGATAGTCACCTACTCTAGGCACTGTGTTTCCATCAGTTGAGCTGAGGGCTTCACCTAAGGTAGAAAGAAGAAAAGAAGAAGAAAAAAAGCAAGAAGGAAAAAAAAGAGATAGATTTGGATGGATGAGAGAGCTCTTTACAAAGATAGCCGCCTGGCAGGGTAACGGTAACCAAGTAACAAAACGATATCTTGGTAAACACTTGGTTTGGGTTTTAGGGCAGAAGGACCAAGTTTATTTTTATTCACTCTCTGCTGAAAGGCAATCGACTACATTTATTTTGGCCCACCAGGGAGGAAGGAAGGGCATGTCAGTTTTTCAAGAAGTTGTTTACTTTGACAAGGAATAAATCCTGCTTTCTTTTCCATTTGCTGATTTTTCTTTAAATATGGAGAGAGACTATGCAATACTTAAAAATACGTTACAACATAAAAGTCAATAAATTTATTGTAAAGGAACTAACTGGCTGTTTCCTAAAAAAAAAAAAAAAAAAAAAAAAAGAGCTAATTCTATCCTATAAAGCGTTTCTTCAAACATCTATTTCAAACCATGTGTTCTATTAAAGCATGAGAAATTTTCTGTAGATAAATGTCATAGAATAGCTGTCAATGTTCCACACCCAATTTCCCATGCATCTAACATTTAAGATATTCTTTGGTGTCAAAATGGGGTGGGGGGGGAGAATGGAGCTTCATGAAGAACTACAGTCAATGATTATTTAGTCCAACACAATAACATACCTATAGTAGTTTAGTGCTATGTTCTGAAGTATGTGAATGCAGAAGTAAAAATAAATTGTCAGTGTAATGGTAGGCTAATTTTATTATAAATTCCAGTCTCATTACACAACAATGCACTTTAAAATATGAGGTATTTATGGTAAATCAATTTATATACCATGAATAAGAGGGAGTTCTCTGAATGGAATTGCTAGGTATTTATTTTGAAACTGTTACATGAAAAGCAGACATCTTAGAATCCTGCCAGATTTTTTTTTTTTTTTGAGAAAAGCAGAGGTTCTAAGTTGGACATTCTTCAGTGGGAAAGATAAGTGATATGAATGCTTATGAGCATTTATATCTATCATTGAGTCAGGAAAAGTGTCTAGCCAGAGTTTTAAGTAATCCTTCAGGATTTTCTGTTGTAGATATGGCTAATTCAGTGAGTAGATTAAGTTATAGATGATTATTAGCTTAAAATCTTTCGTCCAAGGATGGGAATGAATAAAGCTCACACTAGAAACAATGGTGTACATAATGGTTCTCAAATTCTGGTCAGTGGACTGAAGGGCTGAGTCAGAATCACCAATGATGCTTTTTAGAAAAGAAAAATACAGATTTCTGCCCTTGGTTCCTGTTTGGAGATTCTGATTCAGAAGATCTAGGGAAGGGCTCTGAGAGTTCATATTTTCAATAAGTGCTCCAAGTGATTTTGATCCATTGACAGGTTTGGGAACCAATGACTAGATTGGAGCAGTGCTTGAAATCAAAGAAAGAAGCTGAGGCAAGGCTTCATTCAAAGAAGAGAAATCATTGCACTTGTGGTGGAGAGTCTGAGTCTGAGTTCCTGATTTGAAAAATGATCTGATAAGCTTGAAATTGGGTGGAATAACTTAAACCGTAGAAATTGGCCAATGCTACAAGTCAGGGCATTTCCCATCCCTAGAAAACTAGCACACTACTGTTCAGTGGGGTTATTCTCACATTTTAAATATGTCTGCCAAAGGAAAATCTACTTGGGTGATAGGAAACAACAGGTACATAAGTGACATTCAAGATTTCAAATGAGTTACTCTAAAAGAGACTGCTCTTTTAAAACAGAAAGACAATATTTCTCAAAGTATCTTAGTACACAGTGATAATTATACTTTCCCTTTTACTTCTGTACCTTAGCAACCAACCAGTTTGAGCCTCCATTCTGCTCTCAGCCCTAGATCAGCTGGAAAGATTCACATTTTCCCTTGTGTTTACAGACCTTAAATGCACTGTCCTTTACATTTTTTTTTCTGAGTTGTAGAAATAAATTTAGTTTCAATGATCTCTACTAGCCTTAAAAAAACAAACATCTCTGGAATCCTCAGAAGTGCTTTCTTGGCTATGGAAATGTGTAGTTGATTGTTTGGGTCCCACAGTTGGTTCTGCTTAAGGCTGGAATCAAGAGGAAGTGAGAACAGAGTTGAATTAATTATTCACAGGAATAAATCTATTGCCTAGTAGATTTGGTTTAGGGCTCTTTATATTCAGTTTTGATGAAATTTATGACCATCAACTAGAAGTGTATACATAAGGACAATAGCATTTAGCATAGTGCTTGTCAAGAGAGTGGGAAGGGAAAAAATAGCCTAGAGCATCAATGGTGCTAATAAATCCTTGGCTTATTTGGCAAAGAGCTAACTGTGAACACAGTCCCAAGATTAATGTCACCGATATTTGTTGAACGGAATAATGTATTAAATGTATTCTATGAGGAAGAATAACATCAGTTCATTTCACTTTCTAGTTCCACTCATTAAAGTCAGCAAAGGCAATCATTGATTAGAAAATAGGACAAACACTGTGTTTGTACTTTTAGAGGAAAAAAATAAAAACAGCCCCCAAAGACGTATCAGAGGCATCTCTTTAAGGGAAGTCTTTACTTAATTGCTTTCACTCTACCGCACACTTTTCTCTGAGATACTCAATGTATCTCTTTCGTTGCATTTTGCTCATACAGTGGGAATAATAATAGTACAAACATCAAAGAGCTTTTGTGAAAATTAAGTGAGTTAATACATATACAGCCTTTTGAAGAGTAAACAGAGACTAGTAGCACTCAACAAATGTCAGCTATTATTTATTATATCATCACCATCACCACAGTGTATTGAAATAATCTGTTACTTACATTTCTCCCCATTTAGAATTAAAGATCTTGTAGGGAAGACCTTTTCATCTTTACAGACCTAGTGCTTTACCACAGTGCCTGGCATAGAGGAGGTACTCAGTAAATATTTCCTGATCTAAACTGGGGCATAATTTATACTTCTAGTAAATTTTGTCTGGGCTGCTGGTTCAGGCTTTCAATGGTGCCAAACGCCTGAAGATATCAAGTAGGAAATAAGAGATGTTTTCGTAAATCCTCCCTGGCAGTCCAATAGACTAGACTGCCGAGCCTTAGTTAATATTATGTTTGTGATTATTTCACTGATAGAAATGTTAGGTTTACTATTTCCTTGATATACAGTTGTAGGCTCTAGCACTTAGAAATGAGGAACAAATATACAGAAGGAATCTTCTAGGATATGTCTTCCCAAATGAGGTCTTCATATAGATATGTCACTATACAATAGCAGCATTTTCCAGTGTGTTCTGTAGAACACAGGTCCCATAAGATACTCTGTAAGAAAAGCATTCTCTGGTTAAATTTGAGAGACACCTCAAAGCTTTATGGGAGGTTTAGAATGAACGTTAGCATATTAAATGCTCTGAGAAATCCTGAAGACAGAAATCTTTGATTAATTCACCATTTCTTAAATTTGAAGGTCATAGAAAAAAATTTCCTTATCTGATTCCTATTGACATCTCATGGAGTTAGTGTTCCATGAATCAGACTTTGGAAAATGCTGTACTATGGAAACATATTTATTCATATATCCATTTTTTTCTCAGTAAATCTCTATGTAATTCATTTTTATAAATTCTAAATCCATATGCACACAAATAGAAATGCAAATCTTGGTTAATTTGGATGCTTAGGGAATAGTAGGATGTTCCAGCCAACTTAGCTGTGGACTAAGTGCTAAGATGCATTTACCCTTTGTTGAAAAACATTCTGGGGACGCTTGGCTGGCTCAGTTGGTAGAGCATGTGACTCTTGCTCTAGAGGTTGTGAGTTTTAGCCCCACTTTGGGTGTTGAGATCCTTAAAAATAAAATCTTTTTTTAAAAAAGGAAAAGCAGGGTGCCTGGGTGGCACAGTGGTTGGGCATCTGCCTTTGGCTCAGGGCGTGATCCCGGCGTTGTGGGATCGAGCCCCACATCAGGCTCCTCTGCTATGAGCCTGCTTCTTCTTCTCCCACTCCCCCTGCTTGTGTTCCCTCTCTCGCTGGCTGTCTCTATCTCTGTCAAGTAAATAAATAAAATCTTTAAAATAAAATAAAATAAAATAAAATAAAAAAGGAAAAGCATTCTGAAGCAGTCATAACTTTAGTATGATACAGTCACCTGGGAATTCTGTGAAAGTGCATATTTGATTCAGTAGGTCTGGGATAGGATAAGAAGTTCTGCATTTTCTAATCAGCAACTGGATGATGCCAATGGGGCTGGTCTATGGACCACACACTGAGTAGCAGGTTACTTGGTAAGCACAGTAGAATAAATATAATAAATTGTTATTTTGAATAACGTTGTACATGTTGATATAAACACACACTGAGATAGTTTAAATTTTTTTAATAGCATATCATAATATTGACTTGTTTTCCTGATACTACCTTCTTCAGAAAAGAAAAGTGGGAACTAATGGGAAGAAAAGTTCTAGTTACAGCAATATTTCTATCAGTATCTATCATGAAATCTGGTACACTGAAACATTAATGTTATGTACAGGGGCCCCTGGGTGACTCAGTCAGTTAAGCATCCGACTCTTGATTTTGGCTTAGGTCATGGTCTCAGAGTCCTGGGATCAAACCCCACACTGGGCTCCGTACTCAGCAGGGAGTCTCCTCGAGATTCTCTCCCTCTCCCTCTGCCCCGTGCTCTACTTGTGCACATTCTTTTTTTCTCTCTCTCTCATAAATAATCTTTAAAAACGTAAAATGTTATGTACATTAACTTATTTATCATAAACTTTATTATCAGAGTTAATAACACTGAAGGTGGTACATAGACACATCCATTAAGAAGGTGGTTAATGATATGAAAATATTACTAAATAAAAAGGAAAACTCTGCCAAACATATTGTCAACCAAACAATATATTACGTAGAGTATGAAGGTAGGGGAGAGGATTGAATGTACTACTAAGTGTTGGGAGCTACCCCTGGCTCAGAAAAGGGAAGAGAACAGAAGAGTAATATTCTGAAAGGTGCCAATAAGGTGCTAGGGAATTTTACACAGACAACTTGTCCCAAACATATGCTGGAATAGTCATAAAATGAATGGAGATGGGCCTTCTTCAGCTGTCTACAATCAGTGGATCAGGGTGCTGTCCAGAGAAGGAAAGAAGGAAATACAGATCTTCCCCACTAATCCATCTACCTCCTACAAATTATGCTAAAAGGACTAAATTGGTATCAGTTATTTTCATAATTTCCTTACTTGGTGCATTAAATACCATGAAGGTATTTGTTTAGGAGTGTTTAGCAATTTGACTCAGTAGTAGTAGTTTCTATCTTCAAGTCTTTCAGAATCTCATGACAACTTAAAGTGTTGAGGAAATAATTCAGAAAAATTTGTTATAATTACCTTACCGTGTTTCAGTTTTTAAAAAATATATTAATATGGTTTTGATGGGAGTTTTCACTGAAATGACTTTGGTGCTTTCGGTCTTCTAATACTTACATACTGTCTATAAATATCAACTTGGTAGGCCCCAGGAAAATTATGCTGAATGATATTTATTGGCTGATTATCAACTAATAATCAGCCAATAATGGATAGTTCAATCAGCTCCAACTCACTGAGATGTCCAAGATGAGGACATCTCTAGCCTACCACCCATCTTTTCTACTGCTCTCATTTCCTTACCTTTTGTTGCCTTCGCCCCCTTTCTTGCCTCTATGGTCATTCTGCATTTTTTTTCAGTTCTCAGAATATGTCGTGTTCTTTCTTCCTCCTGTTTCTTTTTGGCTTTGGTTGTTTTCTCCAGTAGGAATACCCTTACCCATGTTATGTTGATTCTTACTAAACTTCAGGTCTCAGGTCTTACATCAAAATTCAAAACACTCAACTCATTAATTGCTCCGCCTGTGAGCTCTCCTCCACACTCTCTAACACAATACTGATCATACTTGTGTGATCTAACACACATGCACACAAATATACACCACTATTTGCCTACATAAATACATATGTACATACATATATACATTTACACACACACATACAAAAACATTGTGAAAAGACTGTGTCTCTCTTATGTGTTACTTTTAGCTACATTCTCACTTTTGGCTTATGTTTTTTATAGAACTGGTAGTTTGGGGACCAAAATTTATAAATTCTTTTTTTGTCAAGTCTCTAGAAGAGTTATAGAAGTAGTGACCATTAACAAGGAGTCACCTTTTAACTAATCTCCTTTTTCATATTCTTTTTATAAAATTCTGAAGTGGTGAGTTCTCTAGGATTTCAAAAGCTAGAGCTGGCAACTTTTTTATATTTTGTAAGAATATGAGCCATAGCTTGAACATAGCACCGTAACAAAAAGAAAACAAAACAAAAATTTAAAAGATATTTATTTTGACTTCAAGTCTGCCATTAAACCTTTTCTATTTCTGTTTTTAATGGTTAGAGAACTTTGTTTTGTTCCCTGATGTATCCCAAACATTCAGCACATCACAAGCACTCAATATATATCAGTTGAATGACTGAATGAACAAAGATATAAGTTAGATACATTGTACAACATACTGTTTCAAGTCAATGCTATTTAACAGTATCTTTGAAAATGTATTTTGAAAATGTTGCCTGTTGTCCTACAAGATCCTACCTTATCTAAGTCACTTAATGATAAATTAACTTCCTTTCTTATTTTATCTGCTTGGTAGTTAGTACATTCTCATTTTAGACATTTCCACTAGTGGTCTGAAGATATGCAATACACATATGTACATATCTATCTACGTATTTATCTATCTCTCTATATCTTTTATTTTTTAAGAGCTCATTTTTAAGTGATCTCTACACCCAACGTGGGACTTGAACTCACAATCCTGAGATCAGGAGTCATATGTTCCACTGACTGAGCCAGCCAGGTGCCCTCTTTTTTTTTAAATCTTATTTTATTTTATTATTATTATTTTACTAGGCTCCATGCCCAACGTGGGGCTTGAACTGACAACCCTGAGATTAAGAGTCACATGCTTTACTGACTGAGCCAGCCAGGCACCCCTCTATCTATTTAAATATATCCTGTAGAAAATGGTATTAGGACTGAATATATCATGAATCTAAGCAATTTTATAAGTAGACCCTTCATTCAGCACTTGGGGTTAAGGAGCCTTTATTTTATTCCCTAAGGGTCTGTGGATTTTAAAGAAGTAGTTATCTTTGACATTATGTGTTTTTGATCAATAAAGAGTAGAGACTCTGTACTATTATTTCCTACCTTCTATCATATAGGACAATAATAGTTATTATAATAGTTTTCATTTCTTGAGGGCTTACTATAATAGGCAATGTGCTAAACAGTTTACATACTTTATCTTTTTTTAAAAAGATTTTATTTATGTATTTATGTATTTATTTATTTATTTATTTATTTATTTATTTGAGAGAGAGATAGCAAGAGAGTGCATGGGGGTGGGGGGAGGTGGTGGGGCGGGGGCACTGGGAGAGGGAGAGGGAGAAGCATACTCCCCGCTGAGCAGGGAGCCTGACCACTGGGGGCAGGGCTCGATCCCAGGACCCCCGGATCATGATCTGAGCCGAAGGCAGATGCTTAACTGACTGAGCCACCCAGGGGCCCCTCACATACTTGATCTTATATAGTTCTCATTACAAACCTATGGGGAGAAAAAATTTATCAAAGTCCAAACAGGTTTAATATCTGGCATAGGATCACACAGCCATAAGGAGCAGGGAAAGCTTCTATTCTAGATCTGTTCAAAACCTACTATGAAAGTCTGAGTATAGACAAAGAGCAAAAATAAAACAGAATTCTCAGAGAAGTATTAAGATGTAAATAAAAATTTTGAGCTCAATGTCGAAAGTGAGCTGGGCCACCTTCTGTCTTCTACAATTTGAGAGAAAGCTTGTAAAGCAAGCCCACTCAAATTTCATGTAGATATCACCTGTCTGATGTTAAAAATATGTATTTTTCAAGAGCAATAGAATTTTTTCCTTTAAATAAAAAAACCCCCCAAGATTGTAAATGATTACTTCCCATTGTATTGCTCCTTTCCTGTCACTGTTTCTGAGCTAGAACACAGATTCCTTGGTGGGGAAAGGAAGTGCATGGTCATCAATCGCCATTAACAGTCTTGAGTGGTTTTTGTCATCTAATAATTTCTGAGTTGACAGATGTATAACTACTCATGTAGTTAGATGAACTATTCATCCACGTTGGACATCTACTGAAGCTCTGACTGCACTCTTCATGGTCACATGTTTCAGATAATGTCTCCTTAATTGAGCAAATCTTAAAATTCTATTCTTTTTTCATATAAACCTCTTCTTGGAATTATGCTAACAAAAAAGCAAAATCTATTCTGTAAGAATTTAGTATTTTAGGGGAAGAGTAGGGTATGATTGTTGTTCTAAATCAGTTTATGGTACAGGGGTACATTAGGGCAGTGTCAGCCAAAGTGTATTCATAATGACACAAAAACTTGTGGTTTTTCAGGTGTTCAAAGTCACTTTAGAGATGAAAGCTAGAATGACCCAAGTGCAGATAACCACTCTTTATTTCATCAATTTGAGTCTGATTATTGCCTATGTCCTACTCATATATTTAGTCCTAAGATAATTTTACATACCTGTTTTTAAAGTAATCTCTACACCAAACGTGGGGCTTGAACTCATGACGCCAATATCAAGAGTCACATGCTTTACCAACCAAGCCAGGCACCTGCCCCTTAACATAATTTTAAATATATCTCCCTCTCCATCATCCTTTTTTTCCTCTTTTGTCATCTTGTTTTCCAAAATGTGGTGCCACAGGAAACAGTTTTACTACATGCAGAGTGATAAAAGAGATTACGTTTATGAATATTGTATTCTTTTCACCTAACAAGTTAAAATATCATGGCTCTTACCAAAGAAGAAATGAACTAGTAGTGTGTGTGAGTGTACTGTCTGAGAATTTCATGACCTCTCTCCCATGGACCAGCATGTGAAGGATGGAAAGATTCATCTCCTTTGTACAAATCAGGCTTTTCCCCAGTAACCACTAGTTCACTTACTTCTGCAAGCATCTGGAGCAGAGAAAGGTCTCCGGAGGTCCCGGTAGAAGCCTGGCTTACATCGCTGGCAATGCTGACCTTCTGTGTTGTGCTGACAGTCATTGCAGACGCCACCGCTACGATTACCTGATGCCTCCCACACATTAATGTCAAAGTGACAGGCATCAGCATGTCCATTGCACTTGCAGGCTGAGGGGAAAAAGGCATGAGAGGAAAACAAATAATTTAAAACAACAGGTTCTCTAATATTCAGGCAGTTAAAAATGGGGTAAGCTGATTGCTAATTTTTTTTATTCATGTATAATTAACATACAGTGGTTTTAATTTTATTTTTAGTTTTTTAAATAGTACACATTTTCACAGTACAAGAATCAAAACAGCATATAAAAAGGCAGAGCCTTTGTTCAAAAAATTTTTTTAAATTTAAATTTAAAAAAATTTTTAGGATATCCTGAAAGGCAGCAAAGCAAAATGTGTCTTCTTAGGCAGAGATATTGTTTCCTTAGCAACTGGGGTTGACATTTATTTTGGAAAGACTATTTGAGTGGCTACCCATTTTTTCCTTCTTTAACAGTAATACTTCATCATTTCCATTCCTGCTGCTTCCCAAGGACCAATGTCATCACTGTGAGTCCCCTGACCGTGTTTAGAAAACTCTACGTTGTCAGACATTATTTGAAAATGAAAATTCATATTGCAGATACAGGCCTAAATTCATGCTCAGTAATGAGCCTGGAAGGAACCTTGTAGTGGACAGGGGTTAGTAACTTGGCAGGTAGATTGATTTGTCTTTCCACTATCCCTAAGCTATTGATGTATTGGTGAGTACAAGATAGTCTCCTATAGAAGCCTGGGTTTTTTGTGGTTTTGTTTTTTGTTTGTTTGTTTGTTTGTTGTTTTGTAGAAGAGGTCTGCATTGTTTCTGCATTTCTCAAAGGCATTTATAAGATCATCAGTAGCACCAAGTGACAAGTCTCTGTGTTCTATATGTATTTAGATACACAGTTGGTGTCTGTGGAAAGACCAGAATGGCACTCTAGGAATTTAGGAGAAATTCTTTAGATTCTCTTGATGAGTGATTTAGAATAAGAATCCAGACTTTTTCCTGGAGGTTGACTGTGTTTGTGCTATTGTTTTTTCATTGTTTCCTTGACATGTTATGATATTTTGACGAGATTCATAATTTTTAAAAAGCATAATATAAGATAATTTAAAATTTATGCTTAGAGGAAATCCTTTACATTTCCTAGAAACTAAAATAAATCAGTTAGGATTCCAAATTATGTATGGGAGGAGACTTCCCACAACGTTACTGACAGAACTTGCCTTTAAATCCTTGTAAAACTGTAGTTTGTGGGTATAAACACTGTTATGGGCATGTGTATTTCTCTGAACATTTTGAATTGCAAAGAAAAAAATGGTTTGTATTCCCATATTTTTTACCCTCTTATCTAATCTCCAATCTCAAACCTGAAAGTTAGTCCTAGTAATGCAGTCTCATTCTTGACTAATGGCTTAATTTCAAATCTGATTTGTCATTTCAAGTATCATAAGTGAAAAGAAAGGCATCATGGTATTATGGAAAAAACATTTAATTTGGAGTTTGAAGAACTGGGATCAAGTCCTGACTATCATTTACTAACTTTGGCAAGTTACTTAATCTTACTGAGCCTCAATTTCCTGATTTCTAAAGTGGGATTAACACCACCTGCTTGCTTGATAGGGTTGTTTTGAGAACTGAATTTGAGATAGCTATTTTCATTTTTATAATTCAATATCTCATCTATGAGAGTAATTGTATGCCATAATCCTCAGTTGCTCTTGTGTCTAGCCATGTTTTTATTATGTCAACTTCTCAAGAAGGGTGCTTGGGTCCTGCAAAGTGTCCAAGAAAATGGGCAACACATTATTGGCAAAATAGTCATATTGGCAACTTTGCAAGCAGTGATTGCTTCCAATGGTTGAGGTCATAGTGAGCAGTGATATGGGCTATATTTGTGTAGGTTACAGTGCCTGTCACCCACCACTTTATATTGTGTTTCTAGAGACGACAAGGAGTCCACAGATAAGTTTACTTTACAAAGAAGGCTTTTAGTCTTGTTGGCTGGCTACTCACTTCTGCACTCTTTAGGAGATCCTGTTTTGCCATCAGCTGCCTCCCAGGGGCGGTCGTTGTATAATGGTGCACAGTGTTGGCAGTGGGTACCTGCTGTGTTGTGCTTACACATACATTTTCCATGGACCTACAAACAAAAATAAATAAGAGCTGTGAGGCACAAACAATGCTGGGAAGGAATATTCTTCCTACAATCTTATCTCATTGGTTGGCTTTAGCCATAGGATATTCATTCACTTTCCTAAAGAAGTCGTCAAGATGTGAGATTCTTTCTTTAGTTTGTCCTGTGATTAATTCAGAGGATTACATAAAAGGGGCACCTGGATAGCTCAGTCAGTTAAGCGTCTGACTCTTCAACTCAGCTTGGGTCTTAATCTCAGGATTGTGAATTCAAGCCCTGAGTTGGACTCCACGCTGGGCATGGAGCCTACTTTAAAAAAAAAAAAAAAAAGGATACATAAAATATTTTTCTTGGCTGTAGGTTATGTGACCCTAATGAGTAATTCTGAGGGACTGGCTAGATATTTACTTAAATTTTTAATACCTTAAAATTTTTTTAAATTCTTTACACAAAAGTACTACATCTTCACTATAGAAAATTTGGAAATCTGTAAATATGATCATTTCATATCATAATCAACATTTGAAGTTTACATTTCTAGTACTTTAAAAATATAATTATGTATAAATGTATTTTTTAAAGATTTTATTTATTTATTTGACAGAGAGAGCAAGAGAGTACAAGCAGGATGAGCAGCAGAGGGAGAGGGAGAAGCAGGTTCCCTGCTGAGCAGGGAGCCCCACACAGGGCTTGATCCCAGGACCTTGGGATCATGACCTGGGCTGAAGGCAGATGCTTAACTGACTGAGCCACCCAGGTGCCCCAAAATACAATTATATTTAAAACTTTTTTTTCATATAACAATATATTGAGATCATCTTTCTATTTCGTTAAATATTCTTGTACAGCATACATTTTAATGGCTCCCTTGTATGGTGTACAGTTTATTTGACCAATCACTTATTTTTGGTTATTTAGGCTTTTAAATATTTCTACATATTATATTTTAGTTCTATAACAAATATCCTTGTAGCTATTCGTGTACATCTTTATTTATTTAGAATGTATTGCCAGAAGTAAAACTGAATAATCAAAAACACATATATTTTTAAGGCTTTGAATATATTTTGTCATAATGACCATAATGATTTTCTTTTAATCCCACAGTTCAGAGAGGTTGAGTTTATTAAAACAGTGTTTCTCAAAGGGAGGAATACTTCAGTAGAATTCTCTAGGATCTGAGGGTTTTATGAGGATTTTAATATTTTTTGTAGAATGTTACCAAAATTAATGTTTCTAAAAATTAAGATCTTGGATCATCTCGAATACTCCCTAATAACTAAGTATTGCCATGAATTCCAGTACCAACACACACTTATTAACACGTGATCTCATGACTGTACAAATGAAAGTTTTGTAAAGTAGCTCAGAATGGTGTTTCCAAATTTGGATCTATGAGGTTTTTGTTTTTGTTTTTTGTTTTCCTTGAGAAACAGCATAATGGGTAAATTAGCATGAAAGTAATAGATAATATCAGAGTGTCAACAAATATTTAATGTATATCTACCAGGATAGGCAGTATATTAGGCAATGTTTGGTACACAAAGCATTATAAAACATAGTTTCTGTGTTTAAGAATAGTATGATGTAGCTGGATAAAAAAGACTTACATAGAAAAAAATTACAGATAAACAAGACAATAAATACCTAAGAAAACAAAAGGATGTTGGAATTTAAAAGGTTCAGGAATCACCAGAGATTGGCAGTTGTGGAGGGCTTTAGAAAGGGGGTTAGGTTTTAAGCTAGTCCTTAAAGATGGGCTTCCCTTCTGACAGGCAGAAGGGAAGACACTTCCCAGGAAGAGGAAACAAAATGAACCAAGGTATGGTGCTAGGAGGCTAGGGAGAGTCTGTGAACAAAGTTTATTTCAATACAGTCAGAATATTTTGACTGCAGTGATAAAGGAACTGCTAGAAATTACATGTACTTGGAGTGGCCATTATCAAAAGGAATCAATCCCTAGAGCTCAGCAAATCTGGAAATAGCTACACCAGTACATTGATGTATTACTGCTTGACCTAATTTAACACCAGAGTAAATTGTGTTTTCTTACACCCAGGAGTCCCTTTCTCTTTTAATTCTCTTAGCATATATGTCTTTTGTTCCACTGGTAGAGGCACTCTGGATTATGCATTATCCAAGTCTGTGATATGACTACTAAGGACCTTATGCTCACAAAATGTTCAAGTGCAGGAATTATATAGGGCTTGGAGGACTGCAGGCTACTCGTGAATGCTCCACATGAGGCCTAAATGTGGTAATCTGGAAAATTTCATAAATAATGGTTTTGGTGACCATCATGCTAAATTTCATTTCTGTGTATTATAATGCAAGGTTTTTGTGCTTAATGAAAATTAATCATAGCTGTGCTTTTAGTTCTTAAGGATTAATTAAAGTATAACTTTTTTTTTTGAGAGGATAGGATTGGCTCCTTAGAGTACAATGATGTTGCAAGAATTTTTGTTATTTTTCCTTGTAGAAACTGAACTAGTGTTACAGATTCAACTTACTGATTTTGGTCTTGGAATACCCAAGTGTGAGTTGAGTTACAGTTACCTGTTTTCTTGGGCTTCTCTTTGTGACTATCTCTCCTAGGAGCTGTTTATATGTAAAGCCCCATGGAGTTGTAAGGTAACATCTCCATTTACACATGCAGGTGAGTTCTAAATACAAATTTGCACTTCAATTTGGAGATCTGAAGGAATTTAATTTAATTTTTACTGCTCTATTAGAGTGTGGTCTTTTGGGGCACCTGGGTGGCTCAGTTGGTTGAGTGTCTACCTTACACTCAGGTCATGATCCCAGTGTCCTCGGCTCCCTGCTTCTCCCTCTCCACCCTGCTTGTGCTCTCTCTTGCTATCTTTGCCTCTCTCTCTCAAATAAATAAATAAATAAATAAATAAATAAATAAATAAATAAAATCTTAAAAAAAAAAAAAGAGTGTGGTCTTTTTATCCCAGCTCTCGGAAATCTGATTTTTCATATATTCTGGTAGAAATGCTCCAGCCCTACTGCTTTAATTAAATCTTTTAAATTCAACATTCCTTATCATGATGAAAAAATAAAAACTCTTTATCAAATATCTTTGACAAGGGAAGATTCTTCTCTAAAGGCTCTCAGTAAAGGCTGGATACTTATTTTGAGGAAAATTGAGTCTTTGGAAAAGACTGAGTAAGAACAATCTTCCAAAGTTGAAGAGTTTAGTCAAGTGAAGATACATTTATATAGCTGGCAGAAGTTGATAGCATAATGAGAATTAGTGGGAAGAGTAGTTTTGCAATTGTCTAAATTTTATGATCTGTAAAAACAACAACAACAACAACAACAACAACAAACCCACATACAGAACACCTAGGATGCAAATATTTGATGGAATTAGAGTCAGAATTCCTAGAATAAGCCATCCCTAATTCACCACTGCTGTTATATGGAGTACTATCTGAGGGGGGCATTTTAGAAAATGTTAAGTCTAAAGTAAATATGATAAAGACCAAGGTCAATAAATGCTATTTGTATAAAACTTCTTAGTCCTCAAGGCTGTGTCTTAAAGAACACATAAGATTTTCCTTAGGGACAAAGACAAAAGAAGCTAAGAACCCCAAAGGAATATTCTGGGAAAAACCCATAAATTAAGAGGGGATGTGTTGGGGAGGTAGGCTCTATATAGATCATGGGACACATTAAATATCAGCTTAGGATACTAGAATTTACCCTATAGATACCGAAGATCCATTGAAGATCTTTGAGTAAGGAAATGATTAAAACGTATATTAAAGGGGCATCTGGGTGACTCAGTCGGTTAAGCGTCTGCCTTCAGCTCAGGACATGATCCTGGGGTCCTGGGATTGAGTCCCAGCGTCGGGCTTGACCCTGCTCAGTGGGGAGCCTGCTTCTCCCTCTGACTATGCTCTCTCTCTCTCTGATAAATAAATAAAATCTTTTTAAAAAGGTATATTAAATACACATTCTTTTCTTCTTTCTAAAAAAACCTTCTTTCTACCTCATTCCTATCCTGTCTCTTGTGTTCTTTCTTCCACTTCCTCTTTTACTATTCCTATACCATATATACAGATATATGGTAAGTAAATATACCAGCTTATAGGTTGTTTTTTTTTTACCCTAGCTTATGGTTTCCAACAGCCAGTGGCACTCACGTGTATTTTCTGATAATGCTCAAAATTTTAAAATGTTGTTCATCTTATTTTATTGCCTTTTAGCATCCTTTCTACTTTTAAACAACCATTTATTGAGTACTGTATAAAGACAGATGCTGTGAAGTATTGTTCATTTTCTTTAGAGGAACTAAACTATCATTATAGGTCAATTTATCAGGTTTGGTCTTGGAATGCTTAAGGCCTATAAGTAATTTCACCCAGCTCCTAGGTTAGCCCTGGCCCACAAATTCCAGGCCTTAGGAGGCCACAGACATCTAGGGAAACCTCATCAAACATTCACATGTATCACAAGATAATGGGGACAGGTCAGTTCCCTCTGGAGTAAAGATTTCAGAGCATTCCCTTGCTCCCACATGCTGAGAATTGGGATGAACCTCCCAGGGTCTGAAAAATGCCAGCCCAGCAAATTTTTCTGCACACAGAAAAATTCAAGGAGCTGTCATTTTGAGAATTACCAAAAATAGCTGTAAATCATTATCTAGACCATCTGAAACAAGAAGTCCTTCCTCAGCGATACAACTGTTACTGTTCAAGCTTGAAAGATCACCCACTATTTGATGCTCGTGAAAAATGTGCAAGTAAAACTAGGTCTTTATTGAAAAAAAAAAAACAACAACAACAGAAAAGAAACTTTAGTAACAAGTTAAACATAGCTCTTGTTTGGTACACAAACATGAATTAGATAAAGGGCAGGAAAATGGGATTATGTACTTAAGGTGTAGTTGAAAAAGAGAGGTGTCTGGTTGTCTAATTGGAAAAGGAGAAATTAACTTTAACAACAAGTTTGTAACTCCTAATTATCTAAGAGGTACACCTTGGCATTTTGGTTATTCTATGCATTTCATAACCTCCTTTTTTATAGTAAGTACTTTATTCTGTCAATGTCAAAAATTTTCCTATTGTATCTAATATTATTTATTTGTTGTTAATATTAACCTATTTGCAAGTCATTTTTAGCATACTTATAGGGAAGGAATCATGCAAACTTTGAACCACTAGTTTAAGCAATTATTGCAACAGCATGGTCATTAGTAGCTATGCACTTTAGTGACAAATATATATTAGAACCAAATAGATAAGGAGAGAAAATGCAATTTCTTCATATTTGAGGCTACAAACATAGGAATCTAGGGTGGGGGCAAAATGAGGAAATTATTATCTTTCAAATCCATCACTGGAAGATAGGTCTTGTTTCGAAAAGCTGCTTCATTTCATTGTTGTTCTTTTTTGGGGCAGAAGACCTTCTAGTAGTCTGCAACCATGGAGTTGAGGAGATTGGCCATGGCAAGAGGTTGTGAGAATTGGATAACTGGCAGTGTCAGGTATATGGGTTGGACAATCACTTATTGAGATGTTATAGAATACTTAAACATTAGATGGGAGATTGGCTTAGACAACTTTTAGGGTCCTACCAGTCTTAGGGTTTTATGATTTTAAGGCCTGCTTCTCTGAGTTGGGGATACTCATTGGTTGTAGGCAACTACCCATAATCTTTTCTAAACTACCACAGGAGACTTATGTGGCTGGGTTCTGCTGCCAACTCACCAATGCAGAACATTTCCAGATCATCTGAAAATCAAAGGGATTTTGGGAGAGCTAGGACAGTATCTCTTCTTTCCTGCAGCGCACTTCTTGTGACACAAATGAAGGAGTAAATAAATGTTAATAGATAGTCTCTGAAGACAGACTTTCATTTGTTGATACTGACTATACCTAAACAAATTCTATTCTTTTTATTTTTCTCCTATTGTTTTCCTCCCCTGCTGCATTTTCCCCACTACTTGTGACTAAAGAAATTATAGACTAAATATCATTCTAGCTTCTGCCTTCCAAATAAAGGTATACTTCATCATCTGGTGATGCTTTCTACAGACATTCGCCATAATGGAAATTACCGAAGCAAAAAATCAATCTGGTTAATGCTTTGGAGGACTCATATTAATTGAATTCTTTTAGGAATGCCTGATAAAATTTGCTTCCCAACTGCTTTCCAGGAAAGAAAGGAACAGCTGTTGTTCGTGTCCCACTAAAAATTATAATGAAAATTAGTGGGGGGGGGGGAGACTTTACAGCTAAGTATTCAGAAATTCTTGAATTTCATAAAGTTAGTGATTTTCTTGTGCTGTGGTGCCATTATTGTTTACATATACATGATTTTATTTTCATTTTTCCCATTCAACTTTGAATTCCAATGGCAAATGAGTCTTCTTTCATACTGTCATTGGACCTTTAAAAAATGTTTGTGAAAAGAGAATGCAAACAGTGCCTATTCTATGAACCAAAGAAAAATGCCCACTTACAGGCAGCTGCAGCAATTCACAGAACTCCATTTAGCTATGACAAATGATTTAGAAGTGGAACAATGCTACGCAGCAATTTAAGACAAAATGTGAAGGCAAAACTGATTAATTTCTAAAGAGATAGTATGTCCCTTTTAGAAGAAAAGGATTAACTTCTAAAATAATGAACTTCTTATGCATGCAAAGAGATAAATTCTAATAACGGGCTAGCCTGTTAGAGCCCGCTCCTCTTATGTAGGACAAAAACACAGACAACAATGCTACAGGACAAACCTTTGAATAGAAAGCATTGTGAGGAAAACATGTCTTTTCACTAACAAATAAAATATTCCTTCTCCCCATTAAAGGTTTGCATGTTTTAACAGGAGATGTGGGAGTTCTGTGGTGAATATGAAGCATAATAATTGAGTTTGGTGGAAAAGGGGGCTTGAAACATACCGTCAGAATGGGGCAAAAAAGGTTGAAGGCTGAGTATTCCAAACCCTTGCCCAATAATATATATAGCAACAATGCAACCAATTGAAAAGTTTTGCAATCCATTCATTGGTCTGAACTTGGACACTAGAGAAAACAGCACTTGTAAGAAAATACGGGCTATAAAATAAAGATAGGTATAGAGCAGAAATAATTATGATTAAAGAATTTTCATTCTTGTCCAGTACTTTGAGACTTCTCTCTTCTCAGTTAGCCAGTTGCCTGAAATTCTTCCTGTAGAAATTTATTCCTTTAGCTTTTAAATGGGGTTGTAGGTCCAGGAGCTCCCTACAAGAATGCACTTATGCTCAAAAGGGGCAAATCCTTAATTATTAGCAACAAACATATCAGCTGGGATTATAATCATCTGTTCTCAATCCTAGAACTGGACTCAGAGTTGCCTAGAGGAGGAAGTGGCTTCCTGATTGAGGGGAAGGGAATGTCTTACAGGGAAAGGGTAGGAGCCAAAGACAAACTATGCCTATGTTTGCTATCTTGCCAAGAACATTGCTCTGGCTGATAGAGCTGGAAAAAGCACGAATGGAACAAATGCAAATTTCATAAGAAAACTGCATTTAATACACTGTATGGTAATCATGGGCTTATCTGCCTCTCTCCACTAGATTGTAAGCCTTATGAGGGAAGAAACAGTGGGTTAAATTTCTTTGCATCTCCAGTAACTGACATATAATAGGTTTTCAATAAATATGTGTTAATTTTTTTCATTCGGCAAATATATTTTAATGGAGCATTGATAACCTTAGTTATTTAATTTAGTTCCATTTTATAAACTTACCAAGAAGGCAGGGTACCAATTATGCTTTTGGAGTGGGAATAGGATACTTTCAATTATTTGTCACAAAGCAGGATTTTGAGTAGAATAGTATTGAAAGACATTCAGGTTTGTCCAGAGTGCTTCCTAAAAGGTGTATACTAGTTCACATCGGGGCAAGGCATGTTGGTAAATATGTTCTTATCTGTGGTAGTCACCTGTAGTTGTTCTGGCAGATCTGTAAGCTTAAGGAACATGGGTCAGTCTTGGAGGGAAATGAGAATAATAATAATAATAACGATGATGATGAATAATAACAATAGTAGAGTAGATAATATTGAGTAGCACTATGTACTGAGCACTCTTCTGGTTCATTGTATAAGTATTAACTCACTGGATTTACACAAGAACCCTATAAGGTAGGTACAATGATCACTGCCATTTCACAAAGGAGGAAACTGAAGTTCAAAGAGTTTAGATAATTTGCCTAAGGTTACAAAAGCCAGTAAGTGCTGGAGTGACAATATTTGAATTCCAGCAGTCTGACTCCAGTCATCATCTTAATCCCTACCTATGCTACAATAAAACCCTAGGGAGTAGGATTTTGAGGGATCCACTTTGGCCAAGTCCCTTGAAGGTGTTACCTTAATAAAACAGATGTGTTCTGAAACAATTTGTCCTTGAAGAGCTCTTCAGGACAGAGGCTGGTTTGGACTCAAAGTGAGCCATTTCATGGAGGCTCTGGTCTTGAGGGGATTATTAGTCCTATTCCCCTGGGAGAAGCCTAGAAGTTCTGGAGATAGGAGAGTACTGGAAGTTTGGCCCCCATCTCCCACACCTGGCCTGAATAAGTTGAGGGCACGTAAAGGATCTCTCTGGTTCAACGTGAAACCAGAGTACTGAAAATTCTGATGCCTCCTAGGGGTTTTCTGGGTTACTGCAAGTTTTGCTTCTCAGAAACTCCAGTGAATAAATTTACAAATAAAGATGATAACAGAAATGTAAATGAACTCTAATTAAAGATTTGCTCTTTGTGGATAGCACTTCTTTTATGTTATTTACTCTCCCTATTAGATGTGATCTGGTAGGGATAGTAATATCATATAGTGTGGTAATTTTTATAGTCAGTATTATTTTAGGTTATTGAGAGTAGTAATAGTCAGTAGTAATTAAGGTTATGGAGAATGGTTAAGTGAGAACACTGTGCATAACCTAATGATTCAGATACATTTTAAGATTCAGGTTGCTGGTTTATTTCCATTTTTTCATGTACAAAATTTTGTATGCCCCCAAACTGTGATTTGTATATCTAAATGGCAGTTTATTTGTGCCACTGTGCATGCTCTTTATCACAAAAAAATCAGGAGTTGAAGGAGTATTCAGAAGCATGTATACACAAACACACAAAATTTTCAAATGCTACCAAATTTGTGCACTCCAAATTGTGGGCATTTATTCCAAGACTGTTTAAAGATGTGGTTCAGCAGATATTTTTTTAAAATAGTATTACAGCTAAACTGAGAACTAAAATCAAGTTTTGTGGGTTATCTTTCAACATACATCATGACCCCTTCTGAAAAAATTAGATGATTGGTCAAAACCAAAACAAAAGAAAGCAAAAACAAACTCCTCAAACCTACATTTCTGCTTCAGGGCAGAGAAAAGCACCTTCAGATAAATTGCAAGACACTTTTGGATTTAAAAATATTGTTAATAAAGTAACCTCATTTAAAAAGCCAAGTGAAAGAAGGTCTTAAAATATTCCCATTGTTTTAAAATGTATTTTTAAATTTAATAATTGTTATTTAATTTGAGCCAATTTAATAATTGGCTCAACAGTGTATTTTTTTTTGTAAGCGAGCACTTTAGTTTAAATTTGGGGTCCTTGAGTAATTTTTAGGTAGGATTCTCTCTCACCCTTCAGAGTAGTGACTTCCTAGAACAAAGAAAATCTCTTCTTTTTTGTGAGTCCAGGGGTAGGGACTACTTTTATTTATTACTAGGGGCTTAAGAGGTTTAAATGTACTGTCTTTTGAGAAAGATGCTTTGCATTCTATCTGTGGTTCTTTGAATTTTCCTTTGAATAAGTTGTAATGTCTTGCTGGTCCTTCATTAATTAATTAGTTAAATAAATTTTTTGACCTGCATGTATTTTATATCTGAACAAGAGTCATGACTTCACTCAAAATTATCCGTGGGACGCCTGGTGGCTCCGTCAGTGAAGCCTCTGCTTTCAACTCAGGTCATGATCCCAAGGTCCTGGGATAGAGCCCTGTGTTGGGCTCTCTGCTCAGTGGAGAGCCTGCTTCTCCCTCTCCCTCGGCCCCTCCCACCTACTCCTGCTCTTTCTCTCCTCTCTCTCAAATAAATAAATAAAATCTTTTTAAAAAAATGTATCCTTTAACACTGCCACTTTTTATCCTGCACATGTGCTTCCATATATCAAGGCTGCTTGAGCACGTACTTCTAAAAGTGGAATTTCAACTTACTTTATATAGTTAAATGGGTTTTGATGTCTTATATTTTCACAAGATTAATTCCACTGGCTTCTTCTTTTCAGTATCATCAGGTACTTTATCTTTCCTCTGGGGACTGTAATAAATATTTCTGCCATAAAAATACAAATAGCTTGGAACTAAAGATTATGATGTTCAGGAGGCTTATGAAGATTACATTTAGATAAGATCATTCTATTACCAATTTACGATTTCCCCCCCCACCATTACTTCATTGCATGGAACTGTTTTCTATTTGTTGTTTCCAGTGGGTTTTAAGAATTATTTCTGACAACTGGGCTTTTAAAAATGATGTCTAGGGGCGCCTGGGTGGCACAGCGGTTAAGCGTCTGCCTTCGGCTCAGGGCGTGATCCTGGCGTTATGGGATCGAGCCCCACAACAGGCTCCTCCGCTATGAGCCTGCTTCTTCCTCTCCCACTCCCCCTGCTTGTGTTCCCTCTCTCGCTGGCTGTCTCTATCTCTGTCGAATAAATAAATAAAAATCTTAAAACAATAAAAAATAAAAATGATGTCTGTCCAACAGACATATTTATTTGGATAAATGCTACAAGTGAATCGAGCTAGATTATATGCATAATTTGGTTTCAGATTTGCATGTGTACAATGACAATATAGGAAGGTACTATGATTTTAAGATGTTTATTTCAGTGTATCTAAGGCTTTCTTGCCTTATAATATCAAATTAGCTTCTCTCTCCATAATAGCCACAATTTCTTCAGCTGTAAGATACAGAACGAGAGAAGATTGGCAAATATCATTAGATTCTTGCTGTAGTTCTTGTCCTTAGGCAAAATTTGAGTTTTCTATAAAATTGTATAAGAAACTATGTTGATATATAACTAAGTAATTTGAAATTTCTGGTCACTGTGTCCAGTTACTAGGACAGTTGTTATATAGCTATTCCACCTGCTCCCATCTCTGTTCTTCATTTGATCTCAGTTAAGTCTTGTTTTCATAATTTCACTTTGTACTTGTCTTTATACACTGAAACTTTTCCAAGGTCATAAGGCAAATCAGTGACAGAACTGGGAACAGAACTCCCAAGAGAGTCCCAAAATATTAGAGGCCCCATCTTAGAACAGTGATGTAATCAGGAGGATTTTTTCCCTTCCCACCAACACCTAAAATAACTTCTCACGATAAAATCTCTTTGAGGAGAAAAGAGATCATATCACTTTCAATTTCTTAGTACCTATTTAATTTTAATAATTTTAGGGGAAAAAAGCAAAAGTGGAATTAACAATATATAACTGCTAATATGCTGTTAAAACTATTAACACGATAACTGTGAGACAAGAACATGGGAAATTGAGTGAAGGCAAAAACTAGAACTCACTTTGTAAGCAACTTATCTGTCAAGCAGCATTTGACACGAGAATGGAGGAAGGATTTGTGGGGTTTTATTCAATGTCTTTTGGATTTAGATGGTTTTTATAATGAGTTGGGGGCCAGGTAAATTCTATTAGAAGTGCTGTGGGGGATGAATAAGTACTTTTCATCCTACTGACATTCACTTGCTCAATGTGTTCACATAGCTTCTGGTTATTTTAAAGGAAAATTCAGAGACTATTTTGCATTCTCTTACAAAGTTTTTTTTTTTTAATTTAATTCATTCCAGTTCACATTTCCCACTGTTTTCCTTTTTTCTTGACAGCTCTGTTTGATTGTCACTCAGTATTCTATACAGTACAGAGGGTATTACAAAAGTTGACTTGTTTAAGATAAATGAGCCCCTGATTGTGGTACAAGAAGCCAGTTGCTAGAGCATGTTTTCTTCCATAGTCTTTTGTTGTTGAATTAATTAATTCATTCAGATGCTTCTTTTCATATCGGAAAATTGCTTGTTTTAGGTGAATCTTATAAAACGTAGTCTTCATGATTGAGTATGCTCATATTTAAAAAAAAACATATGCTTGTTTGGCAACTCTATCAGAATGCAGAGTCATAAAGAAATCTGTGATCATCTGTATATGGCGAGAAACAACAGCCACAGCTTTTAGAAGAATTAGTTTTCTTCAATACCCATCCATTCAAAGCTATTGCTTTTAAAAACAGTCAGCTTAATGACCAGGACTTAAAAAGAAATATATTCATTCTACAAAATTCCTCTATAACCAGCTATGGGTTTTTTGTTCATTTATTTATTGATTTTTCTTATTGCAATTATATTAATGTAACATAAAATTTATCATTTTAACCATGTTTAAAGTGTACAATTCAGCAGTCTTTAGTCTACCAAAATGTTGTGCAATAATTACCGCCATCTAATTCCAGAGCATTTTCATCACCCCCAAAAGAAACTTCATGCTCATTAAGCAGTCATTCTCCATTTCTCCGCAACTCCTGGCAACCACTACTGTCTTTATGGATTTGCCTATTCTGGACATTTGATGTAAAAGGCACAATACAATATGTGGTCTTTTGTGTCTGGCTTCTTTCACTTAGCATAATGTTTTCAAGGTTCATTCATGTTGTGGCCTGCATCAGTACTTTATTCTTTTTTATGGCTGGATAATATTCCTCCTTAAAAAAAATACATAGCTTTCTTTTGTGTCCTTTATTTTTCCTTTTTTTTAATGTTTCAAGTTTTTATTTAAATTCTAGTTAGTTAACGTATAGTTGCAATATTAGTTTCAGGAGTAGAATTTAGTGATTCATCACTTACATATAACACCCAGTGCTCATCACATCAAGAGTCCTCCTTAATGCCCATCACCCATTTAGCCCAATCCCCATTCCCACCAGCAACCCTCAGTTTGTTCTCTATAGTTAAAGAGTCTCTTTTATGGTTTGTCTCTCTCCCCCCTCCTCATGTGCATCAGTTTTGTTTCTTAAATTCCACCTATGTAGACATTGCTGTTATAAACATTGGGGTGCAGGTTCCCCTGCAGATCACTACATTTGTATCTTTGGGGTAAATATCTAGTAGTGCAATGCTGGGTTATTAGGTAGCTCTATTTTTAACTTCTTGAGGAACCTCCATACTGCACCAGCTTGCATTCCCACCAAGTGTAAGAGGGTTCTCCTTTCTCTGCATCCTTGCCAACATTTGTTGTTTCCTGACTTGTTAATTTTAACCATTCTGACTGGTGTGAAGTGGTATCTCATTGTGCTTTTGATTTATATTTCCCTGATGCTGAGTGATGTTGAGCATTTTTTCATATGTCTGTTGGCCATTTGTATGTCTTCTTGGGGGAAATGTCTGTTCATGTCTTCTGCCCATTTCTTGACTGTGTTATTTGTTTTTTGGGTGTTGAGTTGGATAAGTTCTTTATAGATCTTGGATACTAGCCTTTTATCTGCTTTGTCATTTGCGAACATCTCCCATTCTGTAGGTTGTCTTTTAGTTTTGTTGACTGTTATCTTTGCTGTGCGGAAGCTTTTTATCTTGATGAATGCCAATAGTTCATTTTTGCCTTTGTTTCCCTTGCCTTTGAAGACATGCCTAGCAAGAAATTGCTTAGGCTGAGGTTGAAGAGCTTGCTGCCTCTGTTCTCCTCTAGGATTTTGATGGATTCCCACCTCACATATCGATCTTTCATCCATTTTGAGTTTGTTCTTGTGTATGGTGTAAGAAAATGGTCCAGTTTCATTCTTCTACATGTGACTGTCCAATTTTCCCAACACCATTTGTTGAAGGGACTGTCTTTTTCCCATTAGATATTCTTTCCTGCTTTGTCAAAGATTAGTTGACCATAGAGTTGAGGGTCCATTTCTGGGTTCTCTATTCAGTTCCTTTTGTGCCAGTGCCACAGTGTCTTGATGACCACAGCTTTGTAATATAGCTTGAAGTCCAGCATTGTGATGCCTTCAGCTTTGGTTTTCTTTTTCAACATTCCTGAGGCTATTCAGGCTCTTTTCTGGTACCATACAAATTTTAGGATTATTTGTTCCAGCTCTGTGAAAAATGTCGATGGTTTTTTGATAGGGATTGCATTGAATGTGTAGAATGCTGTGGGTAGCATAGACATTTTAACATTATTTGTTCTTCTAATCCATGAGCATGAAATGTTTTTCCATTACTTTGTGTCTTCTTCAATTTCCCTCATAAGTGTTCTATAGTTTCTAGAGTACAGATCCTTTACCTTCAGTTAGGTTTATTCCTAAGTATCTTATGGTTTTTGGTGCAGTTGTAAATGGGCTTGTTTTCTTAATTTCTCTTTCTGCAGCTTCATTATTGGTTATAGAAATGCAACAGATTTCTGTACATTGATTTTGTATCCTGCAACTTTACTGAATTCGTTTATTAGTTCTAGCAGTTTTTTGGTGGAGTCCTTTGGATTTTCTATATAGAGTATTATGTCATCTGAAAATAGTGAAAGTTTTACTTTTTATTTGCTGATTTGGATGCCTTTTATTTCTTTTTGTTGTCTGATTGCTATGGCTAGGACTTCCAGTACTTTGTTGAATAAAAGTGGTAAGAGTGGACATCCTTGTCTTATTCTTGACCTTAGGGGAAAAGCTCACAGTTTTTCCCCATTAAGGATGATGTTAGCTGTTGGTTTTTCATATATGGCCTAAATTATGTTGAGGTGTGTCTCTCTAAACCTACTTTGTTGATGGTTTTTTATTATGAATGGATGCTGTACTTTGTCAAATGCTTTTTCTGCATCTATTGAAATGATCTTATGGTTCTTTTTTTTATAATAATTTTTTATTATGTTATGTTAGTCACCCTACAGTATATCCTTAGTTTTTGATGTAATGTTCCATGAGATCTTATGGTTCTTATCTTTTCTTTTATTGATGTGATGTATCTCATTGATTGATTTGTGGATATTGAACACTTGCTACCCAGGAAAAAATCCCATTTGATTGTGGTAAATTATTTTTTTAATGTATTGTTGGATTCAGTTTGCTAGTATTTTGTTGAAGATTTTTGCATCTATGTTTATCAGGGATATTGGCCTGTGGTTCTCTTTTTTGTGGTATCTTTATCTGGTTTTGGTATCAGGATAATGCTGGCTTCATAGAATGAATTTGAAAGTTTTCCTTCTTTTTCTATTTTTTGGAATAGTTTGAAAAGAATAGGTATTAACTCTTCTTTAAATGTTTGGTAGAATTTGCCCATGAAGCCATCTGGTCCTGGATTTTTGTTTGTTGAGAGCTTTTCAATTACTGATTCAATTTCTTTGCTGGTAATTAGTCTGTTCAAATTTTCTATTTCTTCTTGTTTCAGCTTTGGTAGGTTATATGTTTCTAGGAATTTATCCATTTCTTCTAGATTGTCTAATTTTTTGGCATATAGTTTTTCATAATATTCTCTTATAATTGTTAGTATTTCTGTGGTTTTGGTTGTTATCCCTCCTCTCTCATTTGTAATTTTATTTATTCAAGTCTTTTCTCTTTTCTCGATATATCTGGCTATAGGTTTATCAATTTTCTTGATTTTTTTCAAAGAACCATCTCCTGATCTGTTCTATTGTTTTTCTAGTTTCTATATCATTTATTTCTGCTCTAACGGGAATTTTTTCCTTCCGTATGCTAGTTTTAGGTTTTGTTTGTTGTTCTTTTTCTAGCTCCTTTGGGTTTAAAAGTTAGGTTGCTTATTTGAAATTTTTCTTATTTCTTGAGGTAGGCCTGTATTGCTATAAACTTCCCTATTAGAACCACTTTTAATGCAACCTAAAAGTTTTAAACCATTGTGTCTTCATTTTCATTTGGTTCCATGTACTTTTTTATTTCTTCTTTTGTTTCCTGATTGACCCTTTCATTATTTAGTAGCATGTTATTTAACCCCCATTTATTTGTGGGCTTTCCAGCTTTTTTCTTGTGGTTGACTTCTAATTTTATAACATTGTGGTCAGAAAAGTTGCATTTTATGACTTTGATTTTCTTGAATTTGTTGATTTTTTTTGTGACCTAATATGCTATTTATTCTGGAGGATTTTCCATGTGCACTTGAAAATAATGTGTATTCTGCTGTTTTAGAATGGAATGTTCTGAATATATCTGTTAAATCCATCTGGTCCCGTGTGTCATTCAAAGCCATTGTTTCCTTGTTGATTTTCTGTTTAGATGGTTTGTCCATTGACTAAGTGGGGTGTTAAAGTTCCCTACTACTATTGTATTATTATCTGTTAGTTCTTTTATATTTGCTATTGTCTGTTTTGTGTATTTGGGTGCTCTCATGTTGCGTGCATAAATACTTACAAGTGTTATATCTTCTTGTTGTATTGTCCCTTTATGATTATATAATGTTCTTCTCTATTACAGTCTTTGTTTTAAAGTCTATTTTGTCTGGGGCGCCTGGGTGGCACAGTCGTTAAGCGTCTGCCTTTGGCTCAGGGCACGATCCCAGTGTTCTGGGATCTAGCCCCACATCAGGCTCCTCTGCTAGGAGCCTGCTTCTTCCTCTCCCACTCCCCTTGCTTGTGTTCCCTCTCTCGTTGGCTGTCTATCAAATAAATAAATAAAATCTTTAAAAAAATAATAAAGTCTATTTTGTCTGATATAAGTACTGCTACTCCTACTTTCTTTTGACATTCATTTGCATGATAAATGTTTTTCCATCCCCTCGCTTTCAATCTGCAGCTGTCTTTTGGTCTAAAATGAGTCTCTGGTAGGCAGTATATAGATAGGCCTTGTTTTTTTAATCCATTCTGTCACCCTGTCTTTTGATTGGAGTATTTAGTCATTTATATTCAAAGTAATTATTGATAGATATGTATTTATTTATATATTTATTGCTATTTTATTACTTGTTTTGTGGTCATTTCTGAAGATTTTTTCTGATCCTTTCTTGTCTTTCTTTCATAGTTTGTTGGTTTTCTTTACTGACATATTTGGATTTCTTTCTTTTTATTCTTCACATATTTATTAGTGTTTTTTGATTTGTGGTTATCAATAGGTTTGTATATAACATTTTCTGCATACAGCAGTCTATATTAAGTTGATGGTCATTTAATTTTGAACCCATTTTTTACTCCTCTACTCCCCATTTTTAAGGTATATGTTGTTATATTTTACATCCTTTTATTCTGTGAGTTCTTTGACTGACTTTTTATAGAAATATTCATATTTACTTCTTTTGTGTTTCCTACCTTCATACTGTCACTTTTGGTCTTTCCTTTCCACTCAGAGTCCCTTTTAATATTTCTTGCAGGGTTGGCTTAGTGGTCATGCACTCCTTCAGTTTTTGTTTATTTGAGAAACTTGTTATCTCTCCTTCTATTCTGAATGATAGCCTTGCTGGATAGAGTATTCTTGGCTGCAGATTTTTCCCATTCAGCACTTTGAATATATCATGCCAGTCCCTTCTGGCTTGGAAAGTTTCTGCCAGAAAATCCACTGATAGCCTTATAATGTTTCCCTTGTATGTAACTGTCTTTTGTCTTGCTGTTTTAGGATTTTTTTCTTTATCACTATACTTTGCCATTTTAATTACAGTATGTCTTGGTGTGGAACTGCTTTTGTTGATTTTGCTGGGGGTTCTCTGTGCCTCCTGGATCTGGATATCTGTGTCCTTCCCCAGATTAGGGAAGTTTTCAGCTATTATTCAAAAAATTTTTCTCCCACCCTTTCACTCTCTTCTTTTTCTGGGACTCCTATAATATGAATGTTACTACATTTGATAGAGTCACTGAGTTCTCTAAGTCTATTCTCATTTTGCATAATTCTTTTTGCTCTCTTTTGTTCAGCCTGATTACTTTCCATTACTCTGTCTTCTCACTCATTAATTTATTCCTCTGCTTCTTCCAGCCTGCTGGTCATTCCATCAAGTGTGTTTCTGATGTTGTTTATTGAGCCCTTTATCTCTGCTATGTTATTCCTTATCTCTGTGCTAAGGGTCTCACTGATGCCTTCTACTCTTTTCTCAAGTCCAGCAAGTATCTTTATGATCATTACTGTAAATTCTGGGGGTGTCTGGGTGGCTCAGTCAGTTAAGCATCTGCCTTCAGCTCAAGTCATAATCCTACGGTCCTGGGATTGAGCCCCATGTAGGGCTCCTTGCTCAGTCTGCTTCTCCCTCTCCCTCTGTGGAAACTGAGGCACTGCAAAATTCCCACATCTTGAGACACAGTGTGAGCAGGAGTTTGGAGTGGTCTTCTCAGGGAGAGGATCTGCCATGCTGGTCCTGAGGCAAGTATGACTGGGAAGAGTAGTTCCACCAGAGAATGGGGGGGGGGGCAGGGCTGGGTGTAAGCAAGTTAGGTAGTGAGTGTTGGTACTGCACTGATTCCCAAAGATGGCCCTGTGCTTATGCTGAGGGGTTGGGAGTTGGGGGTGGGAAATGGCACCTGCTAGTTCCTTTGTTCCCAGAGTCTCTTTGTCAACACTACCTCTCTGGGACATGCTCAGAGATGAGTAAATAATCTCCCCACTGTGTGCCCAGGAGCTCTTTAGATCACTGCTTCCACACTGTTTGCCCTGCCTTCTCTCTGAGAGCAGCCTCAGTGCCCTAGGGCTCTCCCTGAGACAAGCCAGCTGATTTTTAAAACTCCAGACTTTAAAACTCTGGGCTTTGAGCCCCACCGGTTGCAAGAACTCATGAAATTCATCCCCTCTCCTTTCCAAGCCAATTGCTATGGGGCTTCCTCTTCCTTGTGCACTCCCTTGTGTGCTAGTCTCTTGTCCTTCTTAACCAAGGCTCCCTCCCCACCGCAGTGGCTATCATCTGTTTCTCGCTCAAACCGAGTATCCACACTTCCTACCTTCTTCTGTGTGGCCTCTTCTCTACTTTTAGTTGTGGAGTTTGTTCTGCCAGTCTTCAGGTTGATTTCTGGAGTACTTAGGATGATTTGAAAGTTATCTAGTTAAGTTCCTTTTTCTTTACACATGAGAATTGGATTAAATTGCAAATAAGAATTACAAGATAAATGTGTTACAACTACAATTTTTTGGCCTCTTTTCAGCATACTATGCCATGGAAATACCATGATTCCACCTTCTCTTTAATTTTAATGCCTACCAGGGCCTTATCTGGGAAACAAAGAAACCTCTACCCTTCAGGAATTCTGAGAGCTGACTGAGCCAGCTAAATTGCATGCCTGGTAGGGGTGCCCTTAGAGATGCAAAACTAAAAGGCAAAGGACTCCTGATCAGTGTTTACTCTTATAAACTTTGTAATTGTTCATATTATATATAAAACATTTAATAGTGGAACAAATGTAATCATTTTTCCATTTCTAATACGTGAGCCCTTTTAAAGCTAAAAATGTATTTTCATATTTTTGAAATGATAATTTTCTCTTCTTTATATCTATCTAAAGAGCTAAAAAGATATCAGAATTCCATATGTCTAAAAAAATCTTATTATGAATTAATAAATACTATAGTCCTTCCATCTCCCCACACATGTATTATTTTATTCCACTAAGATATTTATATTGCTAAGATATAACAGTAGTTTCAATTATAGTTTCAAGGTTTTGAATGCCAAAATTAACAGAACTTGTTTTCCTCACTATTTGAAATACATGTGAATTTTCTCTCTCTTGTGGAATGATTATGACATTGTGTGTGTGTGTGTGTGTGTGTGTGTGTGTGTGTGTGTGTGTGTGTGTGTTTTACCCTTATGTGTCTGGTGACTAAAAATTCTTGTAAGAAGGAGTAAGGACTTAAAATTACAGTTTATCTTCTACTGAATGTAATTGTTTTAGGACAAATTGAAGTACATTTCCAGCTCTTACAAAATTGGCAAGACACAAATGAAATACCACAGAGATATGAGTCCTGGGGTTGTGACCCAGAAGTGAGATATCTATCTGTAACCTCAGCTTTTCTCTTTCCATGTAGCTCCCCCCCACCTCCCCACCATTATATTAGCCGTGAAACTGCAAGACTAGGCCTTGCAGACCCAGAGATCTCCCAGCTATCTGTGGGATGGATCCAAAAATGCTACACTGAAAAGGAAATATTCATAAGAAAAATTTTCAAAGTGGGTTATGCCTTGGATATTTGAAGAGTACTTCATAGCAAAAAAAAAAAAAAAAAAAAAAAAGTCAAATTTGTTTCTTCCCAGATTTATACTAGCAGCTCAAACTTGTTAAAGAAACTCATTTTGGTATCTTTTCAATGCTCTAATTTTGACCTAAATATAGAATATATTTCACTTTCTGCAAAGCATGTTCATGAAAAGTTGAATGAACAATTATGATATTTTCGAGAACCAACTTTACTTTTCTACTGGCTTTATGTTTCACTTTCAGAAATGTCAGCTCTGACACCCAACAATTTAGCTTTCAGTTGTTTCATTTAACTTTTCTGTGAAATAGTCAAAGTCCTACAAATGGTATGTAAATGTTCTGGGGGAATCTTTGAAAGGAACCCCATACATAATTCTTTTATGAGTGCAAAAATTGTTTTGTAATATCTCTTGTTCTGAAGTCTTCTGGTTTCCTGATCATCAAATAAAAAGAATAATCTCAGGCAACTTTTGCCACTAAGAGTATATCTTACTGTCTCAATAGAAAAATAAGGCTAGATTCATTGGGAAGTTTTACAGTCAAAACACTGACAATTTCAGCCATGAACGTATTTTACTGGCTTGCCATTCTACTAGAAAACACAAGGTAGTAAATGAAGTATAATCAACATTCTGTACACCTTCTATGGCATCTGTAGTTACTCATTGCCAAGGGACTAATGGCAAAGCTATAGCATAGTAGGACACAGGAACATTGAAATAAGAAAGTCAAGACCTTGAAATGCATTGAGGATAATCTCGCACTAACTGTAACAAATGGACAGACTTAATAGTTTGTTAATATTTGGAATAAAACACTGTGCACCATTTTGGTGATGGGATTACCCTTTCTTCCAGATCTTTATGTGACAAATGAAATAATTGGGAGTGCTGCTGTCTTTATTGTTTTTAAGCCCTTGTTCTTTTCCTTAATACCCTGAAGAGTTAAGAGCTTTCTAATTATTACTTTTGGCTTATTTCACAGCACATTAAAATTTTTTTTAAAGAAGATGAAAAATGTGGTGTTAAGTCTGTTCTGACTATATAAAACTTGATATATGCGATGTGCAAACATAAGTATATGATTAAATGTATTTGGATGAGAAAAACTTTTGTAATGAAACATATGAATCATTCTAAAACCTGCCGTTCTCAGCTAGGTAGCTAAGTAGGATTTTCCTTAAACCCCACTGTCTGGTTCTACATATGGTTTCAATGTTTACTCTTAGATTTAGACGATGCCAGTTAAAATACTGATACTCTTTTATAATGAGTTTCTGATTAGAAAAGAAAAATCCACCTTAACAAGTATAGCACAAGCATCTAAACAATTCTTCACGGTATTCTAAGGCTTCCATGTTATCCAATGCATGATTTGTTAGTAAAACAATGAAGCATTCCGTGTTCCTTCTTATTACCATCCATCAATCCAACAGCTGTAAAATCACCAGCTGCTAGGAAAAAGTGAACTACATCAGTCCTCTCCAGCTGCAAAGAGAAAAAGCTTAAGATCTCCTTTTCACATAATGTCTGGGATCCCAGCAGGCTGGAGCCAAAGTACTGTTTTCCTTGTCACAAAACCCCTACCTTTGTAAACATGTCAAACAGCATATAAGCTACAATTTATTTTTGTTGTTATTGGGGAAGAAGTGTATGTAGGAGAAGTTGTAGATGTGGCTGAGGTAATATAATAGAGTAACAGCAACATCAGTAGTGGCTACTATATACCAGGCACTGGCTATCATAATTCTAATCCTCACAATAACTATAGAAGGTAGATCTTATTTTCTTGGGAAACCGAGGTTCAGTGAGATTGAGTAACTTAGCAAATGTTGTGGTGAATCAAATCCAGATCAGATTCCAAAGCTAGGCTTTTAATCACTGCACTGGTCTGCCTTCCAGTAAAATGAACAGATGAGGAAAAACTGAACTGGTAAAGAATAAATAGAATGTACTGGGAAGAAGGGGAAGCATGAAGAAGACACAGGAGGAGTGTTTCAAGATAAATGAGGATGCCAGCTTGCATCCCACTTTGTGCCTTTTTCTGCTCCCCTCTCCCACAGAAAGAAAATGATCCTAAAATCTTAAAGAGCTTGAGAACAGACTAAGCATCATTTCCATTAACTTAATTGTCTATCATCAGCCATTAAAAATTCTAGCCCATAAAGTCAGACTTTGTTAATTAATTACTCATCCTGACAACAATATTAGCTGTAGATGAATTGGCAGAGTCTATAAAGCAGCAGAGCTCAAACTTTAGCAAGCACTGAAATCATGTGGGCCCCATCTCTAGAGTTTCTGATTTAGTAAGTCTGGGGTAGGACCTGAGAACTGGTAATTCTAACAAGTTCCCAGGTAATGGTGGCCCTGCTGGTTCAAGATCACACTGAGAATGACTACTGTAAAAAAAAAGCTGTGCTAAAGACAGATTTATACACACATACCTATGACAAGCTGACTAATAAAAGAATTGCATTTCTCAAGAGGCTTCCTTCCATCATGCAGGCACAATTTACGAATCTGGTTACTTATAGCATCATATGTAAAATAGTGTTTCTACAAATGTAGGAGGACAATTGACCTTTTGTTATTAATTAGGCAAAAGACTATGCTTTTGATGTGCAATTTGCTCACCTAAGCAGTTATAGGAATACGAATATCACATTTAGAAGAGACAACCATACCCGAATTTAATACCAGCCCTTTATAATCCAGAAAAAAAAATACATAAAAATAAAATGCACTTAGGGATGGAAAAGTCTGAAATCAGAACTATTCCCATTTCTGCCCATAAACTCTGCTGGTCCAATTGCTTATGGCTTAAAAAACAAACAAATAAACAAACAAACATTTTAAGAGAGTAGAGACAATAATATTCATAGAACTGGATTCCTGGAAGCCATCATACCCTTGGCCACTTAGCTTGTTTCTTATCCCTTACCCTGCCCTGGCTCTAAGTTTGACTTCGTCTTGCCTGGTTTTGGCACATGCCATAGTTATAATACTAGGGGGCTACCACCACTGCTGCTGGAATCAATATGAAAATTGGGGATCAGGATGTCACAAAACTAGTATTATTTTAAAAGGCAGTTCCTTCCAGTTTCACAGCGACCTGACATTAGTAAGGAAGTGTGGCTTCTATCCCATAGGGTCTTCTAGGATAGAGACTTCTCATTCCCACATCCTTTTAAAATAAAAAACACTAAATAATCCCCTTTACTTGGTTATCCAGATCCTTTCTATAGCCTAACAGTTTTCTTTTAGTGGGCAGGGGGTGGGGCCCTACAGTAACTTTTTTATAACAGAGAGCACAGGCTGCAATATGTCTACATGATTAGAGCAGATGGTTGTTATCTTTCCAAAGGGTAAAGCCTGAGCCCAGCTGGCAGCACACTAAGGTTAAAGCCAAGGTCCAGAATATCCTGTTTCCTGGTATTACCCTGTATTGCCCGACTCATGATGCGAGATGAGAGACTGCACAACCACACTGAACGGAAGGATGAGGTCCCACTGGGCAGAGACAACAACCCAACAGGGGAAAATTAAACAATCACTGAAAAGGATGCTGAAATAAGGTGCAGTTGCCTACCCTCGCTATTCTTTGCTAAGAAAGATGAGGTTATGGGATGGATAGCAAATTATGTCCTTCATTCTTCAAATAAATAAGTTCCAAGAAGATGGGGTTGATGGTCAGTCAACCAGTAGAACAGGATGAAAATCTAGGCTAGTTATAGATCTTTGTGTCTCAGGAAAAGGACAGCAGGGATAAGGGATAAGCATTAAAATGCCTGGAAGCATTAAAAAGGAGAAACTTCTTTCTTTTTTTCTTAAACAAGACAGGAACAGTATCTTTTATTTTCCTTGCTTCAGTGGCAACAGACCCTGGTTTTCATAAAACATGATTTCAGTTAATATGGTCTGTTGATAAGATTGTTCAATCACGGGAAGACAAGCAGGCTGACCACTAATGTTTGGACTGGGTCTTCTCACAAAGCCTCTAAGAAGGGCTATGTCTCATGCTGGGTCCACTGAGGACCTCTCAACACCATAAGGTGCTTTAGTTAAAGCTTCTGCAATATTGCAATGGCATGATTATGGGTTTTTTAAGGATAGGACTTTCTTGTACATGTTAACTATTTCAGAAAAGTTGTGGATAAAAAGATGGGGGAGAGTTTGGTTTCAAACCCCACAGTTCCAGACACCAGCTATGGATGCCTCTGTCCCGTTTAACTACATGTATTTTTCTGAGAAACACATTCAATCACTGTGGTTGAAAGAAACGATCCACTCATCACCTCCACCCTTCCTTAATCCTGTGAATCTCACATGTGCAGAGGCTGAAGATAGTTGTCTCTGTTCCCTCTCATCAGGGAAATCACTTGGTGACCTGGTAAATGTCATGAGCAAGGTAGCCCAGTTGTCCAGTTACCCTTGCCACAGAGATGTGGCTGACCTCTCTCATGTACATGGAGAACTCCTCGATCAGCTGCTCCATCTGTTCAGGCTTTAGCCCTGTGAAACAGAACATGCCAGCCTGGTCAGGGATATGCTGCCCATTGTTGGGAGAAGCCCTCCTTCTTGAGGTTGGAGACCAGCTGAATCCGGATACTAATGATGCAGTTGGCCATGACTTGCTCTTCCTGCAGCTATTGTTTTTGAAAATCAGGGCTGGTCAGAATGGTCAAGGCAACCTGAGCTCCATTGAGAGGAGGGCTGGAATACATGAGATGGATCAAGGCCTTCAATTGTGACTCTACCCCTCTGACTTCATCAGCATCTTTGCAGAGCACAGTGAAGTCTCCCACACGCTTACCATAGAAGCCCGTGTTCTTGGTATAGGATTGGCAGAGACAAATGTTAATGCCTTCTTTGATGAAGTGGTGCACAGCCCAGGCATCCTTGTTACCATCACTATTGGCAAAGCCTTGGTAGGCCATGTCAAAGAACGTAGAGAGATTCTCTTTTTCACTGCTATTGCTGTTGCCTTCTATTGCTCAGGATGAGGGTCCACTCCCATGGGATTGTGGGCAGGAGTGTGCAGTTTACTCTGACATTTTTGAAATGTCCTCCCTAGTGCCTGTGAAGTCAAGCCACAAGTCTTGGGGTCATAGTATTGATAACTTTGTAGGTGCATGCCGGTATGTCTGATGGTTTGGGCAGAAAGACATCTTGGCTGAACTTAAAAATATCTTTGCAGAAAATTAATCCCTAAGGCCTGATCCCTAAGGCCTCAGTTCCAGAAATGGTTTGCACAGTGACACACTGGCCAGTTTTCAACATTTTGCTGTTCTCACCCAAGGTTAGTTCTATAGATGCCTTGCAAAATTCAGCCAGTCTTGCAATGGCAGATTTTCTTTATTCAAATTTTTTGCAGCAATCTGGGCCTCTGTCTTCCAGACACTAGGAGGACATAAGGCTTTCCATGATACTGGTAGGCACCACCTACCAGATTCTTCTTTTTACTGTCAGTGTCTCTCTTATAGGCTTTTGTGACTCCCAGGATTGGATCTGGGGACCCCATCTCCACATGGGCTGACCAGGAGCTGACTCTTACAGAGGCCAGCTGGTGAGGTTGGGGCGGAAAGTGGCAGTGATTTGGTTTGGATAGGACACTGCTGGAATGCAGCAATGCCATGGTGGAAGCAAGAGGTTCGGTGGGTAGTGGCCGAATGCAGTGTAGGGCCAGCAGTGCACACATGGAGGCTCAGGCTCATAGGCTGACAGCTTTCTTGCTGGCAGAAGACTGTATAGAATAGTTGTTTTAAGACTTTTGCAAAAGTTTCTATAACTCTGTGTATTTATCTCTTTTTGAATTTAGCAGAATTAATAGAATTCTTTTTTTAAAAAAAGTCAGAAAACCATTTTTAAAAAAAATTTCTAAAACTCTGGCTTATATTTCTAGGAGGTATTGATGGTCACCTGTCATACCTGTAACGAGGTTGTCTGTGTAGCCAGCAGAGTCTGGCCATCAGCGGACCAGGCCAGGAAGGTACAATGGGACGGCTCTGACTTGCTGCTGGTACTGATAACTTCTTATTTCCATTCATCTGCAATGATCTTGCCCTTCAAGTCCCAGATCTTAATGCTGTGGCCTGTAGCAGCCCAGAGCCAGTAGTGGTAGGGGCTGGATCACAGGGCATTGACGATGTGTCTGCCATCTAGTGTATGAAAGTACTTGCCTTTGTGGAAGTCCCACAGCATGGCCTGGCCACCCTTGACTCTGGAAGCACAGAGAAATCCATCCGGAGAGACAGTTACAGTGTTCAGGTAGCCCATGTGGCCAGTGTGGTTGGTCTTCAGCTTGCAGTTTTCCAGGCTTTATACCTTGACTGGCTTGTGGCTTATGAACAAAAGAAATTTATTTCTCACAGTTCTAGAGACTGGAAGTCTAAGATCGGGGTGCTAGCAGGGTCGGGTTCTCGTAAAGACCTTCTTCTGGGTGACAGACTGCTACCTGCTCATTGTATCCTCACATAGCAGAAAGAGAGCTAGCTAGCTCTCTGGTCTCTTAAGGCCACTAATCCCATTCATGAAGTCTCTACTCTCATGACCTAATTACCTTCCAAAGGCCCCACCTCCTCATCCCATCACATTGTGATTAGGTTTTCAACATGTGAATTTTGGAGGGACACAAACACTCAGCCCATTGCAGCCTGCATGCTCTCCTTTCACTCATTCACTGAAATATAATGGCAGAAATTTATTGGCATTCTACTTCACACCAACTTTCTAGTTTATAGTCTAGTAGATTGATGTGTCTCTAGCATATCTGGGCTATTTTCTATTTGAATCATACCTGAACCCCATTAACTTAGGTATTACAAATTATTCCATCCTTTATTTGAAGCAATGTTAGTTCAAAGATCCATTAGTGTCTGCAAACTAGTAGGTGTTTGGGTGAGTGCTGCATTTTCTCCAACTTGGGAGCCCCAGCTTCATTTCTAGAGTAATAGCATTTTTTCTGTTTTTGCAACTCTGGTTGGTGCCCTAGTCATTTTCATTAACCCAATGCTGTCTTGCACTCCAGGGACTTAGCCCAAGAAACAAACTGTCCGGCTGGCTAACTGGGTCATGGTCCCTAATGGCCCTGTCATCTATCAGGGCTGGGGAAAAGAAGACAAATATGGAAGTCTCCTCTCCAGGAAATGAAGGAAGGATACTTTGAGGTCTTTACATTTTTATTTGTTTTTTGCTTTGGTCAGAAGTATCAGAGCACGGGGCGCCTGGGTGGCACAGCGGTTAAGCGTCTGCCTTCGGCTCAGGGCGTGATCCCGGTGTTGTGGGATTGAGCCCCACATCAGGCTCCTCTGCTATGAGCCTGCTTCTTCCTCTCCCACTCCCCCTGTTTGTGTTCCCTCTCTCTCTCGCTGGCTGTCTCTATCTCTGTCGAATGAATAAATAAAATCTTTAAAAAAAAAAAAAAAGAAGTATCAGAGCACAATATAAAACTTCAAAAATTGGAGCGCTCTCCTATTTGCCTTCTCTTTGTCTAATCCCCAACCATAGCTCTGGGTGCATCCCAACAAGGGGCTTGCTGTCTGAACCACTTTGTGTCTTTTTTTTTTTGGAAGAAGGTGATGTGAGGACAATGACAGTAATTTCTCATCATTTTTCTATTCCTATGTTATTATCATTCAGTCAAACACCTACCAAACACCTGATTCTGGCTCAGGTAACTCACTGTCCAGAGGATACAAAGATCACGCAGGCCCTGTCCTCAGGAGTTTGTGATCTCCCAGGAGATGCAGACAAGTAAAAGTTCAGAGGAAAACACAAGGGGATGTGTGACCATAGAGGAAAGAGGGTTTAACTCTGGCTTAGGGTGACAGAGGGTCAGGCCAATCTTCACAGAGGAGAATTATTATTCATCCTATTGGCTGGACAGCAAAAGATACCAGGCATTAAACTGAGGTTCTTGTTTTTTCCACTTTAAAATCGACTCAACAATGGTCCCCATTTACTGTCAAAGCTGGCTCCTGTGTGATAATACCACTAATATGATTATGCCAACCTCTCCTGCTGCTCACCTTACACTTTGTATCTGAAGGTCATGGTACTAAAAACTGGCATGGATGTGTTCCAAGGAATCTGGTTATCATGCCTGACTATTTATAATTCTAAAATTGAAGAGTAAAAAACAAGTTAATAGGCACTTTATAGGATGGGTATGCAGTCGGAGGAGTCAATCAGCAGAGGGAGAAACAGGAAGCACTGTGTGAGCACAGACCAACTCTGAGGGAACTTAGATTACCAATGCCCAAACTGAAGGTAACTCACAGTTTGTTTTTCGTAGGGGAGGAATTGTTTTACATACCACGTGGAAAGTTCCTGGGGCCTTGACCGGTCTGAAGCCATCAACAGGTATGCATTGATCAGCATGGCCATTACAGAAGCAGCTGCCCTTGACAATGAAATCATAGATTGCATAATGTGTAAAATGTTGAGGCTTTGCGGTCAGGTCATTTCTCTGACAGGGACAAGACTGCCGTTTTAGCAGCTGCACGCGGAGGTTGGTGATCTTCAGCTGCTCCTGCACTTTGGCACTGTAAGGGTTCTCTGCATCGTATGGTGGTGACAAAGCTCGGAAAATAACCTGTAAAGAAAAAAAAATTACCATGAATATATAGGACTGTGTGCAAACCCCAGATCATTTGCCTCATACAGTTTTATGTGATTTATACCTTTTGTCATCTGCAAGTGATAAGAGGCTTCTAGACCTTGATCACACAGGTGTGCTGCCTATTCGGATGCAGAATAAGTCTAACCTGAGTAGCCAGCCAGGGACCTGACTCTCGAGATGAAGGCAGCCGTGCAGAGACTGGGAAGAGCATTTTGGGCAGAAGGAACAGCAAGTTTGAAGGCCTGGAAGCTGAAGCAAGCCTGGCTTATTAAAGGAAGAACAACAAGTCCAGGGTGACTGAGGTCCAGGAAACAAGGGGACAGTTTTCAGAGAAGAGGATGGAGCCAGTACATGACAGATCATGAATAGAGAGTCTTTTAAAGGCCATGGTAGTTATTCTGACTGTAGTGGGAAGCCACTGGAAGGTCATACGCAGAGAAGTGATATGATCTGATTTACGTTTTTGAAAAAGATAACTCTTGCTGCTGTGAGGAGAATGAATTATAAAGGGTGAAGAATAGAAGCAGGAGGACCAGTTAAGGAGTGATTGCGAAATCAAGATCCAGACACTCCTATTTCCAAATAAGGTGTGACCCTTTCAGAGACTAATCAGTTATTAATTGGGGCCACGGTTGCTACAAATACTTTTGGTTCTCCTTTTCTGGATCTGCCTTCCAAGCTTATGGCACATTCTTGGAATATTCTTACTAGTAGTAAATATACAGTCCTTTCAGGTGGATTTGATTTCTGAAATCAGTTAAAAGTCCCTTAAATCCAAATATAGAGAGGAAAATGGCTGATCAAGTTAGTTAACAGTACTTTGGCTAAATGCAAGGTAGAAGTAATAAAACTGTTTTTATTGTGTATGTTATAGATAGACTCGAAAGGCAATTTAAAACTTTAGTTCTGAGGAGGAAACCAGAGGGAGGAAGATTCAGAAGGGATGGACTTTGGGCATGTGTGTGTGTCTATACATTATATGGGGGTAATAAAAGTGGACCTGGGGTGGAGTGGTACAAACTTCTCTAATGGGTCTATTAACTTTGGGGGAGTAGAGGCTGGTGGAAGAGGAAATTATTGCCAGTGGAAACCACTGAATATAAAAAAGGAATTCCAAACTATCTCATAACATAAGCCAGTATTATAAGGAGGCCAACACTAAATTATACCTTATTGTGGAGGTTAAAAAAAAAAACAGAACGAAACCTCAAACAATCTTGTTAATTTATATAGTAACAGACAAAGCTCCCCCCAAAAATTCTTAGGTATCTCTTGATTTTTTAAAAATATGTTAGGGTGCCTGGGTGGCTCAGTCAGTTAAGCATCTGCCTTCAGCTCAGGTCATGGTCCCAGGGTCCTGGGATCAAGCCCCCAGTCGGGTTCCCTACTCAGCGAGGAGCCTGCTTCTCCCCCTGCGACTTCCCCTGCTTGTGCTCTCTCTCTCTCTCTCTCTCTCAAATAAATAAATAAATAAATGTTAAAAAAGGTATGTTAAAACTCTATTCAGAAATATTTTGATAACCAAGTAGTTTGAAAGTAAAGTAATTATTAAAAAGTAGGCTTTGGATAAACTCTCATTTAGAGAGAATGTATCTAAAAGTAGTTTTCCAGGAAAAAATTTCTTTAAGGAATTCTTTGGGTATAAAAATTCCATTTTAGAAATTGATTTTGCACTGAAAGTATGAAAAGGCAAGAATCAATTGTGCAGGACCATATCTCCAGGCCCACTGGTGCAGAACTGTTTTAAATGAAATATAACTTTGGGGGAGGGGGTGATAATTTAATGGATATTCTCTGTCCAGCAGCCAGAGTGATTCTTTATAAACAGAAGTTGGATCATGTCACTCTGCTTAAATCTACCCCCACCCAAAGACCTCCCATTTCTCTCAGAATAAAATACAAAGTCCTTATAGCAGCCTTGCCTCATTTTTGTTCTTAGTGCTTATTACCAACGGACACACTGTAGTGGTAGTTGTGTAATGATTTACCATCTTCCTAGTCTAGAAAGTAAACTTCTTGAGGGTAATCGCTGATCCCAGGACAGTGCCTGGTACAGAGTCAATATTCAATAAATTTTTGGTAAATGAATTGGTTGATTATAACATTGTTCTTGGCTTTCAAGTAATAGGGGAGGATTTTAAATAACTTCCTCTTATAAGGTCTTAAATGGATTCACACACTGAATTCATGTTACAGCACTAGAAGGGAAGAGGTAGGAACTTGTATTATAAAAACAGTTATAAATAACAGAATCATTAACCAGTTTCTGCATTTCTAGCTATTTTTGAACTTGCAAAACTTGAAAAAAGTTGTATCCTAAACTTTAACGATATTCCACCCCATTTATTCACATGTAAAGTGGTGGAAAACAACATATGGAAGAAAATTTTCTAACAAATAATATATCACCTACTTGGAAGTCAGTATAGAACGAATGTCTCTTTTTAATTTTTAAAAATTTTATTTTATTTAAATTCAGTTAATTAACATATAGTATTTTATTAGTGTCAGAGGTAGAGTTCAGTGATTCATCAGTTGCATAGAACACCCAGTGCTCTAGAAGTAATGTCTCTTTTAATGATAGCCTATATCATAGCATAATTTTACATTTGAATTATTAAAAAAATTTAAAAAAAACACTGAATCCACGCTCAGTTTTATGTGGGGCTTATTTTTTGTGTAATATCCCAAATACTGGCATTCTGTTAGACATGTGTGAGGAACTCTAAATAAAACCAATAATGTGGCTACCTCCTGGTTTTTCAACCACAGTAATGCAAGGACATGGAAAAGGTCACAGTGCCAACCAAGTTAAGTATTCCACTGAAAAGTCTATAAGCATGCTTCTCTAAATTGTGGCCCACCCTTCCTTTTCCTCAACATTGGTGGCACCTGTTTGTTCTCTCAGTTCCTATCTCATATTTACCCTTGACATTTACCCTTGTTCCCTCTCCCTCGTCCGTATAACCCCTTCTCCCCTGAGAATTGCTTTGCACATGCAAGGCTAGAGGAAGATCTGTCAAGGTTTATAGGAACTTAGAAGCTCTTTGGCTTCCTGAACCCAGACTGTGGAAGCTGAATGGCGGCTCTGTGCTCAGTGTGCATGACACCACAGTTGGCACACTGATATCAGTGGGGAAGGGACATCATGACCCCTGAGGCTGCATGCTGGAACGGAGACAGCAAAGTGCCACAGACACAAAAGTCAACGGGAATTTAAACCATGAAATCTTTTTTCCAGAAAGGAGACGCCTTAATCTGATACTCTGGGAAATGTATCTATCCTGCGTCAGGAAACAAAGAGTTTGCCAATCCAGATGCTTCAAGCTTCTGGCAGGTCGCCCTTTGGGTCCCACCCAGTTTTTCTTCAAACATCTCCAGAAGAAGCCTGCGTGGCACTACTAAAATGAAGTAAGAAGAAGGGTAGAAACCCTCCTATAACATCAGCCTCTTCTGGTTTTGTCCCCATCAGGAACAGGATGTATCTCTGAGCCCATCACTACTCCTCTATGACTGCTTCTGAAGATATGCTCCTGACAAGACATAGTTAGAAAGCCAGAGGGGAACTAACACCAAGCCTGTTTTGATGTTTCCAGCTTATAAGTGCTATTGGCCAGGACTTCCAGATCTAGTTTTTCATATTAAGAAAGTTGATTATGTTTTAGTGGCTAATACTCTCATTACAGAGAAATCTGTCACTCAGAATGTAGGAGACATTAAGAAGCTACAAAGAGATCCCAAAGACAACCAGGAATAACACCAACTCCACAATATTTTCCCATCTACACTTCTGTATATATATACATATAGAATATAATGTAAACAGCTTTGTTTCAACTTAACAATACCTTGTGAATTTTTTCCGACTCAATGAAAATAACTCTCCATCAGTTCTCAAAATGTGGCCCCCAGACCAACAACATTGGTATCAAACCTGGGAACTAGTTAGAAATGCAAATACTATCTATCTATCTATCTATCTATCTATCTATCTATCTATCTACCTACCTGCCTATCTATCTACCTACCTACCTATTATTCTATCTATCTATCCATCAACTTGAGAGAAAGAGTGAGCAAGAGCAGGAGGGAGAGGACGGGGGAGAGAGAATCTGGAGCAGATTCTGTGCTGAGCACAGAGCCTGATGCAGGGCTCGATCACAACCACAAGATCATGACCTGGAGTCAAAACCACAAGTCAGACACTCAACTGACTGAGCCACCTGGGTGCCCTGGACATGCAAATTCTTGATCCCTATACCAGGCTGACTGATCAGAAACACTGGAGGTGGGGCCCAGAAATCTGGGTTTCAACAAGCCTTCCAGATGACTGTGATTCACAATAAAATTTGAGAAACACCGCTACATAATTTAAACAACTGGTTGGAAATTCATTGTGTGGATATGACATAATTTATTCAACCAGGCTGCTATTATTAGGCATCTAGATTGTTTCCAACTTTTCAGTATAACCAAATATGTTGAACAATCATATAGCTAAAATGCAGAAGTTTATAATAATATCCTGAAGATACATTTCCAAATGTGAAATCAATGGTTTAAGTGAAATGCATAATTTAGAAACATCTCTGAGCTTCCGAATGAATCACAGACCCTTTCCTACCTAATCTTTGGAATCTTCACATTTCTCTGGTCTTGCCTCACTTTCTAAGCCTGGAATCCCTCAAACTTTGCTTAAGGATCTGGATTTTTGGCTTAGGTTCTCCCATTTCTTATGCCCAAGTATAACAAAGAGATCCTTAAAAAGTTCTGAAAAGGTTAGAATTACCTATATGTTTTCTAACTCTCAATAATACTGAGAATTAGTTAAAATACATTTCATATGTCTTACTTTTACTCTGATATGAAACTTTCAACAGAGTATTAACACAATATGAACAGAATAAGTAGAGTAAATATTAGGTACATAGTAGTCACGGGATTCTTTTAGTATCAAACTCATACCTTACATATTGCTCCTAAAATGTTATCGCCTACGTTATTAGATCATAATAACTCAAGAAACTTCGTTATCACATTTTAAAAAATTCTTTTTAGCTACTAGCTTGAGGAATATTTCAGGTCCAAGTTGATTACCCATCTTGTGGACTCTGTCGGTTGGCACTTGTCTTTCCGTGATAGCACTTTCACACTAGTGCATGTTATTGCCTATTTACTTGTCTGCATCACATAATAGACTGCTCAGTGGGCAGGGATCTTGTTTGTCTGGTTAACAGCTGTGTCCCCCAGCATGTCCCACAGTCTCTGGCATATTATAGCATTTCATAATTACATTGAATGAATTAATGAACTATTTTTCCAAACAGTATTTAAAAAAAGAAGCCAAATAGGGAATAGAATTTAGAAGAGTAAAAAAAGCAAAATGTTCTTACCATAAGTTCTGCACTCTTGATGAAAATTGTATGAACACACACATATATGTATATAAACCTATGTAAAAATATGTAATACATTTTAAATGGTTTTATGGATTCCTTCTCTTCATTAGCACACAAGATCTTTCATAGTCTTAAGAAAATAGATCAGGCAGGCATGATCAAGCCCCCAAACACATAGAAATATTAGATCTTTTCCATGGTTTCTGGTCTAGTTTTCTTATTTACTAAAAATGGAAGTTTTAGGATCATAACTGCAATGATTCTTTAATGGGTTTTTAAATTCTTGAATCTTCATCTTCTCAAAAAAAGCAGCTACACTTTCAATGATTTTTCTCTTGTGCTTTTCTGTTTCACTTTTGCTTTTATCTTTATTATTTTCTTTTACTTACTTTGGGTTTAATTTTCTCTTTTTTTAGTTTCTTTTTTTATTTTAATTTTTTTATTATATTATGTTAGTCACCATACAGTACATCCCTGGTTTCTGATGTAAAGTTCGATGATTCATTAGTTGCATATAACACCCAGTGCACCATGCAATACGTGCCCTCCTTACTACCCATCACCAGTCTATCCCATTCTCCCACCCCCCTCCCCTCTGAAGCCCTCAGTTTGTTTCTCAGAATCCCTAGTCTCTCATGCTTCATTCCCCCTTCTGATTACCCCCTTTTCTTTATCCCTTTCTTCCCCTACCGATCTTCCTAGTTCTTATGTTCCATAGATGAGAGAAATCATATAATTGTCTTTCTCTGCTTGACTTATTTCACTTAGCATTATCTCCTCCAGTGCCGTCCACGTTGCAGCAAATGTTGAGAACTCGTTCTTTCTGATAGCTGAGTAATATTCCATTGTATATATGGACCGCAACTTCTCAATCCAATCATCTGTTGAAGGGCATCTCGGTTCCTTCCACGATTTAGCTATTGTGGACAACGCTGCTGTGAACATTGGGGTGCATATGGCCTTTCTCTTCACTACGTCTGTATCTTTGGGGTAAACACCCAGTAGTGCAATGGCTGGGTCATAGGGTAGGTCAATTTTTAACTTTTTAAGGGACCTCCACACTGTTTTCCAGAGTGGCTGTACCAACTTGCATTCCCACCAACAATGTAGGATGGATCCCCTTTCTCCACATCCTCTCCAGCAATTGTTGTTTCTTGCCTTGTCAATTTTTGCCATTCTAACTGCGTAAGGTGGTATCTTAGTGTGGTTTTGATTTGAATTTCCTTGATGGCTAATGATTTTGAACATTTTTTCATGTGTCTGTTAGCCATTTGTATGTCATCATTGGAAAAGTGTCTGTTCATATCTTCTGCCCATTTTATGATTTGTTTATTTGTTTCTCACGTATTGAGTTTGAGAAGTTCTTTGTAGATCTTGGATACCAGTCTTTTATCTGTAGCATCATTTGCAAATATATTCTCCCATTCCGTGGGCTGCCTCTTAGTTTTTTTGACTGTTTCCTTGGCTGTGCAGAAGCTTTTTATCTTGATGAAGTCCCACAAGTTCATTTGATCTTTTGTTTCTCTTGCCTTTGGAGATGTGTCATGAAAAAGGTTGCTTTGGCCAATGTCGTAGAGGTTGCTGCCTATGTTCTCCTCTGGGATTTTAATGGATTCCTGTCTCACATCGAGGTCTTTCATCCATTTGGAGTTTATCTTTGTGTATGGTGTGAGAGAGTGGTCAAGTTTCATTCTTTTGCATGTAGCTGTCCAATTTTCCCAGCACCATTTATTGAAGAGACTGTCTTTTTTCCACCGGATGTTTTTTCCTTCTTTTTTTTTTTTTATTAATAATGATTTTTTATTATATTATGTTAGTCACCATACAGTACATCCCCGGTTTTCGATGTAAGGCTCGATGATTCATTAGTTGTGTATAACACCCAGTGCACCATGCAATATGTGCCCTCCTTACTACCCATCACCGGTCTATCCCATTCCCCCACCCCCCTCCCCTCTGTAGCCCTCAGTTTGTTTCTCATAGTCCATAGTCTCTCATGTTTCATTCCCCCTTCTGATTACCCCCCCTTTCTTTATCCCTTTCTTCCCCTACTGATCATTCTAGTTCTTATGTTCCATAGATGAGAGAAATCATATGATAGTTGTCTTTCTCTGCTTGACTTATTTCACTAAGCATTATCTCCTCCAGTGCCGTCCATGTTGTAGCAAATGTTGAGAACTCATTCTTTCTGATTGCTGAGTAATATTCCATTGTATATATGGACCACAACTTCTTAATCCAGTCATCTGTTGCAGGGCATCTCGGCTCCTTCCACGATTTAGCTATTGTGGACATTGCTGCTATGAACATTGGGGTGCATATGGCCCTTCTCTTCACCACGTCTGTATCTTTGGGGTAAACACCCAGTAGTGCAATGGCTGGATCATAGGGTAGCTCAATTTTTAACTTTTTAAGGGACCTCCACACAGTTTTCCAGAGTGGCTGTACCAACTTGCATTCCCACCAACAATGTAGGAGGGATCCCCTTTCTCCACATCCTCTCCAACAATTGTTGTTTCTTGCCTTGTCTATTTTTGCCATTCTAACTGGCGTAAGGTGGTATCTCAGTGTGGTTTTGATTTGAATTTCCTTGATGGCTAATGATTTTGAACATTTTTTCATGTGTCTGTTAGCCAATTGTATGTCTTCATTGGAAAAGTGTCTGTTCATATCTTCTGCCCATTTTTTGATTTGTTTATTTGTTTCTCGTGTATTGAGTTTGAGAAGTTCTTTGTAGATCTTGGATACCAGTCCTTTATCTGTAGTGTCATTTGCAAATATATTCTCCCATTCCGTGGGCTGCCTCTTAGTTTTTCTGACTGTTTCCTTGGATGTGCAGAAACTTTTAATCTTGATGAAGTCCCATAAATTCATTTTATCTTTTGTTTCTCTTGCCTTTGGGGATGTGTCATGAAAAAGGTTGCTTTGGCTGATGTCGTAGAGGTTGCTGCCTATGTTCTCCTCTAGAATTTTGATGGATTCCTGTCTCACATCGAGGTCTTTCATCCATTTGGAGTTTATTTTTGTGTATGGTGTGAGATAGTGGTCAAGTTTCATTCTTTTGCATGTAGCTGTCCAATTTTCCCAGCACCATTTATTGAAGAGACTGTCTTTTTTCCACCGGATGTTTTTTCCTTCTTTATCAAAGATTAGTTGCCCAAAGAGCCTTCTTTTAGTTTCTTAAAATAGAACTGTAGATCATTGATTTGAGGCCTTCCCTTCCCCACCAAATACTTCTTTAGTTGCATCCCATAAATTTTGATATGCTGTGTTTTCAGTTCAAAATCTTTTCTAATTTCCCTTTTTATTTCTTCTTTGACCCATAAGTTATTCAAAAGTACGTTACTTAATTTCCAAATATTTGTGGATTTCCCTGATACCTCCTGTTATTGATTTCTAATTTAATTCCTTTGTGGTCAAAGAACATACTTTGTATGATTTGGCTCTTTTACATTTATCTGTATTTGTTTTATGGTCTATCTTGATAAATGGTCCTTATGCCCTTGAAAAGATTGTGTATACTACTGTTTTTGGTGAAGTGTTATATAAAAGTTAATTAATTAGGTCAAGGTGGTTGACAGTGTTAATCAAGTCTTCTGTATCTGTACTGATTTTCTCTACTTGTTTTATCAATTTTTCCAGAAAAAAAGATCTGGAAAACTCCAACTATATTTATCAACTCATCTGTTCCTTTTTTGCAGTTTTTGCTTCATGTATTTTGAAGCCTCGTTATTAGGTGCATAAACATTTAGGACTGTTAGATCCTCTTGATGAATTAGCTCTTTAATCAATATGAAATCTCCCTCTTTATCTCTGGTAATATTCTTTGATCTGAAATCTGCTTTGTCTAACAATAATATAGCCACTACCAAAAGCTTTCCTTCGGTTAGTGTTAGCATAGTATGTCTTTTTCCATTCTTTTACTTTTAATGTAGTTATGTCTTTGTATTTAAAGATTTTATTTATTTAGTTAGTTAGTTAGTTATAGTGGTGGGAGGGGGCAGAGGGAGGAGGAGAGAATCTCAAGCAGACTTCTCGCTGAGTGCGGAGCCTGACACAGGGCTTGATCTCACAACCCTGAGATCAAGACCTGAGCTGAAATCCAGATTTGTCTTTATATTTAAAGTGAATTTCTTGGGGCACCTAGATGGCTCAGTCGGTTAAACATCCAACTCTTGATTTCAGCTCAGGTCTTGATCTCAGGGTCCTAGGTTCAAGCCCCACAATGGGCTCCATGCTGGGTGTGGAGCTTACTTTAAAAAAACAAAGTGAATTTCTTACAGTTACACGTTTTAAAAAATTTTATCCAATCTGATAACCTATGCCTTTAATTGGAGTGCTTAGATTTTTTACATTTAATGTGATTGTTGATACGGTTGTGTTTAAATCTGCCATTTTGGTTTTTGTTATATATTCTACTCCTCTTTTTTTTTTCTACTTCTGTTGGATTGACTATTTTAGGGTCCTTTTTATTTCCTTTTTTGTTTATTAGTTGTAACTTTTTTAAAAAACAGTGGTAGCTTTAGAGTTTATAGTATACATCTTTAACTTAACACAGTCTATCCTTAGGTAATATTTATTACTTCACATATAGCATAAGAAACAGAACAGTAGACTCCCTTTTCCTCCTCTCAGCCACTGCTCCATTGTTGTCATGCATTTGACTTCTTTATATAATTTAAGCTTCATAACACATTGTTAATATTTTTGCTTTAAAAAGTCAATTATCTTTTATTTTTATCTTATTTTTTTTAAGTAAACTCTGTCCCCAGTGTGGGGCTCAAACTCATGACCCCAAGATCAAGAGTCACATGCGCTACTGATTGAACCAGGCAGGTGCCCCTCAATTATCTTTTAAAGAGATTTTAAAAATAAGAAAAAAAGTATCTCACATGTATCCTCCTATTTTCCCTTTTTGATGATCTTCACTCCTTTGTGTAGATCCAGATATCCATCTGGCATCATTTTTCTTCAGTCTGAAGGATTTCCTTCAATATTTCCTGCAATTCAAGTCTGCTGCTAATGAACTTTTTTTTTTTTGGCTTTTCTATGTCTGAAAAAGTCTTTATTTCATCTTAATTTTTGAAAGACATTTTTACCGGGTATAGAATTATAGGTTGACAATTTTTTTTTCTATCAGTACTTTTAGGATCCTGACCCACTGTCTTTTGCCCTGCATTGGTTTTTTCTTTTTTTAAGATTTTATTTATTAATTTTACAGAGAGAGAGAGAGAGGCAGCGAGAGAGGGAACACAAGCAGGGGGAGTGGGAGAGGGAGAAGCAGGCTTCTTGCTGAGCAGGGAGCCCAATGTGGAGCTCGATCCCAGCATTCTGGGATCGTGACCCGAGCTGAAGGCAGACGCTTAATGACTGAGTCATCCAGGCACCTCATTTGCCTTGCATTGTTTTGGTCAAAGAGGTTTCATCCTTACATTTGTTCTTCTGTTCATCATGAGTTATTTTTTTCTCAGGCTGCTCTAAGATTTTTCTCTTTATTATTCTTTGTTAAACAAATTGATTGTGATGTGCCTTGGGGGTAGTTTTCTTCTTGTTTCTCTGTTTAAGTTTTGTTGTATTTCTTGAATCTGTGGATTTATAGTTACAGTCAAATTTAGAAACATTACAGCCATTCTTTCTTTTTCTTTCTTTCTTTTTTTTTTTTTCCTGTTCCCTTCCTTTCTCCTCTCTCCTTTGCGGACTCCAACTACACATATATTAGACTGCCTGAAATTGTTCTTCAGCTCACTGATTTGTTTATTTATTTTTCTGTCTTTTTCTCCCCATGTTCCATCTTGAATCATTTCTATTTCTGTGTATTGAACTTCACAATCTTCTCTTCTACTAATCCCATTCAATAGATTTTTCATCTCAGACATTTTATTTTTCAACAGTGGAAGTTCAGTTTAGATTTTTGCTTTATTTTTCATGCTCTGCTTAACATGGTCAATATTTCTTCTACACTCTTGAACATAAGGAACAGAGTTATAATAACTGCTGTAATATTCTTGACTACTAATTCCATCATTTACACAATTTTTGGATCTGTTTCTATTAACGTTTGTATTTATTATGTGTTGTAGTGTCCTGCTTTTTTGCATGGCGTGGTTGGCTGTAAGACACTGAATTTTATCTTGTTGAGTGCTGAATATCTTTGTATTCTTGAACTTCTTTCTGAGATGCAGTTAGATTACATGAAAATAGCTCAATCCTTTTGAGGCTTGCTTTTAAGTTTTGTTAGGTGGGACCAAAATATCCTTTAGTATAGGGCTAATTTTGCCCTTTTATTGAAGCAACACCCTTCTAATTACTGATGCATTACAAGGTTGAATTACAAGATTTTCCACTCTGGCTGACTACTCCTGGTCCTACATGACCTCTGAGGATTTGCTCCTTCTGTCTTTTAGCGGAGTTCTTTCTCTGGCCTCAGGTAGTTTTCTTACACAAATGTGTTGATCAGTACTCATCTCAAGCCTTGAGAGGGAACATCTGTAGATCTCTGGAAGTCTCTTCCCGTGCACTGCTCTCCTCTCTGGTACTCTGCCCTGCAAACTCTAGCTATCATCTCTTTCCAGACTCTCAGCTCTTTAATTAAAAAAATCCATTAGGCTCCCCTTAGGTTCCTGCTCTCTGTACCCAGCCTGGAAGCTCTCTCTAGATAATAAACTGGGACAATCATAGGGCTCACCTCATTTGCTTCTGCTTTTTCAGGGATCACTGTTCTCTGCTGCCTGATGTCCAAAACCTGAAAACAGTTTTTTCGTATACTTTGTCCATTTTTTTAGTTGTTTCAGGCAGAGGAGTTAGTCTGGTTCTTATTACTGCATGTTGGCTAAGAGCTAAAGTCTAAAACACCAAGGCAGCTTAACTTTTCTGAAGTATAATTTATAAAACTGTAACTGGATTAAGCCCTTATTTTTTTTTTAAAGATCTGTTTATTTATTTGAGAGAGAGAGAGACAGCATGAGCGGGAGGGGCAGAGAGAGAGAGAGAGAGAATCTGAAGCAAACTCTGTGCTGAGCGTGGAGTCTGATGTGAGGCCTGATCCCAGGACCCTGAGATCCAGACTTGAGCAGAAACCAAGAGTCGGTCATTTAACCAACTGCACCACCTAGGCATCCCAAGCCCTTATTTATTTCTTTTTAAGATTTTATTTATTTATTTGACAGAAAGAGCAAGAGAGCACAAGCAGGGGGAAAGGAGAGGGAGAGGGAGAAGCAGGCTCCCCGCTGAGCAGGGAGCCCCATGCAGGGCTCAATCCCACGACCCTGGGATCGTGACCTGAGCCGATGGCAGCCGCTTAACTGACTGAGCCACCCAGGCATCCCTCAAGCCCTTATTTTTATATAAAAATTTCATAGAAATCACATATTAGAAGGTTTTTTTTTAGAAGATTTTGTTATTTGAGAGAGAGAGAGAGACAGAGAGAGGGAGCATGTGGGGGGGAGGGGCAGAAGGAGAGCGAGAAGCAGGCTCCCTGCTGAGCAGGAAGCCCAAGGGGGACAGAGGACTCTGGGACCATGATCTGAGCTGAAGGCAGACACTTAACCGACTGAGTGACCCAGGTGCCCCTGGAAGTTTGTTAATAAAGCTTAGAAGTATGGTTAGATTTAGTAGATTAAAAATCCTGGAAAAACAAATTAGTTTTCTTATTGGCAACTCGAACTAAGGCATGTGAAAAATAATTTAAAATATAAGCATCTAAACTTTGTAACTTTATTCAAAGCTCTATTTTAGTAATTTGTACCTTTTAGTAAATGGGTAAATCCTCACTATAACTTTCTTTATAATTTATGATACCTATATATGTATTTGTCTATCTTATATTTTTTATGTTTATGCTGTGCTTTGATTCATCTTTGTATTCTCATGTCTTATAGATGGTCAATAATATGTATTGGGGCACCTGGGTGGCACAGTTGATTAAGCATCCAACTCCTGGTTTCCGCTCAGGTTGTGATCTCAGGGGTGTGAGATTGAGCCCTGCCTTGGGCTCTGTGCTTGGCGTGGAGTCTGCTTGAGATTCTCTCTCCCTTTCCCTCTGCCCCTCCTGCTTGTGCTCTTTCTCTCACTCTCAAATAAATAAATAAATCTTTAAAAAAATGTATTGAAGGAATGAGTCATTATAGAATTATGTTAAGATAGGTTAATTTTAATTTTGTGATAGAAGAATAATAATATAAATATAATAACATTTATTCATGTAATGTGCATTTTATTTATAAGAGAATATACTAGATACATAGTACTTCACAAAAAACTTATTATCTTACAAAATATCTTACTGTGTGCTACTCTTATACCATGTCCAACATGACTAGTAAAATTTTACTTTATAGAAAAAATGAATTTAATATTAATAAATATTAAAATGCTTTTTGAGTGACAGATTTGAATAATGTATTTTCAGGAATAAACTTACACCAACTCCAAGAATGACAGCAACACATTTAAAGAGGAATCCTGGAATTCTGGCCTAATATGATCTAATAAAAAGACAAATCATCTCAACAGAAAAATGATTTCTATACAAGAAAAATAATCACAGTTCTTCCTAACTCTATTTAAGCCCAGTAGAATAACATGTATATTGAGAAACATTTCCAATTGTATTCATTTATCTTATGTGGTTGTTTACTAGTTGTTTACAAATAACATCTGGTTAATTCAGGTGAATCTTGTTACACATTGACAACTGTTTTGTTTATTGTTAGGTGGATGGTATACCTAAGACCTAAGCATGGAAACTGATATATTTGTCTCCATTTCCACTGTTTATCAAGCTCTGTTATTTAGTGTTTAGTATCAGACTTGATATTAAATATCAAGTTCCTGAAATTTATTAGGATTCACTCATTCCAGTTTTGTATTGTCACCCCACTAACAAGGACGGTTTTATATTAGTTGACTTCTGAAGCCAGTTGTTGGCACCATCTAAGTTGAAGTTGTAGGTATTTAATAAGATGAAAGAGCATAGACTTTTGAGTTAGTACACATACCCTAATATGTTCTTGAAACAGTCTTCCTGCTTTTGTGGATAGGCACCTTTGGGAAAGTATGTGACATTTTAGCTTTTAAAGGGTTGCAGTGAGTGGGAGTTTGAGTTTCATGGAGAGAGAAGGCTGGACAAGGAGAAGATAGCATAATTGACAGGTGGGCGTCTGCATCTGAGCAGCTGGTTGGTTTAATTTTAGAACATTCGTCCTTGACTGTGCCACTTTAAGTGGAGCACCTACTTGTCTTAAGAAGTGTGTCTGTTTTTTGGGCAGGACCAAAATCCTTTTTGCTTACACTCTGGAGCATTAGGCACCCTGTTTCATCAGATAGCCCACCTTTTAAAGTGGGAGAGTCTTATCTACTCAACTAGTCCTTCTAAGATAGGACAATATAATCTAATAATGCTTTCAATGGAGCAAGCTAAGGAATGCAGTGCACTCAAGTGACTTACTTGTACGATAATAACCTCGATTTGGAAGTACACAAAAGCCTCTTTGCATGTTTCAAGGGCATATTTACAGTTCTAAAGTGATGAAAGGCAGCTTCTTAAATATCTTCAGGGGCAAGGGAAGTGACAGGACTGCAAGGAGGGACAAGAAACTAGACAGAAGACCAAAATAAAAATAAAGATTGGGGCTAAAAATAAAATATAAAAATTCTCCAATACATTTGGAATTTTAGCCTTTCCTTTTCTCTTAGTACTTGGAGTTATAGGATTTGAGTGTCAGAAAAGTCCTTGTCAATCAATGATCTAGTCCAACTAGAGGAAACCGAGGCACAGGGTACTTTAAGTGACTTGCCAAAGGTCAGCTGACAGGTTTGTGACAGAGCTATGACTAGAACCCAGTTGCCTGACTTCCAATCTAATGATTTTTCTGCTATATCCCACTCTATGGTTGTTTGGTAACTAGCCATTCCTGGATTAAAGTTAAATTAAAAATGTAGGATTAAAGAAAATATAACATATGATTTATCACACCTCCACTCAACCTAATAATGGATAGGACTAAAGGGCCTTCTTTTATTCTAGTAATGGATGTGACTAACTATGTCCTTGATAAAAGTAATGATACCTGCTTCCAAGTAATGATACCTTGGCTCACAGGGATGCAATGAAGATTTTTTAAAAGGCATCAGATGTAGAAATGCCTTGAAAAATCACCACTCTCTATAAATACAATGGATAAATAGCTTTTTACCGGGGACCTGCCTTGATTTTGCGAATCTGCCTTCTTTGAACCCTATCAGTGAATGCAGCCAGTGGCTAGGATTCACTGATGGACCTCTCAGATGCTGATTGTCTGTCTACCTGGGTAACACCCAATATTGATCACCTGTGTTTCTTATCAACAGGCTTGCTTGGCCCACAGTTCAGAACACCCTCTACTTCATCCTGGATCACCAATACCTTCTGTTTGCCTGACCTATGCTGGAAATTGCATGCATAATCTCTCTGCTTTCACTGCCCATCACTTCCAGCTCTTGCTCCCTCTCTTTGTACTCAACTTTATACTCCAATCATACTGAGCTCCTTTCTGTTCCTAGAAAGCTCCTTGGTCTCTCTCCCTTCCTGGCCTTTGCCCATGCTATTCTCCCTGTCAGGAATACTTTTCACACCTCTTTGTCATTGACACGCACTCCTCCCCTCCCTTACTTGGCCCACTCTTACGTATCTTTTAGGTGTCATCTTAAATGTCACTTTATTGAGGAAGCTTTCTTCACCATTCTTCTCCACTGCAAGCCTAGATGAGATGTTCTTCCCATGGGCTACTTCAAGCACCTGTTATTTCTTTCAGACTTAGAACTTACCATGTCTATTTTAATTGCTTGTATTCCTTTCTAGACTGTCAGCTCCGTGTGCAGAGGGCCTTGTCTGCTTGCCCACTGCTGTGTAGCCAATGCTGGGCACATATGAGGTTAACATGTTCGTCAAAAGCTCATACTCACGCTTAATAATGACTTACATATGAACCACCTGTATTTTTATTTATCTTATTTCATCCTTACAGTAAAACTATAGCATAGTGTTATTCATTCCTATTTTTCAGATACAGAAACTCTGAGACATTCATTGACTTGTCCAGTCACCTAGTTAGTAAGCGGCAGAGCTAGTATTTGAACACAGATTCTTGGAATCCAAGTTCAGGATTATTACCATTATATCACAGCTAACTTGGTTTGGTTATAGAATGATTGAAGGTCTTAATCAGGTGATCAGAGCTTCGCTTCAGGAGAAAAAAAATCTCACAAAGAGAAGAGCCTGAACCATGGTGGAAGAGTGAGGGCAGGGTGGGCAGAACAGTCACATGTGAGAGGCAAATAAATGAGTATCAGAACAAACACTAAGAACTAAAGGCTAAGCCTTAGGGGCCACTCATAGTTAGAGGTCAGAAGGGAAGAGACAAGCCAGAAATAATACCTAAAAAATGATCAGTGCGAAATGTAGGAAAATAATGAAAATTCATTGTTATAGGAGCCAAAGGAAGTGAGAATGCAAAGAAAGAAAATGTAATTAATAATGGCAAATGCCATTGAGGAGGCAAGAAAGAAGACGAAAAATTTGGGGGTTTGGCTGGCTCACAGAAGACTTTTGAGAGCCTAGTTGGAATAAAGGACAGTTTGTAGAGTTTTCAAGAAAGAATAGGGGACAAGGAAATGGAAGCAAGAAAGAAGTGATTGAAGAATTTTGGCAGTTTGTTTATTCATTCATCAGTTGCTCGACATTTGGGTTATTTGCAGATTTGGGCTATTACGAATGAAAGTGCTATGGACATTCACACAGAAGTCATTGTGAGAACATGAGTTATTTCTCATGGGTACTTAGGAGAGGAATTGCCAGGTGGTATGGTAAGAGCATGTTTAACTTTATAAGCAACTGCAAGACTGTTTTCTAAAGTAATTGCACTATATTGCATCTCTACTAGCCATGTATGATGAAAGTGTTAGTTGTTGTACATCTTCATCAACACTTGGTTTTGTCAGTCTTCTTAATTTTAGGCTTCATAGTGAACGTAAGCAGTATCTCATTGTGGTTTTAATGTGCACTTCCCTGTTGATTACTGGTGTTGAACATCTTTTATCTGCTTATTTGACATACATCTTTGGTGAGGTGTCTGTTTAAATCTTTTGCCCATATTATTTTCTTGCTGTTTTTCTTCTTGTTCAGTTATGAGTTCTTTATAAATTCTGATAAGTAAATATATATTTAGAGATATGATTTGCAAATATTTTTTCCCCAGTCTGTGGCTTGTCTTTTCATTTTCTTAATAGTGTCTTAAAAGCAAGAGTTTTAAATTTTATGAAATTCGGTTTATCAATATTTTCCTTTTACGGTATGTGCTTTTTGTGTGCCATCTAAGAAATGTTTGCTTTGCTCAAGGTCAAAAATATTTTCTTCTATGTTTTCCTCTAGAAATTTTATAGTTTCAACTCTTACATTTAGGTCTATAGTCCACTTCAAGTTAATTTTTCTATATGATGTGAACTGAGTGTTGAGGTCCCTTTTGTTTTTCTTTTTTGCAAATGTGTGTCCAACTATTCCAGTATCATTTGTTGAAAAGACTATCTTTTCTTCATTGAATCACCTTGACAACTCCGTTTGATATGGTTTTCTTTATGATTCTTTGGGATTTATGGAGCTTCTTAGATCTGTAGATTTATCATTTCTATCAAGTTTGGAAAAATTTTGCCTACTATCTTTTAAAATATTTTTTGGTCTTTTGTTTCTCCTTTTAGACTCTAGTTACATGAATGTTAGACCACTCAATATGGTCCCACAGTTTACCAATGCTCTTTTATTTCAATTCTCTTTTCTCTGTGTGCTTCATTAATTTATAGTTTCTATTACTCTGCCCTCAGATTCACCATTCTTTTCTTCTGTACTATCTCATCTGCTATTAATCCCATGTAGTACATTTTCATTTCAGATATTGCATTTTTCATTTGGGTCTTTTCGTATATCCTTTATTTCTGTCTTCAACATGTTTGTAGAACATGTGAAATATATTTATAATAGCTGCTTTAAAGCCTTTATCTGCTTATTCTACCAGTTATGTTATTTCTGGGTGTGTTTCTATTAATTGATTTTTCTTCTAGTCAGGAGAGATATTTTCAGGCCTGTTAATTTTTTATTGAACATCAGACATTTTGAATTTTATGTTGTTGCTTGGTGGATTTTGATGCATTTCTCTGAGAAGGATTAGACTTTGTTATGACATGCAGTTAATTTACTTGGGGTCAGTTTAATATTTTTGAGGTTGATTGAAATTTTTGTTAGGGTGAATCCAGTCTAGCTTTTATTCTAGGGCTAATTTAATCCCACCACTAAGGCCATCCGAGGACTTTGCACAGCGCCTGTGAATTATGAGGACTTCTCACTTCGGATGGTAGGAACATGAGCTATTATTCCCTGCCCTGTGGGAATACTAGGAATTGTTCAGCTAGCTATTACTTTCTGGAGGTTCTTTCCCCACTCTCAGAGTTTTAGCTCACACATATGCACCTCAGTATTCTGCCAACGATTTGAGGAGATCTTTGTACAGATCTCCGGATTTCTCTCTTTTTATGCTGCACCCTCTACTGCAGTATTCTGCCCCACAAATCCTAGCTGCTTTGGCCTCTTTCAGCACTCATCTCTTATCTCCTTGACTCCATGAGACCACTGGACTCTGGTTCCCCTTCCTGTGCTGTGGCTTGGAGATGCCCCGTTAGTAAGCTGGGCAATCACAGGGCTTACCATGTTTGTTTTTCGTCTCTCAGAAATCAGTCTTACGCTGCCTGTTGTCCAATGTCTGAAACAATTGTATCAGATGTTTTTTTCTGGTTTTCTAGGTTTTTTTTTAATGTCGGAAGGCAATTGTCATAGCAATTTATCCTTCATGAGCAGAAGCAGAAATCTCATTTCAAACTGATAACTTCTAAGATGTTGCAACCTCTGAAGTGTCAGAATGAGAGAAAAGGAAAAACTTTTCTGATTTTAAGGAGATCAGTCTGAATACTTAAATATAATTACACTTTCTTTCTTATTCCTTCTCTACTTATGTCCCCTTCCTTCCTAAAGGGTAGAGGATCCTACTTGAGATTTTTCGCTTGAGCAAGTGAAACTTGAAAATGAAATTGCTTCTGATATAATTTGTTGCATTTGGAGGTGTACTTAGTATTTAAGTAGCAAAAACTATAGTGTTGCACATATCCTTTTTTGTCCAAAATAGATGAAATTACAACAGCTCTGGGTGGCTGTTTCACTTACTGAATTAAAAGGTCCTAGAATTTCACTTTGTCCCTGCTATCATTCAACATGATCAGAACAAAGCTACTACACTCTTCTATGCTTCAGTCACTTAACTGTAATATCAAGGTAATTTAATGCATAATGTGAAATTATGCATGTAGTAAAAGTGAATTTTCCTACAGCAGGACAATAGAGATATTCCTTTAAATGAAGTGTACTAACAAGTCATCCTTGGATCTCCAGTTTACCTATAAAAATCTAGTCAAATTAGAAAAAAAGATAAATTGTTAATATCCAATTGTTGTTAATATCCAGAAATTCTCTGGGTCTGCCTAACTATATCTACATTTCTATAAACACGTAGTTCTTTTCTTTTATCCCCTCCTTCAAGAGTAAGACAACTCTTAAACCCTAACAAGACCAAATGCGAATGAAATTACCCATTGGGGCAAAAGTTTCAGCCATTTTCTTTTCACATTGAAGGCCTTAAAATGTTTTTATCCTCTTCTGTTTATTCCCTCAATTAATTTTCCTTATTAAAATGCATGTATATATGTATTAAAAATAAACACTTTGTTAAAAATATTATAATAATGTTTAAAAACACCACTTTTCCAGGGCGCCTGGGTAGCGCAGTCGTTAAGCGTCTGCCTTCGGCTCAGGGCGTGATCCCGGCGTTATGGGATCGAGTCCCACATCGGGCTCCTCCGCTGGGAGCCTGCTTCTTCCTCTCCCACTCCCCCTGCTGTGTTCCCTCTCTCGCTGGCTGTCTCTCTGTCATATAAATAAATAAAAATCTTTAAAAAAAAAAAAAAAACCACGTTTCCTAGGTGAATGCCACAGAAAACCACAGTTGGCAATTAGTTTGACTTTAAAACTAGCTTTCTTGTTGAACATGTGTGTGCCTATTGGGGGATTTCCATAATGCAAACCTACACTAGAATGTGCTTTCAACTTTTTATTCAAGACAACCAAAATGTCCTGATTAAGGCTTAAAAAAAAGTATCAAACTTTAAACACTGTTACCCTGGTGGGGAGATCCTGGCTACCAAACAAATAGACTTCAAAGGGACCTCCCAACTTTCTATAAACCACAGACAAATGTTTGCTATTACTGTAGTACTTGGGTAGCCTAGTGCCACTTTGTCCTTCACTTGTCTGGAGACCTTGAAGATAGGATTAATCACTACCATGAAAGGTTTTTTTCCAGTTGAGATGAATTTCATATACCTTTTCCCATTAAGTTCTAGTTTGACACATAAAGATTAGTTTTAAGAGTTAAATTAAGGAAGAGAACTGAAAGCTGGATGAGAAAGAGAGGCTTGCAGAAATAAAGACCAGTAACTGGCTTAAAAAGCAAAACACCCCATATATTATTTTCTCTACATTGACCTATATGAAGTGAATTACAATCAGTTCAACTAAAAGACTGGTGGCCTAATTTATATAATTCATTAAATAGAAAACAATAAATTCTTTAAAATTAGTCTATGTTTCCTTCTGCTCCAGAGTAGAGGTTATTTAGAGAAAAGCTAGAAATACAGAATTTTTCAGAATGTTTAAATCACTGGGCTTTCAGAGCAAAAAGCTCACTATAGAAATTCCGACATCTAAGGAAAACAGGCCAACGAATTCAATCTCATTTCAGTTACTGAGAATTTCTTTCTTATTTGTTAGAGAAGAAAAAGGCATTTTCAACCTGATACATTGCAAGCTTGCTAATATAAATTCTGATTGTGTCTCTTATCATCAGTGTCATTTTTGTTTCTAAAATCCCGGGTCTCTGTTACATTAAGCCTTTTAATAAATGAATCATTTATTAATTCAACCATTACTTATCCGAGGAAACACTGTGTCAGGCATTGTGCTAGGTACTCTGGACACAAAACTGAATAAGAAAATCAAAAATGCATAGGATGTCAATTGTCCCCTAATTCTTGAAAACTGAGCTCTGTCAGAAGTGATGCTAAAAGACACCTCAAAATATTTTTAGAAATCAGAAGAGAACATAAGGCCATTTAACCCAAATTTCTCCTTGCAGGACATTTCCTCTGGAAGAGCTGATAACCCATCCATTCTCTGCTAGTTCCCACACCCTCATGGGGCAGCATGTTTCATTTTTTTAAATGGTTCTAATTATTAAAAAGTTCCTCTGTGTTAAGCTAGGATCTGTCCTCTGTAATTTCTAATATTGGTCTTGGACCTATACAAAAATAATCCTATTTTATCTTCAATAAGGAAGTCCTTCAAATATTTAAGGCCAGCCACCAACTTAACTTTCATTCTCCAGGTAAGATATTTACAGTGTCTCATATCACATAGTTTCTAAATTATGGCTGAGTAGCAAATGACCTCAGTTTTATATATATGTGTAAGCTACTGATGACAATATTTTCCAGACATTTTCCTTCCACATGATGTCAAACAAACTCTTAATTTCTGAGCATTCCTTTTTCTAATTTTATTTTATTTAATCCAAACGTATTTCAAAGTCTTTTCTGTAACCTAAGCATATTCAGATTTTTAAAAATTTATAATACGTAAGTATTATATGGAAGTATATTGTAAAATACAGCAGTCTGGGAAGAAATGGGGTTGACAAGTGGAGACAATGGTATGAGAGGCAATAAATGAATTCTGTGTAAGAATATCATTCATGTAACTTCTTGAGCACCCATCTCCAATCATGGTTAAACAGGGAGGCAAGATTGCAGTTCCAATGTCACTGTTTTTGGAGGTGGTCCGGAAGGGGAAGAAAGAATCACTTTTACAGCTGAACAGAATGTCATGATATCTGCATTTTCCATAGCATCTGTCATTGTATTATTTAGTTCATGAAAAAAAATAATATTTCCAGTTACACACCAACTAAACTAACAGGCAAACTAACAGGTAAGGCTAAGGTTACAAAGGGGCCTGGGAGAGGCTGCAGCAGTCTAAAGATTCAGTAGTTCCTAACAAAGGAGAATCCATTCTCCTCATCATCAGAGAGAGAAGAAGAGGGAGAAGCAATTGAAATGATGCAGGTGACTGGCTGGAAACTGACCAGGGGATTAAAATGGCCTTTAAGAACAGTACCAGGGGCCAGCTCCATAGGTAATATATCCTCTCAATTACACTCACATTACCTCTAGACCATCTAGAAGTAGCTAAATGCTTTATCAAGTGGACTTTTTAAAAAGGAGAATTAAAAAGGAGCAGAAATAATTTATCACTGAACTCTTGACCGTGAATTTCCATGTGCACCTGGGGCATGTTTTATAAAGTTCTAGGAAAACAGGTGTGTGAGTTCTGCTTACAGCATTGCAAATTGATAATCTTTTAAATATAACTCCTTAACTTGCGCAGGACCTCAAGAGAGATTTTTTTACAAGCATATTATTTTAAGGTCATTAACAACAAATCTGCCACACAAAATCACAGAGAGTATATGTTCTTAACAAAAGAATGAAGGCAAGTCCAAATAGGGAATCCAGACAAGAGCCAGGAACCTAACTGCTTGCTTACTCTGAGTTTGCTACTGAGCAACCTCTTACTAGGATCACTTGGAAATTCCTCCGTGAGTCTGAAATACCAACAAGGTGTAGGTGGATACATATTTTTTCAGTTTGGTAAGAAATTTTACTTTAAACTCATACTTGTGTCTTACTGTAATATTGCCATCTAAAAATATCTTTAAAAACTTAGTTCCTTATCTTGTACTTGACATAATATAGTTTAAAAAGAATCTGTAGAGTCACGGTAGATAGGTAGGACTAAATATGGAATGGAGAGACATGAAGTGCCCTTCCTACATCTGATTTGTTCATTTTTCTCTAATTCCTTCCAGTCTCTTTTTGCCTATGAAGATGACTCGGCTACTGCTTTAATAACAAGTATATAATTCTTTATATTCATTTTATCTACTATTAAATGACCAAGGTTGATGTTCTCTATCTGTCCAAAAGCACTAAACAAAAATACCTTCAGTGCTCTTGGAAACACTGACAGTTGGCCAGGGTTAATATGCGAAGTTCCTAACTCACAAATGCTCTGTGCTCTACATGTTTTGGTAAGTCATTCCCTCTGCTTTAGAATGCATTTTGTCTATTTTTGCTTACTACTCTATCCCCAGAGCTTGGTATAGTGCTAGACACATAGTAGGAACCCGCTTATTTGGCTGAATGACTAGATAAACTGGCCCCAAAGCCCACTTCGCTAATAATGTAATTGAATTATAGTATTACTAATAATTAGTATTAATATAGTACTTAGCCACTTATAAAACACATCTTACTCTTTCTCACATTGATTCAATTTACAAATGAAGAATCTGAGACCCCTAACTAAAAGAGAGAGGCTATTGTGAGGTTCGAGTGCGAGATAAGGGATCTTGAGCTGAAGTGGTGACAGTGCAGGTGAGAGCTAACTTAGAGACAGAACCATCAGAGCCTGGTGAGGGGCGAGACGTGGAACTCCAACTCCTGTACTTGTGCTGCCCCATTTCATCTGGTGATATTATAAACTACACATAAAATGTCATCTCTGAGTACAAAATAAAGACTCAGGGAATAGGGACTCATTTCTTTTCCCCACTGCCTCCCTTTTCTTTAACAGTTAAGTGACTTCCTTTTGCTCAGTGATTAAGAAGAAGGACCACTCACTTTGCCAAAAATGAGATCTCCCCCAAAAAGATTACACAAAAACTGGGGGCTCCTGCCCAGCTAGTTGGAAGACTGATGTGACTAGCTAAGCAGTGCTCATTCCAGGATCTGTGCTATTGGAGTAGTTTGGAGGGAAAGGACTTTCTTAGTCATTGACTCACTCGATGGCATAATCTGTGTGTTCAGAGGTGGGTGAGACACTAGAGTCATGAAACAAACCTTTAAATCTGTACACGATCACTCAGACTTTGCTGACCCATTTCATGGGATGAGAAACTCAAGGGAACTCTCTTTGTCTCTTGGATACATCCAGTTTTTAAGAAAGTCTTTCTTTGGTCATGTTCTTGCCTTCTGAAAGCATCAGAGTCCATTTAATCCCTCTTCAAACATCTGAAGAATGCTAGCAATTCCTGAACATCCATAAATCCTCTCTCATAAGCAAAATATCCTAAGTTAATTGTACATTATATAATGGGATTTCTAATTGCTCTCACCAGTTCTGCTTGGCTTTCTCTAAACAGGAATATCTTGACCTGAACATAATATTCTAGCTATGCTTTGATGACAGAACACAGTAGAAGGACTAGTCTCTCCTTTGTTTGAAACATTATTCTATAAATGTAGCCTAAGGTTGCATTAGCTTTTATGGCAGTCATGATATATTGTTGACTCACACTGAGATTACAGTCAACTGAAACCCTGAGGTCTTTTTCACATGAACGGTTGATAAGTTACACCTCTCTGGTGGTAGTACAGTTGATTTTTTGAAAACAGAAATTTACATTTATCACTATTAAATTTAATCATAAATTTTGCCCAAGAATTTTTCACACTGCTCCCTGACTTTTCTTTCATAAACAGTTCTGATTAGGCTATCCCTACCCAGAAGAGCTATTGATTGGTTTCCACTTACCTACAGGGTCAAGTCCAAAATATACTCTAGATCATGTATAGTCTGACCTGATCCTCCAGAGCCAGCCTCATCTTTCCCCCATCCCTCACCCTTCCTCACTCCCCACCATACCATAGACTCTAATGATTCTGAGGGTTGACTTTCCTTATACATGTGCACTTTTCCATGGAATTCCCGTCTCCTTCTTTCTATTATTATTCATCCTTTAAAAGAAAGCAATTCAGAAGTCTCAGTTGGGGGCTCCTGGATGGGTCAATGGGTTAAGTATCAGCCTTCCGCTCAGGTCATGATCCTAGCGTCCTGGGATTGAGTCCTGCATTGGGCTCCCTGCTCCTCAGGGAGCCTGTTTCTCCCTCTACCCCTCCCCACTGCTCATGCTCTCTCTCTCTTCTGCTCCTTCTCAAATAAATAAATAAGATCTTTTAAAAAAAAAAGATGATTTATTTATTTGAAAGAGAAATAGTGAGAGAGTATGAGTGGGACGGGGGGTGGGGGGGTGTCTGCAGGGGGAGAAGCAGGCTCCCTGCTGAGCAAGAAGCCTATGCTATGTGAGACCCAATCCCAGGACCCCGGGATCATGATCTGAGCCAAAGGCAGACACCCAACCAACTGAGCCACCCAGGCATCCCAAATAAATAAAATCTTAAAAAAAAAGAAGAAGAAGTCTTAATTGGACTGTAAACTCCTTAAGGCAGGAATATACTACAATGAATTTCAGGCAACTGGAAAGAGACGTAGCTTCCAAATTTTATTTTTAAAAGTATTTTTGTCTGTTTTGTCAAAGGAAATAATACTTAAACTTCTGTCTTCAAAGCTAGTTTCTCCTCCCAACTCTAGAAATGCAGGTTACTTGAAAGCAATTCTTAGGGAGAGGGAGTAACAAGCTTTTCAGTTTTTCTAAGTGAACCAAGTAGCTACATAAGTTTGTCCAGAGGCAGTGCCGTGATGTCACTGTTTCCTCGAATCATGAAACAACCACCCCTGTCCCCAACATAGCATTGTGAGAAGAAGCCCAGCTGGAAGCACTGCAGATGCATAATCAGGAGGCCCTCTGGGCAATCATTTCCAATGATACTGATGAAAAATTAAACAAAATCCCCCAGTTAACCTTCCATGCACCCTTCACTGTCTTTTGAGAGGTGGTGATAGATTCGTACCTTTCCATTTATGCCAGGCCTTCACAGATTAGGAACAGAGCCTGTGTTTTGGGTTTGCAAAGACACGGAACCTATGACATTGTCCTTGCTGAGAAACTGTACTGATCAACTGCCTTAGGATCTGTCATCCTAAATGGTAACTTAGGGCACATGGAGCAAGTCATCTCCCAGACTGTTTAGTGTATCTGCATACCAGAGAATCTGCATACAAACACTGCAAGCCACAAAAAACAATAAGTAGTTATTATTGATAATATTAACAACAATAATGGCTCGGGGTTCATTTATTTAAAAATATCTATTTAATATGTCAGGCAACATTTTAGATGCTAAGACAGTATGTCTCAAAGGGCGGTCTGAACTACTTTAAGGGGCTCACAGAACAATGTGATAAGTGCTACGACAGAGGTGAGCATGTGCTATGGGTGCACCTAACCCAGAATCTTAGGAAGAGGTGAAGTTTAAGCAGCCCTTAAGGATGAATAATCTATCCATCAATCCACCCATCCAAAAAATATTTGACTGACAACTCAGCTAAGTAAATGAAGTAGGACTGGGGGAAGGGAACAGAAGAGAAGAGCACCCAGCATTCTGGGTTAGCCTGTGATGCCATCCACACAAGTTTTTATTTTCTCAGTGAGGTAGGACGCAAGCTCTTTAGCTGAAAGCAAGAGGAAGTGGGGTGGTGGTGAGGAGGGGTCTCAGGGAGAGGAGAGACGTTCTGAAAGTCTCACTACAGGAATGAAAGAGGGCTGAAGAACAAAGGATTTCCAGGGAAGTTTGAAGGCCAGATTAGACTGGAAAACATAAATTCGTAGTGGCGTCTCTCAGCAAAATTGTGTTTTTAATTTTTCCCAGAAGAGTTCAGCTGTCTAGCTGAAGGAGCAAGAAGGTGAACAGTAGAAATAGAATGTGATGGGAACACAAGGGGGCAATGGAGTTGAGAAAAGCGATAGAAGATTCCAGAGAGGAAAATAATGGGGGCAGGCTCGATGTCATGTTCATTTTCACAGACAGGTTCGTACTTTGAGCCAGAGAAGAGATAAAACAAGTGGTCTGATGTGACAGAATTAGATGCTTTGGGGAAAGAAATGAAAATTTGAAAGAAAAATGGCCATAAATAACATACAGGAATTAATAGCGCACGTGGGGAGAAAAGGAGTTGGAGAGAGGAAGTTGACAGTCACCTTGCGATTTTTTGGTTTTTTGTTTTTGCAAACTATACCTCCTCACTACACTCCACCCAAAGGAACTCCAGTGGGCTTACATTCTCCTGAACTTTGATAATCATCATGGAGGAAGCTACTGTTACAAAGGGGTGAGTTGCACCCCTTTGGTGGGAAACAACAAAGATGAGCGTTCTTGGGGAGTGAGGTGCCTGATTCTTCTAATAGATCATTGGTTTGAAATGTCCTCCACTGACCTTTGCTTTCATATGGAGATAGGGCCAGAAATCATATGAGAGAAATATAGCATTGATTACAAGAGGGTTTGATGGAAAACCTCAAAGACCTTCAAAGAGTCAGATTGGCTGGAATAAAAGGAAACAATCATCCTTAACGGAGATTAAACAGTATAAGAGAGTGACTACATTTTCTCCAATCTAATTTTAAATGTAGAAGCCCTTTTCAGTGGCAGCCAAAAGATACAGTGTTAGCACAAATGAACATGATGTCACGTAGAAAGCATGTGAATATTTTTCACAATTATTTTATTGTTTTAGGAACTGTAATTATAAAGTGTAAAGTAACATCAGCAAACACAGCTGATGCCTGAAAGGGCTTCTGTTTCTCTATCATTTGCAGGAAGGTTAAGAAGAGAAGAGAAATATGATGTAGAAAGAGGGTCAGTGTTTTGTTTTTGTTTGTTCCTTAACAAGGCAAACCATCCAGGAAAAGAGCTTGTTCCTTAGAGATATAGAAAGATGTATCCAAAAAGCCTGGCATAGAAACTGGCACATTCTGCCATAATCTCCAAATGTTGGCTTTCTCTTTTCCTCCTTGGCAAAATAATTAAGCATTAATACAGTGATCATTAATTAAAATATTAATAACACATTTTAAAAATTGTGACAGTGTAAACACATGTACTTAAATGGGATTTACTGTATAGCTCTTGTGCCTTAGGTAGTTGCCCTCCATCACATTCTTTTTTTTTTTTTTTCAAGATTTTATTTATTCATTCAACAGAGAGAAAGACAGCCAACGAGAGAGGGAACACAAGCAGGGGGAGTGGAAGAGGAAGAAGCAGGCTCCTAGCGGAGGAGCCTGATGTGGGGCTCGATCCCAGAACGCCGGGATCACACCCTGAGCCGAAGGCAGACACTTAACGACTGAGCCACCCAGGCACCCCCCTCCATCACATTCTGCAAATCAAATTTCACAACACACAAAGCAGGAAAAAATGTGTACAATGCTACATTTTAATTTCCAATATTGTGAAGGTCCAGGGGCATTCAAAAAATAATTTTTTATAATCATTCCCCAAAATTTCTCCTGCAGCTGCAATTTTGAGTCAGAAGAGGGTGAAGAGTAGGATAGGTCAAGATGAAATGGAACACAAAGCCCTTAAAATCTGAAGGTCACTAAAATCAACTTTTCCCTTCATTACTCTTCCCTCTCCCTTTTCCATCCTCATTCAGTATCCAGTCAGCACTTTCCCTTCTCCCTATGCATTCTAGTCTTTTGATAATCTAGAGTTGCAGCTCCTGTGCCTTCCCTCACACTTGTCATCTTATTATTTTTTTAAATTATTATCTAATTTATTAATTTGCCTTTTTGTTATTTGAATTATAAATTCATTGACTCTGAAACAGTATGAAGTTCTTCCTAAAGTTGTCTAGCAAAGACACATTTCTCCTAATATTTTTATTGTTGTCTTATTAACAAATTTTAAACTATTGATACCTACAACTTAAATGCACTGTTTATGTGACATTTGTCATTTTAAAGGTTTTATTTATTTGTCAGAGAGAGCACGAGCGCACAAGCAGGGGGAGCAGCAGGCAGAGGGAGAGGGAGAAGCAGGCTCCCTGCCAAGCAGCGAGGCCAACGCAGGGCTCAATCCCAGGACCCTGGGATCATGACCTGAGCTTAGGGCAGCCGCTTAACCGACTGAGCCATCCAGGCGTCCCACACTTGTCATTTTAGAATTTGCACTGGCCATCTGACTGTGGAAAGTCAATGTTATTTGATGCATGCTGTTTCTTAATTAAACAAACATTGGACCCCCAGACTGGCAAGACTGGTTTTCATATAAGCCTTGGGATTTGCAAGAGTGTTTTTTTAGTAATGGCAGCATGACTGGACTGAGTTTGATCCTCCCTGGACTCAGTTCTTGGACTTTCCTCCTTTCCATCCACATCCACTCTCTGATAATCTCATCCAGTTTCATGGTTTTCAGTATCACCTCTACACTGATGACTCCCAAATTTATATCTGCAGTCCACACCTCTCCTCTGAACTCTAAACTCACAGATCCAGCTGCCTACTCAGTATCTCCACTTGGATGTCTCATAGGTAACTCATACTTAACATGTCCAGAAATGAGCTCCTGGCATTCCTCTCCGAATCTGCATCCTAGAGTCTTCTCCACCTCAGTAAATGGCCGTTTTATTTTTCAGGTGATCAGACTAAAAGCATCCTTACTTCTCTCTTTCTCTCACACACTACATCCCACCTGTCAGCAGATGCTGATGGCTCTATCCACAGAATTGATCTAGAACTTAAATACCTCTCACATTTCCATTGCCCCCCTTGGTCCATGCACTGCCAGATCTAGCTGGAATTATCACAGTAGCATTCTAGCCAGTCTCCCAGCTTCCCTCTTTGGTCTTTTCTTAACACATAAGCAAAAGTGATCTTATGAAAAAGAAATTGATCATTTCTTCCCTCTGCTTAAAACCTCCAATGGCTTCCAATCTCATCCAGAGTAAAAACCTATGATCTTATCATAACAACTTATAATACTTTATAGTCCAAATTGGGACTACTTGGAGAATGAAAGGGATGCTAAAAATAATTAACAGGCTTTAACTGATCTAGGTGTAAATTTGGGCCATCCCAACACCTACTCTGAGGCCCCACACTCTAAATATGTCTCTGACCTCTGACCTCATGTACTATGCTGTACCTCCACCCCTCTGCTTCATCGCTGGCCTCCTCACTGTCCTGTCGGCGTCAGGCACACTTCCTTGGGGCCCATGCTCTTTCCCTATATGTCCACTGCTCACTTCTGCTTTCCTTCAAGTCCTTATTCAAAAGCCTCAGTGAGGCTTTCCCTGGGAGTTCCTTCTAAACCTTAAAAACCTCCTCCCCACTTTCTAGCCCCTTCCCCTGCTTTATTTTCTTCCTTTACACTTATCACTGTCTAGCATTCTATATATTTTACCTTGTTTAGCACCTTACATTTAGAATGTAAGCTCAAGGGCAGGATTTTTGACTTTTTGCTCTGTATCTCCAACTCCTAAAATAGTGGCTGGCATATAGGAGACACTTTATAAATATTTATAGAAATAATGAATGAATCATGACTACTTTGAAAAGATCAGCACTTAGTAGTTGATGTGAACATCCAACACAAGTAATAAACAGTATTATTATTTTATATGTAGTTATTTTCATATGATTCAATTCAATAAATGAATTTTGGACAGTTATGCTTTACAGAGACCTGTGCCAAGTACAGAGGTTGGGGGGCTGGGGGCCACAGGGCATATACTAGGATAGATGGGACGAAGTTCGTCAAGAAGTGAACACTATAAGAGTAGAAGAGATAGGGGACATGATATGGTTATGTGTGAATGACACAGAACACATGGGGGTGCAGAGGAGGGAGAGGTTATATTTACTGAGTTTTCAGACACTTCTGATTACTAATCGAAAGCAATAACTTCTGTATTCTCTGTCATGATGCATTTTCCTTATCTTCCAGAGCCCCCACTACCACCGCCATTCTGGTTTCTAGGGTTCTCCATGCCTTGGTAGTAAGCGCCTCTTGTATGCCCAGATATACCTGACCTCCAGGTGCCTGCTCCTCGTCTTCTCTTCATTGTCTGGCCTTAGTTTTTCAATGTGAATCATTCATTGCTACCTCAGCATTTTATAATCTGATTTCTCAAAATTTCCAGAATATTTTAACTAAATATTGGCAAAGTTAAACCATCTAATTGAACAAATGCAAAGCAAGCAGATGCTAACAGACTTTTTTTTTTTTTAATAGCTAGAAAGGAGGTATTTTTGGAGGAAGAGTCTACTCGTTGAAATCAATAAATGAAAGTTTATTGATTTAATCTCTGGGTTGGTTCTAATTTTTATGTAGCTTCTTTAAATAATTTTAATTAACAACTACCCTGTGGATTTTCTTTAAACTGAAGGCATTTTTTTTTTAAACACTGTTATAAATCTCTAGCCCCGCCCCTACAGGAAGGGAGTATTCCCAGGGTGTGGATAATCGAAACACTCTTAACAAATATATACAACATTTTATTGTCAAGGAAGTTCAATAAAATTATAGCTAAGAATATGCTTCAAAGCAATACATTAATACACTAGATCAATAACTTTGTTAGTAAAGTTAGTTAGTAAAGCAGTTACTAGCTAATTTACTTTTTAAAAAATTTTTTTAGTTATAGTAAAACCTAATCATATAAATAATTTTAAGGCAAGCCAATAATCCCAGCTCTGGCACGGGTTGGCTCATTGCTTATTTGAGTCTGACCAAGTTACTCTGACTCACTAAGTCTCAATTTCTTTTTCTGTAAGAATGGGGTTAATACTGGACCCAACTACCAGGGTTCTTGTGAGATTAAGGGGTATGGTGCACTCTCCAGAATGCCTGGCACATGGATATTAGCTGCTCCCATGACTCATGGCTGGTGCTACTGCAAAAACAGGCACAAGGAGATTTCAGTGATTGAAGAACACAAGTAGCTAACCAAAGAGTAGTGTTTAGAAAGCATTCCAACTCATGTATTACTTTATCTTTTCAGCTAAAAGTCTAAATATTGCTTAGCATGTTGTGAATATAAATACCTGCAAAAACCTGATTAAGTAATTTATTATTTTCTGCACACTTGTGCCAGTGACTTTACCACGAGGTATTGAAATGTAATCTTTTCTATGGCCAAAGAGACATCCTTCAAAGAGACAAATGAATACTCAGATTTTGAAAGCCATATTATTTGCACAACGTATCTGGGAATTAATCATGCCCTACCTCATATTATTTAATGAATCAGCCCCCCAGTGATCATGTTTAAGCTCTTACCCAGTGAATTGTAAGGACAGCGAAAGAAAGAAATATATATTGTTTTTGTGTCTTTCACACCACCTGACTTGGGACAAAGTAATTTCAAACAAGTATAGTGGAAATAGCACTGGGCTAAAAGTCAGGAAACACGGATTTCAGCTGAGTAATTATAGACAAGTCATTTAGCTCCCTTAGGCTTCAGATTACTCATCAGTCATGTGTTTTTCCATCGATGACATTTAGGTTCCTTTTCAAATGCTCTCATTCTAAGAAACCCTAGCAAGAAGGATTTTTAACAATGTTTGTCATTATAATACACAACTTCATTTTTCCATAACTACAGATTAAAAGACACGGGACCCTTACATATAGATTTTGCTCACTCAGGAAAACTTGCCAGGAACTCAGAGTTCTTGACTATTCCATCAAACACGAATCCTTCAATCTATTTCAGAAACAGCAAGCCCTCCCTGCCAGCACTCCCCATCCTCTACCTTTTTTTATTTTTTCCTTGGTACTTAACCATACTCTGACATACTGTATATTTTACTTAAGTATTTGTTCTCTGTCCTCCCTCCATCCCCCTTCCTCAGTACCTAAGCTTCACGGGGACAGGAACATATATCTTTTTGGTTCACCACCATATCCCCAGCACCTGGAATGGCATCAGACACCTAACATCCCCCAAATTATTTGATGAACAAATGAATGAATAAACATAATTTAAGGTCCTTCATTAATTGCCTTTCCCCACCACAACTTGTCTCATATTTTTACCAGTTCAACTTCTCCATGTTAACCAGGGTTTCTGAATCTTATGCCCTCTACCCAAGGCTTATATTCATTCCACCTCTGTGTCATGGAAGGATATTCTCCTACTTGTCATCTCTCTCATCTGTCCATGCTCATTTATTCAGTTACAGATTTGCTGCATGCCAACTGTGATCCCAGCAATGTGCTTACATGCTGGGGATACAGAGGCAAATAAGGCCGACACAACCATTCCCTAGTGCTTCATTTGAGACCAGACTTCTTCTGTTCTTGGCTTCTCTGTGCCACTGCCTCCCTTTGAATGTTTTATATTCATAATGCCCTGGAGGAAAAAATAATCTGTGTGGTTTGGTTGGTTGCTATCCAGTTTTGAATAGAGCTCTTCTAGCAGTGAGTTAATAAAGCAAGGGGCAGCAGTGCTCGCTTCTAAGGAGATGGTGACTCCATCACCCTAGAGGTACTGTGGGGTCACTGGAACATTGCTGTCTCCTGAACAGTGACAACTGAAACTCCTGTGGCATGAGGCCTCACAGTGCAGAGCCTAAAATGACTCTCTGAATCTCCTCATTTCCCTCTGTACCTAGAGGGGATCCAAAGGTGCTTCTCTGAATTCCCAAAAAAGCTGAATTAACCTCTCATCTTTAGCTTCCAAGTTATTATTACCTACTGCTCCAACTAAGTAGGAGATTAAGCCCCCAATAGGCATAGAGCCTTGTGTCAAACCACGTCAAGCACCAGGCCTCTCTGTGCCTTTTTAAAAATTATTGAGGTATATGTGGAAATTGAGAAGTATATATACTTAAGGAGGATGATCTGATGATTTGATGTACACATGCATTGTGAAATAATCACCATGTCAAACTAATCAATATACCCATCACCTCAGAGTTACCACTTTTTTGCATATGTATGGTGAGAATACTTGATATGCCCTCTTAGCAAATTACAAACGCACAACAAAGTATTGTTAACTAGAATCACATTGCTGTACACTAGACCTCCAGAATGTATTCATTTTGCATAACTGAAACTTTGTACCCCTTGAACAACATCTCCCCCATCTGTCCTTTTACCAGGATTTTGGGAGCCTTAGTACCTCCATCCCAGCATTTCCCAACTTGCACTCTGTGGATCTCTGTGGTTCTGAAAGCTAGTAATTGGAGTTCTGCAAAAATAGGGTCCTTTGGGCAAATAAGTTTGGGAATGTCACATCCTGTATTTCCCACTTGGGGACACAGGACGCATAATGAGAACATTTATGTATTTATAGATGTTAATTTTGTTAAACCCAGTCAGCCTCAGAGAACATTCCTGCTTAGGAGAAAGCTGTTTGGCACTACCTTTTTCACCTTCATGCCACATCCGAATGAATAACAAATGGTTGTGAGAGAGTAAGAAGAGAGATACGCAGACATCTCTCTGCGAGCAGTTCTTGGGGGTCAATAATGAAGAGAAAACATAGTTTTGTGGAACAAACACTAGACTTACAGTCAGAAGACATGATTTGGTCCTGCCTCTGCCGTATAATTAACTAATGCAATATTGTTGGGTAAATTGCTTCACCTCCGAGCCTTAGTTTCCTCTCCTGCAAAGGAGACACATTGTAGGAGAACCATTCCTTGTAACTGCTGACCAGTTTAAGAACTTGTGTAGCAGATTTAACTTGATTTAAAAAGTATTCTTCTGAGTGGCTTTGGGGGCCCATATTTTTTTAAAGATCTTATTTATTTATTTATTTATTTATTTATTTATTTATTTGAGAGAGGGCATGTGCATCAGTGGGGAAGAGAGGGAGAAGCAGACTCCCCATGAGCAGGGAGACTGAGGAGGGCCTCGATCCCAGGACCCTGGGATCATGACTTGAGCCAAAGGCAGACACTTAACCGACTGAGCCACCCAGGCATCCCTTTGGGGCCCATATTTTTAAAAGTCCTCTTTCAGATGACTGGTGCCTTCAACTCCAAAGATGAACGTATCTGATTTCTTAGACATGAAGCTGCAAGTCTCTCTAAGGCCCTAAAATCCCAAAGAAGTAGTTTGGAATGAATAATGGAAACAAATTAAGTCTGGGGTATATTTATGTTAGCCTAAGTAGTATGATAATACCTAGAGAAGTCCTAAGAAGTCTCACATTGAATGGAGGGAGATACAGGTCTATAATACTTATAAATAAGCAAGAAATGAAATTTGAGACCACTTATTAGACCCTAGGGTAATTGGCTTATTTTTCTGATCAATTTCCAAAGATGGAGATTGGGGATAGAGAGTTGTACTACAAAATTAATTTGTAGCTCAGCACTAACTTATATTCCAAAGTAACACAGAAGATATAGGTAGTAATCACCTCCAGAGAGGTGTCCTCTGGTTCTTATCGTTGAGGAAGACTCTTCTACTCTCCAACTCAGGCGGGAAAGATTCATTTCCAAACCTGTGCTCTGAAGGGAAGAAATTCTATGACGGTTTGCTATATTCTTGCAAAAACACTCTAGAGGGAACCAGATGTCTCTTGATTTTTTTTCTTACCATTGAATTATAAGTCTACAAAAATAACAGTTACAATGAAAAAAATTTTTAATTGGATATAAAAGTGACTAAAACTGGATATAAAAGGCAAAATATCTAACATAAATTTTAGTCTCTCTTTGCTTGAAATTTGATGTAATAAGCATTGATGACAATAAGTAGTTTGGCTTGAAAGAAGATAAGATTTTGCTTAAACTCTAAGTTAAATAAATGTTACTTTAGTTATCTCTAAGTGATTGCTGGGCCATTGTAACACATTCAATGTGATATTTGCTAAGCAAGCATGCCTGCCATCTGGTTACTGAAAGACTGTATTTTTGCTACTTCATAGATACACATGGCCCAATAGCACTGCGATGTAGGGAACCGATATGAGCATGTGGATCAATTCCAAAGCAATTTGAGAGTTCAAGCCATTCATTTGTTTGCAACACCAAGTGTTCTCCACATACAAAACAATGAGTCTAACTTCTCCGTCTCTTTCCTGTCCTGGTATCTTTAAAAATGTCCATCATGACAAGGTGCACACGGGTTTACAATATGAAGCCAACTTTATTTTTTTTAAATTTTTTAAAAGATTTATTTATTTGAGAGAGAGCGAGAGAGCGTGAGCAGGAGGGGCAGAGGGGGAGAGAGAGAGAATCTCAAGCAGACTCAGCACTGAGCCCAGTGCCTGACACAGGGCTCCGTCACATGACCCTGAGATCATGACCTGAACCAAAACCAAGAATCAGATGCTTCACTGACTGAACCACCAGGCACCTAGGAAGCCAACTTTAGAGACCAAGAAGAAGAATGAAAAATCATCTGGGTGCTCTTTGTGTCACATCCCACTTGGTTCCCACGCCAGCAGCACTGTGCCTGGTCCGCAGAGAGCACACAGAAGTAGTAGCTGGATAATATGGCTAAAGTCTATATGTGTCTTTGGTAGGAGGGGGGAGAAGTTCCCAAACCAGCTTTTTCATTAGACTGCTCGCAAGCACTCCTCTCCCCAAACCAAAGACAGAATTAGTGGCACGGACTACAGTGCCTAACACACAGTAGGGGCTCAATAAATGTTTACTAAGTACAATCATCTGGGAAGCTGGTGAATAACAATACAAAGGACTACTAGAAGACAGCTCATCTTAGTGTTTGTAGCTATTGTACTACATGCATTGGACATAAGCCTCACACATAGTCTGGGCTTTCTCAGTCTCAGTACTATTAACATGTGGGGCTAAGAATTCTTTGTTGGGAGTGGGAGTGGTGCTGTCTTGTGCACTGTGGAGGTTTAGCTGCATCCCCGGTGTCCACCTACCAGATGCCAGGAGTGTCCCTTCCCCCAGCAAAAATGTCTTCAGGCATTGCTAAATGTCCCCTGGGAGGGTCCAGAGGGGTGGCAAAACCATCCCTACTTGAGAACCACTTATTTAGTCTGTGTGTTCTTGATATGTACCAGAATTAGAAAGACTATATTCTCTCTTCTCTTTTTTTTCTGAATCAATAGTTTTTAAACATGATTTTATTTTATTTTATTTCATTTATTTTTTAAGTAAGCTTAGTGCCCAACATGGGACTTGAACTCATGACTTTGAGTGAGTTCTGCTGACTGAGCCAGCCAGGCCCCTGTCTGAATCCATATTTCTTGATCTACATGATGGTATTTTATTCTCTTAATCTGATTTCACTTAACATAGTTTTCTCTAAATGTCTTCATAATAGTGGGGGTGAGGGGGAACTTTCCAGGTATATCCATATAAGTTAAAAAGGGAAGGGGAAATATGAAACTAGGGGAAAACATTCCATACAGGAATTGGACTAGTAGCTAAGGAGGCTGTTTTGCAAAATGAGTTTGGGATGGTTTTGGGCCCAGGGAAGACAGAAGTACCTAAGCCGCAAATATGAGTCCAAAAAGAAATTTTGTGTCTTAAAAGACACTACCCTCATTTGTTTGCTATGCATTCTTGTAATCTTAACAATAAAACTCCACTCTTATACAGAAGTATCCTTCTGACAAACAGATTTTTTTCTCCCTTGGCTTTAGTTTTATTTACTTCCTATTTATGTTACCAGTTTCAGGAAGATACCAGCATGCATGAACTCCAGGAACAGGCTGTCTCAGTAACTCCTGTTCCTTGGGAATTACAGTAAGTAGTCCCGCTAACTGAAGAAATCATTTGCTTTTTAAACCTCGAAAATAGAGCGATGATGCCATGTGTCTACCCTTCCTTAAAATTATTAAAATTAAAACCTTAGAATTCCAACTCAAACCCAGCCAGTGGACAACCTGCTTGAAAATGACTACACGTCCATATCTAAGGGTGAGAAATAATTTATGACAAATAAAGCTCATGAAAAATTCTAATTTCATTCATGTTGCTACAAGTACACCTTCATGCTTTAAAAAAATGTGGGCAGGTAACATTTTTCTACCTTACTTCCAGTGTAGAGTTAACCGTGTGCTCTTACCTCTCCTCCAGTGCATGGAAAAGGATTGGAGTATCTCGAAGTGCAAATAGCTCCCTTCTTGACGACATCATCTTCCAGGCCAAATGTAGCTGAGCAGTTCGTTGCAAAGTACTTGTAAGGCTTCCATGTCTTCCCAAAATCCTGGGACCGGTCCAGCACCATGGCTGCTGGCCTCGGGGACTTGAACACCATAATTAGATGAGTGAAGTAGAATTCAGCTTCCAGGTCTAACTGGATCTTTTCTCTGTGTACATCCTCAGCAGACTGCCACCACGTGCGAGGAAACCTGAAGGATGAGTCTGCCATGGCAGCTGGCAGGTGAGCCAGGTGAGGCTGCGCGGCATTGCATTTGTCACATTTGGGCTGCCGACAAGTCAGATCAGCGTTCTCACTATAGGAGCAGTACAGTTCAGTGGCGTTCCGACCGCAGGTGGTGTCTGCCCAGAGTTTTCTCCCTAAAGCCAAGTTTCCCATCCGAGGGTTGCAGGCTTTTTCACAGCGGGAACTCACTCCAGCTACTCCACTCAGTCCTAGGAAAGGGAAAGCATATGTTATTCAAGACAAACCCATCTGGAAAGCTCTTCTGTCTTCAACAGTCAAGTTATCCCCAAAGAGCTTAAGGCTTTCACTAAAGAGGAAATTCTATCAAATTTGAGCATGAATACTGTTCTACATTTATAGTGCATTTGTCTATACCAGTGTGTGAGCGTGCATGTGTGTGCGTACATTTCGTGTTCAGATATACAATTCACATAAAGGGGAAAAAAATCACTTCAGATAAAGGGTGAGAGGAAGGAAAATGGAAACATTGGGGGAAAGATAATGGGCCTAAACCTTTAAAGTCCTTTCCTTTCTAAACGTTCCCTATATTTGAAAAATACATATTTGTTTTGATGTCATGACTTAAATAATCCCCAAAAACAATAATGTTTTTAAGATCACCCAATTTAGTCTTTCAAATATACTATGAGTCCTTAGCATTATCTAACATGCTTATTAGAATGCATTAAGGAGGAAATGTTGAATTCTATTATATTTTTAATCCAAAAATGTGAAGGGACAAATTCCCTAGGAAAAGCAATATGAAATATTTAATCAATATACAGTGAGATCTCACTTTGGGAGGCAAAACTAGAGACCACTGGAGCTCAGATGCATAATATCTATTTTTAATATTGAGTAAATATAACTAAGAAAAAAACTCTCTAAACTGCCAAATGGCAGAAAAGCTTATTTGACATGCTCTCTGCCTCTTGAGTGCTCCTACCTATGACAGATTATATAGTAGTTGCCTGTTTGCTTAACAGGAGAATGTTTACAGTCTGGCAGCCACTAACAGCACCTTTAAACATTATCTGTGAACTAAAACACCTTCTTAAAGAAACATGTGCTTCCACCCAAACAAAGGTCCAACAGACTTTAATGTTTCAAAATTACTTAAAATGATAAACATTATCCACTTATTAACATCCTGACTACATATTTTAATCCTTTAATTTGGATTTGTCATTTTAATTATGAATACCTTAAGCAAAATCATCTATTTTAAAAGTTAAAACAGAGAAGGAAAGAAGGAAAAGGAAGTCAAACCCCAAATTCTGGCTAATTGAATGTTTCTGCTTCTTAAGAGAGAGCACCTCTGGACTGTTATCACCATGCTATTGGAGAAGCCAAATGACAGCTTAGACTAAAACAGAGACATTTCACACACCGACTGACAATCACCAGCCCCACATAGCCTCTGCAACCAAAAGGCATATTATTTTTAAATGTCAAATTCAAATGTGCATTATGCCTGGACTCTGTTCGCCACTGTTCTGATTAGCTGGAGCAACAGTTGCTCGTGGCCAGGATCACCCAAACACACAGTGTGCTATGACTCACCTGCAAAGCATTTCGGGGAAAATCATATACTGCCCGTACAAGTATTTTTGACTTGAAACACTTGCCTTGTGATATTTATTTACAACCTCTTGATTGCTTACATGTTTTTTGCCATAACATGGTTTGAAAAGGGAAAGGTTTAATAAAGTTCACTTTGAGGTTGGGGGAGCATGCATAAATGCAGGCAGGGGTACATCCCTAAGAAGAATTAAAGTAAAATCTTAGACCTCTAATGGCTCCTTGGGGGAAAGTAAGGAATCATTTTAAATGCCTCCAAAGTAGTAAGTACAGAAGAGATTGGAGCCAGATAAATAATTGGTGGACAAAATACTTGGACATCCCTAAAGAAGTGACTATCCAAGTGTAGCAAGGATGCTCCTGAGTCTGACTGATTTGGGTTGAAGATTCTAAAACTTTGCTTTACTGTGTGCCAGCGTCTCTGGGGGCAGAGTGGAAGAAGCCGAAGGGAAGGTACAGTGCGCCAGCGCTTTCTGTCCACCAGTCCGTCCCTTCAGCCCACACTCCCCTTTCTAGAGCAAACGAGAAACGTTTGAGAGATCGGATGGCTGAAGAGTCCCTCACTTTCTTTCCCCCTCACACACTGAGCTGCTCTTACCCCTAACTGGAAACCAGGTGACCCTCAAGGGGGAGGGAGAGGAACAGAAAGGGGGCTCCCGAATTTAGAAACGGCGCGCTAGGAACGGGTGGCCAAGGGCAGCCCAGGAAAGCTGGGAAGGGAGTAGGAGGAAGAGAGCCTCTGACGAAGCCTCTGCTGGTAGTCCAGTTACCGAGACAGGGAGCAGACCCGCCTCCGACCTCCCACGGAGCCTCAGCCAGGGTACCAATTCCCTAGGGGCGGCCAGCCAGCTCGTGCAACCCAGGGTGATCACCACCTATCGCCCCAGCCCCGGGTCTCACTGCATTCCAGCCACTGCCGCGATGAAGGGGCACACACCCCGCCCAGGTGTCCCTACCTGGTTCCCTAGTGCCCAGCATGAGGTCGGGGACTAGGGCGGTCGCTCTCCACGAGAGAGCAGCCGCGGCCCACGCGCGGCCAGGGTCGCTGGGCCATCCCTCCCCATCATTCCTCAGGCCATGAAGTGCCGGGGGATGGCGAGCTTGGTCCTTTGTTCCCTCACAAAGTGGAAAGGCAGTTTTTTACAAGCCCAAACAGAGAAAGAAACCAAGGTCGTGGTATCTCCGGCAGGGCGCACCCAGGATATCGGATTATCCAAGGGAAGTGTATCGCAGTTGCAAAAAAAATCAATAGTATTTTAAACTGTAGAGACCCGGGGAGAAGAGGCGGAACATGGCCACTCATTTCATCCTCGGGAGCTGAGCTTGGCGCTCCCAGCCCGCACTCCCCTGCACCCCCGAGTCCCGAGGTGGGGAACAGAAAGAGCGAGGGAAAGGGGGTGGGGGCCCAGCAGCGTCACCACCCACCTGCGGCCACCGCGGAGCAGCCCCAGAGCAGCAGCAGCCGCGCGCAGCTCCCCATGGCCGGGAGGAGCCGGGAGGACCCGGGCCGGGCGGGTGCGGGAGGGAGCCGAGACCTCTCGGTTGTGGGATGAAGCGCCAACAGTCCTCAGGAAGAACTGGGGCTCTTTATTTCTTCCCCCTCCTGGGGCGCCAGGCTCGGTCAGTGGGCGCCGGCTGCTGGGAGCCGCGGGCCGGAGCCGCGCCGGGCGGTGGGGTGACCCTCGCGCACCGGCCTAGAGGGGTCCGGGCACCTCGGGGACGACGGGAGCCCCCGGACCATAGCCGGCCTGGCCGCGCAGCCCCTGCGGAGCGGTCCCGCGGGCTCCTCCGCCGCTAGCCCGGGGCTCAGCGCCCGCAGCAGCCGCTGAACTTTGCGAGACCTTTCACTTCCCGGCCGCCGCCGCCGCCGCTGCCTCCTGGGCGTCCTCCTCCTCTTTTACCACCTCCTCTCGCTGCCACGGCTCGGTCCCGTCTTTCTCCATGGGCAGTTCCATGGGATGCATTTTTATTGCACCGACTCCGCGGCGCTCCGGTGCCAGCCCTCCTCCCCTTGCACCTCCACCCCTTCCTCCTGCCCGCCCCCCGCGCTCGCTTGACAGCCGGGGCGGTGCAGCCTGCGCTGCCGGGTCGCCGCCGCCGCCGCCGCCGCCGCCGCAGCGCCCGGGGAGGGGTCTCCTGGCCCGACAGGCCGCCCCCGAAGCCTTGTTACCAGCTCGTTCCGCGCTCCTTAGCCCCCGCGTGCACGGGTCATCTCGGCCCCCAGCTTCCCTCGTGTCCCTCCTGGTGTTTGCCCTGCATCTCCCTGCGTGACCACCCTGGTGCCCTCCAGCACCCACAGGCCTCTTCTGGGAAGCAGTCTCCCACCTTCTCCCGGAACATTCCAGAGAGCAGTTGACTCCCTCTTGATCAGGTCAGGGCATGCCAAGGGGCTTAAAAAACCGCGAAACAGGCTAGCTCCTACTTCCCACATCCCCCAGCAAAACAAACCCTCCCTTCCACTCCCCATCTCTCCACCCTTTCTCCCGGAGTCTCACGGTCCAGAAAAGGAACCCCCCAACCCAGCCAGCTCCGGGTCTTGGGCTTTGGACTAACTGCTAAGTGGCCTTCGCTGCTTCTCTGCTGCTGGGGGGAGGAGGGGCGGGAGAGGGCATCTGGGCTAAACAATCAATGCTTAGTTTATCCGAGGTGTATCCATTTTGATGTAAAAGGTGTTCCCTAATTCAAACTCAAGGTGCTAAAAGAAAAGGGTCACAGGATTGGCTAATGGGCAGTGTAAAACATCCTTGTCTAGAGGCAGGGGCTTGGCAAAGAAAAATTGGTCTTTCCAAGCACTCTCAAGCCACATAGAATGTGTTGTGCTGTCAAAGAGTAATGTTGTGAAATAAGTTAAGGGGGGCAATTTAGTAGCAACCAGAAGCAGCTAATTGAGGATAGGATTGTTCAGGACTGCTGCTATGGAAGGGGATTAAATAGCACTTGAGTCTGGGACATTTGCAAGTTCTATGAAAATATAATTCTATGCACACATCCAGGAGGATAGGCAAAAGTTAAGTAGGAAGCCGTGTTTTAGCGCCACGTTCATTTTGTGCCTTTGAATAATTCCCAGAAAATTAACTATGTTAAAGATACTATTCAGTTGTGTGTTACTGATGATGACAATTCAGAGTTTTGGGTCTTAAGTACATATTTTTCATGATTCACCTGGAGATATATAAGAAGTTTGTATCTCCCAGGAAGAACTGGGATGAGGTCAGCTTTATCCATTTGGGAGACATTAAAATTATTCCTCTGGCCAATACTGGGGAGTGGCAAAAGTTATGGGACAGCAATTTGTATAACACTTTAGAAAATAATCCCTCTGAGTTTTCAAATATTGGCAGTGTTGGGGCTTTTTTCATATCTTATGGATATGCTCCCATTTGAGTCACTGAAACACCTCTCCAAATTATTCTTTTTACCAAATAAATGATAGGAAATATAATAGCCAAAGGCTTGTGGCTACCAATGTTAACCTAAAGGCCAAAGCAAATTAAAGAAAGAGCACATTTATTATTAACCTCTGAGTCTGCTCTGTTGAAGCAGAACTACTCCATTTCTCATTACAGATTTCAGAAACATTTACTATCTGCACCAATCCCACCTGGATAAGATACTTCCTTGATTGCTCTATAACTGGTTCTTGTTTCTTTAAGAAGGCATTAAGTTCCTTAACGGCAAAGCAGTCTTTCATACTTAGTTTATATAAAACATTATTATGCTTTTCTTTTTTTTTTTTTTAAGATTTTATTTATTTGACAGAGAGATAGAACCAGCAGGCAGACTGACAGGCAGAGGGAGAGGCAGAAGCAGGCTCTCTGCTGAGCAGGGAGCCTGACAACAACAAGGGGCTCTGGGCTCTATCCCAGGCTCCTGGGATCATGACCTGAGCCGAAGGCAGCCCCTTTAACCGACTGAACCACCCAGGGGCCCCTATTATGTTTTGTTGTTTTTTTAAATATAGTCTTCATTATTCTTAACTGAGAGCACCTGCTAGGTATATAATAAGTTTTCATTAAATATTTTTGAGTTATGTGTAAACTATTGCTATATATATAAGTACAGGATTAAAAAGAAAACCAATAAAATCAGAATGTATCCCCATATTCTAAAGGAATCGACACCTTTACACTAATACTTTCCATATGAAGCAGCTCAGGAGAGAAAAGTAATTAGTATTCTAATCAATTTCATTTGGTTATATAGTTTGGTTATAAATTCTATTTCCATTCTGAAGAAGCTGTCCGGGGGAAGTTTATCTACATAAGGAAAATCTTGCTCAGTGATGAGTATATCACTGCTTATGACTATTTTGGAAAAATCCAGTAATGGATTCAGAATTTTCTTTTTTAATTTTATGAATTAGTAGGAAGCTTAACAAACTTATGGAATTTCAATAACAAGTTTCCAGAAGCCACATACTTGACAAATTAAATCTAGCATACCCCCAAGAACTTGGAAGAAAGCTAAAAGGGCCTTTAAGAACTAAAATAGATGGCAAAGAATCCATGCACCAAAGGCCTTATTCATGGGAGAGCTCTTCAGACGTTCATTTAAATTATTCATGCAATGTTAACACGTTTGGTTATGCTGTTTTCCTAGACCACAACATATTAGAAGTAACAAATTAGAATGAAACGGGATGACATTAAAACAAGGAATGAATTGAGGCCACCTGGTAGTAAGGAGGATGACAGAAATATAAAAAGCAGCCGTTAAGGACAAAAAAAAAAAACCACATAGCAGTCTGAGTGAGGCCTTTCAGTGCAGAGACAAAGCACCAAAAGGCTGAAAAGGTGTCACTCTGTTATAACTTATCACAGTGAGTGAGGTTCCTTATAATACAGGATATTCAACATCAAGAGGGAACCTTAGGGATCCCTCAGCCCAACTTCTCACCCCATAAGAAACTTCTCCACAAAATCTCTGTCCAATAGTCACCCAGTTTCTGTTCTAGAAATCTCAGTAAACAAAAGCCTCAGAAGCAGTCCTTTTCATTTTTGGTGGTGTTTTGTTTAACTGTGACATCTCTCTTCCTTAAAATTCTACCTATGTTTATAGTTTATTTTTCTGTGACTACGCAGAATAGGTCCAATTTATTTTCTGGTAGGTATTCAGAGATTTGAAGTCATGTTTTATTGCTCCACTTAACTATTCTCTTCTCCAAATGTTTGTTTAATTGTCCATATGGCATGATTTCCGAAACTTTCATCTTCTTAGTCACCCTCTTTCAGATACACTGTGATTTATCAATGTTTTCTTATACTGTGCATCTAGGACTCAAGTCCTGGTTTATCTGGATTGGTGTAGAATAAAACAGAAACAGTAGTACCCCTAACTTAGGTCTAGGGCTTATATTTCTGCAGCTTAAAAATGCATTAGCAGCTTTGTGGTGTTGGCTGGTATTATCCTTGAAGCAAATTAAAATCCCCTTATCATATATTAATGAAGGGTCATTGATAAAAGATAAAATATTTTGTTTAATCAGAAGGGAAGAGTTCTATTAAAGTACATTGTAGGTAATAAGCATTCAATAAATATTAATTTAAAGAAAAAAATCAACAAGTTCAAATTGGAAAATTGGAAAAATGATTAAAAATTTAAAAAGAAACTGTTAGTGCTGAATGGGATAAATACATATTTTCTGAAAAAAATAATCACTTCTATGGAAAAATCTGACTCTTCAACAACACTGTATACATGTGGTATTACTATACATTTCCAAGGAAAGGAAGAACTTTGCAATAGTGATATTTTTAGTATACCTAATATCTTTCCTCATTGAACTATAAACAAGATCTCATTTATCCTTGAAGCATCAATGTGTGGGAGGGAACAGGAATAGCTGCATGCATTTACAGAGAGAGAAAGTGATGTGAAAGATGTAAGTGCCAAATTTAGATCATCCAAGAAATATACACTGGAGATCGGACATGGGTTTCAGATTTTTTTTTTAAAGAAATCATTGTTTATCCATCAACTTTCCATGAATACGATCTTATCTCTCTTGGACCTAGAAGACTATTGGGAGAAAATTAAATAGAGAATGATTTCCATTGAAATAATCCTATATTTTGTTTCCTACCTAGGTCTATGCCCTTTAAAAACATCATCTTGGGAATTTCCTTAAGCTTTAATCTAAGCCTCCTGCCACTGGCACTGTTTCTCATTTCGTGTGCCTCCTGGCTACAGCTGCTCATTCCTAGGATGGGAGTGAGAGCCTTTGAAACTACACGTGCTCTTCCAGGAAGGTAAGCAGTAGTTTTCTTTAAAAAAAAAAAAAAAATGCACGCATGCTCTCTCATGTTTAAATTAATTATATGGAGCCTAAAAAGTTCAAACAAACAAGAACAGTGTTGTTACAGAGATAGCTACTCTGGACAGTACTGTATTGACACAAATTTTAAACACTTTTTCCTCTAAATAGCTCTTAACTAAAACTTTCCATACATATTGCTATTCCTGACAGTGATGAAAAGATGCTTAGAGACAAACTACTACTCTTTTAAATGTAAGAAAATAGACAAAGTGACAATGACTAAAGGCTGCATGAGTAAACAATATGGGTGATTCCTTTTATTTATTCATGTCTTTTATGTAATAGTGTAGTGGTTAGGAGCATGGACTGGCCTGGCTCCCCAGGTGTGAGCCTGGCTCCACCACCGACTAGCTGTGTGACTATGACCTGTCTGTACAACCAGTTCCTCATCTGCCATATGGGAATAATAATAGCACCTAATTAATAAGGTTGTTATTAATATTAAATGAATTAATATTTATGAAGTAGTAGACAAGAGCAAGACCCAGGAGGCACTTTAAGCTTCGTTAAATACATACAATGGTAAAATACAAATCCATCATGTACATACGATCTCTTTTGACCTGCCCTGGAATTTCATCTTCAAGTTATGTAGAGATGTTTAATAGGCAGAAGCTAAGTCGTTGCCCTGGCTTAATTTTAAATGTTGCATCACGTCTATGAAAGCATCACACAGGAAATGAAAGTATGAGGCAACAGATCTTCCCCAGCTAGAGGCAGAGGGACATGAGCACTGACGGAGCAGCTACAACCTCCAGGCAGTGTTGAGTATGTTACAATTCTCACAAGGACTCACTAAGGTTAAGTTGTTAAGTCTTTGATGGGGAAACTGAAGGTCAGAGAAGTTAGATGCCTGAGCCAGGTCACAGAGCTAAGTCAGCAGACCACTAGGATTTGAAGTCCGGTGTGTCTAATTTTAAGTGGAGTCTTCTTCATTTCCTTCTTTGAGAGAGGTGGCATAGCTAGGCAGTTAAAGGAAAGGATCAAAACTAGACCGTCAATTTCTTCATCAGTTAAAAACGCTCCTAGAATGATTTCTACTTTGACAATCACAGTTTATTAACCACCATCTACCTGCTGATTTCCAAATCTCACTTATGAGATTCGGGGCTGTATATCCAACTGTCAGTGGACAGCTCTACTGAGACACCTCAAATTCAACACGTTCAAAACTAAGTTTATCGTCTTTCTCCCCTATGTTATTCCTCCCATATTCCCTATCCCGTAGAACGTCACGACTATCCATCTACTAGATCAACACAAAAAGGGGAGCATTTTTCAGGCTTCCGCACTCATGTACAGTGAGATGTACTAAGTATTATGAGGAAAAAGAGTGCTGTAGTCAAATAATCTTAACAGTAAGTTAAGTTAAATAGGACTTCTCAGAATCTTTAAGAGGCTAAGTTCATTTCAAATCTCCAAGAAATGGAGCCTGGGTGGCTCAGTCATTTAAGCAGCTGCCTTTGGCTCAGGTCATGATCCTGGGGTCCTGGAATTGCCCCACATTAGGCTCCCTGCTCAGCGGGAAGCCTACTTCTCCCTCTCCCTCTGTCCCTCCCCTCCCCCACTCGTGCTCTTTCTTTCTCTCTCTCTCTCAAATAAATAAATAAAATCTTCTAAAAAATTTCCAAGAAATAGATATGATATTATATTAGATAGGATTACATTCAGTTGCATGAACCCAACTTGTAGCTTAACCAGACTAAGATTGATTTTCCGCTCATGATGGAAGGTATGCAGGAGGCATACAGCCCAGTATAAGTGCAGCTGCTCAGGAAAGTCATCAGAACTTGGACAGTTTTCTTCTTCATTGTTGAAAGATGGCTGCTGTACTTCTAGGACTTGTGTCTGCATTCTAGGCAAGAGAGATGGAGAAAAAGAGAAGGAAAAAAGATATATTCTAGCTAAGTCTTAAAGAGCTTTCCCAGCAACCTTGCATACGTGCTTATATCAAATTGTGCAGAACTGAGTTATGTGGCTTCTCCAGACCATAAGGAAGTCTGGGGAGGCGAGTATTTTAATTTGGCTTATTGCCACCCTTAAGAAAATCAGGCTCCTATTAGAAAAGGAGGTTGACTGTTGAGGAGACAATCAGCTGTGTATGTCATCAAAAGTTAGCAATTTCACCAATATATTTGGCCCAAGCACTTACTAACATATCCGTGGCTGCCCATCATTGACAGATGGAATTCATGCTGCTTGCTTGGCGCCCAAACCTTCTGTGATGTATCAGCTTCCTGCCACAGGCTCTCTACCGCCACTCACAGTGAGCTACCTGCAATCTCTGAGATGAACAACAGTGCTCCAGGCCTCTACTGCACACTCTCTGCCTTTGCCTCTTCTTCTCACCTCCTTCTGGCTAACTCTGGTGGGACCTCAGAAATTCAGTTAAGCTGCTGTCACACCTCCTTTTTTACTCTTTCCCCTTCCAACTGGGTTAGTTGTCCCCTATCCTCCCCTGCATTACTATATTATCCTCAACTATAGTTTTTCCCCTTACAGATTGAGTGAAAAAAAAATAAAACCAGGAGGCACAATTGTATTTATGCTTTAATTATAACTATAGGAAATATACACATGAAAAGGGCATAGACTAGATCAAAATGTTAGAGATGATTGATTCTCTGGCTTCTAAACTTTCAGCAAAATCTTATAATAGTTGTGATTACATTTTTATTTCAAAAATAGAACAACTTAAGACAGAATATGATAAGGCAGAACATGAAAAGTGGCTTATAAAGTAGGCAATTAGCAGCAGGTGGAACACTGTGGGCTCAGGAGGTGAGAAGAGCTACATGGAGGATGCGGACTAAGCTGGGTCCAACAACTGGATAGGCTTAGATGGATGTGGTAGCAGGTGTGGGCAAGCCTTGTTGGTAATCGTCACGTAAATGCTCAGGCCACACCTGTATATTCACAATATACGAAGTGCCTCCTGGACAGTGAGTAGCATCCATTAAGAGAAGGGATTCATGGGGATCAGTGGAAGATGGGGAGGAAAGAGTAGATTAAGACCAAACAGGTAAAGGCTTTGGTGAGTTAGGCTGTTTTGTGTTGGGAAATTACATGATAGTCGTCATTATCTGGAAATGGCATATAATAGATTAGAAAAGAGAGGGCCTGGAAGAGGAGTGAAGAGCTACTGTATGACAAGAGCTGGGTTGAAACCAAGGTGGTGATAGGGAAAATGGAAAGAGAGAGAGATTGAAGAAAAAACAAAATATGAAGAATTGATGGGACTTTGTAACCGTTTGATGGTGGAATTGGCAGAAGTCAAGAATGCCTTGGTGGCTGTGAATCTGGTTAGTTGAAAAAAAATGGTAGTTTCTTTTTCAGAAATAGGACAATCAGAAAATGTAGCTAGTCTGGGAGTTGGTACGATAGGAGATGGCCGGCTGCATTGTGAAAAGGTTGATGTAGAGAGAATGGCAGGCCAGTTACTTCCAGCAGACAGTTAACCTGGCATTGGAGCTTAGCTTGAACAAGTCAAGTCTCCAGATACAGGTGTCGGAATCATTTACATAAAGATACAGTTGAAATAATAAGCAGAAAATAAATCCCCAAGAGAAGCAGACTATTTTAAGAATGTTTACCATCCGTATTATAACTTTAGATAATTTGTAATTATCATGATAAAACATTAGTGTAGGAAAGACCTTGGAAGTTATTGAGGCCAATCTCCTTTTTCAACATGAAAACACTGAGGACCATTGAGATTATACATTTAAAACCTAAAGCCTATTTACTGTAGACTCCAGGGTATTCAAAGTTATACAGCTAGTTAGGATTAGTGACTGAATTGGGATTGAGCTTTCTCTTTGCCCGATGACTCTTATACCAGCAGTTAAGAACACAAAGTTTCTGCTAAATTTTTCTGGCTCAAAGAAATTATTGTCCAAAAATTAGAAAACAATTTTTTAAAAGCCCACGATTTCCTGCATATGAGACTCCTGACTTTGGGAAACAAACTGAGGGTTGCTGGAGGGGAAGTGGGTGGGAGAATGGGGTAACTGGGTGATGGGTATTTTTTTTTTTTTAAAGATTTTATTTATCTATTCGACAGAGATAGAGACAGCCAGCGAGAGAGGGAACACAAGCAGGGGGAGGGGAGAGGAAGAAGCAGGCTCATAGCAGAGGAGCCTGATGTGGGGCTCGATCCCACAATGCCGGGATCACGCCCTGAGCTGAAGGCAGATGCTTAACCGCTGTGCCACCCAGGCGCCCCTGGGTGATGGGTATTAAGGAGGGCACATGATGTGATGAGCACTGGGTGTTATACTGAACCTATGAATCGCTGAACATTATATCAAAAACCAACGATGTACTGTACCTTGGCTAATTGAATTTCAAAAAAAAAGCCCACAATTTCCTAAAACAGCAATTTGATTAAAAAAACCCAAAACCTTTGTCTATAGGTGGGATTTCAAAATAAATAATATAGGACAATGTATTCAAGCTGCTATTTAAGCTAGCTATGCTCTGGTTTGACTTTAACTATAGGTCTTAATTTCCCCGGATATTTATTTCCCTTAATTTCCCTGAATTACACCGCAATTTCAAACATAAGCATGTTTCTGAAAATTTTGATTTCAAATCTCACAAGATTACAATGCAATTTAGAGGGCAAATCTATGACACTATCTGCTTAAACCCTAAATTCAGTATAACGTAGCTTACCTTAGAAGAGAGATTCAGTTACAAGGAAAATAAAAAGAACTTCGTTATGCAATGTCTAATCATAACAGCATCTTCAGAGCTCAAGGTAATAGTTTCTGGGTATTAATGCCTTTTTTTTAAAAAAAAGATTTTATATATTTATTTATTTGAGAAAAAGCACAGAGTAAGAGAGAGAGAGCATGATCGGGGAGAGGGACAGAGGGAAAGAGGCAGGGGGCAGAGGGAGAGGGAGAAGCAGACTCCCTACTGAGCAGGGATCCTGACTTGGGGCTCAGTCCCAGGACCCTGAGATCATGACCTGAGCCGAAGGCAGATGCTTAACCAACTGAGCCACCCAGGGACTCCGGTATTAATGCCTTTTAAAAACCTGCAAATAAAAAAAATTTTTTTAACTAAAAAAAATAAAAACCTGCAAATAAGTGGTAAAAGACATTGCAAGCCAATAGACATCCAAAGTTAAAATAAAAAGTTCACTTATGTTCCTACAAAATCCAAAATAACATTTCCAATGTTCTACCTTAAACCTTCCCTACTTATAAATGCTATTTTACTCACAGAAATATTCCCTATTAAATTTGAGAAATTAGAACCTTAAAGTCAAAGTTAATACAAAAGTAATACAAAAATATTCATTACTCTGGTGAAGTCCAAGCACTTTTTCATGCATGCAGTTAATCTCTGTAACATAACTATAGAAGATTTCTTCATCATGAAGGGACAGTACATCATTTTTCCACTTTCTTCCCTCCTTTATGAATGTTTGAGTTAATGCAAGTTTTATTGCAAGTAGAGGAGAGGGAATCTTCTTTTAAAATTATTAGTTATTGTTAGGATATATGATATTCTTGTTAAGGACAGAATTCTGTTTTTGGTAATAAAAACATAGAGAAGGGCCCCCTAGGTGGCTCAGTGGGTTGAGTGGCTGACTCTTGATTTCGGCTCAGTCATGATCTCAGGATCCTGGGATTGAGCCCCACATCCGTCTCTACACTCATTGGGGGATGGGGATCTGCTTGAGGATTCTCTCTCTCTCCCTCTCTCTGTGCGCCCCTACTCTCTCTCTCTCAAATAAATAAATAAATCTTTAAAAAAAAACACACACACACAGAACTGTATTTTTAAAAATTTTTTATTATGTTATGTTAGTCACCATACAGTACATCATTAGTTTTTGATGTAGTGTTCCATGATTCATTGTTTGCGTATGACACCCAGTACTCCATGCAATACATACCCTCCTTAATACCCATCACCGGCGTATCCCAATACCCCAACCCCCATCCCCTCTGAAGCCCTCAGTTTGTTTCCCAGAGTCCATAGTCTCTTGTGGTTCATTTCCCCTTCTGTTTAACCCCCCTTCATTCTTCCCTTCCTTCTCCTACCGATCTCCCTGCTATTTCTTATGTTCCATAGATGAGTGAAACCATATGATAATTGTCTTTCTCTGCTTGACTTATTTCACTTAGCATAATCTCCTCCAGTCCCATCCATGTTGCTGCATATGTTGGGTAATCGTTCTTTCTGATGGCTCAGTAATATTCCATTGTATATATGGACCACATCTTCTTTATCGATTCGTCTGTTGAAGGGCATCTCGGCTCCTTCCAGTTTGTGGACAATGCTGCTGTGAACATTGGGGTGCATATGGCCCTTCTCTTCACTACATCTGTATCTTTGGGGTAAATACCCAGTAGTGCAATTGCTGGGTCATAGGGTAGCTCTATTTTTAACTTTTTGGGGGACCTCCACACTGTTTTCCAAAGTGGCTGTACCATCTTGTATTCCCACCAGCTGTGTAAAAGGGTTCAATTTTCTCCATATTCTCTCCAACATTTGTTGTTTCTTGCCTTGTCAATTTTTGCCATTCTAACTGGCGTAAGGTGGTATCTCAATGTGGTTTTGATTTGAATTTCCCTGATGGCAAATGATGTTGAACATTTTTTCATGTGTCTGTTAGCCATTTGTATGTCTTCATTGGAAAAGTGTCTGTTCATATCTTCTGCCCATTTTTTGATTTGATTATTTGTTTCTCGTGTATTGAGTTTGAGAAGTTCTTTATAGATCTTGGATACCAGCCTTTTATCTGTAGTTTCATTTGAAAATATCTTCTCTCATCACACAGAACTGTATTAACCCCATTTAAACAACACTGAAATTTATATTAACAAGAATCCTGAAGCATCGGGGGATTTCTGGGTTAGTTGACCCTACAGGAAATTTGTTCTGTGGAACTATTATATTCTCTAGCCTCCCATCCAGCCAGCAGGGGAAAAGGAGGAAGTACTGATTTCTATCTCCTACTCTGAAAAACAAAACAAAACAAAACAAAACCTGCAGACGTAAGGTAATAAGTAGCTAAAGCCAGTAGCTTCAAATTCTTTTCTCAATCTCACTGGTGTGGTCCTGGGTATACCACTTTTAAATATACAGAGTCAAATATACTTAAGGTTTCCTAGTGTATATTTTCTTTCTTTTGTTTTCCTTTTTTTTTTTTTTTTTGGTACACAAAAGGATATTCAGTTGCCCCTTTATGGACTCAAAATATCCTGCAATCAGTAAATAAATGTCTTGAATATGTATATTATCCAAAGGGATGAGTAAATAGAGTTGTATATAGAAGTAAACCACCCCCCCCCCACACACACACAGGTGTGGATGAACTTGAAATCTTGATAGGACTTTTCCTCCCTTTTCTAACCAATAGCGATAGCTAGCATTTACTGGGGACTTAATGTATGGCAGGCATTGTGCTAAACACTCTACATACATTCTCTTCAATCCTCACAGTCACCCAGGAAGAGACCTTGAATCATCATCCTCACTTTACAAATGAGAATTGAGACTCAGGGCAGAGCCAAGACCATAACCCAAGTCACAGATCTCCAAAACTCATGAGCAAACCACCATATCCTTCAGGGGTCTTTGGGAAATATAGAAAAGAAGTAAGAAGGGCAAACTCGTCATCCCATGAAACTAGTTTCATTTTGGCACATTTCATTCTGATCTTATTTCTATCCATATAATTTTTGTTCCATATTCTTTTTCGCTTACTGTTGTTAAGTTATTAGAAATTCTCCCAAAATATCAATTTTCATGACCACATATTGTTCCCGTGAGTGCATATACCTTGTTCTACTTAATGCTGCATTTATTTGGACACTTGGGTTATTTTCAAATTTTTGCTATTTTAAATAATACTTTTATAAATATCTTTGTGAATTAAATATTTTCTTAATCTGGGATTATTTCTTTATAATCACTAAAATGGAAATACCAGGGCAAGGAAGAGGTATGTTGAAAGCCACATTGCCAAATTTCTTTTTCAAAAGGGTTGCACTAGGGGCACCTGGGAGGCTCAGTCCGTTAAGTGTCCAACTCTTAGTTATGACTCAAGTCATGATTTCAGAGTCCTAAGATTGACCTCCGAGTTGGGCTCCGCTCTCAGCTCAGAGTCTGCTTGTCCCTTTCCTCTGCTCCTCCCCCTGCTCTCTCTCTCTCTCATATAAATAAAAATTTTTTAAAAAGCTTGCACTAATATATGCTGCTTGTTTCACCTCGCCCATATCAGACCTGAATATTATATTTTAGAAATACAAATTTCCTAATTCAGTATCTGAAAAGGGATATTTTAAAGTTTGCATTCCTTTGATTTTTGGATTGTATGTAAAATTGAAAATGTTTTCTGTGCTTGCTAATCAGTTTTATTTCACTAGTTTCCTAAGGTAGAAGCTTAGGTTTTGATTTTAGATCTTTCTTCTTGTCTAATATATGCTTTTAATGCTGTAAACTTCCCTCTAAGGAGATTGATGTTGCTCCGTCCCACAAATTTTGATAAACTGTACTTTTATTTTTCCTTAATTCAAAATATTTTAAATTTCTCTTGAGATTTCTTCATTGGCTCATGGGTTATTCAGAGGTATGTTATTTAATTTCCAGGTATTTAGGGATTTTCTAAATATCCTTCTGTTACTTATTTCTAGCTTAATTCCATTGTGGTACAAGAATGCACTTTGTATGATTCCTGTTCTTTTAAATTTGTTAAGATATATTTTATGACCCAGATGTGGTCTATCTTGGTGAGTTTGAGTACATGTGTATCCTGCTATGGTTGGATGGAGTAGTCTATAGATGTCAACTCAATTAAACTGATCTGTTCAAGTCATCTATATTCTTACTGTTTTCACCCTTTTCAAATTATACTCATTTTTAGTGACCAGTGAACAAGACAACAGAAGAGAAAAATAAATAAAAAGTTAAATTATACTTAAAGCTTATATTGTAGGAAACAGCTTTCCATATATGCTTTCCATGAAGTTTTTAGTTTTTGTCTATTACCTCTTTCTAACAATGAAAAGGATGTATGAGAGGAAAAGCTGGTTGAGAGAGTGAGCCAGAAACACAGAAGAAAATGTTGAAAGGAAGCACCAGTCACGTCACTAGTCTGAGATTTTTCCATATTCTGAATGTTCTCATGCCTATTGAAAAAAAAAAAAAAGCTTATTGCCAAGGATTTTACCTTTTTTTAAAAAAAAAGGTTTTATTTATTCATTTGAGAGAGAGTGTGTGTGCACATGCATGGGGAAGGGAGGTGGGAAGCAGAGAGGGAAGGAGAGGGGAAGGGAGAGGGACAAGCAGACTCCACACCAAACACAGGGCCCCATGTGGGACTTGATCCCAGGGCCCTGAGATCACAACCTGAGCTGAAACCAAGAATCAGACTCCCAACTAACTGAGCCACCACCAAATCCAGGTGCCCCACCAAGGATTTTATCTTTATCAGTCTTCTTGAGAATTCATAGTTTTTAATGAAAAAAGTAACAATGTAAAACTTAAAAAAGACCATCTGTAATCTTGTGTTTTAAATTGAACCTGTTTTCACTGTAAAATATCACCAACTCATGGCTATAGAGTTGGAAAGGTTCTGTAGTACAGAAAATTCAGCTGATTACATAGTATTATAGCTTTAAGAGCTGCTTCAAAAGCAATTGGACTATTTGGAAAATCTTTTTCATAACAAATGTGTTCTTCCTTTAAAATGTAAACACTGAGCCAATCTTAGAAGCAAACATTGACTGCATACTTATGTCAAGTCAGTTGTTGTAAGTATTTTAGTTACAACAATGCAAAAACGTGAAGCATAGGTTTACTTTTTAACTCCAGCCCTGTTCAAAGATCACTTATTGGCCTCTGAAGGAACAGGTGGCATGTCTGTTATAGTTTAACAAGTGGCCCTTCAGTGAGGTATAGTCATTCAGATACCTCTGGATGCTTTGGATGCTCTCATGTGTGGCAGGGTGCACTTGCTAAAAAGATTCTCCTCTCTAGATCTGGACACCTAAATTCTATATCTTAGGCATGGGGCATGTATTCCAGACTTCCCTTTTGAGTCATAAATGAAAAATGCCATCTTGCAACTAAGATAACAATTGCTTTGCCAAGAGATCACATTCTTAATTTCTTAATATTGACATAAATATTCCAGTTCTTGGTGAATCAGATAGCTTTCTGTTTGCAGTATATATCTGAGCATTTTATCCTTTTGATAACAGAGTTTACATGGATTTTTTTTTCTATCAGAGGTACTGTCAATGATACTAAGCTTCCCAAAGAATTTCAGATTCACCTCAAATAACAGCAACTCAATTCTGTTCTATGACTCAAATTTGTTACATTGGATTGAATTGGAATTATCTTATGTTTATAGCTAATTTTAGGAATGTTTACGTCTTTAGGAAATTGAATTCACATTTTTATGAACATGGTATAATTTTCCATGTATTTAGGTCCTCTTTTAGAATTTCAATAGAGTTTTATAATTTTCTTCATAAAAATCTTGCCGATTTTTTATTCAACTCACTCCTAGACACTATTTTTGGTTGTTTTTATAACTGATATGTTTTTTAAATGATATTTTTTAAGTCTCTGTTGTTGGTATACTGGAATGTAATTTTTTTTGTATATTGATCTTACATCTAGCAACCTTATTAGATTCTTGGGTCTAATAATTTGTAGGTTTTGGAGTCTTCTGTATAAACAACCATATCATATGTGTGTTCATTCAGTTTGTTTCTTCTTTTCCAATCCTTTTAACTTTTTGTTTGTTTGTGGGTTTTTTTGCTAATTATACCGGCTAGAACATTTAGTGCATTTTGAATAGTCACAATATTGGAAGGCTGGTGATCTTCCTTATTATGTGAGGTAAACAGTGTGTTTAAAAGATGTTTTTCTTCTTTTTCACCCTGCACTTGGTGTTTTGTACCTAGAGAATTAAAGTTTTCTAATGTTCATTATTGCCAGACTCATATCTTATCTTTAATCATTTCCCATATCTTTATCTCTTCTACCAGTTGAATTGCTCTTTATACACTTTCTAAGTCCATGTTCTAAATTAAATTTTCTCATTTCCAATGTTGTATTTTTGTGAAACTGAATATTGATTGCGAAATCAATTCCCTACTGAGAAATTGTCTTTCTCTTTTTATTCAAATTACTTCTTAACACTCATCGCTTCCAGGAAAAACTTAATTTATAAAGAAAATTTCTTTCAAAGACAATGAGATGACTATAGGCCTACATAACACTTTTAGTGAAGTGTTCTTTATTTCTTCCTATAATGTTTCCAGTACTTCCAAACATGCAGATTGCTTGGTTGTACAACATCAGAGGCACCACTCATATCCTTGTCTATGTGAATGGCATGCCCTGGAATTATGCGGTGCACAATCTGCAAGACTGATGTGGTAACTTTGCCCAAGTATTTTACTTTTCTGTCTAATTAGGACTGTGAGGTCTGTCCCAAGCAAGTAGTGATAATCTACAGATATCTGACTCAAAAAATAACCCTAAATGTGTTTCAAAAAGATTGTTTGGCTGTAAGCAGAAAAATATTATGTTTGGGAGACATGTTTCCATAATAGAGCTTTAGCATGGCAATCTCCTTCTTCTACCCCAAATCAGTAATGATTCAGTGTTCTTTACTTTAGTATTATATAAGTAAGTAAATCATCACTCTGTTTGTATAAATACAATTAGGTTGAGAAAAAAATGGGAAGAGTGGGGAGGAACTCCTTGGGGGAAAGAATCAACATAAAACTAACACAATTATAAATCTCATTGGTAGTAATAATATTTGTGATGAGATAATGATAATGGTAAGATGGTGATAATAATGAATTCTAGTTGTTTGGCTTAGTTCCAGATTTAAGCTACACTGGGGCTTAGATTCTGACATTAAAAACATTGTAAAAAGAGAAAGGATTACATAGCATAGCTTCTAGTTTCTCACTGAGAACTGTATGCCAAACATACAGTGACACCAGATTTTCAATTGTAACCTTTTGAACTCTTACCTCATGCCCAAGCAAGGTCAAAATTAATTTTATCTGATTGAAACTATAGTTCTCTTTAAAAAGGCAGGTCTTTAGTTATAGACTAAAAAGGGCAAAGACTATAGCCAATTCATCTTTGTAACTGCCCATCTAGAGTTGTTTTTTTTTTTTTTTCCACTCACTCATTCATTCAGTATTGGATAGCACAGGCCTAGACCTCTCAGAAGGGTAATGTCACAAAGGAAATAACACGTGCTAGGTACTTTGGTAAGCACATGCACTAACTTTCACTATCAAAAAAAAGCACCTGTCAGATGGAGCCAAAGTGTGAATCAATCATGACCTTGCTAGAAAAGGATAAATTTGGATGCTCTGACCAATTTGCAAATAATGATGCTAACATAGGAGCTAAACAGAAGGCAAAAATCTAGATTACAGGTCATAAGGAAAAAGTTATGAATAGTCAAGAGTTGGAAAAGGAACTTACGTTTAAAAATAAAAAAGTCTGCCCTGGCCATGTACAAGGCATATTAGGCTTGTTGCTCCTAGGAGGTGACCAGGGAGCAGCAGCTGTGATTAATTCATCTGTGCCAGTGCGGGTGACAAATGAGTTTTCAATAAATATCTGTTGAAAATGGAGGGAAAATGATCAATTAGATAGCTATGTGACCTAGTTAGAAATATTCCAATTTGCCAATGTCATGTGGTTAAAGCAAATCTGTTTCTGAGTTGTTTCTGTGGGTGTGGTTCTCAGCCCAGGATTGGTGACACATCAGGAAAGATGGCAAACAGACTGAGAACAAGTGCCGCAAAAAGTGATCTCACTGTAACAGCATGGGTGGGCCTGGTAGGTCAGTTCTCATAAAAGCACATTCGCTCTAGAAAGTTCTCAGATGACTAAGAAGAAGCTGACAGCAATTGAACAGATTTCATCATTAAACAAGTAGAAAACATCAAATAGGTAATGGGAAATGTTGAATGATGGTAGGAGGAAACATTTTTAGGTACTTTCATAACCTCCTGCCTCTTTCATTCCCTTTCACAACTCAGTTTTCTCCTCCCATCCCCCACATCCCTCCCAACCCTCTCCTACAAGGCTGAGATGCTTTAATCAATTCAAGAGCACTGTCTTTGGAGGTTAAGTAACTTGCCCAAAATCACCTGAGAAGAGACAGAGCCAGGGTTTTGAAAAGTTGGCCAGGGCTCCTGGCCATTACCATCCTACAACACTAGATCATGCAGTAGTTACATAGCAGGCAGAAAACAAAATACCTTAAAGGCTGGGTTGTTGTTTTTTTTTTTTTCTATTCTGTCATTAAGCAGCAATTATCCTTCCACCCAAAGATTCCAATCTTCCTCACCAGAAAAAGCCATCTAAAAGTTTCTAAATCACCCACCAGTATAAAACAAGAAAACACCAAAGATCCAGAAATCTCCAGTAATAAAGAATAGAGGTGGGAGAGGACAGGGTGAGCATGGGAATAATAATAATATGTATCTTATAGGTTTTGATAGGATTAAATAAGTTAATAAAAGAACTTAGAAAAATGCTTGACACATAGTAAGCATTTAATAAAAGTTAACTATTATTGGGGTCCCTGGGTGGCTCAGTTGGTTAAGCGTCCAACTCTTGATTTTGGCTCAGGTCATGATCTCAGGGTCCTGCGATGGAGCCCCACCTTCGCTCAGAGGAGAGTCCACTTCAGGATTCTCTTTCCCTTTGCCCCTCCTACTGCTCTCTCTCTAACACTCTCAAATAAACAAATAAATCTTTTTTAAAAAGTTAGCTATTATTTATCTGTTTCCTATCAGGTACCACAGATTTTTTTTTCCTAATTAGTGTAAAGAAAATTTCAATATCCCTCTGTGTCTTCAGTTTCCGTCACCTAAGAATGTGGTTTCTAGCACCTACCCATGTGTTTAAAAACTCTTTGTAACGTATTTGGATATTCCGTGTTGCAATGGAATACAACATACCCTAACTTACTGTTTGAACCAGATACTCACTGCTGTAACACAGGTGAATTAACAGATTATTGATCATGCTGGAAAAGCAGAACAGTAAAATGGCGAAGAGCCCCGACCCCGGCATTCTCATTGTAGTTTAGAACCCCAGATCTTCCTCTCACTAGCAGATGTACTTTGAGTGAATTATCCCTCCTCTGTATGCCTCAGTTTCCTCATCTGTAAATTGGGATAGTAATAGTATCTACTTCATAGCTTTGTTATGGGATTAAATGAATCATTACATGTAAAGTTCTAGGAATAGTGCCTTGCACATACTATGCACTCTTGTGAGTTATTATTTCTTTTATACCTTTCCCATTTACTTGAAAAATTATATTTTCCCAATGGATTTTTAAAAAAATTTGTCAGTAAAATGTTCATAGAGAAACATTCAATTTTCCCCACTCTAAATGCCTAAACATATTTAATATGTGGTTGAAATTCAAGCCTTTCTACCTCTCTGCCTAATTTTAGTATATTGAAATCATTGCTTTAATCTTATTTTAATCCTCAAGTAGTTAGCTGGAAGTTGTTGTCTTTTATTATCTCAGCCTGTGACTTTCCCCAAAATCCAATCATACGTTTAAACTACAATATTTATATAATTTCCTAACGATTCCCTAACAAAGCAAACTGTTAGAATATAGTAAATACAACAAATACTTAGAATATTTTATATTTTTATACAGACACTGCTGAACATCGTAAGTCTGAGGGCTCAAAGATAAAACAAAATACATGTACATATTTTTAATCTTTATGCTTAACTACTGTTCATGAAGTATTGAAATGAACAACAGGCTCACATCAAGCAGGGAAATATGCTAGTGACTCATCACATTTTAATGCTGCTTAATTTTCAGGCTTCCTGTGTGAATTAGCTAAGAGTTACAGCAATTTAAAGAATAATGACTAAAACCTTTTCTATTTCCTGCTTAATTTCCTTCTCAAGGAAAAGTGTTCATTTTTAAATATTATTCGGACATTCTCTATTTAAAGAAAACCAGGGAATTAAAATTCTCTTAATAAGCATATCTTTTAGAACTAAGGATTCAGGTGAAGGAACAAGTGAATAGAATAAAAGTATTTTTATGAGTTCAGAAAGAATGGGTCTGTGTAGATCTAGATAAAAAATTCAATCAAATATCGTCTGTGTCTCATTTAAATTATTTTATCGTTGCCAGTCTGTGAATCTTCCGGTCTTGTCCCAATGTCGCATCATTCACATACCTGCACACCAGATATTAAGTGGCATTAGGGCAGCCCAACAGAGATAACCTCCTCTAGGAAAAAAGAATGAATAAAGAAGTTTTGCCATTTGGATCACGCCTTGGAAAATGTCAGAGGTATAGTAGAAAAAATAACTGAAATTAAAAAGACATTAAAAAATTAACTTATAAGAAAATCAAAGTGATCAGCTTTCTTATATGTAGTTATGAAAAAACAATACACTCACATTACTAAGGGTGTAGATAGGATTTTAACTAGAGCAAAGTCCTCTCGGTGGACTGGATATTTTTAAATATTATATACAGAATTTTTAAACTCTATTTGAAATCAGTGGCTACCCCAAAATTTTGTGTCTTCCTCTGCTTCCATTTCATGATTTATAAGGAATTAGCTTAGCACTCTTTTTAGAGCATAGGTTGAAAAGGCATTTTAATTTCCACCTCAGAGTAATTTTAAAACCACATCAATTATTTTTCATGTGCAGCTGTTTTTTATCCACAAATTATTGCTCTAGGCATTTTTACTTTACCACACATTTCAGAAGAGAAGGAATGAAGGGGAACCAGCTAATCTACAAATGTTTTACCAACAGTAGATCAGATCCAAAAAAAAGTGTGGGGGGGCATTATGAACCAAAACTTTAGAAATAAGAACTGCTCATTAATAGTCTAAGCATTGTATATATGATCCACTTAACTTTCATTCAGTGACCACCAAAATGTCGATTCCAAATTTACTGTTCCCCCACCACTTATTCATCAAAAAATATTTACTTTTGTGCTGGGAAACGTAAGTGAGGCATAAGGCTATTCTCAAGAGACCTTACAATCTGATTGGGAAGACAATAATTGCACATTAAACAATGAGAGAATAATATAAAGCAATAAAACACACTAAGAGACTGGGATGCCCAGAAGAAGAGCAGTGGGATGGAGAGGGTGATAGGATTTGGATAAACTAAAGCAGAGCAGGGAGGTCATTCTCCAAAGGCTCGAGTGAAGGTTTAAAGTGAATAGAGAATGTTTGGGATACACTGGATAGACATGTCTTAGAGAAGCGTGGTACACAGAGGTGAGTAGAATAACAGAATTTAGCACTGGAAGGGAGTTTAGAGGTCATCTTTCCGAACATGCAAAAATCTCTTTTATAAATCTCTGGATGAAAGCCATTTAACATCTACTATTATGCATTTCTTCTTTGTATGTTTGTTTAGCAGAACACCTAGGTTCCAGTTACTCTTCTAAAGATTTCACAAACATGAATTCAGGTGGTCTCATAACAACCCTATGAGAGAGCTATGATTGCCATCCCCACTTTACAGATGAGGAAAAGAGGCAAGGAGAGGATAGGCCATTTGCCTCGGGTCATAAAACTGGTGAGAGGCTGGTCCAAGATCCTCTCACAGATGGTCTGGCTGCAGAGTTCATGCTCTGACCAGGTATTCACCCTTTCCCAGGGTAGATGGCCCTTCCACTGTTGGCCAGCTCAAATGATGAGACATGAGGATGGAAAGCTGCTAAAAATTTCCAGCATTATCTGTGATGTAGATTTGCCTCATAAAAATCCAGATATCAAGCAAAGAACACTTTGGAACTCTAAGGATTTGAGTATAAGTGGGCTAAAACAGTCACAAAGTATAGTTACCTTGTACTTGTTTAATACTAAAACCAGCAAAGTCTATGATTTTTTAAAAATTCTCTTAGAATATATAAAGTGAATCTAATTTGACAAATTTCATGATTTTGTATGTAAAAATACGTGTAGCTGATGTATTCACTTGTGAAAGTCTTTAAACAACTTAGTGGCTCAGGATAGTATAAAATATATAAAGACTATGGTATCACTTCAGAGGTAGAATTTTCTCTGTGAATTCGAAGAATGTTTATAATTAAGAACCTCGATGCTACTTGGGGACTTAGGTTCCTATTCTAAAGCCAGATTCACATAATCCTAAATATTGGATTCACTCACTCATTCATTCAATCAATTCTGACTGAGTTACCTCTCCATGCCAGGTATTGGTTCAGGCACTGAGGATTCTATAGGAAATAAAACAGGTTCCTGGTCTTATGACACTTAACACTCTTTTGGTGTGAGGGGTACAGATGTGATTTAATCAGGAGTGTAACATATTTTCTGTTTTGCCAAAATTATTGGTATTGGATTCCCATCTACCCCCAATTACTCCTATTGTGTTATCTAAGAAGGAGAAAAGACTGTAAGACCTTGAGATACATAACTCAATAAAAGGAAGACATAACTTGAGCCGGAAAGCAAGTCTGTTTTTTCCAAGGAGCAGCATTAAGGAAGTGGAGCCTAAGGTCTAAGGCTCTCTCCAGCAGTCCTCACTGAACTTCTCTCCAAGCTGAGAAATTCTGTACTTTAAAAAAAGCTAATAACTTTTAAATTGTCAAGAATGATGATAAACACTTAAATTCAGCAAATGGTATTAGCACAAAATATTTTATTGTAGAACCAGAAATTGACTGAGTGATCACATGTTATTATTGGATTGGAACTTGGATCTTGGCTGTAGACCTGGAAATATGAGTCTATTGATTAAACCTCCTGTGATTCATGGACGATAATTTCCTCCACGGAAAAGGTTGATCGTTCAGTTGAGCACTTATGACAATAGTTTTCATAAAGAGAAGTCAGATGTTTCTAAGTTCTAAGGCCAGCGAGAGAGAGTTAAATCAATAACTGAAAATCTACAGATTTTATTGGATAAATGGTTAAATATTTAGTTGTGAAAATATAAGTTTTTCTCCATGGAGTTAAAATGTTTATACTGACCACTTTCTTTAAGAAAACATCCTAGGGGCGTTATCAATTATAAACAAAGAAGGATCAGCACTCAGGCTCTTTGTTTTAAGGAAGCAGAACTCTGAATTTTTGTTTAACTGCCTAAATTAAACTGCTGCTCAGAGCCCTTTCTACCTCGGATAAAAGCCACATGTTCTTCTCTATCTGTTAGAAAGGGTCGTGGAAGTTTTTGGTGGTCACGTGGCTAGAACCCAAGGTAGATTCTGTTTTTATAGAGCAGCTTCCCTTTTCCACATGTAATTTCACAATGGGTGCTGTAACCGGTTGTTAGGTCACTGCACCAAATCAGGTGTCCAAAGTACTCGTCTGACTCTACCAAGGCCTAAAACATAAAGTAGAATTTCACAGTAGGAGAAAAAGAAACTCTTGGTACCATTTAATACTCTTTTTATGGCATTAACATAATCTCTATAGAGTAAAACCACAATTTTTAAAAAGTGGTCCATTTCACCTATTGTAACTGTGACCTAAGTAGTTCAGATAAAAGGCTTGTCGTGATAAAGAAGAATCCTGTTTGTTATTGAACACCTGATAATGGTAGATTGATAATGTGACTTAACAGAAGAGGCCTTTGGAATAAGGAAAAGGTCTGGAACTAAGAAGATAAAAAGGTTTCAAGCTTACTTGATTTTGAGTGTCTTTACACTGTGTAGTGAAATGTCATTAACTCGTATTCATAAAATCAATTACTAGCACCTAGTTTTGGCTAAAGATTACTTTAGAAATATTTATGATGCAAGAAAATCAATAATAAAATTTTTAAAAATAATTCTTTCCAGTTAGGATGTATACAATGAAAACAGTTGGACAAACAGGCACAAGGAAATATTTTTTAATTCGTGGAGCAATTCTGGGAACTTAGTTTGGTCCCCAGGGATTATCGAGCTTCCAAATAAATACTATAGCAAATAAATGTTATATTTTGTTCTTTTCTTAAATATTCTTATAGAAAAGAATATATATAAGTAGTTTGGAGTCTATAAGACAGATATTTCCAAAGTAGATATTGCCCATGTTTGGTTAATACCTGAATTTACAGGGTTAGTGTCCATACATTTATTCACACAATTAAATTGTGTAGCCACATCATGTGTACAGGCCTCAACCACACATTCTCAGTTGTGATTTCCAGTCTCAGTTATTGCCAGAGTGAACACAGAGTTTAAGAAACTTGAGGGAAGGGGCGCCTGGGTGGCACAGCGGTTAAGCGTCTGCCTTCGGCTCAGGGCATGATCCCGGTGATCTTGGATCTACCCCCACATCAGGCTCTTCTGCTGTGAGCCTGCTTCTTCCTCTCCCACTCCCCCTGCTTGTGTTACCTCTCTCGCTGGCTGTCTCTATCTCTGTCGAATAAATAAATAAAAAATCTTAAAAAAAAAAAAAAAAAAGAAACTTGAGGGAAGTACCTGGGCAAGTGCTTTTTTGCCTGTCTCTGGGGTTCCAATCTGGGGTCCATGCATGAGCCTTAAGCACCTCTGCAAATCCGCAGAAATGGCGTGAAACAATTTTTATGTGTGTATATAGAAATGTTCAGAAAGCCCATGTTTTTCATGATTATCAAAGGTCTTTATCCCCCTAAAAGGGTAAAAATTAGTGATTTAAGGAGTCCTTGTTTGTGGATAATGCAGCGCTCCAATGAACTGCAATATAACTTTGAATTAAAAGATCTGAAATGATGTCCAACCCTCCCCCCATTGACCACAAATTGTCTTTGAGATTAGAGCCCCCACATTTCCCTGGCAAGTCTCTCATACCTACCTGCCATTTGAAAGAAAAACTGTTCCAAATGTAACTTTTGTAATTTTGTAAATTTGGTGATAGGAAAAATTTCTTCTGTTAAAGTTTCTTGTACCTTTCGTCTGTTGAGCTAACAAACAGTATTTCTATAATCCTATTATGTGCAGTAGATGTTGAGAATAAAACTATGAACTAAAACAGACGTATCTCTTGCCTTCCCAAATGGTTATATAGCGAAAGCACTCTTAGTTTTCCTCATTCTCTATATCAACTGGAGGAAAACAATTACAAACTGTATTCAAGTTCATCTTATTTCACTAGAAAGCACTCATATTAAACTAAATGCATGAAGTAAAGTGACATCTAGTGTTGGTTAAGTAGCAGTGAACTATGTGTCAGGACACTGGGTAGTTTTAACTTATTCTTTGGAAATCATGTTAAACTTGGCTTGATTAATTTTTTTTAGAAGATTTTATTTATTTATTTGACAGAGAGAGAGACAGCCAGTGAGAGAGGGAACACAGCAGGGGGAGTGGGAGAGGGAGAAGCAGACTTCCCGCTGAGCAGGGAGCCCGATGCGGGGCTCCATCCCAGGACCCTGGGATCACGCCCTGAGCCAAAGGCAGACGCTTAACAATGACTGAGACACAAAGGCGCCCCAGGCTTGATCAATTCTTAAAAAGAGTTTTGTTTCTTTTTTTATATTCAGAGTAATATGGAAATAATCTGAATTTAAATGTTAATAATATTGTCTTTTCTTTCTTAAAAAAATAGAATACTCAAAGTGTAGAGAAAAGTATAGAGAACCAAATAATGCTCATGTTCCTATCACCCAATTTTGGCCAATCTCAACATTTTGCTATAGTTGCTTTAGATGGTTTAAAAGTAAGACATAGAAGACATATTTGATGCCCTATGAACTCCTTCCTGATTTTATTTCTGTCCTTTTCTCCTCAGAGGTAACCACTCTCTGGTTTATTATCTCTGACTGTTTTCCTACTTTCATTATGTATTTGTATACCTATGAAGTTTATAATACTGTATTTTTTTTTACATTTGATGTAAACAATAACATACTGTATAAATCCTGTTGCAACTTGTTTTTTCTAGTTCTGTAGAATGCTTTTCAGATTTGTTCCTATTGGTAATTAGCTCTACTCATTTATTTTAATAAATTGGCTGGATTATACCACAGTTTATTTTATCATTGATGGACATTTGAGTTGTTTCCAGTCTCTTGCACTTATAAACCATGTTGCAATGAATAGCCTTGTATGCAATCACTGGTGTGCACGTTTGAGAGCTTCTTTAGTCTGTATGCCTAAAATATGGTGCTTGGGTATATACTTTTAAAACATCTGTAGATAGTGAGAGTTTGCTCTCCTGAAGAGTTATATCAGTTTACACCCTCACCAGCAACGTAAGAGAATTTCTCTTGCTTCTCACCAACACTTAGTATTCTCAGGCTTTTTAATTTCTGACAATCTGCTTGGTGCAAAATGTTATTTCATTGTTATTCTATTTGTGTTTTTCTGATTCACAGTAAAACTGAACTCCGTAAAAAATATGTTTTTTTCCCACATAGGTTTCTTCTATAAATTGTTTATTCCTCTCATGTGTCTGTTGTATTGCTGATATTTTCCTTACTGAATTGTTAGGGTCGTTAACATACTCTTGATATAAGTACTTTGTAGGTTTGATGTGTTGAAAATGTTGTTCCCCAGTTTATGGCTTGTCTTTCACTCTGTTCATGGGATCTTTTCACTTTAACGTAAACAACTTTATCAATCTTTCCCTTTTAATATCTTATTTAAAGAGCCCTTCATTAAGCTTTTCTCCTTTATTTCCTTCTAAAATGTTTAAAGTTGTGATTTCCATATTTAGACTTCTGTGTTGTTAATTTTTGTGTATTGTATGAGGTAAGGAATTGTTCCATCCCGTGTGGATAATAATTTTGCCAGCATTACTCCTAAAGAGACTATTCTTTCCTTATCGTTCACTTTTTTTTTTTTTTGAGAAAGAGAGGGGGGAGGGGCAGAGAGAAAGGGAGAGAGAATCCCAAGCAGTCTCCACGTCCAGCATGGAGCCTGACGTGGGGCTTGATCTCAGACCTTATGATCATGACCTGAGATGAAATCAAGAGTCGGACACTTAACCAACTGAGCCACCCAGGTGCCCCCATATTGTTCACTTTTGTCTCACCACCACAGTCACTCAACAAATTAGTTGTGTACTATTTCTCTTGTATAGTGCTACTTGTACAGCATCGTGAGTTTCCCTCAATTGGGTCAAGTCTTTCTATTGACCTCCACCTGTGACTTTATCCCTACTCACACTCCAAGCCTGGTTTGCCTGAGAAATATGGTCAATCTCAGGAGCATTCTTCCTAATGTTCCCAGACTCTGTGTCTGTGTTCTGACCACTAGTTTTTTTCCTAGTTGTTTGCACTTCTATTCTGGGTTATTCTATTCTATTTTGAGTTAGGATGATCAACCACCCCACTTTTCCCAGAACTGAGGAGTTTCCCTAATGCAGGACTGTAAGTGGTAAAACAGGGATGGTTGCTGGCAAAGTGGGATGGGATTGGTCACTTTAATTCTTACGTCCAGTTTCGGCCTCCTTCTATGTTGACCCCTTGGCTCTTTAGTCAAGGTGTTATCTCTGTGCTCACCAAGCATCTTCACATTGAACTTATATTTGTTGCGGTCCTACTATATATCTGACGCTATGTGTGATGTGTTTCACATCATATAATATCTCACCGAACAGTTACAACAGCTCTATATGTCTTCCTTTTACACCTGAGGAGAATTGCATTTAATTGGCATGGATCACAAAATTAGTGACATAAAAGAATGAACCCAAGCCTTTTGACCAAAAACATTCTATTTCTATAAAACTTGCTGTCTTCCTAAGCTGAGGAAAACACAGCTGTAATTGCGTGAATGGATCTACACCGATACTAACCGAACTTCTGGGTGGAACCCTGTCATGCCTAGTCTCACTGCCTCTATATTTGTGGTCTAATAGGATTCCTGCCACATTTGACAGTACATGAAATCAACTTCGTATGTTATAAAGCACAAGTCGTAATTTCATTTGTTATGCAACAGTACAAACATCTCAAATGCTGCATTAAGATAAAAAACTAAGAAGAAAGATAACATGAATAGTATCCCATAGCAGCTCACATTGCCACATCAGAGTGTATCCCTCCAGTCAAAATGTCACTGCATGGAGATGGGATCTTTTTATTCTAATGTATCTACTTTACCAATCTTTTCCTTTTTATAGCTTATTGAAGAAATTGTACAGTACGTTTTTCTCCTTTAATTACTCCAAACCCCAGATGTTTTTGTAGATTAATACAAAATCATATACAAAATACAAAATACTGTTATTTGTATAATATTAGTTCCCCAAATATAAGCAGGAGTTAGGGAGGGGAGAAAATGGTCCAGTTAGTTTGGGAAACAAATTTATTATAGAACTTCTCAATTTTTTTTTTGTTAATTTGCAATGTGATTTCCTTATACAAAGGTAGTGTAGCATTTTCCAAATGATTTGACCATGAAACCTTTTTGTTTTGTTCCATGAGTTCTCACTAGCTTTGAAATACACATAGGGAGATGGTGTTTTCATCTGTAACAGCACAATACCCTGCAGAGGGCAGCATATTCCCTTGGCATATGGCCATCACCTGTTCGTTGAACAGACTGACAAAGGTTTTGGAACATGGTCTATTGTATTTCTGGTAATGGATGTAAAATTTCTAGCTCCTGTAGTAGAAATAGGCATTGAAATTTAACTAAAGGCTGATAATAAAATAAATGAATGGCACTGAGATATAATACTAAAAAATAAACCGATTGGGTCTCTGATTGGTCACAATTACATCACTGGACTGTAAAGTTCAGATCACAAGTCCAATCTTTCCCTTCTTATCTTTCTTCTTATCTTCAGACAACAAATGTTAATTGAATGTTTCATAAGCAATAAAATGAAGTATTAAAATCAGTTCCTTTCCCAAGTAACTTACTGAGAGATCAGGGAGATATTAAGATAGCACATTAACCCATTCACTTTCTCACCCAGCTTCAAATTAGAATCACCTGGGGGACTTTTAATCAATGATAATGCCCAGGTCTCACCTCAGAACAATTAAATTGGCATCTCTGTGTTTGGTTTTAGGCATGGCATAAAAAAAAAAGTTCTCTGATGATTTAATGAGTAGTCAGGATTGAGAACCACTGTATTAAGATGATAAAACAGTGTTTTAAGTAAGAGGTTTCTGACATTTTCAAAGAGGAGGAGAAATTTAGGCTCCCCCCCAGGGCAGAATGTTTTAAATGTGGAAGAGTACAAAAAGAAAATGGTCTTTCTTACATCCTCTGCCCAGTTAACCTTTGTCAACATCTTTATTCTTTCTTAGCCATCTGGATTGCATACAACAAAACCAAACAAAAATCCCACATTTTATAGTTCCTAAACTTAACTTTAGAAAACATTTCCTAGGGGTGCCTGGGTGGCACAGCGGTTAAAGCGTCTGCCTTCGGCTCAGGGCATGATCGAGCCCCACATCAGGCTCCTCCGCTATGAGCCTGCTTCTTCCTCTCCCACTCCCCCTGCTTGTGTTCCCTCTCTCGCTGGCTGTCTCTATCTCTGTCGAATAAATAAATAAAATCTTAAAAAAAAATAAGAAAACATTTCCTAGTCTTAGAGCAAGACATCATCTTTTTTTTTTTTTTTTGCCTTCAAAAATTCATTATATTCACCTTAGTTAACAAATAGCCTAGTGCAGACCAAATAGATCCATTGGACCCATGGACCTCATCGGCCAATAATAAATTCTGTTCACTTGCTCCTTGAATTGAGCTAAGAAGCTTATTTTTGCAAAGACTAACTGGGGAGGCAGAGGAGGAGAATGTGAGAATCAAGAAAATATTAATGAATATATACCTTCCAACTGCAAAAAGATATGGAAGAAACACCTGCTTAGGTGGTTAGAATGAGTATAGGCTCTGGTTATGGATTAGAGGTTTTCTTTATGCAACATTAACTGGCTTATAGTGGGAAGTGAATTCAGCAAGATGAAGATACTAATGGCATCTCATGGAGTTATCATGAGGATTAAATGTAATAATTCATTTAAGAGATAGCACAATGTTTGGCACATTGATAAATGTCTTCTACTATTAGATGACACCCTTTCCCACACAGGTTTTTTTTCTTTTTGATGGTCTTCCTTTGGGGTACCTGGCTGGCTCAGTTGGTAGAGCATGCAAGTCTATTGCATGTGGTCTAGTAAAAGATTCAAAGTAGGTAATCCAGAAATATTTGTTGAATCAAATTGGACTGCATATCTCTTCTTTCAAATTTGCTGAGTTGGAAAAGTGCAAAGAGCCTTCTCCCAGTTTTTTTTTATCAAAAAAAATTTTTTTAAAGATTTTTTCTTTTAGCAATCTCTACACCCAACGTGGGGCTCACACTTACAACCCTGAGATCAAGCGTTGCATGCTCTACTGATTGACCCAGCCAGGCACCTTACCCAGACAGTTTTTTAAAAAATAGTCTTCCTTTGGGGCACCTGGCTGGCTCAGTTAGAACATGTGATTCTTGTTCTAGGGGTTGCGAGTTTGAGCCCCACATTGGGCATAGACATTACTTAAAAAAGTAGTTTTCCTCCAATAAAAATAAAAATATTTCTCAAAAAATAGTTTTCCTTTAAAAAATCTTATTATAGAATCACAGGATATTTAAAAATATCAAAAATATATCTTCCACCTTCCGTTTACACAAATATTTCACTCATTGCCATATGTATTATCCTCACACATTAAGTTGTTCTTTATCACTATAGTAATTACTTTTATCATCAACTATAATGCTGAATTGCCAAAAAATTCAGTTTATGACATAAAGTGAGTTAGGCCTCCAAAATAAATTCTTAGTGATCTTTTACCCAACTCTAACAATTGTCACCTTTATGTAAGATGAAAACAAGAGAGGAAGTGAAATGGTGTAGTGGCTCAGTTTCTTCCTTCCTCCCTCTCCTCTTTCTTTCTTTCTTTCTTTCTTTCTTTCTTTCTTTCTTTCTTTCTTTCTTTCTTTCTTTCTTTCCAGATTTTATTTATTTGAGAGAGAGAGAGGGAGAAGCAGACTCGCAGCTGAGCAGAGAGCCCAACATGGAGCTCAATCCCAGGACCCTGAGATCATGATCTGAGCCGAAGGCAGATACTTAAGCAACTGAGCCACCCAGGCATCCCTACATTTCTTTATATCAGAACTAGAGAAAGCCCGGTGCTTTTGTGGCTCTTACCTCACAGCAAAAAGTGGCTGGTCCAGTACGGATTTCCCGGTTCTAGTCTAAGGTCATGATCTGTCTATGTAATGTTCCTAGCCTCAGTTTCCTTGTTTGGAAATAAAGGAACTGAAAGAGATTTTTTTCTTTAAGTATTTTTTTGTGACTATGTAAGAATATATGCACTGATTTCTGAACTTTTGGGGAAAAAAACCCAGAAAAATATAAAAATAACCCATAATCTTATCACACTGAGAGAGCCACTATTAACATTTTGATATATTTCTTTCGATAAAGAGGAAAAGAGAAAAGACAGGAGAGCACACATATATACAAGTTAGGAATAGGACATAACCAGATGTATAGATAAAATCAATCAATAGGAGAATACTTACTAGTGCTTTATGAAAATAAAACAAGATATGAATGGTTCTTAAGAAAATATAACTTACATTAATTGACTAAAGAATAGGTAGCAGAAAACCTGAATAGATCTATAACTATGAAGAAAACTGGAAACATTTGCAGAAACTTACTTCCACAAGATAAGTATCATTACAATCCCCATTTTACAGAATGGGAAACTTGAAAGGCTACACATCAAGAAATTAGCAGAATTGGGACTTGTCAATAGTTTCCATTATTGCAACCACTGTACTCTGAGAAGGTCTGGACCCCAACAAGGAAAAATTCATACTATGGTAGTGAAGTCATTTAATAATCTGGAACCCAGACCCTGTTCTGTGCTAGTCACTGATCTGGGTGCAGGCGATGCAAAGATGAATAAGCTTGCTATGGTCCCTGTGTTCGAAGTTTCTAGTTGAATCCAGACAGACAAATAATTACACAGAATACACTGCAACATGCTAATTATTATAATAGAGATAGAAAAAAAGTGTTGTCAGAGCTCAGGAGTGAGGCCATGGGAGACAGGGAAGAGCTCATACGGAAAGTTCCACTTGGGCTGGCTCTGGAAAGGTGGGGAGAGGAAGGAGAGAGAGAAGGCATTCCATACAGAGGGAATAGTATGTGCAGAGGTAAAATGCTGTTGATAGTCTATACGTTGACTTCTTCATAAAATAATTTAAAAAAAAAAACAATGCAAAGAGACAGTATGTGTTTTTGACAGAAGGCAATAGTGCTCTGCAGCATCTTTTCCTTATTCCATCTTGACAAAAACCTGCTGTTACCTCATGTTAAAATGGTCGTGATACTTGGCAAAACTCTACTGTATTCTTCCTTAATGAGTTGTCAGAGATTCTGCCATGCCATTTGTCCTCTAAGCAAGTCATTATGAAGGCTGTCAGTAAAGAGTGAAGATGAGGATAAACAATACATTCAGCTGTCAGCAGGGGGCTGAGAATCTGTTCATTCAGAATCAGCAGGGGGCCATGGGAAAATGTCTATTCTTTAAGCAAGCCTATGAAGGACTACCATTCAAAAGAGAGGGTAGGCTTGTAAGAAGTTAAGAAAGTCTTCCTCTAATTTAATCTTCTAGGAGCTTTCTGTGGACCTTCTGCTTACAGACAGAGAATGAATAAAGCATAGCAGACATTTCGATGTAAGAGTGATCTTAATTTTGACGAGTCACCAAAACCTAATTCAGAGACCGACAGATAGAATCTGATACTATAACAGAAGGTCACGTGTATGGGTAATTAAGTTGACAGTCACAAATGTCAAAATAATTCACGCTCAGTCTGCAGTACAGGAATTTCACTGTCTTAGTGAGGCTATTATTAAGTATGTGGGTAATTAAGAATTAAAATTGCTTGTTTGTCTTCCCCAAAGTTCTTACAGTTTGGATTAGAAGAGCAAAAGAACAAAGTTTAGAGAAAGACAGAACTGGGTTGTGAGGCTTATTCCTTGAGGGACTTTGAACAGGTTACTCAGCAACTCTAGCTAATAATGTCTACTTCACAGACTTGCCGTAATGATTAAATGAGATAATATATGTAAAGTGTTGGCACATGAATATTTAAAAATTGGCAATCATAACGATGCTGCTGCTGGCTTAAATAATATTATTATATAGATTCAAGGACAATCTAGACTTTTCTCTGAACATAATGTGTTCTTATAGGAAGAAGAAAACGTTTATTAAACCTAAGTATCTGTGGATAAATTAATTATATTATGAATAAAAGTATATTCTGCTGATAAATTTTATGTCTTGTATTGTCACTATCACAGTCTAACTTGTTATCTATAATCAGGCAGAAACAGAACCAGTTTTAGTTCCCCTTCTTAATTTATCACTGGTCTAATTGTTCTACTATGAGAATCTGGGTATAAGTATTCATAGCATCATTGAAAGATCTCATCTTTCAGTGTATGGTTTTAAAATAATTATATTTTATTGCTGAATGCCCTCAACATTGATGGTAAACTGAAAAGTCTGAAAAGTTAAAGTGGTACTCAAAATACCTCATTTTAGGTGTTGGAAAGATAGCGATGGATGCAGAATATTTGCTTTGGGAACTTTTACACATTTCCTGGCATACAATTAATATCTTTCTCAAATAATTGTCTATATTGTCTTGTTCACTGTAACTACATTATATATTGGCCAACAAGATCAAATAAAATTTTTTTTGACACATACACTCTTTTGGTCTAAGAATAACACAGAATAGGTTTTTCCTGCAAGCCAGTTGATGTCACGCTATAAAATTTGGAGTAATTATGGTAAAAAAACTAAAATAGAGTTTTTAACCCTATACATCAACAGTTTTCCACCCGTACACATTCAGTCATGCATGTAAAGCTGTCGTTTCCAATCTAGACTTTTTCTGGTTAGTCTTAGCTATTCTGAAGCAATGCCAATCAGAGTGATTATGTTATCACTGTTGTGGCAATTAAATGCTCTATTTGTTTACTACTGAAAGCACAGCTGATCTGACACACAGTCAAGTTACAAATAGTTCTGTGTCTGATATTAATGAATGCCCATAATGCATTTTTCCAAAGTGGAGGCCAGGGATGCTGCTAAACATCCTACAACATACAGGTCAGGACACCCCCGACCCCCCAAAACCACCCCAATGAAAAATTATCTGATCCAAAATATCAATAGTTTAAAAGTTGTAGGGAGAATCAACATTGCCAGTTTGTAGGTGGTGCCAGGATGATGGTGATGGTTGTGCAAAAATGTGACTGTACTTCATGCCGATTAACTGTACACTTCAAAATAGTTAACATGGTAAATTTTATGTTATGTATATTTTGCCACAGTAAAAAAGAAAATCAGTAGTGCTGAAACTGAGAGCAAACAGGAGGAGGGATTTCTAGATGGAGAGAATATCATGTGTAAGTACCTGGAGTTGTAAAGGAGCACGACCCATGATTCAAAGGCAGGCATTGTGGTTTGTGGGACAGAATGGAGAGAGATAAAGTTGGAGAGAAACTTCGCAAGGAGTTTGTTTCAGGCTGCTAGTGTTTGGGAACCGTCCAAGGTTAGCGAGCAACAGAATCCAGATTTTCGTTTTGTTTTGGACGAGGGGAGTTCAGGGACACCGCTGGTAAGAGGTGGGTAACAGCTGAAGAAGTAGGATACCAAGGTTTATTTTTTTAAAACTTCAATTCAGTGTAAACATTTGACAGATGAGGAAAGGGGGGGGGGTTGTATAAAACAGGCAACTGTGGGAGAAATTCCAAGAGCTTTTGTTTTTTTTTTCTACTGTGTTGTGCGAACAGTGAAGTCCCCATTTGTACAGATTAACTTGTAAATGCCTATGTGTCAATTAGAAATTTTACTCAGAACTCACCAATGCCACCCCATGGAAGTAGGGCAAAGAACTGCAATATGTTTAAAGTCAATATTTAATGTTGATTCTCTATTTGAGGGATCCCTAGCTTTTTTACCCCCAAAGGCTTCTTCTATTATCTACCCTCTACCCCAAGTTGAATCGATGATTTATGAAACTAAAAAATATCATTTATTGACAATTTGCTTTCCTATTTTTATAAATCAGATACATATGTAAATGTCAATCAGAGCTCCTGATGCATCATAGTCAACTAGTATTTATATTTTGAGTTGATTTCATTCTAATAAAAGCAAAGAAGCATGTTTTATACAGTACATTAGATAAATGTACAATTGTTCAACTATACTTTGTTTTTTTAGTTGTTTTGTTTTTTAAATAAAAATAGCTTGCAAAACCCCAGTACTACCTACAAAATGATCCAAGTCTTTAAAAAGAGAGCAAAAACAAAAACAAAGTGATCCAAGTCTGGGGGGCATGTGTTTATAAACCATCGATCTAATCCACTGATCTTCGACAGGGGGCAATTATGCCCCCCTGGAGGACATTGGGCAATGTCTTGAGACATTTTTGGTTGTCACAGCTTGAGGGGGGTTTGCAACTGGCATCTAGCTGGTAGAGGCCAGGGATGCTGCTACAATACATACATCCTACAATACAGGGACAGGCCTCACAACAAGAAGAGTCTGGCCCAAAATGTCAATAGTACCAAAGGTTGAAAACCCGGGTCTAGTCTAATCCCTTCATTATACAATGAGGAAAATGAGACCCAGAATTGTTAAATGACTCTTCCTTTTATTTCTAAAATTTTAGTTTAATTTTTAATTAGGCAATACATTCAAGGATTCCAAAAATAGAACATACATAAAGGTATCCAGGACTCAAACAGACATTTCTCCAAAGATATATAAGTGGCCAGTAATGACATGAAAAGATGCTCAACATCATTAGTCATTAGGGAAATCCAAATCAAAACTACAATGAGAAGGTTTTTTTAAATTATTATTAGGTTTACTAGAACAGCTACAGTAATAATTTTTTTAAAGATTTTTATTTATTTCTTTGACAGAGAGAGAGACAGCCAGAGAGAGAGGGAACACAAACAGGGGGAGTGGGAGAGGAAGAAGCAGGCTCCCGGCAGAGCAGGGAGCCCAATGCAGGGCTCGATGTGGGGCTCCATCCCAGGACCCTGGGATCATGCCCTAGCCGAAGGCAGACGCTTAAAGACTGAGCCACCCAGGCGCCCCTACTAATAATTTTTTTAAATGGAAAATAACAAATGTTTGTGAGAATGTAGAGAAATTTGGACTGTTTTACATTGCTAGTGGTAATGTAAAATGGTGCAAGCATTGAAAAACAGTTGAGTAGCTCTTAAAAAGTTACCATATGACCCAACAATTCTACTTGTATGCATATATCCAAAAGAACTTGAAAATAAGTACTCAAATTAACACTTGCACATGGATGTTCATGCAGCATTTTCCACAAGAGCCAAAAAGTGGAAATAATTCAAATGTCCATCAGCAGATGCACGGATAAATAAAACGAGTTATGTATAGACACACACACACATACACACACAATATTACTCAGCTGTTAAAAGGAATCAACTACTGCTACACGCTACAGTGTGCATGAACCTTGAAAGTATTACATGAAGTGAAATAAGCCAGAGACAAAAAATTGCATGCTGTATTATTCCATTTATATGAAACATCCAAACTAGGTAAATGCATAGAGACAGAAAGCAGATTGGTGGTTGTCAGCGCCTGGGGGGAGGGGGAAATTGGAGGTGACTGCTTAAAAGGTACAGGATTTTCTTTTGAGATAATAAAAATGTTTTGGAATGAGACAGAGATGTGGTTGCAACAATATTGTGAATATACTAAATTCCATTGAACTGTATACTTTAATAATTTCATACTACGTGAATTTCATAATAAAAGGAAGTTTTAAAAAATGCATATAGTGAAAAGCTTATCTTTGGTCTACTTTCAGCCCAGTTCCTACCACACCCACACATAGGTAACCAGTGTTCCTAGTATCTGAGGAATCCACCAATATATTGATGCATAAAGAAACAAATGGGTAGATTGCTAGCTCCCTCTCTTTTTTCACACAGGGGTAGCATGTTATATAAGTTATTCTGTGCCAGGCTTTTCTCAGTAATTTACCTCAGAGATCTGTGACATGGACACTCTTGAACATCACAGGCCAGTTAATTAGTGACATGTTCCTCAATCTGGTTCATCTGATATTTCCTGATTATTAGATTCTGATTATGTGTCTTTGGTAAGAATACCACAGAAGTATGTCTTCTCAATTGCATCTTAGCAAGTGGCACACTATTTTGATTTGTCCCATTGCTAACAATGGTCATTCAGTCATTGGATTAATGTGGTGGTACCTGCCAGGCTTTTTCACTATAAAGTTATTTTTCCCACTGTGTAATTAGTTAGCAAATTAGTTAGCAAATAATCACATAACATGTGCTATTAAATCTACTATAACAATGTTTTCAATGACAACTTCTGCTATCTTATATACTGCCCTTTTAAATATAACCTCATGTATATGAATAAATTTTATGTGTCAACTCAGATTTCCTCAGTCTCATCTGTCTCAGGGGTCCTGCCTCTACAATGACTCCTTCATGAGGCCCTAGGTTCCTCCACCTGAGGCTGACACCCGAGGTTCCTCCCACCACACTGAGCTGTAAAGACTGGGAGCTGACATCCTCAGCTATGCTCAGCTGGGAGACTGGATGGAACCCATAGGTAAATTCCCTCTCAGTGCCTAAGCAACCTTTGCTGGACTTCAATGCATAATATTTCAATAAATCTGTCCAGAGACATCCCATGGATGACCAACTGACCGTTTCTGTGAAGGAGCTGTGACCAGCTCAATAATATAAAACCTAGTATTTGCTTCTCATTCTTCCCTGTTTTACCTTTTTGCTTCACGCTTACTGCCCTGGGATTGTGCCTGCCAATAAAACATTCACACTTAAATTTTGCCTTGGTGTCCATTTACAGGGATCATGGGCTTGACACTATGGGAGAAATTTCTCTTCTATCAGAGTAAAAGAAACAACTGTGTTTTTCCTGCGTGACTTAAAAAAAAAATCTTATGGAAATTGGATCATGTAACCAATCATTTCTTTTTGCCAGGACTCCAAAAGTTTAGAGACAAATGTGAAGCCCATCTCTAACCAGTGCATAAGGCAGTATGGTGTAGATATCTGTATTCTAATCTTATATCTGCTTGTACTTTTCTACATCCTTCATTACTTCATTATATCTTTTTTTGTGTTTTTTTTTAAATAAGAAACTTAAAATCATTTTTTGATTATCCAGAAGATAAAGAATGTAGCTTAGAATAATGACAAAAGCACAAAATGAGAGAGTCTATTCCGGGGCTCTCTCTAAATCATGGTATGACCATGTTTTCATCATCTACAAAATGACAGGTTTAGCTAGGTATCTCTAGGGTTCTGTCCTAAGTTCAAAATAAAATGATTCGGGACACCTGGGTGGCTCGCGTCTGCCTCTGGCTCAGGTCATGATCCCAGGGTCCTGGAATGGGGCCCCACTGCTCAGTGGGGAGCCTGCTTCTACCATGCCTCTGCTCCTGCCCCTGCTTGTGCTCTCTCTCTCTTTCTCTCTCAAATAAATAAATAAAATCTTTTAAAAAATAAACTTAAAATTCAATGACTCATCAATGCCAACTTAAGAATTGGAACACACTGGGGTGGGGGAATGGGATAGACCGGTGATGGGTAGTAAGGAGGGCACATATTGCATGGTGCACTGGGTGTTATACACAACTAATGAATCATCGAGCCTTACATCGAAAACCGGGGATGTACTGTATGGTGACTAACATAATATAATAAAAAATCATTATCAAAAAAAAAAAAAAAGGAAAAAAAAAAAAAGAATTGGAACACACTGGGGCGCCTTGGTGGCACAGCGGTTAAGCGTCTGCCTTCAGCTCAGGGCGTGATCCTGGCGTTATGGGATCGAGCCCCACATCAGGCTCTTCCGCTATGAGCCTGCTTCTTTCTCTCCCACTCCCCCTGCTTGTGTTCCCTCTCTCGCTGGCTGTCTCTATCTCTGTCGAATAAATAAATAAAATCTTAAAAAAAAAAAAAAAAAGAATTGGAACACACTTGACCCCTAACCACAATACCAGGTTTCCCTTGAAGTATGATTCTCTATGATAGTAGAAAGAATATGGGCTTTGCACCACCAAAAAGGCTTGGATTCTAATCTAGGTTTATTAGTTATGTGATCGAGGAAGTAAATATATTTTGAGTTTTAATTTCTTTTCTAGACAAAACACATCTTTCAAATTTGACATAGTATGTGTGAAGCTTCTACCAGACAGAGGCACTCAGATCTTGCCTCCCTCCCCTCACTCCCACCCTTTTCCCCCTTGCCCCTTTAAATCTACTTTGGCCATAACTGATTCTGACCATAATCATGGGAAAATGAAATGTTGAGATTATGGGAATAAAGAAAATAAAAGGAAGAGCTCATCAATTTCAAAAGTAACTTTCTAAACTATCCCACTTTGCCTTGCATTTATGTTTATATTTTTATGTTTTCTACATATTTTATATGTATATTTCTACATATTTTATATAAATTGTATATATCTATGTATTTATTTGTACTCTACTCAAACACATTTTAGCGACGGGCAGCATTGTGTGAAGGAAAAATCTTAGGCTTTGTAGACATTTCACCTTCTACATGGCCTTTAGCAAAATACATAACCTTCCTGAATCTGTCTCATCTCTAAAATGGGGCTAATGATACCTACCTGGAAGTGTTGTATTAAATAAATTATATGAAATATCCTAGCATAACATAGCAGGCACTAAATATGTATTGGTTCCCTTCTCAAAGAGGTTTTCTTTCTTTTTTTTTTTTAAGATTTTTTTTTTTTTTATTCATTTGACAGAGAGACAGCAAGCGAGAGAGGGAACACAAGCAGGGGGAGTGGGAGAGGAAGAAGCAGGGTCCCAGCGGAGGAGCCTGATGTGGGGCTCGATCCCAGAACGCCGGGATCATGCCCTGAGCCGAAGGCAGATGCTTAACGACTGCGCTACCCAGGCGCCCCTCAAAGAGGTTTTCAAGTTCCATGAGGGCAGAGATCACATGTTCATTTTATTCACCTTAATAAATATTTCTTGGTCATTTAACAAATTACTTTTTAGATGTTTGTTCACCACTGGAATTTCTGGGTTATATGCTGAGCAGTAGAACCCAGACCTTACTAAACTATTCACCCTAATTAATAATTAGGGACTGTTTGCTCAGAATGTGCTCAAATGTATTCTATCTCATCTTCAAAAAATATAAATCCCGTGTTTCCACCATATTAGAGCCAATTATTCTGATGGGTATTCTGTTGAGCCTTATGCTAACCTGGCAATATATACTTTTAAAATAATTATGCCTTTTAGCCCAGAAATTTTACTTCTAAGGATTTACTGTAAAGAATCAGAGATATACTCAAAGACTCATGTTCAAAAGTATGTTCAAAACACATTGTTTATAATGGGGGAAATGGGAACAATGGAATGATGAATAAATGAGCACATATACATAATACCAATTATGCATAATAGACATTACACTACATTTTAGAATATTTAATTATATGAGAATTTGCTCAATATAAAGTGAAGAAAACAAGAACTATATGTAGATATCTTTTTTTTTTTAAGTGCATATGTTACAATAAATAGTACACCAAAAAAGTAAAGCTGTTTTCTTTGGTGATACTAGTAATTTTTGTTTGTTTTAGCACTTCCTGTATTTCCAGATTCTCAGAGTGTACATATGGTTTTTAAAATTCAAAAAATACCAATGACCTTATGACCACTTTATTTTCAAAAAGGTAAGATTAATATTTAACACAAGGATAAAAACCAACTTTAGGGACGCCTAGGTGGCTCGGGCAGTTAAGCATCCAATGCTTGATCTTGGCTCAGGTCATGATCTCAGGGTTGTGAGTTCAAGCCCTTAACTGTGGTGGAGACTACTTAAAACCACCACCACCACAACAACATACTTCAAACACAGCTATATTTACGAAGATTATGGTAATACTGTGTTTCACTTCACTGAGAAAAGTTTTTTAAAAAATCAGACTTTTAAAGAATATATTGACCTTTTGAAAGTTAGCTTTATGAAGTAGAAAAAGCAAAGAGTTTTCAGAGTGAAAGCCAGCTGTGTAGCCCTGGTCAAGTTACCTGCAGAGCCATTTTCCTCATCTCTAAAATGGGAGCATACCAACCAAATCACAGGCTGTATAGTAAGATTTCCATTATAGCAGTTGTGAAGGAGCCTGGCACAAAGTAGGAACTCAGAGGCTAAATGTTCATTAAACGATGGTCAAACTAAGGGAAAATTCATTGAACGTTGGGGATAAATAATTCCAACTGTTCCGCATAAACTACACTAAAAATTACTGTAATTTCACAGTATTCTCCACCATTTTCATGGGCATTAAGATAACAGTAAACATTCGCCGAGCCCTTAAGTTCCATCCTCTTTCACATTATTTAATCCTCGCAAACCCCAACGATAGTACTGTTTTTAATGCCATCTATAGCTGAGTAAACAAAGGTCTTAAGTAGGAGACAAACGCCTTAGGGGGTTAAGAAACTACCCAGCACCATCCCTAAGTGATGGACAGAGGTTCTGAACTCAAGCTGCCTCCAAAGTCTTACCCACTACCCCGTAATGCCTCCATATGCAACATTCAAACTTGAATTCCAAGTCCATTTTCTTAGGGCAGCAAAAACAAAACGGAAACAAAAACAGAACCCAGCACTTCTCAAAGTGCTTATTTTCCAAGAACTGCATTTAGCATTTCAGATCAGAGAGAGCTGAAAGTCTGCCCCTCCCCCCCAGCCCCCCGCGGGGAGACGCGGAAATAAGTGACATTCTGATCAATACCGTTACATCAGAAGGGTTAAAGACTGCGCCGGGTCTCTGGTGGCAATGCAAAAGAAACAGATCTACAGGGAGACCACCACACTGTATTCGAGAATCAATTTGACCTCATCTGAACTATATTCTGTACTTGACTTTCTTTGGTGGGTTTCACCTCTCTTAGTCTAGTCCTGCTTCTCCCACTTCCTTTAAAGTGGGTTGAAATAAGCGATACAGAATAGAGAAAGCGACTGTGGTATAGGAGCCTCCAAATCACAGAATCTGTGGGAAAGTGAGCAAGAAACTTAAGAGCCAAGAATCGGTCCTCACAGGTCTAAGAGGACAAGAAACCCCCATTAGCCATGCTGGAGAGAAATCCTGTCCGCTCTATAGGGTACACAGCCGAACCGTGGAGGCAGGTGAGTAGACGAGAAACCCGGACCCACCTCCCCGCCTTTCCAACCTCTCCGGGACCCTCTCTCGCGAGCTGTGCTACTGAAGTTTCCCACAGGGCTGTGCGCCGCGCGGAAGGCTCGTTAGCTCGCGCTATCACTGGTTGCCAGGAGACACTGGCAAGCCACCTCCTCCAATCAGGACGCGTCTTTCTCTGCCCAATCACAGAAGCTGAGAGAGCTGTAGTCGAAGGTGAAAGGTCACGCTGCTGTTTGGCGGCCATTTCTCTGGAAGCTCCGCGTTTCCCGCCGGCCCGGAGTACTCCAGTCACGAGGGACAGACTACACCTGGGTCGGCGGCGAGTTGCCTGCAGCATTTGCTTGTAGTCGCGATGGTAAGGAGGAAGAAGGGAGAGCAAGGGAGAGCGGTGACCAGCCTCGCTGGGCCTGGTGGTTGATTCGCGCGTTTCCCATTCATCCGCGTGAGGAGCCGCGCACCCGGTCGCCAGCTCCTTTCTCCCTACTCTGGGGATCTTGGGAGCGCGCTCTCCTTCCGATGCCCTTCCTTCCCCAGAAGTGTCCCGATCCCTTCCCCTCTTCGTTTGAATGTGAGCCTGAGGTATCCTTGCTGGCTGGGACCACATGGTCGGGGTGAAGATGAAGTGGTTTTATGTCTCAGTTACCACGCCCAGAATCGGCTTTCTTTCATTTCATCACGTTGGGATTCTTAGCCCCGCAGCCCTCTGGAATACAGAACCCAGGCTTTGGAGCATTCATTGGTTCGTTGGCCAAATATTTTTTGAGCTCATGCTGCCTACCAGATGCTGTGCTAGGCGCCAGAATAGAAGGTGAAAAGTACTGACGCGGACCCTACTCGAGATTTACTCAGTCGGGTATGAGAGGCAGATTATATCAAATAATAACATCAACATGTAATTGCAAATAACGTGAAGTGGTAAGAAGAGAGCAAACAGGATGCTGTGAGGATGCGCGATGGTACATTAGAAGAATGGTCAGGGATGGCATCCCTGGTAGGAGGATTTAACCAGAAACCTAAATGATATGAAATATGAAAGCCAGCCCCTTAAAGAGCAAGAGGAAGAGTGTACAAAGCACAGGGAACATGAGTATAGGCCCCACTGCCGGAAAGAAAGCTTGACCAGTTGGAGGAATTGACAGAAAGCCACACAGCTTGCAAGAACAGTGGTTATGAGGTAGGGTCGGGAAGATCTCTTAGGTCATGTTAGGGGGTCTGGATTTTACTTAAAGCGCAGTTGAAAGCCATCGAGGCATTTTAAGCAGAGATATCCCATGATAAAAATACTTGCTGGTGTGCATAAGTTGGAGGAAGACAAGAGTAAAAACTGGAGACCCATTAGGAGGTTATTGCAGTAGCCCCCAAGTTCTTTGACATCACTCTGAATATGCTTATCTTAGAGAGCTTTAGTAGTCAAGTTTCTTGGTTCTTTTCTTTCTTTGGGCTGATGGATGAGCAGGTGAGGGAAGGAAAAGTCTGAATTCACTGGAGGAAACTACTGAATAAGCAAACATTAAGTGATTCCCCATATGTATTGGCAGGTTTGCTAAGTCAAATAAGATCCACCAGACCTAGCTCCTGGAATTCAAGTGAAAGACTGTCAAAAGCCATCTGCCCCCTCGTTCCCTCTGTAGCCCCATATTTGGGACTCTGACATCCATGAATTGTTTGTGTGTCCCTGAGATCTCCTTGTTGCTTTACTCTTCCCTCCTTTTACATAGATAGTCTCTTCTACCTAGAACAGCCCCCTTTCCCTCTGGAAATACCTCTCCTCCTTTAAAATGGAGGCATTACTTATTTTGGGCAACCTTTCCTTTTGACTCTGGATTGATCTGGTACCCTTATACATAGTATATCTCCTCTTACTATGTCAAAGTGTAATGTCTATTTTTATGTGTTTTGCCTCTCTTCCTCCTACTGTGAACATGAGGACAAGGAGTGTAATCTGCATTTTTTTTCCACTGCTTTTACCTTTGTTTCTTTATAGCCTGGAACAATGAGTAATGTATAGTAGGTATTCATTGTTTAAGTGAATACTGAATGAAATTGCCTAACTGGTATTTAAATTTCTCTTATGCTTTTCAACAAATAGAAGTGAGAATTATGTAGTAAAGTAAGAGTGAGTCAAGAGCATGCTTTATTTGGATACCATAAAATATTGGTGATTTGGTAGAGGGGAGTAGGTAATAGAAACTGAGCTAAGGAAAAATAATTGATTGAGTTCTGTTTTTGTTCTTTGTGTAGAGTTTGCCTCTCAATCCCAAACCTTTCCTGAATGGATTAACAGGAAAGCCAGTAATGGTGAAACTTAAGTGGGGAATGGAGTACAAAGGCTACCTGGTATCTGTAGATGGCTATATGAACATGCAGGTAAGCTAAAGGGATAAGAATCATTAAATTGAATTTACTTTGCTTTACCTTAACTCCTCAAAGGTTTACTGTGATTTATAAGAATGCAATCAACGAAACTGACAAACCTAAAACAAAATTCAGAAATAAAGTCAAGGTCTGGGAGGATGTTATAACTGTGATAAACTGTGTACAAGACCTATAAAACCAAAATTCAGCCACAGAATTGACTTCTAGTGGTTAAAATAAAAAGAACTCCGATATTTGAGTCACGCTGGCATAGGGGAAACAAATGAGGTTTTTGTTTTTTTTTTTTTTTTTTGCAGAAAAGCAAAACTCTCCCAATATTTAGCTCTGAAAGAAATTTTTCTTTTTTTCCTGAAATAAATTTTTCAAGTGAATTTCTTAAGTTTTTTAATGAATGCTAAATAAATAAAATAAAAAGAATAAAATAAAATAAAAATGGAAGCATTTCTTGAGAGACAAGACAGGCCAAACCAAAGGAATTGATGAACTGTGACTGAATGTCTGTTAAGCTAGCTTCTGTAAATGTTTAGGCCTGGGTGTTTTGTTTTGTCTTTAAAGATTTAGTTATTTTAGAGAGAGAATGCAGGGGAAGGTTGGGGGGTTTGTGGATGGGAGAGAGAATCTCAAGCAGACTCCCTCTGAGCTTGGAGCCCAATGCACAGCTCCATCTCATGACCCTGAGATCATGACCTGAGCTGAAATCAAGAGTCAGATGTTTAATTGACTGAGCCACCCAGGCACCCCTTGTTTTGTTTTTGTAATTGTGGTAAAAATATATCTAACATAAAATTTACCACTTTTACCATTTTCGAGTGTAGAACTCAGTGGTATTAAGTGGCATTCACGTTAATGTGCATCTATCACCATTACGCATTTCTGAAACTCTTCCCTTGTCCCCAACGGAAACTATACCCGTTAAAAAATAAAACTCCCCTTTCCCGTCCCCTGGTAAATGTTATTCTTTCTGTCTCTGTTCTAGCTCATATAAGTGGAATCCTACAGTATTTGTCCTTTTGTGTCTGGCTCATTTCATTTAGCATAATGTTTTTAAGGTTCATCCATGTTGTAGCATGTGTTAGAATTTCATTCCTTTTAATGACTGAAATAATATTCCATTGTATGTATATACCACATTTTAATCCATTCTCCTGTTGGTGGGCATTTGAATTGTTTTCTACCTTCCAGCTGTTGTAAATTATATAATGAACATGGGTGTACAAATATCTGTTAGAGGATTCTGCTTTTACTTCTTTTGGATATATATCCAGAAGTGGAATTGCTGGATCATACATTAATTCTTTAATTTTTTGAGGAGCTGCCATACTGTGTTCTATAGCAGCTGTATCATTTTACATTCCAGCAGCAAAGCATAAAGGTTCCAGTTTCTTCACATCCTCACCAATACTTGTTATTTTCGGTTTTCTTTGATGATAGCCATCCTCATGAGTGTAAAATATCTCATGGTTTTTATTTGCATTTCCGCAATGATTAGTGATATTGCGATCTTTATGTGCTTTTTGGCTGTTTATGCATCTTTTTTGGAGAAATGACTGTTCATGTCTTTTGCTCATTTAAAAACTGGGATGTTTTATTTCTTTGTTGCTTAATTGTAGTAGTTGCCAGCCAGGTTTTTGACGAGTTTGAAGTTAAATTTTCCTGAAGCATAGGTATTTATGTGACTGATAAATGGCAGACTCCCAAGTATTCCATACTGATAGTACTTGTAGGAAGAGTACTAACAGGGGCACTTGTAGGCAAAAAGCTGAGACTTTCCTTAATTTAAGAGGTTACCACTTGAACAGATGATGCTTAGATCCCCAAAGTTCTTATAGAGCATGGTTTTGGCCTGGAAAATTCCTCAAGTAGGAATCATTTACCAAGGCCATAGAAAAATCTTAAGAGTATACCATTCTGCTGAAAATGTTCCAGACTTAGATAGTGGTGGTGATTACACAACTTTATGAATATATATTAAGAACCATTGACTTGTGTGGTGCCTGGGTGGCTCAGTCGTTAAGCGTCTGCCTTCGGCTCAGGGCGTGGTCCTGGCATTCTGGGATCGAGCCCCGCATCAGGCTCCTCGCTGGGAGCCTGCTTCTTCCTTTCCCACTCCCCCTGCTTGTGTTCCCTCTCTCGCTGGCTGTCTCTCTGTGAAATAAATAAATAAAATCTTAAAAAAAAAAAAAAGAACCATTGACTTGTACACTATAAAAGTGAATTTTATGCTATGGGAATTAATATATCAATAAAAGAAAGAAATAAAGAATACCCACTGAATATTTGGTTTTAGAAGTAATGTAGTTCCTGGTGAGCCTGCCAGATTTGTGAAATGTATCTGAATAGCCACATTAATGATGTTTTTTAATTTATTTATTCAACAAGTATGTATTAAGATCCATTATATGCCTGGCTCTGTGTATATACACCAATGAACAAAACTAAGTCACTACTTTCAAGGAGTTTGTGTTGTAGTAGTAGGAGATGGTAATATAATGTGATGTCAGGTAATGATAGACACTGTGGAGAAAAAGAAAGCAGAAACGGGGTAGTGACAAGAGTACAGTGTTAGACATGATAGCCAGGGAAAGGTTCTCTGAGGAAGTAAATTTAAGCAGAGAAAGGATTGAGTGAGCAACTGAAGAAAGTATCAAAGAAGGAAGAGCATCTCAGTTTGAGGCAACAGCAAGTACATAAGCCTTGTGGCGGGAACTGGCTTGGTGTGTTCAAGGCATGGCACAAAGGCCAAAGCAGAGGTGCCTGGGTGGCACAGTTGTTTAAGTGTGTGCCTTCAGCTCAGGTCCTGATCCCAGGGCCCTGGGATTGAGCCCTGTGCGTGGAGAGAGCCTGCTTCTCCCTCACCTGCCCACTTGTGCTGTCCGTCCCTATCTCTGTCTCTCTTAAATAAGTAAAGTTAAAAAAAAAAAAAAAAGGCCAAAGCAGAATGATGTAGGGGAAGAATGATAAAAAGGTTGGAATGGGGGCGCCTGGGTGGCACAGCGGTTAAGCGTCTGCCTTCAGCTCAGGGCGTGATCCCGGCGTTGCGGGATGGAGCCCCATGTCAGGCTCCTCCACTATGAGCCTGCTTCTTCCTCTCCCACTCCCCCTGCTTGTGTTCCCTCTCTCGCTGGCTGTCTCTATCTCTGTCAAATAAATAAATAAAATCTTTTTAAAAAAAAAGAGGTTGGAATGGTAGTCATAGAGAGCCTTTTAAGTGATTGTGATTTTTAAAAGTAACAAGGTTTATTACATATATGTGGGAGGAAACCTAAACATTTTGATGTAAAATTAGATAGAATTTCCTGAAATAACTATAAAGGTCACTCTGAATTGTTTAATTTTCTCTTAACTTTTTTGCTCTGTTTGTTAGCACATAATTAGAAAAAACTATTCAGTTCTTTGGTTTGGGTGTTAACTAATATAAAAGTATTTGATAATTTAGCCATAGATTTTGTACTCTGAATTTTGTAACTTTTTTCTAACTGAATTTTTGGATAACTTTAAAGTCACAACTTACTCATAAATTGGAGACTGTCTTCCTCAACATATTGTTTTAATGTCTAATAGAAAGAAATGTTACATAACTGAGAGATTTAAAAAATTATGTTGAAACAAGCTTTATTATATATCCTATATCCATCAATGTTAACTTTACAGAATGTTTATATGAAACCCAAAAGTACTACAGTAGTAAAAGAAAGCTAATCTATTAATTATAGATAATTGTTGGTATAGAAAGGTCTCAGTTAATAAGTTCTCTCACCAATATTACCTAATATTTTAGGTAGTGTTACACTATTTTCCTCCTGTGTTATTATACTAATATATTTTCTTTTGATTTAAAGCTTGCAAACACAGAAGAATACATAGATGGAGCATTGTCTGGACATTTGGGTGAAGTTTTAATAAGGTAATAAAACAGCAGTACTATATATAAGGAGTGACTGGAGAGCATTAGAAATACTGTTCAAATAGACTAGTGCCTCAGTTTCAGAATTACTTTCTTTAAATCACTATTAATGTAGCATATTCTACGATTAGACTTAAAGAATTTTGAAACCTTTAAACTTGTCCAAGAAGATGGAAATTTTTTGGTTATTCATCCTTAAGACTTTTCTAGTGATGATAGTAAACTCTCTAGCTCCTAGCTGTAACCTTTTTCAGTGGTTTTAGTAAAGTTGCAAAAGCTTGGTTTGGAATTTTAGTTGGCTCTGGCTGCTATTAGGGATTTTTTGTTATGTTCATTTTCTTGAACTAGAGTCACACTTTCAAATTTCAATCATTCCTTTTGGAAGATCATAAAGATACTATTTTATAACATCCACTGGGTAAATAAGCCCTATGTGCTTTTTAACAAATAAATGGTAAAAACGTTTCTTAGAAAAAGAAAGAAATGATACATTGTAAATTTAGCATTCAGTATTTTTGTAATCAAAAATTTTCTAGCAATAGTAAATCAGATTTTAATGTGGTTTCCGGTTGGAACAACAAAATGGATTGTTTTTCTATTTACAGGTGTAATAATGTCCTTTATATCAGGGGTGTTGAAGAAGAAGAAGAAGATGGGGAAATGAGAGAATAGCATCTTTTGTGGGGAATTTTTTTTATATATATTTCTAGACAATAAACATTTTTTTTTCAACTTGACTCATGAACTATTCATATTCAGGTATTTAAATGTAGAGCTCAAATGTTGGAAGATTATTCAGAATTAATACTTTAAGAGCCACTCAGCTTCATTCAGTTTGGTTTTCTTTTGTAAGCTCAATACTCTTTTTTTCTACGGGGGAAAATTATATGCTTCATAAACATTTGTGAAGGTGAATTTCAGCCCTTTTCTTATAATTATATATTAACTGAGACCTTTTAAAAACAACTGTTTCTTTTAAAGTTATTTTTGAACTTTTGACATGTATAAAGTTAAATATTTTCTTAGAATTAATGTATACTGTTTTACTTAGTAGTCAACAAATTACATGTTAATTCTATGTCATTGTAAGCTGAGTAATGTACATGTTATAGCTAAAATTGAAACATCACCTGAAAATTAAAATGATCGTGGATATAGAGCACAATAGAAGTTGTGAACTGATATTTAGGCTAAAAGCGTATGGTTTGTTCACTTAAGAGAATTTAGTGTTCTGAACAGAACTCCTTAATGTGAATTAAAAACCAGTCTCACAGTTAAATTCTGAGGATATACTAGTAGTTTTCATTTATGTTTTAAACTCCTCAAAACCATTTAGACTTACACATTGTTAAAATGTATACTCCACAGTGATAAAATGTATACTGTGAACTGTGGACTGGTTGAAAACAAATTAGAACATTTAAAGTCCCATGTTGTCAGAGAATGCCATTATTGCACTTCAATGGTCATTCACCACATAGTTAAACCAATAAAGTAAACTTTGGATGTGTATCCCCAACTGGGACAACTCAAAGATGAAAATGTTTAGCTGTATGGAATTTTACTTAGTATATGATAATAAAAGACTTCAACAAAAGAAAATAACTCCCATTCCCAATCCTATAACCACTAGAATAAGTGTTGTCTTCCTCAAATTGGCTAGGTCAGCATATGGGACAGAATATTGCCATTAATGGAAACTAGAATCTACAAAATGTGCCTGAAACATTCTGGTAGTAAATGTCTTACTGCTCCTATTCAAGTTAAAAAATATTCATCCTCTAGTGATTTTGTTCTTGTATCCTTGACTAAAAGTAGTTCATGTCTGTTACCAGATGGAGGTTTTGAGCGATAGACAAGTCGTCTTCCCAGCTGAAACAAAAGAAAAATACTTAGTATTTTTAGCATAACTATTTTCTGTTGAATCATAAGTAAAATAATAACATTAACTTGATTTTTCCAAGGAATAACATGACTCAAAATAATAAATAATCACGGTTACAAAGGGATTTATAACCTAATGGGTGTCCAACATGCCAGGCAGAATTAAGTAACAAATAGAGCACCATAGCATGCAGGAGACAGAATAGTTAGGTTTTATGGGAAAGTGGGGAGATTTAGGTAGTCATCAGAAAGCCTACGTTTCAGATATGGTCGGCCTAGAAAAGCAGCATGTTTGAAGCCAACTTTTCATTTCTCAGTGCCATAGCAAGTTTCTCCTCCATTGGTTAGAAGAGATCACTTTCTTCTGCTGAACACCAGTTGACTGGCATTGAAAAATTCTGTTAGATAAAAACTTGAGAAAACCATGTACATCTTGTAATGTACTAGTGTAAAACACTAGTAATCTTGTTGGCTGTTAGATGTGTTCCCACCGGGAGAGGCTTAGGAAAAGCCCTTATTTGTACCTATTCATTCTCTGGGGCATATACTCAAGTATGTTATACTACTCATTATTTTTCTCTTTTCATCTTTTTTCCCCTCCTTTATGTATTTGGTTTTGCTTCTGTATCTGAATTTGTGTAAATGAAATGGATGAGAAAGTTATTCTGTTGAAAATGAGATTTGATGGAATATCTCCACTGCGTGTGTCTCAAAAGGGGCACTATCACTATGTGAGACTGTCCCCTGCATTGCAGAATTTGACATTCCTGGCCCATGGGAACTAACAATGGCAGTCCTCCCCATCATTTTATCAACAAAAATGTTCTTAGGGACTGGAATCCCTGAATTCCTTTCTTAATGTCAGATTTTTTTTTCTCTGTCCGTGATCTTTTGGTAACCTTTGTTTTTAATACTGAGAAAGTTGCCAGTGATGAAGTGCCTTGACTGAATAAGAACTTCTGTCAGAGGTCTTCGTACATTGTCAGCTGATCAAATGGGCATTATTTTTTTCATTTTTCTTCCCATTTTAGTTTTCACTGTCATTTTTAGTCTGCTAATTCAAATGCTAAAGCATTTATTGAGTATCCACTGTGTTCCAGGCACTGGGGACACAAAAGTCATAAAAACTCACTCATGGTCTAGAAGGAAAGATGGCTCTATTAAATATAATCATTTCAGTTTGGTGAGCTTAGTGAATAGTAGTATGTATACATGGAAGGGTGATGAATGGTTAATTCACCTTTGGGAGAAAGAAGACAAGTCAGGTCTTCATAGGAAGAGCTGAACTAGAGAAGTCAGACCCTTTTTAAGGTGAAATGCTTATGTAAATGAAATTAAGATAATCAGTACTTTTTGACGTACATATTAACAGTTACTATATTTCAGAAACCTTTTCAAGTACTTACCTCAAAATGCTGGTTGTGAGGCACACAATAAGCATTCACTGTAGGTTAGCTATTACTATGGTAAGAATCAATGTCCGTAGTAGCTTTGCAGGTAACCATGAAATTTGCTTCCCCAAGTATATTTCAGACCCTAACCCAGAGGAAGGAGAGTGGCATATGGAGAAACACAAGGCCCTCCATACCCAGTGGGAAGTCATGGACCACATGTACTCACTGACTGCCCAATCCCATACTTCTTATTGGATAGGTACTCTTGCAACATATAGAACATTGACTTCTGGTCCTGAACCTGCTGCTAAATCTGAAGCTACTCTGGGCAAAGCATTTTAACATCAACTATTAATCTCATTATTTTTTTACAAGGTGAGGATTTGAAGACCTTTCCAGTTAGATGCAGTTCTCTGGATTTGCTGTCTCCATTGTTGACTGAAAGTAGCAAGGCTCATGGCTATTATTTGTAAGAAAAAGAAGATATACATAAATACATAGAATATTTCCAGAAGGATGCAGATGAAACTTTAAGAGGTTGCATCCAGGGAGGGAAGCTAAGTATTACTTACTCTTCACTAAATACTCTTGCATCTTTTGAACTTTGAGCCGTACGTTTGTTATTACCTATTCAAAATTAAAGAAAAAATTATCTGGTTTCATGAACCTGGAGCTAAAGAAAAAAGAGGAGAGGGGAAAGGTTTCTTTTACTAAAAATGGGTCTGATGGAGAACTATAGACCCAGAAATTTGAATTATCCTCAAACTAACAAGGAATCAGAGACCAAAGCTGGATAAATTATATGAATTAGGTATTTTGTTTTTACACCACAGAAGCACTCACATATTGATGTAGCTGGACCTATTGGTAACAAAACACAAACCTTTCTCTTTGGTTGTGCTACTGCTCTTTCCAGAGCAGCTTTTAGCCTTTCCTCCTGATGTTTTTGTTTTTCTTTCATTTTCTCTTCACGTAACCTGTCAAAAAGGGAAAACATTCTTGTAACTATATATCACAGAAAGTAAAAAAAGACCTACATTATTTTTGGGTAATAAACTACCTAAATATTATATGATCTCCCTAAAAGTTAAATTAAAACAGTAATTCACGTTCACCCATCCTATGGCTTTTGAATATTCAGGTGAAATCTCAACAATAGATCCCATTTGTGTTAAAATGGGAGAAAACTGCTTATCACTATTTTGGAAGAATTAAAATCTACCCAGATCTTGGTCTAAAACAAGCACCTCAGCAAAGCCTTCTTGTCACTCCACTTACATTTTAGCACTTTGCAGTTAAGGTATACAAGGCCTCTTGAATTAACACCCAGGCCCCCCCTCCGCCGTTAGCCTTTTTACTAAAGTATAACATGCAGAAAAGTGCACAAACCACAGTGTGTATAGTTCAATGAGTTACCACAAAAGTGTATTTTTCCAGTTAACCTTTCTGAATGGTATCCTGAAATTAAGACCAAGAAATGCTATTTGTCGTGTTCTCTTTAGGGTTCTTGTGAGGATAAAATTAAATGAAATGACCTATGTAAACTGTCTAGGCCAATGCGTGGTGCAGAATTAACCCTCAATAAGTGATAGCTATTTTATGGACTTACACAGTTATAAGCGTAACACTTACTGAACATTTTTATGCAAAATTAGGTGTTATGTACCCAGGAAAAAACAAAATTCTCTTTTTGATAAGAAGGAGATAAGCAGTTGGAACTAGGTTTATACATCACTACTGAAAATAAGTTGTAATTACAATTCAGTAAAACTATATTTCTGACCGTAGAAAAGATGCAAGTGCTGTTAATGTAATAGGTCATAGGTCATCTTACGGAGGGAGTAATTTTTTTATAATTTAAAAAAACTTTTGCTTTATATTTAATGAAATCCCATCAGGATCACCTTAATGTATTCTGGATTTTGTTTTGATATGGGGGAAACAATATCCCCCATATACTAGTAAGCAATAACAAAATATCTGACATTAATGTCTAATATTACACTTACTATGTGCCAAGCACAAACCCTATGAGATAAATACCATTATTACTGCCATTTTACAGATAAACTGAGACTTATGAGAGGTTATGTGCCCTACCTAAGGTCACAGAGGTTACAAATGGCGGAACCTGTATTGAAGTCAAGCAGGTCAGCCATAGTGCTAGTCTGCCTCTTAACGTTTTTGTTATTGTTGTTATGACATGAAGAATATTCCACCTATAATCATTCTCTACATGTCACATTATACTGGGAATCGTGTATTTATAATCATTGCCTCAAAGGTAGTTATCCTTGTTTAACTCGGTAGGGAAGTTTGTAAATCAGTGCATTCTCCTGGAAAGGCAGGTAGGCAAGGATGTGGGTATGTCGGAGTGGGGAGGGAGTGCTGTTCAGGGATGATAATCCTCATGAAGTTGTCTTGAGAAATGAATGAGTTAATGTGTAGATGCTGTGTGTGTAAGTGTTGCCAGTTACGCACTAGGAAAAACCCTCATTGCAAGGCTCTGACTTTCAAACAGTTTCTTCATATATAGTCTTGCAGTGAAGGGCTCCTAATTCCATGCCTTGGGCCCTCCACTACAAGTGCAATTCCCCTTCCACAATATTCATTCTGAAAATCCATTTTTTTCAGGCTAAAGTGACCCTTTACCCATCTCAAACTAGATCAGTTGCCCCAGTGAACTCTTCCCTTCACAATGCTTATTACTTGGTAATGACACATTATTTCATAAGAATATTTGATGACTGTGTCTTCCACATTAAATCATAGCTCAGAGAAGGGCAGGTCTGGGTTTGGGTCTACTGCATCTTTATCACGATCCTTGCTATGTAATAGGGGCTTGCTCAGTGTTTGTGGAATCCCAGCAAAAACAGTTTCTCATCTCATTAAGTCATTCACTACACTTCTATAGTTAAGACATTGACTGTACTTTTGCCGCCGTTCTTTCTGTTTTATCCTCTCAATTGCCTCCACGTTTTCTTTGGGAATGGATTCAATGAGATCACTCAGTTCTACCAGGCGAGACTCTACTTTTACCAGCTTTTGAACTGGGTTGAGGCTGCCAACATCAGCATCTCCAATGCAGACTTTGTATACTTGATTAATTTTTTTACTAAGAGAGTCTATCAGTTTTTCCTGAGATTGAAGAGAAAAGGGGAGCAGAAAACATAACATCCCATCACTATTTTCTTGTTCATTCAATAAATGTAAAATTCCATTTTACTATATTATAATGAAAAGGCTCTTATATGCTACTATATATTTCTTTTTAAAAGAAAAACTTTAGGGGTGCCTGCGTGACTCAGTCGCTTAAGTGCCTGACTTCAGCTCAGGTAATGATCTCAGACTCCTGGGATTGAGCCTGCATGCTGCCGGTCGAGCTCCCTGCTCAGCAGAGTCTCGTCCCTCTCCTTCTCCCTTTGCCCCTTCCCCTGCTCATGCTCCCTCTCTCTCTCTCTCTCTAATAAATAATCTTTAAAATAAAAGAAAAACTTTAATATAACAGAACGGTAAGAAAATACAGTAGTGATATATCATAATTTATAGGCAGATTATTACTATAGTAACACCTTGGACTGTTTTCTTTTAAAAATATTGCAGTCTAGGTATAAAAAGCAATTTTAATATGACAATATCTTTTTGCTTGAGTGTTTTTGTGTATCTGATTCCCCGAGCATTCAAGTAGAGGCAATGTATGCATACATTTCAAATCCTTTTTTTTTTTTTTTTTGCCATTCCAATGCATTTCCTTGCAACACATCATGTGAGCTCCATTTTTTTAAGTGAGGGTGTTCTTTTTTGCACTTACTACTCTTCATTGCTGAAACTACAGTCATCCTGTATAAAAGCTATTTGCATACATGTCTTATTTCCCCTTCTAGATTGTAAGCACCTGGAGGGCAGGAGTTATTTCTTAAGTTTACACTTACATCTAAAGCAGCATCTTGCACATAACTATGCACTTAATAAATGTTTGCTGAATAAATGACTGAATGTATTTTCTCAGAGAAAAAAAAAAGTTACAAGCAAACAGATTGCCAGGCTGACCTACAAAGTCTTTTAGGGAGTTTAATTTTCACTCTTGCTATTGGAAGCCGTTGCAGTATTCTGGTCTAAGCAGAGGCTTAGGCCAAACCTTGCTGATCCCTGTACCTGGCCACTGCGCCGTCTTAACTGTTGGTAGATATGCTCGAGCTGGTAGGTAACGTGTTTCGGGACCAAATAACTCTCAGCCTCTTTCTCCACCATGAACCCGGCATTCGCAGTTAAGAGGATCTCAATAAACTGCTGGGCAAAGTAAATCGTTCTCCAGGTAGCATCCTGCCCCAATTCCTGCTTCTGCTCAGGAAGATGAGAACCATCATGAAGCCAAAGACAAATAACACGCAAGACAGATGTGGCTCCAGGAGCAACGGGAAACCCCTCCTGGAATCACAGACTCCTTACAGAGCCACCAACATTTAATTACAAGTCAAGATCTGTTACTAGTAGTTTACTTCCAACAGCTTGTCTCTCCCACCTCCTGGTTTAACCGCCTTTCCGATGATCCTGTTTACCACTAAGCACCCCTTTTTTTCTCTGACTTAACTGTATTTCCTGTTTATGTTAACAACATGCTCCTTTTTACACCTGAAACTGATACAACTTTGTTTATTGGAATTAAAATCCAAAACTTAAAAAACAAATGCTCCTTTTAGAAAACTGGGAAAAGTACAAAGTAATATTAAAGGAAGAAGTAAAAGAAAAAAGCGAAAGGCCTATTTGCCATAAAGTTCTTTTTTGCTCTCCCTTTCTACATAACATTTATATTTCCTATTTATATCAGTGTATTCCTTTTAGAAAACTTTAGAAATACAGAGGACTACGAAAGGGAAAATAAAAGTAACCCACCCATCAAGGAGAAGTATATATTGGGTATGTAGAAAAAATTTTGCTGCAGTGGGAGTCCTATTTTTAAAAATATTTTGTACCCTGGTTCCGAGAAAAAAGCAACTTTAATATGAGAACAGTTAGTAGTTGATGAAAATTTCTGAAGGAGAGCTCTTGAACTCTTAAGAATTTTAGAGGTGGATGGGCATTGGCCTTTCAGGATGTCTCTTTTCCAGAATGCCTTTTTTTTTTTTTTTTTGAAGGTCTCCTTGTGAAACAGGAAAGGAAAAGACAAGGAGAGATGTTTTCTTAAGATAATAAGGTAAGAACAGCATAAGAAATAGGATGAGGGAATGAGGTTAAGGAATAATAAATACTCATGTTTGAGAAAGAGATTGAGGGCCTGGCCCAACAGAGCAGAAGAGCAAAGGAAAAAGGGAGCTCATGGTACAGGCCTACTGATGACAGAGAAGTGAAGTGTCTGATCTCTGGAGCTGCCACCAGATGGCAGACCCAGCCCAGAGTCCCTCGGAGGAGGGGCTGCCTGGGAGGCTGCAAGGGATGGTAGAGTGGGCCAGAATTGTCGAAGACCAAAACTCGGATAAGTAAGGACTGGATGCCTTCCAGCAGTGAATGGGAAGTGTTCTGACCAGAGGGATGTTTAGGAGTAATTATATCAAAATTAGATATGGGAGCAGGAAATGTCTCAATGTTATTTAAAGTTTTTGTATTTCAAGGATTCTGTAATTCTAATCCATGTCACATTCTGCTGTGTGCTGACTGCAGATAACTCCCAATTGAATTAGATCAGCCCCCTGTTTGAAAGAATAAAACAAGAGACGAAGGCATCCTGCAGATTGCACTGTAGCTTACATTCCATTTCATGTTCAACGAAAACATAACTGCCACACAGAATAATGTGGATAAATCTCACAAACATAGTTTTGAGGAAAAGAAGGCAGATAAGCCAGACATATTACATGATTCCATTTATATAAAGTTCAAAACATGAAAGCTAACTGATGGTAAGAGAAGTCAGGATTGTGGTCACCTTTGAGAGATGGTAGAGACTGGAAAGGGGGCGTGAGGGAGGCTTCTGAGGGGATTATAATGGTTTATCCCCTAATCTGGGGTGGGGGCGGTTACATGGGTATATTCACTTTGAGGAAATTTCTTAAGAGATAATTTATAATTACCTTATAATTTGTGTGCTTTTCAATATTACATTGTACTTGAATTTTAAGTTTTATTTTAAAAGTAAAATATTGAGGGTGCCTGTGTGGCTCAATTAAGTGTCTGCTTTCGGCTGAGGTCATGATCCCAGAGTCCCAGGATCAGAGTCCCATATCTGGATCCTGGCTCAGCAAGGAGTCCACTTCTCCCTCTGACCCTTCGCCATCTCATGCTTTCTCTCTCTCTCTCTCTCAGATAAATAAAATCTTAAAAAAATAAAAGTAAAATATTGAATCAATAAAAAATGTTTTTAGGGATTAAGTAGTTAGGAGTGTGGAAGTTTAGAAATAATAAAATACTGATTTGATAGTTACAAATCCAAAGTAACTATGATGATTTGAAAATACCAAAATTAGATAAAACTGCTTACTCATAAAGGATTATGTTTTGTTCATTTTGGGATCTGAAAGAATGGGAGTGATTCTAAGAATACTTTTCCCCTGTCAATTTTCATGCTCTGTCCCCCCTTTTCCACACTAGCATTTCACATCTCTAGGAGACACTATGAATTATTAGGCCCATTTTCCCAGAGTGTGCAATACTTGAATGCCAAAATTATACTTGTGACCAAAATTATCTTTTAAAAAGTAATTTTCAGATCAATTCTACCTATTCTGTTTAGGGATCTGGTTGCCTCAAAATGTAAGAGTATTGAAAATGTTACTGTTTTTTATAGCCGTCCTAAACTTGGATGAAAGGTGTTTGGTTGGAGGAGGGTGAAATATCGCTGATATTCATCTGACATTTTTTATGTCAGTCAGCTTCAGAATTATTTAAAACAATTGAAGGGTGGAAGCACCCCAGATGTTCATCAACAGACAAATGGATAAACAGAATGTGGAATATAAAGGTACCTAAAAATAGGCGAATTCGTAGAGACAGAAGGTAGGATAAAAGTTATCAGAGGCCATGAAGAATGGAGAATTGTGTAATGGGTACAGAGTTTCTATTTGGGATGATGAAAAATTCTGTAAATAGATGGTGGTGATGGTTACACAATACTGCAAATATACTTTATGTCCCTTACTTGTACTTAGAATAGTTAAATGGTAAATTTTGTTACATATATTTTACCACACACACACACACACACAAAGGTTTAAAAAAAGCCAACATTAAAGAACTGAGGTGGTTGTCATCACACTTCCTGCTCTAGCAGTGCATGACCCCATTCCCTCCTAACTCAGGATACTTACTATACCACCCTAGGAGATGTGTGTGTGTAAAGGAGTCATAAATAAATTTGCTTTTGTAACCTTACACATCCTATGGTTAGAGAGGACACTCTTCTGAATGAGTTCCCCCAAATCTACCTCTGTTTGAAAATCACGTTCATAACCATAAATGTGTTATTAGCCCCACATATGAGATTTGAATTTTTATTTCATTTGAGATTTTTCACAAGGAAATCAATGCTAGCTGGAGTTTGTTGTGGGTCTAGAAACTAATCATTCATTCAACAAACATTTATTGAGCACCTACTTTATAGGGACACTTAACATATCTAACTAGGAAGGGTCATACGATCCCTGCCCTGGAGGGGTTTGCACCCAGCTGGGAGAGATGCGCAGGTAAACAGCACAGGGGCTCCAATAATAGATCTATAGATGCAAGAGAGGCCAAAAGCTATTAGAGGCTCAGTGCTGGGCAGATACTCCATTTGGTTTTGATTCAGTGCTTCCCCTGTTAATTATTTGGTCTTCAGATTGCTACCAAAATGATCATAGACAATGACCTACTTCATGTATATATACTCTGACTAAAAGAAGTATATCTGTAGGGGGAAAAAATCTCAGTATCAGACCTTGTAATAATTAGAGCAACATTTTAAGAGAACCCCAATGCCAATTTGAATGCCTTCTACTATGTATATTGACTATTGCATACTGACACGAGAATTCCAAGCTGGTTTTCTGCCTCTATAATCAACCCAGGATTTGTGGTGTGCTTTAATTCCCCATTCCAATACTTAGTGGACAGGGAATTCATATTATTATTAACATGAGCCAAAATAAAATTACCATAGGCAAAGAAGGATTACCTGCGTGTCTGATTTAAATTCTCCAAAACTAAATAGCCTGGACCTTAATTCCAGTTCTGCTGCTTTTTCCTCTTCTCTCACACAGTTAGCCTTAAGCATTTCCTTGTGCTCCAGAAGAAACTCTATGTTGCTGTTTCTATTGCAAAAGAAAAAAGAGACCCTTGTTTGTAATTTGTGGTTTAGAAATAAATCATCAGTCAGGAGTTTCAACACTTTCCATATCATGTGTCAACATCCTATGTCTAGCAAGCCAAATACAAGTTTATAGTTTAAGACATTGTCAAAGTACATGCAACTTTTCAGGTAAAATGAGAAGAGTAAATGCATAGATGCTGCTTTTAACTTCCACCAGGAAGCATTTTCTTCCTGTGGTTCCCCTGAAACCCCCAAATAACAGCAGAGGTGATGTGTCAGGAAGCCAAGTTGTGGTGCGATCTAGAGATAGATTATGTTCTGACATAGATCCCCTTGTCCTGCCCAACCATACTCACCTCGTCCCCAAAACTCATATTGTTGGGGTGGGGCACCATATGCTGTAAGGACTGGGAGAGCAGAGACAGGGATGAAAAGGATACATTAGTGGTAATGAGTGGCTGTGAGATCATGCTTTGTAGGGTCTTATTTGAGTAAGTTAATTTGTTCCAAAGTGTAGTTTGACCTACTGTTCGAAAAGATTGCCATCTTTTGGCCCAGAAAACTCCTCCTAAAAAGACTTTACACACTTTTATAATGGGTAGATAAACAGATCTATTCTCTGCAATTTGAAGCTATTTGCCTATAGCTTCCAAAATTACTTCCAATTACATAAAATTTTACAGAAGGAATTTCATGAGTCATCAAATACAGTCTCCTTCCCCTGACAGAAATCCCTTTTATGAGAGCCCCCCAAATCTACAGATGTATGTTATAAAATGCTATAATATTTAAGTCGCATAACTTTGCTGAGAGTGATGGCCAAGGAAAATGCATTGATTAGCATTATCATCCAAAGCCTGATTTGATTGGCCAGATGGTAGAGTGAAAACTGCACCAAACAAAACTTAATGAGTTGTGGGATCACTATGCTGTATACTGAAACTACTGTAACACAGTGTCAACTATACTTCAATTGAAAAAAAAATTAAGGCAGTACCTTTTAATTCTTTATAATCTTTCAAACTGACTTTTATTATTGCTAGCTAGGAAAATATTTTGACAAGTGAAAGGAAGTAGAGGCTAAAACTAAAGTCAGTCTACTCTGTGTAAATAGAACTTGTACATTTTACACCCTACAATGTAAATTACTATTAATAGAAATCCGACTCTAAATCCAGAGAGACCCTGAGGAAGGTTCACACAGGAATAAGTTGGATTCTGTCTCTGATTAGAGACTGCTTAATAGAAAAATCTGCTTGTTCTTAATAACTTACATTTTATCCTGTATAAGTTTTTCTCTCTTATTTACATCTTCAAGATTTTCATCTACGTCTTGGGAATATTGTACCAAAGTTAGGTTCTGCTCTTCCAGCTCTGTGAGGACTCGAAGTAACTCTTCTGGTTCTTTGAAATAAAGCTCTGGCTCCTAACCAATCAATAATAAATATAATTCACTTAAAAATATGCTACTTATGCACATATGACTTATCTAGAAAAATACAATGGGGAAAGGAATGCCATTCTGATTATGAGGGAGAGCTGGCCATTCTGATTATTTCCATGAGAACTGGCCTTCAGGAAGAGGACTTTCAGGGTGCTGGGGGAGATGAAAGTTATTATAGAAAGGAAAAAGGAAGGTAAGGAAAACAGAAAGAAGAAGGGATGGAGCTGAAGAGGAGACCAAGGCAGGAAAAAGGGAAAGATGGGTCTAGGGAAGGGTAGGAAAGGGAATAGAAGAAAGAAAAAGGAGGCTAAGTGAAGGTTATTTTCTCCCCCCATTTTATTTTATATTTTCCAAAAACTTAATAAATAAACATATTACTTTAAGTAATTTTAATTTTTAAAAAGATGACTTGGGTATTTGCACACCATGTTCATCATATTTACTTCATTGATGGATGAATGGATAAAGGAAATGTGGTATATCCATGCAATGGGATATTATTCAGCCTTAAAAAAGGAGACCCTGGCACATGCTGCCACATGGGTGAACCTGGAGGACATTAGGTTCTGTGAAATAAGCCAAGTTACAGAGAGAAATAACTGCATGATTCCACTTTTATGAGGTATCTAAAGTAATCAAACTCTTAGAAAGTAGAACCATGGTTGCTAGGGCTACAGGGAGGGAGAATAGGGGAATTCAGTGGGTACAGGTTTCTGTTTCGCAAGATGAAAAAGTTCTAGAGATCTGTTGCACAACAATGTGCATATAGTTAATACTATACTGTACATTTAAATTTAAAAATGGTTAGGACAATAAATTCTATGTTACGTTTTTACCACAATTTTAAAAAAAAGATCACTTGTATAAGATGTGTTATATGTAATAATGGATGGTGTTTTGAAGTGTTTTTTGTTCCTCGTGAATTTCTGTGATCGTAGTTAGGATGGGGTTAGCTCAAAGTCCGTCTTGTAAAATAAAGGGCTGTTTTGTTGAAGGTTGATTTATCTTACAGCACAGCTACACAGCATATCTCAAACTCCAGTAAAATGATAAGCAATCAGAAAATGGCTATTTTATTCTCTATAGGATGGCTGTAGAGAATATATATATATATCCTAAATTATTACCTTCTTATAAACATTTTTCATAAGATGATGACAAAGATGAACTATAGATGCAACTGGGAAACAGCGTCAAAATCATAGTTTCTTCTGGAAAGTTGTGGAATATTTGGAATAGGAAATTTTAATTTTAAAAGAAAAAAATGAGCACTTACACTTTTCACCAAACACAACATATAAATCAAAAAAGATAATCTGGTTACCAGATCATAGTCTGTATCATCATCTAAAAAGAATTCTAAGCTGTCTTCTGAACTGATACTCTCCGTGTGGCTGTAAAAGAAAGAAAATGTCTGATTTCTGAGCCATTTTCAGTCAAAAGATTTGCTTCATTTCAAAATTGTCTTTGGAAGTACAACATAGTCCTTTTCAATAGCCTTTTTAGCCTTTTAGGGAACTGCTGTTTTCAGGAATCAATGGATTCCACACATAGGCAAAAGAAAATCTGGTTCTGGACAGGGGTGACATATGCAAACGAGTGAGGCCACAAAGAAAGGCCAGACCATATGGTACCAATTATTTGAGGTGCATTTATACGAGATCTTTTTAAAGAAACACATGACAACCTACATTGCTGCATCTGTTTTGTTCCTTTTAATGCAGTCTTCTTGACAAACTAAACATGTGCTCTGGTGCTCAAAACAAAGCTTGTTCCCAGAGTAATACAGTATTTGTCTTCTGAACAGCAAATTTTACTGTTTAAAATATCTTCTGATCAGGCTGAGGAAGTGTTGGTTGGGGGAATGGGGGATGAGGTACACTCTTAAGTAATAATTATGTGGTTTGCATAGCAGCTCTGGAAAAATCCTTTAAGAAAGATAAATCGAAAATGATTGGAAAATTTAAAAGGCAGAGACTAGGGAGAGTAAGGTGCTGCTGGTGTGATCTAGGTAATTAACACGTTCAAGTAGAGGGTAGTGATGAAGGGAAGAGTGAGTAAATGGGTTGGGGAAGAGAGGAGAATCTAGAGATACATGAAAGAATGAAACCATGGGAACAAAGAGTGGAAAGAGCTAGTGGAGCCAAAAGAGAAGAGACAAAGATGACAAAGTAGTCCTAACAAGATGGAGAACGGTTTAAGGATGAGCTAAGAAAAAAAATTAATATTTGCTTTGTTTAAGTTTGAGGGAACAAAATACCTGTATGAGCTGCCCTTTAAGCCATGGGAAATAAGGTGTGGGAACATGGAGAAAGAGCCATAGATGTAAATGAATATTTAGGAAACATTCCCTGAGAAAGCATTTGATAACTACTGTTCACCCAGCTCTTCTCTTGATCCAGCGGTATCATTTTCTAATCAGTCTTCTACCTCTCTGAAATTCCTGTTAACCTTTTTGGTTTCCTTTTTGACGTAAGTGTCTGTGGTTCCTCAGCCTTCTTCTTCCCCTCTCATTGTACCCACTGTTTTGGGGTTATTTCATCCTCTTTTATGGATTCTATCACTGCTAGTATACTAATGGATCCCACATATCTGTCTCTTTCTCTTGAGCTCTAGACTTCAGTGTCCAACTTCCAACTGGACATCAATGTCTACTTGGTTGTCCTACAAGGAGCTAAAACTAAAACAATCCAAAATCACACTCCTTATCTTCCTCTTCAGGTCTGCTCCCCTTACAGTGTTCCCAGTATTATTGGATGCCAACACCATACACTCAGTTGCCACATAAATTTGGGAGTTATCTTTGACGAAATGTGTGAGTTATTTTTGACCACTCTCTTTTCCTTACACTTGCCCCAGTCTTTATGCAAGCCTTTCAGAGCCTATCAGTGCCACTTCCCTGAGGTGTCTCACAGCCTTTCCTCCTTTGTTCCCACTGTCACTCTGTGGTTGAGGCAGATAATGAACTGACTCCCCCATAACACAGTCTCTCCCCTGACTGTGACAACAGACTCCTAACTGGCCCCTCTTAACTCTAGATTTGTCTCCCTCCATTTCATTCTCTAAAATGGTCCCACATCCAGTTTTCTAAAATGTAAATCTGATTGAGTCTCTGTTACACTCTTACTTAAAACCCTCAGTGGCTCCCCAGGACCCTTGGGACAAAGCACAGACTCCTTAGGATGGCACCACTGCTTACCTGCTCATGATAAAATAACTATTCACCCCTTGAGCCTCTCACTTTCACCCTGTGGCCCAGCTATTTTGAGGAGGGGGTGGAGGATGGGCACAATGTGAAGAGGAGCCGGAGATAACAGGCTTCCAGCTATGGAATGCATAAGTCACAAGAATAAAAGGAAGATACTCAATGATATGATAGTGTTGCATGGTGACATATGGTAGCTACACTTGTGATGAGCACAGCATTGTATCACGATGTTGTACACCCAAAACTAATGTAACATCATATGTCCACTATACTCAAAAAAATAAAAAATAAAGTAACCAGAATAAACTTTAAAAACACACACACAAAAAGATATATACATCTATCAAAATAGCTGAAATTAAAAAAAATAATGAAAACTAAATGCTGATGAGAATGTAGAGAAACTGGATCCCTTGTTCATTGCTGGAGGGAATGTAAAATGGTGTAGCCACTCTGGGAAACAAATTGGCAATTTCTTTAAAAACTAAGCATGTACTTACCATCCAACTCAGCAACTGCACTCTAGGCATTTATTCCAGAGAAATGGAAATGAGGTGCTCACAAAAAGTTGCACAAATGTATTTATAGCAGTTTTATTCTTTATAGTCCCAAATTGGAAACAGTCTGGATGTTGTTCAATAGTGAATAGTTAATTTGTAGTGTGTCCATACCATATATAGTTGACTGTAAGAACGTGGGGGTTAGGGGTGCCAACCCCCCATGCTGTCAAAAATCTTCATGTAACTTTTGACTCCCCCATAACTTATCCACTAATAGCCTACTGTTGGCCTGAATCCTAACCAATAACTTAGTCAATTAACATATTTTATATGTTATATATATATTATATACTATATTCATACAGTAAAGTATGCTAGATAAAAGAAAATGCCAAGAAAATCCTAAGGAAGAGAAAATATATTTACAGTACTATGCTATGTTTATCAAAAAGAATTCCACATATAAGGGAAACTGCACAGTTCAAACACATGTGGTTAAATGGTTAACTGTAATACTACTCAACAAGAAAAAGGAGCCAACTATTGATAGACCCAACAGCTTAAATGAACCTTCAGAGAATTATGTTCCGTAAAACATCCAATCGCAAAAGGTTACGTACTGTATGATTCCATTTATGTAACATTCTCGAAATGACAAAAATCAAAGTGATAGAGAACAGATTAGTGGTTTCCAGGAATTAGGGGGAGGAGGAGAGAGGAAAGTGGATGAACTTGCAAAGGGGCAACATGAAGAATCCTCATGATGGTGTTCTGTATTTGATTGTATCTCGACTGTACCAATGCCGGTTTCTTGGTTGTGATATTGTACTACAGTTTGCAAGATGTTACCACTGGGGTAAACTGGCTAAAGGGTACATGGATCTCTCCGTATTATTTCTTGCAAATATATGTGAATCTACAACTATCTCAAAATTTTAAAAAATTAATTAAAAGCAAAATAAAACATTGACACTTAAATGCCACAGAAGCAGAGTGACCTCAGGGTCCCTGGAATTTAGAGTTCAGTGTCTGTGTTGACTTTTGTCATGTGTGATTGTCATGGATATTGTGGTGCTGGCCCAGATCCTCTCCTGGGGGCCAGTGTACCCATCCTGGACATCAATATATTTTCTTAAATAGCCAGGGTTGAGAACTAGCAATTTATGAAATAATGAGTATTAATCAATCAACAATCAAGTAAGGGACAAAACAAAAAAGCTTTATGGTCCTATTGCAGCAATTTTGAATGACATGGTAAAACTGCAAACACGGGGGTCAGCAGAGTAGCTTAATAAACGATTGGGCAGTGGCTCTGAGAGAGCCAGACCCAAGATGCAGAGGGCAGGCAGTTTCTGCAAGTAGCAGTGACAGGCACTCATCAAAGAATGCGCGGAGGCCTGTGGGAGCCCAGCCACCTCAGGAGCACCCGGAAGTGGCAACCACTACCTCCAGGATCTGTCAGGACAGTATGCATTTGTGGTATCAGGACAGTATGCATTTGTGGTATCTATGTTGAAGAAAGTCTAAAAGGGATATTTTCTGAAAAGCATTCACAGTTTCCAAGAGAGTTAGTCAAGTAGGTTCCGTACCTTGATAAGGATGATTTCTTATTCTCTAGGGTGAGAGTGGACCTGTGAGGTTTTCCTGTTCAAAATGTCCAGGTGAAGTCCATGTCGTTGGTGATGGTGGAGGTGAAAAGACATAACATGGAATTAGAAATGAGTCCTTGTTATTTGGTGCAAGATATTCATTTTTTTCTGCATAGATATGCCCGTTCTTTTTATTGTTATTAGAATGATAATCATAGAAAATGGAGTGAGCTCATTTATTCTACTGAAATTGGGTTCCAAGCCTAAGAATAAAATCAAAGGCGCTGGTTGGTGGGGGAGGGGGACGCAGAGCACGGTACATATTGTCAAAAACATGATATAACTATTGATAGTCCCAAATCAGGGGCATAAATTGTGAAATATAAATCATGGTGCTTTTTTTACCTAACCATATATATTTCATATATAATCACAGATTTTTAAAAATCAAGGCAAAAAATAAAAATGATGGACACTTCAATTGTTACGTCTTGTGGAGGGGATGACCTGTGCCAGGTTCTCTGCCCCTGACTTCTATGCCCCGCCCTGTCCATTCATCCACCTCTCCAAGTCTTGTAATCAGGTCAGAGAGAAAGAAATGGAACTCCTAGCTCCCGAGGATTATGGGTGATGAGGACACCACCGTTTGTTTGCCGGGTTAGCTCATAGGTCCTGGATTTCCAATCTGAGACAGGCACCTTCTCTGGTTTTACTTTTGTGAATGAAGTCCCAAAGCTCTGGTGTTACCTTGGTGATCTCTTTCCATGTAATAGTCATCTGAAAATGATATCTTCCTGGCATCCTCAGTATTGCCCTCTGTTTTGGTTGTATTTAATTTTAGAAATGAAAAACAAAAAGGGAGAGAAAGAGGGGGGAAAACACTTCTGAGAATGAGAGGTATATCTCATGGTGAAGGAAGAGTTACTGTGAAAACTTACAAGGACAGAAATGGAGGATGGGGACATTTTAACAAGCAAATGTATGATGCAGACGACAAGGGCTGGTCTCTGGAACAGGCAGAATGGAGGGGAACTGACCTACATGGCATGAGGATATCCCTATTTCCTGCATCAGTCGACAGCCTGATAACTTCTATAATCCCAGTGTCAGCCATTCATTCTTCTGGACTGAGGGACTCATTGCTTTCTGAGCATCCTCTAGTTAAAGGACAAGTCTAGGAGCACTGAATTTTCAGCTGCTAAATGCAGTTACTTTCTGGTTTCCTTTCTATATGTTTTCTCTCTTGTCGAACAGTGTATTGAGTTTAACCAAGTGCCATCACTGTGCTCAGTACTCTGTGTACATGATCTAATTTAATCACAGCACGGTGAGAGACACTGAGCAGGACAGCCATCACTGCTGTGCTGGTAAATGTTTAACCACCAGCTCTCTGGAAGAGTTCTCCCTGATTTGTAGCTTACTGGTTTCTATGGGGTAAATCCTTTTACCCCAGAGTCTCAGGATCAGCTCTCAGCTGAAGACTCTGCAGAGAACTGTCTGTGTAGCTCTCTCCTCTTCAGTACTCTGCTCTGGGAACTCCAGTCTCCCTCCACCCTTAGCTCTGTCTTCGCAATTCATGGGGCTTGCTGGCTCCTCCTCCCTCTGCTGCATCCTGGAAATGCTCCCCAGGCTCTATGCTGAGGCCATCATTTGGCTCGTCTCGTTTGGCTCTCCTCTCTCACGGATCACTCTGCTTCTCTCCTTGATGCCTGATGCCTGAAACTATTGCTGCTTATATTTTTCAGATTGTTTTAGGCAGGAGGGTAAGTCTGGTCCATGTTACCCCAATATTGCTGGAAGTGGTAGTTTTCCTCTTGGATTTATAATCCCATTTTGATCACTTATTCAATTCTTATATATAATAGATCTATTTTTGGTCCATTGAGCTGACTTCCTAATACCAATACCATGCAGTGTTAATTTCTGAGACTCTCTGATAGTATATAGTACTTTAAAAGATTAGTAATACCGGGGCGCCTGGGTGGCTCAGTGTCTTAGGCAACTGACTCTTGATTTTGGCTCATGTCATGATCTCAGGGTCCTGAGATGGAGCCCCACGTTGGGCTCCATGCTCAGCAAGGAGCCTACTTGGGATTCTTTCCCTATGCTCCTCCCCCTGTTTCTCCCCTGGCTTGTGCACACTCGCTCCCTCACTCTCTAAATAAATAAATAAATAAATAAATAAATAAATAAATAAATAAAATCTTTAAAAAAATAATATCAGAGATAGTGGGAATCCTTGTTCAGTTCTGCTTAAAATAGAAATTCTGACTGTTTAATAAATAACAAACATAAATATTGAAACAATATTTGAGAATTAAAGATATTTACTTAGTTGAAATTAAGAACATGTGACTCACTTGTTAGTATTGGGAGACTAACATTCATACTGTCTCTACTCTTTGTCATCTGTGCCCTTTTCAGCGCTTGTTGGATTTGCCAGTGTTTTGGAGACAATTTCAGCAGAAAAAATCCATATTTCATGTACTCTCGAAGGAGGAATTCTGTTTTTGCTATCTCACTACTCAAAAGAAATGAAGATATCATTAGAAATATCCATGTGAAAGCATGTTCATTTTTTAAAAAAAAGTTCACAAAATTCGTTTCCTTGATTATGAATTTGAATAATAGTTTATATAACAAAAATTGTAAGTAGGGTCATAAAACTATGGGCATCAATAAGATAAAAGGAGAAGAAAAAACCCATAGGAGTGCTATTTGAATAAAACGTGTCAAGGATATACACACATGGAATAGACTGATGACAATTTTACTCCTTTATTTCTGAGGGAAATGTTGTATTAAATTTTAGACACAGGGAGAAATTAGAAGGGAGCAGAAGCTGATACTTGTGTTACAAGAACAGGGTTAAAATAGCTAGCATCACAACTTTCAAGCAAAAGCGTCAGAACAAGCTCCCTTCCCCTTTGTAAACAGATTTCCAGCCCTACCTGCAGTGGAGAACCTTCCTGGGCCATCTCAAGCCCAGAGAGAGAAAAAGGAAATAAGTAGCAGGTGTCTGCATCCTTTGTGCTGTTCCCAGCTTGTTTTTCATGACCTTTCACACCTTTCTAGGATGACACATAGACACAAAGCATGGTTTGCTGGGTGGCCATTGTGCGTAAATACAGTACTCTCTGCAAGCCTAGAGGCTGCTACTCTGGTTCTACAAATAGAACAGAATCTCCTAATTACATGATGGAGTGAAGGAAGGAAGGGAGTTCTCCACCTTGGAATGCCTTCAACTTTAGGCTCCTGAAATAGAAAAGGCTCTGTAGCCAGAATGTGTTTGAAAACACACATTCCGTTAGTAACAATGGGTTTCAGAGAAACTACCATCCAGTTCATTTGCTATATTTTTAGACGAGCTGTTGTCCTCTTCTCGGAAAACTCTAGGACTTGGTTTTAGAGGAAAAGTAAGTATCAAATCCTCAAAAAGAAAAAAAAAAAAAACAAGTGTAGGTATGACTTGACACCAAGACTAGTGTCTCCTGGGTCATGAAATTACTGTCCAAGAATGATGATAGAAAGAAGCTTCTTTAGATATTTAAAATTAGACCAAGTGAGATACACTTGACCACAGAAGAAAACATCTGGGCTTGAAAAAAAAAAAAGTGGTGGGTGGTATAATAATTTTATCCCAACTCTCCCTGTAATTTTTGTCATTATAGATCCCGGCTTTTAATATCAATTCTAGTTTCAACTAAGTATAAGTATAAATATAAAAAAAAATACTGCCCATTTTAGGTGAGAGATGGTTGTAAAAATCAATCCCACTTTCAGAGATGTTAAAATGTGGAAAGAAATATGCCTTCAAATGAATGAAAGAAGGCACTTAGAAAATCATTCATGGGGGCACCTGGGTGGCACAGCGGTTAAGCGTCTGCCTTCGGCTCAGGGCGTGATCCCGGCGTTATGGGATCGAGCCCCACATCAGGCTCCTCTCCTGGGAGCCTGCTTCTTCCTCTCCCACTCCCCCTGCTTGTGTTCCCTTTCTCGCTGGCTGTCTCTATCTCTGTCAAATAAATAAATAAATAAAATCTTTAAAAAAAAAAAAAAAAAGAAAATCATTCATGGTTTATCCTTAACATTGGCTTGCTTCTTTTCAGCCAATTTCTAGGCTTCTACACTGATAAGTTACAGAAACTTTTCAGCCAGAGGTCCCTGTACTCTGATACCCAGGCAGAGACAGACGGTCCTTGATCGACAGATTACTTATTTAAAAATGAGGTCATACTTAGGAAATCATCAACTGATAAGGAATATTCCCACGTAGGTCTTGGTAGGCACAGGTAGGTTTCAAGGGGCCGGGACGTTTGAGAAGGAAAAGGTGGTGGCCCCGGGCTCACCTTTTCACTGCCTGCACCTCCATACTGGCTTTCTTTAACTCTGCTGTCATTTGGAGTTTGTTTATAGTTTCCTGTGCTGCACTGAAAAGTGATGGGGATTTGTTAGTTTGTTTTGTGTTGTGCTGTATCCTGAGAAACTAAAAAGAAAGGGGGAGGGGAAAAAGGCAATTCGGCCAGAGTGAAAAAAAAAACGAACATTTTAAGAGCATCTACAGATCTGTGGTCATTTTCTCGAAGGAACTCTTCAAAGGCCATTGCGTCTTCTTGGAGCTTTCTTTCGGCTCTTGTGAGTTGCCGTTCCTTCGCCACCATGTGTTTTTCAAACTTTTTAATTGTATTTCTTTTGGTTGACAGGGCATACTAGGAATATCGAAAAGAGAAGTGCAACATTATGCCACATTTCCAGTACATTGCTAGTACATTTCAACAGTCTCCTAATAAAGGGGAAAATAACTTGCATAGTAAGTGATCACTTGTATTAGAAATATAGCACGCCAAGTCTTGAGACAATACTGTTTATTTTATGAAGGACTTTATTTTGGGATCTTTAGAAGGGAGACTAATTCCTCTCTTTCACTCTTTTTATGAAGAGGCTCAATATGGTTCCAACATGGCTTTGTCCCACAAATCAAAAGTAGCTACACATCCCCTCAGGCTCTATCCTAAAAAATTAAAATAAAAAAGAAAACACTACATATCCCTCCAAAGAGGAGGTCTACCTGGTATTATCCACAATATCCCTCCAGGATTTCTGGGCATTGGGAAATGGGGCGGTCTGCAGTCACGAAGCCTCCTTCATCAGGAAGTAGCTTGGGAGAATGAGGTTTTCACCCTGCTGTGCCTCTGACACATTCCTCCAAGCTGCCCAAGGGTAGGGGTGTTTAACCAGCCTCCAAGAACCCTGTGTAGATCCCCAGATACAACTTTGATATTTAGCTTTTATTTTTTTCAGTACAGAATATAAGAATTCACTATGGTTTTTAATGCCATGCATGAAAAAGGAATTATAAATAAAGTCACTTAAATTATAAAAGAATTTAAAATATGTTATTGAGCTCATTCTAAAGAAATAACACCCGGGGAGCCAGGGACCAGACAAAGTCACCAGAGGTCTTCAGTAGAGGAGGGGCACGTGTGGAGAGCAGACTGAGTGTAGGGAGCAAAAGTGGAGGCAGACCAGTGTTCAGAAGTCATAACAATAATTCATACAAGTGATATTGGTGACGTGCATTACAGTGGCAGCAGGGGAGGTCGTGAAAAGTAGTGTGAGTATGGATTTATTGGGAAAAAAATACATTTGAAAGTATATTTGGATGTGGGTTGTAGGTAGGAGAGTTGAGTTGGCCTAAGCAAGTGTAAAAATGAAATGGCTACTGACTGCGATGGGGGCAGTCTGTGAGTTGCAGATTTGCGGGGGTAGGGAAGAGTATAGGAGGGGCAAATTTTGGAAATGGGAAGTCTGAGGTGCCTACTGGGCATCTAAGTGGAGATGTTAAGAACTACAGTTGCCTTTGTGAGTCTGGAGGTCAGGGAAGAAGATCGGGGTAGAAAAATGAGTTTGGACGTTGTTAATGGGGAAGTGGAATTTAAAGCCATGGGCCCGGAGGAGGGTAGACAGAGCACAGGGCGAGGAGTGAGCCCTAGCGTGTTCCAATATTTAGAGATCCAGGTTCTCCAAAACAAGGAGCAAGAAAAGAAAGCTGAAGAAGCGAGCAGTGAGTGACGAGGAAGAACCAAGAGACAGTGGGTCCTGGAAACCAGCCGAAGAAGACATTTCAAGAAGAGGAAGTGACCGGAATGATCTAACTGCTGCTGAAGGGAAGGAAAAGGAAGCCTGTGAGGTGACAGTTTGAACTTGGCGACGGGAAGGTCACTGAGAACCTTGGCAAAAGCAGTTTTGGTGGAATGATGAGGACAGAAGCCCAACTGAGGTTGTTTAGGAAAGGGTCGGAGGGGCAATAGATCTGGAGCATGTAATGAAAAAATAAACTACCAAGGTGAAATTTTGGCAATGCTCTGCCAGAAGTCTTCTGTTTGACTAATGGGAGAAAAATTATTTTTACTACCTCCAGCAGAAACCTGTCTCTCTGGTCATTAATAAATTCATGAATAGTCCTTTTTGTGTCCGCACCTTCAAAGAAAATTGAAATAGATTTAGTTCATTATCCCTCTCTCGAGCTTCTATAAAATAAAAGCTATGTAATTAAATTACTGTATATGGTATGTATCTGACTTAAAAAGCCACTACCCCTTCAAATAAACTTTTTTCCTAATCACTAAACTAATTTCATAATAGTAACTACCATTTATTTTGTGTCCATCATATTCCAAGAACTTTATTAGACACTTTAAATAAATCATTTTATTTGATCCTAACAATAACCCCAATGACGTACATATTTCTGTACCCATCCTGTATGTGAGCTCAGAGATGTCCGGATGCTTGCCCAAGATAACGGGCTAACATGTGGCAGAAGGGGCGTATGACTCCTAAGCCTGTGCTGAAGGAGACCAAGCTGTTTTAAATCTTAGTGTTTTGGCCAGTCTGGATATAAAACCGTAGTCCTTTGGAAAAATGTGTTTGGGGATCACAAACCAAATTTACGTTAGGTAAGAAAAAGATGACGACTAGCTTTGCCATCTAGGAATAAAAAAGACCAAAGCTTCCTTTCAAGGTGTCTTCGTTCTGGAAAAATTACACATAGGCTGCATTTCAATAATGTTCGCTTCATGAAAAATCAACAGAATGTGGTATAGAACAAAGTCTATTAAAACAAATCCTAATCTGTCCATTTACTAAATATTATAGTCATGCTTACTATTTCAGGCTACTTTAACATGATACTCTCCGGCTGAGTTGATGTGATTCTATTCCTCAAGTCTAAATAAACTGGTTATGGTGGGTTTCCCATTTTGGCCCTTCTAGCTATCCAGAAGGTTTTTTAACAAAGAGACCATGTATGATAAAACCGTCTTCCAAGCACTAGTATTCCCGAACACCGGAGTACCTGACCACTCACTGGGGATGTGATCCAGAGATGTTACTATCTGAGAGTAAAACCACAGTCAAGCTGCCAGCTGCCTGGAGGGAGAAGCGGCACTTCTGTTATGCAGCCTAACCCATCTGTCTGTGACAGTTGCCTGTGTCATTTCTTTGAGGTGATCTAGCAGTTGGCTACTGTTGCATACACAAAAATAACTGGGCTCCCAAAGTAGGGGTCACTTGCTCATTTTACATCACATAGGCTTGTCTTTAATCAGAATTCAGGCAGGAAATGTGAGATTGGGAAATGGGGGTTTCAACCAAATCAACTTATGATTGGTAAGTCTGAGGGGGATTTCTTTATTTTCAATGAAAATGTCCAAATTGCTTATCTGTGAATCAGCAGAAACTGACGACCCGATTTCCATTGCTGACAGAGCCCAGAGTGCCCTGGATAAATACCAAATGATTTTACCATTTCCTTTTTAAGAGTCTACTGTATGTCATTTACTGTTAAGAGACAGTAACCCCTCTGTTGACCAGCATGATGTTAAATAGGGTTATCTGCAAAGTCGTATTTGCTAGTTCTCTCAGAAGTAGTAGTGTGGCAAGGGTTTCTGAAGGTAGCCACTTCGTGCAGAACTCTAAAACATGTCACGTATAATTTTAAGTGCTCTTGATGACTTACGGTTCACCATTGTACAGAGGTGAACTATGAGACACAGGACTGAACCTGGCTCTACCCATCAGTGCTATAGTCACTGATACCGCCGTGTTGCCTGACATTTGCACTTCGTACAACAACAAATGTGCGCCTCCAAGATCTAAAAAAGTTAACATGGCTTCCCTCTTCTACACTAATAATTGATTCCAAAGTTCTTTCCCAGGTGTTTCTTTTTTGTTGTTTTCTCTGAAGATTTTTTTTTATCATAGTTTGACAAAGTTACCAAATTTTTAAGTTACCACAGCAAATCCTGGGCACTCGATGTATCTTTCTTCCTCCCTTCCTTTCTTCCTTACTTTCTAATTTTAATTCAAAAATTTAGACAAGACTCATCTTGGGGGAAGATTTTATGACCCCATCATCCTAGCATTAATCACTTCAACCTCACTTCAAACTGCTTTCTGTCTCATTTGTAAGCACTTCTTGATCTGATAAGAAAAGTCCATGACATTTTGATTACCATATTGTTCTTTTTAATGGAGCAATAATTAATATCCTGTAATATTTTTAACATGTTGCCCTCAAGTGCCATTATAACAGGTTGTGTTTTTGCAACAAAAGGAAAACTTATTTAATTCTATTAGCTTCCTGATTCTGGATATATGAGCTGTATGGCCCGGAAAAGTATGTTTTCTTTTTTAAAATAGATTTTGTCCCGACTCACAGCTTCCATTTACAAAGAATGCCCCCATCCATAGAATGAGACAACATACTTTTTTTTTTACCCCCAGAAAAGCCCCCAAACCTGACATTAACAGTAAAAATTCAAAATAATATTCTTAAACAATAATATAGACTTACCTTCTGTTAATCTTAGAATAAGAGTGGGATCTAGCCCAAATTTTTCGAATGAGCCACCAGCTGTGTCAGAGTAGAATGCTACTTGGCCCAGGTGTGAACGACTTTTCATTCGAGATGAAAAAGTAGACTTCTGGTAGACTTTCATGCTGCGGTTTATAAATTTTTCCTGCCCAAGTGCAAAAATTTAAAAGAATTTCTAATATACCAAAATAACATTGTCTTTAAAAATAGTGATCAGATATAAAAATATCATTTACAATAAGTCTTTTTCTCATTACTGGTACATTTCTTATTACTGATACATTAAACAAGCAACTGAGTTCATATCTCTGAAGGATTGGGTGTAGTTTGCAATTCCTTCTCTTATGAAGCTGAGCAAAGACATTTAACCTTTACTAAACATGTACATCATAAATATGAGCCTGGAAAGTTTTCTGGCTTTATCTTCATTTTCATTTTTATTTTTTAATCTTTGTCTTGCCCAACGGCAGGGAACTTGGAAATTCCACTGATTTGAAAGGACTGGTTCTGTGGAATTGAAAACTTGGGAGGAAATGGATCTCCCCAGTAGACATAAATGAATCAGTCTTTCCAATTCATGAATCTTGGCTCAATTTAATTTTGGACACTTTCAATAAAATTATAGAACACAAGCATAAAATCTTCACCTTACAGATGAATTTGTGATTGAGCATTTCTAGATAATCTCTTCATTCTAAACAGGATTTTTTTAAAAAAATCCTATAATCAATCTTTACCTCTAGGAATAAGGAAAGCAAACCTCTTGAAATCCAAATCATGTAATAAACAGTATAAAGATGTAAGTAGTGAGATTAACTGCAAAAGCACAGCTTTGTTATCCTCATCTCTGGTTTAGCTTCATACCAAATCATTCTAAAATGACCCCATCCTCCACTTTTGTTCCTTCTTCCTTCTCTGCCCCTCTTCCCTGATACACATACATACATTCTCTTATCTGTATCTGGCTGGCAAATTTTAACTTATTCTTAACAATTCAGCTCTTGCTGTCTCCTCAGTGAAGTCTTTGTGCGTGTGTGTGCCCAGAGACAAACATGCACACACACACACACACCACCACCATCATCCTTCCCTCCAGCGAAGATGGTCACTTCTTTCTCTACATGTCTTTTGCTCTATTACTGTATTTTATCAACTCTAAGATGTCATTTATTGTAGATGCAGTATTATTTTATGCACTGCCAATTATGCATGGCATCCCATCTCTATAAGCTGGATCCCAATTTCAGGAATGAGAAAATGTGAAAAAAATATGGGCATTAGAATCAATGAAGTGGGATACACCATACTTGTCATATGTGATGGTCATAGTGTGTCTGTCTTCCCCCAGTGGGCAGTGAACATTAGGACCTTACCATGGGCTGGATGTTGTTCCTGTTGTGTTTACACCCCAGCATAGTGTGCAATGCATATACCCACACCTGACCCCTTGTCTTAATCCAGCACAGTTCATAAAAGTGATGGATAAGAGGATAAATTTCTAACATTAATTTGTATTGGGCTTTTAATAAAACTTTACCTTTTTCTTTGCTGCCATTTCATTTTCTTTGAAAAGAAAGAGATCTTTGAAAAAGATCTTATATGGCTTGTCCTTTTTGACTGAGTCATCTTTTCCTTTATCTGTTAAAAAAAAAAAATCTGTCATCCTTGCTCTGCTGACCAGAAGGGCAAGGCTCTACCAGCCAGGATGGAGCAGGTGGATAGGTGGGTCTCTAAGGAGGAGGACACAGGCAGCCCTCCTCTCCAACTGAGACAGGGATGCAGGGCCTGGATCCCAAGGGCAGAAGACACAGCTCATCTGTCTGTTTCTCATGGCACTGAGCACAGTGCTTCCTACTTCAGGGGGAATGAGTCTATATTTGCTGTGTGAATAGATAAGGGGCCTATTACAGGATAGTGGGATCATATTTTGAGGCATTAAGATACTGCTTCTTCCCATCACTACAAATATATGCACTATTGCCCTTACACCGCCATTTCGGCCCCAATAGACGCAGCCACTATTAGGGACATCCTCCATCCAGACTAGAGAGTCTTAAAAAAAAAAAAATCAAAGGTAATGACAAGTATTGGCAAGGGTGTAGAGGAATTGGAATCTTAACATTCTGCTAATGGGAATGGAAAATAGTGCAGCCACTTTGGAAAACAGCCTCAAAAAGTTGAACATATAGTTGCCATGTGACCCAGCCATTCCACTCCTAGAAATGAAAACATATGTTCTCATGAAAATTTGTACATGAATATTTATAGCAGTATTATACATAACAGTCAACAGATAGAAACAACCCAAATATCCATCACCTGATGAATGCATAAACAAAATGTGGTATCTCCATACAATGGAATATTAATCAGCCATACCAAGGATACATACTCTAAGACTGATGAAACTTGGAAATATTATATTAAGTGAAAGAAGCCACATTAAGTCTCTACATTATAAGATTCCATTATATTCCATGAATTGTCTAGAATAGGCACATCCACAGAGCCAAAAGATAGATTAGTGGTTGCTTGGGGCTGGAGTGGACCTAGGGGTTATGGCTAAGGGGTGCAGGGTTTCTTTCTGAGATGATAAAAATGTTCTACAATGGACTGAGTTGATGGCAGCACATATCTGTGAGTACAAGCCCTGGACTCATACACTTAATAAAAAAGGAAGCCTGGCCATAAAGGGGCGGGCAATGGAAAGGGAGAGAAAGGGAGGGAGAGAGAAGTCAACTGAATTTCTGAACGGACTTTCTGTTTTTATTCATAAAATCTGAAATGTTAAAAGGTCTTTCTCTTTTTCTTTCTTTCTGGCTTTTTAATGCTTGGGTAGAAATTTTGGCTTCAGAGACCAATAGCCAAAAGCAGGAATCCTGGAGCTTGGAAGTGACACATTCAATTAGAGAAAGGGAAAGGATAACTGAAAACACATCCCCCCTCCTACCCTAACCCCTGCACTTACTTTCACCTCCCAAAATACCAGAGTATTTTGAAAGTGCCCCTCATCTCTAAGTGGCTGAAAGGTACAGCTGGGAATTGGGAGGGCTGGGAGTTACTGGTCTGGAGTTTAAAGGCTGCCTGAGAATTGAATGTTTGCCCAGGGATTCAGTTGGGAAAGTGGGAATGCTCGGGCTAGAAACCTCAGGCACGTTTTTCTGTAGGTAATGGGTTAGGAAGAAAGTAAATTGTGGAGTGGAAGCTTTGGGCTCAACATGGAGTGTGTGGTGTTCTGATCACCTCCTATTCACTTTGTGGGTAAAGGAAGGATCCTCTGCCCCAAATAGTATGAGATGACTGAACATATGACCCTCCACACTGGACTGATGAGATAGATAACGATTTATTAGTCACTTATCTCACAGCCCAGGGGAGGAGGACACTACCTGCCAGGCAGTGCCACATCATGACTGCACTCAGGAGCAGAGTGAAACAGGATGGCAGGAGGCAGACTTTGTACTAACAAGAGGGTGAGGTGCCCCTGCTTCCCACAAGAGGACATAATTGACTTGTGAAACTCATTAGGTTGAAGACCAGTAGAGTGTAACTGGTCCAGCTGATGGGGAAATAGCTGGGTGGGGAACCTTTCTCGCTGGGTGAAGGTCAAATCTGGCACACTTACAGGGAGACTTACAGGGAGACTTTCTCTCTCTTACAGGGAGACTTACAGTTACGTCTTTGGGGCTCTGTGAAGCTCAAAGATGTCAAGGCGATACATGAAATCTTAGGCCTTATAATATATGAATAAAGACAAGCAAGGGTGGGTCTAGGCAGCTGGGCTTGGAGACAGCAGATGTATAGAAAGGCATAGCCAACAGGCTGAGGCCCAGGAGGAGGCAACAGAAGTCAAGTACCCAAAGGGCATTGCCAGGGTTTATGACCTGTACCCTATACCGCCACTCTCAGGCCAGAGCTAGACCTGACATCCCAGGAAGGGATCCCTGATGTCCTCCAAAGGATGAGTCATTGATAGGCTGGACATCTCTCCCTCAACCAACCCTCTCTCCTCTCAAGAAAAACCTCACAAACTTACTGTCAATCCCACCCTAGCTAGCTTAAAGTCTTGAATGCCCACGTTTAAATCCTCTCTGACCAAGTTTCAGTTTTCTGGATTGACAAGATATTTTTTTCCCCTCCAACTCCAAAGCCAAGTTCCTTTTGGTTATAAAGAAATAGAACACACTAAAACTCTAAACACCAAGTATATTAGTTTCCCATGGCTGCTATAATAAGTTACCACAAACTTGGCGGCTTAAGACAACAGAACTTTATTCTCTCACAGTCCTGGAGTTCAGGAGTTCAACATCAAGGTGTCAGCCGGACTATGCTCCCTCCAAAGGCTCTGTGGTAGAATCCTTCCTTATCTCTTCCAGCTTCTGGTGGCTTCGGGCATTCACGGTTGTGTGACTCCTTCGTCTCTGTGTTCACAGGGACTTCTTTTTCTCACAAAGACACTTGTCATTTAAAATTTAGGACCTACCTTAAGTCCAAGATGATCTCATCTTGAGATCCTTACCTCAATTACATTTGAAAGACCCTTTTGCCATATAAGGTCACATTGCAGGGGTTAGGACATGGAGAGCTACCATTTTGGAGGGACCACGTTCAACACACTCTAACAAGTTTCCTGAATTATAAACTCATTCTAAGCACTGGCCCTTAGCCAGCCCTTCTCCTCACCTGAATTACTTCCTAGACGTATAGAACTAGGGCTGCCGTAACAAAGCACCACAAACAGAGGGGCTTAAAGCAGCAGGCATGGGTTCTCTCACAGTCCTGGAGGCCGGAAGTCGAATATGAAGATGTTGGCTTGGTTCCTTCCAGAGTTTCTGAGGGAGAATCCATGGCATGACTTTGCCCAAGCCCATGGTAAGTACCTATAGAGTGCCTGTTACCTGTAACACACTCTTGGTGTTATCCAATGTTCAAATTTTTGTCAAATTTGTAAGTGACAAAGAAGTTATTCTTCTATACTGATAAATATGAATTCCTTGTATACTTGTAAAGAAGCAGGAGGAGGAGAGGAAAGCTGGAAAAGGAAAGGAGAGGACAGGTTTTGATAAAATGCAGTTATTCATGTCCTTTATTATGACAAATAATTGAGTTAATTGTTTTATGTTATGAAATTCCCTAGCAATCTAGTTAACTACAACAATTTAATGCCTCTCTGATGTGAAGATTTTTCTTTTCAGAATTAAAAAGTGGAAGAGAACCTTCTCAGCAGGCCATTTATAAACTCTTCACATAGAAAGGCCATGTCTAATGCTTGTCCTGTGGCATTCTCCTTTGGCTACGTTCCCAATCTACCGTGGAGACTGACTGTACCAGGCACAAAGCAAGAACTCATTGACACATTTCTTCTTTACCTTCAGGAGCCAGTGATAGCGGCAAATATTGTGATGACATTTTGTCTCCTGGCCCTGTCCAAAGAAAAGGAAATACATTAAAAATAAATACTGTAAACCAGAGCATTGGGTGATGTATGGAAGTGTTGAATCACTAACTTGTACACCTGAAACTAATAGAACACTGCATGTTAACTAACTGGAATTGAAATAAGGACTTAAAAAAAAATTTCTGTAAACCTTGCATAAAGGGGCTAAATTCAACAGCCAGTGATTCCAAATAGCCTTCATTGCTTTTAAAAGCACAAACTCTTTGGCCCAGCAATTCCAAATCTGGGAACCTATCCCAAGAAAATAATCGGGTTAAGTGAGCAAAAAAAGTATGTACAGTAATGTTGGTTGACGTGTTACTTAATAAACAGGGAGTTGATTAAATAACTCTGGTATACCCATAACAGAGATTGCCCCGTGGCCCATCAAAACAAGGCTCTAGTCACTATTCCCTCCGTTAACTATATATTAAAAGTAAAAAACAAAATACTTCCAAAGGGTGAGAGTAACGTGGATAAAAACAAAAACAAAAACACTCGCCAGTGTCAGGCGTTTGAAAAGTTGTTCACCAAACATTAATAGTGGTGGTCTTCAATTTCGAGCAACCTCTCCTTGCATTTCTATCAGGTTTGGGATTAGGGTTAGTTGCAAAATTTAAGGAAGTGGCCCCCAAAACTCAGTTATCAAAATAAATAACACGTTAATGCAATTTTTTAAAAATGCCAAGTCAATGCAGGAAAAAAATCCATGGTGAACAAAATATGAAGACTTCAAATACAGACAGGATCTGACCGTGCGTCTCCATGACCCTGAGAGCGAGCGCCTCCTTTGCCACACCTCTGTCCTGGCCCATAGATCTCGTCTTTATGTACGCTTTTGATATTTTGTTTATCATGGAATTTTTTGCATTAATTTTTATTTTTAGGGGCGCCTTGTGGCTCTGGGGCGCCTGGGTGGCTCAGTCGTTAAGTGTCTGCCTTTGGCTCAGGGCATGATCCCAGAGTCCTGGGATTGAGCCCTGCATTGGGCTCCCTGCTCTGCTGGGAGCCTGCTCCTTCCTCTGCCACTCCCCCTGCTTGTGTTTCCTCTCTCACTGGCTGTCTCTCTGTCAAATAAATAAATAAAAATCTTTTAAAAAATTATTTATTTTTAAAAATAGTGAATTAAAGTGTTTGCGTTTGCGCTCCCCTTTAGGTTTTGCACCAAAGGTAAACGTTTCCCTTGCTTCACCCTAATCCTTGTCTTGAATTTTTGCACTTTTTAAATATTATTTCTCAATGAGCTTGTGTAATTTTTACAATGAAAAAAGTAACAGTGATATTTTTCATTGGGGGAGGAAAAAGGATATTCAGGAGTTCATATAAAGAGGTCTGCCCACAACAGAAACAATGGGACAAACATCCTGTTTCAGGTTGCCCGTTTAAATTTATGCCTCCGTTCTCTCAAAGAGCCACGTTGAAGAGACTTCCAGAGGCATTTGTAGCAGATGATTAAAGATCCAGACTTTGGAATGGAAAAGCCGATTGGTTTGGTATTTACAGATGTGTGAGCAAGATCATTTAACACTCAAAAAATCTGTATTGAGTACCTACTATGTGCCAGGCACTGTTCTGGGTGCCAGAAACAGGACAATTTAAAAATGACGACAGCAATAACAAAAGACAGAAAAACATACTTTCTTCGTGGGGCCTACATTTTAATTATTTAGCAGGTCTGAGTCTCAGGTTCCTATTCCATAAAATGGGAATATAATTTCACCTCTTAAAGCTTTCGTGAGGTTGCCATGACCTAATGTATATAAACAACCAAGCAGGGCGCCTAGCACACAAAGCAAACTCAGTAAGTGGGAGCAATTTTGTTCTAATCTTTACCAAGAGAATGTGATTTTACTTCCAGTGATTATAAAAGCAAAAATGAAAAAAGAAATCATGTAAAAGCTTACAGAAAAGATTAACAAAAACCTACATCATTGATATTATACTTTTTCAGATTACTGAAGATTTTTTTCCACAGGCATTGGGGCTCATTCTGACAGTGGAGAAGACGGGTCAGTGAAAAACTGATGACAATCTGTTGGGTTGATGTATTTGGAATTTGTATGGCCAATAGTAAAAATTTGTAGGTTTTCGTGTGTTTGCACGCTCTGCACTCATCCAAATCCCTAAGATTCTGCTCAGTTCTTTCTTGACATACTGTCAATCTTTCAATTCTCCTATCTAAATTCACTTCCCTATCCATCCCCATTTTCATTTACTTTATCCTAAGTCTACCTGGAACAAAAATCTTTATCCATGGGTTCTGGCACTTTTTCCATCCTAGAGAAACCAAGTTCTCGTTCCTGTAAGCCAAGTGCTCGGGTTCCATCTCTCCAGTAATTCATAGAACATGTGAAAGAAACAGCAGTCTCTAGAAGTTGTTATGCTTCTGTACTTTCGTACATATTAATCTCCCTATTGATTAATGAAGGGTTGGTGAAGAACGTAAGAGAGAAGAAGAGAGCCAGCTTTTTCTAGAAGAGATTAGATAGGTCTCTGAACTAAACTGATATGATGTGCCAACCAGGAAGAGAAAGTCAAAGCCAGTGAATGTCTTTGTTGTGCAAAATAAAAATAGCATGACTAAACAATCTCTCTACTGAAATAAAGGGAAAATATCATTGGATTGCACTGCAAATGCCTGCAAATTCACATCTAAAACATATGTTAAAAAATAAAATATATGTTCAAATCCAACTTCTGACCGATGAAAAAGATGAAAAGCTCAGAAAAATGAGGGCTTTAAAACGGTGGTGTGTGACTCTGTAGAGATGGCAGAGGTGGGTGGTGAAGGGCACGGACTCTCATTATGCTCCTTCATCTCCACACTTCAATGTCCCATCCTTCAAAAGGGCGGATAAGAGTAGCGCTACCTCATGAGATGGTTAGGTGGGTTAACATGTGTCCCCCACTTGGGACAGCAGCAGGTCTCAGTGAGCACCAGAGCAGTGAAAGCCCATGGGGAAAGCATCCTAAAAAAAGAAGGATGCCTGGTGTGTTTGAGGAACAGCAAGGAGATTCGTGGAACTTAGTGTAGTGAATAAAGTGCAGAGTGATAGATGAGATCGGAGAGATCGCGAGGGCCCTGTGGGTCATTTCCTCAGTGAAATGAGAAATCTGGAATGAACCACTCTGCCTGCCGAGCTGGGATGAGACTGTACGAGGGGGTGAGGTGGAATAAGGCCACCTTGGGAGGCTATCGTCATTGGAGGCAAGAGATAATGGAAGTGGTGAGAGGTGGTCAGATTCTAGATACATTTGGAAAGTGGAGCCTACAGGACTGGCTGATGGTTTGGGTGTGGGGTATGAGATAAAGAGCCCAAGAAAGCAAGGATGGAGTTGCCATCAACGGAGACAGAGTGGCTGTGGGGTAAGGGGCAATTGGGAAGATCAAAGGTTCAGCTGGGATGGGTCAGACATCTAAGGGGACGTGGGTATAAAATAAACTGTTCTTCCAAGTGAACACCATACCGGTTGATTTAATTCATGCTAGCATTCCTCTAACATGATGCAATTATATGTGGCCGCTGAGTTAGGTTTTTGATGTGTATCATCACAGGGTAGCATAGAAGACCCTATGGAAAGACCCTGGCCTTGATGACACGGAGGTTTGAATCCTGCCTCTGGCTCTTATCAGCTCTTCCTCTTAGGCCCATCCGATGAAACTCAGTACACCTTAGGTTCTTCTATGGGGTGTGGGTACTAATACCTTCCTTAACAGGCTTGTTGCAATTTTCAAACACAGGTAACGCATGCAATGTGCCTACTCACGGTAGGCTGATAGGGAAATACTTGTCTATAATTTCTTCAAGGTAGATAGCCAGATCCGTCCACTTTCTAGTCCTGTCTTGTGAACAACCACCAGCATTTGAAAAGGAGGGATAACTGACAACCAACTTTTGTAAGAAACCCTGAACTCAAATTCTTTTTTTTTTTTAAATATTTTATGTATTCATTTGACAGACAGAGAGAGAGCACAAGCAGGGGGAGCGGCAGGCAGAGGGAGAAGCAGGCTCCCCGCTGAGCAAGGATGTGGATGATCCCAGGAGCCTGGGATCATGACCCGAGCCGAAGGCAGGCGCTTAACTGACTGAGCCACCCAGGTGCCCCCTGAACTCAAATTCCTGAAACTGGTTCATTTGAGAGGAATCTGCCAGCAATATTGGTGCAAACGTGGGGAACCTGACCCACCTTCGTGCACATTCTTAACATTCCAAGCTTCATGGAAGTGAAAAAAGAGGAATGGGGTTTTATAATGCCCAACCCCAAAGTCCAAGACCAACTCCAAATACAATGAACAATAACAGTATCTACCAGATATTCGAAGCAGTTTATGTTTGGTTTTCTCAACAATTCTCTCTACAACACAGTGAAAATGGATTTCCAGTCTCTCAGTAGGAGATAAAAAGCTTTGTTTATCTCCCGAATGCAAACAAAGATTTAGACAGATTTAGACCTAAAGCCTTTCCATTTTTGCCCACCTCCTTCCCACCCATTTGGACAAATAACTAGGAGAAAGGGCTGTAAGCTGTGTCCTTGGATGGTGTGGGGAGACCAGAGCTAGCAATTTTTTGTTTACCTGAGAGCCAAGAACCACTAGGTCCTTGACCTGCCTCTTTTGATTAGGTCAGAAGCAGAGCACAGTGATGAGGAAATTGCCTTCAGCTTGACCTTTAAGGCCCTGCTGGTGTATTTTGTGTGGACTTTCCTATTGACATTTCTGACTGCCCCTTTTGCAAACTGAAGAAAACAAAACAAAACAAAAAACCTGGGGGTCAAAAGGAAGGAGGAGAACAGGAGGAATCAGCCAATGTAAAATGATGTAAAAAGTACGGTGTGAACTAAGAAGTGCTATAGGGAGGTTGGTTATCACTGAGGAAATGGTCTATAATTACATATTTAAAAATGACCAAGGGGGAGAGAAGCCCACTCTTGTCCTTCTTGCTTCTGCAAACCTCTTGTTTGCAGGGGCCTTTCAGGCCATGTTGTATGTCTGGACTGTAATCGACGCACTTCGTTCACTCACAAACCTGTTGATTTGTTTCCCCATGAATAGAATGACCATTTCTTTTTGACTTCCCCAAAACTTGTAAGCTTTCAGTTCAAGGTCATTCTGTGATCTCAGGAGGGACCTCATGGCTGAAATCTTATCTTGAATTTAATTGACCAGGAAGAGAAAAAACAGGATTAAAATAAACTAGCAGCAGCAGCGGCGGTAGTAATAGTATAATAAGGAGAAGAATTACGCCTATTATTTAAAGCTAGGCACTGGGCACAGTGTTCTCCATTTCATCTTCTCTAAACCTCAAACGAGTCCATAAAACAGAAAGAAACAATTACCCCATGAGAGGATGGGTGAGAAAACTGAGGTTTGGGGAAATTAAGGACATTTCCCAAGGTGAGATAGCTCATGAGTAACAAGAGTGGGGTTAAGCCCAGTTGATGGAAGCCCAAAGCCTCCTATATTTCTACTGTGTCACCCTCTCCTTTACACCTGCAACTTCATAAATCTGCAAATATCCTGTAATTGCAAAATGGAACAGATTCAAGCCTTTAGCAGAAATATTAGAATAGAAAATTTTAATATTTCTCTATGAATTACTGACTTTGCTTGCTTTTCACTATTTCCATTTCTCTTGTATTATTTCTCTCTATATACCTTTCTCTTTAAAACTGTATAGACACACACACATCTGTTTGTGATTTTGTGTCTGAGCCGTGAGTAATATATGGATTTTTTCCCCCGTCGGGTCTCTTTTACTCACATTCTCTACTGAATTCTTTTCCATTTTTTTTCCTTTCCTCTCTCTTTCCGACCAATTGATTTCTCTCTTGTAAGACCAAAATACGAAACTAAAGTATATTCTTATTTATTGCGTTCATCTAAAGGATTTTTTGCTTTCTCTTGTTTTTAAGTGGCTTTTAAAATAACCCTAAATTGACTTACTTTTATATTTTACAGGCCTCAGGCTGCTTTTATGGTCTGTTAATCCTGTTTATAAAGTGTCATCCTTTAGATTGTAGGTTTTTTTTTTTAAGATTTTATTTATTTGTTTGACAGAGATAGAGACAGCCAGCGAGAGAGGGAACACAAGCAGGGGGAGTGGGAGAGGAAGAAGCAGGCTCATAGCGGAGGAGCCTGATGTGGGGCTTGATCCCACAACGCAGGGATCATGCCCTGAGCCAAAGGCAGACGCTTAACCGCTGTGCCACCCAGGCGCCCCTAGATTGTAGTCTTTGCTAGGCAGGGAAAGCACCTTTGCTGTCTCTATGTTCCACAGCCTAACACAGGGCTTTCAATGAAAGTGTATAAACAAAATAAAATAATTAAGACTTAAAACCCAGTGCCTGCCAGTGTTTTCACAGCAGTTGACAGGTGAGAAGAGATGCGGGTGAGAATTATGGGCCATTTTTCTTAAACTTGATTCTGTCACCAAACTTGGTCACAATTTGAGAGTAGACTCCCCCCACCCCCGCCCCCAGCCTTACAGTTGCGGTGAGGATGGGGCCGGACATGGAGCTGAAACCACTTTCACCTGCAACAGCTGGATCCAGGAGCTGGTCCAAACCTATCCTTCAGAAAGGCGTTAGGGACGCTGGGCAGAGGCGCCAATGGATTCCCTAGTCTCGGCTCTATCCTCCCCCGCCAGGATCCCCCTTCATCTCGGGGGCCTTCTGGTAGGGGATCCCAGAGCGGAGCTGGCCAACCGACAACTGTGCGTGTCACCCGCCACCCTGCTCCACGGCCGCGCGGACCCGGGAGCAACTCCCCCAGCGCACCCCCTCCTCCCCCGTCGCGGCCCGGCCCTCTGGGTAGAGGTTCCCCCGCGCCGCCCCGCTCGGGCCTCTGTGCCCGGTGCCCGGCCCGGCCCCTGGGGAGAGGTTTGCCCCCACTCAGCCCCATTTGGGCTCCCTGGCCCCTCGGGGACCCCCTTCCGCCTGGCCCTGTGTTAACGGAGCCCACCTTTCCCTCTCCCGGTAACCCAGCTTCAGTTTCCGAATCTAGAAATTAGGGACGATAGTCTCCACCACATTTGCCCAGAACATTGACTGGGCGACCAAAAAAGAGGAGACTGCACGATAACGTTTATTACTAACCCTCCCTCGGGTGGTAAGCACCCACGCTGCCGCTGCGCCGGCCGGGGGGAAGCGCGCGCTCCCCGGCGGATGGGCAGGGCGGCGGCGAGCGGAGGCCCCGGCTCCGCCCTCCCGGCTCCGCCCTCCCTGCGCCGCGGCACCGCCCGCCGCCCCGCACCTCCCTCCGCCCGCCGGTCTGCCCCGCGCTCCGGACCGGCAGCCTCCTGCAGACCCGCGGCGCGCGGCGACATGGCTGGCGGTCACCGCCTCCTGCTGGAGAACGCGCAGCAAGTGGTGATGGTGTGCGCCCGCCGCGAGCGCTTCCTGGCGCGCGACGCGCTGCGCAGCCTGGCGGTGCTGGAGGGCGCCAGCGTCGTGGTGGGCACGTAAGTGGCCGCGCGCTCGGGGCACCGCGCAGCCGACGCCGGCCTGGCCCCCTTTCCCTAACCTGGGCGCTGTGGAGGGAACGGGGTAAAAGCTTCCCCGCATTCAGGCAGCCGCCTCGGGCCTTTTAGGCACCTGTTGCTACCTACCTTGTGTGACAGCTTGGGGGGGTGGTTGTCATTCGGTGAAAAAACGCTCTCAAGCTGACACCCCCCCCCACGTCTCCTTTACCCCCTATTCCCAGATATTTAAAATCAGCATCTCTGTGGTGGAATTCTGGGACTTTAATTTTTTACAAAACACCCTCCAGCCCAACCCCCTTTGTATACTAAATTTGAGAAGCACGGAAAACGTTCAGATGGTGATGGTTTGGGGTGATAGGAAATTCAGAAAAAGGACATTTTCAGTTTTTTCACGGAACCCTCTGTGCTTTCTGCTAGACGTGAATAAAAGAACAGCCAAAGCTTGGAAGGGCGAACCTGCGGTGGGAGTGGTGTGCTGATGGCGATTTGGAGAGCTCCACCGCACCGCGGTTGGGCAAGATGGTCTCAGCCCTTATCTGAGGCTGCTCAGGATTGTGCAAGGGCCCAGCTTTTAGGGACTTGTGTGTTTTTAATTAACAAAGGGATAAAAACATTCCCAGTGTTACTGTTAAAAATTTGCCAAAAACCAGTTCGCAGTACTGCACAGAGGTAGGAATCCAGGGCTAATTGAGGCCGTACTCTGTAGAGTTCTGAGGCCCTATTATCTTGCTCGGCTGTGCACAATCCTTTCTCACTCCATCATCCAAGATGGCGGCTCCCCCTCGCCTTATGTAGTCTACCTTCCAGACGGGAAAATAGGAAGAGAAAACAATCCTGTTGGTTGGAATTTAGTCACATGGCTGCACCTGGTTGATGGGAAACCCAGAAATGTAGACTTAGTTCTAGATGTTCATGTGTTCAGCTAAAATTTAGGAATCTAGCACTGTGGGGAAAAGGGAACATTGATGTTGGGGAACAACTAGCCATCTCTGTACCTATGATTTGACTTTCTGGCTTCCGTGTGGCTGGAGTCTTTTTTTTTTTTTTTTTTTTCAAAGACACAGTTGCAGGAAGGAAATACAGTAAATGTTGACTGATACCAAAAGACATGGACAACATATTTTAAATCATTAGTCAACTTTTCCACAGTATTTCTCCGAACTTTAGTAATTATTTCTTGATTTTTCTTCAGGGATGGATTTATAGAAGCCATCGGTCCTGCTGATGCGATCCGAAAATTATTTTCCGAAGAAACGTTCAGAGAAAGAATCGACTGTTCTGGGAAATGCATCTTGCCGGGTATTAGCCTCTTTTTTCAGTAAAGCCCTGCAACCAGTATAAAGAGGAAGAGTGGCAGCTTCTTTTAAATAGGGTCTCGAAATAATATTAAAATATAATAATAGCTACTGTGCATTGAATTTCTACTATTGAATGTCTAGCTGCTTTACAAACATGTTTTCATCTTGAACCCTTCTAACTGCCCTGTAAAGTAAGTATCATTATCTACATGTTACAGATTAGAAAACTCCAGTTTAGGGATGAAATATCTTACCCAAGTTTGCTGGATGGGTAAAGAGTAAGCTGGAAATCAAACCCACTCATTATACCGCTTCTTCGCCCTCACATGCTGAAGAGAAACCGGTTGTGTTATGTTTAGGTTCAAAAGCTGTTGGAAGAACTTTACTAATCTATTTCCTATGGGAGGCAGATAGGGCAATACCAGAATAGATTCTAAATTTACGTGGAGTGTGAAACAAAGAACACATCTCTAGGCTGAAAAGTGAGGGAAAGGGAGAATCCCTAGAGATCTCACTGAAGTTTATTAATCTTAGTATTTGACAACAAAATCAGTTTGTTAACTATCATCTCCCACATTATGTTTTATGGCTTCATGAAATCCTCTGAAAAGAGTTTCACAAATTTTGAGTCCTCTACAAAACACAGAGACTAAGATTTATATGTTTAAAATGTGTCCTATGTGTATCTGATAGAGCTTCTATGTTCTGGCTCTTGGGAGTCAGGAAATAAAGTCAGAGTGAAACCTTACGAAAGTACTAGAAAGCAATCTAAATAGAGATTCCTGATTTTAGCCCAATCAGAACCACTGAGACATTTAATCCACAAGGTATTTAAATATTCTGGAAAGACACACTTTACTTGAGTTATACACAGATAAGCAAACGGTTCACGCGATTGCTTTATAGTTTCTCTTCAATTAAACTACATTTCTTTTTTGAAGAAAGATTCATATTTCTGATTTCATATTCTTCCTTCTCAAAGTTGGGAGAGATTACGTTCTGTTTTCACACCCAGATTATTGCTTGGTGATATAGTCCTTGGTTTTGCTCAACTAATAGATATGACATCCTGTTTCAAAAGCTTGCTTGGTGAGCATGGACTTAGTGGGCAAAAGGAGCTGTATTTCTTTAATGGATATTTTCATCATTGCCAAATCACCCTCTTCCACTAAAGCCTTCTAGACCAGCCATGCAGACTCTTCTTGTTTCCTATCTGTGGGGGGAACCTACAGACAAATTCTTCCTCCTCCACCCTCCTCCAAGATGGCTGACTGTCATCTTGCTTTTCCAAGAGTGGTACGGGATAGTCTGCCTGCTATCTAAGGGCCTTCTATTTCCCAGTTTTAACGATGATTTGATTTATTGATTACAGGTTTGGTGGATGCACACACACATCCAGTATGGGCTGGTGAAAGAGTTCACGAGTTCGCAATGAAGGTAACTGCAGTAAATGTTGACAAATCAAAATATGGCACAAATACAGACAAGTTTTTTTCTAAAGAATTGGTAGGCTCTCAAGGTTTGCATCATTTTATCTACATTTCTTTTTCATGGATATTTTTACTGCCCTGGACTATGGAAAATAAATTGCAAAAACACTAACTTATAACTGTCCAAATCTTTATACTATGCACATGCCCAGCAATCATTTTAGGTGCAACACTTTTCAAAAATTTTGGCTGTAGAATCCTTATGTATATGTATGTAGGTAGGTAGGTAGGCATGTATATTTAGAATTCTCCCTTTTAAAAAAAACCTGAGCTGCCTTGGGGCGCCTGGGTGGCTCAGTTGGTTAAACATCTGACTTCGGTTCAGGTCATGATGTCAGGGTCCTGGGGTCCAGCCCCAGGTTGGCTTCAGCACTTGGCGGGGAGTCTGCTTGTCCCTGTCCCTCTCCCTCTGCTCCTCCCCCTACTCATGCTCACGTGCACTCTCTCTCTCTCTCAAATAAATAAAATCTTACCCCCAAAACCCCCAAAAACAAAAACAGAGCTGAGCTGCCTTGCTCACTAGTTTCTCCTCTCTTTCCCTTCCCCTATCTCACCCCTCCACCCCTGGGAGCCTTTGAAGGGGTTCCAGGATACAGTTTGAAATTCACCATTCATTGGTTCAAACTTGGAAAAATATATTGCTAATCATAAAAATAAATTAAGTCTTGTATTTTTTTCCCAAAAAAATGAGACTTATTAAGAAACATAAAGTGTAGTTTATGTCACAAGTTATTAGTTAGCCAGGGTCAACCCTCAAATCCATGGTTGGAGCCATTTTCACATTGTTTCTTTCTAATAGATTTTATTTTTTAGAGCGGTTTTAGGTTCATGGCCAAATTGAGTGGGAGGTACAAAGACTTAGCTGGTACGCACTGGGGCCAACTGGGTTGTTAAAATACGGAGATGCTTCTGGGCTGGTTGGTAAATTGCTGCTGCTGCTGAGACTCTTAAGTGCTCCCCACCACCTCTCCCATTTCTGCCATCCCAGTCCTTCCTGGCAGAGTAGGGACTTCATGGCCATGGACCCCAGCCTCCTTTCTGAGCTACTGGTGTCCCTGACACGTCAATTTTTAGTCATTTTGAATATCACTCTGGATGGAGGTTCTGTGGGCCTGCCGGCAACCTCCCCCAGTGCCCAGCCTAAGGGTGAGCCCTGTGTTCAGTTGGCAGGAGCCACGTACATGGATATTCACCAGGCCGGAGGAGGGATCAACTTCACTGTGGAGCACACGCGCCAAGCCTCAGAGGAGGAGCTGTTCTGCTCCTTGCAGGAGCGGCTGCAGTGCATGATGAGGGCGGGGACCACGCTGGTGGAGTGCAAGAGCGGATATGGCCTCAACCTGGAGACCGAGCTCAAGATGCTGCGCGTGATTGAGCGCGCTAGGCAGCAGCTGCCCATAGGCATCTCGGCCACCTACTGCGGGGCTCACTCCGTGCCAAAGTAACCTCAGTTTGTGGGTTTGACTTGGGGCATTGATGGAGCATTGAAAACAAAGAAGGAAGGGGTCAGGTGGTACCTAAGCGGGAGGCTTGCGTTCTCCTGCGGGGTGGGGAGGGTGGAGGGGGTGGAGCTGCTTCCGTGCTTTAGTTCTTGCAGAGAGTTCAGTAGAAGCTGTTAGAAAGGTGTTCTGATTCTAATAGTCATCTCGCAAGGGTGGGGTTTTTTTTTTTAAAGATTTTATTTATTTATTTGAGAGAGAGAGAGAGAGAGAGAGCATGAGGGGGGAGGGGCAGAGGGAGAGGGAGAAGCAGGCTCCCCGCTGAGCAGGGAGCTGGATGTGGGGCTTGATCCCAGAATCCTGGTATCATGACCTGAGCGGAAGGCAGGTGCTTATCCGACTGCGCCACCCAGGTGTCCCTCGCAAGGGTGGTTTTAGGAAGGTGATCCCCACCGGACCCATCAGTTTGCTAGTCCCTTAATGATGAAGGGGGAAGAGAAGATGTTCAAAATTCTTTCGGTTAACTGAAAACAATGCTCCCTACTAGATCCTTTAAAATGACAGATATTACTTTACATAGTTGCCCATGACCACATAACCTCACTTTAGAGATTAAAAGTAACACACTGTCGGAGATAGATCAAATCAATAAGATGACTGAGAATAGCTTTTATTTTCATTCATCTGTTTGTTTAGCAGCAAACACGTTTGTTTTCTTGTTTAAATTTTTTTTAGCTTTCCTTTTATCTAAAAAGTTTCTCCTATATGGCTTTCTTATAGAGAATTCTGTCCCTTTCTGCATCTGCATCTTATCTGTCCTGGAACTTCTAGAGCCAAATGCCCACAGTTTCAGAACTAAAAGGTCCAAAAGAAATCCAGGACTTCGGGGCGCGTAGGTGGCTCAGTAGGCTATGCGGCTGCTGCCTTCAGCTCAGGTCATGATCCAGCATCCTGGGATCGAGCCCCTAATCCTTCTCCCTGCTCAGCGGGGAATCTGTTTCTCCCTCCCCCTGCTCTTGTTATCTCTCTCTCTCAAATAAATAAAATCTTAAAAAAAAAAATCCAGGACTTGAAAATTAACAGGGAGAAGTCTTAGTGCAGTTTTGAGTTTTGATAACTTAGATACGTAAGTGCTGCAGGCTTACAGAAATTATTTGAAAGTTTCATAACATATACTTTTTACATTTATTTAGTGTTGTGCAATTTGAAAAATAAGTTTAATGTTAATTTTTTATTTATCATTTTCAATCAGAGAAAATAAAAAATTAATATTAAATTTATTTTTAAAAATTCACACAATTAAGTAGAAAAGAAACATAAATACCTAATATTTCCAATGATGCTTTTGTACATTTTTAGCATTTTTACTTCTGAATTTATTAAAGCTTAAAACTGCACTAAGACTTTTGGGACATTGGTCTATAGAAAACATTGCTTTTTTCTTTCACATGGAACATAAGGTGGGTGATAGGCAGTGTAAGGTGATAGAGAGTCTTAGGCTTTGGAGCCACACCAGACCTGGGTTTGAGTCCAGCTTTGCTACTTTCCCACCGCGTGATTTTAAGGGCATCACTTAACTTCTTTGTACATCTGTAAAACAGCTAAATAACACACAATTCAGATGATTGTCTTGAGAATTAGGAACAATATATGTGAGTGCCTGTTTCCTCATGGTTCACCTCTGTCTTCCCACGAAAATGGTTTTTGCTGAGCGAGAGACTTCCATGTGCCAAATACAGGACTGAAGTTTTACAGAAATTTTCTCCATCTGCCAATGAGTCTCCGAGGTCTGTGTCGTGATCCCCAACGACACAGTCTGCAGCTCAGAGTATGCCAAATGATGGCTACGTGACATGTCCAAAGTTACATAGCCAGCAAGTAGTAGAGCTCTGTGTCTATCTGACTTCAAAAGCCCAGCCCTTTCTGACATATAACTACCCCAGAATCTTAGAGAGAATTTCAGGGCCTCCCACAATCGTATTTCCTCATGGTTCCAAATGGTGAGACAAGATGCCTTAGGCAGATGCTTCCAGAAACAGTGTGGAAGAAGAAAAAGGCAGAGTGATCACCAGGGCCCAGCTAAGGGGCATACAGTTGGGTTGTTAGGGAAGCATTCAGGATGCCCTCCAAGTGTCCTTTGCAAGTAGATTCAATTTTTCACCCTGGTTGCCCTGCTGGCATTCTCAAGGGCAACATGGCTGAGCCAGAAATGGATGAGCCCTTTGAGTCTCTGTGTTCAGGGTCAGTGCAGACAGAAGTCTCGTTAACATCTCTGCTGTGTCCTCATGTTAAGACTCTTGAGTTATCGCTTTGATTATTTCTCTACCTTTTTGAGGCTTGAGGTCATTTGCCCATAGTTAGATTCTTTGAGTGCCAGAAAACCCTTTCTTTAAAAAAAAAAAAAAATTCCCCATGTAATCTCATTTTCTTCTGCCAGAGGAAAGACTGCTCCAGAGGCTGCTGATGAAATCATCAATAGCCACCTCCCGAAGCTGAAGGAGCTGGGCCAAAGTGGGGTAATCCACGTGGACAATATAGATGTGTTCTGTGAGAAGGGCGTCTTTGATCTCGACTCCACCAGAAGGATTCTGCAAAGCGGCAAAGCGATGAGCTTGCAGATTAACTTCCATGGGGATGAGCTGCACCCGATGAAGGCTGCCGAGGTGTGGTTGACCTTTTGCTTTTCCTTCGTCAGCATTCGTGCTACAGAAAACTAGATTAGTTTGTTCAGAGGTGGGAGTAGCCTTCTGAAAAGGCAGAGAATGGGGGAAATTGGTTTGAACAATGTGTGGATTGGTCTGGTTGAGCCTTGGAATCCCTGACCTCTGTTAGAAATTTACTTTTTTGCTGGCCATTTGCTTTTACGATCACTGGCTGGAGGTATTAGTAGAAAAAGCAGTACTTTTGTGGCCTTGTGTAGCAAACCCATACCATACTCTGGTTGGCGCACAGGCCACGCTGGCAGAGTCGAGTCATTTCACATGTAGCTGCCGGGGCCTTCCTGCGGCAGCACGCAGGTGAACGTTGCTAGAGCAGCTGATCCTGATCTGTATGTCTTGCTCAGATTCATTTATTCACGCTTTCAACGAATATCTGAGTGTCTGTGATATGCCAGGCTCTGAGAATTCAGCAGTGAATAAGACAGACACAGTCCCCGCAGTCGTGAGTCTAGATGTCTCTCTAAGCCCTGGAGCGGAATAAACAACTGCCCTGGGGCATAAACACAGATGTGGACACTCCATACATGTCTCCACCCCAGCACGTCCAATGTGATCTCAAGATCACTTCCAAATCTGCTCCTGTGTCCTGCCCAGTGAATAACCCCATATCTATGTGTTGCCTAAGCAAAACACGTGGACGTCACTGTGTCTCCTCTCCCTTTCCCCTGTCACGTTTCGGCCAACCAGCAAGGCCTCCAGGTTTGCCTCCTGAATATGTCTAGGTCCACTTCTGTTCCCCGCACCGCCTAGTTCAGACCACCATCAGCTGTTCTCATCTGGACTCTTGCCACAGCTCTTCTCCTCGTGCCCAGGCTTGCCCGCGCTTTAATCCATTCCTTTAATCCCTGCCCTCAGTGCATCTTCTCTTCTCTCTGTTGCTGGAAAGCACCGAAAGGCTCACCCATGCTGGCAGGACAAAAGCAAAACTGCGCAGCCGGAGGCTTACCTGGATCCAGCTCCCGCTTGCCTCCCATCTTCCTCTTTCTCTCCTTCCCCTTTCACTTCCCCTGCCCTCTTTACCATGAGCCAGCCACCATAGGGTGAGGACACCGAATACCCCACGCCTCTGGACATGCTTTCTCCCACCTGAACACCCCTGGCTAGCTCTAACTCCCCTCCGTGTTTCCCCTCAGCTACCACTTCTCTGGCAGCCTTCCCAAACCTCTCCGAGAATGAGTTACAGTCCCTCCCTGTGCCTGTCCCACCATGTTCACATTGCCTCCGTGATCCCTCCTGGACAGTAAACGGGCTGGGGACTGTCCCCGTGCCTTCACAGCCCTCTCCCTGGAGGTTCGCACAATGCCTGGCAGACAGGTGGCCTTTAGTGAGTAAATATTTGTGGAATGTTTGTTGAATGAATGTGAACTAGGTGTTCAACAAGATATGTTTGGTTGTAGAGAGTGAACTGGTGAATTAAACAGACGTCAATACCCGGGATGAGCAAATCGAGTTTGGGAAAGTGAAGGTGATTTCAAGGTTAGAAGGAAGCTCCTCTTGGGGAGCGGAGTCTGTCTCTGGGACATCCGACTCCCCAGAGCACCAAACCAGAATGCTCTCAGACCCGAGCTTGCTGCTGACGAGGGGCCAGCTCCCTCCTGCTCTGCTGTGGGTATTGCTGCCTCCCTGGGTCGCAGTGTAATGTCAAAAATGAGTCTACTTTCCCTTTCCTTGGAATGCTTAACATATCACCTTTCAGCCTGGGGCACTGTGTGCGTGTGTGTGTGTGTGTGTGTGTGTGTGTGTGTGTGTGTTTGTATGTGTAAATGTGTCAAGCTGAGAAGAAACCCACTTTAATGCCATGTTCTCATTATCATCATAGCATTACCTCCTCCTGGTTTTCTTCTAACAGTCAAGGCAGACTTTTCATCTGGAGAGAAATCAAGCTCAAGTAGATATTCTCAAATTATAGGTATAATGTCACATTTTTTCAAGTTTGTTTTCTTAACTGATCTGTTTCACCGAGGGCAGTGGCACTGCAACATACCTTATTGTGTTTTTAATGATGCGATAAGAATCAGACTCTATGGCCAATATCACTCTGCCTGAAAGCTATCAGTAAGCACTTGGACTTAAGGGTAGTGTTTGAAGTAGCACACTAGCTAATTCTCAAATGAATGTCCGTCACAAACCTTTACCCATCTGGGGGCTTGTGCTTGTCAGAGGCAGCTGCCAAGACATTTTAGTAACAGAGTGCTGTTTATTTTTGCAGGGAAAACAATGTTCTGGCCCCTTATTGATTGTTGTTGCTGTTGGTGAAATCTTTCTCTCTCTGCCCATTCTGCTTAGCTCGGGGCTGAGCTGGGAGCCCAGGCGATCAGTCACCTGGAAGAAGCGAGCGATGAGGGCATCGCTGCCATGGCAACGGCCAGGTGTGCGGCCATCCTTCTGCCCACCACGGCCTACATGCTGAGGTGAGCTGCCAGGGCGCCTAAATCTTATTTCATGGCTCTTCCACATTCCTTAAAAATGAAGATCAGGAAAACTGAGCTCCTGGAAGATGCCAGTTCTGAAGTGAGGTACGGAAATGGGGTATTCTGAGGAAAGTGCTTAGACCCAAATGACCGATAAGTGGAGGAATTATTGGGAAGAGTGGAGCTTTCTCTTTCCTTTTTTCCCCTCATTTTTGGAATTTTCCAATTAAAAAATCAATAATCATTACTTTTAAAACTACGGAATAATGAAATAGGCTTTCTACTTTAAAAAACATGCATCAGATGTTAGAGATATCGAATAGTGTTCAGAATCCGAGGGAGCTGTTTTCTAGGAGGATGCATGTGTATACCGCAGTCCTCATAAATCCCCAGGGCTGGGAGGAAAGAGGAGACGTCTAAGTATATTTTGTGAAATCTCCCCAGGAAATTTGCTGTTTGCCCTCTGTGGATTGAATACACCCAGTCCATAGCCCATCTTTATGACTGCGGTTTCAGACATCGAACAGTGTCTGGAGGCAGTTTTGGTTGTCACCACTAGGGGGTGCTACTGGCATCTAGTAGGTAAAGGCTAGAGCTGCTAAACATCCCACAGCCCACAGAACCAGCTCCCACCACAAACTATTATCCTGCCTAAGAATTACCCAGCTATAGGGGCGCCTGGGTGGCACAGTGGTTAAGCGTCTGCCTTCGGCTCAGGGCGTGATCCTGGTGTTATGGGATCGAGCCCCACATCAGGCTCCTCCACTATGAGCCTGCTTCTTCCTCTCCCACTCCCCCTGCTCTGTTCCCTCTCTCGCTAGCTGTCTCTATCTCTGTTAAATAAATAAATAAAATCTTAAAAAAAAAAAAAAAAAAAAGAATTACCCAGCTACAATTATGAGCTGTGCCAAGGTTGAGACATGCTGCCTTAGGAATTGAAAAGCCAGCCTTCGAGTAACTATTATATTTATTTTTTTATTTTTTTAGAGAGAGAGGGAGTGAGGGTGCTCCCACCTGCATGTGAGCTAGGGGCAGAGGGAGAGGGAGAAGGAGAGAGAGAATCTAAAGATTCTTCACGCCCAGTGCGGAGCCTGACAGGGCGCTCGATCTCACCACTATGAGATCATGACCTGAGCCCAAATCAAGAGTGGACGCCTAACTGACAGCCACCTAGGCGCCCTTCGAGTAAATTTTATAAGAGAGAAGAGAGGAATATTGCAGTACTTTTCTCAAATATATTATGATATTATACACATATGGGTAATATCATACATTTCTCTTATTACTACTGTTCTCGTAAAGAGTAGACATAATGTAGATTGCAACCAGGAAATAGCAATCAATAACCATTCTTGGTATCTTGGCATTTCCAGCAAGTCTCAGTCATCATCAGTCAAAGTCATCAATCAATACTTAATCTGGTTAATTTCCCACCACCCAAGGAATAATGTTTGACCAAAAAAGGGTTCCTTTACCTCCCCTTGAATCTCTTAAAGATGGAGCAAAAGTCTGGGACTTGCACTGTGAGGGGCAGCTCAGCAATAAAGGTCTGAACTTTGCCCCTACACCAGAGGCAGTTGCCATCTCTGTTCCCCACAGGATGGCTTGACCATACAGTTTGGACGACAGGAAACATCACAGAGAAGGCCGCACTTTTCTCTCTAGCTTCTCTGTTCTGGTATTTTTCCGATCTCTCCAATAGGAGCAACCTGCAGGATTCCCTCCCGGGCCTGAATTCTCTTGACTCTCATTTCCAGAGTAACAGTGGCCTTATGCCACTTCCTTTAATCATTATTGTATGCATCTTTGTGTATAGTCTAAATTTCTTCAGGATACGTTCACCTCAGTTTTTCTGGAACTCCCTTGATATTTGTACAGCCTCATTCTTTTTTTTTTTTTCACCTTAAATATTTCTGGAAGGGGCGATGAGGCCATCAGAATGAACTGTGGATGGGGGGCACCTGGGTGGCTTAGTTGGTTAAGTGTCCCTTCAACTCAGGTCATGATCTCAGGGTCCTGGGATTGAGCCCCAAGAGGGGCTCCTTGCTCAGCGGGGAGCCTGCTTCTCCCTCTCTTCCCCTCTTGTGCTCTTTCTCAAATAAATAAAGAAAATCTTAAAAAAAAAAAAAAAAAGAATGACCTGTGGGGAGATTTTAAGTTCTACCTTTCCTCATTCTTATCGCTGCTTCACCCACCTCGTCTCATACATTATCCTGGTTGAGGAACGTTATCTTAGGTAGTCCTGCAAATTGTCAGTCATAGACTGTGAATGTTTCAAGGGCCTCAATCTTGAACTATAAGCCTGTAGACTTCCAGACAGCAGTTCCAGACAACTGCTTTCATCTATCCCCCTCCCCCCAACACAGTGAGCCTTGAATAAACACTAGCATAGTTTCTGACAGCTCAAGGCTGTCTGCCTAGGATGACCCAGGCCCTCTTAAAATGCCTGCCTGAGAAAGCTCGGCCTGCCAATGGAATTTACTGTCTGTTCCAGCAAAATCAGCTCATTGGCAGATAGGCCCCTGGACTTCCTCTTAGAGCAGTTACTTTACAAAGCTTGCAATTATAAATCCTTTCTCTGCTCCTTTGAGATATAAATCTCCTACCACCCAGGATTGTCTTCTCAAGGACCCGCCCTTTTTCCTCCCAACTTCCTCTTTCTTTCTTTAAAACGCCCAGTTACCACTGCACAAATGAAAATTGAGTCCAGGCCACACTGGAGCCTTTTCCCTTTTGCAGTAGTTATTACTGAATACAGTCTGCCTTCACCCCTTTAGCTAGTGTTTGGCTCTGTTGATCCCTGACATGACTTTTGAATCATGTCCTAAAGAATAATATTTCACCAAGGAGATCAAGGAGACACACAACCCAGGAAGAAGCACAGACATTTTACATGTTAGATTCTTGGGGCTTCAAGATTTTAAAGGGCCTACCAAAAATGTTTGAGGCCCCTCCCCACCCCCAAGGAGGGGGAGAGATATGAGTAAAAAAAATTGCAAAATGGAAGTGAATAAAAATAACATTATTTTAACCTCATTGTTTATATTTAGGAGTGAAAAAAAGTGTGTTACATTTGAAAAAAAATTTAAGTTATATTTTTCTTCCTTAGCAAGAATCTCTGAAAATATATAAAGATTGACAAAAAAAAACCACTCCCAAATTAAAGAAATTAGTCATTTCAAAAGCAGAGATAAAAATTGGGCGTCCTGGGGTTCCACCTGACTTCACCACTCGTCACTTAACCTTGAGTGTCTGTGTTTTCTTCCAGAACACAGAGGGGTTGGATATCTTAGGTCGGCTTCCATTCCAACCGTCTAGTCTGCAGAAGCTCTACTTCCAGAGACTGACATCGTCCTTTCTTTCTCCACCTCCTCTTAGACTGAGGCAGCCCCGTGCCAGGAAGATGGTGGACGAAGGCGTAATTGTTGCTCTGGGCAGCGATTTCAACCCAAACGCATATTGCTTTTCAATGGTAATTATTTTTAATGTGCCTTTCCGAGCCGAGAATCAGTCTTCCACCACGTGTACAAATAATTTAAAAATAGTTCACTAATTGTTAAAATGTACCAAAGATCTAAGGAATAGTCTTCCCATGAAACAGGGAAAAAAGTGTAGACAGCAGGGTCTTTGGATATTTCTGTGCCACATGAATGCCTCTAGGCATAGAGAGAGGACAGAAAGTTCTATCTGCATAATTTTTTTTAAAAGATTTTATTTATTTATTTATTTGACAGAGAGGCAACGAGAGAGGGAACACAAGCAGGGGGAGTGGGAGAGAGAGAAGCAGGCTTCCCGCTGAGCAGGGAGCCCGATGCGGGGCTCAAACCCAGAACCCTGGAATCATGACCTGAGCCAAAGGCAGACACTTAACAACTGAGCCACCCAGGCGCCCCTGCATAATTTTTTGATTCAGCCTTGGGCGTTGTGGTTTGACAATACCTTCCTCCCGTCTCGGAGGATAGCACAGGCTCAAAGAAGCTTTAGTAAGTAAGTGTGGAGGTGGGCTTTCATCTTACATAGTCAGTGGTCTTGAGAAGTTGTAAATAAATACTCAATACCTGGGGCGGGGGGAGGTAATCTCTGTAATAAAGGAATCTTTCCCAAAGTATAAGAATCCTTACATGTAAAATAAAGTGTTCTCATACCAGTTTAGCCAGTTCCTCCCAGACATTTACTTTCCATTATTGGTTGTGCCGTGTTGACCAATGTCCTAGGTAGCAGTTACTATTTCGTTCCTTTCCTCTAATATGGTTCTTTCCTGCCTTAGCCCATGGTCATGCACCTGGCCTGTGTGAACATGAGAATGTCCATGCCCGAAGCCTTGGCAGCTGCCACCATCAACGCAGCTTATGCCCTGGGAAAATCTCACACACATGGATCTCTGGAAGTTGGCAAACAGGGAGATCTCATTATCATCAATTCGTCCAGGCGAGTGTTCTCCCAACAGAGCTATTTTATCTTGTGCCCCTTGTAGTATGTAGACTGGGTTTAAATGGCTTTTCTGCTCAATATTAGCATCTGGCTCTGTGTAGACTCAGGAGCTTCCCAATCTCCTTAATCATCACCCCTTGATGACCAGCAAGTCTCCCTACAGGTCCTAAACTATACAGGGTAGACCAGCTTGTCCAGTCTCTTCATCTGTCTTCCATCTGTCATAGTTCTCCAGGTTTTTGTTCTGTTTACCCGGACCTTGGACTTGTGCCCCCTGGCTTGTGTTCTTGTTTTTCTACTGGAGTTCTGACCTACAGCTTGTGCTGGGCCACGCATGTCCCAACTCTGGCTCGTCACCCTGCGTCTGATTCATTACCTCTCTGACTTCTCCCTCCTACCAGATCCCAAAAGTCTTGCTTCCGTTTTCCTGCTCCTGGGTTCACCCACAGTCTACTGCCAACTGGGCCCCTGATGTAACAATTTGAGTCTTATTTTTCTAAATCTGAAAGTCGTAAATCCTTGACCCTAGCAAGATGTTGCATTCCTTGGTCCTCAAGTTCTGCTGAAGAAAGCGACTCTGTAATTCTACTCTTCACTCTCTCTATTGAAAATAATGCTGATGTCACCGTTTCTATATCACTTAATCAGATCAAATATTTTAAGGTCAAATACTTCAGTAATGCCATTAAACAATATTTAAGTCATAGGCTAGTTATCATAGTAATCTACTATTTTTTTAAAAGCCTGAATATCAATGACAAGGTATAAAGAAATTTTTATTTATTTTTTTTAAAGAACTTTTTAGAGACTATATTTCTAAATTAGCTTTTATTGACAAAGTAATCGCTTTGACTTGTATGCATTAAAGTATGTTTGATTTCTTTCTAGATGGGAGCATTTGATTTACCAGTTTGGAGGCCATCATGAATTAATTGAATATGTTGTAGCTAAAGGAAAAGTCATCTATAAAAAATGAAAGATCTGAAAGGAAAGAGAAGACCATTCGTCTGTATAAGTCAATGCAGTGCAGTCACAGTTAAAATACCATGGTAATTTACCAGAGGGATGTCACTTAAATAGACCTCAGTGCTTTGTTAATCCACTTGAACAAAACCAAGTCATTAATTTCTTTCAATTTAACATGTGCACCTGGACATATAAACAGGTAAATCAATTGGATCATAATCTCAGAACATTAAATCATTTCACAGAGATTTGTTACAAATATTTTGAAGATGAAAATGGTAGAATATCATCAGAATGCCTTCATGGGGAAAAGCAGATTGGCAGTTAGGTAGACATGGCTTGAAATTCTGATTTTGTTTCTGCTTTTTTTAAGTGTCGGTTTTTAAACTTTACTTAGTGAAAATTAGGGGATGGTGAGAAACCCAAGTGATATGCCCCCAAATAAGCAAATATAGCCTTCTATTATAAGCAGCTCGTTTGTCCTTTCCCCACACAGTTTGCCTTTCTAGAAGCTCTTTGAATGCATGAGTGTCCCTGATGGGGGGTGTCCTTTTATTTCTAATTTCTTCTTGACTCTAACAGAGTAGCACTTCATAGCAGAGTTCAAGACTCGTCATTTTATATGTGGGATAGGGGCCTTCCTAGAATGGATGCATTTGGACCAAATCCGATAATGTAATTTTTAAAAATCATTTTTAAGAGTTTGATTATTCACATTACAAATGTATATCAAAATTTTTGTAGCTTTCAGTAAATATGTGTTGTCACTATTATTGTTGTTTCCAGCCCCAAAAGTAGATCGGTGGTATTACCTATTAACAGCTTTTTAGGAAATGAACAAATTACATAATTACACATAAAGAAATCATGGATGATGATATAAATAGGTGTTTCTAAAGCCACATGAGTTTACTTGAAATCTTTTTAAATGTTTAACCATCCTTATAATCACAATGGCATTATTAAACTTTGTCCTATTTATGAATAAATCGTTTGAGAAGTAGAGATTAACCAAATTATCACCCATTTCATGTTAAAAATGGCTGAATCAATGAGGCTTTACTGTATTCCATTTAAATCAAATCAAAATACTCCTCGTTGGGAGGTTATGGGTAACAGTGCACATCACTGTCACTGTCTAGTAACACGGGGTCATCGGAGCTTTGTCCCTCGTACGCTTGGTCAAGGAGTCTTGAGGGGCTGTGGGAGGTGCATGGTTGCTGTGGGTGATGCCTCCCCTATGACCGAGCACCTATTCAGCAGTAGGCGTTTGGGATGCAGGCGATGAATAAAAAGGCCAAAACTAAATACGAGGTCGGTCCAAACACAGAAGTCTGTCTTTATACATATGGAATAAGGTGAAGTGCATCCTATTCTCCCTCTAGGAGACGTTCACTTTAAACAAATAGCATTAATGTCTTCGTCAAATGAAAGCAGAAGAGGATACCCACCCAGAACTGCCTGAGTCCTCCCAGGCCAGTGCCCTGTAAGCCCTTGCAACTTGGGAACTTGGTAGAAACGAGAACGTCGGCCCCACCCCAGAAGTGCTGAAGCAGAATGTGTCTTCACCAGCTGCCAGATTGTTAGTACACTTGTTAAAGTCTGAGACGTGCTGCAGTCTAGACCCTAGCCACGCCAGCTTTCACACCGTGCCTCAAAACAGAGTTTGCTTTTGCTGTTCCAGGCTTTGCAGCCCTGTTCCCTCTGCCTGGACTGCTGTCCCACTCTTCTCTATGTAGGAAATCAGAGCTGGTCCCTCCCCAACACTACCATGTGCCCATCGTCCATGCTAGCCTTCATGACGCTGTGGTTTAACTGTCTTTCCCTTTAGAATGTAAGTTTATAGAGGGCAGGGCCCTCCTCATGCCCCGGGGAGCTAGTGTGGTGATCAGTAAATTAATTAATGAACAGCTGCACAAACATACTGATCGTCACAGTGAAAATTAATTAAAACACACTAAGTAGGCCAACCCAGGAAGGTAGTGTTAAGGAAAATACTAGTCTTGGGGCTTGAAAAGTGCATACGAATTCCTTAATATAATGCCAAAGGATAATGCTCATGGGGGAGTGAATTGGAAAAGTATAACCAAAGAAACGGTTCCATGGTTGAGTGGAGAGGTGGGCTGCCCTTCTTAGCTTTGGGGGTTGGAAGGATTTTGATGAGAGACAAAGGCTCCAAGATGGAACATTATGAAGTGTTCAGAAAATCGGTGGTGAACCCTCCCAGCTCCTTGGGGAGCCAGGGCTGGGTCAGATTTCACAAGGCTTTGCACATCAGCCTCTCTCGTAGGAACCTCATTCCTCAAGTCAGGAAAAGCCACTGAAAATTTCCGAACAAGTCAGGACGAGGACAAGAGTATTGTAGAAACAATCTGGTTTTAGTGTACACAGTAGGCACTCAAACATGTGTTGTATGGGTGGACTCTGGCAAGATGCCTTGAACCAGTCCTTTGATGGAGAGAGTAGGAGGTATCGGGTGCTAGAAGTCCAGGTGGAAAGTTCTCACAGTGGGCAATGAGTGAGATGTGAAAACCCCTACTCTGTGCTCCCCATTGGGCTAGATCAATGTTACTTTTCTCAACCTTTTGAAGTTATCAGGCCACCCCCCTCCAACCAGAAGAAAACTTAAATTTCTCCTTAAGGAATAAGATTTTCTCAGATAGGGTTGAGCTTTGGAAGACCACAAACCATCATAATATGCAAGTTCTGCATCCCAAGAACCAATTTTGCCTCACTGTGTGCAATATCACCCCCACTGAATTGAGGGTGCACACGCCAGATGCCATGGGAGAAAGACGAGGCAACATGGCCTGCTGGGAGAAACACACATCTGGGGCTTGACATCTGGCCTTTGATTTCTTCTTGAACTCTGTATTTGTAGAGATTAGATTCCCTCCATCTCTGAAATTCTGGTGCTAGAAGAGGTCCTGCCTTCGGGGAATTTACAATCTAATTAGGGAGGTAAGACTGACATTCAAGAGTAGAGTCAAAGCCAGGGTGTATTAAGAGTGGGTTCTCCTAAAAGGAACTCTGGTGAAACACAGTACTTTTAAAATGTAAATTGGTTTTGCCAGATATCCCCCCAAGCAGGAGCATCTTGGTCTTTACTACAGTAAGCAGTGGGATAAAGTCAATACCAGCCCCTTAGAGAGATTTTTATCTGCTGGAAAGTTATTAGTGTTTCTACTGCAGCTACTACAGGCGCCAGGAACCCGGCACCCGGAGTGTAGAAACCACCAATGAGCCACAGCAACCCGTCCTGGCTCCCCCCCATCCCGAGTGAGGTGCCCTGTGCTGGCAGAGTTTTCTTTCCCCTACTGTACCGTTAGCATGAGTTCTCGTGCTCTCAGTGATCTGGCCTCTACTTACTTCCCAACCTTCCCAATCTTCCTGTTTGCACACTGCTATTCTTTGTTTGATCCTCTGGCCCCGCTGCCTACCCAGGCTATAAGCTGTGAGGGCAAAGACCAGGGCCATCTTGGTCACCATTTATTTAATGATAGAAATGGACAGAGAATTGGTTTCCTGGCATAGATGTCTTCTGACACTGACGTTTAGCTTACATTTCTCCTTTTTCCTCTCTTCTCTCTCTGACTGCCATCACTCGAAACCCAGCTTAGTCACCTCTTCCAGGAAGCCTCCCTGATGATCCAAAGGTGCTGTGGTTATATGGTACTTTCATCTGGGACACATGCTTGGCACAGTAATGGCCATTTCACGTTCCCGACTCGATGGCAAGTCTTTGAATGCAGGACTACGTGTGCTGTTGAGGTACCACATAGCCCTAGTACAGCACTTCAGAAACAGCGGAGGTAGGGAAGATGCCAACAGCCATAGATTTCAAAATCTGACTAAAATCGGCTCGTAAAAATAACGAAGTATATTAGATTACCCTTGGAAATTCACCAGAAGGATGGGCTTCAGGACTGGTTTTTCCAGCAGCTCAGTAATGCTGAAGATTTCTTCCTTCCTTCTGCTTTGTTATCCAGTGTTGGCCGCACCCCAAGGCCAGATTCCCCAGTGGGTTAGCTGGCTGTCCAGAGCCCTAGGAGCTCTATGCCTCCTCCTCATTCACCTCAAATGCATGGAGGAGAACACTTGGCTACCGTGGCTCTCAGCAGAGAAAACATTTTCTCAAAGCCTCCCGTAAAATTCTTCTCTGTCTCATTGGTCCAAACGCCAACCTTGACCATTTCTTGAAGTAATCACTAAGCAAACGGAATGTGACCCCTTGTGACTAACCAGGCCTATGCTGTGAGCTGAAACACATTTCCTGGCTTTGATTTTTTGGTATATTTTTGATGTTTACATTTAATAAATACCCTTAACCAAATAACCCCCAAAATGCAAAAATGATCATGCCATTCATGAGATAATGAGAAGATTTAATAAAACGATAATAATCCAGTGACCAGATACAAAGATGAGACTCAAATTTAAAGTAGTAATGAAAGGTGTCTTGATTTTTTCAGGTTGTATGTTTGATTTTATGTACGTGGTAGATCGTTACAGTAATGGACCGCAAGTCACATGCCATCGAGTATTACTCTCCCAGACTGACTTGGGCTGGAGAGGGTGACTTGCTTTGGCCAACAGGACATTAGCAAGGGTGGCATTGTAGCCCTAATGCTTTGGGGCTTGCCCTCTGGCTGCCCTGAGACAGCAGGGGAAGAAGCCCTGGTGAGCCTGCTGGGAGGAAACTGTGATGCCTCTAATCCTTGCTGCTACTCCGTGGGAAAGAGAAAGGCCACCGAATCAACCACACTCCCTAAAGACACATGGCGGTGCGCTAACACTCATTGACTAAACCTTTCCGAAACTTGATTAACTGCAGCTAGAAAGCCTTTCCCTAAAGAGGCGCTAAACTTCGTTATAAAAATCAAAGAATTATAAGAATATTGTGACAACATAAGACAACTGAGACGTAGTTTATTCCACGTTTACCTTGACGTTCCCTTGAAGCAGGTGATAATCCATTGTTCACAGAGCTGTCTCAAAGACTCAATTGCAAAGTGCCCTGGAAGACCACAGCGGCCTGTGGGGATCCAGCACTCCCCAGACTGGAGTGAAGAGCAGCCATTAGACCGCTGGGTTTACTGGTTTGACTGGGGTTCGTGACTAAGCACGAAGAAAACTCATTCGTGCCTGTTGACATTTTACAAAGGACAGCACCCAGAGCCGCCTTTCAGCAAACGGGCTCCTCAGCAGATTCCCAGCTGCCAAACTGCTGTAGGCAGCACTTTCACTTCAGTGTCCACCTTTTCCTGGGGACAGGGTGCCATCTAAAGAGTGACACCCTACTGTGAAATATACCGTGGGGCCCATTTTAGGCTGGAATCGGGTAGGCAGGCTGGCAAGTGTGTTTGTTCTTTCCTTGGCCTACTGTAGTTGTGAGAGCCCTGGTCCCAGGCTCCTGCACCTGGAGTGCCTTGCACGCCTTCACACACGTAGGTGCAAAGTCACAGAGCTTCACCTTGGGAAGCTAAGAGGTCATCTGACCTATCTTTCATCCAGATGATTATACTTAAGCCTTCCCAGCTTCCCAGTCCTTTGTCTTTTTTTGAGGAGATAAAACAGACTGGGTAACACATCCCAGGGCCCCGTCGACCTCTGTCAATTGTTCCTCCTTTTAATGATTACCATTATAGAGAAGGGGTTGGTTACCTTTGAATATAAGATTCCTTCTTTGTGGGACAGGAGGCTTCTTAAAGCAGGGTTGTTATAGGACTGTGAATAAAGTACTAACACATAGTAAGAAGGTAATAATACTAACCTCCAACTCCAGCTTAAGCATCTGAGATTTTTTTTTTAGATGAATAGTGATACTTGATAAATATCCATAAGGGCCACTCCAATAGCAAGCCTTTACACAAAACCTCTTGTTGACCTATTGACTATATTATGATGCAATTAATAGAAGAAAGAAGCTTCAGGACAAATTATGACTTTAAAATAAGTTGTTGATCAAGGCGTCATAAGGAACATCCATCATATTGTGGTATAATTCAATCAGCCTAAGTTATCTAGTGGAGAGCTTGTCAAATCATAAAAAAAAAAAAGAAGAAGAAAAAGAGGTTCATAAAAGTCTAATGTTTTAAAGTCTAATGGAAAAGAATATCATCAATCTGCTTCAAAATTTGAGTTCAAATAATGTTAAGTGGCCTGCTGATATTGTTAAGGAAGAAAGAAAACTCCTATAATCTGAAACCAGCTTCTGTGTCTCAAACCAGGTCAACAAGAACACAGTGCTAGAGCGAGCGACTATAATGCTGTCCCAGCCTAAGAAAGGAGGTGTTAGAAGAACTGAACAATTGATCTACTTAGGAAAGTGCTCAGGTCTCTTCTTCAGCGTAAGACTGCTTGCTGTTCAACCAAGCACCCTCCGATCTGCTCCTCTATGACAAAGATTAAAGATCCCCGGACTCTGGGATTTTGATGGATTTCTTATGTAGAAATTCCAGTGAAAATGCTGTTGGAGAAACAGGTCTGGATTCTGGAATATGTTCCATTCTGTATTTTTCGATATATGGTGCAGCTACCTCCCAAACCTGAGAAGGATAAAACAGAGTCAGAATGTTGACATTGTTCTCACATGCTAACCATCAGCTTCATCTGATCAAAACGTCTAGAGCCGACCAGGCGCGTCGCAGCTGTTGGCTTGCTTTCATTATAAGCCATTTGACACACGATCTGTGTCAATTAGTCTTTGATTGCATTCACAGCTTTTAAAATACAAAGTCCAAAACCTTTCTAAAGTTACCCGGGAGGTTTTCAGCTGCTTACTCTTCGGAAGCAAAACGAGCCAACACATCAGCAAAACCTGGACAATTCAATGTGGACAGAATTAAGGAAAGTTGCTCAAGGGTATGAATGTGTGTTTTCTAAAACAAGCTTCGAACGGGGCAGTGGATTTCCTCGTTTGCTGCATCTCCACGGCACATGTGCTCTACTCCTTACACTCTTTTTAAAATTTTTTAAAATTTTATTTACTTATTTTTGCAGGAGAGAGAGAGAGAGAGGGAGCACATGAGCTGGGGGGAGGGGCAGAGGGAGAAGCAGCCTCCCCACTGAGCAGGGAGCCTGATGCGGGACTCGATTCCAGGGCTCCAGGGATCATGACCCTAGCCGAAGGCAGCGGCTTAACCAGCTGAGCCAGGCAGGTGCTCTATTCCTTACGCTCTTGCTGCTCCCAGTGCGAGCTGTGGGCCAGCAGCACCGGCATCCCCTGGACCCAGACGCCCAAGAGATTCACAGGACAGTTTGAGACGCAGCACTTTGGATCCTTGTTTACTCTGTAGCTCCATCCAGCAGCCTAATCTCTTTCAAGCCTCACGTTTTCTCAAGCTAAGGTCCTGTTTTTGATTTACAGCTGCTTTGTAATCAGCTTGGGGCTAACCACCAAGGAGCATCTCCTATTCTTTTGTATTACCTTAGAACATGTATCCTTGCAACGGCTAACTTCCTCGGAAAGATCCCTGCACCTCCAGGGTCACTGCAGCGTTATTTACAAACAGCCAGGACAGGGCCGCCACCTACGTGTCCACCAATGGCCGCACAGCGGTGCTCCGGCCGGGCTTAGGAGTTAACTTGAGTCAAGGTAACACACTTCTTGCTTGCTGACGTAAGGTCCTTGATCTGGAACAGTATTAACTGACTTTCTTTGAGATTTGCAGACCTCTGGCCTTGGGGCAATGAAGGACTAGAACTTTCCCAGGCCACAGAGGCCAGCAAGGCTGCTGGAAGCCGTCTTGGCTTTCTGACTAGCCCAGCAAACTTGATCAAAATGTTTTTCTATTTTAAGGTCACACATGTAAATGACTTTCCTGACCCTCCCTTTGCGCGTCTGTAGCTCTTGCCCTCCTCTGCCGAAAGAACAGAACACTCTTGTGCCACCTCTGGGTACCAAGGGACCAGACCTCCTTGCTCAACTGACCCCCACCCCTAGACACCAAAAAACTAGAACTTCTTGCACAACCGCCAAGCACCAAGATAACTCTGTAGCTGACATCATCGAGTCCGCATGCAGGCGAGAAATGTCACAGACCACTGTGCTCCCTTCACTGATTAAAGCCCTTTAAATATCCCTGGGCCAAGCAGAAACCTGGGAGTGGGCTTTGGGACAAGAGTCTGCCTTCTCCCCAGGTGGCTGGACTCCCGAATAGAGCTCATATTCCTTTCCCATCAAAACTCATCTCTTGAATATTGGCCTTTCAAGGGATGGGCAGCCGAATTTGGGTTTCAGTAACAGATGAATGGATAAAGACAATGCGGGTGTGTGTGTGTGTGTGTGTGTGTGTGTGTGTGTGTTATTCAGCCATAAAAAAGAAGGAACTCTTGGCATTTCTGACAACCTGAATGGACTGTGAGGGCAGTATGCTGAGTGAAATGAGTCAGAGAAAGACAGATACTGTACGATCTGTATGATACGTGGAATTTAGATGGTAGCAGCAGCAACAGAGCTCAGAGAACAGACCCATGGCCGCCAGAGGTGGGGGGAGAGGGTGAGGGATATGGGTAAAGGGGCTCAAAAGGTACAAACCTCCAGTTTTAAAATAAATAAGTCCTGGGGATAGAATATGCAACAGGGTGGCCAGAGTTAATAAGACTGTATTGGATATTTGGAAGTTACTAAGAGTGCAGATCTTAAAAGTTCTCAACACAAGAAGAAAGAAAGTGTAACTATGCACAGTGACAGATGGTAACCAGGCTTACTGTGGTGATCGTTTTGCACGATACACAGATAACAAATCATTCTGTTGTACTCCTGAAACAAATATAATGTTATCTGTCAGGTATATTTTAATTAATAAAAAAGGCTACCTCTCCCACGCCTCTCTACGAGCACCAAAGTTGGCAGCACTCGAGGGGGTCTCCCCTCACAGGGTGTAGGGCACAACTTAGAAATGAGAGGTGTGACTATCAAAGGGCAAAGTCATTCCCCAAGAGCAGAGCAATGGTTCCAGGGGAAATCAAGAAATTCTAGAGAACATGATACCCCCAAATTACAACAAAAGGCTCAAAGAACTTTAAAAAATATATTTAAAAAATAAGTCAGCCTATGAGGCATCTGTCCCTGTTGGATAAATTTATACTCACTGAAGCCAGAGGAAATAAGTAAGAGAACCCGTATCTCACCCAGGGTGATGGGCCAGGACACACGACAGCACTAGACAGACCCACAGACCTTTGAAGTAAAACCCTGGGATTTTGTTTTGTCTTCAGGTCTGTTTAGTCATTGGACCAGTTGGAGGTGGTGGTGATAGCATCACAGAAAGAGAAAGCACTTTTGAACAAAAGAGAATATTCTTGGTGAAGGGGATCAATGAACCTTCCATCTCATTTTCTCCTCATGAATACCTGCCCCAAATTCCATTCACAGTCATTTCAGTTTCTAATCACTAGATAGTCAATGTTTAGACGTAACATAGGACACTGAAGAGTTTATCAAATAGCTTTTTAGTTACCTTGGAAGTTGAGTTCCTTTTTGTTCATTTCCAAGGAATAGACAGGAAACAAAAGAATAAGACAATATTTCTTCAGTCCCCACTCCCACTTTGCTTTTCCATAGTTTTTCCAAAATAAAACTTTTGCTTTTCCAAAACTAAGAAATAAGCCAAGTGGTCAACTTGCCTTCTGCTCTACGAGCAGCCTGTGTGCAGCCTCAATGTCGGGAGCCATGAAGCGATCTTTTATCCAGGGCCTACAGAGAAAGCACATCAAACCATCAGCCAAACATTAACTGCTGCCAGGGTTCACAGTTCTGAAATGACGTCACATCCAGGGGCCTGCTGGACCTTACCTTACAACAGAGCGCACCAGGTCATAGACCTTCTCCAGAGGAGTGGTTGTTCTCAGGGGGCGTAGAAACTCTATACCCTGGCAGGCAGCAAGAAGCTCGATGGCCAGCACTAGAAGAAAGGTGGAGGGTACAGCTGTTTAAAGCTGACTTCATGCTGGGGGGATATCACTCACGTGGAAGTTGATGGCCAGCTCTCACCGACCAAGAGATGGTTGGTTCTCTGTCTATTGGTAGAATGAAGCTGCCTTGGTATTTGGTTACCATTTAAAGTTTGCTTTTCTACCCCCTTGGCTGTATCCTTAATGTTGAGAAGGGAAGTGCTATCCAGGTAAATGTCTTAGTTCTCTCCTTCTTACTTCATCTGATCAAGATGGATGACATCTGTGTCCCATTTCTACCCTGGTGTAAATGTCCATTTGTTTTTAGTCTTGCTGTTTCCCTTTGGCCTGTAATACCTGGTACATAGACTTTCATCAAAGGACTGAAGGAGCCAGTGAATGAGCAAATCAGTCTTTTGTTGCTCTGGATAATTCTATAATGTTCACTTCAAGCCTTCAAACTCAAAGGCTCCCAAGCCCACTAAAACTGAAATTGTAGAAATTGGTATCTTGCCAACTTTAGGTTTCTTGATAAAACAGTCTTTATACTTTTTTTTCCCAGTTAAGAACTCTTTTTAGATGTACCATACCGTATTATCAACTTTGAATACTGAATTCTAAATTTCCCTACATTTAGATTCCACTATTTGCCAAGAAGATAATTTAGAAGCTTCAAGTTGATCAAACCATTTAAGGGATCAACTGAAATAGAGTATTAAAAACATTTGACTTCTTATCTGAAAATTTATGATGCACACTCCAAACTCTGGTGAGTACAGACAGGTCACCGTGGGAGGAGATGAAGAAATAGAATTCATTTTGGACCTGGGAGAAACTTCACATCTTTTAGCGCAGTCCTCTCACTTTATGCTTAAGGAATTGGAAACTTCCAGAAATTGAGCTGGGGTGGACAGGGAAGACATCTGAGATGAGATCTGCAGAGCTACAAAGATGGAGTGAAGAAGTGAACCGCGTGAAGTCCTAGAAGAACAGTTTTGCAGACAGCAGGGCCAGCAAGGACACAGGAGCTGAGGTAGCGATGTGTCCTGGGCAGGAACAAGAATAACACTGTGGTTCCAGGGTAGAGAATAGAAAGGAGAGAGGTGTCAGTGAGAGCCAGAAGCCAGATCACACATGATTCTTGCAGGCTACCAGAAGGGGGCTGGATATTGTTTTGAGCACTAGGAAGTAACTGCCAAATTTTCAGCAGGAACATGGTGTGGTCAAAATTACATTTTAAGAACCTCAACCTGGTTATCGTATGTGGTGACTGGAGAAGGACTAGTGAAAACAAGGAGACCAGTCAAAAGGAGATGATGGAGCCTTGATGTGGTGTCTTTTGATGGTAAGGCTGATTTGCTGATGAACTGGATAGAAGATCTGAGAACCGACAAGGGTGACTCCTTAAGCTTTTGGCCAAGCAAACATTAGGACATTAGGAATACACCATGGTAGGCAGATACTAATAATAAGTGTTGGTGAGGATGTGGAAAAATCAGAACTCTCAAACACTGCTGGTAAGAACGTGGTGCAGCCACTTTGGAACACGGTCTGGCAGTTCATCAAAAAGATGGATGTAAGTTACCATATGACCCAGCAATTCCACTCTAGAGAGATGAAAACGTATGTCTGCACAAAAACTTGTACACAAATGTCCATAGCAGCAGTGTTCATATTAGCCAAAAGGTGGACAAAGCCCAAACATCCCTCGCCCATTGAATGGATAAACAAAGTGCGGCACAGCCATACGATGGAACGTTATGTGGCCATAAAACAGGAATGAAATGCGGACACATGGACACATGCTACTGCATGGACGAACGGTGAGCACAGTATGCTGCCTGGAAGAAGCCAGTTACAAAAGACCATATATTGTATGACGTTTATATGAAATGTCCAGAATAGGCAAATCCATAGAGAGAGAAAGTACACCAATGGGTGCCTAAGCCTGGGGCAGGGTGGGGTAGGGAGAATGGGAGAGTGGTAGGCAAAGGGTACAAGGTTTCTTTTGGGGATGAAAAGGTTCTAAAATTGATTTGTGGTAGTGATTGCACAACTCTGCGAATATACTAATGACAACTGAAGTATACAATTTAAATGGGAGATTGTATGGTATGTGAATTATATCTCAAGAATAAGAGCACTTAATTCTCCCACGTTTATTTTAAAATACCTTAATCTTTATCTGCTGTTTGCCTTCTGCTGTTTTGGTTGCCCACAGTCAACCACGGCCTGGAAGCAGGTGAGCCTCCTCAGAAAGTCGGGAGGAGCCTAACGCTACGTCACAATGGCGGCATCGTTCCCCTCACTTCACTCGCCCGGCAGGCACTCTGTCGTCCCACATGGTCACAAGAAGGGTGAGTAAAGTATGCTAATGTATTTCGAGAGAGTGCACATTCATATAACTTATATTTCAATATATTGTTATAATTGCTCTATTTGATTATTTTTGTTAATCTCTTACCGTCTTACTGTGCCTGATTTATAAATTAAACTGTATCATAGGTATGTATGTACAGGAAAAAACATTGTCTACATAGGGCTTGGTACTACCGTCGGTGTCAGGCATCCACTGGGGCTCTTGGAACATTCCCACCCCCTCCCCGGCCCTCCATAAGGGGGAATTACTGTAGTGATATTCTTTTGTCATCAACGGCTTCTGATACAGTGGCAAAAACTTAGTAGCTTAGTTAACAACGCCTAAAGGAGGGCAATTTGTCTTTAAAAAAACAAAGCAAGCAGTAATTAAGAAGGCAGGGAGAGGCTGGCCTAACACAGCTCCACCCTAGAAACTACTGAAAGATGTGGATCTGAAGCTTGTTAAGTGTTCCACAGAAATGCAGGCGACAGAGCTAACATGCAGATAACATGTTAAAACTAACACCACAAGGAGGCTAACAGGTAAATCCAGAATGTCAGTCTCTAACAGAGGGTTGACCTGTTTGTTTTTTTTTTTTTAATTAGTCAATGGCAAGAAGAAAAAAAAGGGAGAGGGAACTGTTCTAGATGAAAAGAAACTTAAAACTTTGCCAAATGCGGGGCGCCTGGGTAGCGCAGTCCTTAAGCGTCTGCCTTCGGCTCAGGGCGTGATCCCGGCGTTATGGGATCGAGCCCCACATCAGGCTCCTCCACTATGAGCCTGCTTCTTCCTCTCCCACTCCCCCTGCTTGTGTTCCCTCTCTCGCTGGCTGTCTCTATCTCTGTCGAATAAATAAATAAAATCTTAAAAAAAAAGAAAACGACTTTGCCAAATGTAAACTGCGGGCCTTGAGTCCAGATTTGAACAAACCCACTATGCGGGCATTGAGATGGTTGGGAAATAGTACGCGCTCAACGGCGCTAGCAAGCCTTACTGCTGATTTTTGTTGGATATGCTAACGGCATCGTGGTGGATAAAAAAGCATTCACATTTAAGGGATAAAGTATGCAGGAAGAAAATAATGTGATGGGATTTGTGTGAAAATAACTTGAGAAAAGTCAAGGCAAAAATGAGGCAAATGTGTGGTGAGTCAGAGTACAGGAGGGTTCATGGTACTAATTTCTCCGCTTTTGAATGTTTTCAATTGTTTAAAAAATTAAGCCAACCAGTGAACCTGCTTAGACAGCAGGTATGGTTCTTAATTTTCAGCAAGCTTCAGAATCACCTGGAAGGCTTGTTAAACCCAGGTCGTTCTGCTTTCTTCCCTAGTTTCTGATTTAGCTGGGCTGGGGCCAGACCTAAGAACCTGCCCTTCTAACAAGTTCCAGGTGACGCCACTGCTGCTGGCAGGGGTCACAGCGGTAGTCGTTTATCAGGGAGGCTCGCCATCCCAGCCTGGCTGGGTTTACCTTGTTCCACATGCTCGATGACCCGAAGGGCCTTCCTTGCTGCCCATCCTCCCATGGAGACGTGGTCCTCCGTGGCAGCGCTGGTGGAGAGAGAGTCCACAGACGAGGGGTGGCACAGAGCCTTGTTCTCAGAAACTGCAAGAGGCCGGTGCAAGGTAAGCATGCTGCTAACGGGAGAAATTGCCATGTTGGCTTCCCGATGTGCTCAATAGCGTGGAGTATTCTCTCCAGGAGCTCTTGGCTGTTATCGAAGTGCCAGATGGTCCAAAATTATTTTGGGAAAAGGAAGCAGGTTGGGTTTGTATCAAATTGAAAAGGAGGGAATAGTGAGTTTTGAGGTAAGACCAGATAGGAACCCTATTACAAAGGCCAGTCGAAAACACTGGAAGCGTTTAGCATGCCAGGGAGACTAGGGAAAAAAGACATGATGGACTTTTCCAAGTGCTCGAGAACAATGGAATTGTGTCACCAGAGGAGGTATTAGAATTCAGGGTGGTATTTGGGGATGGAGACCGGGCCCACAGATCTTGAGCAAGGAGATTTCATAGCTTAGATGGTCCAGTGATGACAGAAGTGCCTGGGTGTAAGGAAGGGCTCCAAGACTGCTGGACATAGGGAGGTGGAGGAAATTCTAGAGATGGCCTCGATCAAACTTTATTGTGCATATGAGTCACTCCATCTTGTCAATATGCAAATATCGAGTTTCGAGTGGGGCCTGAGATTATACTGTTCTAACAAATTCTCTGGGGATGGCTGGATTCTTGGCTCGAGGACAACACATTAAGTATGGAAGACCTAGATTCCAGAACTCCTCCCTGGCTCCAGAAGCCACGGGAGAGATTTCTCCCCTAGAGTTTTGCTCCCGAGAGTGGCTGGGTGAGGCTTCAATTGTTCTCTACGCTATAAGGGATCCTGAGATAATCTAGCATTGTAGACCAGGTGGTCGGCTTGTCCTGGTCCACACAGAACTTTCCAGGTTACAAACACTGCAAGTCCCAGGTCCTGGGACCCTAAACCTGCTTATATGGATACATAGTCTGTGGTGAGGCTCGTTCCGAAAGAAAGTTACATGTCCCCGAAAAAGAAAATTACCCGTTTTATTATAACGAAAGCAAGCTGAACAACTTCAATAGGCAGTTTAGGGAAAGCCAAAAGCATCAAATGAAGCTTTCCAAAGTCCCTAACGTTTTCTAGATCAGTTACCACGACCTCCCTATGTTAGCGTGAGAAGTCGTTACCCCTCAAAGCAGTATTTTAATAAGGAGGTAAGCAAGGAGTTAGAAGATACTGGATAGAGGACACAATGAATTCAGAGATTCCTTTGGGTTGTGTTGAGTTTTTGTATGAGGCTTCAGTGAGGAAGGGGTTAGTAGTTTTAATAGCAACTAATATTTATTTAGTGCTTACAACATGGCGAGGCACAGTTCTAAGGCTTTATATGCATTAATTCATTTAATCCTCCAATTATCCCCATTAGATAAATTTATCACCCCCATTTTACAGAGGAGTAAACTGAGGGTAAGAGGATTAAGAAACTGGCTCCATATCACACTCCTGATAAATGGCAGAGTCGGAATCTGGACTGAGTCTATGCTCCTAATTAAGCACATGCCCTCCTGCCTGTTGGGTAGGTTTGCCTGAAAAAATACAGAATGCTCAGTTAACTTGAAATTTCAGAAAAAAACGTATATTTTTTTAGTACAAGTATGTCCTAAATAACTCAAATTTAACATCCTGCATTTCTATTTGTAAAATTTGCCAACCATATTTTAGGGTTAAGGACTGATTTTAAATGAGATCCACATTAATTGAAGCAAGAGTACAGATTTGAGGACAAACATGCCTGGGTTTGAATTCAATTCTACTTACTAGTTGTCCGGTGTTGGGTGAGCCACCTAGCTTCTCAGACCTTCGGGTATTCATCTGTACAATGGAGGTAATAACAGTACACGCCTCGTGGTATTGTTGTGACCATTAAGCGAGCACATAGAAATGAAGTCCTTAGCATGTCCTTTGTACCAGACCCTGTTCTGATGTGTTACTCACAGTTTTGAGTCAGAAATCAGCTACACTGAAGCTCGGTTTTCATGGACAGCATCTTCGTAGAAGCATGTTTGCATATTGTAATCATCTCTATGTTCTTAGTGGTTGGGGTAGCTAATGGAATGTACCCAAAGCTTAATCATTCAGGTCAGTTCAAGTTTCACCATTATTGTAGATGTCTTTGTCTTCTTCCTTCTGATAGTCCTCAAGTTGAGATTAGGGAAAAAGCTACAATGATGAAGCTCCTATGTGCTATCAAATTGCTTCCTACAGAGAAATTGTGGAAACCTCATCATTTACAAACTCATTAGCGTATTATTATGTCTCTGTCGCTTTAAGTTTTATTTAGTTTTTTTTTTTCTAAAAAATGTTAGAGTCCCCTTCCGCATTTCTATCAAGACAGGTAGAATGCAAATGAGGTGGGGAAAAAGATCTCATTCAAGGACAAAATTGGACACTTTCAGAAGAAATGCACAGGCTTGTGTTCTGGGGAACGGGCAGTATTCTTGGGCTGTTTTCTTACCGAGCGCTGCTGCGGTGCAATGTGCAATCATGAACCCAGAGTTCAGACCACCTTCAGCCACCAGGAAGGGAGGCAGCTCGCTGAGGGAGGGGTTACAGAGCCTTTCAATTCTTCTTTCACTAATCGCAGCAAGTTCATGGACTCCAATGGCCAAATAGTCTAGGGCCTAGGAAGAGTGTCTCAATTCAGTTGGCTTAAATTGGAATATGCTTTCAGGGTCAGGAGCAATTCTAAAAAGCTTACTTTGGCTGGGTATTCACCATGGAAGTTTCCTCCAGAAATAGTCTCTCCCCTGCTGGCAAAAACCATCTTGCAAAACAGGTTAAGGCTAATTTTTAACACTCATAGCCCTTGTACAAATACAGGTGGAGGGAAGGAGAGTCTTTCTATAAGTAAGCAGTTGTTGACATAAAGGAACACGAAAACAAAACAAGACAAATACCCAAAACCTTAAAGATGGATCATGTACACCTAACTGGGGGCCAAGGAAGCATGGAACATGAAATGCGTTTGGGTTTTTTTCTGAAATTAGAGATTCTCAAGCACCATAGCTATCGTAATCTAGTGGTTAGTACTTTCCCTCAAAAAGTTTACATCTGAAACTAAGAACAGTGACCAGGACACCAGTTCTGTTTCTTCAGGGGGCAGTGTGAGGTTGAGCTTGGTAGAAGAGTTTGCTGAATGGAAGCCTTTGCTGATGAGCAACCACCAAATTGTCTGGAACAATCAATTCTGGGAAGATTTTCAAACTCTCTACTCAGTGATCCTGCAGCAGCATCCATAGCAAATGGTGGCCAATAGGCTGTTGCAAACCCATCTAAGTAGGAGCAACTTAGGCTCAGTGCGTATTAATGCCTTCAAGGATCGTTCCATTCTATCATAAACTTCACTTAAACCAACAGGCCCCCAGACAAGGGCAGTAACAGACCCTTCTTGTAGATTCCAAAGAGCTGATCTACACCTACTGGACTAGAGAGTATTTATTATCTATCAACTAGGAATTCACTCTGTGCGAGAAAGGTTCCGACTTCCAAGGAGCTGGAGATGCATGTATTACATAACTTCATCAAGTTGGGAGTTACCCTTTTCTGTACTTACAACCATGAGCCTATTAGGCCCAGCGCTGGCTCTTCTCCACGAACCCACGCCCAGTCACAGGCCCTAGTCTTCTCTCCATTCTCTGAGTCCTTATAGCAAGTAATCTCTGCACCTATTAGAACTTAAGCTTGTTCAGCTGTTCTCCAGTTGTTCATATTTGTTTGTTGGCTATCAGATTATAGCATTTAGAGCTCAGCTCCCATAACCTCTAGCAACTGTGTAGTAGATGCTCTATTTCTACAACAGAAAAATTGGGAAGAATATTCTTTCAATTAAAACCAGTATTGCGGGAGAACTTCCAAATATTACCTTATTGGAAATTCATCAATAATTAAGAATCTTTAATTGAGAAAGGGAATAACTTCGGGCTGAAATTTTTGCTGGGGCACGTGGTGGGAGAAGAATTTAGTAAGGAATTATCCCTCTCCCATATCTACTAATTTAATGGTAATTCTTTGTTTTTACTCTATAAGAGACCCTTTCAAGTCTAAATGATGGGGGCGCCTGTGTGGCCTAGTCAGTTTAGCGCCTGCCTTTAGCTCAGGTCATGATCTCAGGGTCAGGACTGAGCCCCCGGTTGGGGCTCCCTGCTCGGTGGGGAGTCTGCTTCTTCCTCTCCCTCTGCCCCCTCACCGCTCATGCTCTTTCTCTCTCACACACACTCTGTCTGTCTCTCTCCTCTCTTAAATAAAAAGAAGTCTAAATTATGTAAGTGGAGAATGGATATCTCTCCTCTACAAGAACTGATAGACGAGACAAGACTTACACTGACTTCATGAAAGCTCTACTCCATTTTGGGGATGGGGGGTGGAGCGGTGTTGAGGTGAGTGAGTTGAGAATTATTTAGTGTGGGTCTGACCTAACTGTAAAACAACCTGACACTGAGGACATGAAACACACATCCTGAAGTAAGCTTGTCAGAGAAACCACACTGGAAAGGTCCTGTGAGAAATCTTACACAGCTGCTGTGAAACCTGTCTGCTAACCTCAGCTAGGAATGGCCTCCAGGGTTGTGAACTCAGCACTTTCTCCAGTGTTAAGAACTGAGGTAGATGTGGGATAGGAAAAATATATTCCTAAGGGCTTGGGTGGTCTTCAAAGGCAGTGCTGAGTATCTCTGTGAAGACTTTGCCAGTGTGACTCCTGACTGATCACGTCGCCATCTGGAGGGAACCATACCATCAAAAAACATTCCAAGGCAGAAATAAGATAGCTCTATGAAACCCACACCAGGAAGGAAAGAAGGGCTCCATCTTTGAGAAATGGAAGTATTCTTACGATTCTTTGTAAAATCTGGAAACCCTGATTGGAGTAAAGTCCATGTTGAAAACAAAAACTTGAGACGAGGAAAGCTGTAGCTCTTTGAGCAATATTTTGGTAAGTGTTTACAAGTTGCCTTCTGTTTAAAATGTCACTAGAACCAGGAATAATGCATAAATGCCCACCTACCCGGGGTCCCCACAATCACATCTGTGACCATCCTCTATCAGCAATCTCAGCACTGGGTTTTAGGGCAAACATTTTCAAGAACCCTCTCAGCCAGTGCTGGAAAGATGTCCTTCAGCCTTTTATGGGTCCATTTGGAAAGCACGACATGTTAGACACTGAAGGGAAATTAGGTGCACAGCCCTGCCTCTGTCACTTACCAGCTCTGATCTAGAGAAAATCACTTAACCTCTGCTTAGGTGCTTAGTCTGTGAAATGGAGTGAGAAACGGAGATGTCACACAAGATGATCGCTTCAGCGGATCTGAAATTCCCGGCTGGAATTCAACAATGCAGTTTAGTAAGCAGTCAAAAGATACAGGGTTATCTGTTGCGCTGTTGAGTTCTGTGGTAATGATGTTCTTCACAAACGCTATCGTGTCATTCGCCACACCGTGGACCTAAAATACAAGATCAAGTGAGTGAATGCGTTGGAAACACAGACAACGGCGTCTGTCACACAGAGTCTGATGTTCGTATTAGAACAGCAAGGATGTTATTAGAATGGCAAGGAAGCAAGTTTTAAACTGGGATTTATTTGTGTTACAGGGTAATTTAGCAATTCTTTCCCATGGATACTTCAATCAACTCGCTGGAATGGAACTTGCTGAGTCAAGGGAAATGGAAGTATTTACTCTAGGGAGGACTCTTTATTACACTCTAGACTAGAATCTGGCACAAAATGAAATATTGTTTCACTCTTGAGAAGCATATTAATCTCTCATCCAACTAATTGCCAGCGATGACACCATTAATTAATACACCAGCGAGCTGAAACATCTGCACTGCCTCACGCCTCCTGCCAACTCAGGTCTTCCGTGTTTTTTTATCTAAAGTTGAGCCTCACGGATCTATTTGTGATGGTTTATATCTGCTTATTAAATGCAGGTAAGGTACAATCATGATGTGCACTTGACTTATGATTGGCCTTTCCTGTGACCCTCTCTGTCAGGCTGGTTCTTATGGATCTAGAAGGGAGAACCAGTACTATTCCATTAACTGGTTAGGATGACGTTGTTACTAAGAATTTTTAAAAGTTACATCACTAAACCAACACAGCATGTTGTCTCTGTAGAAGAGAATTGAGCAAAGCAATTCAAAAGGAAACAAACAGCTTATCATAGAGAACAGAAACTCTACAATAACTGGACAAATGGAAGTATGAGATGCATAATTTTTAAAAGAGGAAGTAAAGAAATTTGGATTATAATTGACCATTACATGACTTTTGAACACTTTCCTCTTTTTCTGTTTCCCCCCTTAATTGGAAAAAAGGAAAGATATCTGTTGTCCGTTTACCTGTGGACAGCAGCGCAAGGTGTATGCATCCTGAACGCGATCACAGAACCTGTGACTCTCTGTGGAAGGGGATGGCGAGGGACACGTGATCAATTTTTAACACAAAACGCAACACCAGATAGGCTCACTCACATAAACACGCCCAGACCTGCTATTTCAGATGGGTGGTGATCTGAGTCCAAGAGCGACCGAAACCGAAAAGCCACTTCAATTTGCCCACGGTGCGGGCGGACTGCATGAATGTCTAGAATTGATGAAGGAGAAGAAGTCTGAGTAATTCCTATATGAGAATGAACTACCATCAATGATTCAGGACCATTAACGGTGCTGACACAGCCCTCAGAAGTCCCAGAGGTTCTTACCAGCACTCACAGTTAGAAACTTAACTCCAAAAGCAAGATTTTCCTCATCGACCATATTTTTTTCTACTTTAAATATCCGAGTACAAACGAAGTGTTGAGCCCACTGGGAATTCAACTCAAGACCCTGGGCCTACCCTAAAAAGATTTGGGCTGATAATGGAAGGGAGCTCCCTAGTGGCCAATTTTTTTTTAAAAGATTTTATTTATTTATTCGACAGAGATAGAGACAGCCAGCGAGAGAGGGAACACAAGCAGGGGGAGTGGGAGAGGAAGAAGCAGGCTCATAGCGGAGGAGCCTGATGTGGGGCTCGATCCCATAACACCGGGATCACGCCCTGAGCCGAAGGCAGACGCTTAACCGCTGTGCTACCCAGGCACCCCCTTAGTGGCCAATTTTTTGACAGTTTTCAATCATTTTCAGACAGTTTTTCTGTCCTACTACATATAATGGTAGGGAGTCTTTCAAATTCACTACTTTCCAGGTAACCTACACCCTCCACAGTTTTTCCCTCCCAATTTTCTAATGGGGACCAACTTTAATCCTACTCTAATTCTAAACCCTGTGAACAGATTCCTAAGACAGCACGCAGCTGGATGGGAGTCAGCCCTGGGTGATCCAGAATTCTGGATGAACTCTAGAGTCAGCATCTGTCTGTAAAATGTGGTCATTTCAAGGATCAAGTGTGGCATGACTTAGAGGAAGCCGGAGCAATATTGCGTATGCCACAGGCACGGGGGTATTTTCTTTTTCCCCTACCATCCACCCCTCCTCCCCACTCTCCTGTCTAAAGACCTGGACCAGCTCACCCAACCAGCTCTGGCTGACTGAATAGCAACGCAGCGGAAGAGCCATGCTGACCAGTATCGAAGGCTTTGGTGGTGCCTTTCAGCACCTCAAGGGTCAAGGCCGCCACGATGTCCGCCTGGCGCGCAATAGCACTGGCTCTCTCCACGGCTTCACAGCCCAGGGAGGTGATCATCTGTGTCCCGTTGATGAGCGCCAGGCCCTTTGGAAAGGAGGAGATAAGCCGTTTGCTGTATTTATTGTAACCCACGTATAAGCTGATTTCACATCTTTTGCTTCCATAAGAGAACAGTTAACCAGTCAGCTGAGTGACATTTATGTATGTTTTCTAAAGTGCAGGGCACTAATGCTTAGTAAGCACTGGAGGATTAAGTGCCATCCTATGCGAAATGGTTAGTATAAACCTGGCAACTGGAGACCTGTTAAGTATACCCATTCTCAAGGCAGCAATGAACCTCCAGTGTAGACTGCATATAAAATCTGTGGCTCCTAATTATGCTGCTTTCCTTTAACTGGTCATGATTGTGGACAAGACATCTGCAGACATGTCTGGTCTAAGACTCTTGGTTGAGAGCATGCTGAGGGATCTTGACTTAACAGCATCTGTTAGAGATCCTTAGAGATCCTGATTTGGAGTTTAAGTTCTTAGGTAAGAGAACCCCTAAGCCTCTGTGGAATGAAGAATCTTTTGAATGCTTGTGGAGGAATCCTTTCTTCACTGACAAACTTTTTACAAACATGAAAGCCACATTTATTTTAAGGAACCAGTGAGACTGATAATAAGACTGAAAATAGTCTATAAATAAAGACTTGTTAAAATGAGTAAATTTTCCTCGAATCTCTTTACCTCTTTCGGTTTCAAAACAACTGGCTTCAATCCATGAGCTTCCAGGACCTGCAGAATGATTAAAAATATAAAAATGGGTATCAAATACCAATTTTTAATTTCATAAGGAATCTATAAAATATCCTTAAGCCTAAAGATCTGTCTTATAAAAGATTAGACCTACGTGAATGGATTCTGTCCATCTACTCCGGTCTATGCTCTAGTTCTGTTCTTTAGTCTGAAAGCACACTTCTATTTCACGTAATTTTTATACTTAAATCAGGGGCTTTAGTTTCTACAGAAATAACCCTGAATTTTGGTTTCGAGGTCCTCTGTATTCAGCTTCCACCTTCAGTGACTGTTTTTCTCCTGCTGCTTCCTGAGCACATATGACACCTCTACTGTACCGAGGCTGAGTTCCTGACTGTCCACAAGTCTCTGCCTCCAGAGCTTGACCTTAAAAGTCCTCCACCCTTATCCTACTTATCTAAACACTGGTGGAATTATCTTCCCCTGAAATAAAAGAAGGGAAACAGTCACTATGCTAAGGTCCCTCTGGGGAGGAAGGAAGACAGAGTCAACACCATTCACTGCGTCCATTTCACAACTTTGTTGGAGTATTTGTTCCACACCAGACTGTTCCAGGTGTTGTCCTGGGTCTGGCCTCGGAAAATTGAGACAGACTGGTTCAGCGGCAATTCCAGAGTAAGAGTATGTTAAGTGCTCTGGAAAGTTGGAAGTGTGTGGGGTTTGCTGGAAAATGAGCACGTAAGATGCTAGGAGAGCACAACAGAGTGGCAAAAGGCATTTGGAGGGTAGGGAAAAGAACCAGAGGAGCAGAGAGGGAAGTTTCCCAGAGGACTTCTCAGGGGGAGGGACAGGAGTGAGTGGGGAGGAGAAGAACAAGCATGTGCCCGTCCCTCTTTCCCAGACACAGCACATTCCAGCTGTGAGGAACCTCCAGCTCCTGCAGAACCGAGGAGCAGGGATGCGACCAACAAGACTCTTAAAACCACTCTAAGTTTAGACTTGATTCTAGGGACAATGGGAAGCATTACAGGTTTTAGCCAGGACATGCTGGAATTTGCTGTGCGAAGGGCGCTGGGCAAACCATGTACACAGAGAAATAAAGATCAGGCTATAGGGAACAAAGGTGATCTGGAACCTCTACCCCCTAAGGATTATCTGTTCTCTTAACTTCTTCCTCCCCCTTGGTCCTCTGCCTCTTCACTGAGGGACCTCACAGCAATTGACCTGAGATAACACTTCACATAATTCTTTGGGCTGCTCTGATGGAATCTGGAGATGGATGAGGAAAACAGTAAAGCTTTATCAGAAACAAGCCCTTCTGATTCGCCAATGGGGTAGGAGCTCGGGGCGGGGGGTGGGGGGGAATGGAACCAGCAAGAAGTGCTGTGATTCGTGGCTCCGCACTGTGAGACCAGCAATGAAATAAATTCCCACCAGTATGTGACTCCTGGATAGATACTGGAAGAGTTTCAGTTGCAGAATAAATTGCTGGGATTAACATGGGCCACTGTACCTTTTCACCAAGATGACCACCAAGTTCAGAAGCCTGACAGTAAAGTATGGGAGCGAAGAGCCTTACCCAGTGTGACTTGTAAGCTTCAGTTTTCATCTATAAAACAGGGGTAACGGTGGCACCCTCACTGGGTGAGGATTCAGTGCTCTCAAGCATGCACATGCAGCTGGCGTCCAGCCTAGGGAAATTACTGCAGATGGAAGTTGTTATTAAAGTCTTACGTATTTAGCATCAGCCCAGCCACTCTTTGGAGACCACATCTTCCCTTCTCCAATTAGCCCAAGAGCAAGATGAGAGAGTGGAGCAAGGTCTCCACTGGCACCAACGGTTCCTTTCTCTGGAACGTAGGGCAGGCAGGAGGCTGGGAGAGAAGGAGGCACCAGTCACTTCTGGCTGTCCTCATTTTGCCCGTGAGACCAACCTCCCCCAGTAGGAGCTAGTGTCACCTTATGGGACATATACGTGGGAAAAGAGAATTCCTCAAGCACGGCTAATGCTTAAGGAACCTGGCCGAGCTGCTATTTAAAAAATGGCAGAGGGGAATAAGGGGGTTGGGCAGGAAGGGGCACCTTCCCAGTAGGAAAACCTATTTCTTGTAGCCACTTTAAGGTTAGACTGTAAAGACCAGCACTCTGAAAACTATAAAACACTGATGAAAGAAATTGAAGCCAACACAAAAAATTGCTATATTTTGTGCTCATGGAGTACAAGAATTAATATTGTTAAAATGTCCGTACTACCCAAAGCAATCAACAGGTTCAAGGCAATCCCTATCAAAATACCAATGGCATTTTTCACAGAACTAAAACAAATAATCCTAAAGTGTGTATGGAACCACAAAAAACCCCAAATAGCAACCTTGAGAAAAAAGAACAAAGCTGGAGGTATCACAATCTCAGAATTCAAAATACACTACAAAGCTGTAGTAATCAAAACAGTATGATACTGGGGGGCGCCTGGGTGGCACAGCGGTTAAGCATCTGCCTTCGGCTCAGGGCGTGATCCCGGCGTTACGGGATCGAGCCCCATATCAGGCTCTTCTGCTATGAGCCTGCTTCTTTCTCTCCCACTCCTCCTGCTTGTGTTCCCTCTCTCACTGGCTGTCTCTCTCTCTGTCCAATAAATAACTAAAATCTTAAAAAAAAAAAAACAGTATGATACTGACATAGAAACAGACACACAGATCAATGGAACAGAAGAGACAGCCTAGAAATCTATGCCTATATGGTCAACAAATCTGTGGCAAAGGAGATAAGAATATACAATGGGGAAGGTAGTCTTGTCAATGAATGGTGCTGGGAAGGCTAGACCACTTTCTCATACCATACACAAAAATTACCTCAAAATGGACTAAGGAACTAAATGTGAGACCTGAAACCCCATAATACTCCTAGAAGAAAACAGAGGCAATAATTACTGATACTGGCTTTAGCAGCATTTTTCTAAATATAGATCCTCAGGCAAGGAAAGCAAAAGTAAAAATAAGCTATTGGGACTATACCAATAGTTTTCCACAATGAAGGAAATCGTCAACACAATGAAAAGACAACTTACTGAATGTGAGAAGATGTTTGCAAATGATATGTCTGATAAGGGGTCAATATCCAAAATATATAAAGAACTTACAGAACTCAACACCAGAAAAACCAAATCCAGTTAAAAAATGGGCAGAGGACCTGAATAGACATGTTTTCAAAGAAGACATAGCGATGGTCAATGGACAAGTGAAAAGATGCTCACCGTCACTCATCACCAGGGAAACGCAAATCAAAACCACAGTGAGCTATCACCTCACACCTGGCAGAATGGCTAAAATAAAAAACTCAAGAAAAAGCGAGTGTTGGTGAGGAAGTGGAGAAAGGGAATCCTTGTACACTGTCGGCAGGAAGGCGAATTAGTGCAGCCACTGTGGAAAACAATATGGAGTCTCGGATTAAAAATAGAAATACCATATGATCCAGTAATTCCACTACTGGGTCCAAAGAAAATGAAAACACGAATTTGAAAAGATATATGCCACCTCTATGTTTACCGTAGCATTATTTACAAGAGCCAAGATATGAAAGCAACCCAAGCATCCATTGATAGAAGAATGGATAAGGAATAGGTGGTGTGTACACACACACACACACACACACACACACACACACACTGAAATATTACTCAGCTATAACAAGCAATGAGATCTTGTCGTGTGTGACAACATGGATGGACTCAGTGGGTATTATGCTAAATAAAATAAGTCAGAGAGAGATAAATACCGGGTGATTTCATTTCTATGTGGAATCTAAAACAAAAAACCCCCCAGAAACAGACTCAGAGAGAACAAGATGATGGTTGACAGAGTTGGGGGCACTGGGCAAAATGGGGGAAGGGGAGTGGGAGGGGTCCAGCCTTCCACCTATGGAATGAATAAGTCGTGAGGATGAAAGATACAGCATAGGAATTTTTTTTTTTTAAGTTTAGACTCTATCCTAAGGACAATGGAAAGCATTACAGATTTTTAACCAGGACATACTCAGATTTGCTGTGTGAAGGTGGTTGGGGGAACACTGTACATAGAAAAATAATCCAGGTCAGGCTGTAAAGGTGATTTGAAACACACATCCCCATAAAGATTATCTATTCCTTTTTCCTCCTTCTTGGTCCTCTGCCTCTTTGCATTTACTATGCATGTCCTAATCAGACCTAGAAATTTTTAGAAATTGTAGCAATCTATCTTAAAGATCAGGAACTAGCTGCTGTTCATTACAGTCTTGTTCCTAAGAACAAGTTAGTAATGACCTACACATGGAGTTACGAAACTGCCATATGGCGGAGTATGTGTAGCCATTAAAAGCTACTGGAGAAAAAAACAAAACTATTGGACAATGTTTGGAAATGTGAATATTTACATCAGAAAAGTAATATAAAATTTTCTAGAAGGATAAGGCCCACCAAAGTATTCACAGGGGTTCTCTGAGGAGGTAAGCATAGGCAACATAGTCTCTTTTTCTTTCTTTCTTTTTTTTTTTTTTTTATTCATTTTCTTTTCTTTTTTTTTTTAAGATTTTATTTATTTATTTGACAGAGGGAGACAGCCAGCGAGAGAGGGAACACAAGCAGGGGGAGTGGGAGAGGAGGAAGCAGGCTCCCAGCGGAGGAGTGTGATGCGGGGCTCGATCCCAGAATGCTGGGATCACACCCTGAGCCGAAGGCAGACGCTTAACTAAGCCGCCCAGGTGCCCCTCTTTTTCTTTTTTTTGTCCAGATTCCTAGGCACCCAGCCTGCTACCTCACCACCACTTATAAGGAGATATGTACTGTTTTGAAAGAAATTCTCAGTTACAAAAAAAAAAAAAGTCCTCTTTTCTCTAAAGTAGACTCAGACTCCTAATAGCAGTGTGCTTTCCAACTGCTAAATCATGCTTTATCGGTAGGATAAAGCAGTACCATCCACAGGCCAGCCTCCAGATCATAGTTCACCCTAGGGACTTCTCAGAACTCTAGGCACCCAGAGGTTTCCTAAGCCTGCACTGATCTTTAATGTTCCTCCTTATCTGTGAGAAGGGATAGTAGCCTCCCAAGCATTTCAGATCTTGTCTCCACGCTGGAATTTTTCTGTCCTGGAAGTAAGCTCCGAAAAACTGAACTGCATTGTATCCTGGCATGAGATGGCTTCCTGCTCCAGAAGCAAGTCTTTGATCTCTTTACATTTCTGTTCTATCTTTGCAAGAAGTTAAATTCCAGTTATTTAAGTCTGGCTATCCCACCATCTGGGGAGCATAAAGATTTCAGATTCCTAGGCACTAACCAGGACTACTGAAATGGTCTTTGGGATGGACATCCAGGAATCATTGTGTTTTCCAGATGATGTGATGCAGCTTCTCTAACCACATCTGGGCATCACTGAATTAAAAATTCTCTCCAGCTTTGAGCCCAGGGACAGACTTAAGGGGTTTGTTCCAGACTTAAAGATGCCAAATACTAAGTGAAGGGTGATGAAGAATGAGTTGAAGGCATACAGGAGTAAATGTCTCTAAACCCACCCTCAGCCCTCTGCTATCCTCCTCCTTGCCAAGGCCATTTCCATTCATCTCCATTATTTTATGCCGTCTTGTCTCTGCTGGTTCCTCACTATGCCATCAACCAAGTCTCCCTGTGGTACAGGCCCAGCCTCAATGGAGGGTCAGCCCAGAGACCCACAGTATTACCATTAAATACTTCAATAACTTGTTTGAGGGTCTCCAGGGAAATGCCACTGTATCCTTTGGCTAAGACATTGATCCTTAAAGCCAAGAGCATCCGACATCTCTCAGGGATTAGTGGTTTCCCAACACCTGCAAAACAGAATTGATGTTTTTCTCTTAGAAAATCAAAGTGTTTTCTACCTCCATCTAGCAAATCTTTCTCCAGTTCAGTCCAGTCTCCTACCATCTTTCTCTTCTTGACTCAGATAGTTGGACTGCTCTCCTTCCTGATTGTCCTGCTTCTTAAAGTTCCATCTTCTACAAAAATGGGAAGCCCCAGTTTTGCCTTTTCAGTTCTCTTTCCTAGAATGCTTCAGTGAGCCCCATCTTCCCCAACACCCTTAGAAGAGCGTCCAGCCGGATTCTTGACTGACTTCCCCATCTCACCTCATCCTGATCAACTCATTCCCTGAGTCCCAGGCTTCACTTCAGTCCCTGAATGCACCACTCTGTTGGCATGGCGGTAAACATGCTCCACCCCAACTCCATCCTTCCACCTGGCCCATTCCTGAGATTCAGCTGAAAGGTGGTCTTGTCTGATGCTTTCTCACTTCCCTTCCCCCCTGAAGCAGAACTGGCACTAGCTTTTAGAATGCACTAGCTGTTCACAGCTGTTACAGGATGCTTCACACTGTGCTGTACGTTATTCATTAAATCAAACAAGATCTAGAAGTCATTTAATGTTGGAAATGATTTACCTGAAGAATGTGAACGTACTAAGTTGACCTGGAGCTCTCTGGAAGAGAAAGGGAAAACCCCTCTCAGATACTTTGCAGTGAACGTGTCCCCTCAGCTGGGGAAATGAAGAGGAGAACAAGTGAATCTTGGGAGAGACAGAATAAGGCAGTGTGATGTGCTGGAAGAAACCAGCAAGCCTGTGTTTTCAATGCCAACAGGAGCCTTAGCCTCCTCATCTGAAAATTGGGGCAAATGTTAATTATTTCTCTTGTTGAAAGAAATCTCAAAGATGGGGACAGGTGGCATGTGAATATGCATTTGATGGGGTGAGGGGGGGTAGCAGGGAATCAGACTTACTCTAGCTTGTTGACAGGAATTACAGTTCTGGCAAATTTCCCAAAACCTGTAGTTATACCATAAACAACTAGAACAAAAACAAAACAAAACAGAAACAGATATGGTACCATTAGATACAGGCCATTTTTTAAAAAGTCAATAAAAAGAATTGTATGACACAAAGAGAAAAGGATACCAGTTTTTTCTTTCACGATGCTATCTATGACTTCCCTGGATTTTTGCACCTTCTTTTCAGCAGTTGGGGTGAGCTAGGAAAATGTTGGTCAAAGCTGAGCATGCTGAAAACTTCCAAATGCAGTGAAAAAGGTTAGAGGGCATCCTTCCCCACCTTCCCCTGTACCTTTATTTTGTAGCGTCCTTTCCCCAAGTTGACCAGATCCTCTGTGGTCAGACTGTCGCCATCTAAGGCAATGTACTGCACAAAAGAAGGGGACCTTCGTGAACTTGAGCAGCTTGGCTGCTTGACTAAGGGACTAGGGAAGCCTTGAGCAGAATTGAATTTTGACACTTGAGAGATTTTATCCCTGCTCTGAAACATTAATGTGCTAGTGAAAAAGACAGCTTGCTCAAGGGCTGAGTAGAGAAGGCTAGAAATGAGCATGATGCCTTTTCTGAACTCCATATAGCAGGATAAAGCCCTGTCCTGACTGATAGTGTTTGCTCATAAATTCTGCTGGCCCTACCCCTCCTGAAATGAGGGGGACCTAATTTTCTTTACAAAAAAAAGTGTTGGCTTGAAGCTTACCTTTTCAGGCTCCCGGTATTTGCTGTATCTGAAGCCAGGTAAAGGAAAACCCTGGGTAGTGTGAGAAAGCCCCAGCTCGGTCCCTGGCAGGAGTAGCCCCCACAGCAGACCAAACAGTCTGCAGGAAAGGATACAGGTAAACTCCTTCTGGTTGTGAGGGGATGAAGTCGGGAGACATGGCATCACCTTCTATAACTGAAACAAGAATACCAGAGAGGCTCCTTTACAGATCGCAAGGGAGAGCCGCATTTGGCATTGCTGGTCCACCAAGAAAGGGCTCTTCCACTGCCTCTCACTTCTACAGAAATGGCTGCTTTAAAACGACCTCACGAGGTTTCAAGTACTCTTAGCATCTTTGCAAAGGAGGAAAGCCAAAGGCAGAGATGCAGGTGTCGGCTGTAGGCTCCGGTTTAAACTGAAGTTCAAGATCTAATCCCTCCCCCACCCCTCATCCCCAGCTTTATTTTATCTTCAATCGGAACCCTTAGGCCTCTATTCCGCTGGCCTCCAGTCCGCTCAGTTGCTTTCGAAGGGCAGGAGGATCTTCAAAATCATGCTGTACCGGCAAAGGGATTCAGACAGGCGGTCTTGGGTTCGAATCTAACCTTTGTGGCTTACTAGGGGCACGCCTCTAGGAAAGGCAGCTGGTTTCTGGGTCTGTGGCCTTGCTGTAGCGGGGGTGGGGGTGGGAAGCCTCCCCCCTCTCCAGGCTTGTGTGCACCCGCCGCCGGCCGCACCTTCCCCGGGGTGGCGGGGGCCGCCGAGCCTCCTTCCCGGGCATGTGTGGACTCGGCCACTCACCTACTTCCACGAACTCGTTGTCCTCCAGGGCCACCTCCAGCGGGTCCTCATGGTCCAGCAGGCCCAGGCCCTTGCACCGGCGCACAAGGAAGCTCACGTCGTCCACTGAGGCGAAGCCACCATTGTCTGGCTTATTCTTGATGTACCTCCTGACGGCTTCGCGGCCCAGCCAGCCGACGGTGAGCTGCGCGTCCCGGCAGGGCACGGCCAGCCATTCTCCGCGCACGTGCACCGTGTACCTGGGCATGGCTCCGCGTCCCGAGGGGGACCCCGACACCGGCTCCTCTGTCCGTGGCAGCTACCAGGCCGGGAGAGTTTTATCTGGGAGTGACTACTAAGGTGTGGTCGGCCGGGAGGGTGGGGATGGACTTCCAAAACACACCCCCTCTCTTGCCTTTACTCATCCACACATTGGACAAATATTTATTGAGGGCTGCAGGGTGTTCCTTTGGTTTTTCACAGCTGAGCTCTGGGCAGGAGAGGGGGATGCAGGCAGGCCACGCGGTGCTACCCCGCTCACACAAAGGCCTGGCGTCTCCCATGCTGGGGGTCCCAGTGCCTGCTGGTACTTTCCTGGGGCCCTCTCCTCAGGGTCCCCGATTTCTGCTTCCCCTGGCCTCTGTGTTCTCCTCCACTGAAGGCAGCTTATAAACACCATGTTCCTGTTTTTATCTGGAATTACTCAACTGTAAAATGCACCTTCTGGTCCACTGTGACACCAGGGAGTGTGGTAATCTTCATTTTTTTGTTTATTCCACAAACATGTGTTGAGCAACTACTCCCTGCCACGGCTGAGGTTTTCTAAAGCTGTCCTCCACAAAGGGAGACTGCAAAAGTCAGAGATCATTCCCACCAGGAAAGGTCACCATCTGGATGAATGAGCTTAGGGCTTGGATGTTAAGAGCTCAGACAGCCATGGCTGGAACTCCAGCTCCACTATTTATTAGCTTTGAGCAAGTAAGTTATTAGCCTCTGTTTCTTCTTCAAAAGGGAAGAGGCAAACTGTCTCACTGCTGTATTTGCAGTATCTACTTGGGATCCAATCCTGGCTCTGCCATTTACTAGCTATGTGACCTCTGGGCAAGTTATTTGACTTCTTGGGGGTCTCAGTTTCTTCATCTCTAAGCTGGAGATAATGATAGCGCCTATTTCAAAGGACTTTAGGAAAGAGTAAGTGGTTTGCATATGTAAAGCCCTTAGCGCAGCACATGGTGCATTGGGAACATTCTGGAAGTGTTTGTGATTACTATTATTTGCACTAGAATGCTCTGTATACCTATATTGCCTTCTAAATATTCTTTCATCTTGGTACATGGATATGCCTAATCTGGTTAAGCATCTTCAACACGGTTAACTGCTCCCTGCACCCAATTCATTACCAGTAGATTAAGGGACTCTGAAAAGCATGAAAAAGGAATCAAAGAAATGTTGTAACTAAGGAGCATTTTAGTAATAAACCAGTTTCTAGAGATTTGATTATTGCAACAGAAAGATCATGATGTGTGTTTCCACTAACACTGACTTGTGTTGGAAATAGGACACAGTTGTTCACAGAAAACACCAACACCCAGAATCTCTCTTTCCCTGACAGCTTCCTGAGAAGTGTACAAAGAAAGAGCTACCCTGCCTTGAAACTTGGACTTCGGTCACCCACATCCTGACCGGGCTCTGGAATTTGTCACTGCCTGAATTTGATGCACCTATGAAATCAATTCCAATACTCTACCTTCTGACTATGACTTTCTAGCCTTCCAGTTCTCCTCTTCCTTCAGTCATCTTTGCCCTTGGACCTGACCTCTGGTTGGCTCCTCCTTCCCTCCATTTCCCACCAGCTTCCTCACTTTCTGTCCTAGGAAGCTGGTATCCTAGTTGCTTACCTGGGCCACTCTTTCCTCCACACTTTGAAATCCTTTTATAACCCCATTATATAATGCCTGCACTGAGTAAAACTCAACCCCTGGGTCATCACAACAAGCTGCTCTCTGTGCTCACCCTGGTGGAAGGCTCTGCTACAGAAAGTTCTGTGATGGTGCGTATCATGACACTGTCCTTCTACTTGCCCCTCCCCCTCAGCGAGTTTCCAAAACATTCACCTCGCTTCTCAACATCCACCTCTTCTAATTTTCAGAGGATCTTACCTCTTACCTCTCTGAGAAACCGAGGCCCTTAGATGTGAAGCACAACTTTCTACCCTCTTCCATTCACTTAGCCAACAAATATTTCTCGAACACCCGTTATATCCCAAGCACTATGCTAGGTACTAGGGAGTAGGATACGTTCTCTGCCGTTAGGGTGCTGTTCTCTGGTGGTGGATGCACTTACAGAGAAGACTAATAAGAAGTCCAAGTATCCACCGTGCTGTGAGAAAACCCAACCTACTTGGGCATCCCAGTCGCCAGTCTCAGCTGAGCCCAGCTGTTACATCATCTCAGGCCAGACCTCAGACATGTGAGGCAAGAAGGCTCCAGATGATACCACCTCCCAGCGATGTGAGTTTGAAGACTTCAAGTTCATGCCTTAGGCACTATGGAGCCAAGACAGCTATTTTCTGTCCATGTTGATGATCCCCAAATCCCATAAGTCTGTACCTTTACTTCTGTTATTCTTTATCCATCTGGAACACACTTCCAACTTCCTTTGCTTAGCTAGGTATTTCTTATCTCGTAAGCCTCAGCGCAGGCCTTCTCTTCCTCAGGAAGCATTCCCTAAACCATTAGGTTAGATTAAGTGGTGCTTCCCAGGTTGCTTTAGCATGTTTCTCTTTTAGCCATATCTAGAAATTACTTATCTTTGTTCTCCCAGAAATGTTGTGTCTATCACAGCCTGGCACAAAGACATTCATCATCTGTGTATAAATGTGAACTCCACTGAGCTGGCCCCAGGTAAACCTGGGCTGATGTGTGTCTCTAGTGCCCTCTACCTTCTTCATAGCCTTCTTCACCGCCACCCTTCCAGTGGCCCTCGCCCCAGTTCACTTCCAGGCTCATTCACCAGTGATCACTGAAATGTGACATTAGCCTAGAGTGCGGGGAAAGTTTATAGGGCACGGGAAGCCTTCAAAAGCATCGTTTGAGTCCGTGGATTTGCTGAAGTCTAATCACTTAGAACCTGATTATGTACCAGGGATGTGAGCTGAACTCTTGCCTGTGGTCTTCCTGCTATGGAAGACAAAGCCTTGAGAAACAGAATGACTGCGGTGTAGATGTGTCCAGAAGGAGAGAACTGCTAGGGAGAACAAGCAAGGAAGCAACTCAGGATTACGGAGATGGACGGGAGTCTGTTTCTTTGGTACCTGCCCCAGTTCTCGCATGTTTGCTCCTATTGTAGGACTTCTCTCACTGCGTTAGCTCTCTTTTTGTGTATTTAATGACCCCCACCTACATTTATACTCTAAGACACCATTCCTCTTGCTAAAGGTTATTTCGCCAGGGGTGGACTCAAGCTGGGTCAGGGTCTCGTCTCTGGGAATTTGGAATTGAGACAGACTTCCCATGTGATAAGAACTATATAGTTACAACAGCAAAGCTGAAGTGTGGAGGAGAGAAGCAGAAATGAGAGACAAGAAAGAGTATTGCTCTCTTGCCAATTCCAGGGGTCAGTCCTCTTCTGTCTGCCCGTAGGTTCTGACAACCTCCCCCTACTCTATATCCTTAAAATAATCCTCCCTTAAATTTCCTGACTTTTAATCATCTGGGTTTTGTCACTTACAATCAAAGAATCCTAACTAATACAACCGTGGTTCCCGGATTGTGTGCTGAGGCGCCTGGGTACTACATTGTACTCATGGGATGTTTTGTTACTCTCTCATTTGGATCAAGTCGTACTCTTATTTCCAGTACATTATATGCATGTGTAATAGGTATTACCATTGTATTATTGCCCTCCATGTGCGGTATGCTCTATGTGGGTGAAGGACGTTAAGGAGCTGAGTCAGGGTGGATAAACAGGAGAGCATCAGAGGGACTGATGGGAAGTCATGGGGTTCGGGGCAGTCATCTGACCCTGACGGACAGGAGGGCAGGACAAGTCCAGTGGAGCAGCAGGTGGATCTGGGGATGGGGAGCAGAGTGCTCCTGGAGAGTTTATACATTTTAGAAAGTGCATTAATACTAGGCCCACTGAGTACCCGGATGAGCAAGTCCAACTGAGTGCTCATGCTATTTGAAAACCAAAACTCTTGTCATGTTCAGTTTTTGGCATGAGGCAGATTCAAATTAAAGAACTTAAAACACCAGGTAAATACTATGCTGCCACTCTTGTGATCCTGCTGGGAAAAAATAACTATGTAACTAATGAAAAATTTTACATTTATAAATTAAAAGATTAAACTTTGCTAAAATGCACTTTACAAAGAACATGGCACTGGTGGGGGTGAGGGGGAAGGTAGCTCAGCTTTATTTATGAAAATCACTGACAAAATAAAAAGCCAGAATGAAAACAACATTTTTAGTTACAACATGAGCTGAACTTTCATATTTCTTTGTGAATTCAGTTTAAAAAAGAGAAATGTCTGAAATCAGCAGTTGGTAGGTCCTTAATCCACTTTTAAGTCTTTCCCCACCAGCATGGCAGTCACAGGGTGCATACTCGCTTTGTGCTCTTGGTAGGTGCGCACGGCTTGGTGATGGTATTTGTCAAAGGCAGCAAGGTCCCTGGCAGGGGAAGAAAGACGGATAATGACCGATTTTGGCAAATAAGATTTTATTTGGCAAGTATAATTTTACTATACTTGTGAAGTAAATGAAAAGATTAATCATGACTATATCATGGGTCTAAATTTTTCAGAATTCCTGCCAAATCCATAGTTAAAATACCTTCACTGAGATAGTCTTAAATTCTACCTTGCAGCCAAGATACAACTTGTTTCCCCTCTACCAAGCATTGCTTTATTATATATACATCAAGCAACTTATTCTCCCAAGTCATTGCAGCATCTGAATCAGAAAGGTTTGGCTTCACTGCCTCATTTACTATTACATTTAAATAACTTCAGACTCTTTTGTGTCCGTGCCCACCCACCAATTATCTCCTACCTGCTTTTAAAGATCTTTCTGGGTACATAAGATTGTTTTCTACCTATTTTCTTTTCGCTGGTGTCTATACGAATTTGGCCCATAATAGGTAATCCATAGATGATGTTTCTAAAAAAGCTAATGAAATTACCTCAAATTTTAAATATTTAGAAGCATTCACTCTTATTCCAAAATTATACCTATAATCTTTAATAAATTTAAAAATACTATTTTTAGATGGTGTTTTACAAAGTATTTTAGCAATAGGAAAAGCATCTGAGATTCCTCTTCCTTATTCCTTTTCTGTATTTTAAGTGGGGGGAGGGGCAGAGGGAGAAGGACAGAATCCTTTCTGTGCTGAGCGCCGGGCCCGCTGTGGGGCTCCATCTAACAACTTTGAGATCATGACATAAGCTGAAATCAAGAGAGTAAGTTTAGCCCACTGTGCCACCCCATGGGGGCACCCCCCAATTCCTGATATAAGAGCTGGTTCTTACTTGAATAGGGGCCGCGTGAACTTCATTCGTCCTTGCTCAGTCGCCATTTTTAGAGCCAAAGGAATTGCTTCCTCCCATTTCGATTGAATGCAGAGCCGTAACCATCTGGAAGGAGGATTTTTAGGGGGTGTGGGGTAGGAAAGGAGGAGGAAGGGGCAGGATATACAGGCATATCTGAAGATTACTTTTGTAATGATGAATAATCCCGTTATAGTTACGCTGTACACCACTTTATGTTATGTCTTTATTCTGAGAATCTCAAGTCCTTGTATATACAATTCAGTAACTGGAGAAGTGAAGAGGAGTTTGTTCTTGAAAAAGACCACACGTTTTAAAAGGTTTAGATTACGTCGGTGCTCATGTACCTTATCTATACAATTTCTGAAGGAATTACACTTCGGTTTAAGACTCACGCTACAAATCAGAATTAAGAAAGGTTAACCACACAACAGAATTAGAGATTTCTAACTATTCCCATATCAGAGTCCACTTGGCTAGTTGCAGAAGAATGCCTATTTACCACGGGATTCCTAATCCTTTTTTGTTTTTTCTTGTTTGTAAGGCAAGAGAAGCTTAGAACAAATTCTAATAAAAAGATTAATACTATCATCTTACAGATATTGCAACTATTCCTCAAAGACCGCTATGATTATTTATACAAGTGCAGTTAATTTCACAAAGATTTCTTAAAACTCATGTATGTCTCAGACTCTGCTTTCCCTTTCTCCACCTTTTAAACTAGTTTCTACTTTCTTCCACAGAGACAAGTTAAAATGATGTACCTGAATCGTATTTCAGAATTGTTAATGGCATTCAAGTTGTACACCTCTTGCATTCGCTTTATGTGCCCCAATGGAAGAGGTGCCTAAGAGCAAAATAAAGAAGTACGATGTATCATTTCAACAGGATTCCTTGGAAGAAAGGAGCTGGAGAGAAATTCTTAGCCAGATTAAAATCCTAAATATTTTATAATATAGAAATAAATTAGATAAAAAGAAAAGAAACAAATGCACACTACAATAAGTTTTGTGCAAACTTATTCTGGATAAGGATGTTCTACGAGGAGCAAAGGGATAATTTAATCGGTGAGGTACATGGAGAATTAAATGAGAATTACTCTCCTCAGACTTTTTGGTATATGTGAACACTAACTCTCTAACCCTTTCCAGAGTCTTTCAAGTTCTTCCTTATACCTTATAGATCTTAACTGTATTCCATTCTCCATGTTCAACCACACTTCCCTTAATCGTTTCCTCACTGATCACCATCAGCTTTATCTTTGCGCGTTTCCTCTGAAATCCCTTTTAAATGATCTCTATCCCTACAAAATAGCAGTTTTTAAACTTTTATATTACAGACCCCTTTGAGAACCTGATGAGTAATATGGACTCTTTCCTCAGGAAAAAGAGAGAGATTTACCATATAAACACAAACGTCTGTATACAATCTCAGGGGGTTCACAGACCTCCCGTGCCCACCTTAACCCAGCAGGAGCAAGTCTGGTGAGGAAAGGAGGGAGAGCAGTTCAGTCTGGACAAGCAGGAGCCGCTCGGCGGGTGGCGACTCTCCTCCCCCAGCACGACTCGTCTTACGAGAAAGTCACCCCATGCTCGGGGAAGCATGTCTGCTCTGAGTGCCAGACCCTTCCCAAATTGTTTGGTCTCCGCTAAACTCCAGTCCGCCCTGGTAGGTCCACCGGTTAAGGTCACCTCCCAGACCCCCAACTTTCCCTCATTTTTGCCACACCCATTCCGGAGACATCCCATGAGGCGCTGCAGACATTTATGACACCTCGGGGGCTTGATGCCCTAAAAACGGATTCTTGCAAAGCCCCTGTTGCCTTAAATCCTATACCTCCTTTTGTGTTGATTCCTTAGGAAAGTCCGTCCAGTCTTCTCTATCCCTCTCAAGGTCCTCAGACCCAAGAATGCATTTCAGTATCACAATAAAGACCCCGTCATTCCCTCCCTCTCAAATGCAGCTTCTCCTTTCCATTTCACATATTCTTTTAATTACATGGGTTTGAAACCTTAAAATCTGTTTGGACTCCTTCCAGTTAACTGCCAAATCCAGTCAGTCACAAACCCCATGCTTTCACCCTTCACCCCTGCTCATCTGGCCTGTTCCCTCCTTTCGTACCAGCTCCCCCTGCATGTCCTCCAAGTCTCCCAATGAATTTCTCCACCCATGTTCCTCATGTTGACCCACTGGCGGACTTGTATGATAACCCAACCTCTCATCAAATGACTTTCCCTTTAAAAATGTTAGCTCCTTTCCTGCCTACTAAAACAAAACCTAAGATTCCTAGCTTAGCATTCAAGATTCATCACATGTGATCCCACTCGCTGTTCTAGAATTATCTTCATTAACTTCTGCACCACTGAGGCTTGCTACTCCCTGGGACCTGAATTTCTACCTCTGCAGACACTGCTCTGTGCAAAGCAAGCCCCACTCCCTCAAAACCTTTTCCCGACAATGCCAGTTGGAAGGGAGTTCTTCTTCGCTGATTAAGCTTTTCTCAAATGATACCTAACATATGCCTCCTCTTATGGCCAAATTTTGTATGTGTGACCTTTCCTACTAGAGTATAAGCTTTCTGAGGACATGGTACATTTCTTTCTTGCCTATTTTCATACTCACAACAACACTAAACATAATAAGCAGTCAACACATGCCTTTAAATGAAAGAATTTTACAAGTTATTTTTTTTCCGTTAGTTTTCACATTAACATGTTTTTCCCGGTTGGGTTTGACCTAAAAGCTGTGCTTCCGTTACGCACGTTGTACTTTCCCGCGTTTCGAGCCGGAACTTACTCTCTGGAGCATCTGCGCTAAAAATTCGTTCAACTGATGAGAAGAGAGATCCTTCAGGTCTGCTGAAGTAAATGAGCTTAAATCCTCTTCCTTGGCCTAAAATAAATGTTACCTGGTTATTTCCATTCATGTATGATTTAATAATATTTATTGGTTTATCTGACATAAAAGGAAAGATTAAGAAAAAGACAGAAATACAAGGAGGCATAAGATGGTGAAAATATATTTAAGCCTTAGCTACTTTAATAGTTTTGAGATGATGTTACTATAAGTTAAGAGCTGCCATGACTCCTAAAATTGATATGACTTCAGGAAAATTAGACTTTATCTTAATAGAAAAAGTGGAAGAAACTTTTGACATCCTTTGTACCATTCAAGATATACGGATTTTCAAAGTAAAGAAAATATTATAAAAGCATATCAACTAATTAATAGGCCAATTTAAAAATCTGGGAAAAGGATCAAATTGCATATTCTCTTAAATATCACACTAATGAACTGGTAAGACCACAAACTGACATTTCCCTCCATCCCCACACATTCTGTTTTTCCCACTTAATTTTGGAAATCATCTAAGAAAAAGAAAAGTTGGTCTGTGCTTTTCTAGCTAGGATTCATTGCCAAAAATCTTTGAGGATATGATTAAGAAATATTAAATAAAGCTTATCAAAGTAAGGATTTTAAAATTTTTAAAACTAGCTTTAAATTCTTTTAAACTAGGGTTTCTTTTTTTAATTGTTTTTTAATTTTAATCCCAGTATAGTTAACATACAGTGTTATATTAGTTTCCGGTGTACAAGATACTGATTCAACACTTCCATACATCACCCTGTGCTCATCGTGACAAGTGCGCTCCTTCATCCCCATCATCTGTTTCACCCATCCCCTGATCAGGCCCCCCGCCCCCCGGTAACCATCAGTTTGTTCTCTATAGTTGAGAGTCTGCTTCTTGATTTGTCTCTCTCTCTCTCTCTCTCTCGTCCTTTGCTCATTTGTTTTGTTTCTTGTATTCCACATGAGTGAGACCATATGGTATTTGTCTTTCTCTTGACTTATTTCGCTTAGCATTATACTCTCTAGCTCCATCCATGTCCTTGCAAATGACAAGATTTCATTCTTTTTTTAAGGCTGATAATATCCCATTGTAGATATATAGCATTATAGGTAATCCTTACCCATCATCCATCAGTGGACACTTGGGCTGCTTCCATAGTTTGTGTTGTGAATGATGTTATAAACATAGGGGTGCATGTGTCCCTTTGAATTAGTGTTTTTGTATTTTTTTTTGGTAAATACCCAGTAGTGTGATTACTGGATCATAGGGTATTTCTATTTTTAACTTTTTGAGGAACCTCCCTACTGTCTCCCACATAAACTACAGTTTCTTTTAAGTTGAAAAGAAATATCTGCAATGTTTTAAAAAAATCAAATATGGCCGAATGAAAAATTCCTTTGTTTTTACTCCTTGTCTCCAAGTCCTATTCCTCAGTAACCAGAATTAATAGTTCCTTGTATATCCTTCCAGGAAATGTAATGTATAAATACATATCCTTGTAAAGAAACATTATTTGACACCTTCCTTCCCTTTCTATCCCACTGTGAAACCATACCTTAGTATCAAAATTTACAGATCCCATTCTCTGCTCAAAAACATGCAAATTTAAACTATCTATTAAGGATATACCATAAGTGGTAAAAACATGAAAAGCAATGGAATGACAAGCCAAAGTCCAAGGTAATGGGTACCCTGATGGGAAGGCAAGGTGGGCGGAGAGGGGGTGCGGCGGGGAGGGGCGTTCCCACAGTACCGGTGAGCTTTTATTTCTTAGGTTAGCGGTAGGTACACAGGCATTTGTTTTACAGTTGATTTGTACACCTTCAAACAGGTGATGTACATTTTTTTCATTTGCTTTTACTTAATATTTAAGAAAAACAACAAGCAATAAAACAAGGCAATGAGAGGACTCGTTGTGATCACTCTAGATGACCCCACAGATGACAGCGAGCCCTCAGCCTGTCTCTGGCACTGACCGCGCCTCTTGATACTGAACTATTTATAATCCCCCACCTGGGCTGCTGAGCCTAAAGGAAGATCTCAGCAGAAATCAGGAGCAGGAGCAGTTTCACCAGGTACAGAGGTCCTAACGTATCACACTGCTGTTAAAAGATCCGTGTCCCTTGGATCTCTCTTACGCTTTTCTCCATGACAGGTCTGTGAACTACACAAAACGTAGATTCGAGACACAGGCAGAAGAGCTGAAGCATGATCTGTGGCAAATCTATGTGTTGCCAGCTCTCCCTCCCTGCACAGACATGATCAAGCCCTTCTAGGGCTGTACTTGAAGCAGTAGCTTACCGATGATTTAGGAGGAAAAGGAGCAAGAGAGAATGCAAATTATTTCTTCATACCTTTTTTAAGACTTGAAAAGAAGCAAGAAAATGAGAGCTAATACCACCGACGTCGATTTGCAACTCCAGCCAAACTTCACTTTACAGTGAGGGCTGGTATGCTACCCCTGCAGACAAACTTGACCTACGAACGACCTTTCCAAGTACGTGAGTTTGTGAGTAAAGTACCCACCCGCTCCCGTCCCTGCCACCACCTTCATGAGCAGCGACATTGGTACAATTCAAAAAGGAGTCAAAAACCACACGTTAGTACTCACAGTCATCCACCGTTGACTTAAGGCAATGCAAGCATTTGTCAGAGTCATATCATAACTGCAAAGATGAAAAAATACTAGAGATTAAATTTCATAAAAATGTACATGCTTTTCCATAAATGCAATGTTGAAGTTACAGAACATAATTTTCAAAGTTCTTTTTTTTAAAGACTTTATTTAGGTGGTTTAAAAAGAAAAAAAATAAAGACTTTATTCATTTGAGAGAAAGAGAGAAAGTGTGAGAGGGGGAGGGGCAGAAGCAGACTCCCCACAGAGGAGGGAGCCCAAAGCAGGGCTCAATCATAGGACCCTGAGATCATGACCTGAGCTGAAGGCAGATGCTTAACTGGCTGGGCCACCCAGGTGCCCCTCAAAGTTCTTTTTAAATAAAGCTGGGGGGGGGGTGTGCTGGGCGGCTCAGTCGGTTAAGTGTCTGCCTTCAGCTCAGGTTGTGATCCCGGAGTCCTTGGATGGAGCCCTGCATTGGGCTCCCTGATCAGCGGAGAGTCTGCTTCTCTCTCTCTCTCTGCCCCTCCCCCCTGCTCATATGCTCTCTCTCTTGCTCATTCTCTCTCTCTCTCTCTCAAATAAATAGAAATAAATGGAAAGGAGAGAGGAGGGGAAGGGAAGGGAAAGGAAGGGAAGGGAAGGGAAGGGAAGGGAAGGGAAGGGAAGGAAGGAAGGAAGGAAGGAAGGAAGGAAGGAAGGAAGGAAGGAAGAGAAAGAAAGAGAGAAAGAAAGAGAAAGAAAAGAAAAGAAAGAAAAGAAAGAAAAAAAGAAAGAAGAAAAAGAGTCAAGAGAAAGAAAGAAAGATCAGGAACTCCAGAGTGTTGGAAATAAGAAGTCTTCTACCTGACTTAAATATACTGGTGTCATCTGAGAACTTGGATACCAAAGTAATGAAACACCTGATTACCCTCCAGAGAGAACGCCTCACCATCTCAGCGAAGCCGGTCAAATGCTCAGCAGCATACGATGAAGGATGAAGGCGCTGGGGCTCGGGAGGGCGTGTTTAGGGTTGGCTGCATGGCAGGCACAGTTCTAGGTGCTCATGACAACACAAAGTCCTTCCTTCCGTGGACTTTACGTTCTGCAGCTGTTCCAACTATCTAACCTTCCAACTCTGTAATCATCCAGCAAATCTGCGAGCGCCTCTGCGGCAGGCACTGTCCTAGACACCAGGGAAACGGTGTCACGGGAGACCCTTAGGAGACTCTGAAATCACATGATGATTTTGTTCCTCTCTTTTCGGAAGAAAGTGGAAATAACAAACGCTGACCATGAAGCAAAGCAAATTGCACTAAAATCTCTGTGTTCTCAACTTAGAAAATAAATCCTATGTTTTGCAACAAGAATGGAAGAGACTGTATAAGGTGCAAAAATTCTTGCAAAACATCCCTCTTTGTCCATAAATGATACTTGCTTGCTGTGAAACGTTTCTATTAGAGAACAGTGGGGTACCTGCGCCGAGGGCCTAAATGAAATGAGTTTTGATTAGAAGTTACCTCCGAACCTCTGAAAGAGAGTCTGTGCCCTACGGGAGATTATAAAGGTCTCACGGTGGCGCAGTCCTTTGAAGTAGCTGCAGTTAATCTTTGTGAAGTAGCCGGGCTGGGACTGCACAGAAAGCCTGTTGTTTGTTCCCAAGACCAAATGGCATCAGAGGCAGTAAATTGCTCAGGCAGTAAATCACCCTCAACTAGAACATTCCTTAGCACTGATTTCGTAAGGAACAATAGGACAATACAAAACCTCTGCTGATCTCTTCCTGGGTGTCCTGAAACTTCCTTCTCATTGTCATGAAAAGAACTAGGTAAGGATCAGCCAGGGAAGGGAAGCAGCTCTCACTTACGGCAAGGTTCTAAGGAAAGTAGTGAACAAAACTAGATCTGAGCGCTGCTCTCCTGGTGCGTCAGTGTCCTGAGGAGAAGGACGTGAATAATCAAACAAATTGAAATTACTACTGTGGTAATGGCAATGAAGAGGCCTTACACAGCACCAGGAAACCCTAAATGGGGACCGGACTTGGTCAGACAGGTCAAGGACTATTTCCGTGAGGAAGCAGTTCTTGAGCTGAGATTGGAATGACCAGGGTAGAGTTCTGCCGGTGGGGGGAACAGCACGATCCTGGCTGGAACGTGCGATAGTTAGCATCCTCCCATGACACATGAGGACCAGAGTTTAGGTCTCTGGTTTGAGGAGGGTATTTAGTTTAAAAGGCAGTAGATCGGAGGGGTAAAGACTGCCAGGGTTTGAATCTCAACTCTAACTACTTACTGTGCAAACTTTGGCAAAAAGGCCTTTACCTCGCTAAGCCTAGTGTGCGTCCTCTGGAAATGGGGATGACAACTTAGAACACCGCTGTAACGAGGAACACAGTCCTTATAAAAGTTGTATTTCTTATTGCAGAGGTTTTGACAGGAAGGAAAATATCTTCTCTGTATCACCATCCTTCAGCTGAAGGGAGGCCTTCCATAATGAATCTATATTTATAGTATCATGGAATTTATAATATCATGGGAATGTTTGTTTTGACCTCAGGGTTAAGGGTCAAACCCCTACGAGGTCTACTGTCCACCTAGTAACAGCTTTAAGGAACATCTAAAGCTGTCAGGTATTTTGAGAAGCTAGAGGATTTGGGAGACTGAGAAGGGAAGCATTAACAGGAAGTACTGACTTGGGTTTGACAGGCGGCATTCCAGGAGAGTAGAGCCAGGCATTCCAGTCAACTTGATTAAGAAGATCAACCTGCAACACAAAGAACACCAAGGTTGCCACAGAATAACTTTTTCCACTGGGGGAAAAAAAAGTCTAAACCGGACTTTTAGGTCCTCAAATCTATAATTTTGTCTACATTGACATGTTAAGGTAATTTCTAAGTCTCTTTCCTAAAATAAATTTATATTAGTAGCATTCTGTTAAATAAAGTAGGAAAATTAAATACATACGAAAAATAAATTTCTGAAACCTACTGCAGATCTCTCTGAAATATTCATGTTAGTTCATGTTGTGGAGATCACATTTTCCATAGGAAAAAGTACCATGAAAGGTTGAGTCTTAAATTCTAAACTGATACTAGTAAGTAATTCAAATCAGCCTAATAAATAGACATTAAATACAGGTATATTGGCCATAAAAAATAAGAAAGCTTTTAAAAGCCAACCTTATCTTTAAAGTGGGAATACAGGAGATCCTTCCAGTCATCAGTGGTTATGCTCTTGTAGGAAAACTTCTCAACATAAGCCTTTAGGAATCCTAGGAAAACCTCTAAGAGTAAAAAAAAAAAAAAAAAAAAAAAGTTGACTAATGGAAAGGTAACTAACATTTTTTGGGTGATTGGTATGGTACTCTTGACCATGGAGAACAGAGAACTTTCAGAGAATAGGGAAACCAATATGGGGTTTAGTGGTAAAAGAATGTTCAAATCAGGAGGTAGGACTTAAGCTGGGCCTTAAAGAATATATGTAATTTGGTGGAAGGGAGAAGAGAAATCCTAATTACAAGTAAGAGGATAATGCAATGAAGAAATAGAGAAGGAACCCACAACACAAATTCTAAAAGCAATGGCCTTAGTGTGACCCAAGAGGAGGAGAACAAGATGGGACAGGCAGGATGCGTGTGGGTGAGGGAGGGCCTTCAAAGTCCACGGACAAAGGAGAACGCCCCAACACCCATCAGTAGGGGAAGGTTACATACATTCAGCACATCTATATAATGCACGACTACTGTGGCATTAAAGAGCATAAGGTAGATTTGTACGTTCTGACATGGAAGGATGTCTGTAGAACATTGCTGAATTAAAAAAAAAAAAGTAGAAAAAATTTTATATATTATATATATAAATATCTATATATATAATGCATTTTCTTTATTTTTTTTAACATTTTATTTATTTATTTGAGAGAGAAAGAGAGAGAGAGCATGAGTCGGGGAGAGGCAGAAGCAAGCTCCCCACTTAGCAGGGAGCCCAGTGCAGGACTTGATCCCAGGACCCTGGGATCATGACCTGAGCCAAAGGCAGATGCTTAACCGACTGAGCCACCCAGGCGCCCCCATGATCCATTTTCTGTAATTAAAATATATTTATTTGTTTGTTCATTTATACTTAGAAAAAGATCTGGAACCATGCACAACCACTGCTAACAGTGGTTACCTGGGGAGCGGGAAGGGGCTGAGGGACTCTTAACTTGTTACTCTCAGAAACTTCTGTACTACAGAATTTTTCTCAATGAGTACATACTATTTTCCTAATTTTTAAAATACTGATGAGTTTTCTTTAAAGTCCTGCAACACAATTTTGAATTCAGCAGTCACTCAAGGTTTGAAGTAGAGGTCACATTAGAGAATGATGCAGATTTTCTTCAGCAGCTACATACAGAATGAACCGAAATAATAAAATGGGGCAAAAACAACAGTTAAAAATTCTTCCTTATTCTTCACATTGCCCTCAAAAAAATAAAAAATAAAAAATAAATGCCAACTACTTGCCTGGGCCCCCAAGAAGTTGTTCAAGGTAAAAAAGTAAAGCAAAGCCCTTCTCGTAGGGCACCGAAGAATACGCCACATCAGGGTCCACATTCGTCAGATCGACCACAAGCTTGGTATAAGGATGCGTATCTCCGAAAGTCTTTATCTGCAAGACACAAAAGGCATAACTTCAGGGGAGTCTAGAACTTAAACTGAGAGACTAGAAATTGTAGGGTATGTTAGCACAAATTTCTGTAAGTCTGTTAATGGAATGGCTACTTGTGTCGTGTTCTGTGATATTTCCTGCTCAGTAGTAGGCTTTATTCTTATAAAAAAAACTAGAAAAATGTTTCAATGCCTGGTCATCAAATTCAGCCTTCAGGAGGGAGCACTGAAAAATTCAAGCTAAGTAACCGACTATATTAATTGCAAAGACCCAGTGAGGTCCTCCTGGTCGTGAACATGACATTATACAGGATAATGACCAGTATGTAGCAATACAGTATTATACCGGGGCACCTGGGTGGCTCTGTGGATCAAGCATCCAATTCTTTGCTTCGGCTCACGTCATGATCTCAGGGTCCTCAGATGGAACCCCAAGATGGGCTTCTGTGCTCAGTGCGGAATCTGCTTGGGAGTCTCTCTCTCCCTCTGCCCCTCCCCTCCGCCACCCCACATGCAATCTCTCTCTCAAATAAATAAATAAATAAATAAAAGCTTAAAAAAAAAGACTATTATACCAGTATCTGCTTGATTTTCCACACCGGTAAAAATGGCTCTCTTGTTGCTGCTCAGGAAAGCTAGTTTACAAACTAAACTTTTGAATGCCTATTCAACCTTAGAGAAAAGCTTTTCAGAGCATGACTCACTTACCGAATTCTGTAGTTCTCCCCATCCTCCCAGCGCGTGAAAATGTCTGAACTTTTCACCAAACAGTCGTCCACAGATGTGGCGTTCCAAGTACACAGTATGTCCTTCGTTTAACCTGAAAAAAGTTTTTTTGTCAATAAAATTCAAAAACAGCGACACAGCTGAAAGGAACAAGCGTTTTAATCAACAAGTTATCCTTTCTGGCTTTTCTACGGAGTAAAGAATGGTAAAGCATGAACGTTACAGTCTAAGCGGACTGCCTATGTGGCTACTGGGCACTCCATTCAGAGCAAAGGGAAGCGCAGCCCAGCGGAGGGCAGCGGGGAGAATTCAGCCACGGTTCTGGTTTTACGTGCCCGTGTATTAAAATGTGACCCTACCGGGAACTAAATAGCAAGCACGAGCTGAATGCCCCTACTCCACCGAACACTGTGACTAGCGTTGTGGAATTTTTTTTTTTTTTAAACTGTCTACCAAAGAGATGATGACACCGAAAAACAAGATATTTCCACAAAATAATTCAGAGTGGCCAGAGGCAGGGAAAGAAATTAATAAGAAGAACCAATAAAGAAACAACAATAATAAAAAGATCTTACCAAAAGTGGTCCCAAGTTTTGTTGGTCACTAGATTTCCTGTCCAACTATGAGATATTTCGTGTGCAATAACCTAAAGTGGAAATGATGTGTAGTCAGTAGTGGAAGGGATTAGTAGAACTGATTGCCTTACTCTAAAATAACTCCTTACGTAAGCATTCTAGTTCTTTCAGTTCTACGTTCAATTTTTTTTTTTTTTTAACATCAGCTGAGGCATTCAGGGAGTTAGTTGAGCAAACAAATCATCATTCAGCCCAAGACAAAAGTACGGTTTAAAAAAATTAGAAACAAAAAATTAGTTAGAAAATATTAAATGGACACAACACTCCATTAAAATGTATTTCATAAACATACGAAGAGATCAGACCATAAAATGTTATAAAATCTATTAAATCTGTTAATGTAACAACAACCCCGAAGTCATCTTTTATAACCGTATCTTCAACATAACGATACAATGGATATTTTAAAAATCAGCTGACTTAATAGTTCTTTGAGGGTAAGACCACGATAATAACTATAACTTACATTGGAGAGTGACTTGTCTCCTGCCTAAAAACAGAAGAAAATTACATTAGAATTCAAATCACAGACTATATTTAAAAGACTGCCTACCCCAGGATGTCCTCTGGCACTAACAGTGCACTGTATTTCTATCGCACTCAAAGGGGTTCAAAAGCAAAGTATGTATTGAGAAAGTAAAACAAAAAATGCAGGACTAAAAAAAATAGCACGAGTCTTTCTCTCCCTCATCTGGGGAACTTTTCCAGGACCAGGAAGGCCAGTATACCTGTCTCTAACTCCCAGGAAACATTTCTCCTTCCATTTTTTTTTTTTTAAAGATTTTATTTATTTATTCGACAGAGATAGAGACAGACAGCGAGAGAGGGAACACAAGCAGGGGGAGTGGGAGAGGAAGAAGCAGGCTCATAGCGGAGGAGCCTGATGTGGGGCTCGATCCCATAACACGGGATCACGCCCTGAGCCGAAGGCAGACGCTTAACCGCTGTGCCACCCAGGCGCCCCCCTCCTTCCATTTTTTAAATACCTATTCTTATTTCCCTTATGTACCTTATTATCTCCTAATTACCCACAGCATATTTAAGAAAAGTCTGTAGGGATTTAAAGTAGCATACAAAGGCATATAAATTATAGTTACATACTGGAGGTCTAATGCTTCCCTATACATGCTAAAGTGAGTTTTTGTTTTGTTAGACCCATCCCTACACGCCGAGTGTAAATGGTCTAGTTTCTTTGTCCATACGTTGAATTCGTCCATATGTTGCTGTGACACCGCCTCCCCTCCCCCAACACCCCCACACACCTTGAATATAATATTCTCGTCTTCCTAATGGCCAACTTATTTTCTTTTGAAAAAATGAGATGATGAGATTGACCATAATAAGCAATAATGTGAGGAAGAGTTATATAAATAAGAGAAAATATTGTTTAAAAAACATAGATGATTGGAGCCTAAGGCTCTTCACCTCCAGCTGTACGTGTGAGGAGGACTCAGCCGTGCAGGCAGACATGCTCACACTTACCAGCAGAGTGGGGGTCACGAACGTGAGGCAGGGATTCTCCATGCCGCCGTAAGGGAAGGACGGCGGCAGGACTAATAGGTCATACTGCCCCCACACGTAGGGTCCTCCCAGATCTTCTGCAATTTTAAGCATAGATTCAGTCTGGAAAATGAATGCATATATATTTACGTGTCTTAGTCATTACAATGATGCATTTCTTCGAAGTACATATTGCTTTCTATGACGATTATGAGTTAAGGATGCTCATTTTAAATGATATTGATGCAAAAAAATGTAGCAACTGCAAATCCACATAGAATAAGAGATATTTGAGTCTCTTACCACATCACTCAACACCATCGCATTTCATACTTAAAGTCTTAAATCTATTGTCTACCAGGATTATTAAAAAGGGTAACTACAGGACCAACCTCAGAAAATTCGTAAGCAGACTTTTCCACCTGCTCTTTCTCAGACCAAACCAACGTTCTTGGGCCAATTTGCCTGCAAAATTAAAAGGCTTAATAAAAATGAAGTTCAAGACATATGATTTACTTAGTTCTAGGGAAGAGCTAAAGTACTCTATACGAATGGTGACAGCAGTGGTATGATTACCATGTGCCTTTGGGGAGGAGGGGAGGTTTAATGGCTTCTCTGAGATGCAATCCTGCCGCTGTAGGCACACCAGTACATATGCAGCCCTATTAGGAGGCACCGTCTGGGCCAAAGGAAAACAGAGACATAAGGTGCCCCCACAGATTAGCTTACTGGCTCCGGTAAGAACTTTGGGGATCTAGTTTCCTCTCACAATCTCACACCTAGAGAAACCCAGTCAGGCTCAGTAAGAGGTTATCTGTTATGCACTTAAAGGTTGAACAGTCATAGAAGAAGAAACATAGAAAATGAAGGAAATCCTGTCACATGCCACAACATGGCTGAACCTTGAGGACATTATGCTGAGTAACACAAGGCAGTTACAGAGGACAAATACTCTATGATTCCACTTATGAGGTCTCTAAAGTGTTCAAATTCATAGAAACAGAGAGTAGAATGGTGGCTACCAGGGGCTGGAGGGAGGTGGAAATGGGAGTTGTTGTTTAAAGGGTACAGAGTTTCAGTTTTGCAAAGTGAAACAGTTCTGGAAATCCGTTTCACAACAATGTGGATATACTGAACCCTACTGACTACTGAGCTGTACCTGTAAAAATGGTTAAGATAGTCAATTTTGGGGGGGTTTTTAGCCACAATTTTTAAAAAAGAAGAAACAAATAGAACTCTATATCATTTACATAGGGCTAGAACACAAAAATATTTTTTATTTAAATTTCATCCTAAAGACTTTTTGTGGCACCGAACCCCAAACAACAAGCTTTCACGGAGGCGTCCTGCCCCAGAGAGGCGGCCGATTCTAGAGCAGTTGCTTCTCAAACTTTAATGTGCAAACAGATGATCTGGGGAGCTTGTTCATATGCAAATTTTGATTTAGTAGCTCTGGGATAGGGCCCAAGAATTTGCATTTCTAACCAACTCCCAGGTGATGCCAAAGCTATTGGTCTCTAGACCGCACTGGGTAGCAACGGTAACCTGCTGTTATCCAACAAATTTAATGAGAGCCACAAATATGAGCTGCATATGTAATTTTAAATTGCCTAGTGGTCACATTAAAAAAGCAAAATGGAGGGCGCCTGGGTAGCGCAGTCGTTAAGCGTCTGCCTTCGGCTCAGGGCGTGATCCCGGTGTTCCGGGATCGAGTCCCACATCGGGCTTCTCCGCTGGGAGCCTGCTTCTTCCTCTCCCACTCCCCTGCTATGTTCCCTCTCTCGCTGGCTGTCTCTCTGTCACATAAATAAATAAAATCTTTAAAAAAAAAAAAAAAAAAAAAAAAAAAGCAAAATGGAAGCAGATGAAATCAATTTTAACAAGATAGTTTGTTTAACCCAGTATATCCAAAGTGGTATCATTTCAAGATGTAATCAACATAAAAAATTATCGATGAAATACTTGACGTTCTTGTTTTTCATACCAAGTGTTTAGAAATCCAGTGTGTATTTCACACTTCCAGCACATCACAGGCCCCGTGTGGTTAGCGGCTGTCACATCTGACGGAGCACGTCTTTGCTGCACAGGCCACAAAGTCAGACAGCCTGGATCCTGGTCCTGGCCCTGACACTTCCTAGCTGTGTGACCGTGAGGCCGTTATTAAAACTCACGAACCATCAGTTTCTTTATTGATAACATGGGAAAAGCAATCACACCCGCTCCACAGAGTTGTGGGGATTCCGTGCCATAACACACTGGGGTCGGGCACAAAATAAACCCTTGTCATGGTCAGCGCTGTGACAGTCAATAGAATTCGCATTTCGTGAGCGTTCCCCGTAGGCCAGGAGCTTTACGTGTATTAGGTTGTTAATACTCACAAAAATCCTTGGAAGTGCGTGTTATTCTTCCTAGCCTTTAGGTGAAGAAGGGGAAACTCAGAGGGGAGCTGCCCAAGGATGTGGACAGTAACTGCTTGGGGTTGGAACTGGAATCTGGGTTTGCCTGACTTCTCGATCTTGTCCACATTTCTGGCAATTTAAAGAATGTGAGGACTACAGATAGTCTTAATTTTCAGCTGTTTAGAAATAAGGCTTAACAAAAAATTAAGAAGGAAGGGCACCCTAGCTATTGGTCAAATATCAGAAAAATATCTTTTATTTCTGTCATATTTATAGGCCTCCGAGTGCGTTAACATATTTTACCTCACTTGTTTCGCTAGAGAAAGGGAGATATTACAATTTCAAGGATGAGGAAATGGAAGTTATGCGAGGTGACTAGTCCAAGCTTATCTTAGAACCCAGATCTCTAACTAAAGGCCAGGGCATGCTCATTCTGTAATACCTGGAAAATCTGAAGGGTGATTGGTAAAGACTTTTTCATTTAAAATTCATTGTTATTTACATTTTATCATTAGATTTGAGGTTTTCCAGAGCTGTCAGCTTGATATCTTGAGATGTGCATAAATGAGCTACTAGTTAATCCTGCCAGGGGCTCAAGATACTTGAAGTTTAATTTTTTCGTAACCCTCAGAATTTGTTCAAAAGCTCACCTGCTCTCTAAAGCTCCAACAACTAAAGCAATCAAGTAGCAGGGGATGGGAACCTAAAGGGAGCAAAAAAAAACCCATCACACGTGTGCTCGAATTAGTGCTTAGAGATGTTACAGAGTACGACAATTCATACTGAAAAGTAAGTAAATTCCTTTTCAAGTCTCACCAGTCTCATTTTTAGGGGGTCAAATAGTTCAAAATTGTGATGTAAAACATTTCAACACATCTATTTCTCTTTTATTTTACTAGGAAAGACAGTGTCTGAAATGTGAAACATATGACTGCACATAATAGTACCAGGTCCATTTCAAGCATTTCTCAAAAATCAACCTATAATAAGGAACTGTGCTTTTTTCTTAAGTTTTTTGGGTTTTTTCCTTGACAATTCCTTGACAATTTCCTAAGACAATTTTTTACTTCCTTTTTTAAAAAACACTCCTGGTATATTTGAGAGACATATAAAATAATCCAGCAATAAGAGGATGCTGAAGGTTCGGGAGCTTGGAATCCCAGATGCTGGGGTGGGAGCAAAACTGTGTACTGCGGTTCAATTACACGTTCTGTTAAGAAGGTCAGTTATTAAAAAGTGTGCATAAACACGTGATTCATTAAAGGTCAAAGAACAAGTCAAATTACCAGCTACATAGGAATTTTAACCATAAGGACTGTAACAGAGGTTTCTTCTTTTTGTTGTTTTTTTTTTTTTGGGAGGGGTCACTACAGCTCTTCCATTTGTAAACACTAAATAACCACAGGCCTGCACTGTGGTAGGAGGGCGGGCAAAAGTGTAACTTAAAACAACAGAAAACCTGCTGCTAACTGGGATGAGAGAGAATGGGATCAGGCTCCGCTCCCTACTTTGCTTATCCAGCAACCCCTTTCTTTAGTCCAACTCTGTAAATAGAGCCCAACATTTTACAAGCACAAAAGAAATGAAGAACACAAAAGACAGAAGCTGCTTTCGAAATTCTGAAATATTTCAAAAGCCATTTTGTTCTCTGGATGTTAAGAGCTATTTAGAGTTTACCACCAATTAAAACAAAAAACTTAGGCCCTCAGATCTTACTTTTTGGCTGAATTTATATATTTTCCTGCTCAGGTCTTCTGGGTCAGGTGCTTCTCCATCACGAATAGCACTCATAAGGGCCACCAATTCTTTAGGAACAGATACCTAATCAAGAAAAGAAGTCATTTCCAGCTCTAAAGAAAAGATTCTACGTATCTTAAACTGCACGTGTAAAATAACGTACTTTCCCCTTCTTAACTACGCAATAGACAATGAGCCCAGTAAGTTTGGACATATCAGGTTTATAAATAAAATTAGCAATAAATAAAAACTGGCTTCTTTAAAAATGAATGTGAAATATCTATCCATTCATCCATCCATGTTAAGAGCATTTGGTAGAAACTAGATTAAAATTCCAGCTCTGCTACTTACTAACTGCATGGACTTGGGGAAATAACCTCCCTGAGCCTCAGTTTCCCCATCAAACAAGGATAATATCTCATGGGAATGCAGCAAAGAGTAAGTACAGAAGAATCCAGCACCGTTCCTGGCAGTGCTTGCCACCCCCGTCCTCCTTCACACCCTCAAAACAGACTCCCAAGGCTGTACGCTCACTTTAGGACAGAGAACACAGTTTTGAGCAGTTTTATATTTAAACCATAAACCTGGAGTTACAAATCAAAGAGCTTTTTAAGGGTCACGATTGTGAAAAACTAGAAATTATTGCCCAGAATGGTGAAATAATTTTCTCAGGGAATTTGTATGGAAAAGAAGCTGATGGGACAAAACTTATGGTCATTTAAAAAAAAATTTTTTTTTAAGATTCCATTTATTTATTTGAGAGAGAAAGCGAGAGAGAGAGAGAGAGAGAGAGCGAGAGCGAGCGCACAAGCTGGGAGGAAGGGCAAAGACAGAGGCAAAGACACACTCCCCGCTGAGCAGGGAGCCCCCTTATGGTCACTTAAATGTGCACCCATGATTCTGAAAGCTTTGTTTCTAATGAATGCCAGACTCAAGGACTAGCCCTTCACTAATCATGATCTAGCTAGCAAACATATATCCCGGGAAGTTCTAAACTTTCATATTCTTCTTGCCTGGCCCAGTATTTACAGCTGTTTCTGAGGCCGAAGAATCAGGAGCTCCAGAGCCAGTGCTACAACCATCAATCCAGAACTACAAAGCACTCGGGAAATAATTTCGCTCTGCTTCCTCCCTTATTTAGGCAGGGATGTGTCATACACATGAGACCACTCCAGGTTTTGAGCTCATGCAGTTAGTAAGCGGTACAGAAGAGCCCCAAAGCTGGGATTCTTTGTCTCCGAGTGCATAGTTTCCTATAGCACTAGACATACTCGGTGAGGTTCGGTTGTGGGATGATCTCAGAATCAAGAAGCCCCCGTAAAGACAGGTTGGTCCTCGATTCTATTTGCTTAGTCTGAGTAGGTCTGGCCTGGGGCCTAGTATGTATGTCTGTGTGTATTTAGTATTATTTAGTATTTACTTCTTTAGTTAGTACTTACTTATTATAGTCCTTTTAGCGAAAGGATTAGCCGAACTTACGACAAGAATCAGGTGGCAATGTATTCAGGTAAACCTGCAATCTCTGCCTGTTAGGGGACCTAGATAGAGGTTTATGTGGCTACAGAGCGTATTTCTAGAATCTTGAGTCCTGCAAATGTTAATTTTTAAAAGTTAAAAGACATTGTCTCCAAATTCTTGTTTTGAGGTCCACTATTCTGAATTCCTTTTAAAATCAGAATAGTACCCTTTTCCTTTTATTACACTTATGTTCAAAACTGCCTTTAAAAGAGTGATGCAGGGGCGCTTGGCTGGCTCAGTTGCTGGAGCGTGCGACTCTTGATCTCAGGGCTGTAAGTTCAAGCCCTGTGCTGGATATAGAGAATACTTAAAAACAAAATTTTTAAAAGAGAGATGCAAAATGACGTCCACATCTTCTTTGTTACATATTTCATGTAGAATTTAATTAAGTAAGATATTACCAACAATAAAAATCCAACTATTAACTCTGCTTATCATTTATACCACATTTACTTATAGGAGTCATTTAATTCAGTTAATAATTTGTCATACTTACCTCTGCGCTGTAGGTTAATTTCACAGAAGGAGTGTCCTGGCAAGGAAGGATTGCTCTGCAGTGGATGGCCTGGGAGGGGGGAGGGAAAAAGAAGAAGCTATGCCCCTTTCTTATGAATCAAGTCATTGAGAAATCATTAAAATTGCACCACTGCCCTGAGACACATTCTTTTAAAAAAATATGTCTCACATCTTTTCAGATCTTTTGAAGGAGCAACATAGGCTTGTGGATAGAAAAGTCTGATTTCCCATTTTAATGTATGGTCAATCCTCGCATTTCAGCAATGTTAAGCATTGTTTCCTACTCTCTGCTCTGAGTAACAGCAGTGCTCAGTGAGATGCTGTTAGGGACCCTGAGAGAAAAGGGCTCTTTGGTGAAATAAGATTGAGAACCATGCGTACGACATCTCTGTCTTAAAGAGTCATTTGGAACATTAGCCTCCTGGAGACTCTGAAAAGGCCTACAGTAAAGAAACCTGTTTGAATTCTTGCACTTGTTTTAACAGGAAACCATCTTGCTCAGGTTAGTTATTAACATCTAATGGGAGTCCGCCCGTGTTCTGAGGAAAACAGCGTGGGGGAGTGTCGCTAGAAGCTGGACATTCCAATCTTGCAGCAAACTTGGAAGGAGAAAGAACGGTCTTTCTCAAGGCCATCTAGACTTGTATTTAAATTTGAGTCTAAGGTAGTATCTATCACTTAGGAATATCGAGAGGATTAAATGTGCAAAGTACCTAATACAAACTATAGGAAGTGCTTAGGAAATGAGTTCCTTTAATTGTAAATTATTTAATTACTAACAGAATTAGGTTTCTTCCCTTTCAGAAGATAGTCTGATACGTATTACCCTTGTGACAGATTGTCTCTAATGATAGGATTCTTTATTCTTAGTTTTTAAACAGAAAACAGAAGTAGTTTAAATCATATCATTTTAAAGGCACATTTAATATGTTTACATAACATACACATTTGTAAAAGCATAAGGAAAATCTGAAAAGGCTGCACCCTAACTCAGTGGTGGTTACTTCTAGGCAACGGTGTCTGGAGAAGACTGAAAAATCTGATGTTTCACTCTCCACTTCTTTATTGTTAACATTTTTCATAACCAGTACCTATTACTTTTGTCTTATTGATTTCTTCCTTTCTATTTCACAACCATTTCTTGAGCGCCCACTCAAGAATGCCAAGTTCTATGAGTGGTGCTGGGGATACAAATATAAATATAAATATGACCTAGATAGTCCACTTTAAGCAGACATGATTTCAAACGAAGGGAGTTTCTTTTTAAAAGTAATATATCAATGTGTTAATGAGATATCAATGAAAATACATATAATTTTTATAACATAAATTAACATGCTATCTTAGGTAAGACCTGAGTAACCATAAGACCACTGTCCACTCTGCTTCAGTAACCTCAATGTGCTGGGAATTTTTTGTATAAAAATTATTCCGGATCTTTTTTTACCTGGCACTGGCTAAAGAGATATGGGTGTTCCTTGCCAGAAGTTTGTTCGGGAGTGAGCCACTGAAGAGCCGAAGATTTTGGAGATGTCTCAAAAGAAATTTCTATAACGACTTCTTGATTTCTGTATGCAACAAACAAATACATTAGTAGAGTTTAATCTAACTAAAGTTTGAATTCATAATCCACAGACTAAATAATATAAATAATATTTCATAAGGTCTCGTTACGGATGGAGAGTAAGCTCCAGGAATGCTGCGTCCTCGGTCCTTACCTGAACATCCGCCTCTGGATCCTTTCCACTCTACCACGCTAAGTGCTTATGAGGACGGAACAGGGACTACTAGTCGTTGAATACACCACTGGGTGTCACACACTTTGACCTGTGGTATCGTGCGATCTTTTATGATAGCAGGAAAGTGGAAGAAATAATTTTGGAACTTAGACTAGCACCCAGCGCTGGGTGCCAGAGCGTGACACAGAGCAGCGCTGGTCTACGAACGGTTTCTGGACAAGTCAAGAAATGGAGAGTGAGCATTTAGAAACTTTGAGCGTCAGTTTTATGTCTGTTGACTCTAGGGATCAAAAGCGTGTGCTTGCTTTTAATCTCTTCTTCCTGGTAATTCATTTTTATGGCATTTTATAAAAGAATCAGTCTGTGACAGACCGGAAATAACGAGAACTGGTCCTTCGCCCCGGATAGTTTGAGCAGCACGGAAAACGAGAAAATAGCAAGAGCTCTGGAGACCGACCGCGTGCCTGTGTGTGAGTCCTGACACTGCCACCTACTGGTGGTGCTGTGAACTAGGGCAGGTTACTTGACCACTCTGTGCCATAGTTCTTCATCTGTAGAATGGGGCCGATGATAGCCACCTCACAAGTTACGTGCGGGTATTTCCCTTCTTCTTCTTCTTCTTCTTTTTTTTTTTAAGATTTTATTTTATTAGAGACAGAAATAGAAAGCACGAGAGGGAGTGAGCATGAGCAGGGGGGAAGGGCAGACGGAGAGGTAGAAGGAGAGGGAGAGGGAGAAAGAGGCTCCCCACTGAGCAGGGAGCCCATGCAGGGCTCAATTCCAGGACCCAGGAATCATGACCTGAGCTGAAGGCAGATACCTAATGGACTGAGCCACCCAGGGACCCCACCCTTCTTTTTCTTAAACAGGAAGAGAAGGCATGAAAACATTGGCCATTGAAAGGTGGGGTAGATCACCCTTGTTTTAGGCCAATGGTTTTCCACCCTTTTTCCCCTTCCCAATTTATCAAGGAGTGAGATATACTCCCAATATGACAATTGTGGTTGCCTCTTTCTTGAAAGAGTTACTTTATTTCTCTGAAGCTCCTGTTCCTCATCTGTAAAAATGGAAATCATACCACAAAGGGTTACCGTAAGGATTAGATAAAGGAATGTATTGAAGGCATTATCTCTAGACTGGTACACAGAAACCGTTCTATGTCATTGTCATTATCCCATTAATAAAAATGGCTGGCCTCTGGAGAAAAGGTGAAAACTATGCAGCTTGTAAAAGCTTCCCAGGTGATCCTGAAATGCCTCAAGACGGCATGCTCCCATCATCACTCTAGATCACTCCCATGATCAGTAAAGAAGTAACAGTTATCAAAAGTCCTATTCTTGAGTATTTTATACGATGAATTTCTTTAGAGTCTTAAGAACATATAATTTTCACTATGAGCTTTAATCTGCACAGCAGACCAGTAAGAGCACCAATACTACATACACACAGACTAGAAATAGGAAAGGAAAATTGTTTAAATTTAAAACATTTCTATTATTTTGCTATAGAAAAGAGAAGGATAACATTCATACTTGCTCAGAGCAATAGGAAGAGAGATTTCCATTGGTGATCCTTTGTAACTTTGTCTTTCTCCAAGAGTATATTTGACTTCTTGTCCATTGATGACCACTTTTTCTATAGTGAGGTCCTTTGTATCCAAGATCTAGAATTAAGTTAGTATTTTTAAATGATAAGAAAATTGTTTAACATACACCAGAGAAAACTAATATTAGGTATAGGTTGACTGTAATGATTACAGAATAGAACTAGTTGCTCATAGAGAGTAAAATAGAGTGAAATTATAAGAATTAAAGAAAGGAGTCAAAAGTTAGTATAGGTCCTGTCTCTTGGGATTCTATGCTTCCTGAAAGATTTTTGGTGCTAAAGTTTGCATATATGCACATATATATATATATAGAGGGAGAGAGAGAGAGAGAGAGAGAGAGAGAGTTAGGTAATCCTGGGGTAGTCACACAAATCTGAAGTTTTAAGCATAAGTCAAATCTAAGTTAAATTGCCTTTGCTCCTGTCTCCTAAAACTTAACTTCTCTGTTATGAAAAAATTCATCTATAACTTAAGTTTCTTTCCTCATGAATTCTTGATATAGCTTACCATATATTTCATCCTGGAATTCATATAGTCCAGCTCCTATGTACTTTCATATATCCAAAATTTAAAACAAACCTTGGCACTCATTAGGCAAATAAGCAGGCTATACATTGCCATTATGTGTATAGAAAAAGCCCAACCTGGTGTGGCAAGTCCAACCGAATGACCTAGAGAGGACTGAGAGAGCGTATCTGCTTGCCATGGCCCGTTATAGACAACTGCTTTGGGCAGGAAAGGAGGGGCAGCAAGCGTCTGAGTGGTTTCCACCCCCCTAATCCTTTAAGCCCTAGAGAACCATACCTTTCACTATCTCTCAACTATCTCTTGTTCTAGAATCTTCAACCTTCCTATGTCACAGGACTGTTTCCAAACAACCTAAACAAGTCTCCCATCTTATGTTTAAAACTTCTCTTGATCCTTCTGCCCTGATACTATTCATCTCCCACTTTCTTAAGCCCCATGGGCAACCTATGGCTGCTATTTCCACTTCGCATCAATCTCTCCTTCTCTCTCTTCAGTCCGGCTTGCAGCTCCTCTGCTACTGAAAGGGCAGGGCTCACCTTCTGATCAAGAGGTCTTTTCTGCTCAGTAATCTGGACCTCTGTCCGCTCATAGCCCTGATGGGCCACATCATCTGTTTGAAGTTCTTTTCTTGGCTTAACTTTACACATAAATGGTCTTCTTACTTGTCTAATGCTGTTTCCTCCCCCTCCTTTCTAGCTCCTAAAAATGGATTTGTCCCAATGTTCTAGCCTCAGTCTCTTGATTATTTTTTAAAAGATTTTATTTATTTACTCATTTATTTGAGAAAGAGCATGAGCCGGGGGAGGGGCAGCGGGAGAAGCAGACTGTCCGCTGAGCAGGGAGCCCCCTACAGGCGCCCTGGATCCCTTGATTTTCTTACCATATTGGACACTGTCTTGTTCTTGCTCATCCCACATCATCAGCCAACTCCTCTGTGTCAATGACTATGGTCTGTTTCTATGGTCGGTCAGTATCCCTTCCCCACCACTGCCGCTGGATCTCTCTTAGTTGCCTGCTTGACATTTCCACAGGAAATACTGCCTCATATTCAGTGGGCTTCTAAAAATTCTAAAAATGAAGCCACCCTATGTCCCCTAATGAGTTCTCTCCCTTGATTTCTCGCTTCCATTAACAGAATCTACAAGGTACCTAAGGTTTGAGATATTCAAATGATCCCTTCCCAAGCCCCCATAGCCAATTAACACATTTTTCTTTCACGCTGTCCTCATACTTTCTTCTCTTTCCTTCTCCCACCACTCTGGGTCAGACCCTGCTGTAGAACTGCCTGCGATGTGATCTCCCAGCCTCTGGCATCTTTCTGTTGAAATCCAGCCGGCAATAGCATGCGGAGTTCCAAGGCCAGTTGCCTCTCTTTCAAGTTAGTTAATTGCACGATAAGCTCAGGAAAAGTCACAAGGGCAATCATTAATTTGATTCCTACCTCTCTAGAGTCAACAATATTTAGGTGGAAAGAAATCTCCATTCTGGTTGGTTTTGTTTTGTTTTTTTTAAAGCAGCTAAATTGGTTAGGGGTGCCACCTGTTTCCCTCTGAATAGGTAAGTATTCCTTTTGGGTTACTTTCTTTTAGGGGTACCTCAATGATTGCTACTGTACATTAGTAGAACTGGCTTATGAATTGATCAAAAATAGTAATAGAAAAAAAAAAGGAAACTGGGTAGTTGAAAAGTTGGAACTAGTACTTTTCAACAAAGTTTTACTGAACACCAACTATATATAAGGCCGAGATACCATATGTAGTTAAAAGAAACAGACCTACCAACATTAGGAAGTTACTAGGGATATAATTTACTATATTTCACAGTATCCTCTTTGAATAACACCCCAAAAAACTGTTCTACTTCTAAGCAGCTGGCAATTGCAATGGGATATATAACTAATTCCCTTTTTGCACAGGCTGCTGGGAAGCTCCACATAAACCTCGCAACCCACTTCTTTTTTCCTAGGGCCTTACACCATGTGTTTGGTTTTCCCTATCCTTATTCTCTCTTGCTCCAAATTCTTAAATTATTTTCAATCTTATTATACTGTATATGTTGTTTTAAGCAGACTCAATTTCTTTCTGTGACAAAGCATGGCTTAAATTAAAAAGCTTTAGGCCTCAGTATTATGTCTCTATCTCCATTTTCTACTTGTTATTTGCAGGGTGCTGTATTGAATAAAAAAAAAAAAATGGGGTTATTGTTAAAACCAAAACCAAAACAACATCTTGATTTGGTTCCCAGTTCAACCATTTACTTAGTGAAGACCCGAGGGTTTGCAGTCAAGATCTGTGTTCACTTTCTGACTTCTGCCACTTACTAGCATATGATCTTGGCCAAGACATTAAAACCTCTTTGAGCCACCAGCTGACAGAACACCTAAAAAAGTCGAAAATGTCCATAAAAGAAACAAATGCTAGGAAGTTATCACAAATGAATACTGAACTTGAGCGCAAATAACCCAGAACTTCAAAAGGATTCTTAGAAAAGCTGGGACTTAGTCCTAGTAGAGCTCCTTCAACATTCCCCAGCATCAAGGACTCTGAGAGTGGAGAGAGCAAGGACACTTACGTCCTCAGCAAGCACTGCAACTGCATCCTCTCTATTGGTGGTGGTGAGCTATGATGTTCTCTCACCTTCAAGATACAGTTAGCACTGTTAGTGTGGCCCACATAAGCCTTAGGAGCTGCACTCTGAATTCACCCATTAGTGTATCAAACTTTTGAGTGTCCCCCACATGGCAGGTGCCATACTAAGAACCTGATACAAAGAGCCATGGAACATAGCCCTACCTTCAAGAGACTGTATTCTAGTGGAGGAAAGAAGCTGAGTTTGAAGAAATAAAACCAAACTTCTTGGCCTCAAGTTGTCACTATGAAGAAGCAAACAATTATAAACAGATGTCACTGTACCACAAGTAGCCTTCCTTGTATAAAATCTAACATTATTATCATTCTAGGCTCTAACTTACTAAACAGACATGCCAACAAGACATGATGATTTAAAAGTCTTATCTCAAGATTTGGGGAATGCAAAAACAACAGGGAGCTTTGAGATTGAGACATTGAAAGTACATTCTTTTCAAAATGTAAGCATCCTGTCCCTTGCTTCCTCAAGGATCAGAGTTCAACCTTTACTTTTACAAAACAGGGGAGAGTGCAAGGCCATACTAAGTAGTGATAAACTATCAAAATCTACTTTCCTTTAATAAAGAGGGAGATCGCATTGAGACAGGACTTCAGCCAATCCTGCCTGGGCAAAGCTGCCTGCAGTAAAAGATAGCATGGTACTTCAAGCAGACCAAAGTACAACCTACAGGGAAGTAGTTATCTTCTTGCTTGTAATACCTGATCTTCTTCCGGAGTACTTTTGGTGACTAAATATCAATACAGAGGGGAATCGACCTACTTTTCAAATCAGAATTAGTCTAGCAAGATGTTAAAGGACAAAGAGTAGGTTACCTGCTCTATTCGTTCATATTAATGAACTCAAAACACACGCCCATGACACAAGCAGGAGTCATGAGAAAAACCAATTCTTATCTACACTTATTATTATGGCCAATTAATCGACCCCACTGATTTCCCACCATCAAGCCTACAACATTCAGTGATCAGGTTGCTTAATGTGGTGCTTAAGTAGATGCCATAATACTCTATGCACAATACACTGCGGCTGGTCTTTCCTTGTCCCTCTTACTTCCAAAATGCTCACCTATGAAATTCTTCAGGTAAAAGGTACAATCCAAATACTATCACTTTGAGTAAGAACACTGAAAACAGGTTATGTTGTACAGGTAAAATAATTTAATAACATTCCATAAATCTAAACAAGTTTACTGAAGTGGCTTAGCGATGTTGTAGAAGTATATTACTTTCTAAGAAGCACAATAATTCCTCGCTCCTTGGAACTAACTGTATACATTGTATTATTGAGATATGCTTAGAAAGCCTGAATGGCCTACCCCTCATAAAATTATTTGAAGAGAAGGGTGATAAGAATCAAAGGTAGAAGGACCATGACCCTGGAGAAAAAGAGCTGCATCTAGAGTTAGCAGAGACGAAGTATCAAAGCAGGGGAATGGAGGGAGGGGTCTGGTGCTGAAATCCTAAGGGGTTTGAGAATGAGTGGTAGGGAGACTGAGGGAAGATTCCGATGGGTCGATGGGTCCTATCCTGCAGAAGTGCGGGTTCAAATAAGGTGCCTGGGAGGAAAGGGTCGGATCAACATCGGCATGGTCTGAGGCTGTGGCCTGAGGAAGGTGCGCTGGGGACTGGAAGAAATTTGGGGCCTGAGGAGGGAGTTCTGGGCTGCAGGCCGAGGAAATGGGGAGGCCACAGGGGGCTTAGCGCTGGGAACTAGGACAGCGGGGGAGGGAGGATTTGGGCTAAAATGAAGCCTAAAACCGGACGAGAGCAGGACTTGGATGCGGCGCTAGGATGTGCCTAGGGACTGGGGAGGGTCGTCTGGGGAGTGGGGTGCAGGAGGAGACACTGAAGTATATGTAGCGGGTCACGGAGGGATGCAGAGACAGAAGTGGGATTGGGAGGAGTGGATATAGGGTGAGTGGGGGCTGAGGAAGGGGAGGCTGAGAAATGAGTGAGGGCTTAAAGGGAGGTGCGTAATAACGAGTTGCGGGCTGCGGAGGGTCACGGAGAGATGCGCGGGGCAAAGCCGAACGTGAGGCTGGGGAGGGGCAGCAGCGGGGTGAGGGACGAGAAGCGGGCGGCCGGGGAGAGGCGGGCACTCGGCGCGCGTCCCACCGTACCAGGCTTCGCAGATTGTCCTCCTGAGACTGCACGGTGAGCGCGGCGGTGCCGGTCAGCACCCGGCGGGTAAAGTCGACGCAGCAGCGCAGGTGCAGGTGCTTGGTTCGGCAGACCGAAGCCGGAGAGGCCAAGGAGCACGTATCCACTACCTCCGGCATGGCTCTAGGGAGTCTCTCCGCACGCCGATCCGCACCCGAAAAGCCAGCTGCCAGACTACTCGACTGAGAGGTAGAAGAGAGAGGGAGGGAGGTAAAGAAGAGCAAGAGGGTCTCGTGGCGCCCGCCGGGAAAGGAAGTTTCTTAAAGTCAGAGAAGAGTGGGGTATACCGTGGATGAAACTACAAGTTCCGTGGTGCAGCGCGACAAGGCGTGCGCTTTGCTCCCTGGGAGTGTGTGTGTGTGTGTGTGGAGGGGTGCTGAGAGGACTGGGAGCATTCCTGAAAGGGGAGGAGGAGGAAGAGGAGGAGAGTGGGGGCAGCTGGGGGACGGGTGAGCCGACGGAAATGATCAGAAGTGCAATGCGGAGAACGACTGAATGCTTCCATTTTAGTTTCGTTCAACTTCGGTGGAAGTTGCAATGGCAGTGAAAGAATGTCAGACCTATTGGTGGCAGCCAATAGTAAGGACGGGGGCGGGGAGGAGGAGGGTGATAAGCAGTAAGAGCCCTGGCGGAAGAATCACTTACGTGCAATTCCTCGTTAGTATAGTGGTGAGTATCCCCGCCTGTCACGCGGGAGACCGGGGTTCGATTCCCCGACGGGGAGGTGCAAAGGAATTTTTTTTTCCTTTTTCTTTTTTTTCTAAATCGTAATGTAACAACCATGATGAAAATACTTCTCCAAACATTTTAAAAGTTAAAACGAAAGAAATATTTGATGTCAAATTAGCTGTAAGCTTTACGTTTTAAGAGTCGTTTCGTTGCTGGCTTGCCATGTTGGCATCCCAACATAGGCTAAATTGTGTCAGTTCAACAAATTTTTCTTTAGAGCATATTATATGTACATTTCCAGGCCCCGGAGAGCAAAAACTGAATAAGCCAATCCTTCCATTTTAGAAACTTAGGAAGGTCATTTCAATATACTGTAATGAGAGAATTCTGTGATAGGAGTATGTGCTGGAGACAAGACTGGAATTCAGAGCTGGGACATACAGCTCAGCTTTGGGGCCCTTCCTTCCAGAAGGTGAGGAAGTGTTGAAGGATGATTTCTTTTGGGATGGGTCCTCGGAGTTGAAACTGGAGAAGCTGGAAGAGAACAGGTCTCAGAGGACTTTAAACAGCTGGATCTTTAATCCTGAATTCATGAATGTGGGGCCCTTTGAAGAATTTTAAACACCTGAGGGACATGGTCAGATTCATGTCATCCAGAGAACACTGGTAGTTATTCAGAGAATGGAGAGGAGTTATCAAAACCAGAGGCAGGTGACTTAGGAAACTATTAAAATAGTCCAGGAAGAAGATGTGGGGGCCTCACATAAGGAATAAGTAAAGATAGAGAGAAAGTGAGAAATGGAAGGAATACTTAAGAGATAACTGGTTTCACAGATTAAGAAGAAGCCTAAGATGCTTCTCAGATTTTTGCCTTCCATGTGTGAGCAATCATTAACCAGAGACAGAGACCATATGAAGAGGACAGTTTTAGGTGGAGATGATGTAAGTTTAATTTTGGACATTTGGAGTTTGAAAGCGTATGGGACTCAAAGTGGAGATGTCTGTGAGTCACTTGGGTGTTTAAGTCCATAGCTCTGGGGAAGTTTATGGTAGATTGGAGAAGGTCAAGTCATGTGGTAGGTAAAGCTATGACAGTGGATAAGCTCAGCCCAAGCAGCGTGTATAAAGAGAAGAGCAGTGAAAACAGGTTGAAAGCTGGGAGAACGTAAGGTTTTAACAAAAAAGGCTAAAGGATGGAGGTACTCCTTTCACAACGTATGCATATATCAAGTCACCACGATGTACACTATAAAGATCTTACAATTTTGTCAATTATATCTCAAAAAAGCTGACATTTTTAAAAAGGGGGGGGAGTAGAGTAAGAAGAACTCATGAAATAAATTAGGAAGAGTCAACCAACAATGTTAAATACAGCAAAGACCATTAAAGTAAGGAGTAAAAAGCCTCCTTTGGATTCAGCAATGGGGTGGATGTGGGGAGGATGGTGGTTTCATTGAGTTTTGCACTTTAGTGGAAGGTGGATGCCAGAGAGCAGTAGGTTGAGCAACAAAAGAGAAGAGGGAAATAGAACATAGGCTGCTCTGTCAAGACATTTGGCCAATTTGAGAAAGGAAGACAAAAGAGGAAGAGAGAGGCCTATGGCATTGAGGAAGTGTTCTTTATTTTTTTAGGGAAAGAGAAATTTAGCATATTTAGATATAGAGGTGAAAGGGTTTCTAGAGAAAAGAAAATTGAAGATTTAAGAACTGTGGGATATAGTTGATGACTTGAGCATTGGCCACTGCTGCATAGCTTATTCTGTATCAAAATGATCTAACAATTAAATTTGGCTCCGGTAACAGAAAAAGGTGTTGGCCCCAGCAAGGCAAAGGAAAACAAAATAAAAACATGCCAAACCATGAAATCCAATATCTTATACATGCAAAAATCTGAATTTATAGGGCCTAAGAATCCATGACATGGTTGACATTTGCATACATTTTTGAGGCCTAAAAATATTCTAGGTGTTACCAAATCTAAGGTAACAAACATGCTGCAATAGAATTTATTTAGTCAAAGAACACACAATCAAATGATCTTGCTTATGGAGAAAGGATGATTTGTTTATCTTAACAAAAGAATGTCTATATTATCGTCTTCCATTGTTCATTAGCAGGAGCCCACAGAGTTTATGCTAATGTGTTCAAGAAGATAGTCGGGGGGGGGGGGGGGGGGGACGCCTGGGTGGCACAGCGGTTAAGCGTCTGCCTTCGGCTCAGGGTGTGATCCCGGCGTTATGGGATCGAGCCCCACATCAGGCTCCTCCGCTATGAGCCTGCTTCTCCCTCTCCCACTCGCCTTGCTTGTGTTCCCTCTCTCCCTGGCTGTCTCTCTCTCTGTCAAATAAATAAATAAAATCTAAAAAAAATAAAAAAAGAAGATAGTCACAGGCAACTGCAAATGAATGCCTCAAATTGATTAATAGATTAATCAGGAGACAGATATACAGTAGCAGTTATTTTCTAAGATTCCACTGACATCCAAATATGGAGTGTACAAAATTAGCAATTCACAAACAGTAGAAGTGTTCTTCATATTCAGTGGTGGATTGGGAAAGTTTAAAAAATGGAGCTTTCCATTGCTTCTATAAAATAAGGATAATATCAGTGCTTATATACTAAAGGAGACTTTATTAAGTATGAAAAAATGATTTATATAAAGTTTTATAAAAAGAAGTAGTACATATATTTACAGAGCCATTTGAACAGGAAGTATTCCAGCTTGACTGCTCACCTGGAAAAGTTACTAACCCCCCCCCAAAGCCTCAATCCTTTCGGGGGAAAATTGAGATACCTGTGTCTCATAGGGTTGTTGAAAGGATGAGATGAGGTAATGTATGTGACGTGTTTAACATTGTGTTTGGCATCATAATCATCTATTACGTGTTTGCCAGTATTATTTCTATTGGTTTTTATTTTGTCTATTTTGATAATTTTAATATGCATTTTTTCTTGTTTTGTTAGCAAGAGTTTTTAGGAAGACCTGGGAAATGAGAAGTAACCAAGACATGGGAAATAAGCAGATGTGCCAAAATAGACTTCTAAGAAGAGTTTGCAACATTAGCAATGATCATCTGTTTTTGAAATATATTTATGTTTAGAAAATTCAGGAAGTTGCAATAGGTGCCTTAACACATAATTTCCCATTTCCATCGTGTTTAGACCTGCAGGGGTTACCTTCACATGCTGGGTTTCAGTCAAGCTGAAAGCATCTTGTGCAAGATCTCAGCGCTCTCCTGCTTTTCCTTAAGCCTTGATCCCCATCTAGTCCCCATCTTTCCTGGAGAGAGTTCTCCTTTCCCTCCCAGGACTCTGCCACCCCACCCTCCAGTCTGGGCAGGAGTCTAGTTGAATCTCTTGTACAAACAGAACCGAAGTGTATGTGATGCCCTTCATGTTCTCCTTCCAACGGGTGAGAGACTGGAAGAAATTATTTTAGCTCCTTTTTTTTTCATATTTAGCTCACAAAATGGTTGAAGCAGCCCTAACCCGTTTCTCCATTTTTCTGTTAAATCTGTTTTTGTTCATGTAAGAATTGTGTACTTAATATGCCTATGTCTAGTCTGTTCATGCCGAGAAAAGGTTTGGGCAGCTGAGGAGGCCAGAAATGAAAGGAGCACGTTCTTCCAAGTTAGTCAAATAGCATAAGGGACCCTCTCCACCTGCCCTCACTACCCCCCGCCCCCCGGTCTCCCCTCTCTCTAACCCCTATTCTGGCTGAGCCTCCCATACGGATTTGCTGTTTGTCTCTCTGCCTGTGCCCACAGGAGGGACTAGCCGGAACAGGGTGGATTACCAGGTCTGCTGGTCACGTGACCTTCCCTCTTTCCCACACCAAGTATGGTTCCAGGACTCGCAGCGTTAGCGTCTCCTAAAAGCCTCACCAGAAACGCAGATCTCAGGCCTGGTGTTGGGCCTGCTGGATCAGAATCTGCCTCTTAGTAAGATACTCCCAGTGATCAGTGTGCGTATTAAGCGAAACCACTGCCTTAGGGGCTCAAGGGATACTTTGGGGATTGGAGCAAATTCAGTTCAAGCGTTCATCAGACATGTCAGGACTCCTCTTGGAGCTGTGGCCCTGGATCTTGAATCGGTACTCCTGTTCAGCTCTGTCAGCTCCCACACAGCACCTACCCTGCTGCATAAACGCCGGTTTGTTTGTCTTTCTCCCCGACGAGAAGGAGTGTCCTGAATTTCCAGATGGCATACTGTCCCTCTCTGAGCATGTTCATTGGATGGATAAAGAAAGGTATAAATGAATAAATGAGATTTCCCGTGAGGCCCCAGGGATCCTTTTACTCAGTGCTTTGCTCTTCGTTGACTTTGGGGCAAAGAGAAAGCTGCCTTGTGACCTCTTCCTTGTCCTCTCATGTCACCAGGCAATGTGTTTGCTTGCAACGGAAAATACCCTTCACCATCCTCTTGCTAATGGGAAACACTCTACAGACCCCTTTATGGACGCATAGTATCCTCTCATAAAAGTGCATGCATCACAAGTGTGTGGCTCACTGAGCCTTATAAACGGAACACACACCAGTGACTCAGTACCCAGAGAAGATACAGAGCATCGCCACCGGCCACCAGACGGCCCGCAAACTCCCCTCTAGTCTCTGTACACCCTGCCCGCTGGGGGCAGTCACTGCCTGATTCCAACAACATAGTACTTCTGCCTGTTTCGCGAGGGGTATTTCCTTTATTTAAACAGAAATGTACAGTAGGGGCTCTCATGCCTGGATTCTTTAGCTCGTTATGTTTGTGGGGTTCCTTTCTATTGTTGTGGATCGTTCTAGGGTGTGCATTGTCATGGCTGTGTAGTGTTCCATGTGTGGGTAGACCACGAGCTATGTGTCCATTCTAGTGTGGACGGACACTAGGGGAGTTCTCGGTTCTGAGTGATTATGAATGGTGCTGCTGTGAACCTTCCAGAACACGTCTTTCGGTGAACATATTGCAGCCAGGTTTGGATGTGCTGCTTTGAAGTTTGGACAGCATAACCCAGGCCAGGTCCCATTCCTCCCGGACCATGGCACCAAGCCAAAAACCATTCCTTGCAGCAACCCTGGCTCTGTAATTACGGACACAGACCCTACGAGCTGGAGTAGGGGATCAAGCAGGAAGGGAAGCTGTTTTCAAGTTACAAGGAAAAAAAAATCTTCACAAATGCTGATCTAGATCACCTTTTTTCCCCTCTCAGTCACTACTGTTTCTCTTCTAGTCGCACCTGATTGTAAGGTTCAGCTGTACTGGGCTTTTTTCTCTGACTCAGAGATTCCGGCTTGACTTAAGTTTTTCCTGCTAAGTAGCCAGCGGTGTTTCATCAGAGCGGGTACTTACACCTTTTGTTCTGATGGCTTAAAGCATGAGTGGGGTTGGCAAGTGTCATTACTGTTTTCAAAAGCCATATTTCTGTCTCGGGTAGGCTGGCTTGGAGCCCAATTTCTCTTGTTTGCCAAGACCAGGCGATTACTATTTGCTTATAAAATAGGTTTGCAGCAAAGACCAACCAACCTCAAAGGCCTTCCTTCTGAACTTTCTTCTCATCTACAAGTCTGTGTTTGAGAAACTAGCTAGTATGTTGTCATTTCTTATAATAGGCCTCTTGTACTTGGTATTTGTAGTTGAGCAAGCCCGTGTAAGAGCCTCAAATAGTTGACTTGCTCTTCACCTTCTCCCACAGATGCGTGTCTCAGTGTCTCTCAAGCCGAGCCATGCACTTCCCCTTACCTTACACCCTGGCTTCCCCTCCCTTCCAAGCGCTGCCGCCTGGCCTGCAATGCAGCCTCTTCTCCAGCCAGACTCTACATCCTTTCCCACAGATGCATCTCACCGCGCTCCCCGGGGTCACAGTGCTGGAAGGCACCCCCTGCTCACTCCTCTCACCTCCGTTTGCTGCCCCCCTCCTCCAGAAATATTTTCCTGATGTATTGTCTTTCCCCTGTTGGTCCTTAGTTTTTCCGAACAGGAACTTTACATACACACACACACAGTCAACCCTCGTTATTTGCAGATTTCATATTTGTGAGTTTGTCCACTCACTGAAATGTATTTGTTACCCCCACATCAATACTTGCAGCCCTTTCGTGGTCACTACAAACACACACAGAGCAGCGAAGAGTCTGAGCTGCCTGAGGCTCACATTCTCAGCTGGGGTCGAACAAGGCAAAGCTGAGCCTTCTTGTTTCTGCCTCTTACACTGTAGACGAGTATCCTTTTTGTGGTCTGTTTAATGTCACGTTTTTCACATTCTTGTGCTTCCTGTTGGTCATTTCACTGTTTAAAATGACCTCCAAGCAAATGCTCAAATGCTGTCTCGTGTTCCTAAGCGCAGGAAGGCTGCATGCGATGTGCCCCATGGAGAACATTCCCGTGTCAGATAAGCTTTGTTCAGGTGTGACGCAGAGTGCAGTGGGCCGTGAGTGTGATGGTAGTGAACCAACTGTATTTTAAACAAGGGGTTTTGGACAGAAACAGACATAAAACAGGGTCACATATTGATTGGAATATGCAACCGAAATTTCACAGAACCCTACTGTGTTTCCCCTGGGAGCCGTGGCTCAGGTTTCACTAACTCACTCAGTGTTCACAGTGACTTTCTAGAACGTCATTGCTGCAAGTAAGGAGAATCAACTGCATATACTCCTTGCCTGTCCGGTTGGTTTGCATTTGTTTCCTTCCATCTCTCTCTCTGTTCCCAAAGGGGTTAGAGTGGCAGGCTTTTCTTGGGCATACCCTACTGTTCCTTTAACTCTCTCATAGCACCCTGCTCAGGACAAAGGACTGGTGGGGCCCCAGTAGTGGGAAGGGGAATCTAAGAAGGGAGGGAAGGATGGTAAAAAGGAAGGAGGGAGGGCAGGAAGGAAAGTTGCCCCATGAAACCCGAGGTTATTGCTTCGTCGAAGAGATTGGGTTCCCAGAATTTCACAATTTCTCAATCCTCAAATCCTTCCTTTTTATGTCTAAGAAGAATCATTGAACTAGGATAATATAAAATTAGAAATTAAGTGTTATTTTGTGATAGCTTTGGCTTTTATTTCTGCTTTTTGAGGAGTCGAACAGAGCAAATCTTTCAGATTCTTTTGAGCTTTAAAAAATTTTTTTCCTTCTCCTCCCCCTGCCCACCCCTTGTCTTTCTTGGGCTAGGATAACTCTGTAATTCCCCAACTCCAGGCCAAAAGGAAGTGTTACTCATGGTAGGCATTAATACACCTCTGTGGTATCCTCAGACCCCTTTCGTGGGTAGCAAGCAGCCTGGATGTTGGCTTGTCCTTGGGAGGTTCATAACCTTCTTGGGCGAATGAAAACCATCAAATGAAACCACTAGAGATCAGAGTGGAAGACTGAATAATTAAAGTGTATTGAGGTGGACCCGTCCACAAATACTGTAGGAGTTCAGTGGAGAAGTCTGTGGGCATCTTTCTGGAAGCAGCGAGGCTTGCATGGAAACAGAAAGAGTCTCTTTTTTTTATTGCCAAACAATATCAATAAAAATTGGGGGGCACACCCTCAATAAATGTGGGGTTTTTTTTTTTTGCTTGTTTATAGATTCTCTACTGTGTGCTAATGTAATTAATGAATATCTCATGGCACAAAATACATTGAGAGGCGGGGTCATTGTCAATGATAGTGAATATAAATCCTGAATTTTAAATAACTATCTTCATAATTTTGCTTTGCATGGCAGGGGGCTACCTTCCTGTCAGATTTGATTGGATCATCGTTAAGTTTTGTTTGTTAAATCAATGTGGCCACATTATCTCGGAATAGAAGCATTAGTTCTGCCATTTTCCTTTGCTCACTTGCACTTACATTGTACCTTAGGTGTTGAGGCTGTAATCTGTGAATTGTGACCATAGAACTTTAAATTACCTGCGTGCCCAGAAAAGTCAAGAGCTTGCAGAGGGCTTTGGCCGGAGGCAAAGGAAATGCCAGTCCACTGAGAAAAGTTAAAGGGACAGTAGAAGAACGAAGTATAGTCATTAATGGTTACATCTCACAAGTCATCTCTGTGAAGCAGACCTCTTACATAAATAAAATTTGAGATTTAGTATTTTCTGCCTGTACCCAAATGACTGCCTGCCTGCATGCATCCTTCCCCCTTTGGAAGTTTGCATGATAACTGAAAGGGACAGTAATTCCAAAGACGTTGATGGTCAAGAGCATAGGTAGAGACCAAAGGCAGATTCAGAAAAAAAGCTCACACTTCTTGAACCTCTAGATGTATTTCCAAAGAATGAATCCATCGCATTTTACCTGAGATGTCTATGTGCTCTGGGGCTGTCCATTCCACCCCGGGATTCATTAAGGCTTTCTGTCCCCTAGAAGGGGAAGAAATGGGAGCCCCTGGAAAGTTATCTTTCCGGCTTTAGCTGAGCCTTGAAAGGGACAGATCATCACTTCTGCCATAATTCATTGGTCACACAGACCAATCCTGATACAATAGGAGGGAATACACTAAGACACGAACACCAGGAGGTGGGGGGCATTGGGAGCCTTGTTGGGGGTTGGCTACTACCACGAGGTAGGCATTATTATCATCTCCATTTTGCAAAGGAAGAAACCGAGGTTCCGATAAATAAGTAATTTGCTCAAGTCACTAGCTTGGAACAAACAGAGCTGGGGTTCAAACCCAGGGAGTGTGACCCCAGAGCATATCCTTTTTGAGCACAGTCTTGTCCCCTGATCTCACCACAAGCCTTTTTCTAACTTCCTTTCTTCACCCCGCTGCACAAAACATTGCAAATAAGATATATTTCCTTTTGCTTTGACCATTTCAAAAGTCATTGTTTCTTAAGGTTGGAGGATTTCCAAAGAAGGAAATACAATGAGGCTATCTGGCCAAAGTCCCTAACATGTACACAGTAATTAATTAATTAAGAAAATGTCACACAGAGACTAGGAATAACAAGACCATTGACCCAATTTCAGAGCCTGACATTTACGAAATGACCACAAGGTAGAGTGGGTCGTATGTACGTCTTGTTCAATTTCTCTCTTCCTGGTTGTTTGGGACAGGTTTTCTCATGAGGCTGGGTGGGCTAAATTGAGCAACGTTATGCTAAAATAAATCTTCAATATTAGACCTTAGGAAACAAAAGCCGGAAAGAGAAACTACATTTCCTATAAAATGTGGAACTGTGGGATAACATCTTGCCAACAGTATGACTGGATAGACGGCAATTTCTGTATGAGAAGGAATGGGAATATATCTGATATATAATGTTGTCTGTATAAATGATCATGAGAAAGGTAAAGTTTTGTCGTTCTTTTGTTGTGATTTTTTATTAACCAGATCTGTAGTTGCACTAAATTGTAGGCCATTATTTTGAATTCGGTATAGCACAGCATTAATCAATAAACACATTTTGCTTTATTTAATCATTTAGTTAGCATTTTCTATGTGTCAGGCCTTATTCTAAGTGCTTTAGACATATTAACACATTTTTAAACTTTTAAACAAAAATTTGAGGTATAATTGACATGCGACATCAGATTAATTTCAGGTGTGCCACATAAAGATTTGTTATTTGTGGACATTGCAAAATGTTCAACACAACGAGTCTAGTTAACATCTGTCACCATACATAGTTACAGATTTTTTTCTTATGGTGAGAACTTTTAAGATGTACTCTTTTAGGAAAATTTAAAATACGCAATACAGTGTTATTAACTATAGTCACCATGTTGCGCATTATATCCCCATGGCTTATTTGTTTTATAACTAGAAGTTTGTACTTTTTGACCCTCTTCATGTATTTTGTCCACCCCCCCCCCCAGGACTCCCCCCACCTCTGTCAACCACCAGTCTGTTCTCTGTAACTATAAGCTTGGGTTCTTTTTTTTTTAATTCCATATATATGTGAGATCATGTGGAATGTAGTTATTGTTCTATGCCTGATTTATTTCACTTATTCTAATGCCCTCAAGGTCCATCCTTGTTGTTGCAAATGGCAAGATTTTATTTTTATTTTTTTATGGTTGAATTATACACACACACATACACACACACACACACACACACACACACACACACACACACACCATATTTTCTTTATCTAGTCTTCCACAGATGGGCATTTCGGTTGTTTCCATATCCTGGCTATTGTAAATTATGCTGTAATATGCACGTGGGGGTGCCTCTGTCTTTTCGAGTTAGTGTTTTCATTTTCTTTGGATAAATACCCCGAAGTGGAATTGCTGGATCATATGGTAGGTTTTCTTTTTTTTAAGTTCTTAGTTTATTAATCCTCTCATGGAAAATCTGCACAAGCACCACAGACGAAGTCGCTGCAGAATCTTGACTCCTTCTGTCGTCCAGTCTCCAGCTCACTTGCTGCCAGCACCAGCACTGGTTTCGCAGTCCCCCTGACCTTCTTCCTTCTGTTCTTGTGTTCCTTTCCCTGTTTTCTCGAGGTCTTTTTCTGCTCACACAGGCCGTGTCTTGCAAGTCTACGGTTGGGTCCATTTTTCTTTGCCAGTTGTCTTGCCACCACCCAAGTGGGTTCTGAATCCAAATACAGAGATGACATCTGGTGTGGTCTTGTCCATTTTGGCTAGCTTTTCTCGAATTTCTGTCTTAGGTACTGTTGCCCTTCCGGGGTGAAGAACATCAGTGAGCATTTGTTTCCTCTGAAGTTGTTGGTCGGTCATGAACTGCCTGGTCTGGGTCGGTTGCTGTGTCATTCACGATGGTGGTCAAGACTCAAGCAGCCAGGGAGGAAAAGAGAATGACTATACGGTAGCTCTAATTTCTTGAAGAACCTCCGTTCTGTGTTCCACAGTGGCGGCATCGTATTTGCATTCCCACCAACAGGGCACAAGGGTTCCCTTTTCTCTACTTCGTCACCAACACTTGTTGTTTCTTGTCTTTTTGATAATAGCCATTCTAGCAGGTGTGAGGTGATATCTCATTGTGGTTTTGAGTTGCATTTGCATTTGATTTTGATTTGCATTTCCCTGATGGTGGGTGATGTCGAACATCTTTTCATGTGTCTGTTGGACAACTCTATGTGTTCTTTGGGAAAATGTGTATTCAGATCCTTCGCTCATTTTTTAAAATCAGATTGTTTTTTGCTACTGAGTTGTATGCATTCTTTATATATTTTAGATATTAACCTCTTATCAGATACATGATTTGAAAATATTTTCTCCTATCTTGTAGGTTGCCTTTTCATTTTGGTGACGGCTTCCTTTGCTGTGCAGAAGCTTTATAGTTTGATGTAGTCCCACTTCTTTATTTTTGCTTTGGTTGCCTTTGCTTTGGGTGTCAAATTAAAAAAAAAAAAGTTATCACCAAGACTGAGGTCAAGGAGCTTACTGCCTATATTTTCTTCTAGGAGTTTATGGCTTCAGGTCTTACATTTAAGTCTTTAATCCATTTTGAGTTAATTTTTGGTATAATATATGGTATAAGATGGTGGTCCAGTTTCATTCTTTTGCATGTGGCTGTTCAGTTTTCCCAATACCATTTATTGAGGAGACCGTCCTTTCCCCATTGTATGTTCTTGGCTCCTTTGTCATAAATTAATTGACCATATATTCTTGGGTTTTTGTCTGGGGTCTTTATTTTGTTCCATTGATCCACATGTCTGTTTTCATGCCAGTGCCATGCTACTCTGATTGCTATAGTTTTATGATATAGCTTGCAATCAGGGAACACGATGCCTCCAGCTTTGTTCCTCTTCCTAAAGATTATTTTGGCTATTTAGGGTCTTTTGTGGTTCCATGCAAATTTTAGAATAGTTTGCTGCATTTCTGTGAAAAATGCCACTGGAGGTTTGATGGGGATTGCATTGAATCTGTAGCTTGACTTGGGTAGTATGGAGATTTTAACAATATTAATTCTGATACTATGTTGAATAAAAGTGGTGAGAGTGGGCAATCTTGTCTTGCTCCTGATCTTAAAGGAAAAGCTTTCTGCTTTTCACCATTGAGTGTGATGTTAGCTGTGGGCTTGTCATAAATGACGTTTATTATTTTATACACTTCTGTTAATCCTGACAACAACCCTGTGAGGTAGGTACTCTTACTATTCCCATTTTACGGATGGGAAAACTGAAGCACAAGTATTGCCCTGGTTAAGTTCCAGCTCACCTGAATTACAAAGTAACCCGAGGTGGGGCGCCCAGGTGACTCAGTTGATTAAGCACCTGCCTTCAGCTCAGGTCATGATCCCAGGGTCCTGAGATCGAGCTCCACATCAGGCTTCCTGCTCAGCGGGGAGTCTGCTTCTCCTTCTCCCTCTCCCTTTGCCACCCCCGCCCCTCGCTTGTGCTTGCACGCTCTCTCTTTTTATCTCTCTCAAATAAAGAAAATTAAAAAAAACAAAAAACAAAAAACAAAGTAACCTGAGGTTAAGTAACCAGCCCGGATTGCGTAGCTAGTAAGTTTCAGCACTGGGATTCAAACCAGGCACTAGAGCTGCAGAGCCTGGCCTTGAATCAGGCTCTTTGCCTGGTACAGAAATGTGGATACATAGGTCATTCTCTTTTGTGACCACACAGGCCGTTCTCACCACTGGGATCCCCTCCCTCCCATGCTCACCCCTTCTCCTGCCTGACCAGCCAATTCCTGCCCTTTTCTTCAAGAGTCAGCTCAGGTTTAAGCTCCGCCGTGAAGGCTTCCGTGACCTGTGTCCAGATTTAGGCACCTATTTCTCCGTGTTCTTCCTATGTTTTATTCATTCTATTGAGACATTTGCTGCTTTTTACATCTACTCAGCTTCGAGTCTGCCTTCTCTGTCACCAGTTCTGTGACGCACCTCTCCTACCCGATTTCAGGGGCGGTCTGTGTGATCTGAGACCAGCCAGATCAGAGCCTTCCTTAATGGCACAGTTCAGAGGCAACCGGGGAGGCAGGTTGGTCTCATCAGAGTGAATCCTGGGACGTGACAGGAGCTCGTGGAGAGAAACACACATTCCATTTTAAGTCTGGGGCTGCTGGCAGCTTTCTCTTTTCACAGTCAGTATACCCGAGGATGAAGCCACCCTGAAGAGAGGGGGAAAGGAATGACTGTGACAGTTGGCAGGTGACATGGTTTGAGCCTCTGGGTCCCACCCCACCTAAATTCAAGATACACTTTTGGACTTAATCGGCTAATGAATTCCCTATGTCAGCTTAAGCCAGTTGGAGTTTTCTATCATTGGCAACCAAAGGAAGAGGAACCAGTAGATACATTCTACTGTGTATCTATAGCTATTCCACTATACCGATGTGCGCCGGACCGTAATTCGTTGGGGGTAATAGATGCTCAGTAAATATCTGTTGAATGCATTTAGCTGAAGAGTGTTTTGGAGGGATCTGAGACTAGAGCAGGGACACCTTTATGGAGGCTAATGACTTAGTCGGTACAAAATGTAATCAAGGGACTCAGGTAGAAGAGTGGGATTGAAGGAAAGGGACAGACACCAAAGAATGAACTGGGCAATGATACAGAGTGAGGTGGGACAATAGAGTGCCACCCCATTCTGTGTGGTCATGTGTCTGGTGTTTTAGCAAAAGTCTCCTTAGCAGCCAGCTGAATGAAACGTAATAGTCCTAGGTGGTTATTGCCTGTCTGAATCACCCATCTCTGCCAGTTGGTCATAGTAGAAAAAATAATGTTAGACAATCAGAGGCTCACGTATGAGCCAAAAAGCATGATTATCATACAAAAAAAGAGCTTTCATGAAACAACACACTCAGGTCTTCCTAGGGATAGGCCTGGGAGTTCAGAGGCCCAGACAAGTCAGCGTCCAGGCAGCGCCTGGGCAATGTAATGGAGCATCAGCTAAGAGCAAAGGCCCCAAGTAAAATCGAAATGGGAGGTGAAGCTGTCCTCGACTTCTCTAACCACCAGCCAAGACGGCACCCAGAAGAGACCCTGGGAAGTTCTGTGCAACAGCACCGTATAACTGGCTCCAGGACCCAGCGGAAGGGAGGAACAAGACCCCTCTTTGCTTCCCATCACCTAACCTAAGAAAAGGAGCCCAGTCTTACTGAGACTCAACACCGTCCCTCTCGGCCTGCCCCAGCACAGCTCAAGGGAAAGAGAGGCGCCATCTGTTTTGCTCTGGGCTTATTGTCCTTTTGCTCTTCTGCTCTGTCACCGACCTGCGGACTGCCAGCTGCAGGGTGGACTCTGGGTGACTATGCCTGAACCAGCCATGGGGAAGCCTCCATTCTCTAGGATAAAGGAGCTCCAACAGTCCAGATGGAACATTCTATGAATGAAATGTTCTGTATGTAGTCTTTTATGGTAGCATCAGCCACAGTGACTATTGAGCGCACCTGAGATGAATTGTGGCTAGTGTAATTGAGGAATTACATTTTTAAAGAAGATTTATATATTTATTTGGGAGGGGAGGGGCAGAGGGAGAGGGAAAGAATCTCAAGTAGACTCCACAATGAGCATGGAACCTGACACAGGGTTTGATCTCATGATCCTGAGATCATGACCTGAGCCGAAATCAAGAGTTGGCCACCCAACCAAAGAGCCATCCAAGCACCCAAGGAATTAAAATTTTAATTTAATTTAATTAGTTAAAATGAAAATTTAAGCAAGGACTAGTGGCTCCTGTATTGGATAGCATGGCCCTATAGTTTCTTTCTCTCTCCTCTCTCCTGCTTTGCCTCTTCTACTTATATCTCCACCCATCCCTCTCCCTCTTGCAGAAATAGCTCCTGTGGAATGTGGGGTTTCTATTTTTTAAAACCCTTCCGGTCTGGGCCAGTGCCCTGACCCAGTGTATGCACAGTGAGTCAGTCGAATATGGTCTCTTTTAGCAAAAGAGGATTCTTGATCACGAGTCAAACATAGAATCCATAAAAAATAAGGCATTGTGCTGCCATTTCAAATTATTAGTATTTTACACAACTTCCCTAAACTGGTTATTTACCTTTTATTAGGAAGAAACTGTAAGGGCAGGAAACATGTCTGTAAAGAGTTCCGGAGCCAGACTTCCTGGTTCAAGATCTCACTTTCTTGCGTATTAGCTGTAGGCTCTTGGGCAACTTACCGAATTTCTTGCTCTCTCAGGTTCCTCCTCTGTAAAATAGCAATAATCATATTGCTGTATTATTGTGGCGGGTTGTGGTGAAGCTTAAATCATTTTTTGTGTAAAGCACATAGGACAAGCTTGGCACAAAGTAGGTGTTAGTCAACGTTTACTAATGTTATTCCCTTTGCTTAGCGCCCCTCCTTGCACAGAGCAGGTGTTTAATAGAGGTTTGCTCAGTGAATGAATGACTGGATTAAATATATTGCCACCAGGTGGCAGTAGTGCCTCACTTACGGGACTAACCACACCGCCAGACTATCAGACTCGGTGAAACTCCCTCCTGAAGTCCCAGAGGCAGTATGAAGAACTGAACCCCTTCTCCCTCCTTCCCCTCCTTTTCCTCTAATCTCTGCCCTTTTTTGTGATGAACCTTTCCTATTTTTCCCACTGTCTTAGTCAGCTAAGGCTACCATACAGAAGACTGGGTGGCTTAAACAATAGACATTTTCTTAGAGTTTTGGAGGCTAGACGTTCAAGATCAAGGTATCTGCAAGGTTCATTTCTGGTGAGACCCCCCTCTTGGCTTGTATATGGTTACCTTCTCGTCTACAGCCATACCACCCTGAACGCGCCCGATCTCGTCTGTATATGGTTACCTTCTCACTGTATCCTCGCATGCTTCCCTGTGCATAGGCAGAGAAAGAGCTTTGATATTTCTCCCTCTTCACCAGTCATTAGATTAGGGCCCTACCCTTAACCTTAATTACTTCCCTGCAGGCCTTTTCTCAAAATACAGTCACATTGGGTATTAAGACTTCAACATACGAATTTGGGAGAGACACAATTCAGTCCATAATACCACTTTTATTTCTAATCTCTGTTCTCATACTTCTTTCATATTTCCTGTTATTCTCCCATCCCTCAACCTTTATATGGCTTTTCTAGGACTGGTTTTACAGGTTGTAACAGCTCTAGGGGGCATCGTTCATATCATAGCATAGACTTCTATATTACAACGTTGAGGCAGATGGCAGTAACCAGCCTGTCCATTCACACCCAGCAGGACAACACCCAGTGGGATGAGCTTTCCACACTCTTGGATCCCTCACGGTCTGCCTTTACATTGGAGCAGACATTAGGAGCCAAGCCTGGAAGGGAATACCATACAATATGTATATATTACAATGTAAACTAGAATTTATTGAACACTTACTCTGTGCTGCACCCAGTTCGAATCCCTCTCTGCGTGTTCCATTTAATCATTAAAGCTACGCTCTCATTCTGTAGATGAGAAAACTAAGCTGCTGACAGCGTAGCAGAGCCTCCTAATTGTTCTGTAATTTCTATCTTCTCTTTTTTTCTTTAAGTAATTGAAGCTGATGAATTCTGGCTAGACCCGCGGATACCCAAGAACGGCTACATTTCTCAGGTTCCCTTGCAGTTGGATGTGGCCATGAGACTCAATGCTGGCCATTTGGGTGTGAGTAGAAATGAGGTCTGCAATATCAGTGTTCCATCCTTGAAAGGAGGCTGCTTGCTCTCTCTGTCCTCTTTTCCTTGCTTGGCCAAGGATGGGGTAGTCGTGAGCCAGCTTTGACCAAGAAAGCAAGGACCACAGGATAAGGACGAGCAGAGCGACATAGAGGGAACCTGGTCGCTAGATGAGATTATGCGACAAAGCCATGTACATGCCTACCCTACATCTATCTTTAGACTATTATGTGAATATGAAATAAGCTTCTGTCTTGTTTAAATCTTTATATTTTGGGGTGTCTTTGTTACAGCATCTTAGCCTGTTCTTTAACTAATATGGAGAGGTTAAGTAACATGCCCAAGATCACAAAGGTAATAAACAACAGCAAAAGGATTTTAACTCAGTAGGATTGGAAGAGCCCAAGCTAACTGTACAGTAACAACCCAGAGCCCAAGCTTAACCGCTAACTGTATAATAAGATCTTGCTCCTCCAAAAGTTTATAATCTCCAGGCAAGACCACCCCTTATTTTGGGCTTTGAAGGACAGTCAGATGGGCTCTAAAATACCAATAGGATAATCTTTCCACTGAAGACCTGGCAGCCCCATAATTATTCCCCTTGGGGCAGTAGAGATCTGGGTAAATGTAAACACAATGTGGGAAGAGCAACACAAAAATCCATTATCACCTCGGAACTCTAGGTGCTCGTTAATTCCTCATGTTATCTGACCGGTCAGGTTGAGACAGAGCGGGAAATGGGACAGATACAATTTGATGAAACACTATGAAGGAAGTGGGTAAAATAGAGTGTGGGGGAGCAGAGTGTCTGGAAAGGTAACAGAAGAATCTTTTGCCTTGAAGGAAGGTGTGGCAGACAGTAATACCCACCCCCCACTCCCTTCAAAGATGTCCACGTCCATGTCCTGATCCCTGGAACTATGAGTAAATTACATGACAAAGGGATTTCATAAATGAAGGATCTTGAGATGGAGAGATTATCCTAGATTATTTGAGTGGACCCAATCTATGCTTGGGGGACTTTTAAGGGAAAGAGAAGCCAAGATGATGACAGAAGCAAAGGTGAAAGGAAGAGAGATTCGAAGATGCTATCCTGCTATCTTTGAAGAGGGAGGAAGGGGCCATGAACCAAGGAATGTGGCTGTATCCAGTCACTGGAAAATTCTCCTCAGGAGCCTTCAGAAGAGTGAAGCCCTGCCCACGCCTTGGTTTTAGCCAAGTCGAACTCATTTTAGACTTCTGACTTCCAGAACTGTGAGATAATAATTTTTTTAAAGCCACCAACTTTGTGGTACTTTTTTTTTAGCGAGAGGAAATACTACAAGGGGTGTGGTTGTCAGGGTCCCCGTGGGAAACAAGTGGGACACGTATAGACTTTAACAGTTTTATGGAGATATGGACAGAGTCAAGGGTACAGAAAAGAGATTGAAGAACACCAGAAGATTAACAACAGCAAGAAGCCAGTACCACCCTGATGTCTGAAGGCACGGGGGCAAGAATGGCGTCATGGCAGACCAGTGAGAGCAGGAGTCATGAAGAAGCCATGCAGGAAGAGGCTGTGGTCACAAAGGCTGGCCTGTGGGTTGGGCAGACCTCCCAAAGGGGTCTGTAAGGTACAGTAAGTTCCGACAGCAAAGAATTCTTTATAAGACTTTGTCCCTAAGAAAAGATTCACACGAATTCCTCACTCAACCTCTGAAGTCAAACCAGGTACTATTAACAGCTGACTTAATGAGGAAAGACCTCCATGAGACACACTTATGTTATATCTTTAATTCTTGGTCTAGCTTTTCTCTGTCTTGAATATGTAAGACGGTTTTTATGATTATGACTTATGCTTCTCATTTCAATACATCCTTTTAATGGAAAGAAAAAACCCCTTACATAAATGGATTCTAGGGTATAAAAAGAAATACAGTCACCCATGCATGCAAAAGCCTATCTCATTGGCCAAAGCTGTAAGCTGAGTACCACCATGCACATTGGGGCCGTGACCCATATTTCAAGCAAAGTAGCAAGGGGAAAATGTAAAGTGCCCCAAGTTTTAATATAGTGCATAGGGTAGTGGTTACCCTATCTTGCAAGTCATACCCAGAATCAATTGGGGGAATGTGTAAGGGAGAACGAGTACTTTGATCTTTTCATAGTTTCCTTCTTGGTAAATAAATTTATATTTTCAAGCTGAATCTCATCTTGCAATTTCCTGCCAACTTTAGTTCTCTGTAAAACTTACCTGTATTTTTTTTTCCACCTCTGCCCCCAGGCAGTCAACAAACACTTTACTTTTTGAATTGTCTAGACTGAAATAAAATATTTTAGAGAAAATGAAGCCTGTGGTAACAGTCCTTACAGCCCCTCCCCCAAGCATGACATTAATTTGGGCCTCTGTGTTTACTCAGAATGCAACTGCCCCCTGATTTATATTAAATATAGCCACATTTGAAGACTTGGAGGTAATCTAAGTGGAAACAGCTTGATTCTCTAAAGAAAAAATAATAAAAATCAGAGTAAAATAATTACAAGTGAATTGGAAGAACGGACTCAATTTTGTCACCAATAATTTTTAGAATTTGTACAGTGTCATTTGTTATTACTGTTTCCACATCTCCAGCCAAAACAAGTGCTAAGCACACTTGAATGTATTTTTATGGATGAAGTCAATGAATTTAACATGATAACTTTTAAACCATTTCAAATCCGGGTAAATTATGTAGCGAAATCCCATCCATTTGGATTTTGACCATGTTTGCCATGATTTGGATACGAGTTGGTTTAAAGTTTAACTTTTCCAGTTACTGGGGGAAAGAGTTTACAAAGAAAATAATATAAACAAGATTTCAAATCTATTTAAGAAGCCAAATGGCTTCCAAGCACTTGAAAAAGTTTTGATATTTTCAATTTGCATAGAAATCATTTATTTTGATAATGACAAATGATTATCAAGGTTCCTGACTTCACTGATATTTACATAGGAGTTTCTAAGCTTACAAAACATTTCTGTGAGTCAGGATTTTTGTTCTATGTAGAGACATTCATTCATTCCTTATTTAACAAATGTTTTATTGAGTACCTCCTATGTGCCAGGCATTGATCCAGGTGTCAGATTAAACCAGGACCTATATCCAGGTTCCGTCCATCTTCTCACCCCCTCCCACACCCCCACTGTCACCCCACTAGGTATTGAGTCTGGAAGGCCCTTTGAGGACGGAGTGTATGTCTTAGCTCTCTGACTCTCTGCATGCCCAGTATCTAGAACTGAGTTTGGCACATAGTAGATGCTCAACAAATGTTTGTTGAATGAAAAACTTCTGACGCCCAGTCCAATGCTCCTTTGCTAGAACACAGCTAATACTTGTTTAGAGACAGTTCCATGATAGGCGCCGGGCTAAGAAGAAGTACATCCTCCAGATAATGCTAAGAGGTGGGTAGTATTATTCCCTTCACTTAATAGATGTGAACGATGAAAAATAAATGAGAAAAAAAAGTTAAAAGTAACTTGCCCAGGGTCACATACCTAATAAGGGGCAGAACCAGAGTCTGGGTGCAGGAATGTTTCGTTCCGATGTAGTGCTTCCTTCCCTACTACCCCATATAGCGGACTCTGAACGGTTAGGTAGCTACGTGCCAACATTCAAGATCTGTAAAGACAGGGATTTTGTCCATTGTTTTGTTACCATTGTACTTCCAGAGCCAAGAATGTATCTGGAGCACTTTGGCCCCAGGCATGCTCTCAAGACCTATATATGTGGGATACATAGTTTAATTAAAGATGATCTGACAGGACCTTCATTTGCTAGAATTTGTTCGTTCATTTGTTGTATTATTGCCTCATCTGGTCGCATTGTTGACATTTGTTGTATCACTGACAATAGCAGACGCTGTTCGTTGCTGTTTCCTCCATCGCTCCAGGGGGAGTAGCTCTGATTTTGTGTCCAAATCATTCAAATGTGACTCAAGGAAGAAGCGTCGTATTCCCGCTCCGTGGTAAAATCCTAGTGGACCCAAGCTAGTGATTTTCAAGTCAATGGGATTTGGCAATGTCTAGAAGCATTGTTGGTTGTCATGATAGGGGGAGGGCTGAACTACTGACATCTAGTGGATAAAGCCCAGGGATGCTGCTAAACGTTCCGCAGAGCCCACACAATAGCGCCCCCACAATAAAGAATTAACCAGTCCAAAAATTACCCGCGCTGAGGTGGAGAAACCCTGGTCTGAGCCAATCCCACTGGTTCCATTTCTTGTGCAGTGAGTGTTTTAGATCTGATCACGTGAAGTAATTCTGGCCAATGAGATATGAGCAGAAATCCACAAGGGCAGTGTGGCAGACTATCGATTACCTCCCCTTGTCTACTTTTCCTTTTCGGTAGTAGCAGTCCTCCAGTGCTGGCTAGGCATATGCCCGAGCTCCATGCTTCTCAGGCTCCCTTACTGCAAGGTATGGCCATGGGACTGTTCTGGCCAATGAGCTGTGAGAAAAAGTGTTGAGTCTAATTTCCAGATCATGTTTTTAATAAGGAGATTGCTGTTCTTCACTTCTTCTCTTTTCCACTTTCTTCAGACTGGGAGTTGGTATTTGTGATCCAACTTGAAGCACAAGCACAACTCCAGGGAATGGCAAAGTAACAGGAATGAAAGACTTAGTTACATGGGGGTTGGTACATGACACAGAAACAGGCTTTCTTGTTTAAACCACCATATTTTTGAGACTTTCTGTTTTAGCAGCTTAACTTGTATTCTACTATGGAGTGCTTCTGACTAAGATTTTCCTCTCTGATAAAACACACACATGTACCTGTACACATGCACACACACATACCTACACATAAACACACACTCAAACACAGGAAATGACTGTTTGTCCAAAGGCTGTTGTGGGGTTTGTGTGGAATGTCTGGAACCAAGGCCGCCATCTTGTGACCATGAGGTAGGGGAGCCAGAGGGTCAAAGTTGACCTTCTAAGTGAGAATGGCATGGGATAGTTGTAAAAAACCTAAATCTTTCTAGACATTGTTGAAGCATTGAATTAACTAACTTTGTTTCTGCACTACTGCAGAACTTCTTGTTAAGTAAGATAGTAAATTCACAGTATCATTTAAGCTATTTGGAGGTGTTCTTTAAAAAAAAAAATAATAGCCCTATCTTAACTGATTCCCTCTATGTACTCAAGCATAAAGATATTACACATCATTATAAGAACTCAGATTTTTTTTTTACCAGTTTATATTGCCTTTGTCCTTATTTCCTACCCTCCCACTCCCAGTTAATGTGAATCTGTGAGGTTTCTATACTTGAGGTGTGTATTTTGGAAAAACAGATGCTACCAGCGCCTGAGGAAAGGAGGATACAGGGCAGCAGCTACTGCCACTAGAATGTGTCGTGCTTAGAATGAGGTTGAACGGGAGGCTCAGCTTCCCGACAGTCAGGAGTAGGACTGCCACAGAGAACTGTGTGGGCTGTGGCTGCCCCTGTGGTGGTGGTGGTGGGGGGTGGGGGGTGGGGGGGGTTGGACTTAGGGCATGCCATCTCCATGTCAATGGTGCCCCCTAGCGTTCTATAGTGCCCGACCTGCACAACCACCCTAGGTCATCCCAGATTAGAGGGTGACCCACGTCTAGTATTTTAAACCAATTATTTCCATCTGCTTTACTGCCACTAAAGCCTCACTCAGAGCCCTTCCCTAGTTACGCTGGTTGGACTCTCCCTGAAGCCACTAAGCTCCGGCTAACAGGCTTGCAATGTAGGCAAACTCCTTAGGTGATCTTGAAATGACAGCAAAGGCTGTTCCCTAGAGGTGATGACAAATCCTCTTTGTTTTCCTCTTGGCAGGTATAGAGAAGGGCCTTTGCTCTCTCCCTAAGGGCTCTGCTTTTCACATCTGTGCGCCCACCACAGAAGGGCCGGTGTGAAGGTGAATTTCCATTCACTTCCTAACAGGAGCTGGCTCCTTCTTTTGGACTCATCTTGAATCATTTGCCAGACCAGCCAATTAGTCTCTTCACCTTTCCCGAAGCTTCCTAGGGAAGGACTGTCGCAAGCAGCAAGTCCCTCATTATCCCACTTCTTCTAAGCACTGTGATTCTAAGTCCCACCATGGGAGAGAAGCTAATTTGAAAGGACTCTTTAATCCTTCCTTGAAAGACTTCAATCTCAGTCCCTCCCTCCCTCTCTCCCCACCCCTCACACACACACACACACACACACACACACACACACACACAGCATCTACACCCTGATCCAAGGTAGGAAACAAGGTGAGAGCACACAGCATCCAAGAGTACATTTGGAAGTGAGACATAATTTCAGATGGACTATAGTTTAGAGAGATCACAACTCTGTTTAAATACAGTGTAGAAGGAAAAACACAGGGACTGTATTTCCTCATCCCCACTACAGGGCACAATAAAGACTTTTTCCTAATTTATGGGTTTGTTTGTATGAAAGAAATTGTATCAGGGTATAAAATCAACTTGTATTGTTATACATTTAATAAATTATCTTTATTAGGAAAAAGTATAATTACGTCTCTTGTCCCCCAAATCCAGGATGAATGATTGGTTACTGTCCAGTTGGGCCAAAGAGATTCTCCCAGTTCTGTTTTCTAGGGCGTCTATTTGAATATTGTTGCTTCTCTGATCCCTGAGCAAAGTATCCACAGGCTGGACAGAGTGGGCAGCCGTTTCAGCTCCGTGGACCGCAGGAGCAAGGGAGGGGGGTAAAGATATTTGCGAGGGGGGTGCTCCGTGCACAGTGGGGTAGACGGATTTGTGTTCCCCCACTTCTCTGCTGTCGTTACCGCAACTTCTCTGTGTCCTGTGATTACTGCACAGGGGAGAGCAGGGGCTTGAATTCCTCTCGCTGGCTGGGGTGTTGGTGGACAGAGGGCGAACCACACTAGGACAACAGCCACCCCAAGGCAAGCTCATTTCCATGTCACTGATCATAGGACTATTGTACTTCAATGAGTGAGTATCGGTGCGGCATTCAGGACGGTGCCTGGTCCACAGAACGCAACACCTGAGAGCCTGCCATTGCTTTGCGTCCTTCTAGTCCGGGGCCCTGTGCAAACACGCACTCATTATAGGTTTGGTGAGGGGATGACTGTTCAACTCTGTGCACCCAAGTAACTTGAGCTGTCTCCGAAGATCTCCCTCTTGGCTGGTTCTTTTTTCCCTATCCTTTCCCCAAAGGGGCATGAGCTCAATACCTGAGCTAAATCTTGAACCAAGGGCTCCCCTTGCAACTCTGTTCCAAACAAGGAAGCTTTTGATTTTGCAGTAAGCTGGGGACCCCTGTTGGTCGCGAAAGAAGAAAGGAAGCTGGAACCAGCTGGATAGTGAAACTACGGGAAGTCAACTGCAGGAAGGAGCAGTTGTCTCCAAAAATGCAGTTGCACCAGATTTTATATGCAACAAGGAGTGTTGGTCCCTCTGGAGAGGAGAGAGTCGAGGTTTCCTTTGAAAAGGAACTGACTCCTTCTGTAAATCAGGAAACCTCAAAGGACTGATGGTCCAGGGGAAAGCCCAGCACCTCCCCAAAGTGAGTCATTTGCTCCCACTGAACCCAGAAGCTCAGGCTCAATTCTGCACCTTCGTGCTGCCCCTTCCCTGCCTCTATTCGCCAGGAATGTGATCTGAGCAGATTTACACCTTTCACAAGACACCCTCTAGTGCAGAAGGCTCCCTTCCCATTGTTTCGCAGCCTGGCGGCTTCTCCAACCCTCCCTGGGAAGCCCTGCCCTGCATTGCACCCTCACCCGCTGACCAGAGCCTCACCTGTCCTTCTGTGGCCCTTTAATTGTGCAACCTTCCATTTTACAGACCAATCAAAGGCATGTGATTAGGCTCGTAAAGCAAAGCCGTGAGGCCTCCTCTGTTTCCTCCATTCCCTCATGGGGAGTGCTCCGTTTGTTGAAGAAACCAAAAGTAAGTTGCTGGAGATTGCTTAACGGAGTTCTCTTTTGGGGTGATGAAAATGTTTGGGAACTGGAGGGAGGTGGCGGTTGCATAATCCTGTGAATGTACTGAAAGTCATGGAACCGTGCGCTTTAACATGGTGAGTTTTACGGTATGTGAATTTCACCTCCATGCAAAACTTAAATTGCTTTTCACACCTAGTGGTGGCCCAGATTCTCAGGTAACCAGGTTCGGGAAAATACTGTGCATGGAGGGATGAGGAGAGATGCCCAAGGGGAGCAAGGGGGGCTTGCCCTCCTCACAGGCAGAGGCCAGATGAGCAAGGAAAGAAGAGAAAGCCAGCCCAGCTGCCCCGGGGCGTGGGCTGAGGCCGGTTCTTGCTAACGAATCAGCTTGCTGTTGAGACAAAGCTAAAATACCTCAAGGTTCGAGTTTTCTAGAAGGACAACAACATTTGTGTGTGTGTGTGTGTGTGTGTGCGCGCGTGTGTGTAGAGTCCCTTTGGCTGGGTGGGTGACAACTGGCCATTCAGGTTCTCTGCATTAAGTTGTTCATTCCATCAGCACACCTGCTGGAGGCTGACGGCAGCCTCTGAACTGGTTGAAAGGCTAATTATCAAATAAAGAAGCCAGTATTCAGTTTCCTTTCACTTCTGCCTTGAGTAGAAGCTTCGGGAGGCATCCGCACCTGGGTTAGAGTTGTCAGAGAAAAATATAGGATGCCCTGTTAAATTTGAATTTCAGATAAAGAACAAATAATTTTTAGACACAAGGATATCCCATGTGATATATGGGACATAATTATACAGAAAAAGTGTTCGTTCCCTATTTGTAATTCAAATTTACTGGGATGGCCTGTATTTTTATTTGCTACATCTGGCAACCTATGGCGGCCTCTGACATTTTGAACCGATAGGATTCCAGGCTATGCTCAGGTCTCGGGTTGAGAACAGGGATGGTCTCCTCTGGGCCTCTATGCCATCAGCCTCCCTCACCCCCCTCCCTGTGAATATTCAGTCTCCCAAATGATTGTACAGCTTCGGATTGCACAAGCCTCAAGTTTGTAACACACGCTAGGCCCGGTGCAGTAGTATCCCCGATGATGGGCACCAGGTGGGACACAGCCTGCAGCACAGAAGCTTCCAAATGCACACCAGCTGTGATCAGACGGAATGTAGGCAGGGCCAGCTCAAGCCAACCCCGCAGCAGCCCGGCTCCTGAAGAAGACTCTGTACTGGCAGGACCTGTTCCTGGTAGAAAAGTTCCTAGAGAGCTGCTCGAAGCTGGCTGCGCTGGGCTTGGACCTTCTCCTCCGGCTTTTGTTCTCCTGGGTTATTCTCGGGCCCCTGAAGGCTCCATGAAGAAGAAGTCTAAGCACGGTGGGAAAGTGGTTTGATGAAAAGTTAGGAACTCACCCCAGCCTGATTGTGCTCCCCTGGCTACGAGCTGGACCACCATTATGAATGCCCGCTTGCCTCAGCTAAGATCTAGACTCCAGTACTGGACAATTGAAAGAAAAGAACTCTCTATCAACATCTAACCCCTGGAAATGATTGACAAGACTGGTAATAAACAGCACCCCCCACTCCATCAAGCCCATCATTCAGCCCCTTTGCTTCATTTGCTTGGAGATGGCAGGCAGTGGGAGGGGGAAGGCTTGGCCCTCATGATGGAACTGACCCCAGCGTCCACCCGACTCTGCACAGTTTAAACAAATTTGCTGTAGGCTGAGGTGGCGGTCTCGTGTGTGTCTCCCTAGGCGGAGGCAGTCTGCCAGACCCCCTAAAACACACAATGCTTTGGCTCCCACTCAAAAACACCAACATTCATTGCCGACAATGTCCCCACCTACCACCGTCCCTACCCACCCCTTCCTGGAAAATGTGATGGAGGAGGGGTAGTGGGCCAACTCTAACACCACCTGGCCCTCAGCAGCAGACCTGGACGCTGGCCCGGAAGCAGCCCTGGCCCCGTGTACAGACAGCTCCTTGGGGACGTGCACGGGGTGCCACTTCCTTATTCTCACAGCTTTAACTTCCTGTGAGGCTGTGGAGTCACCTCTGTTGGTTTGGGTCTCTCTGACCTTGGATGATGTGGGAAACAGAGGCCCATGAGTGAAATTGAGAGGCTGAGCTGTGATATGTCACTATCTGGCTTAGGGTGGGACACTTTGTCCCCAAAGAGGGAGGAGGGTGACTTCCCACCACACCCAGTCAGAGCACAGCCTCCAACGGCCTGCCCCTTCTCCCTGTCTAACTCTAAAAATATATGCCACGTACGATGGCCCAGTTGCCTTCGGAGGTAATCCAAACCTGGTCAAGGAGCTAACACTCAATTCTTTGTCTACTGCTTCAGGAAGTCTTAACTCCCTTTAGGATAGCTGGGTTTTGGAGACTTTTTGGGGAGGGGGGGTGAGTGGAAAGTATAAAAGCATACTTTCAGAGGTTTGCGCACTAAACAGTGTTGTGCTGAAAACTCACAATGATTCCAGCAGCAACTGACTGAAATCGTACACTCACATCGATCTTCACTAATCCAGAAATCTTGTAAATACGATATGTTTCTCTCAAACATTTCAAACTGGAAGTGACTCTATCGCATTTGCCTCGTCAGACAAAACACCCGGCAGCCTCGGCCAGATCCCAAAGGGAGAAGACTGTAAACGAAATTTGGCTCACTCAACATGGTCCTTGAAAAGACTAAACAAAACAATCACTAAAATAGTAGGAGAACCTGATGATAGGACAGGTCTTCCTTCTTTCATAGACTCAGCAGAGTGACTGGATTTCCTACTCACACACAACCTGTTGGGGCCAGAGTATCGAAGTGAATGAAACAAGAGACATTCTATTTCATCTGAAGTTTTCTCTAGCTGCCCTTTGTGGAGGGTCTTGTATGTGTCACTTGTCAAATTTCTCCTCAGCCTGGGGCTCCCTATTTGCCATTCTGAGCCCAGGAATGCTCCAGGCTTGAAAATTCTTCAGGCCTCGGTTTAAGTTCGGTTCTTCGGAGAAATTTTTCCTGTTTACCTCCTTCTGACTCCCTCTTTTCTGACCTTAGCTTCTCTTGTTATACTTTCTTCCTGTTGTTGTCACCATTAGAGCGTTTACCACAACTGGCATTTTCATGTTTAATTATGTGATGATGCTTTTACTATATGGCTCCTTCCGAAGCTATAAGCTCCAGAGAAGTGGTGTTATAGGTTGAATTGTGTCCCCTCAAAAAAGATATCTTGAAGTTCTAACTCCCAGTACCGCAGAATGTGACCTTATTTGGAAATAGGGTTGTTGTGGATGTAATTAGTTAAGATATCAACTTCTTGGGGTTACTACCCCAATATGACTGGTGTCCTTTCTATATAGAAAGAAGAGACACAGAGACAGAGACATACAGGGAGAATGCCATGTGGGGATGGAGGCAGAGGTTGGAGTAATCCAATTGTAAGCCGGGGAATGCCCCCGTGCTGGCAAACCACTGGAAGTTAGGAAAAGGCAAGGAAGGATTCCCCCCCCCCCCCCCCGCCGGGTTTCTGAGTGACGGTGGCCTGGCTGACACCTTGATTTCAGACTTAAAGACTCCAGAACTGTGAGAGAAAAAAATTTCTGTTTTAAGCCACACAGTTTGTGGTACTTTGTTATAGAAGCCTTAGGGAGCAAAGATCAGCAGGGAGGTTATCTGGTTTGCTTCTTGCTGTATCCTCAGCACCTAACCCAGTACCAGCGAAGGGTAGGTGCTCAATAAATGTTTGCCGAATCAATGAACAGCAGCCTTGAAGATTCACCTTTTCTAAAAAAACAATTTCACCCTGGTTGCTGACTGTGCTTGCAGTCAACTAACATGATCTTGTTTTACTCTCCTTGGTAGGATGGTATCGTTTTTTTTTTTTTAAGGTTTATTTATTTGAGAGAGTGTGTTAGCAGGGAGAGGGGTGGAGGGAGAGGGGAAGAGAATCTCAAGCAGACTCGCTGCTGAGTGCAGAGCGCCGTGCAGGGCTTGACTGAGATCACGCAAAATCAGGACTTGGGCAGTTCACCGACTGAGCCAGGCAGGCACCCCAGGATTGTATCTTTTTCAATAGAACAGCATCATAAGCAAGAGGAAAAAACCGACAAAATATTCTGTGCTACCTTTCCCCTGATTGCTCCCCATAGGCAGAGCACGGACATTCTCGAAGGAATCTGGCTGGAACTTCGAACTTTACCTGGAGGATGCTGTGTGTTGAAGCTTCGTGAGGAAGTGGGGAGTGTGGGTGAGTCTGTTAGCAACACTTCCTGGGGGAGGATCCAGGACAAGCCCCAGTTAGGTGTCAGTGGTGGGAATATCTCCACTCAGCTCAGCGGTGTGAAGGTTGATAGGATGGATTCACACAGAAATGACTCCCATATTGAGCAGAAGCTATTCATTCTTCACAAATGGTCCGCGCCCTTGTTCATTGTAATTTAATATAAAATTAATGGCACAGAATCACTGATGTCAGAACAACTACCCGTTCCTGAGGGAGTCAGCCAAGTGTTTACAGGGAAGGTAACTTTTGAACTGGTACATGGTTGGCAGTCTGCGTGTGTCACCCTGAGCACGGCAATTTCAGGGGAGTGATAAGGGTGGAAACCAAACTTCAGTAAGTTAAAAAAATCCTTAGTAAGGTTAAATTATACTTTCAAGCAGTTTGGCTTAAAAGGAAAAAGAAAGAGAGAGGTAGTCTTTCTTCTGTCATCCCTTCTCAATTATTAGCATCTATCCAGTTGCTCAGAGCAAAGCCCTGTGGATTAGTTGGGATGTGCTAGCTGTCCTAACAACTCCAACGTCTCAGTGGCCGAATGGAACAAACGTTTATTTCATATTCATGTCAGAGCCCAGTGGATGTTGGCTGGCGAGGGAGTATTGGGGGAGGGGATGCCCGTGCTCCACACAGCCGTTCGGGACCCAGGCACCATCTACCTGGCTCTGACATCTTCTTGGAAGGTGCTACCCAAAATGTGGTCCGCAGGCCAGTGCTGGTTCATAAACTCTTTGTTACCATTTTGTGCCAAGATAATTATAGAACTGAGAGTGTTTAGAAATTACGGCAATTTGACAGAGTAATTTCAGGTCTGTTGAATCTAATAATAAGAAATAGAATGGGGCTTATATTTTGTCTTTTTTTAAATTTAATTTTTCAGGCAATTATTTTTACTGTATTTTTAAAAAGTAGCAGGCCATGATAGATTAGAACTAAAAAGAAAAGAGTTTGGGAAGCGCTCTTCTAGCGCCTCAGCATTAGAGTCCTGGATCTCTGCACCTGATGAGCAGAGAAAGGAGGACAGGGTAGGTGGAGGGTTGGGTGGGAAGTCTGAGGCCTGGCAAGGGCAGATACTATCTCTGACTAAATCCCATCAGCCTGGACTTAGTCACTGGCCCCACTTAACTGCAAGGGAGTCTGGGAAATGTAGTCTCACTGTGTGCCCAGGAAGAGGAAAGAGGAAAGAGAATTTGGTAAACTCATAGTATTGTTTGCCATTCCCTAGGCGCCGTCCTTGACTCGTTTCTCTCCCTTCTGGCGTACATACAACCCACTGGCTATGGCTGTTAGCTCTGCCTCCACAATATGGGCCCAGGGTGTCCACATCTCTTTTTTTCCACTTCTGCGGTCCTACTCCAAACCATCTGACTCGTCTACTTCCAATCTGCCTTCTACTTTTGCATTCCCACTACCTCTTCCTACAACCTTTCTCTGCGCAATATCAGGGGTAAAATTTTTACTTATGATCAAAACAATGATGTCTGGGATTTGCTTCAAATAATCCAGTGGGAGAGGGAGGTCGGTGGAAACAGATGATATTATTGATAATTGTGGGAGCTGGGTGACGGGCACATGGAAATGTGTTATATTTTCTACTTTTGTATTTGCTTGAGATTTCTATAATAAGCTGTTTTTAAAAACAAACTTTTAACACATAAATGAGGTTCTATCCAGGGTGATTGCTTATAGTTGTGTAGTTGTGTTCTGCCCCAGCATGCCGGGCCAGGGGACAATGGGAGGCTGAAATCTGCAGGACAGCATTTCTCAGGGAGAGCGTCATCCTCACAAAGGAGTCTCCATAGCAAGTGGGGGTCATTATTGTGTCTTTCCTCTGTTTAAAACCTGTAGATGACTTTCCAATGAAATTGGTATATGGTATTTTTTTTAAATGCCCCAACTTGACAAAATAGTCAGCAATCAGACATCTGCAATCCTGCTGTTATTATCATTATTATAGGCTGAATAATGGTCCCCAAATATGTTCCATCCTAATTTTTGCAACCTGTAAATGCTCCTTTACATGGCCAAGAGAACTCTGCAGGAGTGATTGAGTGAAGGATCTTGAGATGGGGAGATTCTCCTGAATTGTCTGGTTTGCTCCAATGTCACAAAGGTTCTTATAAGTGAGACTGGCGAGGCAGACTCTGCAGGAGAGGCTGTCAGAGAAGGAGACGAGATGCTGGTAGCAGAGGGTGGAGGGCTATGACGGATGGATTTGAAGATGGAGGAAGGGGCCATAAGCCCCTTAATGCCAGCAGCCTCTAGAAGCTGGAGAAGGCAAGGCAACAGGTTCTCTAGAGCCTGCAGAAGGAACGGAGCCCCGTGACACCTTGATTTTAGCCCAGTGAGATCCGTGTCGCACTTCTGATCTACAGAACTGTAAGATAATACATTTGTGTTATTTTACGCCACTAAACTTGTGATAATTTGTTCTAGCGGCAGTAGGGGATTAATCCAATGAGACGACTTAATATTCTCATACTGTCAAATCCAGAAGTTGACCTGAGGAGGTGACACAGTCCTTACTGTGGTCTGCAGACCAGGCTCCATCAGTCCTGCCCGGCTGCCCAACCTCAGCACCTGCCTTTTCCCTTTCACTCGCTTTGCTTTAGCCCCAAGAGCCTTCTTTCTCCCTTAAACTCCTTCAGGCCCTTGATTTGCCATCGCTTCTGCCCGAAACGCCCTTCCCCCAGCTCTTCACACAGCCAGCTTATTTAAGCATTTGGGTTTTGGCATCAGTGTCGCCTCCTCAGAGATTTTCTCCAACTGTCCCATCTCCAGTAGCCCTTCCCACCCTTCTCCTTACTTCATAGCCCTTATTATTTTTTTAAAATGAGCCACATTTTAAATAACAATTTTAGATTTACAGTAAAATCCCAAAGATCATGCAGGAAGTTCCCATTTACTCCTACCTCTGCACCCAACATCCCCGATTACTGACATCTTACGTTAGTGTGGGACGTTTGTCATGAGTCATGAGCCGACATTGATGCATTATATGAACGAAACCCTGCTTTATTCAGATTTCTTTAGTTTTAACCTGATGTCCCATCCAGGATCCCACCCAGGGTACCACAGTACATACATTTAGTTCTCCTCTCAGCTGTGATCATGTTTTTCCTTTTCCTTTTTTTTTTTTTTTTAAGATTTTATTCATTTATTTTTAGATAGAGAGTATGGGGAGGAGCAGAGGGAGAGGGAGAGAGAAAATCTCCAGCAGACTTCATGCTGAGCGTGGAGCCCAATGTCGGGCTCAATCTCTCAACACTGAGCTCATGACCTGAGCCAAAATCAAGAGTTGGTCACTTAACGGACTGGGCCACCCAGGTGCCCCTGCGATAATGTTCTTGATGACCTTGACAGTTTTGAGGAGTACAAGTCAGGTATTATATAGAATGTTTCTCAACCAAAATTTATCTGATGTTTTTCTCATGATTATACTGGGTTATGTGTTTAGGGGAGAAAGGCTATAGAGGTAAAGTGCCATTTTCATCACATTATATCAAGGGTTTATGATTTACGATTAGGTTTGATTTATGATTATTGGTGTCGACCTTGATCACCTGGCTGAGGTAGTGCTTGTCAGGTCCTCCACTATAAAATTACTCTTTTTCCCCCATTAGATACTGTACTCTTCGCAAGGAAGTCGGTAGGCACAGCCCATGCGTAAGGAGTGGGGCGTTGTACTCTTGCTACTTTTCAAGTTTATTGTATTTATTTGTTTGATTATGTGTATTGGACACTGTTTCTGGGCTAACCCGCAGCATTCTCAGCCTCCTTCTTACCTGCTGTTTGCAAGCAGATGCAAGGATGCCACGCGCCTATTTTCCCAGTCACCATCCTGACAATGAAACAGAAGGAAGTCTGGCTTCTCCTATGTTTGAGAGGAGGCTTTTGCTTTCCTCACCAAAGAGGTAGACGCTATTGTTCTATTGTTTCCTTCTCCTTTCTGTGCTGAAAGTGGAATCCTGGCACTGCTGGGCCACCTGGTGACTACGAGTGACAAACACAATGGCAAAAAGTCAACATGCTAAAGATACCAGAGCAGAAACACAGAAAAAGTCTGGGTCCTTGATGGCAACCGATGCCGGCAATCACCTATCTTTGGACTTTGTGTCATTGAGGAGAGTTTAAGCCACTGCTAGTGAGGTTTCTAATTCTTGTAGTTGAAAGCCTTCTTAACTGATAAGGTATTTCTTGTCTTCTTCTAAAAATGAAGTTCTGTAAGGACAAAGACTTTGTCTTGTTCATCTCTGTTTCCAGTGGTTGACATAGAGTAGATACCAAGTGTGTTCTCGTTGTATGAATAAAGAGATGAATGACAATTTAAGGGAGAGGTAGGGTGTCAGGGAAGATTTTTTTTTTTAAGAGCTAAGGAGATTAGGGCATATCTGTAGGATAATGAGAAGGCACCAGAATAGAGAAAGAGATTGAAGGTATAAAGAGAAGGGGGAGGAGAGGAAGGGAGGGAAAAGATAATTCATGAAGGATAGTCTCAGAAAAGGGGAAGGGGATGGGATCCCCTGGCCTGGTGGGAGTGTGTGTGGGATAATAAAGGGGAAAACAATTGAATAGAGGCTCTTAATCTCCTCAGTCAGGATGATTCTGAGGATCAACCAGGAAGCTATGGAGCCTCTCTCTGGAAGAAAGCACATAGTCACATATAAACATATTTTTACATGTTGTTTCATGAGGTTGGCAGACGCTGCTCCCCCAATCATCCATGGCTCCTTAACTTTTGAATTTTAGAACCAGTGCAATTAAAAATAAAATGGGAATTGATACCAGGTTACCAACTTTTAAATGTCCTAAGACCATTAAAAAATAAAACAGTTACTGTTTATAATCTCATCTTTTCATTACAGAATGGTTACGTTAGTCTCAAAAAAAGCAGGAAGGATCTAATCTCTTAAAAAGCACTATTATTTACATTGGATAAATTTAGCACCAGAGATAACTCACTACACTGTCCTTCATAAAAAGCACAGTGTAGATTTTAAAGTCAAACAATTTGAGTTCAACTCTGTTCCTGACTTGCTGTGTAAGTAAGGAACTTGGGGAAGCTTCTAGACCTCTCTAAGCCTTGGTCTCCATCACAGCGAAAGAGAAGAAAATAGAGCCTAACTCGTAGGATTGTTGTAAAGATTAAATAAAATAATGTCAGTTAACCAAATCCTAGCACCTACAGATAGCCAGTTAACTTTTGGGGAAATGTCCTTCTGAATATGGACATAAAAATCATCATAGATACACAGATATAGATACAGCTAGAAACACACACAGAGCCACAAGCACACACACAAATCAGATGCTTCTGTCTGAATTTCTTTATGCTCTGCTTTCTGTCCCTCTAAACAATATGCGTGAATATCTTTCTGGTCACTATCCTTGTACAACATTATTCTGAGTGGTTACACAATACTCTATAAAAATGGCATAGGGGGCCTGGGTGGTACAGTCTGTCCAGTGTCTGACTCTTGATATCGGCTCAGATCTCAGGGTCATGAGATAGAGTCCTGCATGGGGCTCCACGCTCAGTGGAGATTCCACTTGGGATTCTCTCTCCTTCTGCCCATCCCCCACTTGTGCGCGTGCATGTAGGCGCGCGCACTCTCTCTCTCTCTCTAAATAAGTAAATAAATAAAGTCTTTTAAAAAAATAGCATAACATCATTTATTTGCCTGATCTTATCTTGCTTGATGTTGCATTTACTTCAGTTGTTCGTAATGATAACTCTGCAGTGACCCTCTTTCTAACTAAAGTTTTCTCATATCTATGACTATTTCCTAGAAAAAAATTCTTAGATGAGGAAATGTTGTGTCAAAAACAAATACAATTCTAAAAAAACAGACTCTTAGCCATAGAGAACAAACTGATGATTACCAAAGGGGAGGTTGGGGGTGGGCATGTGTGAAATAGGCAAAGGGGACTAAGAGTATACTTATCATGAGCACTGAATAATGTGTAGAATTGTTGAATGACTATATTGTATGCCTGAAACTAATTTAACACTGTATGTTAACTATATTGGAATTAAAAAAAAATCTAAAGGGAAAAAAAGATTAAAAAAAAGACATATACAGTTTGTCTTATAAAGGCATTTTGACTTCTAGAAATACCATGCAAATTTTTGTTTCTCCAAGCATGTATGAAACTACCCATTTCTGAATTCCCTTATGTTACTATTTTGCTCTTCTAAATTTTTCCTTTTGTTTGGAGAAAAATGATATTTGATATTATAATTTATAGTAACATGATTACTAGTAAAGTCAGGTTTTTTGAATGTATATTGGCTAATTATACTAATTACCTTGTGAATTTGCCATTTGTATCTTCCATATGTTTTTAGAATATTTGCATTTTCTTATTGATTCATAGGCATCCTTTATATAATAAGGCTAATCATCTTTTGTCATTCAATTTTGTTGCAAAAGACTGGATCATTTGTATTTCTGAAACCTAAGCAGAAGAAAGTATGATGAATGACTTCCACAGTTACCCGGGACTTTGAATTGGGACGGGGAGCATGGTGAAAAGCCAAGGGGTCAGGACATTCTAAAGAGGTGGTCATCACTGACCTTGAAATCCCTGCTGGAGATGCAAGTAAACCTGATCAGAGGTGATGGCTGGGTGAGTTAGGAGGGGTTGCTCAAAGACCTACCGAGGGCCTTGGATGTTAACAACAATCTTGTTCCTTCATAGCTCGGAGTTTGTAAGCCAACACCTTGGGGTCTAGTTGTTTAAATAACTTCAGATCCACAAACAGCTGTATGAGTTCACTCTCCTTTTTCTACCTTGAAAACAAGAGTAACTTTTCCATCTCCAACCTTGCCATTGATTAACAAGAGCACAGGACTTTAACATTATTCTTAGTTCTCGAGTCAGCGGTGTCTTCCTTTTGTAATAGTTCACATGGTATAGCATTCCTTATGATACTAGTAAGCATATTGTATACAAAAAAAAGAACACATTCTCTAAGTATCATGACATTTTGCAGAACCAAATATCCTAAAAACAACCAAGCATGTCCTAGACCCTTAATAAGTATTTGTCAAACTGAATGAAATGAAACTTCTCAGAATATCACAAAGCTGCAAAGTCTGAAATAAAAAGCAAGACTTACTTTTAAAAACTTGTTTCAGGATGTAAGTGAAAGGAGTCAGTCATTGACTTCCCTTTTAGAATATGGTCAAAGAAATCATGGCATGCCTCACCATTTTTTTGCCCCCCTTCTTTCTTTTTTTCATCTTAGATTGGTAGACCAGACTCCGTTAGCTCTGCAGCCAGGCTCGTGGCTGGGTTGAAGCACATCTCCATTTTCTGCTCCAGTGGCAGGCTATGGTACCGAAAGTCTTTATCTTTCTTTTAGTTCTGAGAAGCAAAGCTCTTAAAGTTACCTGGATATTTGCGTAACACACATCGTCCTGGGTTTTGTTTGAGGGATTCTAAAGTAAATAGTTTTTTGGCTTTCCAACTTACATGGCACTAAAGAATGGAATTTAGGGTTGGCTCAGGAGGTGGATTAGACAAGGTATTATAAATTCCCAAGTGTGCCCCCAGGATTAGGGTCTGGCTCTTAGAGGCTCCAGGACTTTCCAATTAAAGCTAGGAATATTATCCTGAGTTTATGTTGTTTTCCATTGCTGCTGCTGCTGTCTGCCAAGCCAGAGTGCATGACAGATTTTTGCCTGTTCTCAAGCAAATAAGAGTAGACAACACTTATATAGCATCCTTTTTCATATACTAGGCACCAGACACCATTTTTCACATTAACTCATTCCGTCCTGATAACAAACCTATAAAGTAGGTTGTATGAGGACAATGATAGTTGCTGTAACAAATAAACCATAAAATTCTATTGACTTAATCCAATAAATGATTATTTCTCATTGCATGTAATTCATTTATAGGTGTTTGGCAGAAAGTTTAGGGATCCAGACTCCTTTCATTTTGAAGCTTTTCTATACCTTCAAGTCCCAAAGTCCTTTTCTTCTAATCAGCAAGTGGAGAACAAAAAAGGAGGATTGTCTGTTTTAGGTTTTTAATGGGTGAGGCCTGAAGGCAGTGCACATCTGCTCATGCCATTTTCCAGAACCCAGACACATGGCCCCATCTAACTGCAAGTGTTAAGAAATACAGTCTATGGGGCACCTGGCTGGCTCAGTTGGTAGAGTATGTGACTCTTGATCTCGGGGTTGTGATTCAAGCCCCATGTTGGGTGTGGAGAATACTTAAAATCTTAAATAAAAAAAAATTATCTGTATTTCCAGATAAAAGAGAAAAGGTTTTAGTGAACACATAGATTCTGCCACAATCCACCCTTTGGTTACCAAGTCACCTCACTCAACTAAACTTTCTTCTTCGCATACAAACAACACAGTCACTCCCTTCCAAAAAGAGACAACCCAATGCCCCTTACAGTTACTGCATTTAACTAAAATCCTGTATTTCTCGGTGTTGTCTGGTCTTTCCATCTGGATGGAGTGTTTTCCTCATTGTCCACTGACATGCGAACTAAAAGGACAAGCTGTCCTTTCCCATTCATATCCAACATAAAGTGGTGGGCAAGGATGGGATAAGTAACAGCTATGCCCATTTGGAAAGGGAAGATGGAGACACAGCAATGCTGATGCCTGACAATGATAAAGTCTCAATGGGAAGGCATTGCGTTGTGACCCTGTCCTGGGAGTTAAGAGTAAGTTCCTTGGTTCCTCCCTTCTTATTACAGCCTGGTTTTCCTCTCTGGGAGGAACTCCCTGTCTTTTGCTTTCTGTGGTCCGCTCTGCTTTCTGGAAGGTTCTTCCTTAACTGTTATCCTCCATGGCCACCTAGGAACCCATGAGGTGGGTGTTGGTGAGTCTGTTCCTTTTTGAGGGCTGCACAGCCCCTGAAGCCAACTTTCTTCTTGTGCAAATTTGGAGACTCAAAGGTTGGTTCAAGGTTCTAACTATCAAAGGCCTTTTAAATCTAGGCTCATTTTTTCTTTGGCAATATAATTCCCTAAAAACTTAGAATGTGCTGATCTTTGCTTCCCAGCAATCCCATGAGCAAAAGCTCGTACCCAAAGGTTTTTCCTATACATACTTCTCAAGCTTCATTTATTTATTTGCTTCCTCACTCATGCTTCTCTCTCTTGACTTAAGAGTGGCTGTCTTGAGACTATCTGAAATAATAGGCATGGATGGGAATGTCACATCCTACATCAGATCTTTGTCAGTAGGTCTGAGTCAGAAGGGGCTTTTGTTGCTCAAATCTGTTGTTTGCTATTTGGGATCCAAAATGAGTAGGCTTTTCTAACCCTTGAGAGCTAGTGTTTCTGGACCCTGTAGCCTCTTTTATGTCTGTTTGCAAACTAGCCAAGCTTTCCTGAACTCATCTCTTTCTTGTAATTCTTGCTAAGAGGGGAGTTGTGCAAGTGACTGCTTCCTCAATTCTGTGCCTTAGGTGTCTCACTCACTCACCTTAGTCCTTGACCTGGGAAAAGTCATCACATCCTATTACTCTGGCTCTCTCCAGCCACTTCCCCTAGGACTACAGGCTTAGTAGGCATAATGTCTGCCATGCAACAGTTGTACCAGATGTTTGCCACTTTATGCAATAGGTTTCCTTCTTCCCAGCTTCTCATATCCTCTTCCTCACTAATTACCACTCAACGACTAAGCCAATGTTGTATTATTTTAGGTTTTGGTTGTAGCAGCCCTTCGCCTCTAGGTACCAATTTTTGTATTGCTTGGCATAACACTAGATGCTATACCAAACCCTGGAATTCCAGCTTCAGACAATAGTAGTTATTTCTTTTCAAAGCCAAGCCAATGTAGGCACCTTCCACGTGGTGATTTAGGGCTTAAGGTACTCTGCAACCTTGACTTCCGCCAAACCCTGGGGTCATGGATTCCTTTGCCCCCAGACAGTAAATCAGTGAAGACACAGAGGATTATCTATGGGAGGGTTTTAATGGCCAGGCCTGGAGTGGCACACATCAGTTCTGTCACATTCCATCGGCCAGAACCCAGTCATGTCCACATTTAGTGCAAAGGCGGCTAAGGGATATAATCTAGTTGTGTGCTCAGAGAGAATAGGGACCAGGCTTTGGTGAACATGTGAGAACCTCATTGATAAACATATACAGCCCCCAAAATTCTGAGCCATAAACCAACAACTTCATTGTGTTTTCATGACATGTTGGTCTCAATAAGGTAGGAATGTGTCCTTATGGAGGTCTAAGACCTTGATGCCATCAGAATGAGAGTAAGGACTTTGTTTTTAAATGGTGGGTCATGGCGACCATTTCCTGGGCACATTTTCCATAAGGGTAGAGGCAGACTTAGAATAAATTTGAGATGTACTTCCAGCCTCCAATTTTTATCTCTGTAGATAACCCAAGGATTATCGGGTGCCAGAGAGCCTGTGCTAGTGGGCCATAGGGAAGTAGTGTCAGCATGGGGGGCACTTAAGGCTTTGTCAGAATAAAGGGCTGGGCACCCCTGTCTTCAGGAATGTTGGCTGATGGTGTTTTCTCCTAGGACTCAAGTGCATGTAGTGTTGGGGCGTGATCCCAAAAAGCACAATTAAGGAAGTGGGGGATGTAAGTCAGGGAAGAGAGAAAACCCAAGAAATAGGTTATTGTCAGGGGCAACAGGGACTCAATCCCAGGGGATATCTCCTGAGAAACCATGTAGGACATGCTTCAGAATTGCCCCTCTGGAAGTCAAGGAGGCTGGGGCATTTTCCCAACAACTCCTACCCATGTTGGTTGAGGGTTGGCCCCGGAGCATGAAGTGCCATCTCCCCTAGCTATGGGTTATATTTACAAGCAGCCTAGCAAGCACCTGTGACAGGCAAGGAGGAAGACCTCTGCAGGCCCATGGGAGGCTGTGAGCCTGGCCCAGGAGCTGTCCATTGCTGCAGCAGAACCCGGGTGGACCTGAGAACACGGGGCAGCTGCTGAGCTGCGAAGAGCCCCAGGGTGTGAGAAACAAGGACTCAGACATAACACAGGCTCTCAAAATCCACCTAACTGACCTCACAGTTTGTACCTGTCCTCTGGGTGGGAATGAACTCTGCCTCCTTTGTGTATTAACTAGTATTAGCAGCCAGCAGTGACGGAGCATTCACTGTGCCAGGAGCTGTATTAAAGGCCTGACATAAATGATCTCATTCAATATTCATTGACCATCTACCATGTACCAGGGGAGAAGAAAGAGATGACTAAAACTCACTCTCTGTACTTAATTTAAACTCTGGCAGGAGGAATAAAGTGAACACAAAAACAGCAGAGGATGTATGGGGATCCAGAACAGTTACAAATAATTATGAGGTCTCTGGGGCATGAAGCTGACTTCTGGATGGTGGATCAGGTGTCCTTGAAAGAAGAAGGAATTTGAACCTATCCTTGAAGGATGGGAAGGAGTTTGACAAGCATATAAGGGAAGTGCATTTGTGGACAAAATGATGCAGTGTTTGGGAAGGTGGAGGGGAGGGGGAAAGATGGGCATTGCCAGGAAGCAGTCACAATATGATCGAACCTAGGGGTGAGACAAATCTGTTAGCCAGATGTGATACCAAGGTTGGAGGAAGCCAGGTCAAGCATTAAACTGGGGATAGAGAATGTATCCAGTGGAAAGCAACAAGCATGTGGGAAAGAAGTTTTGGGGAGGAGCGAGATTCAGGGAGGTGGAGGCATGATTCAGAAATAATGCCACAGGGGCACCTGGGTAGCGCAGTTGTTAAGCGTCTGCCTTCGGCTCAGGGCGTGATCCCGGCGTTCCGGGATCGAGCCCCACATCGGGCTCCTCCGCTGGGAGGCTGCTTCTTCCTCTCCCACTCCCCTGCTGTGTTCCCTCTCTCGCTGGCTGTCTCTCTGTCACATAAATAAATAAAATCTTAAAAAAAAAAAAAAAGAAAGAATGCCACAATTGCTATGTGTCTGTAGCAATCCATTCAGTCATTCAATATGTACCCCTCATTCATTATTTTCATGCACTCAACAAATATTTGCTGAACATCCACTGTGTTCCAGCTGTCCATTTATATAATGAGGACTCAGTAGAGTAGAAATCTATGACCTCATGGAGCAGACGCAGACAAAACCATGTTTTTAAAATACCTAGTATGTCAGCTAAGTGGTGGGGAGAAAACCAAGCTGGGAGGGGTGACAGGGAGTACTACCTGGGGAAGAGGGCTGGCATTTTAAAGAGGGTGGTCAGGGATGGCCCCACTGAGAGCAGGACATATGAGCAAAAGAGCTGAGGTTGCAGAGGAAGGAGCCAAGGTTGTAGAGGAAGGAGCCATGTGTCTCCCTGATGGAAGAATGCAATTACAAAGACCCCAGGCAGGGACAGTGCCTTCCAGTCTGGAAAGAGTAGGGAAGCGTGGCTGGAACAGAGTGAGTGAGGAGCACAATTGTTGGTGTGAGGTTAGTGAGGGGAACGCAGACCAGATGGCGAAGGGCAGTGGTTTTCAATGGGTGACACTGTTCCATAGTATTTCTGAAATTCATGGAGCTGTATTTGTTCTAGTGTAGTTGTGTCTAAATATTTCCATGTTAAAATATGTATTTTATTATGGGTTGCTTTCTCTTAATTTCTGCTCTGTATTTTAGATGAGGCATTATATGATTTTCTTTTTTAAAAATTGTGTGTGGAGGGAGGTGATATTATCCTTAAATTCCTTTCCTTGACTGTAAAGGATGTGTTACACAATATTTGCTTCTAAAGGAGCCTTTGAGTCAGACAGGGTCAAGAGCTTCTGAGGAAAAACTACAAAAGCCATTGTAAGGACTGTGGAGTTGACTCCAGAGCAGAGTGGTCAGAGGAGAGTTAGAGAAATACCACGATCAGACTTGAAATTAAACAGCTCTCACTGGCTGCTGTGTGGAGAGTAGACTCTAGGGGGCGAGAGTAGAACCAGGAGGTCAGGTAGGAGGTTACCGCAGCGTCATTTGTCATATGTCTGTCCCAGCTACTGTGACAAAAATACTATACACTGGGTGGCTTATAAATAATAGACATTTATTTCTTACAGTCCTAGAAGCTGGGAAGCCTAAGATCACAGGGCTAGAGGACTTGGTGTCTGGTGAGAGCCCAGATGGCTGTCTTTTGGCTGTCACCTCACATGGAGGAAGGGGCCTCATTTATAAGGGCACTAATCCCACTCACAGGGGTGGAGTCCTCATGATGCAATCACCTCCCAAAGGCCCCACCTCCTAATACCATCACACTGGGGATGAAGTTTCACAATGAATTTTGGAGAGACACAAACATTCAGAGAATAGCGCGAAGTAACAGAGCAGAAGATGATGGTGACTTGGATCGGGATGGTGGCACGGAGGGAATGAGAAGTGCTGATTCTGGAATATTTTTTGAAGGTGGGACCTGTAGGATTTTCTGACAGATTTGACATAGAGTGCTAGAGAAGGAGAGGAGTCAAGAATGACTCCACATTTTCGACCTGAGCAATGAAGGATGTTGATGTCATCAACTGAGATGGGAAGCCCATCTGTAGAGTAGGTTTTGGGAAAACACCAGAATTTACAGGACACCAGCTATGTGCTGGGCACTATTTTAGTCGCCAGGAATTTTCACAGGTGTGATGTGGAACTTTAACTAACAAGTTCTTCAGGACAGAAGCTGAGGCCAGCAAGGACCAGGCTGGTCTGACATGTAAGACTCCAGTTAGACTCTAAGTCCTCTGAGGTCAGAAGCATAGTCTGGCATCTCAGTAACCTTGGCCACCCACTTAGTGCATGTTTGGTAACTATCTGTTGAGTGAATGATGATTCATTGTCTCTAATTCCCTTAGTGATTCAAGTCAAAATGGAATAAAAGTCTACCCAATGTGAAACCATAAAGTTATTAGACTCACTGTTCTGATTTTAGACAGGGGTTTCTTTTAGCCCATTCTAAATCTTCTACGACAGCAGCCCCTCCAGGTCAGACACACTGTGTTTTATCTCTGAATCTGCAGGGCCGACCATCTAGGAGGTTTTGTTGAATGAATATTTATGGAATGGATACATTTTATGTATTTTTAAAGAATACATTTCATTAGATATATTTCATGATATAGTTACAGTATCCATTTTGTTTGCTTCCCAAAGTTTTACTTTCTGTTTTAGAATAATTATTGTGTATATATTCTTTATTAACTATCATTTTTATGACTGTGTAATAATCTATTGTTACCTGGATAAACTATAATGCCATTATTTATTTCCCCATTATTCAACATTTAAGATTCTTTCAATCTGTCAAAATAATAAATAAGACATCAATGAACATTTTCCTTCATGTAGCTTTTAATGTACTTTAGGTTATGCTAGTGGGGTGTTAAGATCCTTGATCAAGGATTGTGGGAGACATCATTAGCATTTACCAACACGTGTTTCTTCACTCCTTTTGGGCAGGCAGAAAACTTCACTTCTTAGCCTCCTTGCCATTGGGTAGGGCCATGTGATGCGACTAGTTGGGCCCAAGAAATGCGAGGGAAAGGAACAGGTAAACCTCACCTCTACCAATCTGGGGAAGGTATGTTGAGTGAGCAAGAAGCCAACATTTGTTATGGTAAACTGCTAGGATTCTAGAATTAATTTGTTACCACAGCTAATCTATCTTATCTTGACTAATACACAGACTTTGGACCTTATTATGGGTTAGGGTATAACCAGGAAAACTGCACAATCATTGGTATAGATATCCAATAAATATCTATTTAGTGATTCAGTGAGACTGGTTGCCAATAATACATGATAATACGGATTTCATTGTTATCAACAGTCATGGATTTATTATTTGGTTGTTCCAGCCGATTTAATAGGCAAAAATCTTGCCATGGCCAACAGAAAACTGGCCAATTTCTTTGCTTATTCGGAAGGCTGAATATTTTTTTGTCTGTTGTTAGCCATTTCCCTTTTTGTGTATTATTTGTTCAAAATCTTTCATTCATTCCCTGTAACTATCGAAAGCCTCATCGTTTTATATATTGGGGATATGACCTTGTTATCATAGAACTTTTGTTCTAGCAGAGAAACATGACATGTAAATGAATGCTTACATGTTTTAGGTAGTGGCGAGAGCTATGAGAATCAAGGTCAGTGGCTTCAAGAGAGATTAGGTGTGTCTTCACACAGGGGGTCATGCAGCATCTTCCTGATAACATCACTTTTGAAGAAAGGGAATGAGCTAAGAAGATCTTGGGAAGAAAGGGGTTGCAGGCTGAAGGAATAGCACATACAATGGCTGAAGGCAAGGCCATACTTGATATTTTGGGGCTACAGCAAGAAGTCAGTCTGACTGAAGCAGAATCAGTAACGAGAGAGTAGTAAGAGATGAAATTGAAGAGGTAACAAGCTAGAACATAGAGGGTCTCCTAGGCTACTCTTTCATCTTTTGAATTTTCTTTGGAGTCATATGGGAGCCACTGCGGGCTTTTGAGCTGAGGGGTGATGTGATACGGCTTACTATTTAAGGATTACTCTGGCTTCCCTACAGACGAAATGAAAGGGGAGCAAGCAGGAACAAGTAGAAGGCTCTTGCAATGTTTTGTTGGAATAAGAAGACAGCTTAGATAGGGTGACACCATGGGTAAAGTGAGAAGGGGTCAGATCCTTGTTGCATTTTGTAGTGGAGCTAATAGGGTTTGATGATAGATTGAACATGGGACCGACTGAGAAAAATGAAGGAGTCAAGAATGATTCCAAGGTTTTTGACTTGACCAAACAGAAGAATGTAGTTGCCATTTACTCTATTGCTTTATTGAGCCATATTTGGTATTTTTAGTGACTCCAGAAAAAGCCACGAGACATCAAAGGAACAGTATGCTGGGGTGGACATGGTGCTTGCTTTCTAGAGCCAGGGGTCAACCAGTAGACTGAAAGCAGTCCTGGCCTGAGTGGGGTCCTGGCGGCAGTGCAGCGGCTCCCACCTACTTTGGCTCTCCTTGCCGTCTCCTTTTCACTCCCAGAAACATGAGCTCCGGTGTGGCTGTCTCTAATGGCGTCAAGGGTTTCCTGATATGCAGGTGCACAAGCCATCACTGCCAGTGGAGGTGAAGAAGCACGAGAAGGTGGTGCTCTAAGACCTACAGGAGGACAAGAAGGTCCTCTGGGAGAAGGGCCAGGAGGTCCTGGTAAGTGACGTGGGCCAGGCTGGTGACAACCCCTGTGCCACCATTGTCAAGACACTGGTGGCCAAGGACTGCCGCAGCATCCTGTATGATGCAAACTAGAAGAGAGAGGAGAGCAGGAAGGGGGCCTTGTGTTTATCCCCGGGACCCCCGAGTCTGCAGTCCTTAAGAGCAAGATGATCTATGCCAGCTCCTAGGATATCATGCAGAAGAAGCTGATGGAGCTCAAGCATGAATGACAAGCAAACTGTTAGAAAGCTCAGGGCCAGTGCACCCTGGCAGAAAAGCCGGGGGCAGCACCCTTCCTCCCTGGAGGGGCAGCCTTTGTGAGGCCCATCCAGCCCCCTGCCTGGAACGTCCAGCAGCCCCGGACCTGCTGCCAGGGTGGCAGGCTGCCCGGTCCTTGCAAGAGCAGAGGGGTCGAGGGCATTCCGGCAGGGGGAGGGCAATCTCTTCACCGTAGCTGACTCACAGTACCCAACCCCACCTCAGGGACCTCCTCCTTCCTTCCATCCCTGAAGGCTCTAGCCTTCCTAAACCACTTTTGTTTTTGTTTTCCTAAATCACTTTTGATCTGATTTTTTCTTGGCTTGAAGCAGATCCAGTGTCCCCTAGGCAACACGGTTTATGGAGGGCCTGGATTTTTTCAGCAATGGTCCTGCTACCCACGTGTTCCTCCTCATTCCCATACTGCCCACCTCTTACCGCAGTAGTGACTGTGCTCCTCTGTTGAATTCGGGGTGTGAAGGGAATGTTGTGGACAGGACCACTCCCTATTGGGACCAGTTCCCCTCCCCCTTCCCCATGGTTGCAGCCACTTATGGAAGCAGGACAGTAAGAGACCTTCAGTTAAAACACGCATACATGCACACCCCAATTAAAAAAAAGAAAGCAATTGTGGTCTGCTAATGGCCATGGTCATTGGTTCAGGAGTGGGCATATGACCTTGGACAACCCCATCAGAGGCCCAGGACATACATTTAACAATCTGGGAGAGCTACTCCTTCCACTAGAAATGAACATGCTCCCTGAGGCTTCCGGTGGTCCTCATGCTATGAGAGGAACCTGCCCTAAGATAAACGTAACATCCTAGAAAACACAGAAAAGAGATAAAAAGAAAGCTGGGTTCTTTTGAGACATGTTTGAGTCACTATATCCATTCTGACCTGAAATCTATTCAGAGGCCGTTCAGTGACATGAGCTAATAAACTCCCTTTTAGTGTGTATGTGAGCTTGGGCTGTGTTTTCTGTTACTCGCCACCAGGCACGTCCTAATTGACAGAAGCGGCTTTCTATGTAAACGCTGTCCACCGTTCTCAGGCAGAATGCTCTCGCCACCCGGGATCTCAGAACACAGGAAATAGTCACCCCAGAAAATCTGCAAACCATTTGGGGCTTAGGATTGGAGAGTGACATCATGTTCTGGGAGAGGAAAGGCCACCGTCAGAGCGTAAGCTGTCCAAACTCCTGGAGGAATGGATCCCAGGAGCTGTCAGAGCTGCAGACATCACCTGGCATCTGCTGGTCTCGGCCGCTCCCCCGGCAGTGAGGGCTGGGGGTTCCTCCTCAAACAGAGGGTCTTTGGCAACTTACTTCTGAAATGAAATGGAAACTGATCCTGAGTGTGGAGTCTCCGTGAATACCAACAGCATGCTTCAACATTTGTTTCTGGAAATCCTTTACCGATTTTTGTTCCTTTCAAGACAGTCGAGGTTTGTGACAAGCAGGACCGGCTGTGAGTCAGATCGCCTGCACCTCTGTCCGGGCTCCCCAGCGCTAGTGGACCCAGAAGGGCTCCGGGGTTGAGGTCAGCCGGCAGATACGGGCCCTGAGACATCCCCCTCTTGGCAAATTGTCTGCGCAGGGTAGTGGCTTGAGACCCAAGAGGACTGCTGTGTGATAGACTTCCTGGAGCCTCTTCTGCCCTAATTGTCTTGATCGTCACCAAGTCTGAAAGGAATTCTGGTCTAGCGACTGAGAGCATCACAGTCTGCAGCCAGACAGCAAGAGCCTAAATCTTAGATCTGCCACCTACGGACTCCGCCCGTTATTTAACCTCTCGGTGCCTCAGTTTCCTCTTCTGGAAAACGGAGGTAATGCAAAAGTATCTCCTCGAGCTGGCTGGAGGATAAATGGGTTACTCCAATAAGTCTTAGAACAGTGCCTGGCGTCAATGAATATTAGCTATTGAAATGCCTGCAACTTGCTAATACGTAATGATACAGAGATGCCAAAGCAAAAGGAGTTGAAAGAGAAGAAAGAGAGATGCACATACAAAGCAAAGAGTGCTCTTTAATCTCTGGCAAAAAAGAGACTGGTTGGGGTGCCTGTCAACACAGCCCAATCTTCTCTTTCCAGCCAGGGTGGGGTTTCTGGGCTGGAAGCAACGAGACGGAAGGGGAAGCCCAGCCATCTCCTTCCTGCTGTTGTCAGCCTTCAGGACCCGTGGCCGGTGTGGCTTGTCTTTTATGCTGCAGTAATCCTACTCCTAATAAGAACAACCCTCACTTTTTAGTTCCACTTGGAGTTTCCAGATCCCTTTCATAGTTCTCTATATTCCCCTCCCGGCGGAGTCTCTTGTCTTCCCGTTTCTCAGATGGAAAGAATAGAGTGTAGGCTTGCCCTCTGCTTCCATAATATTCAGAAACATGCAAGCATCATGGATTCTTTGTTTTCCATTCTTTATGTGTTTCATTTTCAAAATGTTCTACCGTTTAAAAATGTATTGCGGTGGGGGCTAGGGGGTACCTGCTGGCTCAGTCAGTAGAGCATCCGACTCTTGACCTCGGCTCAGGTCTTGATCTCAGGATTGTGAGTTCAAGCCTTGCATTGGGCTCCACACTGGGCGTGGAGGCTACTTAAAAAAACTGTGTTGCTGGGGCGCCTGGCTGACTCAGCTGATAGAGCGTGTGACTCTTGATCTCAGGGTCATGAGTTCAAGCCCCACACTGGGCAAGGAGCCTACTTAAAAAATTGGAAAAAAAAATTTTTTTAAATGTATTGTTAATTTTTTCTTATGTTTTAATAACCCTGGTTCACACATTGAATAGCATATGTGCCAGGCACTGTTTTTAAGAACTTTATATGTATTAAGTCATTTACTTCTCACAACAACCCAGTTTGATGGCTACTAGTATTTTTCTCCCTTTACAGATGAGATCACTGAGGCACTGTGGCCTACCATGATCAGGTTTGAACTTGGATAGTTTGATTCCAGAAGCAGCACACTTAATTACCATGCTAGTCCATGTGTTGATGGTGGAATTTTAATAACACCAGCAAAGCAAAAAGATGAATTTTTTAAAAAATTATAATGCCAATACTCAGATGTAGCTACTATTAAGATTTGATGTAAATTAATGGCTCTAAATCAGGCAGGGCATACATAAGGAAAGGCATACATGGGGGTTCTTTGGGGAGGTTTTAAAATATGCATGTGCTTAGGTATCGTACCCGAGGGGGAAGGGCAAGCATGAGGATTTGCGCGGGAAGAAGTTAGATGATGCTAAAACAGCCTCTTCTTTCCTCTTCCACATTCCAGTGTCTCCACCCCTGTCCTAGTTGAAAGCCACTGGTGTATCTTTCCGATCTTTTTTTCTATGCATAGCTTCAGGTGCACACGTAAATACACACTTATAAATAACAACTCAGAAACTAATACACGGTAGTTAAAAAAGAAAAAGCTAAGGCAAGCAGGCGATGCTGGCATGTAGTAGGGCGAAATTCCCGACTGCCCTGGATTCGTGCTGTACTTCCAAGGCACATTAGCAAGACAAATACAAGTTTCCAGGTTGGAGCCTGATCGGCTTTCTGAGCATCAACAGCCCTTCCTGTGAGTGTGTTGTTCTGTGATTTGGCAGGTGGAAGTGGCCAAGTTATTCTCCGGCCCGGGTTCTCCCAAGGGCCTTGTACCCGGGGCTGATTTGTGCTTTACAGTCTTGCAGACTCCGCTCGGTGCCAGGGCGCTGGACAACTGCCTGTACTCATATTACTCCCCATTCCGGCCCGCACGAGGCGCGGGGCAAACCCAGCAGGATGCCTGGTGTGTTCTGCAAGGAGCGAGGGCCTGAGCCGTGGAAGGGAGAGCCAGAACGAGGTTCTTCCTCTCTCTGCTCCCTGTGATGGCCCATCATAGGACCTGCGACCCTGCTCCCAGGTGCTGACTTCCTCTTCCGCCCCAGTCAGCGGCCTGCATGCTACTTATGTGCAGGAAGCAGGGCTGGTGATTTGGTCTTTCTTCTTCTTTGTATCTTGGTTGCTTGGAACAGTGTCTGGAACAGAGGGAGAAGCAGCTTCTTGTTGGGATGAGTAATGGGCATAACGGCAGCTAACATCTACAGGCTGCTCTGTGCCTCAAACACAGACTAATAAGACAAAAGTTTCTGTTCCAATCTTCACAATGGCCCCATAAGGGAGATTCTAGATTCTATTATTCTCCCCATTGGAGAGCTGAGGAAACTAGGCAGAGAGAGGGTAAATAACTTGCCCAAGGCCACACAGAAAAGCAGCTATCTGCAGTCAGCCCCTGGAAGCTGAGGTCTGGCGGTCAAAGCCACGATGCCTCCTGTTTGCTACCTCCCTCATCCCCTCTCTCCTCCAATTAAATGTGCGCAGTGATCTCCATAAGACTTCCCTTCATCACGTGACTCCCTGATCAAGAACCGTGGAGGCCAGACTCCCCAGCGTAGCGTAGAGGCTGTCTACCGTGGTCCCCAGTCAGCTTCCCACTCCAGAGCAGCCTCTGATCCCGACTGGATTTGCAAGCCGTGCAAGGCTGGCGATGTCACTCTGTCTCCGCTCACGTTCCTCCGCCGTAGAGGGAGGGCGGCGAGGAGCCCGACTTCGTACCACACCGGGGAGGCTTACTCACTGTCCACGGGGGAATGGCTTAGAATGTGGATTTGCAAGTTTTTTCAATTGAGGGTCAGATGGGAAATATTTTCAGCTTCGTGGGTCACACGGTCTCTCAGCCACTCTGCCACCGTAGTGCGAGTGCAGTCACAGGCAATAGGGAAAGGAATGCGTCCGGGGGCCAATACACACTTATTTATGGACACCGAAATGCGAACTTCAAATCATTTTCATGTCATGAGTATTCGTCTATTTCCCCCCAACCATTTAAAAATGTAGAAACTTTTCTTAGCTCCTGAACAGTACAAACATGGGCCGGGCCAGATGTGGCCCCCAGGCTATGGTTTGCTGACTTAGTGCAGAATATTGTCTGGTGCAGAAAAGCTTAATGAATCCAAGACAAACAGTGTGAAGTAAGGAGACAAAGGAGGGGTTTGTAGGTGCCGAGGGCTTTGACTTGGTAGGGATGTGCGGATGGAAGGGCCAGGCCAAATAGAAGAGACGAAGCCGAGGAACAAATGTCTCCTGAGCATTGATGGTGGCCAGGCGCCCCTTCCTATATATCCTACCATCCCATCCTCCCACTGACCCTGCACCTTCCATCCTATTCACAGAGGCGATGAATGAGCCTCAGAGAGGTTAAGTAACATGCCCAGAGTTGCACAGCTTTTATGTATTAGAATCAAAATCTGAACCTGGTTTTTACAGGATACCAAAGACTGACTTTTCTACTGAATTATCATGTACTGAACACATAATGAGAACCTGTGATGTGTAAGGTGTTGTGCCAGGTCTGGGAACACAGTGGTGTCAAAGATTTGTCTCTGACCAAATGGAGTATTGTCTAGTAGGAGACCAGGTATCCAGATAAGCAGTTCATCTCAGGGTGAAGACTCCTGGGGTGAGAACACATGGGAGAGGCTCAGAGTTGAAGGTTCTAACCCACATTTGAGAAATCACAGAAGGCCTCCCGAAGGAAGCAACGTCTAAAGGAGGCTCTAAGTCAACAAGGAAAGACCCGGGAAAGCACCAAATAGGGAAAAGTAATACTACAGTACAATGTCTCGCTGGCTTAACCAGGTCTCCCGTTGGTGCCCCCCACCCCTGAGAAATCTGGTTCTCAGATTTAGGGCCTTTGAAAGTCCAGCATTCTTTACAGGAGGGTCCCTAAGTCTTCGGTCCTTAAGTGTTCTCTGCCCAGCCTCTCTCTTCATGAAATGCTACCATCGTTTTGGCCCACAGCTCCCTGGAGATGAGACTCAGCCCCCTTTTCTGTTTTTCTCATTACTTCAAGTACTCCATGAATTTGGTAAACCTGACTCAAGATTTTGGTGGAGGGAGGGGGTGCAACGGGGAGGGGTCACATCTGGAGCCCAGGGTTTCCGCCCTCTCCTGGCCCCCCACTTCCTTTCTGGAGTTGCAAACAAAATCCTCCCTTTGTCTTGCTGGGAGTGTCCCACCCACCTCCGGCCCTAAGGATCTCGGTTTCTACTTCTAGTGCTTCAGCGAAGTATTTTCTCAACAAACACAGCTCTACCTTCCTAAGAGGAATTCCGATGAATAAAACGTTCTCCTCTTTACACATATATTGTCTCATTTGCTCCTCCTAGCAAACCTCCAGAACGGCTGCCATTGTCCCCACTATACAGACAGGAAAACTCGGTACCTAGCCCAAATTGTAGTGTCGAGAGTTAAGGACAGGACTGTCTGATTCCAAAATCTTTCTCAGCCACTCCATTCTGTTTTCTAATACCACTCTGATTGGTCTGGAGAAGGCAGGGTAGATGAATATAGTCAGATGCTAGGTCCATAAAGAATATTAATTTCACCAGCAACGCCGGTGAAAGGTTATGGTGTTTGGGGGGAGAACTGCGACCTGGCTGAGGGCACCCCAGAACACTCGGGCCCGGGGCTCATTCCACGGGCCTGGCCTGAGAACATTCCTGAAAGTAGCACTGCGGTTCTTTGATAACTAAGCAGACGCTGAGGAGACAGGGAGAAGAGGAAACAGGAAATGAGGAGAGAGGAAAGGAAGCTAAAGAGAGCCGGTTCTGTATTCAACAAACAATTTTAGAATTAAAGTGAATCCTGCTATTGAAGCCAGAGACTCTAGAGAGGTTCACACGGGCCAAGGTTTTTGGCCAGCTCTTCAGAGAGTTTGGTTCCAAGCTGGGGAAATGAAGTTACTATGAAGCCAGAGTCTCAACATATGAATCAAAGCCTCCTTTTCAACCTCCAGAAGAATCTGGGGACGGAGTCCCTAGCAGTTTCAGTGCTGCAGGGTTTGGACCCGGGCCACATGTGGTTATGTGAGTGCGTGGCTCCGTGTGTGCCCAGAGGAAAGCTTGACGTGCAGCTGAGAACAGGGAGCCCCGCCTTCAGGAAGCCTTGAGCGAGGAACAGCTAAAATGTGCTTCCTCTTCCCCTCTCTCCACCCCTGAAGGTCACTGTGGGCTGACGAGCCCTTCCCCCACACCCTGTGACTGAGTTCAGCTCCCCTCACCCCACCCCTGCCCTTACAGGCGCCCTGGGCTGAATCTGAGAGGTGGCACTTTATCCCCATCGCTCTCCTGGCTGGGCTCTCTCTCCTCTGCACTTCTGCTCTCAAGGATGAAGGGAATCACATGCCACTATCATACTGGTAGATATTGGCTGGCCCCAAAGGTCTGCTTCTGTTTCATGAGGGTAGGACAGTGGGTAGTTCTGGAAGTAGGAATTCCTCTTCAGCTTCCAAAGCAAAGATTGCTTAGAATAGTGTCTGGTCCATAGTACCTGCTTTAGAGTTATTAGCTTTTATGCTCCATCCTGGCCCAGCTCCTGCGTGTGCTAGAGTGAGCAGTGAACAGAAGAGGTGGGGGTGCGGGGGCCTTGAAGGTTAAATATTTGAGCAGCGGGTGGGACAAGAGCATACACAAAGCCCAGGAGTGGGAATTAGGAAGGTGTCTTTGCAGAAAAGCGAGTGGACCAGATGGGATCGAGAGAAGCATTCCTATAAGTAGTGGGAACAGCTTAAAACTCTTGGGGCCAGGCTGTTTAGGGTCTTGACTGCCAGGCAAGGGTGTTTGAACTTGATCCTACAAGTAATGGGGAGCTGGATGACTTGGATTTTAACACCCACATTATTTTGCTATCCTAGATGAAGCCTTGGTATTTAATTGAACTCCTACAAAGTTCAGAAGTACAGAGTTGATCTTGGTGTGAAGTTGACTGTACCTTGCATTTGGGCTCTGTGTCTTTCGTCTCTCCCTCCCCTCTCCCTCCTGCCCTCATCTCTCCTCCCTGCTCTCCTACTCCTCCCCTCTGCATTTTACCGGGTCTAAAACTCTGTGCATTGTATCTTTCTTGGTAACTAATCCTGGGAATCTTCGCATCAGCTGGTGAGAAGTTGGAAATGTGACAGGTTCTTTTTTTTTTTTTCCTTTTAAAGCAGGATTAGGCAGCTAATTATACATTCTGTACAGAAAGAAACATGTCTCATTTCTCATCTCTGAGGTTGTCAGATCCCATCCTATTCTACCAGAGGCTTAATTTATACTGTCCGGCTTACCATGGGATAGTCCATATGAAGCTCTAATTTGAGTTATCTGTGGGTCCCGTTCTCCCCAATCCTAATAGACCAATGGTTTTCAACCAGGGAATAATTTGCTCCCAGGGGACCTTTGGAAATGTCTGGAGACATTTTTGGTTGTCATAACTTGGGTGGAGATGGAGAGTAATGTGCTATTGACATTTAGTGGGAGGAGACCAAGAATGCTGCTTAACACCCTGCAATGCACTGGACAGGCCCCCGCTGCCCCCTGCCCCCTCCCCAAGAATCATGTAGTTCAAAATGTCAGCAGTGCTGAAGCCTCTGACTGAGACAGGAAAGTGGAGTGATCTCAGTCAGTGTCTGTGTGGATAGGATAGGGATGGGGCAGGATAACTGATCTGAGGAAAAGGTCCAGGGGAAGCAAGTGTTCTGAGAAGCATTTGGCCTAGAAAGAAGACCAGAAGTTTTCAATATACTACTTATGAGCAAATACAATTTGCCCATTTTTAACTAGCTCCCCCATGGAAATATCAAAATTTCAGTATATTGCCCCCTGTGATAATTAGTCTACCAAAAACTAGTCACTGGAAGCCACCACTTGTCAAGTGACTTGTGAAACCTGAGGTATTCATGGCTTCTGAAAAGCTACCCGCGTGAGGAACTATTGCTATGTTTGGCTTTATTTTGAAGGCCCTCATGGTTTTGACTTTAGAAACATAGAATAGTCTTGGAAGGCAGGTACCAGACAACCATTTTGGTGGGGGAATATGTGGCACCTCAAGCATTTTTATATCCAAGTGGTAAGTCATGAAACTTGATCCTCTTATGAAGAAAGTGGTTGATTATTAACTGCATTTCGAGGAGTGGAGACTCTAATTCCAGTGGTTCCCTAGGTCTATAATGTCTCTCACAGATCAGATGGTCTCAGCTCTTTCCACAGTAAGCTCTGCCCACCAGGCTTCGTCCTCAACCTTGTGCTCTCCCCTGCCTCACCCATTCCCTAGTGTCCTCATCCAGTCCTGAGGCATTCATCCTCTCCTTATGCCAGTGGCCCTTTGTCCTCACAGGCAATCCCACTGCATCGTCCTGTTTCCCTGAAGGACGATTTCCATCTTCTTTCTCCTCAAACCTCCACCATCCTCTTCCCCATCGCTCTGCACAGATGACCTTGTTTCCTATTTCCCTGAGCAAAGAGAAGCTATCGGAAGAAACTTCTATCAACTCCACCACATCCATCAGCCTCTGTGGCCTTTTGGTACTTCTTTCTCTCCAGTCGCCATGGTCCAACTCTAGGCTCTTCCCCTCTGCGTACTTGGACATCATTTGCCTTCTTTCTCCTGAATTCATCCTTTCCCACTCCTGCTCACCTGGATAATTTCTGTCAGCTTATGTACAGTATATTCCATATTAAAAATAGAAATCTTCCTCGACGCTCCATCTTCCTCTTGCAATTGTCCCAGTTTCAGTTCCATTTAATAGCAAAAAAGGTTGCCTCCATTATCCTCCTCATTCTCTCCAACTTGTCTCTCCTGAACCCTTTTTACTTACACTTTCATCCCATCAAACCAGTGAAACCTATTCTTGTCAAGGTCACCACGACCTCTATTTGGCCAAACTCAATAGTTAATTATCAGTCCTTATTGAGACATTCCACATGACTCCCGACAGCCCGGGACAGCCAGCATGATTGTTTCCTTAGTCGTGAAATGTCTTCAATCCAGGGAAGATTTACAGTTAATTAGAGAGATGAAGTAAATCAGATCCATAGTATTGTGTTTCTTTATGTTAAATTTGGAAATAATCTGTGTGTATTTGATATTTTAACATTTGTAATGTGCAGTACTTGCAAGGTTGAAATGAATTTGATATGTTGGGAGACAAGATGCTATATTCAGAGACTCTTGTAAGAGGCTTACAAAGCAAACTTTGTAATCGATTACAAAATTTTGAACTGGTTACACTGCACTTATAAGTTTGATTTTATTGGTTTTACAAGAATGACTGAAATAGGATTTTTTTTTTTAAGTCAATGAATTCACAGTTAATGAACATAGACAGTAAGAGCCGAACACTGGATCCTGGAGCCAAACTTTATGGTTCACAAAACAATTCAGATATTACTAGCTATATATCTTATGAGAATTACCCTCTGTGCCTCAATTTTCCCGTACTTAAAATAGGGATAAGAATAACATGATTTATCTGCTGGGATTTCTGTGAGAATTACAGGAGCTGATGATGTGAATTGTCTAGAACAGTTTCTGGACATGGGAAGGGCTGTGTTAGCTGTCATTGAAAAGCAAATCAAATATATTAAATTTATAAATGTAGTTAAAAACCTTTAAAGTTGTTTAGTGAACTAGGTCTGAGCAGAACAAACCCTTCATCAAAGCCTCCCATAAAACAAGTTGTTAAGAGTTCCCTTGGAAATGGCATAGTAAGATTGGTCGAAGTGACTTAAAAGCTAGAAGGAGTAGGATTCTAAATTTGTTACTCCAATAAATCAAATACGGCTTCCAAAAATAAGTAGCCCCCAAACATACCTTTCTCGTACAACAAAGTTGTTTTCTGGGGCATTCGAAGAAAACTCACAAAGCCTGAAATAATTGCCTAAGAGCCCTGACATCTTGCGGTTGCCTCTGGGCTTTGGAAGTTTCTATGGAGCAGCCCCAGGCCCAGCCGTAAGGAGCCACGTTTAGGGGAAACTGCAGCTGGAATCAAAGCTGCCCAGCTGAGCCCGACCTCAGTTAGCCGGTCCTCAGCTCCCTCACCGGTAAGTGAGTCGGTGCTCTATACATATTAATGCATTCAATCCTCACAATAACTCTACGAAGCATGTATCTGCTCTTATCCAGCAAAGTGATTTGCCCCAGGCCACATAGCTAATTAGTGGTCACACAATGGGGGTTCAGAGTCAAGAAGTCTGGCTCGAGTCCACGGTTAACGACACTTTGATATTGTCTAGTCTAATATAATCCATGACATTTAAAAAAAATTGACGGTTGTAGCCCGCTACGTTGATTTCATGACCCTGTGATTTTAAAAAGCACCTCCAAGGAGTTGTTCTGTGAAAGTAAGAACTAAAAATCAAATTGTCCCTCAAGAATCTTAAAAACAAAATTTCCATAGTTGGGTTGTGTTCCTAGAGCTTGTCATCACTGCCTTCCCCCTGACCCCCAAGAAAAAGCCCTTTGAACGTGCTCTTTTGTGCCGTGGTGGTGAGGAGCTCGGCAGATAGAATAACACTGGGCCAGACATTCCCTTCCCCTCACTCACCCACTTCCCCCCAACTCCCAGGTGCTCCAGAATCAACAGGAATTCACCACTTCCTGATGAAAAAGAGGGACTGTCACCAGCATTCCAGGGAAAGGGAATGGCTGCCTCCTAGCCCTCTCGGGAGCTCTTTGAGCTGTGGCCTCACGAAGGCGAGTGTGGGTCTCAACAGAAGAATAAAGTTTGATCCAAGCACAGCAGTTTCCGAGGGGCCCGGACCACCCCTGGGGCAGGGCAGGGAGGACCTCTGATAGTTCTAGAACTTGATTTGAAATAGAGGCTGTAACTGCAGCTTTATCAATTTGAGACTGGAAGGGAACCAGCTAAAACTCTCATTCCATTGTGTATATAAAAGGCCAGCCATGGGCAATAGATTTGTTTTTGACACACTTGAAAAAAGTATATTTTCCAGTTTTATTGAGAAGTAACTTATGTATCCCACTGTATACATGTGAGGTGTGCAGTGCGATGGTTTGGTTGATGTATACTGTGAAATGAGTACCCGGTAGGTTTAGTCACCATTCATCACCTCATAGAGATACAGCAAAAAGAAAAGAAAGAAAAATTTCTCCTTGTGATGAAAACTGGTGGCATTTAGTTTCTTAGCAACATTTCTGTAGCTCATACGGCATGGTGACTATAATCATCGTGTCGTATGTACCTCCCTAGTCCTTCTTTATCTTGTAGCTGGAAGTCTGTACCTTTGGCCACTTTTCTCCAATTCCCCCTTGTTCCACCCCTGCCGCTGGTCACCACGGGTCCGACCTCTTCTTCTGCTGAGTTTGGGGGGTTTGTTCTTTTAGATTCCACATATAAGTGAGAGCATATGGTATTTGTCTTTCTCTGACTTATTTCACCTAGTATAATGCCTTCAAGGTCCATCCAGGAGAAAAAAATTCTTACATAATTACAAGTTCCATGTGAAAAGGAAACAGAAATACAATCTTCAGGTTTACATATATATGTGCCTCAACTCAAAACTAATATCAGAGTGTTGACTTAGGGGGAAAAGAAAGTGAAATGAGGGCAACTGGAAGTATGTAGAAAAAGGGCTTTATATAACAGTCTTTCAACATTTCTCCTATACTCTGAATAGTTTAGGTAAAAGTAATAGGAAAGTAATAAACTCTGCCCCACTGCATCTTACCTCACAGGGGTTGTTTTTAGGGATTCTGAGGCGGCAGATGACAATCTTGCTACGGTTGAGAGACTGACAAAAGACTTCCGTACTGTACGTGGTCTCTTTCTCTTTTTTTACTTTTAAAAAGAAAAACCCAGAAGGATGAATCAGATTTGTATAAATGGGGGTTTGCCAAGAGAGTGGCCAGTTTGGCTTTATGATCTTATGGAGGAAAATTCATGACCCTGCACACACACACACACACACACACTTACAGACATACAGATACACACATACGCACACATATATACATATCTATACACATATACATAAACATATATACATATACATACACCCCCATACACATATCCTGGACCAGCAATGGGGCTTTGTTTTTCTTGCAAATATATGTTATTTTTTCTTTAAAAATGTTTTTTATGCAAAATAGCACCTGTTCATTTTGGTGTTAATCGTACCCTGAGTCTCTAACAGTATTATTAACAGTAAAATAGTTTCGTGCTGGTTCATGTTCTCAAGGTGTCTTTTCGTCCCCCCTCGCAGTAACCTCTGGGCTGTGACTGGGTTTCACAGCAGGTACAATAAACTCCACTAGAGCAAGAGCTGGTCTGGTGGTGGCGACCTTTCAGTTCCAGCCCAGAGTCAGCCGTTAACAAATTGTGGCTTCCTTGTTGTCCCTGGACAATCTAATTTATAGATTAAATTTATAGGATCTAATTTATAGATTAAAAATTATATTGTATCTGCTTTTTAAAAAATACTAAGACTCAAAAGAGGATAAGTAAAGCACCCTGATTGCTAATTAATCGATCTGCAATCCATTTTTACCAAGTAATCGTACACGTTCCAGCCGCTGTGGAAGACATCACAGTGGAGATGCCTGTATGGGATTTGGGAGACACGAGATACCCCTTTTCTTTTTGAGTTTTGAAAATTTTTGTTTTGAAATGATTTCAAACCTAAAGAAAAGTTGCAGGAAGAATACAAATATCTTGTATGCTCTTCCTCCAGATTCCCCAATTGTTAACAATTACCTAATTGTTTTTGTCATTCCATCGTTGTGTGTGTGTGTGTGTGTGTACTTGTGTGTACACTATTTTTTTCTGAACCATTGGAGAGTAAATTCAGACATGATGCTCCTTTACTCCCAAATACTACAGTGTATATTTCCCAAGAATGAAGATGCTATTTTATGGCACAGTTTTCATATTTGGAAGTTGAAACTGATACCATATTATTTTCTAATGTACAGTGCTTATTCGAATTCCACAAATTGTCCCAGTAGTTTACTCTGTAGCAAAAACAATTTATTTTTCTGGTCCCGGATCCAGTCCAGGGTGGCAGGTGACATTTAGTTACCATGTTTCTTTAGTGCCCTTTAATCTGTAAATTGCCTCAGATTTTGTGTCATGGCCTTGACATTTTTTTTAAGAGGACTGACCAGTTACTTTGTAGAATGTTCGTCAGTTCTGGTTTGTCTGAGATTCCTCATGATTAGATTCACGTCATGTATCTTTGGCAGGAATACCACAGAAGTAATACTGTTCCTTTCCACTGCATATTATGGGACACATCGTGTCAATTCCATTCCCGGTGATATTAACTTTGACAGTGAAGATGGTGTCTGCCAAATTTCTCTATTGTAAAACAACTATTTTTCTCTTTGTAATTAGTAAGTAATCTGTGGCAGATACTTCCTCAACAAACTTTTACTGATTAATTTTAGAATCCAATTGATGATTCTTTCTGAATCAATAACTATGACAGTTTCTATATATTTAGACTGTGCAACATGATGTGGATTTTTCTTATATTGGTTTATTTACTTTAGAGAGAGAGTGTGCATATGTGGGGAGGGGAGGCAGAGAGAGAGGGAGACAAGCAGGATCCCCCTGAGCAGGAGCCCAACACGGGGCTTGATCCCAGGACCCTGAGATCATGAGTCAGACGCCCAACGGACTGAACCACCCAGGTGCCCCAACTTGATGTTTGATATACATATGCATTATGAAATGATTATGATAATCAGGCTAATTGACATATCCATCACCTCACATTGTTACCATTTGTGTGTGTGTGAGAGAGCATTTGAGATCTACTCTGTTAACAGTTATATAATACATTATTATTAACCATAGTCACCATGCTGTACATTGGGTCTCCAGAACGTATTCATTCGTCATATAACTGAAAATTTGTGCACTTTGACCAATATCTCCTCTCCCCTCAACCCCCCAGCCCCTGGTAACCACTATTCTGTCCTCTGTGACTATGAGTTCAACTTTTTCTTTTCTTTTTCTCTTTTTTCTTTCTTTCTTTTTTTCTTTTTTTTTTTTTAAGATTACACATAGAAGTGAAATCATGCAGTATTCGTTTTTCGGTGTCTGCTTATTTCACTTAGCATAATGTCCTCCAGGGTTATTCATGTTGTAGCAAATGAAAGTATTTCCTTCTTTTTCAAGGCTGGATGGTATTCCACTGTATGTGTATCTACATGTGTATATATATGCCACATTTTCTTTATCCGTTCATCTGTCGACGGACACTTAGGTTGTTTCCATATCTTGACTATGGTGAATAACGCTGTGATGAACATGGTAATGCACGTGTATCTTCAAGATAGTGATTTTATTTCGTTTGGATATATTCCTAGAAGTAGATTGCTGGATCATATGGTATTTCTCTCTAATCACTGATGACCAGATGAAAAGGCAATCCATAGAATGACAGAAAATATTTGCAAATTATATATCTGATATGGGTCAAGTATCTACAACATATTTAAAAACTCTCATAACTGAACAACATAAAGACAAACAACCCAATTACAAAATGGATCTGAATAAACCTTTCTCAAAAAGTTATACATGGGACGCCTGGGTGGCTCAGTCCAAGTGTCTGCCTTGGGCTCAGGTCATGATCCCAGGGTGCTGGGACTGAGTCCCACATTGGGCTCCCTGCTCAGCAGGAAGCCTGCTTCTCCCTCTGCCTGCTGACCCCCCGCTTGTGTGCGTACGCTCTCTCCCTCTCTGACAAATAAATAAATAAATAAAATCTTTAAAAAAACAAAAGTTATACAAACGGCCAAAAGGTGCACAACCTTGTTAGCCAGCATGGAAACTCAAATTAAAACCTCAATGATTTCACATCAACTATAATAACAACAACAACAATAACAACAATAACAGATAATAAGTGTTGATAAGAATGTGGAGAAATTGCAACCCCCATATATTGGTTGCTGATGGGAATATAAAATGCAGTCACTTCGGAAAAGAGTCTGGCAGTTCTTCAAAATGTTAAACCTGGAGTTATACAATCCAGTAATTCTAATCCTAGGTGTCCATCCAAGAGAATTGAAGACATATGTCCACACAAAAAGTATACATAAATGTTCACAGCAACATTACTCATAATACCAAGAAGTAGAAACAATCAAAATGCCTATTAAATGATGAATGGATAAACAAATGTACACCCATATAATAGAATATTATATCCATAAAATAGAATAGTATATCCATATAATAGAATATTATTCAGCTGTAAAAAGGAATAAAGTACTGACAGATGCTACAACATGAATGAAACTTGAAAACATCATGCCAAGTGAGAGAAGCCAGACATAAAAGGCTAATAATTCCCTTTATGTGAAATGCCCAGAGTAGGCAAATCCATAAAGAGAGAACGTAGATTAGTGGTCGCCTAGGGCTGTGGGGCAAGTAGAGAGCAAACGCTAATGCGTACAGTTTCTTTTAGGAGTAATGAATAGGTTTTAAAATTGATTGTGGTGCTGGATGCACAACTCTGTGAGGATACTAAAAACCATTTAATTGTGCACTTTACATAGGTGAATTGTATGATATGTGAATTATATCTCAATAAAACTGTCATATACAAAGAAAGAAAAGAGATTGGAGGGAGAGAAGGGAGGAATGAAAGGAGGAGGATGGGAAGGAGAGAGAGAAGGAGGCAGGAAAGAGGGGAGAAGAAGGAAGGAAGGCAGTCTAAAGCATGGATGGCCTGTGGACAGGGGATGTAGGGGACGAGGTCAGCACGGCAGACGGTAGGTAGTAACAGAAGCAGAAGCAGTCGTCACATTGTGGAAGGTCCTGTAGGCCATAATATAGAGTCTGGCTTTTATTTTCATTGTAATGGGCAGTCATTTGAGGGTTTTAAGCAAAAGGGTGCTATGATCTGATTATAAAAAATAACTCTGGCTCTTATGTAGAGATTATGCTTGGGGTTGGGTGGCAAGCCTGGATGCGGAGAACTCAAGTGAAAGGTTCTATGGTATGGACTGGGTCAGAGAATGGGGAATTACGCAATTTCATGGCTGATTCCATCATCTATAGCAAGTAGGCTTCATCCTTCTCTTTGCCTTTGGCCCATCCTCACTTCCTCCTACACCCTCTCCAGCTTCTTTTCCAAGGAAAGGGAATATGATAAAATTAGCAAAGACCATCACCAGATCTTCAACCTATTTACCATGCTTGGTTTAGAAATTGGACTATTCTAGTCCATTCAACAACTCCTTATGGAGCAAGAGAACAATAAAAGGGCTTGTGGACAATGGGATTATGGCTTTTCCCAGACAGAAGGAAGGGTCAGAAGGTAGTTCATGGTCACTGTGCTTAGTGAAATAGAGTGTATCCAACTGGGGTTCAGAGGACAGAAAGGCCAAAAATGAAAGAAGATATTTTGTTATAGTTAGACAGGAAGTATAGGTGCATATTCATGATGTTTAGAGAACTACAAAGGATCAAAAAGAAATACACAGCTCACTCTTATCACCTCTTGGAGGTTAATCAGTAACACTCCTAATAACACTGGGACCTGAGCATCAGCTAGTCTTCTAGGGACGCCCGAGTTCCTGCTTCTGGAGGCTGATGAATGGTGTGTCATGTGACATAGTTAGTCCATCTTCTTCTAAAACGCCAATCAAGAAGTTCTCTTCTCACCAAAGTGGGGTAAACTCCTGGAAGGAAAATTCAGGTGTTATGGGTCCTGCGGCTTACCCAATTTTGGAGACCCTCTTTAAGGAAGAGTACAGAATTATAAATACAAATTAAGGTATGAAATGAGGACTGACAGAATTTAAAATGTTGACACGTACCACAAACACCACAAAATCCATTAAAATAATAATATTATTAATTGACCACCTGGGATCCCTTGACAATATTATTTTTCCGCACGGTTTTGATTACATACTTTTACATCTCCGTTTGACAACCGTGTTGTAAAATGGCTATCTATAGAGAATAGGGAGATAATCCTGTCTTTCCTTTTGCCTGGTTTTTTTTTTCCCTTAATGTTCATGGTTTGGAAAAGTTCCTTTGCATTTCAGAATCTCTTGTGGGCGATGCCCCTCCTGCAATGTCCTCTTACTCTTGTTCCAGCGGTGTCTTTGATAGCAGCTGCCACAGCAGCTGGTCCAGCTTCGCCAGGTCCTTGCCATTCCCAAGCTTCTGCCAGTCCTGGGGTAGCCACGAAGCTTGGGCACAATAGCTTCTGAGCAGGAAGCAGAGCAGCATCTAGTTTAAACCTTTCTTCCAAGGATCAAAGATAGCATTGAAATGCTCCGTGAAGCCCGCTGAGGCCAGGTGGGACCTGGGCGCTCGGTGGATGTGAATATGGCTCAAGCTGCCTGCTAACCCTGCCTGAGACCCCCGCACCACACCAGGACAAGGGGATGGCCTCTAATCTGGGATCAGCTCTGTGCCCCCATGTCGAGCTCCTGCAAGCTTAGAGGGCAACCCTTGGAGCCTTAGCAGGGGCCCAACCGAATGAAGGCTCAACTCCATTCATTTCTTGGTAAATCTGCCTCTCCAAGCCCCATCTGTCACCAGAAGAAACAGCTGGGCCACTGGAGAGGAGAATAATTACAACCGTGTCCACAGCAAAGAGAACCCAGGTAAAATGGCTCTAGGGAGAGAGACAGAGGGTGCAGCTATGTGCAAACTTTCATTGCTATCATTCGAGTCTCCTTTAGAAATCAATTTACAAAATATAGTGAGACAGTAGTTCATATTGTACCTGGCCCGCGTGCATGCACAAAGATTGGGACTCACTCTTTCGAGGCAAGAAATAAACATTTTAGATCAGATGTTGTGGATAAGACATGTGCAAAACATACAAGTGGGTCAAGAGCAATCTGGAAGTGTTCTCTTAGCCACATTTCTTTAGTGCTATCACTGGCCAATCAGTGAAAAGGAACTAAGGATTATAGCAGTAGTGAAATTGTATTTGGTCCTTACATGCCTGTCAGGATTCTAAGCTGCGTGATCTCCTGGGGTCCTCACAACATCCCGAAAAGGTATAAACAATTATTACCCCTTTTATACAGAAGGGGTAACCTGGACACTCACAGGTTAAGCCTGCTTGTTCAGCTGGGCTCACAGAGCATGTGCTCTTCACCACCTCACTAGCAGGCTCATTTCCATTCATTCTCTGTTAGTTCATTATACCTAAAACATAAAGCACATTGTATATAGTTCACATTGCAGAGCGTGGGGTGACTTGTTTTATAATCAGCTATTTGGGGGTCTTCATGAAGTTCCTAGTTAATACATTTCAACTGTGTGTGTGTGTGTGTATGTGCGTGTACTGTTTATCTCTGCGTCTCAAACTGTGTATTTTTCACTGAATGCAAAAATACTAATTTTTAACTAGTAATACTAAATTACTGAAGTTTCTGGTCCCCAAAGATTTAGGGTTAGGATACCAGTTTGGCTACTGTTACAAAAGTCGAAATAATAGTAGCTTAAACAAAATGAAGTTTGTTTTTCTGTCCTGCAATAGTCAAAGCGTAAATAGTCTAAGGCTAACGTGGAGGCTCCATGATAATGGAAATCTGAGTTCCTTCCATCATGATTCTCTTTTACCCTTATCAGAGGATTTCCATCTCATAGTCAAAGATGGCTGCTCTGGGTCCTGCCATCACATCTGCACCCCAGTCTATAGGAAAGGTAGAAGGAAGACATGAGGGTGATGATATCCTTTCCCTTTAAGGTCATGGACCAGAAATGGCACACATCACATCTACCCAAATCACTTCAGCCATATTCCATCAGTTGAGAATTATTCTTTATCTCATTTAGGTACAAGGGATGCTGAAAAATGCAGTCTTTAGTGAAATAGTCATATGTCTGACTAAAACACAGGCTGTATTATCAAAGGACGAAGAGCAGATTGGCTATTAGGGGACAGCCAGCAATCCTGGCACGGGGGGGGGGGGGGAACAGATCAACAAGACTTCATGTAGAATTTTGTCTTGACTTATTTCTCATTGAATGCACCGTGTTGTACCCACATCAATGATTTTGCTAGTTTTTTGTACCTTTTAAGAACACAAGGGAGCTACTGGTTCCTGGTGCCTCTAATGTGAACATTTGCGGAGTTATGTTTTTTAGCAGAGACGCTAAATGCTCTGAATAACAAAGTCGATCTATGCTCCCGCTCCCACTTAGGGTGTAAGCATGTAAACGTTAAGTATATGCATAAGAGAGCCCAAAGGAGCATGCTAACAGGACGCTCCCACAGGACATGACGTGAGGCTTTAATGGCTCCTTTTCTATCAACAATTCTGTAAACTCACTTGAAAATGGAATGGATTCATTTCTGTACAATGTTAGAAACAGCAGGGTCAGATCTTCTTTTCCAGCCCCTACCTGCCACGTGCAAACTCAGATGTTGACTTCACCATAACACAGTGATACATTCTGGATACAAAGAACACAGCCTGGAGCAAACTGCAAGCTTGGGACTATTTCCTCAGCTTGTTTACTCTGGTCTGAACGGCTGGTTCAGGGGAGGTGGAAGTGTGTGCGGGTATCAGCATTATAGAAGCCAGCAACTCCGAGGACTGAGCCCTAAACACTGTGATCAATGCGAAACCGACTTGGTGCTCTACAAGCATAGTATAATTTATGTTCCTGTCCAAGCTCCATGAGTAAAACACATGTTATGACATTACAGGCTATGTCAAAATGACTCTAAAACCACCATCAATTTAATGATATAATCAATCAAAATCCAACCAATGGGTGGTTTGGGAAACCAGCTTACATAGGCCATATAATGAAACAACCGAATTTGCCACCCATCAGTGAATTAGCTGAGCCTTGTGAAGACACAGGCAAAAAGAACGGTAAAACCAGGGGGCTCAAGAAGTCATCACGTACAGCCCCCCCATCTGGGGTCAGATCAATACTTAACCTATTTTTAGCAAACTCGAGTAATGAGAATTGAACTGTCTTCCTCTGAAGTCTGTTCCAGGGTCCAATTAGGAAATGCTTTCGTCTTCACAGCCACCATTGTGCTGCAATCTCAGCCCATTTCCTATAATTTGCTGCTCCATGGAGATGGAAAACAGCTGGCCATTTTTCCCCCTTGTGATAATCTTTCTTGTCCCAAACTGCGCACACTCAGCTCTCTCTTTTCCATGTTAAAAAACCCAGGCTCCTTTGCCTGTTTTCAGAACCCTTTTTTTATTTTCCAGCTATTGTTGGGGCTTTGGTATGGATTTCTCCATATCTCTTTTAAAATGCAAAGCCCTACACTGAGTGGTTTAACATGGCCCGGCTCCGTCTGAGGAACGTGGAAGGATTGTCTCAATCTCAGTATCTCCTAGTCCTGACCATAGGCTGTGTGTCAATTTTCGTCCTCGGTGGCCTTCAGGTCATTTCCATGACCTGTAAGCCTCACGAATTTTCCCCAATAAGGATTCCTTCCTGCTTTTAGAAAACTACTCCTCTTGGGGCACCTGGGTGGCTCCCATCATTAAGCGTCTGCCTTCGGCTCAGGGTGTGATCCTGGCGTTCTGGGATCGAGCCCCACGTCAGGCTCCTCCACTGGGAGCCTGCTTCTTCCTCTCCCACTCCCCCTGCTTGTGTTCTCTCTCTCGCTGGCTGTCTCTCTCTGTCAAATAAATAAACAAAATCTTAAAAAAAAAAAAAAAGAAAAAAAGAAAACTACTCCTCTTGTTTGTCAAGGTGATTTAGGGCATGATCTCCCTCCTCTAAAATGTTAATACAACCACCAAACTTGATGTCCTCTGTGACTAATAAACACATTCTAAACGAATTACTCCAGCTTCAGACAAAGATTGTTAACAGCCCTGAACTAGCACAGTTGAGTCACCACTGAATATTTCTCTCCACTGGCTGCTTCTGAGCATGAACGAGTTGGGTTCGCTTGGCGTGTGGACTAGATACTGCGGAAAGAGCGATAAAGACCCAGCTTTGGGCCAGACCAGGGTTTCTCAATGTTGGCACTACTGATATTTGGAGCCAGAGAATTCTTTATTCTACGACGCTGTCCTGCACCTTGTGGGATGCGTAGTGGCATCCTTGGATGCTACCCAGTAGACGCCAGTAGCAATCCCCTGCTCAATTATGACCATCAAAAATGTCTCCAGACATTGCCAAATGCCCCATGGGGGGTGGCGAGGGCAAAGTCAACTCCAAGTTGAGAACCACTGTTCCAGATGTTTGACTTCCCTTTCCAGACAGAAAGCAAATTGGTTCAAGAAAATTTGCTCCCAACAAAACTTCATTACTACTACCCAGCGTCCCCGGAACGGCTGGACTGAGCACTCATCACAGTGCTGAGGAGCTTTTCTGTACCAGCTCCATCCTCTGGGATTGAGAGGACCACCCCTACTTCTTAGATCTAGAGTGCCCAGACCATGCATGCAGTAGCACGTGGCCACCAAGAGGCTTATTTGAACCCGGGTCAGCCGGGATCCAAAGCCTCCACTCGGTCTACTACCTACCACAGCCTCTCTAGATGAGCTGGCGGTTTACAGTTCCTGGAGTCATCCTTTCTCTTTATACAAGATGGAGATTTCATCTTCCAGGAACTCTAGAGTCTTCTTTAGATAAAATCTACCACTGGTCCTTGGAGGTAGCCAGGAAGGAAATCCGGGGGGAGAATCCCCTGCCAGGCCTGACCTTGACAGACCTGGGTTTATTTTATTAGTGGAGATGATAGTTCCCTTGAAAAGCTGTGTGTCCCCCCCCCCCCCCCCGCCCGTGGCCAAGTCTTAAGAGTTTCACTTCCGCCTGGGGTGGCTCTCCTCAGCCCATCCTCACACTCAGAGCCGCGTGGTCCTATCTGGCGGGGTGCCGTGGCTCGTTGGACTCTTCTTCACCAGTTTTCGCCTCTTTTAGCATATTGGCTTTCATTGGCACGAGACCTTGTCATTCCCAAAGCACCTGCGCACGCGCCGTCACGGTTGATTCCCGCCGCACCTGGTAGGGAGCCTGCGTGGCCCGATTACCAAGAGGAAGACAACAGGGCCAGGGAGGCTCCAGATCACCCAGCTGGTACGTGGCCGGGGAGGGCCTGTAAGCAAGGCTAAGCTCCTGGCCTCACCTCCGGAGCTGACGAGGGGACACCTGTTTCGGTTAGATGGCCGTGGCGTTCTTTCTATAAAGTCTGTGCTTTTGTACCTGTTCACATTGCTGTTTGTTTCACCATTTCTCCAAGAGGGCTGGTTCCCTGGGCCCTCCCTTTTTAATCTCCTAGGCTGAGGACGGGTTTTGTACTGGGTTGTCACACAAACCATTAATAATGGCATCGTTTTCCTCCTTCAATAGCCCCCTCCCCCCGGTTTTCCTTAAAGATAAATTTATTTCTTTATATAGTCACTCCCAGGTCCAAGGAAACCTGTTTCAGCTGCATCCATGCAAATGATCTTTCCTGCCCCCTCTGCACCAGCACCTCCCCGGGTTCACCCCCACCTCTGCAGCCGCTAGAGATTTCCTTCCCCTTCTTTCTGGTGCATATCCGGCCCCGCCCCCCGCTCCGTGCCAGCACCTCCTGGAGCCCCCCAGCCCCTCGTCACCCGCTCGGTCTCACCCATGCCTATCTCACTGCACCGAAGTGAGAATTGGATAAAACACTGCATGTAAGCTATGTAGCCCTATACACAAGAAGGGTATTATGACGAATTTAGTATATGATGTGAAAAGGGCATCCTGTTCGCTCAGACCCTTTGTCCCTCAGATTTTGTTCCCATTGGCTTTTTCTTGCCAAAACCCTGAGCTCGAAGAACTGCACCTTCCTGCCTGCTGTTTTCTTTATCTTGCTGATTTCTCTCCTTCCTTCCTTAGAACCCTGAATGTTATCATCTGTAGTCATTTCCACCAAAGTTCCCGGGCATTCTCTTCCAAGATGGGAGAAATGTGGATATGTTTAGGGTCTGAGCAAGACCCAGGGGAGAGGGGAAAGTTGAAGATACAGGAGAGAACAAGTCGCAGAGGGGATAAGAGATGATGGGGTCCCAGGAACAGGAGCACGGGCCGAGTTAGGCGGGACAGGAATAAGATGGGTGGGTATGCAGACAAGTCGAAGGCAGGTAGGGAGGATATTTCAAGGTCCTAATCTTGTGCAGTAGGAGGCTTAGTGAAGTTGGATGTTGGTCGAGGTGCTGGCTGACTCAACAGTGCTCAGTGACCCCAGAGTAAGGTGGAGAGGGGTTTTGGGTGAGTGAAGTTTGGGCAGGTGTTGGAAGAAAAAGTTGTGAAGGAGCAGAGCAACCCGGTTCAACCTGATAACTGGTAGAATCCAGGCTTGGTAGGAAGGAATTAAAGCAAAGAAGGTTAGTAGACTTTGAGCTCTCAGCAAGAGAGGTGAAAGGCTAGACATTTCTGGTCTGAAACCTGGAGGTTAAAGATGGCTGACAGAGAACACTTTGAGGTGATGACAAGGCCCAGGTGGTGATACAAGTTGGCTGCCCAAGGACTGTGGAAGTGAGGGCCACCCCACACAACTGTGGGGACATGCTCTGCTCCCAAGACCTTGCTGGCATCGCATAAAATGGTGAAAACCTCACGCATCCTGTCCCAGGAATGAGTTTTGAACGACTGGAGCTGTTCCTTGCTTCATCCTGGTTCCACTATCCGGCCGTCGATTCCATCAGCTTCACCTTTGCTTTGGCCTCTCTCCTCAGATATCTTGCCTGTGTTTTACTCCACTTTCACAAAAGGCTGTGACCATTCCCAACAACAATCCAGACTTTCCATCTGGTATTCGAATCCCCTCAAGGGGTACCCTTTCCTCAAGGATCCTCCTTCTCCGACACCACCCAGGAGCAGGCTCCCTTCACCCCACGGGCCTTGGCCCCAGGTGGATGTGGATAGGCCTCCTGCAAATTGAAATCACCCAGACAATGGCAGCCATCTGGGTGGAGAGGAAGATTCTAAGGCAAGTTCTCAGTGAATGTGGAGAGCTGATAGCCTATATTTTCCCCCAATAAACCCAGCGTCCTCTGATAGAAACTAGTGGGGCCCAAGGCCACCTGGCAGACACGTGTTCCATCTATGTGGGGCCAGTGTTGTCAGAGTTTTCCATCATTCAAGAGAAGCCAGAAACCTAGGTTGGTATGTAAAATCTCCTGGTTTTCAAATGGAGACAACTCATTCAAAAGAAAATTTTAAGCACCTTTCTGGCCAAACCACCTCTGATGGTTGAACGTAGCATAAGGGTTGCCAGTTTGCCTGGGTGATGCTGTGGACAGGGCAGAGGGCAATGAGGAGGAAGCTTGTTTCCAGCCTGGAAACTGGGGGGCCAGAGTGGGGATGGGGTGTGCCAGGGAAGGAGTTCCCTATGAAGGGTATATTGCCCCGCACTTGGACTCAGGAAACAGAGTTAACAACAAATTTCAAAGTTTTTTTTTCCCCTGCCCCCCCTCAGTGTTTTATTTCTTATTTTTAACCCTTCAGAAAAGTCTGTTAACCACTCACAGCCTCGGTTGGTGCTGTTTTGGGAAACTGAGAGGTGGGCAACAAACAAAAGTTAGACTACCCTGACTGGGCCCTCCTTTGGGGGAGCTGCACAACATTTAGGGGCCAGTAGGCCTGGAGAACCCGCAGGTGAGTGAGTAGAGGTGTCAGGCACGGCGGGGGGAGTGAGAAGGAGTGGGATATGAGAAGAAGCAGTTGAAATCAGGACTGAGCCTGCTGAGAACCACGGGAACTCCCCAGAGACGAGGATGGTCATCCCTGAAGTCAGCGGAGCTGACCAGTGGGGAGACCTTCACCAGGCGCTGCGAGGTGGAAAAGCAGATCATAAGAAAATATTACAGAATAATCCCTTTTGTGAGAAACAGATGAATATTTACATGCCTATGCGTGCATGGAAAAAGGTGGGAAGAATTCATACGAGATAGTAAATGTGGCCATTATTGGATAGAAGGACAGCGGGTGTGTGGGTAATGTTTGCACAATCCGGGGATTGCCTTTGCGGTGGGGTGTATGTGGGCTAAGACTCTGTGGCCGCTTCTCTCCTAGGAGCCTTACACTTAGTAGATTCCGCCCTAAGCACTTGGAACAGTTATTGTCCCTACTTTACTCTTGATGGGGAAAGAAGTGAGAGGAAGTTTAATAACTTGGCCCTATGTCATGCAGTGAGTAAGTGGTGCAGCGCTTTCTGGAGTGGTCTGGAAAAGGTTACGATGTTGTTTTTATAAAGAAAGAAATTATCTGCACACTCCAGCACTTACTTGAAAATTTGTGTCGTCACCTTCTTTTTTCCTTCCAGGTGGTAGTTAGGAGGTTCAAAATGTCTCACTTGATCCAAATCGAATAGAAACCAAAAGTTCCCTCGGAGGAAGCATCCAGGACAAGTCCTTCTGTTTTCTTCTCGGTCATTGATGGTCCAGACCCTGTTCTTAGTCTTTGCTTCTTTCCCATTCATTTATTGGCTGTCATTTTACTACGTGTATAAAATCAGTGTTTACCACTCTCCTCTTTTATTCTTCTGCTCTTTACCTCAATATATACTTTATTATGAAAAAGAGTACGTGAAGATTGAGTACCTTTCAAAACACATCTTTTTTAATTCTCATCACTGTATCAGTTAGGTGCTCTGATGAGCCTACAGAGGAAGACGATGAGGCACAGAGAGGTGAAGTCACTTTGTCAAAGTGAACGGTAGAGCCAAGATTTGAACTCCTGTCTGTCTGATTCCAAGTTTTGTGCTTTTAAAGGTCACACTCTACTGCTAGCTCTACTCATGGTTCAATGTCGTAAGGGAGTGAACAAGACTCCTTTGTCCTGCACCTCAGAGTATGTGTGGACACCCGTGAAGCATAAGGCTGCCTGCTTTCCCTGCCTGGTTCTATTACTTTTGGCTAAAAACCATGGCAACCTGGAATAACCCAGGCCCCTTCAGCCCGCATTCTTGGCATGTTTGCCAGGCCACGATGTCTCACTTATGCTGATTACATCATTGCCCTGGTCCTGAGCTGAGAAGTCAGAATCTCCTTCTCTTCACATTTATATATAAAACTTTTCAGTCAGTCTGTCAACATGAGTTTTCCTTTTGCTTTCTTTTCCCTTTGCTCCCATTCTGGCCCTGTCCTAACTTCCCATGTCTCTTCTGGAGCTTAGTTTCCCTTTGGGCTTGGAAAACCCAGGGCTGACTTTGACTCGAAACCCTCTGCTCACCCAGTCTGGGAACCTACCCCTGAAGACGCTCTTCCCCTTCTTTGGGACACAGAACCCTTCTCTCAGATCCCACTCCTCTAGAGGAATTAGAAGTGTTCTCCTTCAAACCACTTCTACAAAGAGACATAGGGTCTGCAAACGACGTTCTCCTCTCTGCTCAAAAATCTACAGTTCCTCCTGGTGTGCTTGCTCTAGTAAGACTGGTCTGTGTCACTTAGGCAACCATGGGATGGAAGGCAGGTAATACACTAGAGGAATACACAGAGATAACATGAAGGTGGGTATTTAATCAGTAGCCTTCCAGATCCACTGAGGATGGGACCGCCCTCTTTTTCCCCCCAAGTTCCCTGGTTTTCTGTTCCTCTTCTCTGGTAGGAAAAGGTGAGCTCTTTAAAAAGACTCCTTTGAATGGGCCAGGAACCTTTCTTTTTTAGCCCCACTCTTTTAGAAACTGAAGACCCCATCCTTAAGCTGAGAGCCACGTGCTGCAGTGCGAAGAGTAAGGATCGGGACGCCAGAGTTGGAGAGCTGGTTTTGCTGGCTAGCTGTGTGTTTTCAGCAGTCACTTAGACCCTTTGCACCTGAATCTCTTTTTATGGGAAATGCTAGTGATAATCCATGCAGTGTTGCAAGGTGAGGTGATGTAGTCCGCATCGATGGTAGCACAGATGTAAAGTCATACTGTTCCATCGGGGTTCCAGTCTTGAAGGCCCGTGCTGTAAGACCTTCAAAATTGGTACCTTGACTTCCGGGAGGGAAGTCAATTGTTTTTAAGGGTGGAAGGTGCAGATGGGGGCGCTTGAGACTGCCTTTGCCTTAGCTCCATCCGTTTCATGATATGGACAGTCTCTTTTCAATCTTAAAAGTGCAATGCAAATGCACTTTCAAGATCCACCCCCCACTTCCCATTTAGCTGTCACTTTTAAGCCCCTTCTGTATAGAAATTCTGAAATCACCGCAAGTCGGAGTCTATTAAATTGTAACGTGAAACTGACAAAAAATTTAGGTAACATATTTTTACATGTAAGGTATCTATATGAATAGCCATAGCATTCTTTCAAGTAGGTATTCATAATAATCACTTTGTAAGAAGCAGATATAAATCATGAGGAGCATTTATAACAAAATACAGTGAGATTTTAGCCGCTTCCTCAGACTTACTCTTGCACTAGTGTTCAGTAAAACCCCCACTACTATACAACAGAAACATCTCTAGTGTGATAAAGCTAGAAGTTTGCCTTAAGATGAAGAAGGAGTTGTTTGTCACAGGTCTATCAGGTAGGAATGCTTTCAACTACAAGTTACAGTGGGCCCAACAAAGGGTGGTTTAACCCATATTATTTACTCAGGTAATCCAGGGTTGATTTCTGTACTTCAACAGTGAAATCAAGGACTCAGGCTTTAGCTTTCTTCTACTCAACCATTTCCTGCATGTTGTTCTTACATTTATCACTTCATATTTGCAAGATGGCTGCCACAGCTCCAACTATCATATCTCTATATGAAAGCATCCCCATCAAGAAGGAAGGAAGACTTTGTTATTTTTTTAAAAAAGAAGAAAGGAAGGAAGAATGAGGAAAAGCTACAAGGTACAAGAAACACTTTTCTCCCTGCGACCCTCTCAGGGAGGAAAATCTTTCCAGAAGTCTCCAGTAGAATTTGCTTTTTTCTCACAGCCCAGATTTGGGTTTACATGTCACCTCTAGTCCAATTATGGGTAAAGAAGTAAGGGGCTTCCATTAGGATTTATCCGTAGGATTGGGTGAATTGCAGCCCTCAGTGGCTGTTGGGTAGACAGCTAATAGTATTAGCTACAACAAAGTAATCCAAATGTGGGTTTACAGAAAACAAGGACTTTGGGTTAAGTGAAAGCATACATTTTTCAAATGTAAAGTAGATGTATGTTTTATTCATGAGCTAAAAAATAAGAAACAAATGTACAAAAGGATATTCTGGGACATGCTAGGCAGAGAGTACATAGATCATGTTAGCAGAGTGAGTCTGTCTGTCTCCTTTGCGCAGGTGAGACTTTCGGGTGGGTAAGACCTATTTTGGTGGAGCCCATGGAGACAGGAAAAGTGACAATTGGCAAATAAGCTATTACGGAGATATCTTTAGGGAGCAGAATTGCCATACCAACTGACAGGTCTCGAAGAAAAATGATCACTGTGGTCAAAGATAATGGATGGCTGCCTGGTAACCATTTCTTTGAGGATCTGCCCTTCTGTCTTCCATGTGAGGCTCTGCTGTGCAACCAATCCCAAGACTCCAACATCACAGCCTCTAGGGTGGTCATGTGATCCTGGTTGGCCACCTGAATTCTCTATCCGATGCATGCGAACCTAGAGCAGAAACACGGAGAGAAGAATGCAGTTGGAGTTAAGTCATTCCTGGTAATACCTACAAAAAAAGTACAGAGGTTTCTGCAACTGGCTATTCCATCTCCAGTCATTCCTAGGGCTTAATTTTCCAGCTCCTTCTACTCATTTTTTCACCCCACAAATCTTTCTGAGCATACCATGTATGCTGGGCACTGTCCTAGGTTCTGGAGACAGAGCTACAAACAGGAATAGCAATGTCCCTGCCCTCACGGATCAAGCAGTCTAATGAGGAAGACCGATGACAAACAAGTAAACAAGATAATTTCACACTAGACACATGCTATGAAAGAAACTGGCAGGGTGATGTGGTGGAGACCAGCTGGAGGGGCTACTTCAGGCTCAGGGTCAGGGAAGACCTCCATGAGCTAGTCAGGATCCTCCCAATTATCCTCTTTCTTGCTTTATGCAACTAAGGTCAAGTTTCTGTTGCTTGCAATCAATTGCTCCTAGCAGACACTTGGAACAAAAGGAATTCGTCAGGCCCTATCACAGCCTGGAAACACCAGACTCTAGACCATGAGCTTTTCTAATTCTGAGTCCATATGCCCAGGCAATCTCTTGACAACTAATTTTACTTACCAAGGAAAAAATCTAGGTAATACATTAACATGCATGTACCACTAATCTAGAGAGAAGATGTTCTGAAGAGCAGATGGAAGTTTCCTTGCAACTGCATATTCATAAAGGAGCTTTCTGGTATAAATCTGAGTTGTCTGAGGCTGCAGTATGAGTCAGTTCTCCCAGGGTCTGATCTCATCCCTAAATGGGATGATGGCTTCAGACAGAACTGAGAGGCCAGGGCTAGTACCTGGGCAATGCGACAAAGTAACACAGCCCATGAAGTCTGGCTTAGATGGTCTGCACATCTTATCCATCATCTTTAATAGTGGAAGTAGTAAATTTTGAAGTCATCTGGGCCTCATGGCATTATTGAGGGAACCTAGACCTGAAGAAGGGAGGGCTGGCCAAAGGTCACACAGCGAGTTAGTAGTAGGGGCCTGGCAGTGTCCCAGATGAGCAACTCTGGGCAGTCGTGCCTCAGTGTTTACCTGGGTGAGAAGCCAGTGTATTTTCAGTTTGGAGCCCTGGCCATGAACCCCAGTTGCTACAATCATGGAACAAAACATCTTAAGACACATTTTTCATTCAATGCACAGTGACCCAGGACCTAGCATGTGGTGGAAGATGGGACAAGAAAAGAGGGTTTGAGCCAGATGGTGAAGAGCCTTGAATTTCGGGGTGTCAGATATGGACTTGCCCTTAGGAACAGGGCACCACTGAGGATTTTTGAATAAGGGAAGTGGTGTGGTAGGATGTGTGTTTTGGAGAATTGAGTCTGATGGGAACAGGACGGAATTGAAGGTCCTGGAGTAGGATTAGGAGGTATGAAAACTGTTCAGGATCATGAGAGACGATCAGGTCTTGATCGTCTTGAAGTAGGGCAAGTCTTGAAGTAGGGCAAGGAGAAGAGAGAGGAAGAATAACACTTAAAAGGTGTTGCAGTGATATCAATGGGGCTTGGGGGGAGGAGGGGAGGGGGACATCTGGTTTGGGGGTACTCAGGCAGGTGAGGAGGAGGAGGACCAGACAAGCCATAGAGGAGGTGAGAAGAAGGAGGGGCGGAGGTGATGGATTTCATCTTAGCCTAGTTTATCCCTCGTGTCGATGAGACATTCTGCTAGATGTGTACCCAGTGAGCCTACTAGACCACAGTTTGTAGAGGAGCCTCTGAGGCTACACACAGTCAGGAGAGCTATGTCTCAAAATCCCACTGAGGACAAATGGTGGAAATGAAAGAAATGGAATACAAGTGGTTTAAATAAAGCTCCATTGATTTGGAGGGGATGGCTGGGGGAGAGCAGAGGAAAGAGGAAGGAGGAAGGATTGCAGGAGGGTGCAGGTTCCAGCAAGCCAGAAATAGACACAGGGCCCGAGCCACCACACGGGAAGGAAGGGAGAAGACGTGAATGTGTAAAGGAAGAGGGGAAGGGTGGGAAATGGGAGCCCGGAGTGTGGAAGCACTTCTCTGTTGGAAGGGCTACAGGACACAACTCTTCTCCGAGTTTCTTTCCCTGGCTCTTAGAACTATTTGCCTTAGTCATAGCTGTGCACAAGAGTTTTAAAACCAGGAGCCTGCCCGGATGGAAGCCGGGGGGCGGGAGAGGGGGTAACTCAGGGCTGACTTGGTGCTCATCAGTAGACTTTTAAAAGACCACCTCTACCTTAAACAACTTTGTTGGGAACACGTAGGTCTATAAGAGGTGCAGATATCAGACCTCCTCCTGGTCTTTTTCTTTATCGTCTTCCTCCTCACTTTCCTCTTGGTTCCCCAGGTCAAAAGGGCAGAACTTCCTGTCTGAATTTTAAAGCCTCTGTCGCCTTGATTTTGTTCCTGGCTCAGTGGAGACGAATTCCAAGTTGAAGACAAACAATTGTGCCTTGTGAACAGTTACCGTGTGTTGAAAAGACCCCAAGTGCTTTTCTGCAAACCTGTCTCAGGGAAAATTCCCAGTGGGGGAGGGCAGGAGGGTCAAATCCATCCTGGAAAGGAGGAACTCCAATTACTCTGAGAATGTAATTTTCTAAGTAAATTCATAAAAGTCAAAAATGTCTAAGAAGAAAAGGGAAGCAACGTTGATTGCAAAGAGAGAAACAGCATTCCACGAAACAAATCTCCCTGAGCTGCAATATTTCTTGATATTAGAAAACTTGCTCACATACATCCGTGATCACTGCTGGCCAGACTTATGATCTCTTCTGAATCATGAGAGGTGCAGCTTGAGGGCTTTCCGGGTAAACTGAGGTACAGTGTTTTGCAGATAGATACACTGCGTGCCCAGCCTGTGCCTCTCACCTAGGTGAAAACCCACCTCTACTTCCAATCTCCTGGTTCTCGAATTACTGCAGAAAAGCAGAGGTCCTGGATTCCGGGAAGGGAAAAAAAAGTCTCTTGAAATTCCATTTTCAGGATAGAGTCTACCTCTGCTACCATAAGGACTGACACTCAACAAGAAACGTTCATTCAGGATCAGTTATGTTGAGACCAGCCTTCTGTGTTCCTCTTGCCAAGTCTCTGCAGAAATTATTTTCCAGACGCAGATCCTCTTTTCTCCTTCGTTCCTGCTTAAAACAGACCCAAAATAATGTATTTATCATCAACAACAAATGTTTCGTGAGGGCCTGTTGGATGCCATCCAAGTGTGCTAGCCACTGATGCGAAATTGTTTTTCAAAAGCCGAAAGTGATTTGAAATGAATTTTCTTCTAGCTATTTGAATTCACCTAGAAATGTTGTCAATTCAAGGACAGATGTCACTGTCACAGGGAGGTATGTTTTACTTTTTAAAGTAAAACTCTTTTAAGGATTCCCTTTCCATGATATTATTTGGGGAGTCCTCAGTTAAAATATTTATTCAGTTCATCCAACAGGTGTTTGAAGGGTACACTATTTATCAGGCACTAATCTAGATGCTGACTAATTCGGTGGTAAGTAATAAGAATTACAGTTAGTGTATACTAAGTACTTTCTGTGTACTCATTATTTTAAGCAGTATGTAAAAGGTTTATACATATTCATTAATTTAGTCCTAAAACACTATAATGTAGATATTATTAATGTATTATAAATTATTACATATTATATATTAATATACATTTTAAAAATGAAGCACAGAGAGGTTATGGTACTTGCCCCAAATCACACAGCTAGCTAATGGAAGAGCTGGGATTTGAATCCAGCAATCTAGGTTCAGAGCCCTGGCTTTTAACCACTTAGAGAACCCCTACCCTCATGGAATTTACATTCCTAGCAATTCAAGCATATGCTGGTATAGATTCCTTTGCGAGCACACAATGGCCTCTCAGGAGTCCACGCTCCAGACTGGGGGAACCAACAGAATAGCAAGATGAGCACCGGACTGAGTCACTCTACAGATCTGGGCTCAAATCTTCAATAAATTACTAACCTTTGAGACTCAGTTTATGTATGAGCTGACGTATGTGAATTTTCTTTGTGGACTCTGACGCACTATATACCTACAAAGAATTGTGTCATGATTGCTTCTGTCTGTGAAGTCACCCCGTTATGCAGTCTATCAGCCTGCGTGAGCCACTGGGGTTTGGAGAATCACTACAAGGGTTAGAATGGCAATGCCAAGCTGAGCTCCCGTGATCCTCCTTCATCCAAGTGTTAGCTGTGATGGGGCACCTGGGTAGCACAGCGGTTAAGCGTCTGCCTTCGGCTCAGGGCGTGATCCCAGCATTATGGGATCAAGCCCCACATCAGGCTCCTCCGCTATGAGACTGCTTCTTCCTCTCCCACTCCCCCTGCTTGTGTTCCCTCTCTCGCTGGCTGTCTCTATCCTGTCGAATAAATAAATAAAATCTAAAAAAAAAAAAAGTGTCAGCTGTGAGACTAGAGAACGCTTCCTGCTCACACACTAATGCTTTTCAATGGGAAGAGAAGTTAGACTCAAATATGCTCAAAATTTTAAAATAATTAAAGCTGAACTGTCAGGTTCACCCTAGCTGACATCCCATTAGTAACAATATCTGTCAGTACAAAGTCAAGGACGTTTCTGGACAGTCTCTATGTGGGACTAGGAACTGCTTCTGTCACTATTAACAGTATGACGTTCACCATAGATGGTAAGACTAACCCTTGTCACCTGTTAATAAGGACTTAGAAGATAGAGAGCTTTCAAAAAATCTATAAACCTGTATTCACAAACCTTTATAAACTAATCCTTGTTCTCCTCTTTCTAGTTGTGTGCTTTAGACAAGTTATATACCTCCCTGAGCCTCAGCTTCTTCATCTGTGAAATGGGGAAATAATATTTACATTGCAAAACTGTTAGGAGGATTTGAGATGATACTTGTTGTACTGCTCTAATAAAATACGATAGACTGGGTGGCTTAAGTTTCTCATAGTTCTGGAGGTTGGTAAGTCCAAGATCAAGGTGGCGGTGGACTCAGTTCTTAGTGAGGGTTCTCTTCCTGGCTTACAGACAGCTGCCTTCTTGCTGTGTCTTCACATGGCTCAGAAAGAGAGGGCAGAGAGGGCAAGCTCTCTGGTGTTTCTTCCTATAACGACATTAATCTCATCATAAGGGACCACCCTCATGACCTCATCTAAACCTAATTATCTCTCAGAGTCCCCATCTCCAAGTACCATCATATTAGGGCTTTAACATATGATTCTGGGGAGACACAATTCAGTCCATAGCACATGTAAAAGAACTCAGTACAGTGACTAATAAGTTCTCAATAAATAATAAGTATTTCCAACTTTGGGAAATCTTGATTTTCCCCTTTCCCCAAACATCCCTAATTAAGTCTGGGCTGACTCTGTTGGGTTCTTGCTGCAAGCAGTTTATACCATGGTTTGTAGACTACAGCACAAGCATTTCCCACACTTGTTTAATGCCTGAATGCATTTTCAAGAGAAAAACACTTAGAGTTGATTTAAGTAATATTTTGACCAAAACTAAGCATAAAATTATGTTTAAACTCCTATGCAACTATAAACAAACGGAATTTTAGAAAACCAAAACTGCTATATAAGCAGTACAATTCAGAATAACATTAGTGTGAGAGATGGTGTTTGTATTAACCTAAATCACTGTCTATTAGACACTGGCTCTGACCCCCTGATGTCAGTTCTTTCGTGTGCACACCACCCCTCTTTTCCTTGTTTGTACAGTATTCCATGGTGTCATCACTTCTGAATCACTTAGGAATTAAGTCCACCCATGTTCCTTTCTCATTAGCCGAAGATTATTACAATGGTACCATTTTGTGCCAATATGACAGTGAATGCAAACACAGACTTGGGCCCTGAAATCTCACAACAGTCTCTGTTTATGGGATAGGTGATCATGCAAGTGATCCAGGATATGCTAGTATTTTACCTCTTAAGGCTATCACTGAAATTAATATACAAAATCACCAAATTTTAGAATTATCTTGGCAAAGTCTTAGACTTATAAGGATCTGTAGACCTTGGTTTGAGAATGTTGATGTGGGGGCGCCTGGGTGGCACAGCGGTTAAGCGTCTGCCTTTGGCTCAGGGTGTGATCCCGGCATTGTGGGATCGAGCCCCACATCAGGCTCTTCTGCTGTGGGCCTGCTTCTTCCTCTCCCACTCCCCCTGCTTGTGTTCCCTCTCTCACTGGCTGTCTATCTCTGTCGAATAAATAAATAAAAAATCTTTAAAAAAAAAAAAAAGAATGTTGATGTGATCCTTAGGCCTGCGAACTTTGCCATCAGACAGTCTGGGTTCAAATCCCACACTACTACATAGTACTTGTGTGCTCTTGAAGAAGTTCACTCATTTAGTCATTCAACAAACATGCAGTCAGCACCTACTACATTCCAGGCATTTTTCTAGGCACTGGGGATATAACTGGGTATAAGACAAACATGGTTACTGCCCATATGGAGCTTACATTCTAGATCTAGTGAGACAAAAACCCTTAACCTCTTCCCTAAGCCTAAACTTTTATATCTGTAAGTAAGGGCTTAACCAGAGGCCCACTCGAGGACTAGATGAAAAGATGCATGTTTAGAAAGTGGGCTGGATTGTCTTGTTTGCCCTTCTAGTTTCTCTCTCCATCCTTCTCACCCTACTCTGGGCTTCTGGCTCGGCTCCACTGTGACGACTCTTATGGTAGAGGTCAGAGGGTGGGAAAATGGGGTTGGGGGACTTATGCCCCCAGCTCCTTGTTTGCTAGGCTTCTGCTGGACAATGGCTGCTCACCTCCACTGATGGCCACGGCTCCTGCCATGTGACTCTCTCCTTGAGCTTCCACCCTTTCCAAAACTGCTCCCTCTGCACACCCGTCAGGTGCTGGGCAGTGACCACTCCAGCTGACTCCAGCTCCAGGTTGCCTCATAGTCTCTGGCTTGTTTCTCTTAACCCTGCCTCATCTTTGCAAATCATCCCATTCAACCCTCCCTAGTTACTACATTTGAGCATGCCAGCAGTTTCCTGCTGGAACCCTGCTTCTGAATCATACATAAAGTATGAATCTTATTTCACAAAGTTAAATGTGCAAGAAGAGCCATGTCATCTATTTCTGTTGAATGAAATCAACTTCACTTCCAATCTCCCATTCTGTTAGGTTGGGAGGAAATATCGAGGTAATTGCTCTAGGGTCTGGCGAGAAGATGGAACTCCAGTCTCTTTGGCCTCCAGTCTCTCACTGCTGCTGCGGATTTCTGCATGGTCCGAGCCCATCTGCGGGTCAGGCAGTGCACTACACAGCAGTGTCTCCTCTAAGGGTGCCGTTCACATCAGGAACCCCTGTGAAGGTTTATGGGAGTGGGTGGGTGGACATGGAGATTCCAGCCTCCTGGCCAAGTCCTGGATCAGTAAGGTCCCCAGAGCCAGGAGTCCACGCAGGCGATCACTCACACGCTCTCACTGGCATGCGGGGCCACACCCTGCCCCACCTCATTCCATCAGGTGCTTCCTTTCCCCACCCACAGTCCTAGGAGGCCCTGCAAGGACTAAGTGTCCTCTGTGTCCCTCCGTCTTCACCGACCTGCAGCACCGGTCCAGGTGTGCAGGGTGGACACGCGCAGCAGAGTCTCGCTGTGCAAGCCTGCAGTCAGGGCCACCGCCCAGCACGGGCTCTGGAAAGACTAACGAGGGAGAGCTGTCAGACTCCATAGTAATTGTCTTGATCTGCCGGGGCTGCCATAACAAAGCACCACAGGCTAGGAGGCTTAAGCAACTGAAATTTATTTTCTCACAGCTCTGGAGGCTGGAAGGCCAAGATCAAGGTCTGGCAGCATTGGCTTCCTCTGGGGTCTCACTCCTTGATTTGCAGATGGCCACCCCCTAGCTGCCCTGCTCATGGTCTTTCTGTGCCTGCGGGTTCCTTTTGTCTTTTAGTGTGTCTGAATTTCCTGTTCTTATAAGGACATCAGTCCGATTGGATGAGGTCCCACTTATGGCCTCATTTTAACTTAATCACCCTTTAAGGGCCCTGTCTCCAAATACGGACATTCGGAGGTACTGGGGGTTAGGGCTTCAACAGGTGAATCGTAGGGGGGACAATTCAGCGCATATCAATAACATACTAACTTAACGATAAAATAGTTAATATGAGGGAGAGAGTGTCTTTTTCTAGTAAGTACAAAGGCACCATAGCGACTAGTGGTGGTCCAGCCGGACATCCCTTAAAGCTCAGTGATTGCAGGGCTTCTGTGTCATGCTTGTGGCAGAGAAGCTTTTGCAAGGGCTGGGAACCTAGGGCTTGGGTCCAGCATCCCTAGAGACACAGACAGCTGCTCCCCTCTGGGAATCTTACCAGTAGCCCAGCTCCAGGGAGTGGGGCTCTGTTTCCACCCTGAAAAAGGACTTTCTGACCTTTATCTTCTTTTCAGTCTAGGGGATTTGCCTCATTCTCCCTCTCTCCCACTTTTTCCTCCCTTCCCTCTTCTCCCCTTCCAGAGGACCTAGCACAATCCCCTCCACAAACTTAGCTTTCTTACAAAGGACAAGGAGACATGATGTCGTCAGTCAACTTTGGCTTTTGGCTCTCTGTAACACCAATCTCTCCTTACGCAGGGGCCAATGGCCACTTCCTCTTGGATTTTGGGATGGGGGGAGCAATGAGAAAAAAATCAACTTCTCAATAGATTAACCTGGCAGACATGGAAAGGCTCTAGCACAGGGCCCGACAGAGTGAGAGCTCAACAATATGAGCCATCATCATTATTATTAATGTAATGATTGCTCTCACATATATTGCTCTCACCATATATGAAGCAGCAGTCAGAGTCTATGGCTGAGAAAAAGGCACCATGAAGCTGGTATCTAAAATAGCACTGTCCAATAGAACTTTCCACCACGATGGAAATGTTCTCAGTCTGCACTGTTCAGTAGGGTAGACATTAGCTACATATGGCTCTTGAGCACTTGAAATGTGGGTAACCCAAGTTTAAGTTCAAACAGCGTTGGAGCTAGCTGCTATCCGATTGGGCGATGCAGATTTATAAGATGTTTATAGCAGCCAATGAGAGAGAATGTTCAAGTATTTTCATTCCAAATAACATAATGATTCCCACTTTATTTCCTAGCCGTGCCCTGAGCTCCGTTGTGCCTCTCTACCCGCTACCAAGACCAGGGCTGCCCCCCTACAGTTTCTATAAATAAGCCAAAAAGCCAACAACATTTGGTAGCCTCAGGGGGATTTTTCCATGTCGGAACCCTGACATTACCAGTTTGTTCTGCACAGTAAGAACAGCAGAGTGATGCCATCCTCTCGAGGCTGCAGTTTGCAGCACCCCCTTTCCCGAGTTTTATGTGGTATCTTAAAAAAAAAGATATCAAAGTGGAATTCGAGTTAATTTTGATTCTGGGCATTGGTGCAGACTTCTATGCCCTCTCTCGAGACCCTCGAGATGCTGGGAGGCACGACTCTCAGCCAGGCCTGGAAGCTGCACGTTCCACACCCGTGTCCAGGCTGCCAAGGTCTGTGAAAGTCCTCTGAGCACAATTAGGGTTTTTTACTAGAGGCCTTAACGGTGTGCCCACTAGAAATGTGTACCTTGGCGCCCCCGGGCCTCCCGGCTCCTGTCACTTTCTTACTGCAACTGGAATTGCCATTGCAGCCCCTGGAAAATGGGCACCTCTCATCTTTACATTCTGCATGAATTGCCCCGTTCTGTGGAGGAGCAGGGCTCGCCCCAGACGCCTGCAGACATAACAGACGGGCTGCTTTTCCCGCGTCGGACTTTTCCCAGGGACTGGAAAGGGGCCGAGAATCTCTCCTTGAGCCCCTGGAATTTTTCCTCTCATTCTCTGCCCTTTCCAAATTATATAATTTCCTTGAAGCCACATGTTTTTAAAGTCTCTCCTTCACACACCTTTGCGAATATTCTCAAATGATGTGTGTGTCTGTGTGTGTTTTAAAATTACACTTGGTGAACACGTAGAGTTGAATGGAATCTGATGATGTCGCCCTGTGTGACCCATTTTTCTGACTCCCCGTCACTAACAGAATATAGTACGGGCTCGTACATAGTAATAAATGAGGCCGTCTCTGATCGGGGTCCTACTTCTGTTGATGGCCTGTCTCCCTCTGTTGTTTCGTTTGCTCCAGCAATACGGAGGGGCCTGTTGTTCCCCCAAATAAGCCCTGCTGTTTCGCTCCTGCATACATCTGCCTATGTTGTTCCCCAACCCAGGACACTGTCATCCTTGTCCACCAGGGAACAGTCCTTCCCTGACACTCAGGCCAGGAGACACCTGCCCAGGAAAGCTTTCTCCTCTTCTTCTCTCAGAGGGGTGCCCTCTCGCCCTGCACTGTTTGGGTGTCCTGTACCTTACATGTTTCTGGGTTTCACTTGTCTCCTGTATCATATTTTATTTCCTTGCCCATATTTCTCCGTTATTGAACAGTGAGACTGTTGAGGGTGGGCTAGATCTGTGTCTTTTTCATCTGAGCCTCCAGAACCAAAGATGGTGCCCAGCTCATAACTGCCAATCACAACCCATTGTTGAACTGAAATGAATAGAAAAAGCATCTGATGTGAAGAGGTTGCATGTTTTCAATGCTCAACAAAGTTTTGTTGGATCGACTTGAATTGACCTGTCTTTGGATAAAATTATCATCTATGCGTTAAAAAAAAGGCAAATTACCTAAGAAATACCTTATGCCAAAACTCAACAAATGAAATGAAGTAGGACGCTTGCAAGGAAGGAAGGGAGGAAAGGAAGAAGAGCAGCCCCACGTGGAAGTGTGTATTCAGGGCCTACTCCGTGGGACCCGATTCCAAAGGACAAGCCCGATCTAGTACCTCCACTTAGTTTTACCCATCCTGGCCCAGGTCCCCCACCTCTCACCCAGACCTCCCCAGCAGCTGCCTCTCACTTCCGCCTGCCTTATTATGGGCTGCATGTTTGTCTCCCCCAAAAGGTACGCGTTGAAGCCCTAACCCCCAGTGCAATGGTGTTTGCATATGGTGCCTTTGGGAGGTAATCAGGGTTAGATGAGGTCATGGGGGTGGAGCCCTCGAGATGGGATTAGTGTCCTTTTAAGAAGAGGCAGAGAGACCAGAGCTCACGCTCTGTGTTGTCATGTGAAGACATGACAAGACAGGTCTGTGAGCCAGGAAGCAGGCCACCAAGAACTGAAATGCTGTCACCTTGATCTCGAACTTCCCAGCCCCTGGAACTATAAGAATAAATATCTGTTGTTGAAGACACCCAGTCTATGGTATCTTGTGATAGCAGCCTGAGCTGACTCCCCTTCCCCTCCGTGTTCTGTCCAGCAGCTAGAGGCAGCTCTGACCAGTACGACAGATCACGCCATTCTGCCTTCATCACCCATTCACACTTGAGTATAACCCACACCCCTTTCCCAACCCATGACCTTCTTTCAGTCCCTCCCAGGCTGCGCCCATGCGTGCTACTGCCCAAATTCCTGCAGCCATTGGGATGGCTGGCCCTTCAAAGAAAGACATGTTGTCATTGAGACCTTTTCTGACCGCTGTATCCTAAAGTCATTCACAGCCACTTTCCATCACGTTACCTGTTTCATTTTCTTTATAGCACTTCTCAAGACCTGCTATACCTTCTTGTTCATGTACTCGTTCATTCTCTGTCTTCTCCAGCTAGGCTCGCAGGGACAGGAGCCTCACCTGTTCGCTGCTCTATTCCCAGCACCCAGAACAAAGCCCAGCCTGGGTGGTGCTCAGAAATGATCGGTTACTGAAAGACCAGTGTGGGCCTGGCACGGTGCTAGATACCTCCACACACAGTATTTCATGTAATCATATCCAGAAGGGTTTCTTGCAAAAGTTAGCAGGGAATTGTCAATGATTTCCAGTTTTTTGACATACTTGGTGAGTTCATTCATAATTAGTTTCTTTGAAGTAGAAGTGAGTCAGAGAGTGTGACTTCATACCCAAGTCCATCCACATCAAAGTGTTTATGGATGAATGCAAGGGCAGCCAAATTAATGCGACCCAGCACCGAAGGTGCGGGCGGCTCCAACCCGACGTGGTGCCGCGGGCAGGGCAGCACCCGCCAGGCTGTGCGCGCGGGGCCGGATCGCTCCGTGCGGCTGCACCATTAAACCGCGCTGACGTTTAGCCGCCTCAAAAGCAGGTGTCGTCCTACCTGCCCACCCTCTCAATGCCCAACAGATGAACACAATTTCTTAAACTGTGCTATTCTCAGAAACCAAGTTTAATGTGAAGGTTAGGTGGTGCTTTTAAGAGAGCACGGTCATAAAGAATCATAGAATTTTCTCCAACTTAAAAAAAAAAAAGTACCAGACATAAAATTGAATACCTAGATTTGAATACAACTTCTAGTGCTTAGGAGCTCTGTGACTTTGGACACTTAAACTCACCTAATCTCTCTTCTCCTCTGGAAAAAGTAGTACTCGCTCTGTGCGCCTCACAAGTTTGCTCCAAAGGAGGGAGCGAGAGTGGCTCCCTGCAGGAAAGCGTAAAACTACGAAGTGCCATGCATTGCGGTTTGTTACTCAAATTGTCATCAAGATCTCCTTAGGGAATCGGAGAATGACTGAATATTAGAAATTATTAATTCCAACCCTTTTACATGATATATGAGTGTATGTGTGTTTATATGTTTCATGCATTATAGAAACAACGTGCTTTGTGGGCTCCTGGGGGCTTAGTCAGTTAAGCGTTGTACTCTTGACTTCAGGTCAGGTCATGATCTCCGGGTTGTGAGCTCAAGCCCCCGCACTGGGCTCTGTGTTCAGTGGGGGAGTCTGATTGAGATTCTCTCTCCTTCTCCCTCTGTCCCTCCCCCAGCTCTCTCTCTCTCTTTTTCTTTCTCAAATAAATAATTCTTCTTTAAAAAAGAAAGAAAGAAACAATATGCTTTTTGTTGTTTCTTATGTGCTCAAGAACATTAACATTCATATGTAAAGCTCACAAAGGGATGAAGGACCAAATGAGTACTTTGGGGGAAAATGCTATCAGAGTTTGGGCGGGTGGCCTGGAGTTTGGTAATGGTCTCCTAATCAGCTTTCCTGCCCTTTAAGGTTCTCTCCTCCCAACACACCCCATGTACTGGCACCAGAGATATTTCTCCGGCAAAAGGTTGTGTAAGAAAGTGGTTAGGGGCGCCTGGGTGGTCATCAGTTAAGCGTGCAACTCTTGGTTTCAGCTTAGGTCGTGATCTTGGGGTTGTGGGATTGAGTCTTGCATTGGGCTCTGCACTCAGCAAGGAGTCTGCTTGGGATTCTCGCTCTCCTTCTCCTTCTGCCCCTCCCCCTGCTCTCTCTCTGTCTCTAAAATAAATAAATAGATCCTAAGAAAGAAAAGAAAAGAAAAGAAAAGAAAAGAAAAGAAAAGAAAAGAAAAGAGAAAGATTAAAGACACAGACTTCAGACCCAGACTGCTTGGGCTTATTTCCCAGCTGTGCTGCCCAATGGGCCTGTTATTTCAGCGCCTGTAAAATTGGAAAAGTATCAATAGCTTCCTCTCAAGGTTGTTTTGAAGATGAAATGAGGGAGTATATGTAAAAATGCTTAGCATCCTGTCTAGCACTTAATAAATATTTACTGGTATCATTAGGTTGCTCTTCTGACCCTATCATGGCCTAATAAAAATTTTCTCATGGGATCTCATTTCCTATCAAACAGAGCCCACAGCCCTCAGCAGGGTGTCCTCTCACCTCACCTCTGCAGCCTGCAGCCTCGGCTATGGCTCCCCTTCACTCCAGCCAAACAAACGAGTGGGTCTCCGTGAAGCCCTTTCGTCTTCAGGCTTGACTCTGCTTCTGGGAGTTGGCAATACCTCCCCTTTTCTCTGAATTCATAGAACCTCATCACAGTCTTACAGCACCCCCTGTTCCAGGTTTCGAGCTCTCTTTATCTTCCTCATAAGTTCTCGAATGGCCAGGATTGTGACTTCTTTGACTTGTATTCTTTGCGGTATCCCAAATAGGCCCTTTGACCATATATTTACTAGAAGTTTGTTGAATGAAGGGACAGCCTGACATGATCAAAAGTGGCATCACAGAAGTGAGAATTCCTCTGAAGGGAGACCAAACTTAAATAACTGTTATTATTTATTTTTTGAAAAAGATTTATTTATTTGAAAGGGGGGGTTGCACACAAGTGTGAGTGAGGGGAGGGGCAGAGAGAGAGGGAGAGAGAATCTCAAGCAGGCTGCCCTGATCGCAGAGCCTGATGCAGGGCTCGGTCTCATGACCCTGAGATCATGACCTGAATCGAAACTAAGAGTCGATGCTCAACTGACTCAGCCACCCAGGTGTCCCTGAAAAATTGTTATTGTTTATTTTGATTGCAGGGCAGCAATTAAGAGCACACAACATGTAGGTAAACCACGTGGGCTCAAATTCCGGTTTTGACACTTACTGGCTTTGGGCAGATTCCTTCACTTCTCTGTCCTTCCGTTGTCTGGTCCATTGGGTAAGGATAATAAAAATACTTCTTCATGATGTTTTATCAGGAGGACTATCAGATGAACTTAGTGGCAGCCTGCCATGTACTGAGTGCTCAACAAACGATAGAATTATAACCATCGTCATAAAAGTAATAAAGGTTTCTTATAAGAGGTCCAGGACTACAGTAAAAAGTGAGTTCCTCACTCCACCCCAGGAGTTTTACCCCACAGACTTAGCCACTGCTATTGGCAGAGTGAATATCCTTCCAGAGATTTTATGACCATAAAATATACTTAGCGACATAAAATCATACCACACATACTGTTCTTCAAGGTGCTTTGTTTACACAACCACTTATCATGCTTATCTGTCTATGTCCATACATATTACTCCTCTTCACTCCTTTATCACCTGCCCAGCATATCCGCTAAGGGATCTAGGATAATTATTTAATCAGTGTCATATTGGTGGCCACTGAGGCTTTCCCACTTTCTCACCATGCTAAACACTGTGCAGCGAATATCTCAGAGGTGCAATTTTGTATACTCGTGATAGTGCAGCTGCAGGATAAAGCCCTGGGTGGGGTACTGTGGCCGATAGAGAATATCCATATTGGCGTGCCAGGCCCTCAGCTGCACACCGTAAGCCTTGCTCCAGCTCCTGGTGTTGTCATTGGGCCTCACGTGGCCCTCTTGTATTTTACGTGTCAGTCTATGTTTGCTAATAATAATGAACACAGTAATCACGCTCTATAGTTTCACAGTCATTTCTCCGTTGCTATCTGGGAAGATAGTAGCAATTACAATCAAAGGATTGGATTTAAATAGGCAGACAATCGTAGTCATTGCAGCTCCTGTTAGGCAAACAGTATGAGTACCCCCGGGTGGCAGGAATGAATATGGCTTGTTGAGGGTCCATGGCAAAGATTGCGGTCTAATTTGAGAAGAAGGCTTCTTACTAAAGCTGTGGGACAGATAGTCAGATTAGAGCAGCAGAACCAAGAAGCTAGGATTTTACACCAAGCCAAAGGATGAATCTCGTAACACAAAAGGTTTTACAAAAATCTACCAGGGACAGTAGTCGGGATGGACTTTCACTATTGTAGTTCACTGTTTAGCGTGCAAGTAGATTTTCACACTAAAGATACTGTATCGGTCACGAGAGATTGGGTTATGCTGTAATTACAACCCCTAAATGGTGGCTTCCAACAATAGAAGTTTCTTTGCACTCATGCTACCTGTCCACTGGGGATTGGTGGGAAGAGGCGTGGCAATGGTGGTTCTGTTCATCGTTTATCAGAGTCACTGAGGGAGGCAGGCAGATGAACAGTCACCATCTCCAGTGTTGCTGGCTTCCAAGCCAGACGGAAGGAGAGGATTTGCAGGGCTTGCGTTGGCTATTAAATGCTTCAGCCTGGAAGTGACCCATTTCACTGCCTTTCTCAACTCGCTGACCAGAACTAGCCACTGGACCCCATCCAATGCCCCAAGGGGCCTAGAACTATAATCCCATCATGCACTCAGCAGGAGGAGAGCTAAAAATAATTGACAAACATGACTACTAATCCATCTCCTTTCCATTATCTAAAATGTCATGACCACTAGAAGAGAAGGGCCAAATGATGCTGTCGTATCTAATGTTGCTTCCAAACACTGGGCTAAAGACAAGGCTTGAGTAGGCTCGGAACAGTCTGGTTCTACAGGTCAAGTATTATTTTGAGAGTGGCTTCAGATGAGGTGGAACAGTGTGAAAAAACTTTTGGAATATGTGAAATCTTTTCAAGAAAACCTTCATGGCAGATCCACTCTCCTTCTACCTGGTGTCTTGTCTTCTCAATTTTTTCTTCCCTGGGTCCTTAGATCTTCTCTGGGGATTCTATGGGGCACATTCAGTCTCCAACAGATTCCCTGTTCAAGATGTTTCCAAAGGTAGAGTCAAGTTATAACAATGACCATCATCATAATGACTGTAAACTCTTTAGTAGTACTTTCCACGTGCCAATGCTTTTCCAACGTTAACTCATTTTTCTTCACACCAACCCTAATAGAGTTTTCACTATTTCCTTTTTACAAATGAGGAAACTGAGGCACAAAAGACTTGCATAACTTGCCCCAAGGTCACCAAAGATGAGAAGTCAGGCAGTGAACCTCCTAAGATGGATATGATTGCTAGGGCAATTGGTAGGAGAAACACTCCAAAGCATTCCACACTCGCAACCGCAAACCCCTAGCTACCGTCATTTATCACAAAAATCTCAGTATTTTAATAAGAATTTTCACCCCCCCCGACCCATGTCCCATTAATTTCAGCTGGTATTCAATCCGGAAAAATGGCACCATGATGAACACTCTTGGTCTGAAAATCTTACGCAAAAATCAGTCATGCTGTCACCTTGGTTGAGGACCTGCTTTGTTTTTGCTAACTAATCTGCATTCATGGTCACTCGTAATAATCCCTTGATGTTTGTTTCTTTCTATTTTTTTTTATTCTGAAAGCTTTTATAACTTCACTGTGAAAAAGATTGCCTTTTGTGGTACATTTTTTGCCCCCAGATGGTGGTAACCTTTGAAACACACACTAACATTCCTATACCTGTAACCTTTAACTCTACTTAATGCTCATTGGACTTCAGGCTGATTAGTGTCAGCAATGGTGCTCACTCTTGCACTTCTACAGTAACTTTTATCTGAGACCTATAGGACACTTTATCAACATTAGGCCTCACAACACCTCTATGAAGCAGGAGGGGCAAGAGGAAAATGCAAAGATGAAAATACATACGTGCTGTAAATCAGAAGTGACACTTCCATTCTGTGTTTTCCATTGTCATCTTTCAGTGTAGACATGATCTGAGAACTTTCGCATTGAGGACTTACCTGGTGTCCTGTACCCTTCCTTCTCTAGTTTCAAACCTCGGCTATTGGCACTTGCCCTTCAGGCCCACTTCGTGACCTTTGGGATCTTACCTCTAGACTAAAGGAGAAGGATTTCCTTAGGGTCTAGAGCCACCCTACTGTGCTTCTTCAAGTGAAGAAGAGAGTGGGCTGTCCTCAGGATGGTCTAATGGCATCAGTCACGTGGGAGGAAAGAGAGTAATGAGAAGGGATCCAGACCAGCTGCTGGCTCAACCTGGTTCTACTGATCTAATACTTTGACTCATCCCAAGCACAACCTCCATCTTCCGCTACTTATGGTGTGGCCCTGAAGACCCCATTTTATCTGTAACTCCCTCCATCTTAGAGAAGATGGGGCACAGGTTGAGTATCTCTGTAGTTGGGGAACCTCTAGGTGTGTGATTGATGCACCCATGAGAAGGAGGATGGCTTGTGTGTTGGAACTGACACCCTAGTATAGTTGGAGAGATGAAGGGTATACAAACCCTCCTGGCTTGGGAGCTGGGGCGGGCAGGGTTCTACAATGAGAAGCATGAGAACATGGTAAACCAGGCAATTACCCAAGATCAAGATCAAGGTCAAGTTTTGGTCAGAGGCTAGGAATACAACACAGGGTAGAATCACCTAAATAGACCTCTGGACCAGCTCTGTGGGAAACAGTTCAAAGATGTCCAATATGCAAGAGCAATGTGGTTCCCTTGAGAAGGCCAGAGATAGCATATACTCAGGGGAGCTTGGATAAAGGTGAGGCTTAACCATGATTTTTGTTCAGGGAAAATCTTGAACTGGTTCCATTCATCTATTAATTGTAGACACAGGGACTTTTCCTCCCACTGCAAAACCTTGCCAGGTGCCCAAGGGCCCCACCATCCTTGTTGGGGGCCTAAAAGTGCCCAGAAATATTGTTCGTTGGGTTGGTCACATGGGGTGAGTCTGGCTGTGACATCATAGCCAAGTTGGGGCCACAGATGGCTGTTATTTCTGCTAAGCAGTCAGTGAAAAATCCTCACCAGATGGCAACCAGTCTAGCCCCTGGGCCTGGGTGATGCAGAGGGTCATGGGGGTGGATTACGGGTAGTCTGTGGATGCTGCTTCTGTTCACGTCCACGTGGACCCTTCAGATCAGGCCCTCTTGACCCAGATTTCACCAATTTTTGCTCTTCCTTCTGGCTCTCTCCAATTCTTGAAGCTCAGGGAGTAGGGCTGTTGAGGCATTTTGTTCTCACTCATGACATTGCTGCCAAATGTTTTGTCCTTTCTGTGGGTCTTTTCCATTTCCCTAATGGCCTAAGCTTTTGAAACTCAAAAGTCAGGAAGAGTCTTTTCCCGGCTGTTTTTCCATTGTAACATCCTTTCTCTGGGGCAGTCAGCACAGAATTGCCCAACTGCTTCAAAGGGAATTAGGGGCATGGGGGAAGCACCAAGGAGAGAAAGGAAATGTTGGGATTGAGGGAAAGCATTGGTTAATACAATACAAGGATGTCAAATATTTTTCTCCCACAAATGTAATCCCTTAGAGGCTGATCTAAAGTTGGTTGTCTCACTTGGGTGGAAAAACTATCTGGGGTGGCTCTTAGCAGATCTGTCAGACTTCTGTATCTGAACCAGCAGTTGGATGCCCCAGGATGAGTACAGCGGGTGAGTATAGCTCTGACCAAACCGCCAAGGAGGTGGAGGTCCAGGCAGATCTGGGAGCCGCTCTGTGGACCACCTAGGACCCGCAGGAGGAAAGAGTCTGGAGAGATTCCCCCTGACTACCAATACCCTCATGCAGCAGAAGAGCCACAAACAACTGTCAGCATGAGCAGGGCGTGTGAGGAGCTGGAAGTTGCATGTTGAGACGGGGGCGGGGGGTGGCGCGGACAGAGACTCTTCGATCAGAGGCAGGGTCCTCTATTGAGGATGATGTGGGCTGGAAAAACCAAGACCCCCCATAAAGCAGCATCAAACAGCTTTTTCTAGTTCTTATGCTCCTGAGGGTAGTTAAGACTGGATTGTTGCATGATTCCATCCAGTAACTGTCCAGGCTCTGTGTCTTAGCTCCAAAGCCCAGTACTGACATTGAAAGCACAGATGCTTCTGTTTACGGAATACTGTGGTTTCTAGAATTCCCATGTTTCAACTTTATCTGTAGACACTAACACAACCGAGCCCCTCAAAATATAATCATCTGAGGTTGATTTTATATGAATTGAAGCATCTAGATGGACCTTGATTCTTGTCCAAATTGACTGAGTTGGCTGAACTCGGTTAAATGGGAAATCCTGGGTCAACCATAGCTGCACTAGGATTCTCGAGGAACTGACTTGCCTTCTCCTGAGCTCTGCATTGCCCATCTGTATGCTCCCAGGCAGCTGCTAATGTGAGCTGCTGATTCATGTGCAACGCTGTGTGAAAGACTTCGATTCTCGGAGTGCCTATGCCAATAACGCTACAGACGCACACGCACGCGCACACACACACACACACGTGCGCGCGCACACACACACACACACACACACACTTGTTGAAGTCAGCCAAAGTCCACAGCCCCAAAAGGCACTTTACAAAGGGGTGAATTAGAAGATAAAACGAAGCTGAGATTCTCTGAGGCAATTTACGGCAATCACCAATCCCAAAGCTCTCCATTTAAATTTGACTCATTTCCAATTTTGAAAGATGTCATTTGTGTAAATGCAGGACACATTTGCTTTAGGGTGAGCAGAAATGTCCCCAACTCCTGGCGGTAGCGGATACATCTGAAAAATGGAATCAAATCAATTTTACTCCCAAGAGGGACAGGTAGAGGACTCCCATTTCCTGCCAAATCAGTTGGAAACAATGAGGAGAGAGAAAAAAAAATGGAGCCCTCCCTTCTCTTTCTGGCCTTAGACATGAACTCTTGATAAGATCCTGGAAAACAAGCAGCATTTTTAACAGCCGTTTGCCCTCTTCAGCTGAGAAAACAGCACGAGCCAAAACTAGGAACTGGGGCCACCTCTATTGTGAATGTGGCCAGGCTGACTTATTGTGGCCAAACAGCAAATCACAAAATGACTGAGATAAGGAATATAATAACATTTTCACATGAACCTTACATTCTTACCTCTTCTATAGGAAAGGATATCCCTGCAGGAAGGAGGAAGGTGGGGCCCTGCCCATGTCCTAAGCGGTGCTGGGACTGCATTGTCCAGGCCTTTTGTAGGGACACAGGAAGAGGGTACGGAAGTTTCTACAGGAAAACAGAGAAAAGTTCAAACATAAACAGCATCCAAAAAAATTTACCAACAGTGAACTAGATTTCCTCTCTGGGCCTTCCATGCTTCCATGCACCACTGGGCTGGCAGATTTTAATCTTGGATTCTGTTCACCTTGGTAACCTCCAGCGTGTGTGATTGTGCTGTTTCCCTACTTAATAAGTTAAGAGGATGTGTTTTCTATGGCATTGGAGACAAAAACAACCTCTTTCCAGAGACTGTATCCTGGCCTGGCTGGAGTCCGTTCTGTCTTTTCCATTTGTCATTTCTGGGGAGGGCACAGCTTCCCTGAAGTCCCGGGTGGGACAGGGCGGCTCCCTTTTAGGAGGCTTTGAACAAAAGCTGAAAGTGGCCAAATCTCTGCTTCCCACAACAAGACAAGGGTTTGGGTTCAGCTCCCCCGATTTGGCCAGAGATGTGCCTGGAGAAACTCACTCATGAGGGATGTGAGAAAAGTTGTATCCCCACTCCAGCGAGGGCTGGAATTTTTCCCTCCCCACGCTTCTGCTCTCTTCTACCCCCTAGGCCACACAGCTCTCTGGTTTTAGGATTGAGTTATGAAAACCACAGTTCTAACAGGGAGAAGTAATTCCATGGTTAAATCTGAAAGAAAAGAGCCTAAATGAAATAAGAGAGTGGCTTTGGGGGAATCCCCTCCCCCTCTTCCTGGTCCTTATATAGAAAACCAAAATGGTGCCCCTTGGCCTCAAGCTGCAGAGATGGGTGAATGATAGAGAAAATGTTACCAGATCTCTGATGGGAGTCTTGAGAGAGTGTTCTCAAGGACAACCTCTGAAATGCAAGGAGTTACCTTCCACTTTTCCCACTGATTGAAATGCCTTTAACTCTGACTAGGAATTGTGGAAACCACTTCTAAACTGGTTTCACCGGAGGCTGCCAGTCACTGAAAGGAGCATCCGTTATTTCTCAGATGGGGCCAGTCACACACCGCAGGAGCAAACGGTTACGGTGAATAGACAGACTTCCTAGACGAGGCCATTATGGGAAATTAAAACACTCCTTACTCCTCAAAGAATAGCACTGAATCCCAAGCATCTTTCACAGCCCAACAGAGGAGAGAGTTCTGAGTGGGCTGCTCTAGTTTTTTAGGTGATATCTTTTTCTGAATTGCTTTTTCCAGAACAAATGACTTCCATTATGTTCAGCCAGGGACCAATTCTTCACTTAAGTGTGTAAAGCAAAATACGGCTTGTGCTCTGGATGTGTTACTCACCATAGACAGCTTTTCTGACAGTTGCCCCAGACGGGTGATCGAAGCGTGTTCTATAAAAGCCCAGTTACAAGTAAGAGGGTGACCTTGACTTCTGAAACCAGTTTGAAACGCTGATGAAGATGTATTTGGGATGTAGCCTCAGGAAGGCTTAGTCTCATTCAGATGGGCTTGCTATTCAAGGCCTATGATTTATAGTTCTATATAACTGTATCTATAACTATATGTAAAATTTTATTTATAAGCCTTTCTTATCTATTTAGGTACCGTTCCACCAGCTGAAGGTCATGAAAACCAATGACAGCATTTATGGAGAGAGGGTTGGCATGTTTCAGGCTCTACTAAACATTTTGCGTGGATTCTCTCATTTATCATAACAAGAGATAGTTACTAATATTATCACCACTTTATAGATAAGAAAACTAAGACTCAAAGAGGTTAAGTAACAGGTTTTAGGAAGACAGACCTTTTAATGGTTGAATCTGCCACTTATTTGGTTCGCTGCATCTAGGTGCAGAGGTGATAAACAAGATATTTAACAATTGGTGTGCAGTGGACACTAAGCAATCAGAAGAGATGTCAGGGAGCAGAAGCAGGGTCTGAGGGCCAGGCGTCACGGGAGGAGAGGCTGGGGTGGCTGGGCTGGCCAATCATGGATGGGGTCGACGAGGAAAGCATCTGTTCATGGATCAGTATGGCAGTATTTCGTTCAATATGTTAACATATGTTAACAGCTCAGCCTCCCATACCTCTAGAGCCCTGCCCAGGTGGAATGGAAAGCCGTGCACCTGCCCCCCAACCCCCGCTGCAGATCACCTGAGTGACTACAGTAGGTGTTTATCAGAAAATTGGAGAGTTACTAAGGGTCTGACTTTTACAGCCTATTTTAAACCCTTGATGTACTTTGGAGTATATTGAGATAGTGAGCATAATTGTATACCAACTATCTTAGGTTACCAAAAGCTTTCTTTCCTGTTTCTAGACCATAATGCCCACATCGGAAATCTATGGGCTGAACTCGGCCTGCAGATGTCTTTTATTTAGCCCACATGATAACTTCTCATTTGAAAGAACAAAAGCTAACATTTCTGAGCACTAATTATAGACCAAGCATATATATTTTTTACATATATCAACTCTCTCTAGCTTCACATCAGACCTGTAAGATTGGTACTACATGACTGTCCTCATTTTACAGATGAGGAAATTAAGGCCCAGAGAGGTTGAGTGACTTGCCTAAAGTGGCCCAGTTAATCAATGGCAGAGGTGGAATTTGAACCCAAGCAATCTGGCTCCAGAATACAAGTGCTTGACCCTCAAGCTCCTCTTCCTCTCTGGGATGCTCGAATTATTGGTTGACATTTACAAATCAAGAGAAGTAAGATAAAAACCCAGATTTTCAGCTTGTCGAAAGGAAAGACCAGAAGTTCTCATAACCTGGAGTGCGCTCCCCTGGGGTAAAAGTTAGCCTCCTTTGCATGGGGATGAGTTCTTTGCCCCAGGCCCCACCATTCCCAATTGCCTTGCAACAGTGAGGGAGCCAGTCATTCGCCTTCTGTCATCAGGCTGGCACTGTTCTTACAGACACACTCTTCACTCATTGTATGTGACCGGTCTGGGCCCTGGACATTTGTGCCCCCTCCAGTGAAGCCAGGATGCATTTTTGCTCGGATAATACGTATCCTAGGAAGTGCAGGAGCATATGAGAGGCTCACTGCTCTTGTTAATTGTTACTAAGTACCAGAAACTTAAAGATGGACATTGAGAAGAGAAGCAAAGCAATAATGAACAAATTAAAAGCAGCTATTGGGAGAAAGCTTGTTGCAGCCAGAGGGACACTCCTTGTTCGCTTGCAGCCTAGATCATGGAAGACCTGAAAGGTTTACTTAAAAACAAAACAAAACAATCTTATTAAGCTAAATTCCCTACAACTACAGTTTTCTTTAAGAGTCTGATATTGTACAGAATATTACTATAAACCAATCTGATTGTCTTTTAAAAGCCACCTACTGGAATTTTTTACATTTGGATGCAAATCATCCTGTTTTAATTGGTCCCCTTGGAAGATAGGTACCGTTTCCTGTGATGCCCCTGCAAGAAACATTTTGGGAATCCTTGTGGGGGCTAATCTTCAAAGCAATTTATGAGCAGGTGTATGGCAAATGTCAGTCTCGTTGTTTTATATTCACGTCTTGCTTTTTATCCAAAACAGTAACACCCACCTTTTTCATCGTTATGCCAATGATAGTCCTGTTCCAAATAAAATCCACCAAAGGACGAATATTTGTTCATACTGAGAATAAAATAATTAGCAACAATCTCAGAAGACAATTCCATACGTGTATTAGCAACAGTAATATTGAAATAAGAGTATCGTCTCCCCAGGTGACTTCCTTGAATGGGCCACTACTCATTTGAATCTGTTTTGCTGTATTTGTTTAAGGAACCTGGTAAGAGAGAAATAAATATCTAATCCTGTTTTTATTATATATGTACAAATAGAAAGCACATATGCTGAATAATTATTTCTGGGTAGCACAATTATGCATGACTTCTTTTTTTTCTTCACTCAACACAATTCAGTGCTTACCAGCACTATGTTAAATGCTAGAAACACAGTGTAAAGATTTCTTTACAGTTTTTTTTATTACAATGAGAATGTATGAACTTTGGTAATGATGAAAAAATAAACTACTTCCATTCTGAAAATGACGTATCTACCTAGGCTAGGTGAAGACAAGGAGAAGGGGAAAGAAGTTCTGTCTCCATAAACCAATCTATCAAGGGAACTAGTCCTCTATGAAACCACCTAGTTTGGGTTTGGAGACGTAGGCAAACGAAATGCCATGCAAAGGCAGTTGGCTGAATTGGGAAACAGTAATAACTTGGGGGTAGAAAAATGAGAGGTCCAAGATCCACACGGGCCATTATTTCTGTGACTTTGAACAGTATGCTTAATCACTCTGACCTTAGGTTTCTTCTAAAAGGATTGGACTAAATGATCTCCATGGTCCCTGACAATTTTGACATTTTGTCATTATTATAAAGTTATATCATTTGGCTTAAATCATTTAACAAAGTCTATGTTAATCACACACATTGTTTTAGTCACAAAGAGAACAGTACTGAGCAAGAGATTATAGAGGTAGACCTTCAGCAAAGGCTCACACAAATTACTATAAGGAGAAGTTCTTTTTTGGGACACATGGGTGGCTCACTGGTTAAGCATCTGTCTTCTGGTCAGGTCATGGTCTCAGGGTCCTGGGATCGAGTCCCGTGTCTGTCGGGCTCCCTGCTCAGCAGGGAACCTGCTTCTCCCCCTGCCTGCTGCTCCCCCTGCTCATGCTCGCTCTCTGACAAAGAAATAATAAAATCTTTAAAAAATGAAGTTCTTTTCTTAAATTAATTTTTATTATTATATGTTAGTCACCATACAGTACATCATTAGCTTTTGATGTAGTGTTCCATGATTCATTGTTTGCGTATAACACCCAGTGCTCCATGCAATACGTGCCCTCCTTAATACCCATCACCAGGCTGGCCCATCCCCCACCCCACCCCTCTAAAACCCTCACTTTGTTTCCCAGAGTCCATAGTCTCTTGTGGTTCTTTTCCCCCTCCGTTATCCCCCCCTTCATTTTTCCCTTCCTTCCAATGATCTCCCTGCTATTCCTTATATTCCACAAATAAGTGAAACCATATGATAATTGTCCTTCTCTGCTTGACTTATTTCACCTAGCATAATCTCCTCCAGTTCCGTCCATGTTGATGTAAATGGGGTATTCATCCTTTCTGATGGCTGAGTAATATTCCATTGTATATATGGACCACATCTTCTTTAGCCATTTGTCTGTTGAAGGGCATCTTGGTTCCTTCCACAGTTTGGCTATTGTGTACATTGCTGCTATGAAGATTGGGGTGCATATGGCCCTTCTCTTCACTACGTCTGTATCTTTGGTGTAAATACCCAGTAGTGCAATTGCTGGATCATAGGGTAGCTCTATTTTTAACTTTTTAGGGGACCTCCACACTGTTTTCCAAAGTGGCTGTACCAACTTGCATTCCCACCAACAGCGTAAGAGGGTTCCTCTTTCCCCACATCCTCTCCAACATTTGTTGTTTCTTGCCTTGTCAATTTTTGCCATTCTAATTGGGGTAAGGTGGTATTTCAATGTGGTTTTGATTTGAATTTCCCTGATGGTTACTGATGTTGAACATTTTTTCATGTGTCTGTTAGCCATTAGTATATCTTCATTAGAAAAGTTCATATCTTCTGCCCATTTTTTGATTTGATTGTTTTTTGGGTGTTGAGTTTGAGAAATTCTTTATAGATCTTAGATACCAGCCCTCTATCTGAAGTGTCATTTGTAAATATCTTCTCCCATTCCATGGGTTGCCTCTTTGTTTTGTTGACTGTTTCCTTTGCTGTGCAGAAGCTTTTTATCTTGATGAAGTCCCACAAGTTCATTTTGCTTTTGTTTCCCTTGCCGTTGGAGACGTGTCATGGAAGAGTTTGCTGTGGCCAATGTCAAAGAGGTTACTGCCTATGTTCTCCTTTAGGATTTTGAAGGATTCCTGTCTCGCATTTAGGTCTTTCATCCATTTAGAGTTTATCTTTGTGTACGGTGGGAGAAAACGGTCGAGTTTCATTCTTCTGTATATAGCTGTCCAAGCTGAGGTGCTTTCTCTCTCCTGAAAACCAGATGGCCCCTGCCCATGAATGGATGGATTCGGTGAGGATGGAGGCAAGTTAGGAGGAAGAGGTCGCTGCTCAGCTGTGGGAATCAGACTTGGTTTTTAAATCTGCAAGAAAGTCATCCTAAAAGGCAAACTTTGTGGGAGAAAGAAAAAGTGTAAGGGGCATGGCAGCCAGAGGCAAGGTGGTGGTTCATTTCTGAAGCTTGGTTTTCCGTACGGACAGGCAAACCTGGATCGTGGGCTTCATTCAGCACAAACCATGCATAATCGACAGAGACTATGTCAGGGGTCACAGGGGCCCACAAGACTGGAAGGAAAGGAAGACCCTGCTCCACTAGCAGGAGAGTGGGGGAAGAGAAAGCCTCGGGGCCTCCCTCCTGAGCGAACATCAGCGGCAAGGATGCAGAACAGTCCAGGTCGCAGAGGGAGAATCAGATCACAGGAGACTGGGCTCTGCCTTCCTCTGGGGTATTAGAGGAAATTCTCTGGGCACCCCAGAAACCACGGGGCAGTCACAATGCAGTCGAAATGGTGGTGGGCGTGTTTCCACGGAGAGGGCCTGAGATTGCTCCCCACTTCCTCTCGGCCTGTGGGTGGCATGCAGGGGATATAGAAGTTCCTCAAGACATACTCCCAAGGCAGCTAAGAATGCCAGCTTGTGAGCTCGCCCCAGCAAGCCCGAGATGAGGCCTTGCCATCAAGGGCTGGGGGTGGAGCTGACCCCCAAACTGCAGACATGGAGGCAATGGTGGCCCGACGTGTCCTGATAGTACCCAAGGCCAGCCACTTTCAGCCTTGAATTAATTGACTGTTTGGGGGAAACAGATTGTTTTAAACTGGAAGAGGCTGTTACTTTTCACTGGCGTGTTGAAGCTCCCCTCCCTCCCCCTCCACCATCAGCAGGAGTGGGAGCAAATGAGACCACTCGTAGAAATAAAAAAAAATTTAGCGAATCATTTTAAAAAAACCTTGAGCCGGGTACCTGGGTAGCTCCGTCATTAAGTGTCTGCCTGTGGCTCAGGTCGTGATCCCAGGGTCCTGGGATTGAGTCCTGCGTCAGGCTCCCTGCTCAGCAGAGAGCCTGCTTCTCCCTCTCCCACTCCCCTGCTTGTGTTCCCTTTCTCGCTCTCCATCAAATAAATAACAAATCTTTAAAAATAATAATAAGATAAAATTTAAAAACCCTGAGCCATGGTGCATATGTTTCCGTCCTGCTGGGTGAGTATGTCATTATCATTACTGTGAATCCTATGAAGAAAAAGTCCCTAGTGCTTTGAATGCATTTCATCAGGGTATCTACCATAGACTGGCAGGCGGCCCTCAGGGACGGCCTCTAGAAGGAAGTGATATTAGAGCCAGGACCTGAAGGAGAAGTTAGGTAAGCAGGGGAGAGCACCGGGTCTGCGGGAGGAAGGCGGGCTGGCCCACGGCAGGAGGGCGAGTGGTAGCAGGAGAAGAAGCAGGCAGGGCCCAGTGCCACCGGGCACACTGTGACTCCTCTCAACAGTTGGCTAATTCACTTCAACTGAGTTTAATGAATGTAAAACGCTTCTCTGTTTTGTGGGGCAAAACAACAACATTAACAAACTGTGTGTGAGCCATCGGGGCAACGGTGAAGCATTTAGAGAATCTGAGAGCGAATCAAGATAGGGACAGCAGGCTCCGGTAAATGGATGGGGCTCGACAGTTAAGGCAGCTGGTAGGAGCCGAGACCACCACGGCTGCTGCCCACACCTGCTCGATCCTGCCATCGTCTCAGCTTTCAGGCACTCCTGTGCCCTGCCAATCTCTCCAGACCTGAAGGGCTGGCACAGAAGCAGAGCTTTCCTTCTTGCAGGGCTGAGCCAGAAGGAAAGGGGCCGAGGAGACAGAGACAAGAGGATGTGGGCTGTTGGCCAACTCGGGGTATTTCTCGCCCACAACACATGGGTTTCTCCTGGGCAAGCCGTGGCGTCGCTGAGCACTCTCCTGGCTGGTTGACGGTTCCGAATGGTAGTGAGAGCTGACAGAAGGGAGCCAGGTGGCTGCAGGAGCCTTCTTCTCCCTTGCCGAAGCCAGCGCCTGCCCTCGGCCACCAGTGAACCTGCCCGGGCCATTTCAACACTCCTGGAACTGGTCTTTCCACTCTTCCTCCACACTCTGTACGTTCTTTTTAGGGAGCTATTCTCACAAAATAAACCAGATTTTGTCTCTGCTGTGTATAAAATCCTGTAATAACTATTTATTTTGTTTTTAATAAAATCAAAAGTCCCTCCCTACCTGCAGGATTCCGCACGCCTCACCCCTGCCATCTTGCTCCGTGTTCATTCTACCCAGAGCACATTTGCGCTCCTTTCCATTTCTCAGACATGCCCATTGTTTTCCCGGCATCCGGTTTGTTACCCTTCCTGTTCCCCTCCTGGAGTTCCTTCTGGAATTTGTGCCTGGTTCCTTCTATCAGGCCTGCTAAAATGGCACCCCTCCTTCTGACATTGTATCTTATCACCCTGTTTATTCCTTTTGTAGCACCCATCAATCTGATATTTTCTTGCTTATTTATTTGCTTGTTCATCGTCCATCTCCTTCATTAGAATGTTAATTTCTTGAGGGCAGGGTTTTGCTTTGAATAATGCCTGACACAGAGAAGGCACTCAATTAGTACTCATTAAATAAGTAATGAATGACCCTTTGACCAAGGATGGCCTGAGGTAGTGAAATGACTCTGGACCACAAACATTTTCATTAATTGTTTTGGGTCGTGGAGGGTATTCATGGGCAAAAGACAAATACAATGTGTGTGGGGGGGCGGGGTGGTTTGCAAAGAGATTGTTTGCCTACAATCTTGTGACTGACACAGGCACACTCAGCTAACTCTAACAGAAATGCGAAAAGACCGATTGTGGGCTCATTCAAAAGTACACCTTTCGGGGCTCCTGGGTGGTTCAGCTGACTGGGCTCAGGTCATGATCTCCAGGTCCTGGGATCGAGCCCCATGTCCGGCTCCCGGCTCAGCTGGAAGTCTGCTTCTCCCTCTGCCTCTGCCTCTCCCCCTGTTCATGCCCTCTCTGTATCTCTCTATCAAATGAATAAATTTTTTAAAAATCTTCAAAAGCACAGCTTTCGACTGGGGAATTGAAAAAAGTTTCCGGGATCCAAATTGAATTCAATAGCTCAATAGATGATATTTGGGCATTTTCTGCTGTGCAAACGACAGGCCAGGTATTAATGAACAGAACCTGGTCCCTGCCTTTAGGGACCACACAGTGTGGCAGAGGCAGACCCAGACAAAGCTAATTATTCTAAAAGGCGAGAGGCGGGGGAGGAGGGCGGGGTGGGGAAAGAGCCGAGGTCCGAGGTCCGAGGTCCGAGAAGAAGTGACTCGCCCCACCCGAAGGGTGCAGCAGACTTTCCGCTGGAGCAGGCTGGTCCGTGTGCCCAGAAGGTGAACTGGGTTGATGGCCGGCCGAAAAGGCAAGGGTTGATGAAGACAGAACGAAAAACACCTACAAGGGGGTGTGAATGGCCACGGCAAGATTCTGGGTGTGTGGATTACCACATCCTTCAGGGAGCTGGAAACGTGATGTGACTGGAGATGCAGTTTGGGAATCCTCAGAGGTGCTGAAGCCCCAAAGCACAGGAGAGCTCCTGGGGAAAGCATATAGAACCAGAAGGGAAGAAGGCAAGATGCAAACCCTGGGTGCAGCAGAGGTGATGGCCGAAGCAGGACTGGTGAGTTCACCAATGGACAGAGAGGAAAGAAAGAGCTAGGACAAATCCCCAGAGAACGCCAGGGTTTAAAGAGCGTGTGGAGGAAAAGGAACCCGCAAAGCAGTGGTCAGAGAAATAAGAATTAGAATCTGGAGAGTTTCGATTCCCAGAAACCAAGGGAAGGAAGACTCACCTTTCAGAGGCCTCAGTCCTGGCACCCTGAGACCATGACCTGATCCAAAACCAAGAGTCAGTTGCTTAACCGATGGAGCCGCACAGGCTTCTCCCCACCTCCCTCTTTACCACACCCCCCTGCAGGCCGCTGCTCATTCAGCGCCTATCCATCTCAGCAGACAGGAAGGTCCGTGAGGGCAAGCGGTGTTTTCAACTTGTTTACTGTGATTATCACCTACACCTGGATCTGCTCTCGTCACCCAGCAGAACAAATGTGTGGGTAAGTGACTGAATAAGTATTTTCAAATTATGCAGAGTTGGAAAGGCTAAAGGCTGTAAATAAGACCTTGAATTTGGCAACTGGACACAAAGGTGACATTTAAGAGAGCACTTTTATGAACGGGGTGGCAATAATACCTATGTCGCGTGGTGCTTATGAGAATTAATGAGCTGGAGGTGTCAATGCTGAGCCGGTGCTTGGACGCAGTTAAAGCTCAATAAATATTAGATGATGATGATTATTCCCTCAGCCTTTGTTTTCAGAATTTGTTCTGGTGAGCGAATTCTTGATAGTCACATTGTGTCTAACAGATTGGTTTACTACCATTCTAGGATATTCTAGGGAAGTATTGCTTTAAAAACTATAACTACAAAGTGCTATTTCATTAAATGTAACAAAGACCAGTGAAATGAGCTTTTGCTGTCAAATCTACCTGTCGGTTGGGGGCCTGACAGGCTCCCAAAGGACCAGAAGATGGACTGGGATCTCCTTTTCTATGAAGGAGATTCATGGAATGAATGCAGCTGTAGCCTTGGAAAAGGACTCTGGTCCTACATCTTCCACTGGGTTGGTCTGCAGATCTGAAGCAGGAAGGCTGAGAAGAGGGGGTGCTTCTGAAGACTGGCTCTGTCAGTAGGTTTGGATAAAGAAGAGAAGGTTGCAGATTGAACAGTTTCTTGAAGGCGTGAAACACTGGACAGAGACACAGGTTCCCAACCCGCATGGACCACTAACTCTCTGAACTTGACCAAGTCACTTCACCTGTATGTGTGATGAGAGCCCTGCATGAGCCTTGAGGCTTCTGCAGTAGCGTATTGGCGGAGACAGCCTCCATTTCTTCCATCCCTACATGTTTTTCTCCCTTGCAATGTAAGTTTGCTCCTTCTCCTATCAGGGGATAGCCTCTGTTTCCCCTCCCCTTGACTCTGGGCTCACCCTGTGACTTGCTCGGATTAATAGAATGGAGCACAGGGGACACTATGTTTGGGTCTAAGCATGAAGAGGCCTTGCAGCTTCTGCTACGACCCTCTTGAAAGGATGCTGCGGCCATGCGAACAAGCCCAGGCTAGCCTCCTTGACGATGAGGTCACGTGGAGAGAAAGGCTCGGCCAGAAGTGGGCAGCAACCAGCAGACAAACAGTTAGACTATCCAACCCCAGTTAAGTCACCGGATGAACACAGTCACGTGAGCCATCCCATGCAAGAAGACGGTGGAACCGCTCCGCTGAGCCCAGCCAAAATCGCTGACCCACAGAGCTTTGAGCTTATAAAATGGCTATCGTTTTCAGCAACTAAGTGGTGCTTTGTTACACAAGACTAGATGATACAGCCCCTTTTACAGCTGACATTCTAGAAACTGACTTGATTGCTCTGAAAAAGGAATCAGGCTGTATGATCTTTAAGCTGTATGTTAGGGTTTGCTGCTAAGAACTCGAAAGGTTAAGTGACTCTTTTTTCCTCCCCTGTTCCCCACACCCTTGACCCTGAAGGCCTTCTCTGTGTGACACTGTTGCATATAGACCCACTAGAGCTTAAACACTTTGCCACCTTCCCACCCTGTTAGGACTTGGCTTGGAAGACAGGAAGTGGCTTGGTGACTCAGTGGTCCTTCCTTCTGAGTCACTGAGCTGTCAGTTCCTCCTCTCTGTGGTTCCATTCATTTGCTCAGTCAATACCTTGTGAGCCACGGCCTTGTTCCCGGCCCTGTCTGGGAAGGAGGCCCCAAGGGAAGGGCCGGCAGCGAGTGGATCTGAGTGGGTGCACACCAGGAGGCACCCACTTGTCGCTCCCTTCTCAGCTGCTGCTTCGTAGCATCTCATGCGAGTACTTTTCTGGGCTTCCACAGCAGTGGCCCTGTCCTACAAGCACAGAGTTGGGGAACTTTTACGGCCAGTTAGTTCTGAACTTTTCTTTATTATACATCTGAAGAAACAAAGGCCTGAGGAGTTAAGGACTGGGGTAGCTTGTGGTAAAATTAGGCCCAGTGTTCAGACCTCTTAGCTTAAAAATCCAACAGTCTCTTATTGCATTGAAAGGCCCCACTCCAGGCCTACACTCTCCTTCCTCCTGATTCCCAAGTTTCCCACTAGTCCTCCTCAGCTTTGTGTTTCAGGCATAAAACTAGTTTCCTCTTCCTGCTCAAGATTCAGACATGAGGGATCTTTTCTCAGATAAATTGCAGCCATCAATGATAATGGTAATAATTACAACAACAACATAAATTCAAAAAATACTTATTGGGCCCTTATTATGTGCCAGGCATTGCTTCTGTTTTGGGGGTACAGTGAATAAAACAAGGAATCTACCTCTGGGGAATTTATATTCTTGAGGGAGATGGGGCAGATAATACTCCAGGAAGCAAATAAGAAAATTTGGGGCTGGTGTTACAAAGATGAAATGGGAAAATGTGATAGAGGTGACTGGATTGAAGGGTGTATAGACGCAAAAGACCTCTTTGACCTTATGACCTTTGAGCTGAAATCTGATTGGTGAGGAACCAATAATTCTTCAGGAAATAAAAAGAACAAAGGCCCTGAGGTAAACTTACCTTATCTGAGAGCAGAGAGGAGGCATGTGGTCTCTTGGAGGGAGTGGTGAGGGGAGGAGGGAGGCAGAGGTCAGATCATGCAGGGCTCCGTAGGCCGCCATATGCGGAGCTGGGAACCTACATGCCTGGGTGGGCACATGGGAGTATTCTAAGTGAGAGGATACAATTTACATTTTTAAGATCAATCAAAAAATCAGTCTGGCTGCCTGGATGGAGAATGGATGTTGAGGGTCAAGAGTGAAGTTGGGAGAGGTGGTTCGTTGCATGCTCACTGTGTGTGGGGTACTTTATATATTTTAGCTCTAATCCTCCCAATGCTTCAGAGTAGATCTTATTATGCCCATTCTATAGAAGAAGAAATGGAGACTGAGAGGGATAAAGGAACTTGCGCAGGTCGTAGAGCCGAATTTGAACCCAGGACCACGTGACTCCATGTTCGGAGTCCTTCCCTTCCCATGTAGCACGTGGCCTTCCTAAGCTGGTCAACCTACCCCTGCGCTAACAAATTTCTCTGATTATCATCATATTTTGAAGCGTGACATTTTAGGGCTGGAAGCTATAGATTGAAGTCCCTTGAAGGCAGGAATCCTATCTTCCTCATCTTGCCATTTAGTGGTGGCACAGTCCCTGACATAGAAGAGGCACTAATCCTATCTGATGAATGAATGAAGGAGTTCTAGTCCTGAGAGGTTTTCTGAACCACCTCCCACCTCAGCCCCATCATTTTCAAGACAGGAGGCTAAGTGTCTTCCCCAAAATCACAAGAGAGGGCTGGAAGGAAAGCTGAGGCTGTTGAATCCATGGGTCTCTCTACCAAACCACACTGCCTCCAGTTTATCTGTTTAGGACAGATTTCTTGGTCAAACCTACTGTTTTAGCCTGGTTATCCTCAAGGTCAGGCACGGTGTCTGTTTTGTACCATGTTGGGAGTGTGTGGTGCCTACAGGGAGGTTTGACCCAGAAGTGAGTTTTCTCTTGGAAAATTAAACTAAACAAATTAACTCTACATGTGAGGGGAAGAAAACAGACATCTTTAAGGTTTCCTAGAATAGCTACTTGACTGGAGCTGAATGTCTAAAGAGAAAATGTTCAGTCCGAACACGGTGTGGTTGAGAATGGAGCACAAAGAAAAAGGCCCTTTTTGGCCTGACTATCCAGCAGAATTTAGAGTTGGGGACAAAATATATTTGGGGAACAGGCTTTTTCTGGTTACCAGAGATCACTCTCTATGATAAGATACTCACTTCATGGTGTTTTATTGTGGATCACTAAGCGACAAATTCTCAAATGTTAATGTGGTTTTCTGGTTACCAAGGGGGTCCTCTGGGCAAGAGAGACAAACATTTCAGTCACTCCGAGAAAAAAGAATGTTCTCTATTATAAGTGAATTCACTTGCAGATATACCAAGAAAATTGTGTCACCAAAAATCTGGTCTTCCCTGGGGGTGGGACCTCTCAAAGTTGAGAAAGGCATAGACCACGAATATTTTTTGAGGTTCTGGGTATATTACAAATTGAACAAATGTTAAAAGATAGTTACAAAACTTGTGGTGTATTTTAATTGTTTGCCTTGAACCAACTGTTGACTTTTTACAAAGAAAACACAATGCAATAATATTGTGCTAGCAAGATATAAATTAGGGACCCACAAGTGCACTTTACGCGGAATAGTTGGAGAATAGGATGGAAATTTAAGGATGTGTGATGAATGCCTCCTATCGCTTTTGTCGGGCTGTCTCTGTAGCTGCATCAGTAAGCTCATTTGGTGATGGTATCAGAGCTACGTATGAGGCCTTGTGTGATGAGGCCCAAGACAAAGGGCCACGCTCACAAGTGTAGGCCCACTTTCTCCACCTGCCAGCTCAGGCTCAGACCAACGGCAAGGTGATGCTATCCACAGACCACTAGCTAACTCAGCCTTTACCTGGTGAACCCCTGGCCGCGTCATGAGCCACCCCCTTAAAATAACACGTGTCCCACCAGATAAGGACGGCAGCCTGCAATGTACATAAGCAAGTGCTCCTCATGAAACTTGTGGACTGACCCGCTGATAAGCCAGTGATAAACCAAGCTAGGGCGTTCAAAAGTACACTCGAAGTATTGCATTTGGGGAAGATACCTTCATGACAGAGGCGGGAAGGTGCTTGGGGAGACAGAAGGCAATGTGAAAGCATGAGGAGATGTTTAGAAGGACACTGACTCACATTGACACACCACATACTTTCCCTCGGCATGATAGCCAGGTCTCCTAGTTGCCCTCTCTGGCCTCTGCGATCCTGTCTTTCCATGCTCTGTCCTCCCACCACCTCTCAATTTGCAGCTTTCCAATCTGTGTGTCTCGTACCATTCATGGTTCATAAAATCAAACTGGTGGGCGACAACCAACATTCGCTAAACAAATAGGATAGAAAACATCAGAAGGTATCATACAGGAAACGTTAAAAAAAAAAGTAAAAAAAAATTGTTTTCTGAAACCTGTTTCGAGTCCATGTATGTATGCATCGGGCTCAGATGTAAAGTTAATTTCCTGCTGTAGGTTGGAGTGGAAGTTTTCCATCCTCTGCTCTAGGTGGCAGATGGAAATGCCCCTGCCCTTCCCTGAGCGAATCCTGTACACGGGCTTCCGAAGCAGAAGTGCTTGGAATTGCTGTGATGGTAGGTGACCCAGCACTAGCAACCATGCAGAACGTTCACAGCATGTCAGGGTCTTAGACACTTTCTGGTCCAACGCCCCCAGTTCACCGTTTTCCAGGGGAAGGGGCTGAATCTAGGAAGGTGGGAAGACAAGTTAGTGGGAGAACCTGCACTTCCAGAGGTTTCTCTGCCTCTCCTTCCTAGGCTCCTCTTCTTTAGGTCCTGTGGTCCTCTGTTGCAACACAGCGAAGAGCAGGGGATTTGGAATTTTGCCAGAAAACCTGGATTTTGACTGCAGTCCATCACTTACTGTGTGATCTTGAACTAGACCATTGACTAGCTCTACTCCTCAGCTGTATCAAATGTAACACAGGATTCGTGCTATCAGGGGCCAATTGAGTTCATCTATTCAATGGTACTTTCTGGACTGAGGCATTATATATATTTTCTAATAGTTTTTCCTCCTTGAGTATCCATGGCATTTATTCAACAAATATATGTTGCTATGGGACTAGCTGAAGGGGGATGGACGTAATAGTATCAAGTCTCACCCCTTGTTAAGAGTATTTACTGACATTTCCCAGGGAGAAGATGCTACTCCCCTCCATTTCAGTCTAGCATCGGTCCTCAGAACCCTCACAGGGCCCTCCAGAAGTTGGTTAATTTAAAGCTAGTTCGATACCATGACATCACCCAGCTTCCTTTACCTTCAAACCATGGCGCCTGCTTCCTGACAGCAGCCTGCAAAATGGCGTTCTTCTCCTCCTCCATCTTTGGGTTACATTCATAGCCTCATCAACTTGTGGGGACACATGAGGCCCTGTGACCACGGATGCCTCATTGATGACATTTTTTCACCTCTGCCTGCCTACCTCTGAGTGGGAACTCACCCGTTCAAACACAGTATTCTCCAGTTATTGCTCAGAGTTCCAAGAGTGGTGTTGTGCAGGAGCAGGCTGGGTTAGCCCCCAGCCCAATAAATAACACCTCTGTTCCCTGTCCCATTTCAGCACCAACTCAGAGAGCCACCGGAGCCAGATGGCTGGGGATCCAAATGGCAGTCTTACTACTAACAAAGCTAAACTGGAGGATGAACAATCCATGAACGGGCACAGCTGGCCAGATGTTGGTTCATTCTCAGGTTAAACTTACCTCCCTGGGCCAAGCTGGACAACTGCAGGCTTCCCCCAGTGTGGAGAACAGACTGTATGTTCTCGGGACAAGCCGGGTCCAAAGAGGAAGGAAGGAGCTGGACCGAGTATTCCAGTCTTCTCCTACACTTGCCAGTCAGAGACCTTCCCTCTCTCTTCCCTACTGGAGATCTTTCCAGACAGAAACATGAGGGAATCAGGGTGTCCCCCTAGTTCTTAGGAGCGTGTTGGCTCATGTTCTTTATTCTCTGGCTTCCTTGTTCAGGGGCTTCCTCACGACGGCAGGGAGTACCGGGTTCAATGCCCATGTGGGGAAAACGCCCTCTCCCCATCTCTGTGCTGGGATCCAATGAGGAGAAAGTGCTTGGTTTCGGAATATCCTCAAATTTCACGTGAAACAATTTCATTTATTTGGATTTGGCATCCAAACTCTTGCTGGGCTCCAGCCCCGCTAGACAAAGCCAATCAACCCATGCAGACAGGCCCCTCGAGAAGGGACTGGATCATTATGCTTGGCCAGGAGTTCCTATGTGTTCTGAAGACTCCTACTCTACTATGATCTCTGGCAAGCCTCGTTGTGGCCCCAGGCCTTCCTTGGCTGCTCTCAAATCAAAACTAGTCTCTTGAGTTTCAGGGATTTTTAGAAGGTGATAATCAACCTCTTAGCTTTTTCTACCATTAAGGAGTTAGTTTTGAAACTCCCTGAATAGCCACTTACCTATCTTGGCCATTAATGCCCAGCATGGTGTCCTACCACCGGGTGTCCCCTGGGCCTCCTCTGACTGTCTGATGCTGCCTAAGATGGGCTGCAGTTTGCTACGAAGCCTTGGGCAACAGCTTGGATCAAAACAAGATAAAAGAGCTTATTTTCTTGACTGACACATTTAAAATGTTTGGAGCAGTTGTTTACACAGGAACACTGGGCATCACTGAAAAAGAAAAGGCCTAAGACCATTTGCATTTTCTGGACATCACATTGCTATTATGCAGGAAGTGATTTTGACCAGCAGCTGGTCAGGACAGTGTCTCGCTGTACTCATCCTGGAAATTACAGCAGTGACTCACAGTTCATGGAGTTGTGACACCCTAACACTGTGTTTTAGTCTCCCTTCCCCTCTACTGGTACAATGAAAATTTGGGGTGAGTACGAAAGTTAAGAGGTTAGTGAATTTCAATCAGTTTTGAACTTAAAAAATCTGAGGCTTGGAATCCGTTTTAATGCCCTCCAAAAGTCATCAGTTGTTTTCCCTTTTGGTGACCGTTCACATCTCACTCAGTACTGTCCAATAGCACTTAACAAAATTTTATGGTGTATCATTCCTTTTATTATCAATAAATGGAGTGATCCAACCAAAAAATTATTATTGACGAATTGATTGATTCGACGACAACAATTTAGCATGTTTTGGCAAGCACTGGTGATCTAGGAGGGGGCAGCAAGAGTCATATCAATAATGCTAAGCCATAAAGTTCAGAACTATGCTCTGGGGATTTAGGAGAATGGCCCATGTACTTCATCTGGTGGGTCTTGGAAGACTTCTCAGAGGAGATCAGGTTTGAGCTGACTGCAAAGGATGAAGAAGACATGATTACAAGGGTTTCACAGGGAGAGACAGGTTGCCTGGGTGGAGAAATATGAATCTGAGGCTCAACCTCAGACTCTCAGGGGAGTAGGGAGCCTGATGCAGTTCTCGATCCCAGGACCTTGGGATCATGACCTGAGCCGAAGGCAGATGCTTAACCAACTGGGCCAGCCAAGTGCCCCATGTTTTCAACAGTTTAAAAATGTAAATTCTTATGATTCATGATAGCCAAGGGGTGGAAGCAACCCGAACACCCATCAACAGACAATGGTTTAAAAAAAAAAAAGTGGTATCTACATACAATGGAATATTATTCAGCCTTGAAAAGGAAGGAAATCCTGTCACATGATACAAATGGCTGAACCTCGAGGACATTCTGCTAAGTGAAATAAGCCAGTCATGAAAAGATAAATACTGTATGCCTCCACTTACATGAGGTATCTAAAGTAGTCAAATTCATAGAAACAGGATGTAGAATGATGGTTGCCAGGGGGCCAGGGCAAGGGGGAGTGGGAAGCTATGCTTAAGGGATCTACAGTTCCAGTTTTGCAAGATGGAAAAGTTGTAGAGACTGGTTACGTAACAACGGGAACACACTGAACACTATCGCACTATATGCTTGGAAATGGGTAAGATGGCGCAGGAAGGCCAAGCAGGAGGCTGTTGCAATGATCCATGAGAGAGACAAGGGGGAATTGGATTTTAGTGATAACAGCAGAACTGGTAAGAAGTGATCACATTTTAAAAATATATGTTGAAGGTAGACCTAGCGGAATTTGTGGTTGGGTCACACAGACTCTCCGAAGGAAAGAAAGAGGAGAATCAAGAATACCTACAAGGTTTTTGGCTGAGACACATGGATGAATAGAATTGCCACTTACTGAGACAGGAAAGTCTTTAAGAAGAGCAGGTTTGGGGGCGGTTTGAGATGATTTTAGGACACGTTACATTAGAAATGCTTATCAGAAATCCAATTGGTGACACAAAATAGGCACTGGATTTATAAGGATGGAGTTAATGGGAGGGGTCCAAGCTTAAGTTATACATTTGAGAGTAGCCATAAGTAGAATGTGCTTAAAATCTAAGACTGGATGAACCTACCAAAGGAGAGCATATAGACAGAGAAAAGGAAACCCATTACTGCTTCCTAAAGTACTCCACCAAGGGCAAGTCAGGACGATGGGGAAGGAGGACACAAAAACACTGGGAAGCAGTGGTCAGAGAGAGAATGAAAACCAGGTGAGTGTGCTGTTCTAATGGCAAGTGGAGAAATTATTTCCAGGCTGCTGTTGGCTCAAGGAAGGTGAGGACTGAGAACCGGCTATTGGCTTAACAACGTTGAGGTCACTGAGACGTGGATAAGGTAGGGCTCAGGAGAGAATTAGAGGGGAGAACATAGTGATGGCATATGCACAAACCATCCTGTCAAAGAGGAGAAATCAAAGTAGAGAAGTATCATGAGGGGGAATGAGGTCAAGGTATTTTGTTTTGTTTTTTAAGATTGGAAGAATTACAACATGTTGGCATGCTGATGGGAACAATCCAGTACAGGGTAGAAACGGACAATGTGGAAGTGAGAAAAGAGTAGCTGGGGCAATGAATTTGAGTAGGTGAAGGCAATACAATGTGGTAGACAAATGAAGGGGTCAGCCCTAAGTTGGAGTATGAAAAGTTAATCCAAGGGAAAGTAGACTATATGACTACAAGCCCAGGTAGGCAGGTAGGTGGGATCACTTGGGACTTCTCTTCTGATTGTTTTGATTTTTTCAGTGAAAAGGGACACAAGGTCATCAGCAGGGAGTAGGATGGGATTAGAAGTATTGGAGGTTGAAGGAGCAGAGAAAGTATTAAGTACTTATAAGAGTGGAAGAGTGACTGAATAAAAACTTGTAGCATTGAATAGTTACTGGGTAGGTTATACTAATGTAAAACCATTCATCATCCTTTCCTCCTAGCTCCTCCCTACCATGCTTTCCCTGTAGGAGCAATACAGTTCCCATCCCATTGATGTTATGCTTGGCCAGATGACTTTCTTTGACCAATGAAATATGTTAGTGGAAGTGGCATGTACCACTTCAGAAGAGAAAAAAAGAAAGATTAAGATGGTAAATTTTGTTTTTTGTTTTTTTGTTTTTTTTACCACAATTAACAACTTTTACAAGAAGTCGATTCTTCTTCATGAGGAAGTCATACAAAAACAGGCAACAGACCCTGTGGACTATAATTTGCCAACCTCTTGCCAATGGGTGGCCAGTCTGAGTGCAGAAAAGATGGTCTAAATCAATGCTTCTCAAGTGTCCCCACTGAAAGACCTCTAATAACACAAAGGGAGGAATGCAGACTCCCACATGGATCTGCCTACAAGTCTATAAAATTCTTTTAAGTACTGTTTCAAATGAAGTTCATGAACGTCTTTGAATCTTAGGCTATAACAGATGTTGTTTTAATGTAAAATTGGCATTCACTGTAAAAATCTGTAAAGACTGATGTCACGCAATCTCCAAGAAGGTGAGTGACCTAGTCAAGTCACAGAGCTAGAACGAGTCAGGTATGGGACTGGATCCCAAATTCCTGATTCGAAATGTACACTTTCCTCCTGAGCGGGCTCCTTCCCATCAGGCTTTGGCTCTCCATTCCCAGCCCCTAGCCATATTCCCCCATAATTGACACAGTCTTCAAGGTAGTGATGGCAAAGCACTTTTGAGTTTCTTCCAAAATTTATCAATTTATGTTTAATACCATCAATTCATAAGTTTTACATATGATTTGTCCTGCTCTAGTCTATAATATTTTAGTAGATATTTTCTAAAACTCAGTTTCATCTCTTACCCTAATTATGCTTCCTCATCCATATATATATATATATTTTTTTACTTTTCATAGCATCCCATTCTGTTATACATTGTGAAACGTTGAATTATGAAAGACCTGACAGATTTGCTATTTTTGTATACCCAGCATCCATTTTTTTCTTGTGGTAGATTGTATTATTTGTTCAGAATTCTCCTTACCCTCCCTGTCCTTCCCCCAGTCCCACTGACTTTAGACTTGGCCACATGACTTGCTTTCCCCAATGGATTACGAGTCAAAGTGGGGGGTGAGAGAAGCCTAAGCAGAGGTTTTAAGAGGCCTAATGTGTCTCCAGTCACCTCTCTTGAGCTCCTGCCTTCTTAGAGAACCATACATCTCAGGTCGAATCTATTTCTTCAGCCCAGGTCCCAGAATGAAAAGAGGTGTGAAACAGACCAGAACCCAACCAACCCAGACCTATTTGTTGTAGGTCACTGAGTCTTGGGATTGTTGTTACATTGCATTATCCCAGCAAAATCTACTAAATACATCCCTTCTCTTGGAACCAGGGCTTGTATTTTCTTCTGGAGACCCAGCCCTTCTCCACTTTTTATCCATAGGGTTTGGCTGGGCTGGCCCTCCTCCATTGGGCCCCAGCACTCTCCAACACATCAGCCAGCTAACTCCCATCTCTGTTGAGATCTCAGCTCTTCTTATCAAAGCTGAGAGAGCCTAACACTGTCTTGGCCAGTGGAAATGATTGACCCTGGGCCTTGTTACCTGCTCAAAGGGCTCCTAAAGAAATCTTACTCATAACCCATGCAGTCTTTACTATTGTTTGCTACAACAAAAGCATAGAAAGAAGAGTGTGGCTCATACAATACTAGATGCCACACCTCTTGGCTACTTTTTGATAGTGGCAGGAAAGCATGGAAAAAAATAGCAGTTGTTATGGACTTAAAGTTTGTGGCTCCCGAAAATGAACACTAAAGCCCTAACCCCCATTGTGATGGTATTAGGAGTTGCGGGCTTTGGGAGTTCATCAGGTTTAGACGAAGTCATGAGGGTGAAGCTCCCTTGTGGGATTAGTGTCCTTACAAGAATGGACGCCAGAAGTTTTGCTTCCTCCCTCTCTCCCCACATGTGTGTACTGAGAAAAGGCCATATGGAAACATAGCAAGAGGGGGCCGTGCTAGGAAGAGGGCTCTCACCAAGCAGCAAATCTGCTGGCACCTTGATCTTGGACTACCCCTCCTCCAGGACTATGAGAAATAAAGGTCTGTTATTTAAGCTGTCCATCCAGTCTATGGCATTTGTTACAGCAGTCCAAACTAAGACAGCGGTTTTTCCTTAGAATGCAAAGGACAGACGCTAGAGACACCTAAAAGTAAAAGTTATTCCCTGTGCCAGGAGGAAGAGCAGAGTCAGCTCTGACTTACTCATTCACGTGGAGAGCTGGGAGCAGTGGTGTGGACAATCTCAAACACCAGGAAAACTTAAGAGGCCTTCATTTGACCAGAGAAACCCTAGGGCTGCCCATAAATGTTTCAGGAGTGCTTTAAACAGGGGCGTGTTTCCTCAAAACAATCCAACTGCCTGATGAAAACACGTATACCTTTTCTCTCACACATATTAGGATTCTACAAAGATTTATTGTGGAAAAAATAAAATGAAAATCATGAAATCCACTGGTTTAAAATATACTTGTGTTTGGCTTTGGCATCTACTTTTTAAAATAAAGCAAAATGGTGTTCTCAATTGTGCGTATGAGATTTTTTTGTCCTCCTTGAGAAGGCTAATAAAATAAGTTCACTTTCTCCCAGTCCACAGATCACCGGATCACAAGGGGACACAGAGTGAGCTCTCCCAAGTGACAAGGGAAGCCAGCGAGGGATTACAAGGGTGATCCCTAAAGGTGTAAAATTAGCTGTAGAAAACCAGGAGTTGATAAAACAGCCTCCTTCCCCATACCTTCTCCTCCTTCTCTGCTCTCCAGTCTTACCCCCACCTCTCATACCTCATGGTTTCCCACCCTTCTCAGAGATTTGGCAGGCCTCCTCCCACCTCTCAGTGAACTCTCCATACCAGCCAGGTAGCAAATGCTTCCAAACGGACTGTCCAGGACTCAGGTGCTCTGACAGGCACTTAGGGGTGGAGAGCCGCGGGTGCAAACTTGAGTAAAACGCAATGCCTGCCCTTTAGAAACCCACAGTTTAGTAGACGTGAGAGATTCATAAGCAAATAATCTTTAGAAAAGATTGCAAAAATAAGAAACAAAGTGGGGAATCTGACTTGATTGGTTGGGCTGTGCATGGAGACCAGTAGTCTTCAAAACGCTCCCCAGGTGATTCTAAACAGTAAACCTGCCTGAGAACTGCCCCAGGTGTTCTGAATCAGGTATTCCCGCAGGTGAGGGCCAGGCAACCAGTATTTTATGAGGCCCCGCCCGTGACGCTGGGGCACACTCAAGTTTGAGAACCACCGGTCTGCCGCCCAGGAAGGGAGTGGAGGCACAGAGATGGAGGGTTCCAGAAGGTGAGCAGTTGGGGTTGGAGCACAGCGCTTGAGGTGAGGGGCCCTTCCAAAGACCGCGTCAGCCTCAGGCAATGGACAAGCTCTCCAGGGACAGCCCGGCCTGGTCCTCCGGGTGGGCCGTCCCCGAGGGATGTTGCGCTGTGTAATCCTGCCTTGCGACCACAGAGCCTCCTTCTGAAGCCTCAGTCGCTCAGCGCCGCCGTGACTGCTCATTTCCCTCTGGAGCTCCTTAGCAGGCAGGAAAGGTTGGGCCTGTGGTAGGCCATAGTGAACGGCCAGAAAGGTCTCTTCCTGGCGAATCCTGGCTTCCAGTTTATGGCTCTCATTCTTTTCCCCAAAGTGGGCCCCTTACTCTGAGCTCTGGCTTTTTTTTTTTTTTTTTTTAATCCCAGACAGGAACTGTGTCCATCCCCAGACAGAAACCGTGCCTCCTTTTCTGCACATCCGACATCTCATCCTAAGCAATCCCGTCCCCACCCACGATAAAAGCAGCCCTTTGCCTAGAGCCACCTAAGTCTGCACCCCACTCCCCGTGCCCCACTGCCCCACTACTCAGCCATTCCAGCTAACAGAAAACAGCCAGTCTAGCGGCCTCCCCGCTTCGGGCCTTCCCGCCCAGGCCAACTGTGCAAGGCAGGACCCCACTGCAGTGCCCAGCGCAGGGACCCCGAGGGCGGAGGAGGGATCCCCGGGTCCGCCGCAGCCGGGGGTCGCCACCCGCGCCCCGGGTTGGCGGGGGGGAGGGGGGGCGGGGTGCCGCTTCTCTAGGTTTCTGGCCGAGCAGTCCCCCGCCTCGGGGAGGGGCTGCGGCCGCCCGGAGTCGCAGAGGGTCCGGAGGCTCCTCCCCTGGGGTGGCCGAGCAGGAAGCGGGGCGCGCGGCGGGCGGGGGCGCGGCGCGGTGCGGGGCGAGCGCGCGGGGCGCAGGCGGCGGAGTATGCGCGGGCCTCGGCGGCCAGCCCCGGCGCACAGCCGCGGCCGGGGCGCGCGGCGCGGGGCGGAAAAGCCTGTTTACACAGACTGCACACCGCCTGGGGAATAATGCAGTAAAGGAAGTGAGCCGGCTCGGCCTGACTGCTCCAACTTCCTGCTCTCACACACACACCAGAGGAAAAAAAAAAAAAAAAGAGGAGCGAGAGAAAGAAAAAAAAAGGGGGAAAAATCAGGATCTCATTACTAGAGCAACAGACCGTCTGCAGACGCCTGTCAGCATGGAAAGTCGGGGGCTTTCGCCCGGTTCCTCCTAGAAATTCCCCCGAAGAAGGATCTTGAAAGCTCCCCCACATCTGGGTAGGTAGCAGGGTTTCTGCCTGTTGCTCGGACAGTTGCAAAGTTTCGTCGGGGTGCTTTTTCTTTCTTTTCTTTGGCTTGGTGGGGGTGGGGCTAGTGGGCGCCGCGGGGTGGGCTGCGGCCCTGGGGAGGGGGCGCCGCCGGGATGCTCAGCGCCCGCGCCGCCGGCCCCGCCAGAGCTCCGCGCCGCGTCCGACCCCGCGCCGGCGGCACCCTGCCCCGGGGCTGCGCTGCGGCTCGGAGAAAGGGGCGCGCGGGGGGGAGGAGGGGACGGTGAGACTTAGGGTCCCTGGGAGGGACGGCGACGGGGCAGGCTGCGTGCCTGGATGCTGGACCACCGCCGACCTTCCAGCTGGGGCCGGGACTCTCCTGGGGTGGCAGTGGGCACCGGTGCTCCGATTCGGGGAGAGGATGAGGGTAGAGGGGAAAGCGAGGGCGTGGGGAGCGAAGACGCGGGGCTGGGGGCCACGTCCCTTCTCATTCGGCAGGTGACCCGACCCTCCCCCCAGCCGGGATCATCGCCCCAGGCGCACGCCCAGGTGGACCTTTAAAAGCCAGTGGAGTCCTTACTGGACACGGTTTTGGTGGAGGACCCGGCAGCAGACGGTCTTGGAGCCCCCAGCTCTTTAGGAAGGGGCTCTTCAACTTGCAACTGAATGTTGGCCTGTAATGCTACTGTAACTTTTGGGAGGAGGAATTAAAATTTTGGGGAGTTAAAAAAGACAAATAAGAGGTCTCGGTTTTGTTACATTTTTCTGAACCGAATCATTCTGAGGACAAGTTGCATTTAGGTGGCGGGTGGGGGTGGGAGTTAGAAATGTTGTTTCAGAAACTGCAAAAGGGGCTTTTTAGAAAAAAAAAAACGAGTGTCGGGAGAGTTTCTGGCTTGTCTGGAAACGGCAAGACTAATTGCCATGCGCTTCCGCTTTGAAACTGGCAGCAGACAGCATCTTGAAAATGACTCACTAGAGGAGCTCACAAAGAAACTGGTTTGCTCCTTCTCAGGTTTATGTATTTGTGCCTTTTACAGTTTCCTTTGTAGTGTTCGAGGGGTCCCCCGCCCCTTCCCCGCCGGCCCACTCCTACCCTCCCGCTTTTGGAAGCCCCTGGCCGGTCTTTAACTACCCCCAGCACCCCAGCCGGAGGGGGGCTGGGGGAGGCTGAGTTGTTGTTGGAGTTGGCTGGGGAGAGGGTTACAGGGATTCTGCTGCTGCAGGGGGAAAAAGTTCCCTGAATTTTCCACTGGCTGCTGCAGGAAGAGAGAGCCCCTTTAGTCACTGCTAAGTAATGTCTGCACACACACCAACTAATCTCATTAGGAGTTTCCGCTGCTCGGCACAGGAGGGGTTTTGTGCAGCCACTGTCAGCCGGGGGAGCCCTAGGCTGCAGAGGGAGGCAAGTTACGGCTGTATTTACGTAGAGGTGCAGCTGCCCAACAACCTTTTCAGGGCAGCATCTTGAAAAGTTGAAGTCACTTGGGCCATTTTGGATTTCAGACTTACAGGTTTTTCTTTCCCAGTTGTGTGTAGTGTGTGTGTGTGTGTGTGTGTGTGTGTGTGTGTGTGTGTGTGTGTGAAGTTTCTATTGCCCAAGCAACTCAAACACCCCCATCCTCTCTCATCTGTGCTTGCGTCTTTGTTGGAGGGGGCGGGGGGGGGGGGGGGGGAGCCAGAGGTGGTGAGAAACTAAGCGTGTTCCAGGCATCTATTAATGACTCCAAATCGATTTCTGAGCCTTATTGCTTTATTGCCAAACAAAATACCCTCTGATCTCTCTCCCTTTTTCTCTGTCTGTGGCACACATTTATTTGGGATAGGTCAGTTATGAGTTTCAATTTATGGGGATTATAAAATTACAAATTGTGTTAGGAGGGCATGTGGGTCAGACAGTGAAGAAGACTGTCTATAAGTGTTTTTAGAGTTTCCAGTAATGATCCTGCCTGCAAAAACCCTGATGGTCTTTCTATGCCAGATATAGCAAAGACCTTATGGCCTTCTTCCTCCCCCTCCTTTAAACCTTTAAACATTAGAAATGTGTGCAGTTGCTTAAAAGGGTAAAGAATTTTAAGGAACCTGATTGAAACTGTGGGGTTCCTTTATTGAAAAGGACATGCTGCTTGAGGACATACTCTTGAGGGGTTGTGAGGTGTTGATATTTCTCTTCTGGTGGCAAAGCGTGTCCTAAAAACAGCCCAACCAGGGTGTGAGTCAGTGAACGTGAGTACAGGATGTCCCTAACACAGTGCCAGGCACAGAGTAGATGTTCAATAAATTGTCACTTTGAAATCTGTGAGTAGGACCATAGCACTTACATACAAATAGATAAGAAAAAACTTTCCAGATTGCAGGAGAGGCCCCTTTGAGGGAATACAAACCAGTCTGGATAAACAGAATTTCTAGAGTAATTTTGTCCCCCAGGTGACATTTGGCAATATCTGGAGACATTTTGGTTGTCATAACGAGAGGGGGTGCTCTTGGCATCTAGTCCATAGAAAGTTAGGCACACATCCAGCAAGGTATCGAACAGCCCCCCCCCAATAATTTTCCAGCCCAAAATATCAGTAGTGCCCACAGTGAGAAACTCTCTTTTACATTAACGGTGATGATGATTGCCTGCATCCATTTAATGAATAGGACCTTTACAAGTTGTCAGTTGCAATTTTCTGCCACATATGTAACACAGTATGCATGAATGTTCTCTCCCTTGCTCTCTTTTTGGTCAGTAACATGCCATAGAATGACATTTAGATGATGAATTGGGATGGTTTGCCTTTGCGAGCTGAATTAGACCATCTCTGAACCTCACTTACTTGGTACTAATGTTTTTCACACCAGAATGGCAATTGCCCAGATAGGGGAGAGTGGTGCCTTTTTTTTTTTTTTTTTCCCAACTCCATTTGAATTTTGAAGTTTCTTAAAACATTTATTAAAGATCTCCTCTTCTTAGTTAAAAAAATTAATAATTCAAAACCGCTAATATATAGTAAATGTAACTCTGAGATCATATTTTGAAATTTATATTTGTAATAACTTTTTGGAACTTGAGTCTTTTCCTGAAATGAAATAGGTTTTAAAGTTCTTCCAGTCAATGCATATAAATTAAAATGTTCTTTTCTTAGCTGTCAGATACTGGGTTTTGTGTGTTCTGTGCCACCCAATTATGTTTATACACCTATCTGATTCAAAACACCAATATGGTTGCAAAACATTACCTATTGACAAACCTGAAACTAAAAAAAAAAAAAAAAAAATTATCCAAGGATGTGACTTCCTGGAGTAGAGACTTTTTTTTTTTTTTTTTTTTTGGGCTGATGGTGAATTACTGCTTACGAATTAATGGCTTTGCTCGTTTCAAGTCCTAGAGAATGATTCAGCCATCTTCATGTTCCCCAGAACTAATGGGGTTCCTCATTAAACTTTAAAAGCAGTGGGTTCTCTGTTTGGGCTGCACTGTGGCTGCAGGCAGCTGGCTTCTGCCCCTTCCTAAGGGCCTGCACCTACACACACACACACACACACACACACACACACACACACACAGAGGCTCAAGGGTCATTTAAATGAAAGACTCCACTGCTGTCAGATTTTTCTGTATGTTTCAGGCAAGAGCTTTTTTATGTCCTGGTTATCCATAGTTCCCCTTTGTCTTTGTAGGCTGATTTATAACATATTTGAGAGTGCACTAATATGACAATATTTTCTAAAGGTTAGGTAGGGTTTTTTTTTCTGTTTTGAAAAAATGCTAATGTGAATTATGTTAGGAAGATTCAGAAAACCACAAAAAAATATATATATATAAACATCTCCCATAATCCCACTGTTAACATTTTGGATATATTTTTTCAGTGTCCTAGAATGTGTGTGTGTGTGTGTGTGTGTGTGTGTGTGTGTGTGTGTGTATACACACACAAAACTTTTCATTGGAGTCACACTATACTTTGTAATTTATTTTTACTTAACATACCATGTAACACATTTTCATAACTAGTACTTAGACCAAAATTACTGCACATAGAGCATGCATTTATTGATCTAATAAATGTGTTGACAGTAGATTGACATAAGTTTTTACATGGACTTGTTCAGTGTTTTTGTCTCTGCGGCTCCAAGTACTGTTCTAAGAATGCTGACCTCTTAGAAGACCGAATTCATATGTGCTGTGAAATTTGGGATTTTGATGAGTTTCTCTATGATTTAAGAATGAGTCATGATTTGCAGTAGAATATCAAGATGTAGTAACAGGAAGTCCAGGGCACTACACATCAAAATAGAATGTTAGATGATGAAAAAAGAGAAGCGAGGTTAAACCGAAAATGTACCTTGAACTTTAACTATAAGGTGGGAGGAAGGTGCCTCTTTATACATTGTGACCATTCTTAGTTATTGCTGTTTCATTTTATATCTGGAGAGTCTCCAAACTTTGAGACTGTTGTTTTCGGTGGATTTTTCAGCTCAAGAGGACTATTGCCCATGGCCAGTTTGAATTAAGATCATTCAACTTTTTGGTTGAAACTGTGGCGGAGAGACTGTGGTTTTATGGCACAAAACTCTGGTTTTGCCACTTAAAATGCAGCCCCAGTAAATGGAATTATTTGTGTGTGTGTGTGTGTGTGTGTGTATGTATGTGTATGTAACCTTCTGTTAACGAATCCTAAAGGCCTTCAAAAATGGTAGATCATTCAGTCTTTTAAGTAATTGCAGAAATTTGACTCCTACCTATAACCATAATAAAAATGGCCTTTCATGCATTACTGGAAACTTAGCGTATGTGTCAGCCATTTAAAAATAAACCTTGAATTGGTCATTTCAATAAATGGTAATTTGGTTTGAATTACACTAGGAATTATTAACTCATCGATTATGTGTTTTAATGTGTATTTCCTGGAAAGTAATTGTTAAATTATTCTAAGAATTAAATGGGATTATTTTATAATTTGTCTTCAAGACTTATTTGTATATTTTTGAAGACATTAAGATGATAGTTTTACTACTATATTCTGAGTTAAACTAAAATTAATTTATTCACCTGCTCTAAAAAGAGGCTCTAAAGCACATGGTATCATAAGTATTTTTAAAGCTACCATATGTAAGAATAATTTCAATTTTCCATGTGTAAATAATGGAAGTGATGGGGTAGGTATAAAACACACTTCTCTAATGCCTTCTTTTAGACTGCAGTCAGGAATCCTTTACTCTAAGCAGTAGAACAAGGAATCTGAGAACCTTGATGTCTTTTTTTTTAAATTGTATAATTTCATATATGGAAATGGACAGATCCTCAATATTTTTTTTATATACCCATGGAATCCCCACCCCTTACCTCCAAATAGAGAATATTTCCATTGCCTGAAACATTCCCTAGCTATTTCTTTTTATTATGGCAATTTCATGATTCTACCATGTAGGTTTTTAAACCCCAGAACACCTTGATAAAATACTGCAGTATTTTTATTTAATTTGCTTGATTAAAAACAAATCATTAGAATGTGGGGATTTCCCCAGCAATACCATAGGAGGAAAAATCCCCTCTACATTGTTTAATACCGCATACGCTAACCAAAAGTGATATGTGGGCTGCAGGACAGCTCAGATTCCCTTAAAACAAATTGTGTTAAGGGGCTCTCTCTTAATCTTCCTGGACCTCAGTTTCTCTGGCTGGATGGTGAAGGGATTGAAGTGTAGAGGCTGGGATAATTCCTTTCAAGTCAAAAGTTCTCCTGTACTACTATTTTGGAGTAAGGAACTTGAATTCTAAGAGTCGTGAAAACGTGATGTGAATTTTTGCTGTCCTCCCCAGACAGCCAACTTTCAGGCATATGCAGCGATTTAAGCGAAGTATTTTGTGGTGGGAAAAGGGGTTCCCCATAAATTTCCCCTTCAATCCCATTCTGGCCCCTTGTCGAATAAGGAACACTCAAGGGAAGGTTGATATTTGCTGTTGTGCTTCATTTCCTCCTTTTTGTAAGGTTTGCAACAAGCATCACTCATTGCTAATGGCCCATAGTCGCCTCCTTCTTGGGGACCCCAGTGACTGTCTCTGGACTGGATGCTGAGTGGGCCCAGATAAGATTTTGATCACCAGTTTCGGTCCCTGCTCCTTCCTTCCTACAGTCTTTGAAAATGCTCTCCGTGCTCCACTGCTGTGTCCGAGGGGTCCCTCATTCCCTCTGGCCTTCGTCAGTCCCTTGTCTATCCACAAGCTAGAGCGGTCCTTTAAACACAGGTCTGACTGTGTCACACCTTGGCTTAAAATCTCCCAGTGGCTTCGGCCAGGGTAGAGACCAAAATCCTTCATGTAGGCCGCACCGTGTGATTTGGGCCAGGCACCCTGGCTTTTCTTCCATTCCTCATGTGTGTCCTGTGCCCTCTGGCTACTGGGCCTCTCCACATGCTCTTCTTTCTCCTGGGAACTCCCTTCCCCGCCCCCACGCCCATCGATTGTGCTCACCCCACTTCGCCAGTTTGCAGCCATCCTCCAGGCCTCAGCATTTGCTGGCTCCCCAGGCTGGTGTTCCCGCTGTCATCTAGTCACCTGCCCCGGCCTTCGGAGCTCTTGCCATATTTATTTACAGGTTCCCTCAGTATCCTCTCCAAATTCTCCCTCTCCAAACACAGATGCTAAATAGTTTGAGATCTCTATTTCTGGAGATAGGGGTGGTGTCCCTCATTATTCATTAATACTCATTATCCCAAATTCAGGAACCAAGTGGAGTTGATAGCACGGCCTCCCTTGTTAGCTGGAGTGTCTGCCAAACCCTCGAATCCATCAGACTCAGAGAGCAAGAGGTACCTGCCGGCCGATGCGTCATGATGTGTTTTACGTCTGTCGCGGCCTTCAGTCTTGACGCTCCCTCTGGGCCTGCTCTGTTTTTCTCATCCTCGTGTTTATCCCGGCACGTTGTCCAGTACCTGGCATTCATTGAATTATAAACAATCTGAAGGGGGAAAACTTGCCGTTGGACTTGATAAAGCACTTTATTGTCATGCATAAATCCAACCCTTTCCTAGATGATGAATTACGTGGATTAATAAGAGACCTATCTCTTGGTTAAATCATAAAGACAGCCAGGAAGAGGTCATTTTCCAGAGTTTTTGTCCAGACTTGCGAGAAAAGTAGATGTACAGAAACAAGTTTGTTAATATCTGAGAGGACAAACGTCAGCCTTGTTGTTGCTACCGGTGTTGTACTGGGAATGGTTGGTTAACAGTTAAGTAATTCATAGGTCAGTGCAGCTTGAAAGGGTCTTGATGTACAATTCTTTCCATGTTAAAACTGATCATTCTACAACAACTACCGTTGGTCTTTCATCAAGACTTCAGTTGACGAAGTTTTGGTAGTTCCTTTGGGCTGCGTTCCATAATATTTGCAGTTAAAAGTCCGTCTTCACTTATACTAAAACCTGTGTGTAGCTTTTCTCTGTAACTTCTTGTATTAAATGAATGCTGTTTCTGATTGATTTCTGATTGATTTTGAGAATAACAAAGACACTGCTTGTGTATTTGAAAGGATGGATGACTAATACCTCCACTGGCTTTGGTGAAGGAGGGCTGGGTCCGCTGTGCATTTCAGCTGGGTTTTGCCAAAGACCAGTTTGTTGATAGTCAAACCTTGATTTACCAGAATGTATGATTTAGCAGATTTCTCTCCCTGCATTTCACTGTCAGAAGAGAGAGATGAAAACAACAGCAAAACAAGCCCCAGAATTTATTCCAGGATATGCTCAGGAATTCTCTGTAAGAATTAACAGCAAGGATTCTCTTACACTGTCTGCATCTGGAAGTTCTCGTCCTCAGAGTGAGGATCCTAAGGCCCAGAAAGGTCTGAATGCTCGAGTAAGGGAGGAAAGGGGCATATGGTCAAACAATTCCCTAGCAGAGTTAAGAGCACTTCTCTGGTTAGTACTCAGTGAACTGGAAATGCAGTCTCCCCACTGTCTCCCACTGACTGGAGTTTGGAAGGTTTTGCTTCAGAGGCTAAAATATAAGCCCTGATTGTCAGAGTTCATTTGAAAGTGAAGAAGATAAGCATTGACGTGTGTGTGTGTGTGTGTGTGTGTGTGTGTGCGCGCGCGTGTGCGAATCTTCACATACTAGGCGACAAGAGGAATGCCTGAGTCGAAGAGAGTGGGACAATATGCTCTCACTTTTTGCTCCTCTTACATCTAGAGCTGCTGTCCTCATGTAGGATTTGAGCCCCAAGAGAGAGGACGGGAGCATAAGGGGACATTTGCTAAACTTCTCACCCAAAAGAACCATTATTTCACTGTGGGAACTCAGAGAAAACTTGGATTTTTAAAAAATATAATTTATAGGAGAGGACAAAGTGCAGATTCCTAATTTCAGCCAGCCCCATGAAGAATATACAAGAAGGGAGCAAACCTTTTAAGATTATTTGGGAGAGCGTGTCTGGATGCAGTGCCTTGATGTTCTCATATGGTTTTGCATTTTGAAATCTTCTGGAATCTAGAATCCATGAGCGTTGGTAGGGAAGTTGTTTCTGCTAAGGTCTCTGCCTGTTTTCCAAGATCTGGAAACTGATCGCTTAGACCAGAAGGTGTTGGGTGGTAGAGCATCGCCTTTTATTTTTATTTCATGTTTTCTTTTTAAAAGTGTTTTAGAACAAACATCTCCAAATTCTCCAAGTGGCATTCTGGATTCAGGATTGGAACTGATGAAACCCCAGGCAGAGACCTGTCGTCACACATCTGTGCAGAGCCCCTAGTGGAGGGCAGGAATGCCTGTTGATGGGCCAAACTCCTCTTTGATATTCGAGGCAAAAGCATCACTCAGTCAGCCCCTCGATGTTCCCTGACTCTTGCTTAATTCACAGCTTTGGATGCTTCAGTGCTGATTCTCAATTCTGCGTTTATGATACTTGGATAAATTGAGCGATTTGAAGAGTGCTAACATTTTCTTAAAGTGAATTACTTTTATTACAAATGTATATGCTGTTAGAAGAGGCCTTGAATCAAACAAATGTCCCAAGTACCCTGGGGTTCTCCAAAGCTCAGAGTCCCTGCTCTCAAATGAGAACATTGCCCTGTTTGATTTAAATCAGAGCCGGACCACAAGAACACATCCTCTGCCAGCCTTTGCCACAGCCTTTGCTTTTTCTTTCTTTTTTTTTTTTTCCTCTTAACCTAAATATTAAGACCTAATTTGTCTTGGGGAGAAGTAGAAACTTTAAGACCTTGACATAGAAGATCATACATGCTCCAGATGATGAAAATGCAAAAAGGGTGACTTTCTTTAGCAAGGGGGGAAAGATCCTCTAAAGCAGGATCAGCTTTTATTATTATTTTTTTTTACAGTTAATACAGTCTTGTGGAACAATTATTGGAAGAGTAGAGTATCCATGTTGTATGTGACATTTCAGGAAAGGGCCCAGCCACGCTCGTGGACAGCAGATTCCCGAATGGGAAGTAAGGGCCGTGAGGACGCTTTGGGGTGTCTATCTGCTGTTTGATGCACGTGTACCAACAGCCAGTCTTTTCCAAATCAGATGTTGTTGCAGGCTTCTCGAAGGACATTGGTGTGCACGTTAGCTGGGCACAAATGAAGAAACCATCGGTCTTCCGCTTGATGGCCCTGTCCATGTTCTTTGGTTCATTTATTCAGTGCACGTGGGGGGTTAGTAAATAGGTTTAAAATACAAGGCATTGGGAGAGTTTTGAAATCACTATTTTTACAACAGTTTTCTTAGAAATAACTGGACTCACCATGAACACCAAGATATTTTAAATGTGCTCCACTTACTGCAGCTGGTCGACAAGTCAGGCTCGATTTTAACTAGACACTCAGTGGAAAACGAGATGTCTTTGGGGCACCACTGTGCCCTTCCGCCATTATACTTTGGCCTCGTCTTAAAAAGAACTCTATGAAAAGTTATTGAAGTTTAGAAGAACCCCTGCATTTGGTCCCATAATCACCATCTGTAGCAAAAGGCACAAAAATGTGAGGGAAACTTATGCATGTGGAGACAGTAAAACCATAAAAGGGCTGGTCTACCTTCACGACTTGAGATGCAGCTGAAACCCCCACAGGTGTCCACCACATGAGTGGGTGATGACATTTGGAAGACTGCAGCCCACTGTTTTTTTATAGATCCCTTGCAAAGTGAGTATATTATCATACCAGATTATGTAAAAATGTTGATGCCTCGCATTTGCATTTCCTAAACCATGAAAGGGTTTTGCTGAGAAGAGCACGGAAGGAAGGAAGGCGGGGTGGCTAAAGTGCCCACAGAATGTAGAAGCCCCTAGAAGCCTGGAGGAGTCCATTTCCTTGCTTAGCTAGCCATCCATGTGAGGTGGCCCTTGGGCTTCTCAACAACCTCTAAAGCTGTCACAGATCCCAGGAGCCCCTAACTGTATTAGCGGCACGACGGTTTGAAGCAGGACCCAAACACGAGCTCATGTCCACATACGCCGGCTGAATCTTGACCTTTCCAGGAGCCGCCACATTTTGACATATGCTAAATTTCAGAAAAAAGGAAAAGATTTATCATATTGTGAGCCATTTGTAAATTAGCAGCTCAAAAATGCTGTCTTATAAAGTTTTAACACTGATCATATACTCCCAAAGAACACTGAGATCAGCTCACGAGTATCACTTTCTCTTGTACTCTTTTTAAAAGACGTCTGAAGCAGTTTTAGTAGCTTTACCCCACGAAGACAGGAAGCCGACTTTGCCAGGAGGGCTGATGTTGGGGACTTAACCTTCCAGAAATGATTGAGGACATGATCCTTTATGATTTTAAGTTCCATAGAAGAGACAAGAGAAGTCTCTCTGGGAAGACCATGACGTCTCTCCCTCTCCAGGCCACTCCTAGGGCCGTGAGGGAAAGCTGGAAGGAGAAGGTCAAGGGTTCCTAAGCTGAGCAGCCTGACGAGTCATGCGTGCGTGAGAAGCAGCGGCTGGTGAAGAGAGACATGTTCGATTGCTAGGAAGTGAGGTAGAGAGACGGAACCACACATGCGCAGCCTGGGGGACCCGCGGGGGCTTTGGCAGGACAGGGGAGCAGAAGCCAGGGTCACACCGGAGAGAGATTTGGGGGGACAGGGATCTGGGCCACGAGGAAGGGCTCTGGGCCTTTCCCGGGGTGGCCCTCGGGGGGCAGACGTGCAGCGCAGATGTTGGAGGCGGCCCAGGGCGGAAGCAGCCCGGCCAGGGAAGGTGCGCAGATGGTCACCTTTCTGGCGGGAAGCGCCCAGAGCTGCCGCAGGACCGGGATGCTGAGCACAGCTGTGCAGATTTCCCGGCCCCCAGGGTCCCCTGGGAATCCTCCTGAGAGGAAGAGATGGTGTCGCAGCCCACACCTGACCCCACCCGGGGCCTCCTTCCTCCCCACCCTGGTGTCCGCTCCGTGTGTGCGCACGTGTGGGGGACAGGGAGGGCCGTGTCCGGGATCCTCTGCGTGGCTGGCATTTGAGGAGCGGCCCGAGGAAGAGGGGCCCAGTGCTGCTTGCCACTGATGGACAGGAGCAGTGTCCAGATTTTTCACGAGAAGAGCTAAGATGTGAAGTTTCTTTGACGAAACATATTTTATCTTGCATTTTTTTTTCTAACGTTTCCACTGGGTGGTGCTGCGGGAATTCCTACCTTTTGCCTTGGATCTACCCTTCCCAGAAAGACGCCTCTAGAGCATAATAGGAGGAAGTCCTGATTTAGAAAGATTTTACAGTTTCAACACAATAGAAGGGTTTGGAGGATGCGCTGGCAGGAAATGTTTTAGTTTCTGGATGTGGAAAATCCGCCATCATTTTGTATCATGCAGAAGTTTTCGGACTATGCCGGGTATAGACTTTTTGGCCTTCACCAACTAATTATTTAGCACAGAAAAGCTTTCAAGTTTATCTGAAAGATTATGGTTTCATTCTAGTGGAGGCAGTGTGTAAGATTTCCTTTATTTTTGATTTTCATAGAACTGTCATAACCCGGTGAGCAAACAAACGTTTCCTGATGTTAAGACAACCATAGATTTAAAAAATATCTCTGCTAAGGTTTGATTTGAAGCTGAAGGCATTGTTCCATTCCCGTTTTAAAGATCACTTGTGCAGGGCATTGACCAAAAGGGTAACTTGGATTTTTATTTTCAAAATAATCGTATAGAGTCTTTCAGTGTGATGGCACTCGTGTATCGAGGGGGAGAGGGTTCGCCTTATCCCTGCTTTACAGATAAAGAAGTTGAAACAGAGAGAAGTTGACCTCCCTGCCTGAGACCATGCAACTCTTTAAGGCCCTGCCTGCGATGGAATTTATGTTCTGATTTCCAACTTTTCCCCTTACGCATAGGATCAGGTTTTTAAAATATGAATAGTACAGAAGTGTAGGTAAAAGATTTTTCATTCAAAGGCCTTTGAAATAGAAGAATCCAGGGAAGTATGGGAGGAAAAAAATACCCACTGGGACTTAGGGAGCTTATTCAATGGAAGCTCACATGTAAGGACCGTTTGCAAGACTTTAAGTAAGTTGTACCGAATGCAAGACAGCATTTTGTTTTCATGTGCTTGTCGCGGTCCTCCACAAAATCCCAAACACTGCTTCCTTAGAACCTGAAACAGGGCTTCCCCGGAGGTGTTTGTTTCTAAAGGAACAATTCTGAGCTCCTTGCCGGGTGCCGGTGCCGCACTGGGCACTGTCATATAGTTTTTGTGGGGTTTCCAGTCTGTCCCTATCCGCAGGCAAAGTGCTGCCCATGATTCCTTCTATTGTTAGGAGACATGCATGCAGGGTTTGGACTGTCTCTCTGGAGCCAGGCTAGATCCCTCGCATTTCTTTTCTTGACTTTCACCCTCTTGTTCTGCCAGCCTGTGTGCCCACACCAAGCAGGAGGATGGGCTCTCCTGCTGAAAGGGAGCCAAGGTGCAGAAGGGACAGCTTCTCCTGTCTTCATAATCAAGAGCCTGCCTCGATTATTTAGCGTGGAATGAACCTGGAGCGTGTCTAAACCAACAGATCTTTTTAAAGAGAAATTGGTTTAAAAAGGTGATGATGGCCTGGGTTCACAGTTTTTCTCTTAAAACGGGGCCAATTGGAATAACTGGAGTCACAGATGAAGCAAAGTCCGAAATAAACAAGGAAATGTCCTGATTTGATTCATAGTGGGAACGTTACATCTCCCACTGAGTTAAAATGAGGCTTCTCTCTTAACAGCAGTGAGGTGTGCATATAAGAAATGTAGCCTCTGCTGGAGGAACTCTGTGATGATTAAGGACCTGGACTTTGGAGCCAGATGCCCCTGGATATGAGTCTCTGTTTGTCCATATTACTCCTGTGGCCATGAGTGTCTTATTTCACCTTTTGAAGTCAAGACTTCCCCATGGAGTATTAAATTTAGATGTGTATCAAGTGCTGAGCCCAATGCCTGGTACATAATAAATGCTCATCAAATGTGCACACTAAAAAGGAAAAGCTCCTATTTAAAGAAATAACAGATTTGGGGGGGGGGGCGGATATTAGCTCTTTTCTTGAGAATTCCATGGAATCTTAGTACTGCTGGTCAGGGAGGATGTACTTAACATTTCCTTTAGAATAGGACTCTTTATTTGCTCTTTATAAATTATCTTTAGTGTTTTACAAATCCTATTGAAATTATGTGTATTTCGTATGAGTTTAACTTTATTTCCACCCCTAGAGAATTTCAGATCCTCAAAAGAGTCCATGGACCAAATCTAGGAAGAAGATACTGCTCGGGGATGTGAGTGTGTGTGTGTGTGTGTGTGTGTGTGTGTGTGTGTCTATTCTCTATGTGATAATATGCTTTTAAGTTGACTCTATGAGATTGTGGGTATTTGGCTGTTTTGGACCCTTACAAACAATTTCATACAGTCCAACTTAATGGTGATAATTGTGAAGAAATATGATTTGAAACAGTGTCATAATGAAAGAGATTATAATGAGGTATGAGTATAGCTTCTTTTCATACATTATTTATCAAAAGCTCACAAGGTAAACTTTGTCAGGGAGCCTCGGACCACTGGTAATCCAATTTATCTAAAATAACTTCTGTGTACCGTACTCTAAAGTAGTCTTGATTTGCACTGGGGATTTATCGGTGGCTTTATCACATCCAATGAATCATTTTTCTAGCTCCATATGCTTTTGATCCAAATGGCTACTGTTGAAGGAGAATTTGCTTAGTATTTTTTTCCCTTTTGAATTCATAGGGTTAATTACTCTGGGGAGGAAACAAAAGTCTCAGTGAGTTTTCTTGGGCAATAAGAACAGCAGTGTTCTTCCAGAAAGCAGAGTTTGGCCGTCGTGTTGAGGGTTAAAACCGAGCTGACACACAAAGCAAAATGAAACCAGAGCTGCAATTACAAAGTGGGACAGATGTAGGAGGCCAGGTTTCCTGTGGCCCATTTTCCAGTTTCCTGCCTGCAACCTGCAGAAGAGGAAGCTGAATGTTACCAAGTATGAGAACTGAAGGGGGACGTGCTTCAGGCCAGAATTAAGATAGGCGCAAAAAACATGGGCAACAAAAACAATTGCAAAGAAAGTGAACGTTTGGGTTTTCATCCAGAAAAGTCTGGGAAGGAACAACCCGTCTGTTTCAAGAAAAAGACATTGTCAGTAAAGCCTGTGCTTCCCGACGAGACTCTGTGGAGGGGGACCTGGGGACGGGCCCAGGTTGTCGGAACCTCTGAGTTTTATGGTCCTACTCCTCTTTCAGGACGTGGTCTGCTCTTTAAATACAGTGGGTTACCTGAAAAGATTTTCCCTGCAGTGCCCAGGATTTCTAAATCTGTTTCCTGGGCATGTCGATATACGAGGGAGGTGGATGTGGTTACCCGAGTGGCTATAATGAACTACAGCCTCATTTTGGGAAGGCTGGGTGACCAGTTGGCTGCTTTGATCTAGCAGGCTTGTATTCCTTTAACTGCCCAATAAAATTGTGTGTGATGTTTTCAAAGAAGAGATTAAATGGTGATGTGTATGTTTAAGACTGCAGAGCGTACATTCTGTGTGTGTGTGTGTGTGTGTGTGTGTGTGTGTCTACCTGACAAGACATGAGGGGAGAGGCAGGGCTCCTGCAGTCAGAAGACACTGGAGAAGTGGACAAGTCCATCTTTCTCCAGAGATTAAAAAAAAGAATAAAATTATGTGTGGGCTCATTAGCACATTATAGAAGAGTCTCTGAAGTCAGTTACAACCTCCACCCTAAGGGTGAAAAATTGAGATTCAAAGAAATTTAGATTCACTCTACTAACATTTTTATGGAATGCCTGTGGTCTGCCGGGCGCCATGTTGGAATTGCTGGGTGACACTAGTGTAAGGACGGCTAACACTGAATAGCTCCACTGGTGGGAGCCTTGTGGAAAGCACCATAGAAGACACAGATGAAAGCAACAGTAAGCCTTGCTGAAGGCTCACAACAGGGCACTGTGCTGAACTTTCCCCATGCACCCTCTCACTCAAATGGACTTGTCTCTTTGAGGTACAGAGAAATAGGTTTGTACTTCTGGGACGACCAATTATTTATGAACCCTCTGGACTGATTATGGTTTCTTCAAGCCCAGAAAGAACAAACTCTGCACCAAGAACATTAGGCAATTTGGGGATGTTGCCAAATAGGGAACACAGAGGTGCCCAGGTGAGCTCAGTGCAGGTCTATCTGAAAACATGGGGTAAGACTGGCTAGGGTTGTATAATAGCAGGGTGGGGTGGGAAATGGCATGAATATATAGATGTGGGAGGAAGTAGAATGGCTCAAACACGCTTTCCCTGCCAGAGTTAATGCAGCCATCCATTTACTTTTCCAAAGGAAATTCACCCACAGAGAAGTCACCGATGAACCAATGGAGTTACTTCTAATTTACCCAGAGACAACACAGTTTCATGGGTCTCTTTTACAGTGCCCCCCACCCCCCATCCCTGTCTCTTTCCTCAGATGGAAGAGAATTTGTAAATTCTGTAAATTGTATTTGTAAAACTGTACTTGAAGAACATGGCCAACTTATTATAAACGGTAAATAAGTAGACTGAGCAATGGCTAATTTCCCTCTCCCTATGCCTCCTGCCCTTTAAACATGGGCAATCTGTAGATATTCACAGAATGAATGAGAATATAAACATTTGTTAATAAGTAAAAAGAGCTTTAAGGGCCTTGAACTTGGCCTCACAGATGGGCATTTTTTAAAATTTTACATGTGGCGGTTGATGATAATTAAAATGTCTTTTGAAAATAAATTTAAGTAGGGCGCCTGGGTGGCTCAGTCAGTTAAGCATCTGCCTTCAGCTCAGGTCATGATCTGGGGGCCCTGGGATCAAGCCCCATATCAGGCTCCTGGCTTGGGTGGGAAGCCTGCTTCTCCCTCTCCCTCTGCTGCTCCCCCTGCTTGTGCTCTCTCTCTCTCTTGCTCTCTCTGTCAAATAAATAAAATCCTTAAAAAATAAATAAATAAATTTAAGTAATCTTTATTCCACCTCATAAAAATAATAAAGACGTCAAGTGTGGGCTGCATAGTTAGAAATGCTGTCCTTACTTAATGCTTTAAAGGTATTCTGTGCTGAGTTACTGCCTATCTCAAATGATACAAATTGTTGCTTTCCAATTCCTTGACTTAAGTACCTAAGGTTTGTTTTATATAATGAAACGGTTCCTGCCCTTTCTCTTGGGCATTGATAATGTAATGGGATACAAACACTTAGTAGGTGCTGCTGTGGACAGAGGAGTGGAAATAAGACAATTTTGAAGGTTAAAGTGTTAACATGCAGCCTCTTTTCTCTAACCATTCAAGTTTTAGCAAGCAAAAAGACATATTTATTGAGCACCTGTTTTGTTTGCTTCTTACACAGGAGTTTTCTCCTTTCCTTGAGCCCTCTAATTTCTGACTAAAATTGTTTTGTTTTGTTTTGTTTTGTTTTCTAAGTTGGCCAATTTCTTTAGTTCCCACAATATGTAAGCTTTAGAAAATCAAATAATTCTGTCCCCTCAACTCCCTTACCTTAGTGTAACTTTAAAAATGAAACCAGGAACATACAAAGAGAAGTGTTAGGTTGCCATCAATAGAAAGAAGAAAAAATAAGTTGGTATTTCGACTTCTAAGAATGGCAGCAAAAACCTCATTCTTTGCATAGAGTCTGGGCCGCCCCATCTCGCATCAAGATGTTTGGCGCCACCCTGTGGCCGACAGAAAGAATGCCCACTTCCGAGAAGAGGAAAAGCAGCTTCTAGGAGGAAAGAGGCAGCGTGAAGAGAGGTTCCCCAGGGGCACGTCTAGGTTTTGTGGGGCTTGCAGCATAAGCAGTTTGGAGAGACCCTCTTTGTACCACCCCCTCCAAATTAGAAATACAAAATTACCAGGACCCCTAGCAAAGAGCTGGTCCCTGAGCATTAACTTACACTATTCACTGTAAGTTGGCCTCGAGAGGCAGGTTCCAGGTGCCCAAGCAGTGCTGGCAGTGGTGGGTAGAACCGAGTCTTCTGTCAGCCCAGCAGCTGCTGGAGGCTTGGTGGAACCGAAGGGAGCACATAATCCCTGCTCCTTGGTGACTTCTGTTTTTCAGGCTCAAGTGGGAGAGGTTGCCTCTGGGTAAATTGCGGTAAATTTCCTTCCAGCAAACCCCTCCCCCCCCTCCCCGCCCCGGCCTGATTCTTGCTTTGGCCTTTACTGATGCTTCCAAGCCTGCTGTGGGGGACTTCAGCCGCTCTTCTCTCACCCCTTCAAAGTTTTACCCACCCTTCAGTTTGAAGGGTGAGTGCTCTTACTCCCTCCTCTAGAAAGCCTTCTCCAAAGAGCCTAATCGTAGTTCTCGTGCGTGTTCCAGGCAGTATTACAGAGCAGGTAAGGGTGCAGGCTGTGGCATGTGTTAACCTCAGTTTTATTTTTTCGTTCACTCATGTGACAAATGTTCGCTGGGTGTCTAGGGTGACCTGTCACTGATCTAAGCTGGGGATAGGTCAGCAAGCAAAACAAAGGTCGGTACTCACTGAGTCAGCATTTGGGAACAGTACTTCCCAGGCCATAAGTGGAAAAGGACTAGTTTTTAAAATTTCTTAAACACTGTGGACTGATAATTTTGTGACATACAAGAAAAATAAAGAATAAAGATACCAAAATAGCAGCCCAATTTTTAATGATAGATTTTACAGGCATGAAATGACATTTCAATAAAATAAGTGTAATGAGAAAAAGAATTACATAGCCACTGAAAGTGCATGCAAAGGCAATTAATATAGAAGATCATTATTAGGGGCGCCTGGGTGGCACAGCGGTTAAGCATCTGCCTTCAGCTCAGGGCGTGATCCCAGCGTTATGGGATCGAGCCCCACATCAGGCTCCTACGCTGGGAGCCTGCTTCTTTCTCTCCCACTCCCCCTGCTTGTGTTCCCTCTCTCGCTGGCTGTCTCTATCTCTGTCAAATAAATAAAATCTTTAAAAAAAAAAAAGATCATTATTAATAACTGGTAACTTTTTGCCCTGTAGTAATTTTAACCAAACAAAAAGGTTGTAAGTGAACCAGAGATTCCTTGTATTAAATGCCTATAAGCACACTTTAAACAAACACCATATTTATCAACACTAAACTTTCAATGGAGGAAGAGTTTGCCTCTTGCTGACTAATGAATTTAATCTAGGTTAGATACAGTAATGCTACTTGCGGGACATGATGTATCTAAACTACTTGTGTTTTGTTTCAATTACACTGGAGAGAAGCCAGTCTCACAGAGGTATGTTGACCTCACTAGAAAAGAGATTTTGCAACCCATTTCCACAAACTCGGTGTATTAATTTTTCTTTTTTTTATGATTTTTTTAATGATTTTTTATTATGTTAGTCACCATACAGTACATCCCCGGTTTCCGATGTAAAGCTTGATGATTCATTAGTTGCATATAACACCCAGTGCACCATGCAATACGTGCCCTCCTTACTACCCATCACCGGTCTATCCCATTCCCCCACCCCCTCCCCTTTGAAGCTCTCAGTTTGTTTCTCATAGTCCATAGTCTCTCATGTTTCATTCCCCCTTCTGATTACCCCCCCTTTCTTTATCGGTGTATTAATTTTTCTTAACGTTCATCTAAAAGCAAGTATTGCTGCATTTTAAAATCCGTCTTCACTCCTTGGTTAGTTGCCAGTTCCCATGATTTTTCCTATAGTTATATTTAAATCTTTTTTTTTTTTTAAAGATTTTATTTATTTATGTGACAGAGAGAGAAACAGCCAGTGAGAGAGGGAACACAAGCAGGGGGAGTGGGAGAGGAAGAAGCAGGCTCATAGCGGAAGAGCCTGATGTGGGGCTCGATCCCATAACGCCGGGATCACACCCTGAGCCGAAGGCAGACGCTTAACGACTGCGCCACCCAGGCGCCCCTATATTTAAATCTTCTAATGAAATCAGTGAATTCTAGATTTTTGTATACTTTTGGGTTATGACTGAAAAACCTTGAATGTCACACATTTTAGCGTGGTTCCAGTTCACGATTCTGACTAGTGCATAGCTGGTGCCAGTGAGCTGGACCTACATTGATCACGTATGTGGATATGGTGATAATGACAAATTACAGAAGTCTCTGTACACTTGCTCTCGATTTCCGTACTCCTCTTGTCACGGGCCGTGATCCACAGTTGGCGCTGCTGACCACACACTGAGCAGACTGTTCCGGGGCCCCTGCTTTTCCACAGCTTGTCTTCCATTTTCTCATCGACAAAGTGGGAAGGGTAAATGTATTCAACTCCTAGAGGTGTCGTCCGAATTAAATGAGATAATACAGGGAGAGGGCTTGATGGAGGGTGAGGACTTAGTAGAAGCGCCTGCTGCATACAGAGAAGGCAAAGATAAGGCTCTTAAGATTAGAAGAGACAGACGAATGAAGGACTAAGTCTGTGAGGCAGGCCGTGAGACATGCTGAAAAGATCCCTGACATGAGCGTTTGCCCCGTGTGTACGTGTACGTGTGCGTGTACGTTGCTTTCATGTGGGAGCAGCCGGGCGGCCTTTCTGTCTCCTCAGCCCGTCGTGCCTATTGTTTGAGCCACCCGATCCAGCGTCATCCTGACGGCTGCGTTTTACTGCTGTCCCCCGGTGGCCAGAGGAAGTGTGCCTGAGATGAGTTAGTGTGCCGGGGGACTGGGGCTAGTGCCCTGGACTTAGGGAGAGATGTTGAGACGCCAGTGCCACGTGGCCAGGAGGCTCGCAAGGAGGCAGACGAGGGCGCCAGGGCCAAAGAGCGTGGTCAGCGTGTCCGGTCTGTAGCACCCTTCTCTGTGCGGCTCGTCCAGATTCAAGAAGGAGTCAAGGATAAGATTTGCAGGCTTTGAAAACAAAAGAGTTGAAGACACAGAATGGGGGTGGAAAGCCACACTCAGTCTGCCTAGGTGTCTCCCCTGTTTGGGGCCACAAGACAAGCCCTTTACTCGTGGCCAGCTCCGCCCCTTTCCTCTCCACATCTGTTGCCCTGGCTGGCAGTGTGGGCTCCAGCACTGGTGGTCGTAAGCATGTTGTCACAGGTGTCCCTTGGGAGGTCACTTTAGAACACTTCCCTTTTTCTGACCCAGTAGCTTTCATCTACATGACTCCTTGCCCTCCCCCCTCCAGGAGCATAAGAAGTGGGGTGGAATTAGCCCCAAGGGAGGTGTGGGCACCCACGGGCTCAGAGCAGCTGGGAGGCATTTTGAACCAATGTTTCTTAAGCTGGAGTCAGCAAATATGTGCCCAGGGATCTGAGTTTTCTCAGAATTCAAAAAAAATTTTTTTTGTCCTTTCATTTTTGATGATAGTCTAAAATAACAAAATAAACATATTTCAAGTCACTTTATAAACAGTCACCAAAGAGCTGAAGATTGTCCTTGGATTCCAGTGACTTCATTAGGGTCATTGCCTAATGAACACAAAAACCACAATGACACAATATCGAAATGAAGCCTTTGAGCTAGGTGAAAGCCAAATGACCTCACAACATGCTCTATGAAGAGGTTTCCTTGTTGCTTAAAAAATAATAGTAAACGTTTCGATAACACCAGGTAGCAGGTATAGTTCAACTGCATTATGAGTAACTGAAGTGGTCCTTACAACAGCCTTGTAAGAGAGATGCTTTTATTATCACCATCCCCACTTACTTATGAGGATTATGAGACGCAGAAAGGCTAAGGAACTTACCCAAAGTCCCACAGCCAGACGGGACCAGTACTTGAATTGGAACCCGGAGGGGCTGGCTGCTCTTACCCGCTTTGTAACCTTCCAAACAGACAAAGTGGCTCGTTCTCTCCCTGCAGCAGCTTGTCGAGAATAATTGTGCTTCAGTGAAAAACGGTGCCCCCTCTGGGTGATGTGGTTCTGATTTTAGGGAAGCTAATTTACAACTCTGTTAATTATAGATAAGTGACAGCAAAGTAGCTATTGTCTATAGACATGCAAATTCTGTTCTCTCCGTGTGTCTCTCTCTCTCTGTGTGTCTCTCAGTGCTCAGTTGACTTCTGTCCCACCCTCAGGTTTGCCCCATGTGTGCACTCATTTCAGTGTTTCTCATCTACAAATGCTTCTATCCATTCGGATATTTTTTAACTTGTTCTAAGGCCTGCCTAGTTCCTTCCTTGACGAGTGAATAAAATAGAATCTTAACCATGTCTTCATTTTTATGTCTGTGTGAGAGCAATGATTTTACCCATTTTGAAAATTATGTGTGTTTTTTTTTAAGATTTTATTTACTGGCCGAGAGTGAGACCGCACAAGCAGGAGGAGGGGGAGGGGGAGAGGGAGAAGCAGACTCCCTGCTGAGCAGGGGGTCTGATGCAAGACTCAGACCAGAGCCCAGGACCCTGGTATCATAACCTGAGCCCAAGGCAGATGTTTAACCAACTAAGCCACCCAGGCTCCCCCAAAATTGTTTTAAAAAAGGAATTTCTCAACCCCTAGCTTCTCAGCGAGGCGCTCTGTGACCTTCTGCTGACGCCACCCTCCTCCCCTGGCTTCCACCCCCTTAAACTGCTCTGGCTGTGGTTTTCCATAGCTCTGTTCTTCTGACACTACAGTGGAATATTTCTATGTTTATTGTTGTTTACGGCCTGTCTTCTCCTGTTGGAATGTGAGCTCCCTGAGGACACAGAGGTCTTCATCTGTTCTGTTCACTGATATCTCCCAAATGCCCAGATGGTGTCTTGGAGTAATGTGGACACTCAAAAAAAAAAAAAAATTTCTTTTTCGAAAGAAGTGGGGAGAGAATTGAATCTTTATAGGGTATAGCGGTATAAGCACAAAAGGGCTACCTTGGCTCAATCATTGCCATAACCTTTCCGTGAATGTGGGACATCTTTCAACAAAACATCATCTGTCATAGGTAAAATTAGTAATTTGAATGCAACACAGGAGGCATCTAATTTGTAAACTTCATTTTATCATTATATAAGAATCACAAACCTTGAGGAGCTTATATCCAGTTTTGTTTATATAGAAAGGAGAATATAATAAAAATTTTAATGAAAATAATTTGTCAACACGGGGAACCTATTTTTTCCCCTTGCTCCTTTAAAAGGAAGTATGCAGATTATTCAAATTGGACAAACTCTTTTAAATATCTAATGAAACTTCTATGTGGTGAGATCTGGACTGTAAGTTACAAAGGGAGAGGAGAGCTGGGACAGCCGGCAGGTGGCTTTGTTCTGTGCAGTGGCCTGGAGGTGGGTCTGGCCAGGGTGTGACTGTCGTCTTTGATGGGGAGCTAGCGGAGGGCAAAGTGTCTAATGCTGAGGGGCACCTCTTCTTGTAAGAGCAGTGATGCCTTCAGAAGTGGCTGGGTCCTCTAAATACCAAGTGCGGAGCTTGATCTGTGCGTACAGAATGGCGTCACAAGACCAGACAAAGCTGTATACGTTCAAAACCAGGTCTGGGCCGGGGAAAGAGAAGCCTTTTCTAATGAGCAAAAATTTGATTTGGGAAATATTTTTAAAAGATTTGCAGCAGTTTCTTTCGCGTGTTCTGTATATTTTAAGCAGGGGATTGTGGGGAATCGGTTACAGGAGGTTAGGCTAATGAAATAGTTTAACTTAAAGCAGGTCTCTGTTTGCATAATAACGTATCAAACATAAACTCAAGTATCCACACTTTCTTGAACTTTGTGCTTAATGAGAGCCACAGTTTGCAGTCTGAATTACCCACACTCCTTATGAAGGCAGTCAGATAAACTGGACTTTATTGTACCTGCATTTTAAGACCCAGCACTTCATTAAAGATTTTAGGTGTCAAAGAATTAAAAAAAAGAATTAAGTTTAAAGCTTTTTTCCTGGTGATAGAAATACTCATTTGGATGAATTTGCGAATCTGTTGGTCGTCGTTGGAAGGACATGTTCCCAGTCAGGATCTCTTCCAGGGTCCCAGAGGGGGCAGGATCTGTCGCAGGCAGAGAGGTGATAGAATGTGAAGCATAATTGTATGTGGAAACAACTGTGTAAATGATGATTAAATGTATTTAGTCATAATTAAAATAAATTAAGATTGGAACTACAAGCAGCCCAGCAAGAGGCCTTGAATGGAGAGAACCGTGGCGGTGATGTCAGCTGGGGGCCTCTCTGCCCCGTTGCCCACATATACTCTTGCGTTTTAATCACCTGGATGGCTCTGCCCAGAGAGAGTGGGAGGGCCCAGAGCCACATTGCTCCCCGCTGTATCCCAGAATTACCTCTGTCCAGTGTAGAAGGGGGTGACCTGTTCGTAGGTGTGATTATAATCTCATAGGGACAGGTTTCTGGGACTCGTCTCTGAGTAGCGTGTGGCTGGGATTTCCAACAATAAAGGTGTGTGTGCTCTACGGTCATCGACACTGGAAGACCAGTGAGGGCACAGAAGTGGCCAACAGAGCTGGAGAATGCTAGAATGAGGACCCCAGCACCCGGCTTGCTGTGCGTTAGGCAAGAGTGGCTTGATGCCGAGGTCCCCTCCTGTAGAGTGGTGGCAGTCACGTGTCTAAGAAATCCTCCAGTCCTCAGCGTAGCCCGACTGTGACACCTCGGTGTGGGGAGAGGTGAGGGGGGAAGAAGGAAAGGTTCCAAGGCCCAGCCAGCTGGGGTCTAAGCGCCGCCCTGCTGGTCTCTAAGCGCTTGTCAGGGGTAGCTCTGTGATGCCTCATTCACAGCTCTGTGCCTTCTCTTGGCCCAGTTTCCCTATTCCAGAAATCTATGGGGCCCCTGATATAGGGCCCCACCTCCACCACTTGCTCCTCTACTCTTTTTCATCTCCCTTATCTTTCCTTCCTTCCTTCCTTCTTCTACCTTTCTCTAAGGCCATGGCCATAGCACCCCACGGTTGTCCCTTGGCCGACTGGTGGCCCTCGCAGTAAAGATCTGCTCAGCCGACCTCCCCCCGCCCCCGGCATTGTGCAGCATGTTTTTTCACCTTTAGCTGCACCTCGTGATTGTGAGTGCGAGCCCTACAGTGTAAAGGTAACGGGGTAATGGCACCCCAACGAAGAGAGAATTTTGTAAAGCAAAGATGTTGTCATAGTCAACTTTGGCCACCTAACAAACTTCCCCATGTGTCCTTGGCATACCATGGCATTTATGTTTCTTGCGGTGAGCTTCAGGGATGCTGCCTTTGACTGTGAGTCGTGGGCCTGGGCTCCAGGCTTTGGGTTGAGTTCACGTTGGCTCCAAACAGTGTCATTTTGGGGCAATGAGAGGAGCACAAGAGGAAAAGTGCAAACATGTGGAGCCTCTTAGACCTTGGCTCAGAATCAGCATGGTTATCCCTTCTACTGAACATTTACGTTGGCCAAACGGAATCCTGTGGTCAGGCCAGAATTTCAGTGGGGTGGGAAGCAAGCACTGTACCCCTCCTCGTGCGCTGCTGCGAGGTCACCTGAATGGGAGAGGGAGTGAAAGACTGAGAACGTTTCATGCTCCTAAGTTCTGCCCAGAGAACATGGTTCCCATACCTGGGGTTGGAGTGCCGTGAACAGGGATTCGAGGCAGCACGAGCAGCTCCAAGGAGCCCTGGCTGGTAGAAGCAGTAAGTGTAAATACATTCAAATACACGGATAGGTTTCTGTTGTCCCGTGTGGAACATGCTGGTTTGAGTCCGTTAATGTGCAGGTGGCTGACCGCCTTCCTCCCTGGCACACGAGCCAGAGGCTCGGCTGTCCCTTCCCTCCAGGCCTCCCGACCCGCGGGCAGCCTTCTGCCCTCGGACCAGGTTCCTCTGAGCATCTGCTTAAAGTTTCAAAGATACTTTAAAGCTAACTGTCTGAAGTGTTTGGCCAAAAGAGCACCAAAAAATGTGAGACGACTGTTAGCAATTCTTAGTGCCAGTGATGAGAAGCAAGCTTGTGGCTCATCCACAAATAATCGGGAGGGGGGTTCCTATTGGGAACCGGGGCGGCGAGCTGTCGCGCATCATAGCAGTTGTGCTTACGGGACTCAGGAGACGCAGGGGTGGTTTTGACCTAACAGTGACGTAATTTACTGTCTTACACGCCGAGTGGCCATTGTGGCGAAGACTGATTTCTGTAAAGACTGTCTTCTTTTAAGAGCCATAAATAAAATGCCTTATGGGGTTTTGGAGAGCGTTGTTAATCTGCTTTCCTTTAACCGGAAAGCGCACGGTTGCTTAGAGAAATAATAAAACGTGTTCTTTCGGCTAAACACGTGAAAAGGAAGAAGGAAGTGAGTAGTTATTGGATGGCGAGATGCTTTCACTTCCTTCCCCGTGTGGGACAAAAGTCACTTGTCCGTCTGAGAGCTGCCCCTTTAAGAAGAATGCGCAGGAGGCGTTGTGGAATTGACACAAATATTGGTACAAAGGGGGCCTCGAAGCAAGTTGTCCTGGCTACCCGGTGTCCTGGGCCCATGCACCTCGCTCAGTGCGCCTCGGCTCTGCCTTCTCCTCGTTGCTGTCGTTGGGGGTGAACCCTAGTTCTGTCTGGCTCGGTCCCCACTCCCAGCTTGCCTTCGAAACTTTCTCCAGCCAGAAGCCAGTTTTCTACCCTCTGGTCACCGCTGGCTTCCTCAACCCGGCACCCCTCAACTCACTCCCATCCTGCCCAGATTAAAAGCCGGGGCACTCGATGTGTGCAACCATGACAGGTGACCTGAGGTGCAGCTTTTGAGGCCAGTCCAACCACCTCTTCTCTCCTCATGTAACAAACGTGGTTTTTTTCCCTTAGTTGAGAGGATTTTTTTTTTTAATTTTATTTTAATTCCACTATAGTGAACATGCAGTGTCATGTTTCAGGTGTACAATATAGTGATTCGACATTGTAGTCATCACTCAGTGCTAATCATGATAAGTGCCCTCCTTAATCCCCATCACCTACTAATGTAAGGACTATTGATAAGCGCATTATTACTAGTAGTAGAATCAGTACCCATTGCCATAAAGTCCTCAAATGTCTAAAGATAAGGAACTGTCTGGGGGAGTGGGAAAAAATTTCTTCAAGAAGGCTCCCTTAGAACTGGGTCATCACAGGTAAGTAGGAGTTTACCAGGCTCCAAGGCTAGGGAACAGCATTTTAGAAGGAAGAGCACTTACAAAGTCCCCACCAGAGTCAAAGGAAGAGAGTATTTTCTAATCCTCTCAATAGCAGGGAAAAAATGCTTTTCCCATCGGAGCAGGTGTGGCCGTGGGTTTGATCTGCCACAAGACAAATGTCTGGGGAAGCAAAGGGCCCTTCACATGGCAGTGGTGATCCTTCAGTTCACCAACCTTTGTCCGTTGGGCCCCTGTGACATGTGGGTGTTCTGCTTGGTTTCCAAGTCCTGCGAAGACGCTAAGCAACCCGACAAAGACCCTTCCCTGGGCAGCATGTCATGTAGTTGTGTAGACAGAGCCCAGCCCCCTACCTAAACACACTCATCATGGAGTCCAGATTTCACGGACTCAGCAGATCACGGACTCAGACTGACCAGCAAAGGACTTGAGAGTCTGAGCTGGAACAGACTCTAGTGTTAAGAGGGGACTCGCTGGGATGGAGAGTCCTTGTGCAGTGGGTAGTTTGTCAATCCATCCTTCACATTCCTTTCGATGCCACCTCACAGCTGGAGGGGACGTGTGTCATGACTACAGGGATCACGGGGCTTCTCTGTATTTCTGAATCTGTGGCTATTCACAAAGATGAATCCAGAAGGCACCTGAGTGCAAGTGGACTGGGTGGGTAGAAATGAAAGCGGCTCTTTGTGGGGTTCACTGGGGGAGGGAGGGCAAGAGATGAGGCGTCCATCCTGAGGCCCGCTCCCCACCGTTGGGGTGGGCACCTGTGCTGGCGGCTCTGATCTGGCTCCCTTCCCCCCAGGTATGGAGAGAGCCATTACACTGACCTGGCCCCCTCCCCCCCAGGTATAGAGAGAGTGATCACACTGACCTGGCCCCCTTCCCCCCAGGTATGGAGAGAGCCATTACACTGACCTGGCCCCCTTCCCCCCAGGTATAGAGAGAGTGATCACACTGACCTGGCCCCCTCCCCCCCAGGTATAGAGAGAGTGATCACACTGACCTGGCCCCCTCCCCCCCAGGTATAGAGAGAGCCATCACACTGACCCGGCCCCCTCCCCCCCGGGTATGGAGAGAGCGATCACACTGACCTGGCCCCCTTCCCCCCAGGTATGGAGAGTGCGATCACACTGTGGCAGTTCCTGTTGCAGCTGCTGCTGGACCAGAAACACGAGCACCTGATCTGCTGGACCTCCAACGATGGTGAATTCAAGCTCCTCAAAGCAGAAGAAGTGGCCAAACTGTGGGGCCTCCGGAAGAACAAAACAAACATGAACTATGATAAGCTGAGCAGAGCCCTTCGATACTACTATGACAAGGTAAACCCTCGACCCTGTGGGAGGTGGTCTCGGGTGGGTGGAGCGCCGCCCGCACATTTCCCCGATGAAAGCAGATCCTCGGGGACCATGAAGCAAATTACAAACATCAAATGGAGGCAATTTATGCAGGTTTTTCTGGTCGAGGGGAAAGCTGTGCCATAGGGATTTTTTTTTTCTTTCTGGAAGCCCTTTGGGTGTTCCTGTGGGTCAAATTTTGTTCCCTCTGCATTTTCCCTTAGAGTTGCTGCAAACCTTTGCTAACAACAGAAACGAGTCGTAGGGAAGGTCCTAGGGCCTCCCTCATCGTCAGTTGCTTGAGCGACAGAATGAATGTTGAGATCTAGAAAGTCTGCGTATCCCGTCTGGTTTGTAGTTCACTCAGACGGGTCTTTCCTGGGAATTTGGGAGCTTGGGCAAGTTATTTAACAGCTCAGGGCCTCGGTGTCCTCATTGATACGAGGGGGATCATAATCGTACCATCCCGGGGTTGTTAAAGAAGAGAAACATGTTCAGTGCTTAGAACAATGCTTGCTACCTCCCCAGGGTTTGCACCTTCGTGGGAAATTTCTCTAATTAAAAGAAAAGCCATTTTCCTTGTTAAGTCACAGAGAGGAGTCAGAGTGCTTTGTTAAGTGATAACACAGCCCAGTTGCCAAGCAAGGATAGTTGGGGTGAGTTAATGCATTTCTGGAAAAGCAGTTAATGTGCCTGCTAGGGCAAAATTATTGCTATTTAGAGGTAATCATTTCAGGCCTGTAATTTCGGCCATCTCTGTGTGGATCTGTTGTTGCTGTATATTTAGTCTCATAGACATAAAGACTTAGACTCCTAATAAGGGTAAGCTTTTGTTCTGGTTTTGCTGTTCATAGTGAAAGGTGAATTAAAAGCTGATTTAAATATTAGTTCCTGATCTATATTTAGTGCCTGCCTTTTTCCAACCTCTTTGGAATTCAAGACAGAAGGATTACACATTTCAGGAAGTAGAGACATCATTAATTATAAAGTGTTCCTTTATATGATTGTAATTACATATGATTATGTCATTGAAATGTTAAAGGTGCTTTCCTTTAATGTAGCAATTAATTAGTCCTGGCTTCATGCACAGTCCTATGAAGCAGTAAAAGCGCTTCTTGCAAATTGCACTGTCTGGAAGACTTACAGATGGTTTATTGTTTTGCAGTTTTCCCCAGGTTCTAAGTCGCACAATGGGAATTGGGGCCCTCGGAAGGAAAACAGTCATCTTGCCTGTTGGCGGGGTGCCTAAAAGCCTGGTTTTGAGACTAAAAAAATGTCATTGTTTTAAATCAAGGCGTCAAAGATCAGGCGCCCTGGCTCGGTATCTGTGACTCAGTTCTACCGCTCCTTGTGGTCCGGGCACTGGGGCTAAGGACTGTGCGTCTTCAGTGTGAAGGGAGAACGTGGGCTGGAAGGGACCCCTCAAAAGACCGGTAGAGCCACTGCTATGTAGATGACACCTGATCTCCCTTGGGCAGACTTTCTCACGTTCTGGGGAAAGCAGTCTCGGGGCCTTCAGTCACCCGGCGTGCTTTGGCACCTTCTGTGTCTAAGGCTCGGTGCCGTGGGGCGCTTCCTGCCCTTTGTCTCACCCAAACTCCAGCAGCCCGGTGAGCTGGGTGCGCTGGCCTCTCCTTTGACACATGAAGACGGGAGGGCTTCCAGGAGAAACCCGCCCAGGCTTCTGCAGCCGGGAGGCAGTAGTGTCCTATTTGAACCTGGCTTGTCTGCCTACATTCCTGGCCACAAGGTACACGCCCTACCTTCTGGGCCGTTCGTTTTCTTTGCCACCGGAAGACTTGACTTGCAGGTAGGCAATTGGGTAGCACAAAGGTGCTTTTTGTCTATTATCAAGCACTTCACTACGGCAGAGCCCTGCTGTGCACTGTGCCTCGGCTTGAGCCCAGGGCCCGCATGGCCTCTGTGTCCTCCTCACCCCCTTGTCTCTTTCCTCTACTGCCGGTGGAGAGCTTGAGGTTTGGCCACGTGACCTTTGAGCGGCCGGCTGGCGTGAACAGCGAGGGCAGGAGCAGCTCTTGTCCAGCGTGTCACACAGGCGTGGCGGGGAAGGGCAGAGGGAGAGGGAGAGAGAGAATCTCAAGCAGACTCCCTGCTGAGTGCGGAGCCCGGATGAGGGGCTTGATCCCCGGAGCCTGAGATCATGACCTGAGCTGAAATCAAGAGTGGGACGCTTAACCCACTGAGCCACCCAGGTGCCCCCATGATTGACACTTCTTTCAACTTCGCCATGTTACTCTGTGACTATGCGTATACATTGAACCATAAGAAATTGCCAACATATGACCATTTTTGACCCACAAAAATGGCGGTCTCACATGGTTGGGTTTCTAACCTGAGAGGCAGAATGGAGGAGCGTCTGTGAATGTGAAGCTCTGGGCCACATGTTCCTCCGTGTGCCCCATCTCCCTCTGCAGGTGTTCTCATGGTTCCCCAGCTCTCAGCGTGACCCTCTCTGCCTTTCAGCATCTTCCTCAGCCCCCTCCTTCGTCCTTCTGTCCTGTCCATCTGTCCATTCCCCCCGATCTCCTAAAAGACACGATCCAGAGCCTGCTCTGCACGTGACATAAAGTTGGTGGCTCCCTACCTTGACGGCTGCCTTCTTCTCTCCCGTTGGCTCTGCTGTCCGTTGCTAGCTAGCATCTCTCCACTGTTGGCTAGAACTGCCCATCCCTTGGTGTGTCCTGATAGGGAAGTTTTCCTGCAAGCATGAGAATAGCATTTTTTATTGTTGTTGTAGGTTATATTTTTAGCTCATTCCAGAATATTAGAAATGGGCAGAGGGGGGAAAAGTGGAAAATGTGTGCAGTCTTTTGTAGAAGGCATCAGAGCAAACTAGTGTATGGGCTCATTGTATCTGCTTGGGGCTGAGACACTTCAATCATCATTCCTCGGCCCCCCGCCCCCATCCATCATTATAGCAAGGTGGCTAATTGCATGAACTCTAGGCTAGACTGCTGGGTTTCAATCCAGCTCCATGACTGCAAGTGCTTTGCCTGAGCCCTCTTGGTCTCGGCTTCCCTCCTAAAATGGGTTTGGTAGTAGAGCCCGCACCGTGGGGTGGGGGTGGGGGGTTAGCTGAGTTCACACACGGTCAGTTCTGAGAACAGTGCTCAAAATACAGTAGGTACTATGAAGTATTAGTCAGAAGAATGATCCAGATGGTATTCTCCTCATCACTAATTTGAAAAATTCAGACAGCTGCAAAGAAGAAAATTTGGACCTGTGTACCACCTTCGTGCACGAGCACGGCCAGGAGCAGGCTGAGGTCAGATCCTGGGTGACTGGTGGATGATCACAGTTTCTTTACCCAACCGCCTATCTTTACATATGCAGGCTCTCCTGAAATTTAATGACTAAGATGCTTTCATTTTTAAATGATGCTTCCTTGCCCTCAGAGGGGCACACTTCTCTGAGCACACCCGGTTGGAGCAGCCAGCAAGGGCTTTGCACTCAGTGCTCTCGGGGCTAGAGTCCGGCGGTCCCTCAGCCTCTGAGCGTCCGTGCCCCCGTGGGAAAGCACCTTCCCTCATAGGGTGGTGGGGGATTAAATGTGAGCAGGGGTACGAGGTGCTCAGCATGGCGTCAGGCACCTGCTGAGTACTCCCCCGCTGCTCGTCACTTCTGTTATCTGGGTTTATGAGAGTCTCCGTGTTGTGTGACAGTTGCCTGTTTAGATCGCCTCACAAAACCATCTCCACTGTGGTCTCCTGGTTTACCCACTTTTGTTGCTCTGGTACTTTGTATGGGGTCTGGCGTGTAGGGGTTGCTCGGTAGATGTGAAATGAAAGCAGTTGGATAACGAGGTGGACACTACCCAGACAAATCACTTTTATAATGAAAGGTGATGTTCGGTAACTGCTAAACTTGGAAACACAGTGTCACTGCCTTGTCCTGTATTAGTGTTCGAGGGCGGCCATAACCACGAAGTGTGGCTTAGAACAACAGAAATGGATTGTCTCGCAGATGTGGAGGCCAGAAGTCCAAGATCAATGTGTCAGCAGGGCCGTGCTCCCTCTGAGATTCTGGGTAGATCCTTGCTTGCCTCTTCGTAGCCTCTGGTGGGGGCCGTCGGTCCTCGTGTCCCTCCCCTTGGCTAGCACCTGCACCCCTCCGGTCTCTGCCTGGCTTGTCACGTGATGTTATTCCTGCGTGTCTCCGTGTCCGAATTTCCCTCTTCTAAGGACACCAGTCCTACTGGATTAGGGACCACCCTCATGACCTCCTCTTACCTCAGTTATGTCTGCAAAACCCTATTTCCAAAGATCCCATTCATAGGTATGGGGGGTTAAGACTTCAACATTTCTGTTTGGGGGACACACTTCAATAGGTCATATGTCCGTATATTTCAGACGCTGCTCGGCTTTCATGTAGATTTTCAAAATTACAATTGATGCCACACATTCTGAAGGAAAACTGCACGACATGGACAGCAGCTAGGCTCAAAGACAGGCGTGGAACTGGAGTCTAGCACAGGCAGGTCCTGGAGTGCCTGCCACATACCAGGCAGTGTGCTGGGTCCCCAGCGTGCAAGCCAAGATGAAGGGGTCGCCGCTTGCTCTGGACGAGTGCACGACTAATAGAGGACGTGGACGGGAACACAGCCCACCCTGGCGCTCCCAGGCCTGGTTAGCGGAGGTTGTGACAGGAGACCTCCGGGGTTCCTTGCTCCGCCTGTGTGTCTGTGGAGTGCCCATCACATGTGCCATTGGGGGGCTGGAGGGGCCGGGCTTTGCAACTAAGCACTGGCAGGGACCTGCTTCCCCCACTTACAGCTTTTGAAGAGACAGCTGGGCAAACCTAGGTAGAATTCCAAGAAAGGAGTGCCGCCCAGGCCAGGACAGGGCATGTTTTACTCCTCGGGCATGGACGGAAGGCCCCCGGTCAGCTCGCAAACATGCAGGTCGAGGGAGGAGGCTGTGGGCAAGCCCGTGAACACAGAAAGCAGAGCGAGTCCGTGCCCGGCCAGTTTGGCACCACCGGCTGAAACCAGCTCGTTTCCTGCAGTCTCACTGTACGTCCTGGGACATGGCTTTGCTCGTTGGAGTTCTGATGGTTGGCATTTTGGGCAGAACGGTTTGTTTTTTTTTCTCTTAGAGTGAAACTGAGTCTTCCAGAAAGTCCATTTACAACCCGATGTAATAGTAAGGGTCTCTTTCAGAGATTTGCTTTGTTAGCGAGATTAACAACCCTTTTCACTCCTTAACCACTCGCACAGACCTGGTTCTTCAATCTCTCATCTTGGAGTGGAGAGGAGAGAGGGGTTGAAGCCCAGAGCATGCCTGCGAGTGGCCCCGCGAACTGCCCCAACCCATGGGCCCAAGCTTGAGGGGCGTGAGGCGCTGCTGGGATCCGCCCCTCGCGAGGAGCTTCTGGGGAGTTTGTAGTTCTACACCCCTCTCTAGCAGACCTTCTTTCACTCTTTATTTCACCTCTACTTTTTTTCTTCTCAGGTTCAGCCATACCTTCGAAAACATAGCCTCTGCCCTCGGATGGCTGTGTGGCTGGTTGGGGAGACAGACGTGCACAGGCAGTTAGAATGCTAGCCTGGCCGTGATACCAACATCTTCCAGGACAGGGGAGGGAAGTAGAGGCAGAGAGAAGGTGTCCGGAGGTCAAGACACCTGCCCGGGCCTGGAGCAATGAGAATGGGTTTACCAGGCTGACCCAAGTTGGGAAAGGATGTACTGACAAGGGAACAGCATGTGCACAAGGCAGGGAGTTTGACTTTTGGCTTCCCAGGGGAGTTCCCAGGGTTCTCCAGGGAATGAGGGGAACATGGGGTGGGAAGAGTGAGTGGCGCCTGGGGCGAGGAGCACGTTGGGAAGAGTGGGAACTTCATGGTGAGGGCTGAAAGCCGTGGTCAGATTTGCATTTTAGAAATAAAAATCTTTATCTCTCCATGCTCTTCTTGGCATTGGTGGTGTCCCGCTCCGTCCCCCGCCTCCCAAGCCCTGATCTTTTTGGCCAGTCACCACATACCGATTTCTCGGGGCTGGCTGAGCCGGCCCCGAGCTGGTCCTGTGGCACTTTCAGGGCAGGGCGTGCGTGGCCCTCCCTGGGTCTGCCCGTGGGTGGGGCTGTGGCTTGCACGGCTTGCACACGCGGGGCAGCTGACTTCCCGGAGGAAGCTCCAGCCACAGACTCTCTGAGCTAGCTGCAGGAGACCTGGAAGCTGACGCAATCCCTCGTCCTTTTCCGTCCAACGGAGCTTTTGTCCTTGTTGTTGTTGGCGGTGAGCATTCATCCCAGGGGGAGGCTGAGAGCTCTGCCAGCTCCCTTCTCATCAGGAGATTGCAATGGCGATATGATGAAAAATCCTCCGGTCTCCACAGCAACATCCCGGCTTATCCTCACAATGTCCCGAACGGTCTCTGCTTAATTGGAAGAGGTTCAGGGGAGAACAGTCAAGACAGAGTCATTGGCAGCATATTCCTGGAAGTAGAACGCGTCACCTTCTTAACTTAATTGGATAATTCATTTTAAATTGGGTGTGCAATCACGACAGGAAAATGTTCGTGTTAATAATACATATCTGAGATTGCCTGCCTGTGCCAAGAAGCCTGGCCCTGGCAGAGTTCTCTAATTCCCCAAAATAAATTTTACGAAGATAAAATGATGTATTGTCTGTCAGAGTGGAGAAAGAACAAAAGTCCAGCAAGCATTTGCATCTTGGAACTTTCTAGAAGACTTCTGTCAGTGGTGAAATTCCACAGAAGACCCATCTCTCCTGGGCTCAGTTCAGGAGTGTTTTGTACATCAGAGCTGCCCCCCTGTGCCCAGCCCTGGATCTGAATGTTAAGGGTCTGGTGTTTTTGTTAGGTGTCTTTTTTTCCCCCTTCCTGTCATGTCAGCTGCTCAGATGGGTTGAAGTACAACAGATGGCAACTGCACTTTTGCTCGGGGGCTGAGGGGATAACCAGGGCCTTTCTAGAAGCTTTTGGTCCTGGAAGCTGCCTAGTGACCTGGAGGCAGGGGAGGAGAGGTGGGGGTAGCAGATTGTCTTGTGACGGTTTTCTAGTCTGGTCACACTGCCCTGGGAGTTAGCGGCTGGCATGAGGGGGCCAGGCAGTTGCAGTGGGGAGGGGGTGGGCACTGCATGTTGGGTTGGGGGTGCTGCCTGTTTTGCACATGCTTCCAAGCTGGCTTCGTGGTGGCACTCAGTGTTCCCCCAAATAGGGCAGTTGCTAAGAAACACCCAGAGTCTTGGGAGTACCTTCAACGCTGTGTCGATGGGGCTGCTGGGCTCAGCGTTCAGCTGCCAATGCTCCAGCTTGGCAGCCTCGCCAAATCCACTTACGTCAGGCTGTTGCCCAAGCCCACACTGGTTTGCCGGCATGAGTGTTCCTGCTTCTGGGCAGCTTCTAGCTGCGGGAAAATTCAGTGGTTGTGTAGACAAACTGACAAAACCCCTAGCATTCACATCATACCGCCCACCACCCACCCACCAGCCCAGCTGCTCCTCTGGGCCGCCTCCTCCCCCCACCTCCTGCCTGTGCTCTGACAACAGTTTACCTCAGCTTCTACCCCCAGTCTGTGACATAAGGGGAGGAAGCTCACTTGTATGGAGGATTTGTCTTCAGCCAGCACTGTGCTAGATATTTTTACATTTATTGACTCATTTTCTAACATGTGAAATGCCTATCGTCATAGTTGGTAATGGGCCCATTTTAGAGGTAGGTTACTGAGTTTCAGAGAGGTTGAGGAGCAGATCCAAGACGGAACCGCTGGCAGGCAGCAGAGCTTTCTGTCTACGACGCTTGACCCCCAGATCCGTGCTCAGGCTTATGAAGCTGGTGAATCACACAGCTGCAGAGCCTTGGGCTCAAAGTTGAACCCCCCATTCCTAATACTGCTGATTATCACCCAAGGGCCGGCAGAGAGAGGAGACCAACCCCAGTTTGTTCAAAATGACAACGGAAAAACTGCTGGCAGCCTTCTCTGAGCCAGCTGACCACGGGAGGTTTGGCGGCCCCAGGACCCCCCGCCCCACTTCCTAGATGTCCAAATGACACTTCCTAAAGAAAGCCAGATCAGAGCACAGCACCCCTCTGCCCGTGTGCCTGCCCAGCATCCTGAGCCTCCTGGAAAGAATCCAAACCCCCTTACCATCTGGCCCCAACCAGACTGCCTCTCCTGCACGACCCCAGCCTGCCACCCTCTCTCGCATCTACTGAGACCTCCTTCCCCGGGCTCTCCCTCAGCCCTTCCTGCCTGGCCCACTCCAGCTCATCCTCACGCCTCCCTGCTTCTCAACCACCTGACGTCTGCATTTGGTGTTGCCTTCACTCTGTTCCGCCGTCCCTGGGCCTGCCTTGCAGAGGATGCTGGTCTTCCTCACCATGCCCAGTTCTGTGCACATACCACCTGGCATGCAGTGGTGCCAAATGAACGTAGGATGGACACAGGACGGATGAGCATGAAACGAGAAAACATGGTTCTCTGTAGCATAGAAAGAAGTCTGTCCTCTCAGAATGTCAACACTGCAAAGGAGCTAAGAAACCTGCCCTGCCTGCCTGTCCTTGAGCAAGTGAGGACCCGAGTGGGGAGGTGAGTGTTCAAGAAAATCAGTAGCAAAGCCCGGGTGAGAACGTGCTCCCAGACCACCTGTGGCTCCCAGCACCCCCCACCCCACCCCTGCGCCGGAGGTGGCTGCTCAAAGTCCTTGTTGGCAGCTCCCTGACTGGCAAAGCATGTGCTGGGGGAACAGTTTTACATTTTGTTTTATTAACACTCCAGAGGCCTTTAATAAAAATACCCTTGAGTGTTGAAAGCGAGCCAGCAGGGAGACAAGCGTCTCAGTCCAGGAGAAGCAGCCACGAGCCCAGAAGGGGTGGAAAAATGCTCTTGATGTCCAGTCTCAGGTCTGGCGTCCTGCCAGGCTCCTCTTGTTTGCAGGCCTCCGGGACAGCACGTTACTGGGCAGCAAGGGTGAGCACCCTCCCATGTCAGGCTGGCCGAATTTGGAGAGACGGTTCGCACTGCAGTCTAGCAGTGCCAGAGAATAAAGAAATCTCAACCCAAACCACAAAGAAACCTCCCCCAGGAGTGAGCCAATTCTAAGACGGAGTTGGAGCTCTTTATTGGCAGCACGTTATTCTTAGAAGTTGGAAGTGGGGTGTGTGTGTGTGTGTGTGTGTGTGTGTGTGCTGGTGTGCACGCTCCCAACTTCAGCTTTAGACAGCGGACAGCCCAGGCTTCACCTGTCTCGGTGCGTCCCCTAGCGTGGCGCGTGGGCAGGCCAAGCCCCTGGGAAAGGCCGGGCCTCCCTGCCCCGCCGGACAGAGTCTTTGGGCGAGGATATGTTTCCTGGGGTTGCCGTAACAGAGTACCGCAGACTCAGTGGCTCAAAACAAGAGACATTTATTCTCTCGAAGTTCTGGAGGCCAGAAGCCCAAAATCAAGGTGTCTGCTGGGCCACGCTCCCTTCGAAGGCTCTCGGGGAGAAGGCTTCTTTGCCTTTTCCGGCTTCCGGTGGCCCCGGCTGTCCTCACTGTCCCTTGGCTATGGCTGCAAGGCTTCAGTCTCTGCGTCTGTCCCTCTCCTTCTTCTGTGCCTTCTTCCCTGTGTGTCTCCTGGAGCCTTTCTTGTTGTAAGGGCACGAGGCATTGAATTTAGTGCCCACCCTGACTCCGTGATGATTCCATCCCAACATCCTTAACTGGTGACATGTGCAAAGACGCTGTTTCTAAATAAAGTCCCATTCTGAGCTTCTGGGGGGAAATGAATTTGGGGGGGTGTTGGGTACCGCACAACTCACTGCTGATGGGAAACACTGGCCCAGGGAGAGGCGGCTCAAGTTGCCGGGTTGGAGTCCTTTCAACGCAGCCCTTAGGGTGGCAGGTGGGAGGTGAGCCCGCAACAGATTCTTAGCAGAGCTCCGTGTGGCCCCAACTGCTCCGTGTCCCCTTGGCTTTGGATGGCGGGGAGTGAGAGGGGGCAGATGCAAGCAGCAGTCAGATGCTTCGAGGACAGAGGCCGGATTCACTTCCTTTTCTGTTCCTCAGAGCCTAGCAAGGAGCCTCCATATGAAAGCGTCTTAAATGCTGTTGAAAGAATGCTTGCCTGTTACAGAGGAGGAACTTGGAGCATGACTCCTACAGTGAGGACTTGTTCTAACTTTGCAGAGAGGACAGTCAGGTTTTGTGTCCGGAAAGAGTGAGTCAGCCAGTGGCCTGGACGGGAACCCAAAACGAGGAGCTGAAGCAAGGGTGTTGGCTGGGAACCGGTGGCCTGGGCTCGTCTCTGCCACTTACTCGTTTGTGAACTAAGATTGGCGCCCCAGGTCCCTCATCTGTAAAATGGGTATCAAAGTGTTGTAAGGATTGCATGATAGAACGCGTACGCCTTCAGGAAACTGTAAAGTGAGGTACCCATATAAGGAATTGAGATGATTTGAGGTGTGCCTGGTGGTTCAGTCGGTAGAACGTGCAATTCTTGATCTCGGGGTTGTAAGTTCAAGCCCCACATTGGGTGTAGAGATTACTTAAAAATAAAATCTTAAAAAAAAGGAATTTAGAAGATTTGAAGGCAGAATACAATGAAAAGACAATGTGATGTCATGGGGATGCTGCACAGATCATTGCTTGCTAAGCATAACTGCACTGGGTGAGAGGTCATGTTTGGAGGACCTGTATGGGTGGGGCACTGAAATATATTGATTTTTTAGAAGAAAAACACACCCTGTGCAGTACTTTTGTTCTGCTTTTAGAGGTGAGCAAACGGAGGTCTCTAGAAGTTCAATACCTTTCCCAAGGTCAGAGGAAGTAGAGAAACTGAGATTCGGACCCAGATCAGTTCACTGGGTTAATGTCTTGCCCATCAAGGCTCCGGCCTGTGGATGCTCAGAGATGCTGGTCACTGCTCCCCGTGCTCCCGTACAAGCACTCCTGCTGCTCAGCGGGGGCCACAGCCAGGCTGTGGATGTGGGTGCCAGCTGCCTGTTGTTTTCCCGTCAACCTTCTTTCTTGAATGTCACCCACGTTGAGGTGGGCTTGTGATGTCCCATCTGTTGCAGTGGGACCGCCGGTCCCTGGTGCCTCATGCGGGGTGCTCCATCCAAGCAGGCACCGCCTCTCCCCTGGGGGTGGATAGAGGCAGTTCTATTTCCAGCTAAGGAATAGACTTCAGGGAAAGCTGGTCTTCCCCACGAGGAGCTGGAAATGACCGCTCCTGAGCACAGACCTTGCTTCCTTAGCACAAAGCTGGCTTCCCAGGCACTCTGCAGTTACCCCACGATTACTCTGGAATGCAGAGCCCCGTGGTCCTGGCGGACTGACTTGAACAGCAGCCTCTGAGCCAACAGCAGCTGCTTTCTGGGAGAGGGTGTGGCGATGGGACAGAAAAGGCTCCCGTCTTGGCTCTCCATGGAATTGGTTTAAGCTTCAGCTCTACCAGTTACAAGCTGGGGGGTCTTGAGCTAGTAAACTTTTTAGACTCTGCTGCTTTCTTGAAAAGAAAAGAAAAAAAAAAAGATGGGGGGGCTTATTTTGACAACTAATACATATGAAATGCATTTTATTTAATGTGAAAATGCAGAGAAGCCAAAAAGAAATATTACAAATCACTGGCAATCCTACCACCTTTAAGTTTTCTTATACATCTTTTGAGGTTAATTTTTTCTTCTTTTATTTAATATATATAGTTATTTCATTAAAATAATGCTGCTTTTTTCACCTAATGTGTATTGAAAGGCCTGGGGAAATGTTAACACTGTTTTGTCCTCTAAAATAGCTACATGGTATTCCACTCTAAGGCCATTATCTCACCCACCGCTGTGGGACAGGAAATTGGGTCTCACCTCCCTTCCCATCCATGGCCTTGACTTCTTCATCTTTAAAATGGGATCCCAGCGCCCATCTTGTCAGGTGGCTGTGCAGGTTTGGTACGTGGTAGGCGCTCGTAAATGTTTGCTTCTTTCCCTGGTCCTTTCTGGCCACAGGTTCCTTTTACGTAGGGTCTCTACCGTGGTGAGATGAATGTCCTCAAAATGTCCTCTTCCCCTGCCCAGGGGTCTTGGTGATGGGCGCTCCGGGCCAGCAACCCGCATGGCCCTCCCCCTGCAGCCCAGCCACAGCAGATCCCACAGAGCTGGGCTGCTCCCTCCTGTCTGGGCAGTGTGCTTCCTGCTCTGAGCCGCATCGGAGAGCGGCAGAGCTCAGCTGGGGTGTCTGGTTAGCGTCTGCACCACTTACCGGGCTGGACGTGCGGCCTTTCTGCTAAAGCTACAATGGCCTTTGGAGTGAGACACTTGGATTTCACATCTGCTGCCCCCAGGGCTGGCTCCCTCTCCCCCTGGCCCCTGAATTAATTGGAGTGCGTGAGGTTTCCTTCACAGTGCATGTCAGGGGCTGGCCATGCTAGGCATGACATACTGTAAGCCTTGCGTCTATTTTTTGTCTGAACCCAACTAAATAAAACATCGTGTTTCCCCCGTTGGTCGAGATATATAAACCAGATGTAATTCAGTCTGCCATATGTCCCAACATGGTAGCCAGGACTGTGGACAAAGTGAGGGGAATATGCACAGCCTTCTAGGAGGTTTAATTTAGACTATTCACTTGCCACTGGAGTGAATAGGGAGTGGATTTTATGTTTTGTGCTTTTGCGTAAATGGGAGGATAAAAATCCTAAGAGCTACTGTGTATTGTGGGTTTATCACGTGTGGTTGTGTCAGTATTCTGCTGTAAACTTTATATGGATTATCTCATTCAATCCCATGAGGCAGGTGGTAGGTTAGTCCCTGTTTTATAGATGGGGAAACTGAGGCACGTGGCTGGTAAGAGATGGGAGTGGCAGTTGAACTCAGGCAGTTGATTCTAGAACCATGCCTTATAATCCCCCTGGCAGCCTTTGAGACAGTCAAGTGGGTATTTACGGAAGGATCCCCCACTCTCCCATCTGCAGCCCTGCTGCTGCTGCTGTGGGATTAGGAATAGGCTGGGCTGTTAGGAAGAATCTCCTCCACGACCTTTCCTGCTGTGTTAGCGAGCTGCTGACCTTTCTCCTTTGAGAACAAGATAGGAGAGTTGCAAAATCAGAGGGCAGGAGTCCAGCGGTTCCTGGAAGTGCTCACATGGTGGAAGAGCAAGGGTTGTGGTAGCCATACCGACGGGGATCCCATAACTAGTCTGGCTCCTCCTGGGGCCAGGAGCAGCCTGGGGAGAAATGCGAGCTGGGATGAGAAGTCTGAGTGCCAGAAAGTCCGATGCACGAACTTAGATCAAAATTGCGGTGCCAGGGCAGAGCCAATACAGGCAGCACGTGTTTGCCGCATCCATGGATGAGGGAAATCAGAGTTTATGTAGCTCTCACAGGAGGTATGGGGTTGTAGGGTTTTGCATATGGCCCTTGGTGTCTGTCTGGGAGTTTTCAGTTTGAAAATGCCAACAAGAAAGCACATGCAGTTATATATATGGGACACATTCATGTGGAGCTTGAACCAGCCTGAGAATCAGCCACAGAAAATTATGTCTTTCATGGGATGAAGCCCCCGGTTTCCCACCTGGGTCAGTTCTCTTTACCGAGAGAATCATTCATTCAACAAACATGTAGTTAACTTAGTATTACCCTTCATAGCACCAAAACTAAGAAGGTAAATTGAGTTCCTTGAGCATCTCTTCATTACCTAGCACTGCATGTAATTTTTTTTCAAGATCACAATACCTAATAGACACATTTCTTTTCTTTTTTTTTTTTTAATCAGAATGGAGCATTTATTGACTCCCAGAGTTCCAGGATGTACCTGGGCCCCAGGAAAACTTGGAACCAGGGTGTGACTGCTAATACTTATTTTTTCCTCTCTGTGTCTTATTTTTTTTTTAATGATTTTTTATTATATTATGTTAGTCACCATATAGTACATCCCTGGTTTCCCATGTAAAGCTCGATGATTCATTAGTTGCGTATAACACCCAGTGCACCATGCGATACGTGCCCTCCTTACTACCCATCACCAGCCTATCCCATTCCCCCACCCCCCTCCCCTCTGAAGCCCTCAGTTTGTTTCTCAGAGTCCATAGTCTCTCATGTTTCATTCCCCCTTCTGATTACCCCCCCTTTCTTTATTCCTTTCTTCCCCTACCGATCATCCTAGTTCTTATGTTCCATAGATGAGAGAAATCATATGATAGTTTAATAGACACATTTCTAATTTATCCACCAATATAGCATTATTTACACATACATATTTAAACACACTTACGGGCACCTCTGTTTTTACCAGTAAGCCTAGAGCCTGTCAGGGCAACAGGGAAGGCAGGGAAGTGGAAAGTTGACTTGCTCTCTGTGTTTTCCAACCCGTTCGCGGGAAATAACTAAGGGAGACTCTCGCGGGTCCCTCTGTTGCCAGAGGTAGCCGGTGGGTCGGGAAGGGTTCTTGGGCCCAAGATGGCCGCCATGGTCCTGCCCCCGACAGGCTGCTTGCCGTTTAGGCTCCTGCAGTCTCAAGACACCAACTTGGAAGTGGCCGTGGTGGGAGTAGCTTCCGCTGTCACCTAGAAGTCCCAGGGAGGCTGTGTGGGGTGGATGTTGCTTTTCCCCTCCCGAAGTCGGTGTCCTTGCTGCCTGTGACCTCCCATGGAAGGTGGCGTCAGGAGTCTGCCCTGGTGGTGGGTACGCACTGAATGGGAAATGACGCACAGGGAGGCTGGTCCCACGTGTGTGAGGCGAAGCAGATGTGTGCAACTGTTCATCTAAAACCATGCCGGAGAAGTCACTTAGCTCAACTGGACACAGACAGCATTTGTCAGGTTGCCAGGCAACTGTAAGCAACACATACTTGTGGGTCTGGGAGGACGGGTGAAAAAACCGACTTTCTGTAAATACTCTCATCACTTTCCATAATAAGAGCCTGTCCCCAAGCACTCTTGTGTCCTGGGCGGTCTCAGCCTGAGTCTTGTATCCCCTTCCATTGTGGCCAGGGGCTCTGGAATCAGACTGCCCACGTATTAGCTTGGGACCACAGGTAATTTATACTCTCTGAGCCTCAGTTTGCCCATCTCTAAGATGGGGATCCTAATAGTTCCAGTCTCTCAGAGGATTAAATGAATTAACGGTGGTCAAGTTCTTCATACCCAGCCTGACAGATAATATGTGCTCAGCAACTACTATCTATTATTTTCTCAGAGAAAACTCAGTTTTCTCAGAGAAAACTCCTCACGGGAAAAACTCTTGAAAGGCAATCTCCCTTCGGAGACCACAGAGAGATCTTCAAACGTACATGTGCTCCCAGGGTCTGCCCGCGGAAGGTAAGGGGCTATCAGATCAGTTGTCAGGCATATACCCGCTCTGAGTCTACCTACTCCCTGGGTCTCAGGCCATGGGCATCCTGGTGGGGGGCTTCCTTACTGGCTCCCCTCCTGTGAGCGGATTTCCCCTGTGCACAGTTGGGCTCTGAAACAGCGGGGCTACGGTGCCCTGACCTCCTTCCTGGACCCTCTGTACCCCTTCATGCCCAGATTGTCCAGGTAGCCAGATCTACTCCTCCATCTTTCCTGCTGGAATAGACCAGCAAGGCCCACACTGGTTCTTTCCAAAGGTTTCTTCCTCCTTTCGGTCATCTCCATCCCTGCCTCTGTAACCTTTTCCTAAAAAGCTCTGCGGTGTCCTGGTAGCTCTCCCCCCAGAGAGGCTGCAGCTACCGCGGGGGCCCTCTTGCTATGGTTGAGTTCAGTGTCCTTTGTGGAGGCTCCTTTTTTATCTTCAAAGTAGGGTTATGGCAGTCAGCATCCAGCCATAGAAGGTTCCCACCACCTTCCATTTAAACATGTAAATGTTTTGGATGGACCTCAAGACCGTTACGCTAAATGGAATAAGAGAAAGACAAATACTGGATGATTTCACTTATGTGTGGACTCTAAAGAAGCAGAATTCCTACAGAGAGTAGAGTGGTGGTTACCAGCAGCTGAGGGGTGGGGAAATGAGGAGTTGCTGGTCAAAGGTACAAACTTCCAGCCACAAAATGCATAAGTTGCGGAGATCAAAGGTATGGATGGTGACTGTAGATAACAATACTGTATTATAGACTTGCAAGTTGTCAAGAGAGCAGATTTAAATGTTACCACCACCACAACAAAACTGTAATTATGTGAGCTGATGGGTGTGCTAACTAACCTAATTGTGGTAAACATTTTACAATGTATATACATGCATCCAACCTTCATATTACACATCGTAAACTTCACAATGTTATAAGTCAATTGCCTCTCAGAAAAGCTGGGGAAAAAATTCCTCATGTTCTTTGTTAAAAAACAGCTTCATTGCAGCATAGTTCACATACCATCCAGTGGCTCTATTGAAGGATACAGTTCAGTGCCTTTATCTACAGAGCTGTGCACCCAAAACCACAGTAGATTTTACGGCATTTTCACTGTCCCTCCCAAACCCTTTTACTGTGACCCCTCAGTTCATGTCACCCCCAAATCCTAGGAAATGACTCTGTCTCTCTAGGTTTGTCTTTTCTGGACATTTGATAGAAACAGAATCCATCATATACGTGGCCTTTCTTTCCCTTAGCATAACGCATTCAAGGTGCACTGACGTGGTTTCATGTGTCCGTGCTTCACTCCTTTGTGTGGCTCGATAATATTCTGTAGTCTGAATATACCACATTTGTTTATCCATCGGTCAGTTGATAGTCATTGAGTTGTTCCTTATGTTCTTTTTTTAAAGATCTTATTTATTTATTAGAAAGAGAGATGGCGGGGGGGGGGCAGAGGGAGAGGGAGAAGCAGACTCTGTGCTGAGCATGGAGCCCAATGCAGGGCTTGAACCCACGACCCTGAGATCATGACCTGAGAGGAAATTAAGACTCAACTGCTCAATCAACTGGACCAGCCAAGCACTCCTTCTTTATGCTCTTTTTAACACATGAAAGCCCCACTCTTTGAGACAGTTCCTAACCATTTTTTCAGGAGGAGGGGCCTTTTTATTATTTTTTTAATTACAGCCCCAAATTACTCCTTGATTTGCTTATGCATATAATCCCTGCTCAGATGTTATGTTCTGAATGCCCATAATAAAATCAAAGGTTAAAATTAAAGGTTTTAGAAAAGATTTTTACAAGAACATGCCTAAAGTTTCTCTTTTTTTTCTGTGTAATTATTTAGGCTCTAGTTAGTCAGTTTAGATGGATGTTCAAACTGGCTGAGGACAAAATAAAGTGTTCACCTAGGGAGAAAAATATTAATGAAAGCCAGAAATATTTTAAAATTGTAGCAAGCATGCTTTCTTTTTACTGAGGACCCACTCTGAGTCAGGTGGCACCAGTGACACCCTATTTAACCCTAGCCTGCCGGCAGTGGATTTCTCCTAGGCATGTTGTCTACCCACGCTGGGTGGGGCACCTGCCGAGATGCTGTCAATGAGGCCAAGGTGGAACTTGTAAGTTTCCCAAATTTCTCTGAAGGTTTGTAAATGGTTTTCAGCTTTGCTAGTGGTGAGTGTGCAGTTGAGGTCAGATGGGGGTAAATGGCATTCAGTAGGTTAAATCTGCACTCCCAGCACCAGGCTGCCAGGCACTAGAACTGTTCAGCGTGGAATCTAATGTGCTCAGGGGTGGGAGCCTCCTGTGTGCTGGTGCTGAGCGTAGGTTCGCCAGGATTTGCGTTACTGGGATTTCCGGTGCTGAATGGGGACATTGTGTGTCCCTCCCTTCGATGCATGCCCTGAGGGATTCCTGCTTAGAAATCTCAGTGGCATAGTAAATATGCCCTCCCCTCTGGGTGGCTGGATAAATTCACTTCCGGGATTTGATGATCTGTTTAAGGAGGAAAATTGCAAATCGACGTGCTATAATGTAACAAGAGGGAAGGCAAAAACATAATGTACTTATGTTTATAAACCAAATGATGATCACAGAAGGAACATCAAGTTTAATTAAATTTCATCTCTGTGGTATATTTGAAAGTTGCTAAGAGAGGAGATCCTAAAAGTACTCATCACAAGGAAAAAAAAATGTTACACTCTGTGTGGTGATCGGTGTTAAACTTGCGACATTATGCAGTATACCTGAAAGTAATACAATGTTACCTGTCAATTCCATCTCCATTTTGAAAATTTCACCTCTGCTAAGGGGTTCTTTGATTCTCTCCACCCAAACTTTTGTGGAAATGTGAAACAGCTTAGGCTTCAGAACAAGTAGATCGTGGTGGTTTTGGGGCGGGATTACTCCCTATCTCCGAGCTTGTGTCATAAGATGACACCTTCCGCCCTCCAGGAGGGTGAGTGTGAGAACCGATCAGATAGCTTGTGTACAACATCCGGTATGCAGTAGGTGCTCAATAGGAGTTACTGCTTCTAAAGTTCTTCTCTCCCAAATGATTTTTTTTTTTTAACACCCTCACTCATACCCAAGTTGTAGAACAGTTTGTAAGGAAACATTCTGAGTCTTTTCCCCATAGGATGGCGCTGCTAGCTCTTTGTGCTTGAGGGACACCATCTTTGTGTGGAGCGCCTTGCACCCCACAAAGATTTGATAGATATTTGCTGATGTTCCAATGCAATAAACCTCAAGAAGAGCAGATAGCCTGTCAGATGAAGTATGTTCTCCCAAAGGGGTGTGAACACTTCTGCAGTGATTATTAGTTTTAATTTTCATCCTAATGTTTGAGGACTTGGAGCCATAAACTTGAAGAGCCAGAAGTAGATACTAGCAACTTAAAATACTGTAGGAGTGATGTAAATATCAAAGTAGACAATTTGTTTCTCCTCCGGTGGCTTTCTTGGCAGAAAATTAAAAAGGAAAAATTGGCTACATGATTTAAGAAAACCTTGTGGTGCTTGGCGATAATAACTTACATTTCTATAATGCGTTCCAGCTTACAGAATGCTTTCCCATTATTATTTCATTGAATTCTCACGAGTCCCAGAGGTAGGTAAGACAATACTGCATATGGTGAAGGAAGTGCTGCTTCGACCACTTACCTACCATGTGGCTTATGTGGGTCATTTAAGCGCTCTAAGCTTATTTTCTTAAGTTTTAGAATGGGAGGTAAATCATTTAGTTTTTAGGTAATAATACCTTCCGTTTAGGATCGCCGTACAGATGCTATGGGATGATGCGTGAACACCGTCGGCCCACAGTAAGTGCTCAACAAATGGGGACGGCTGGGACGTTACTAGGTAGGATAACCCTTACTTCCCAGATGAGGAAACTAAAAACGACTGTGGCTGTGCTAAAGGTCGCACCGTTTGTAAGAGCAGAACTGGGAGGCAAATCGAATTCTGCTGCCTCCACTCAAGGCCCCTTTCCGCCGCGCCTTAGCCAAGACACGTCAGTCGGGAGAGTATTTTGTGCAGCCGCCAGCAAAATTCCCCATGACCACGAACGTCTTCCTCCGTTTCTCTGGTGCACTGATCTTTTCAATGTCTCCTCTTGTGTTCACAGAACATCATCAAAAAGGTGATTGGGCAGAAGTTTGTGTACAAGTTTGTCTCTTTCCCGGAGATACTGAAAATGGACCCTCACGCGGTGGAGATGAGCCGGGAGAGCCTTTTGCTGCAGGACAGCGACTGCAAGGCCGCTCCCGAGGGCCGAGAGGCACACAGACACGGCTTGTCGGCCCTCAAAAGCGCAAGCCGCAACGAATACATCCACTCGGGCCTGTACTCGTCCTTCACCATTAATTCCCTGCAGAACCCACCGGAGCCCTTCAAGGCAATCAAGACGGAGAAGCTGGAGGAGCAGCCGGAAGACAGCCCTCCCGTGGAAGAAGTCAGGACTGTCATCAGGTTTGTGACCAATAAAAGCGACAAGCACGCCAGCAGGCCCGTGGTGCCCCTGCCCTCCACGTCTGAGGCCTTCCTGGCCTCGTCGGCCTCAGCCAAGGTCTCCTCTTTAATGTTGCCAAATGCCGCCAGCATTTCGTCCGCTTCACCCTCCTCGTCTCGGTCCCCGTCCCTGTCCCCCAGCTCGCCCCTCCCTTCTGAACACAGAAGCCTCTTCCTGGAGGCCGCCTGCCATGACTCCGATTCCCTAGAGCCCTTGAACCTGTCATCGGGCTCCAAGACCAGGTCTCCATCTCTTCCCCCAAAGGCCAAAAAACCCAAAGGCTTGGAAATCTCCGCGCCCCCGCTGGTGCTCTCTGGCACCGACATCGGCTCCATCGCCCTCAACAGCCCAGCTCTCCCGTCGGGATCCCTCACCCCAGCCTTCTTCACCGCGCAGGTAAGAGCCCGTGGGGGGCGGGGGGCGCATCAGACTCCGTGGTGTAGCGGAGAGGAAGAAACAGCAACCCAGGCTGCTTCCTTCTGCCCTTCAGAGGATAATCTTAGGGCCCGTAGACCAAAGTCATGGTGTAAGAGTGAAGGGAAATTACTTTTCCATCCCCAGACCAAGGCGTCCCCCAAACCAAGGTTACAGTGGGATGCTTCACAGGTTTCTTGCTTTTAGTGGCTGAGGGTGATCATAATAGAGAACATGCACCCTGGCCGTCAAAGCAGATCCAAACAATATTTTCCTAGGGGAAGTGGAGCAGGCCAAGTGACGTTTCGGAAGGCATTTGGGCTTTATGGATTTTTGGGGGGAGGGGCGGAGGGGCAGAGAGAGAGAGACTCTTAAGCAGGCTCCACCCCCAGCGTGGAGCCCAGTGTGGGGCTCAGTCTCATAACCCTGAGATCATGACCTGAGCCGAAATCAAGAGTCAGACATTTAACCGACTGAGCTGTCCAGGCGCCCCTGGGCTTCGTGAAATTTTTACGACAGAGTCCTCTCTGGAGGCACTTGGTAAGTAGCCATTCGCTCTCTGTTGCTAAGAAGATAGATGTTAGGCGATGCTTCTGTTGCGGTTGTCAGGGTGGCTCTGCGTTGTCCTGTAGTCTCTGACAAGAAACGTCAGGGCCACGCCAAGCGGTGGGAAAGAATCTTCAGTAAAAGCAGTGCTTTTCTGAGAAAACCCGTTACTAACGCCCACGAGAAGGCAGCCTGTTCCTTTAAATCTGCGAGGCAGGTGCTCTTTCTTGCCCGGCGGGCATTCGCAGGGCAAGGGCAGGGCCGCCGGTAAAGCCTGCTTGTGCTTCCTCTGGAGAACTGGACGCACTTCGGTGGCAGAGGTTAAGCGCGTTGGCTTTGGGGTCACAGACGGGATCCGGCTCCTGGCTACCCGGCTGGGTGGCAGTGAGACGGTGGGCACTTGCTCTCTGAGCTTGTGTCCACATCTGTGAAATGGACCGTTGCGAGGACTGACTGGGACGGTGGCCGTGGTAAGAGCGCGAGCCACAGCCGGCAGCTATCCTCCTGCAACCGTGAGGCGGGGGGAGCTCCGCCGCCCGCCCCTGTGCTCCGGGCCGTCACTGTCCTCGCTGTAACCATCGTGAGGGGCAGTGGCGTCCTAGAGGTTCACGTTTGCCGGTTACGCTTGGAGACACTTCGCACTCACCACTCCAGTTACCCTTCGTGGCAGGCCCGTGAAGTAGATACTCTCACGTGCCGTTTTCCAGCTGAGGTACCTGAGGCACTGAGGTGAAGTAACTCATCCAGGGTCACACAGCTAACAGGTGGTAGCAAATTTGAACCCGCTCATTCTGCTCCGGAATCCATGCTCTTAAGTAAAATGTTCTCGGTGTGCCTATTGGGAAAACACCCAGTTGCCCCTGATCGTAGCCGTCCGTGGAGTCTGCCAAACATCCGAAAGCAGCTCTTGGCCACTCTCCTCTCCACGGCTTCTCCCAGCTTGTGTCCAAGGATCTTGTGTCCGCCCAAGCTTGCGAGCTGGTGGTAATGAGCGTGCCGCCATGGATGGGAGGGCTGAGCGCTCAGCGACTGGGCAGAATGAGCATGTGTGCTTTTACTCCAGCATTTTCTGATCAAACAAAATGGTCCGGAGACTAGGGACTGCTGAGTAAGTGGCTCAGAGACAGCGGTTCCTGAAGTAGCTCCGAGAAGGGACTTGAGAAGTGGGCCAGGGGGACCATCCGAGGAGCTCCTCCCCTGGCCTCCTTTGTGCTGACAACTGCAAGGTTGAGAGAGGTCTCAAGCCAGACCGAGGTCCATTCAGATTTCCGTATCTGCTTTCTCGGTGAGCCTGTATCTCCATCTCTGAACAGATGCCAGTCCTGTCGTCTCAGGAAAACAGCTCAGGCTGGCCCTGGGGTTTGGGATCTGGACACAGTGAATTTAGGGTGGCTCTGCTCAGTGGGACTGAGGATGGTATGGCTGGGCTGAGGGGAGGACAGACCTTGACATGAGGTAGGGATAGATCGAGGATGTGAACAAGGGGATGCTAAACTTGGGACTGGGAGACAGGACCTACTAGAACAGCCTAAACCAGGGGAGGGGAAAGCATCGGAAAGCCAAATGCTTTAAGAGAGGACTAGTGCCTTGGGCAGATGAGAGTGAATGGTCCTCAGCCAAGCTGCGAGCGCAGGACCTTGCTTGCGAGTTGGTGTCAGGAAGTCCAAGAAATGGGACCAGGGTTTCCCAAGGAGAGGGAGGCCAAGGGCAGGGTCTCGTCCCATGACAGGGGAGTAGAAGTAAGGTCTCTGGCTGAACGTGCCTTTGGATCAAGCCCAATGCTGGGGGTGGCTACCAGGTAGTGCTCTGAATGATTTCAAAGGAGCTAAGGGTTGGCTTTGGGGGATGGTGTAATCTCAGGACTTGAATTCCCTCACCTCCTAGCAGTGTCAGCTCTGCACCCAGCGCAGCCGAGAGTGGCCGACAGGGAGGGAGAAACCAGAGAGAGCAGAGAAAGGGCAGGACTCAGGTGGGAATATTCATTCACCCAAGTGGTTTCTCTGAGATCAGACAGGACAGTCACACCTGTCTCGGCTTGACAGTCCTCCGGCTCTTTAGGGTAAGGCTGGAATCAATGTAGGATTTGGATTCTCAGAGATTCCCTCCCCCCGGAGTTGCTTTGAGTGGCTCAGAAACTAACCCTGGAGCCATGGCTCTCCCTCCGTGGACAGTCAGAGGCAAGGTCAGGTCCCAGGAGCCGGCCTCATCCTGAGGGGTGAGCCCATTTCCCTGAAATCCCCCCAGGGGGCAGGAGTGAAAGCCTTTCCTTTACTTCGAGGTCAACTCTGGGGGTTTCCTCTCCCAAAGGAGACTTGGGGCTTTTCTCCCACAGGCAGCAGTGATGTCTTATTCCCATAGCTCATTGGTTTCCCTCTCACCTTAGCACTTTCAACTGCAGAAATTACTTGCCTCTGTGGGGTGTGCTGTGTGCAACGTGACACTGTTTGCATGTAAACATTTTGTTACCGGTGGGAACCTCCTGTCAACTTTTCTTAACCATTGGCTTTAGAAGAAATGAAAGGTGTGCTCTAATAACTTGATACCCTGAAAACGAAATTCCCATGAACTTAGTTTATCCCAAGAATTGTTTATATTTTACTAATTTGTCCCAAGAATAATTCCCAGTTATTTTCAGATAGAAATATGGCAGGAGGAAGGGTAGGATTAAGAGAGTCTTAGCATGAACAGGGTCATGTGGTTACAGTTCCCTCCTGGGATCATATTAAACCACCTACCTTGCATAGGCCCAAACTCAGATTTGAAATGTCATCTACAGTGTGGTGTACCTGAAAAATGTTCGTCATTCTGCCTCTCGCCCGAAACCATAACCTCCATTCCCATAAAAAATACTCGTGCTGCATCTGTTGGGATCTGTACAATGCAGTTGAGATTACTCTTGATTGTTTTAAGGAACCAAGATTACGAATATAGACAGACATGATGATCACCCAGACACCCCTCAAGCATGTACTACGAGGAACTGAGGTCACAGAATACAAAAGCCAGCTGCGTACCAAGAAGTGATGTAGTTGGAGCTCAGCCACTGAGGTCATGTTGGACTGTTGGTAGAAAAGCAAGGATGTTATCTCTCATGGCTTGAGCTCTAGAAATTGAGATGAGGGAGGAGCCAGGATGCGAAACCCTCGTGGTTCCTAGCCAGGCACCATGGAAGCCTGAATAGTGCCCGCTGGAACTTCTGCTTCTGTGTGTCTTCTGCACCTTGGTGTCCTCTGTCCCTCTTCCTTCCATTTGCCTCTTCTGCTCATTGTCTCCCGCCCCATCTTTTAGCATGTACAGTTAGTTGAGAATTGGGAGTTGGCACATTGCTTTTCCCTTCGTTTGTGCCAAGGCCTCTGTTACTCTCATGTGTGATGTTTCAGATGCTGAACTTGGATGTATGCGGGCACTGGGGCACGAACTCACCGTCAGAGTCTGAGCATGCGTGCCCCAGGCTGTTTTATTAGCGGCGGCCTTGAATGGCACTAATTGGGTAGAGACAGCTGGCAGAGGACCGAAATGCGAGAACCTCCTTTCATTTACTGGTGAATGTAACAACTTTGGGCCAAAATCATCAGGTGGGAATTTGGAGTAAAATGGATGTGTATGGTGAGGAGTAACCCAGGGTGTATTGCATCCTGCCCCAGCTCTGGAGTGGGTTCTCATCTTCTTGTCTCCTGAGCCATTATCACAGAGGAAGAAAGTTTGTTTTTTCCCTTCATCCCACTCTCTACAACACTTTTCCAGTTTAGCGTTCAGATTTCTCTATACTGACCCTACAGGGGAGAGGTTGTCCTTTAGAAGCTCCTTGCAGTGGAAGATGTTGCCAGTAGAGTTTTGAGGACTTGACCCTCCCTGGGCTCTGGGCTGCCCAGGATAAAGGAACCGTGGTAGTGCCGTCCCTCTTTCCACCCTGGGGCCTGTCTCATCTCCGTCTGTTGCTGTCAGGGTCCCACTGCCTCCTCCCCAGTTCTGCTTTTACTCCTTTTCCCCCTCCTACCATTGACGACACCTAGAGGCTTGTGGAGTTCTGTTTTGTCCCCGTCATTAAGATCAGCACAGTCAGTGCTACGCAGACTTATGTGTGATTCTTAAGGTCTTTAAAATTGATGTTTTTATTGGACTTTGGGCAACTCCAGGAGTCTCCAGAGGTAGTTACCTTTTTAATTTGAGGACTGTTTTTAACTCCAGAATGGCACTGTCGTGGATTCTGTTGGCGTCTATGAGAGACTAAGATTTGTGATGTTTGTTGGTACAACAAAATGTTAAGTGGACATCCTGATTGCCTCTCTTTTATCTTCTAAAGCTCAAAAGACTTAATTCTTTGGTATCTCAGATTACCAAATCAAATAACCTGCAAATACTCCTTGTTGAGTGGCTGATGCCCATCCTTTTTAGTCAGTAAATGGTTACTACGGTAATTTCTTCATTTGGGAGATAACCGTTAGACATCTACCATTTGCTAGTGATTGGGGTGTACAGAGGCGAGCAAGATAGTTCCTGCTCTCATGAGCTTATAGCTTGCTGTCCAAGAGGTGAAGAATATGGGGCAAATATAACTTAGGGTGATGTGAAATGATAGAGGTCCCTGAAAACTGGATGAGGAACTTTTAGACTTGTTTTGATAGGAAATTAAAAGCTTGCTGGGGTTTTAAATCAAGAGATACAAAAATTCCTTTTAGAGTCTTTCAACAAATAATTGTCAAGCATTATGTGCAAATCATTGAAAGGATACCAGAGGTACGTACAGTGCCTATTTTTAAGACCTTATGACCTAGCCAAGACAAGGCATAGAGACAGTGGCACGTGGCAAGAGGCAAATACACAGTGCAGAGAAGCACCTTAGGAACAGAAGAGGGGAAAGATCATTTAGTTCAACATATAGGAACTGAGCACCTATTACGTGTAAGGTGCTGCACTCGGAGCTGGGGATACAAACGTCAATTAGATAGTCGCTGATCATTAATAGCTCATAACTTGCCTTAAGTGGTTTAATATACCATCCCAGATCAGTACAAAAGAAATACTAAGGAAGAAGGTATTCGTTTTGCTGGGGATGGGGAAGGATGCTGACAGGGCTTCATGGGAGGCGTGTTCACACTTGGGCAGCGTGTTGAAGCATCAGTAGCAGTCATCTGGCACATAAGGTGAGGAGGGCATTGTAGGCAGGGCAGCAGCTTGAGCCAAGCCATAACGATGTGAAATAGCTTAGTGTATTAGGGGCAGTACAGTAGTTCAATAAGGGACAGAGGGATAAATTCCAAAGGTGAAGGATGCGGTGGGAGATGGGGCATGAGTGACACAGAGTTGCATTTAGAAATCATCCTGATGAATTAGATTCGGGTGGGGTGAGGCTGGAACCAGTTAGGATACTATTATAACATTCCAGATGAAAGATAAGGAGGATCTAGATCTAAGGCTTGGACAGTGGGATGGCGCCAAAGGAAACAGATCTGATAGAGATAAAAGGAATTGGCCACTGGCCTTGGTGACTAACCAGGTGTGAAGATTGTAGAGGAGAGCCAGGCGTTGAGTATGAGGAGCATGGGAGGAAGAATAAGCTCATGGTGAGAGGTTGGTTACAAGTTCATTTTGGGCCTGAGCAGCCTGTAGGACATAAAGGAACAAACATCCAGCTACAGCTGGAGCTAAGGAGTTTGGAACTGGAGATAAGTTAGGGAGTCACCAACATGTAAGGGGTGCTTAAAATCATGGAAATGGTTGAGATCACCTGTGGAACGGGTCTAGCACAGGGAGGTATGGGCTGGGTAGTCAGGGAACTGGTAGGTTGGAATTCTGTAGTGTTCAGGACATATCAAGCAAAGTAGGAGGGTTCATATAGAGAAATTAAGGAGCATATGAAACCAGGTTATGAGGGAACCTAGAATTGTGGCCAAGGAATTTTTCCCCCCTGAAACTGAAAGAATTTCAAAGGAATATAGTATCTTAGGGTGATTGATTTGGTGGTGGTGCTCGGAATAGATTGGAAGAGGGACCAGAAGTACATGGGCTGGTTTAGGTGGCATTTATTAATGCTATCTCTAAGGTGATGGGGCCTTGAATACAGCAGGAATGGAAATGGGGGGAAAAAATAAGAGTTCAAAGATGGATCCACAGGACGTGCCCAGATGTTGCAGCAAGTGAGGTCATTTTGCATCTTAGTGATGAGGATGCTGGGTTGTAGACAGGGCTGTAAGTCCAGGGATCATGTCTTGTTTTATCTTTGGATCTCTGGCACCTGATACATATCAGGCACTCAGTATTTCTTGAGTGGATAAATGGGTGGTGTGGTATTGTTGATACAAATAGAGGAGTCATAAGGAACACTAGACTTGGGAAGGTGAGGAGTTCTGGTTTGAACAGTGGGGCATTCCAAGTGGACATGTCCAACAGGTGACACATGAGGGGATGTACCTAGAGCTACAGATCGCTTCACCTCATCAAGTATTTAGAAAGTGGGTACTACAGGAGGAATAAAGATGAGCAAGATACCTTAAAGGCTATAGAAAGAGGTATAATAAGAATATGCAAATTACCATGAGGCAGAAAATGTTTAGAAAAAAGTGGTTATAAAGTGTTATAAAGATTCAGGGAAAAGAAAAATGTCACCTGATTGAGGGAAAAGCAGAGAAGTCTCCTTTGAGGAGGTGGTTTTGATGGACAGAGGGAGGCAGGGGTAGGAAGGAGGAGGTCTGAGGGCATGGTCCAGCCAGAGGGCCATGAACCAGGGCACTCAGGTGAGGCATGTCTGGGCAATGCCAGCTTACCAGGTGTAGCTCAAATGTGCAGGCTTTGTGGGAGACTGTATTATGTGGAAGAAGAACTGAGTTGAGGGGGATGAAAATGAGATCCTGGTCAGATGGTCTTTCCTCTTGAACATCAATCCTCTTTGCCTTGGGTCCTAGGGCATCTCCTTCCCTGTAGCTGATGGGATCAGAACTCCCTGTCTGCCATTCAGAAGGGCCCATTTGCTAAAATATTTTTTGGTGAAGGAAGAGGAAGCATGCATTTTGCTTGTGGCTTCTTTCTTCAGTATCTAGCCCTCAGGCTCAGCCCACCTTGTCTGACTCCAAGAGCTTGCGGAAAGGGGCTCTGAAAACTCACAGTGTCCTGGAGATTACCCAGGGTGAGCATTAATAGGAACAGTCCTTAAAAGAGCAACCAAATAGTTTTTTCTTTATAGCTACAGGATCTTCAGGTAGAACAGGGATTGGGGGGGGGGGGGCGAGAAGAGCAAATGAAGTCATTTCACAATATTTATTTGCATGTTATAAAAGATATTGCAAACGATTAAACATGTGAAACAGAAGACTACTGTATTCTGAGTACATCCTGTATCCCTTTGAAACAGATGTGCAAACATCTCCCATCCAGACCTGGGTACACATTTTAGACTAAAATAAAACTTCTATACTTCATGTATTGCTCAAAGGATTAAAACAGAATGGATGTATATTTATGGCCATGAATAAGAGAAAGACAGGTATGTAGTCTAGAAGACTTATTTGGGACCTTCATTGGTAAGTAAAATAGGAGGCCCTGAACACATTGGTTTTTGAATGTTAATGTGGCATACTGTGGCTGGAATTCGGTTCCAGAGTAACATGCAAATGTTAGTTCTCAGATGACCTGAGTTTGTGGACTTGAGCCTAATATGACAGAGGAGCCTTGAAGGTACTGGCTGACTTGATTGGTTTCAGAACACTGAGTACTTTTATACATACATTGAGAATTTCTCCCATGAACAGATGAAATTCATTGAATAAGTATATTGAGTACACTTGTGATTAACACTTCTTGAGTATTTGGTATGCGCCAGGCACATATTAAGAGCTTTACATAGATTATCTTATTTCATCTTCCCTGGCATTTTTTCCTCCCCATTTTATAGATTTGGAAACCAAGGTATTGAGAGGTTACCTAGGTAGTAAGTAGTGGTTCTGAGGTTGGAACCCTGGCAGAACCCATGCTGAACCATTAAATCTTAATCGTCAGACCAGATGGCCCGGCATTTTTGTGAAACTGCCTTGGATTAGAAGTGGGAAGTGTATCCAAAACGTATTTATCCTAGTAACCTCATAGGTTATTCTATGTGTAGGAAATGCTGTGGAACCAACAACTTAACATGGTATAAATTAGTTTACCTTTCAGCAGCTTCACAGTTTGAGAACCTTTGGGTGTTTGTCTCCTTTCCGCTGAACAGAGCGAACCTTTCAACTTAGGTTTATGCCAAATATTCTCAATAATTAACGAAGCTGCTGAGGCCAATTCTAGGAAAAAATAACACTTTAGCATCCAAAGTGATGCAATCTGCAATGCTGGCGCCTTTGCTGTGGTTCTTCTTACACATAGCACCTTATTGACATCACAAAACCACTGAGGGGCTCCTTCTAGTCAGCAAAGGTGCAAAACCACTATGGGCCAGTTTGCCTCAGCTGAGAATAAAAGCCATGCAGACATAACCAGCTGGGGTGAGTTGTTTCTTCTGTCCCCTAGCTAGCTTGCAGGCCAGGACTCCTGCTGTGTGTGTGCAAGCAAATGCACTCCTTGGCACTCTCCTGGGAAACCCAGAGTTTTGGCTTTACACCCAATCTAACAAGAAAGAATTTTTTTCCCCCTCCAAACCATTGCCAGGGAGATGAATTCTCATCAGCCCCATATCCGGAGTGGAATCTGGAAAACCCAGTTCAGAACTTTTGAAGAAGCTGCTATAGGGTATTTTAACAACAGATCCTAAAATCTTAAAGGGCCATTGATACCCACAAAAGTGAAGCTTGAGAGGCCCTTTAAAAAAATGTGTTTGTAATGGATGTCCACTGTAGGAAAACAAGAAAATATAGATAAAAAATAAAGCCCCTTCATGGAATCCCATTTTGTAACTACATGTTTCACGTGGGAAGGGAAACAAATTGAAGAAAGCACCTGAATGAATGTTGCTTTAAACTTGAATTTTACAGTGTTCAGAATGTTTAGGTAAGGTAACTTGTCCATACTATTCTCCTTTATAAAATTGTTAATACAATACACTCAGCACTGAAGAAAATTAAACTGTGGGCAGCCTTGCAGAAATTACATAGTTGTCAGATTTTGCTAAGACGGTAAGGCTTGTTTCTTGGTTCATGGCTAGTGCACCTAGCCACACTGCTGATCATGGCCAGAGTCAGGTGATACCTTTATCAAAATCTGTGTATGTGCTTTCTTTCCCAGACACCAAATGGATTGCTTCTGACCCCGAGTCCACTGCTCTCCAGCATACATTTCTGGAGCAGCCTTAGTCCAGTTGCTCCACTGAGTCCTGCCCGGTTGCAAGGGCCAAACACGCTGTTCCAGGTGAGCATTTAGAAATGAATGTTTAAACACTGAGCTGCTAAGGGGTGTGTTTCCCCAATAAATCCTGCAAAGGTAACAGAGTTCTACCCTACATTTGGGTAAAATGTTAAGTTTCCAAAGGGAGTGAATGGTGCTGCAAAACCCAGCCTTCAGAGGCAGACATTTTCATCGAGGCAGAAATGGTATACTCATGTCAGATACTGACAAATGGAACAATTCTCAAAGTGTTTGGGTATCTTCATTGACTATGAAAACTGGAAATTTATTAAGGAAAAGGGACGACTTTAAAAAAATTAAGCAACATATTGACATCACTTGAAATAACAAAAATTGTGAAGAATGTCTCCATCCTGTAATAGAAAAGTTATCTGTATAATTCTATGATTCATAATCAAGTTCTTCTTGTTCCATAATAAGAAAGGAGCATCCAGGGCATTTGGTTAAAAACTAAGTCTTAGCTGCTTTATCTTGCACAACTCCTGTTACTAGGTAGGCCCATTTATTATTTATTCACACACTAGAATCTTGCAGCAGCATTGCTTGCGATCATGTGGTAAACAGTATTTCCTCTTTGAGACTCAAAGACTGTTCCTCACAGACAAAGATGTTACTAAGAGAAGAATAGAAAGGGTCCTAGGGACAGGAGTGAAGCAAGACGAGAAAGTGAAAACCCCCTCTAACTCTAGCCGGTCTGTCTCATCCACCCTGAATCCCATGCCTGCCCCCCCAGGGTGGCTCACCCAAGCTAGTTGTGGTTCTTTTGTTCCTGTTGCATCTAGCACTGAGCACTTTGTATTATGATTGCCTGTTTACCTGGTGATCTCCCCCACTGGACTGTGGGCCCTCAAGAGGCCAGAATGGCATCTCGTTTCTTGTTTACTGTGGTGCCTGCCCCCCACCCCATGTCTGGCCACATTGCTTGGCACACAAATGATGCTTAGTAATTATCACTGACTAAAGAAGTAGATACGAGTTGGGGAACCTGGCTGGCTCAGTTTGTAGAGCTTGTGACTCTTGATCACAGGATTGTGATTTCGAGCCCCATGTTTGGTATAGAGGTTACCTTAAAAAAAAAAAAAAGTTAAAAGAATAAATTAAGAACATAAGTGTTAAAAAGATCAGGTCTCTGTGCTTTTTTGAGTTGGTCATTTTGCTTGTCAAGGTTAGTATTGACCTCCTTTGTGCCCGGAGCTTTACATGCTGGAATTTAGGGTCTTGGAAGAAGGGTAGAGCTAAAGAGGTTTTGGTTGCTATCTTGCTTCTCTGGTTTCCTAGTAAGGTTGAGGTAGGGCTGTCATGATGTGACTGTGTATTCCTGGGTAATAAGGTTTCTCTTCTGGGCCATCTTGTCATCACAAAAAAAGTGAGCTATGGTCCTACACAGCCAACATGTTGATTCTTAGCCCTTTTAACTCCGGCAGGGAAACAAAAACTAGAAGCAGTGAGCAAATGTACTACCAGCAAAAGTTTTAGGCTAGTCATCTTTTGATGGAGAGCTAAAAGACCTTACTTGCTCAAAGTATTCAGAAGGGAGCAGCAGTATTCCAGTATTAGAGCTCCTGTGTAGAGCAGAAGGAAGGAGTTGTTTGGTGCCATGTGTATAGTAAGCTCCGTGGGTACAAGAACTGCAATCTTACTTTAGTCCTAGAATCTAACAGAATTCTCTGTAGGGTTCACTAGGTATTTGTGAATAATGAATGGAATCCCACTTCCCTCCTTACTGGGAATTCTACCACATGATTGGTACGGGGCGTGGTGATCTCCCAAGGAAGCCATGGAGAACTGTTGTTTGTTAGGGAGTTCTTTGGGATCCCTTGCCCTAGATCCTAAACCTTTTCTAGCCCATCACTCTTAAAAGTAACAATGGTTGGTGTCCTTAAGTTTTTCTACACATTAGCAGGATATTTGGAGCTCTGGATGTTGGACACACATACCCTTTTCTTTTCAGTCACTACTGTAGACCAGTGGCTCTCAAAGGTAATGTGCAACAGAATCAGCTTGGACGGTGTGTCAAAAGATTTTGCTGGGCCCCAACCCCAGAGTTTCTGATTTAGAAGGTGTGGGATTATAATCAGGGTCTGATTATAACATTTTTTCAAGATCCTAGTGATGCTGCTGCTCCAGGAATCCACTTTGAGAAGCACAGCAGACCAGTGGTTCCTAATTTATAACTAGTATTCTGCAGAAGAAATTGCTGCATTTAAAGGCCACCTACTCAGAATTTTAATTTCACAAAATGTACCTATCCTCTCTACCACAGCCATTCAAAAACAACAAAACCCACAAATGGGTGGTAGGAATGGGGAAAACAACCATGTTTGTTTAGATGGTTGTTGGCAGGGCCTTGTGCCCTCTTTCTGTGATTGGGGTCCATAAAACTAGGGAAAAACAACTGTGTACCTTTTGAAATATTACTCTTCCTATGATAAGAGCAGTTGTGATAGAAGTTGAAACTAGGAGCTTTGAAAACAGTAAATAAAACATGGTAAGAGGAATATTCAAAATTCAAATTATCAGCACTGTCCCTTTTGAACTAATAATTTTCTTTAAAAATAACCCTTTCATATTTACTAGACACGGAGGAAGAAAAGAAATACACTTGGGCTACAATACATTTTAAATAATGCTGGCAAATTTCCTGTTGTGAGGATTGAAAAGTAGATCAGAATCCTTAGGGTAACAGTTGAAAAAGCTGAGGAGTTTTTGCACAGAAGGTCCACTGATGTCATTATTGTGGCAACTTACAGCAGATATTGAAGAATTTAAGGGAAGGAGAGAGAAGATATTAGCTCGTTTCTTGGAAGAGGTATATTTAAAAATAAGATGAGACTGGTCTGAACTGAACAGTTTGGCATTTGGAGCTTACCTACAGGGTGTCTGTTTCACTTCTGAAACAGATTTTCATCAGACTTGGCATAGGTACAGTTAGTATCTTGAAACAAGACAGGATTAAGTTGTTTGTTGTTAAGATTTTATTTACTTGACAGACAGAGATAGAGAGCCAGAAAGCACAAGCGGGGGTGAATGGCAGAGGGAGAAGGAGAAGCAGGGATCATGACCTGAGCTAAAGGCAGATGCCCAACAGAACAAGCCACCCAGGTGCCCCCAGAATTAAGTGTTCACTTGAGAATGTTTTCTGAATGTTTTAATTCAACAAATCTTACTCAGAAAATATTTGCAATGCTCTGTTATCAGGGAGTGAGGGGAATATACAGTATGGGAATAATAGATATATAAACAAAATGTTACAGGAACCCAACAGGGAGTAGCTTTCTAGCTGGGGACTAGATGAAGGCTCCAGGGAAGAAATGGCACCTTAGCTGGGAAGAAAGGACAGGATTTTGGCAGAGAGAAAAGTACCTTCTTGATAATTTACATGATTTGGATATGCAAGTACATAGTCTGTCCAGGAAGGGAATGGGTGACTGAAAAAGCAGCTCTGGTCCTTGAATTAGGTATGCTCAGGATTTTCCATCTTAGTCTTTTGATAACCATGGAAGATTTTCTAAGCTGGAGATAACAGATATTATACTATTTTTTTTTTTTTTTTAGATTTTTAAATTTATTTGAGAGAGGGAGAAGCAGACTCCCCACTGAGCAGGGAGCCTGACACACCCTGGGATCATGACCTGAGCAGAAAGCAGATGCTTTACGGACTGAGCCACCCAGGTGCCCCTAAAATCTCTATTTTAGGAAGATACTGCTGATACCAGTGTGGAGGAAGGACTGAAGAAAAAGCAGAAAGTGCAAGGTGCAGGAAGATAAGAGGAATATTTATACTACTATAAATACTGAGGGGAAAAAAAATAATCTTTTAGAGTAGAAGAAATAGGAATATATTTAGAAGACATTCCAGAGGTAAAATTAAGATTTTTAGTTAGGTTTGAGGAGTAAGAGGTACTGAAAATTAGGAAGAGGCAAAGGTTACTTAATGTGATTAAAAGACTGGAAATGCTAGAAGAAGTTAACACTTATCGAGGGCTACTGTACGCTAGACGTTGTTCAAAGCACTTTTCATGGCTTCTCATTTAAAACAGTTGACCCTTGAACAATGTGGGGATTAGGGGTGCTGACCCCCACCTTACAGTTGAAAATCCATGTATAACTTTTGACTCTTCGAAAACTTAATTACTAATAGCCTAATGTTGACCGGAACCCTTTCTGATAACAGTTGATTAACACATATTTTGCATGTTATATGTATTATTATGCTGTATTCTGGTAATAAAGCAAGCTAGGGAAAAGAAAATCATAAGGACAGTACTATTCTGTGTTTCTTGAAAAAATCTGCAAACCTGTGTTGCTCAAGAGTCGGCTGTACTCCCAATAGTTCTTTTTGAAAAGATAAGGAAACTAGAGACCCAGAGATGTTGCTCAGTTTACCGAAGACCCTAGGTTAGTAAGTGGCAGACCGACTAAAGGTTAGGCTCATGCTCGTATCGCCACTCTCACCCACTTCAGAGTGAACACGGAATAGCAGGTTTTTGGTTAGGACGCATTGATGGGGACGTCTAACTGACAGCAGGAAAGGACTGTGGAGTTCAGTACAGGAGAAAGGAAGGCTGAGAACAAAAGTTTGGGGTGAACGTTGCAACTTAAGCGAGTGGAAGGGGGGAGTCAAAGATGAAACAAGCCAGAAAAGTCAGGCAAAAGAAACTACAACTGAGTGTACAGAAATAAAGAACAGAGGGCAGAATCAATTTTACACTTTTTAAAACAGGAAGATTAATAAAATCAAAACCTGATTCTTTTGAAAACACCAATAAGATGGACAAAAAAAACAAAATGAGAAAAGATTGCAAATAAGCGAAGAGAATGAAAATTCAACACCTGCTCTTCATCCTATGTTCACTCTTAAGTCAATGAGAATAGTAATTAGGAGCATGGATTTTAATGGAGTATAAACTATATACAAATAGATTTGTTAACCCAGCTGAAATGGATAAAATTCTACAAACTAAAATTCCAAAGTGTCAGAAGAGAAACAAAAACCTTGAATATGCCAATGACCATTAAAGAAACTGAAATACTATTTAGAGAGCACACTCACACCAAGCCTTGCCAAAAATAAGTTGGGCAGTTTGGTACAAAAAGCGCAGGATCTTTCAGAGTTTAAAACTTGGCTTTACTGCTTATTAGTTAATCAATCAGAACTTACTTGAACTTTGTTTTCTCTTCTATAAAATGGGGATAACCAAACTTACTTTACAGGCTCCTAGATACCAACTGAAATGACAACCTCTGATAAACTGTAAGGCACTAGACATAAGTTACTGAAATAGTTTAAGAACTGAACAAATATACTCTATTGTACTTCTAACGTGTGCTAGGTTCTGTAGTTTGATAGTGTTGAAATTTAATATTAACTTATTTAGACTAAATAGAAATCAAACTGGAAGACAGCCCAGGAGATCATTTTGACACATCATTGTAGACAATGAAAATCTAGCTGTGAATAGTAATGTAGTAAAAGGAAGGAGGCCCTTAATTATTCTTGTTCAGTTGGGAGTATAGTGGTAGTATTTCCTTTAGACCTGAAAGTTATCAAATCATACACTTTTATACCGTTTATCATCTTAGTTACCAACAATACAGAAATTAACTTTACTCATTGTTTTGTCACTTAAGGGTGATCTATTAAGTTTGGTATTATTTATCATTGTAATTAAAAAAATACTTCCTCGGCTCTAAAATATATTCTTGCTTTCTAAATCTTTTAAGCTAAAACATTTCTCATTTTTAACAGTTACTGAGAAGCATCTTTATAGTACTCTGGAAAAACAATGGCCATTTTCAAAATACAGCATTAGAAATTTTACATGTGAATCAGCAGAGTCTGTGGTTTTCAAAATTACTTCAAAGCAAATCAGCATTCTAAGTAGCCTGGAACCTTTTAAAAGGAGTATTAGAACATGCTTTAGCACCATCCGTACATTTTTTTCTAGTGGCGTAGGCATATATAATAGGGACATTTTCTGGGCCTTATCCCTTGTTTGATGATCTCTGTAAAATAATTTGGAACCCCTCTGTCCCAGGGGTGATCCACTTATGGTCTGCCTAGGAATGTAAAGAATTCAAGTTTGTCCCAATGGGTCTGCAATAATTATTTTAAAAATCTTCTGTCCCCTACAGTTTCCAACACTGCTTAACGGCCACATGCCAGTGCCAATCCCCAGTCTGGATAGAGCTGCTTCTCCAGTACTGCTTTCTTCGAACTCTCAGAAATCCTGATGACATCTGGCCACAGTTAAAGACTTATTAACTGATGAAACAAATTTGTCCCCATGGGCTAGTTTACCTGTGTCATGAGAAGGACGTTGTGAAACCCTCTGTTAATTTGGTTTGCACTTTTCATAACATGGATGGTCTAGATTTATGTTAGCATTTTTAAAACTTTTTTTTATATTCAAGTATATATGAAGATCTGTTTGGCATTAAGTGATTTTTAATGTTTTTGTTTTTATATCCTCTTAGCTCTTAAGTGTTGAACACTGTTGACAGTGAAGAACTTTTCTTAATGGTTTTCAGTGTAACTAATAAGGATGTGAAGCTTTTTTTCTTTCTAATTAATTCCGCATATGCTGAACTATGCTTATAGACACTATAACCAGCTGTGCCTTCCTTTGCATTTAGTTTTATGTAAATGGTTTATATATTTTTTAGTATTAAGAGAAAATGTTTGTTTGAAAGAAAAATTAGTATAAAACAGCTCTCTAGTAGAATCATTATTTTTCACAAGTAGGCAAAAATGAAAGCATATTCATATTTTTCTTTTTCGCTTTCAATTGTATAAGAATTGCCTGTTTTTATAAAAGAAACTAAGCCATATTTAGAAAATAAACATTCATAAAAGAAAATGTTCTAAAGTGCATTTTTAAAAAAAAAACTTTGAAAGGCTAGCTACCTGTTTACAATCTTTTAGATCCTCCCAAACAAAAACCTGAGACGGAAATCTACATCAAGTTCACTCTACCCATGCCCTTGGAATATCTCCTGTGTAAGCATACTGTTTTCAAAAAATTAGCTGTGGTTCTCCCAGTTTTCCATAGAGAATCACATCCCTGATACATTTTCCTGTATCGTTATGAGTTAGGGTTTCTCTAAACCTCTAGAACTGTAACATTTAAACATCCTATGCTTAGGAAGAGGCTCACAGACTGGTTGATGAACACAATTCTTAACATCAGGAATCTTCAGGTATATAAGGTATAGCCCTGTTTGTGGAAACTGAGAGGTAAGATACACTGCTTTATGTATTACTAAGTTTATGGTAAGAATGAAGGAAATTGGATAGAAGAAATATGACTCTTCAGGAACCTCACTGTGGAACTGAACTACTAATAATCTGGAGCGCTTGGCAGTAAATTCTTTTGTGTAGCATAGAGCAGTGATGATAACAAACAGCAGGTGCCACTCTAAGACACTGTTCTGTACATGAAGTAGGAAAGTTCATTATAATGTGAAGAGAACTGGAAAGTGCCCAGTGCTTTCAAGATCAGATTATCATCCCTAACTGTAAGTAACAAACCAATTTGAAAAGTGGCTGATTCCATAGGTGTTAAATGACAAGATTATGAAAAAGGGTAAAAAATAAAGCTTGTAAAAACTAAAACTTACAATGCTTAAAATCTTGAGATTTTTCAATCGGAATTAAGTGTCTCTGTGTATGGGGATGTATAAATCTCTACTACACACTTTTGGATATAAAGTAAATTCTAAAATCCACAGACCTACTGTCACTTCCTCATAAGCTGAGGATAATCCTGTACTAAAATAAAAGAGCTGGTGCAGGGAACTGATATTTACCAAACATGAAATGTTAAAGGTAGAGGGGGCCTTTGAGAATGCTTCTTAGCACTGTTTCCAGATAAGACAATTACACAGAAGCAACTGGGAGTTGCCTAAGGTCACACAGCTCATTAAAAGTAGAACAGTGATTGGTGCTCAGTCCAGTTCTGTTTTCCCATGCCTACCTGTAAGTAACTACTGGCTGAAAACTGCAGGTTAGGTAGAAAAAACAGGTAACAGGATATTTTTAAAAAATTTGTCAGATAAGAATGTACCCCAAATGTCAGATTCTTACAGAGAAACCAAAGGAAGTTAATCAATGTACAAAAATCTCAAACCAAAATATTTTTTAAAAAATGTATATGATTGAAATACTCAAATGACTATAAATCTGATTCTTGTATTTCCTTCCTTGAAATACGATGATTAACCCACATTCTAACTCTGTTTCTTAGAAATGGAAAAACGCCATGATTTTTATGGATCAAGAAACTCACTCACTAAGACACAAATACAGAACTGGAGGTACTGAAGTATAACCCTTATAAGCTCTGCCTCATTCTGTGTGTGTGTGTGAACAATTATTTTAGTCAGAAAATAGATTTCAAAGGACATAACTTTTTTTCCTTTTTATGTGTCTGCTTCATCAGTGTTAAACTGTTATGGCTAAGGTTTTATAGAACTATAACCTAAACGTTCTCTTTGTACACATCTTTTCTATGAGTGCATATCTTCATTCACTTTCATATATGTATCAATTTTACTATTATTTTTGTTCAATAAATACTTTGTGATAAAAGGTGTGAGGAAGCAAGTGGGTTGGTTTACCTCCATTTACTTGGGACGATCCAAATTTTACTTCTCTATATGTGTACAAGTTGGAAAATAAGTCTTGTCATCTAACCTTAAATATGATACATCAAAACATGTTATATATCTATGATCTGCTTTACAGAGATATTTAAGGAAACAAATAGAATTGTTGAGGTTGACTTGGGTGGGGGGAGAACAGGTTTGAAAAGTGGTCCTCTGATCTTTTAAATCTCAAGGTCTACCAATCATTCTATACTGAAATAGGGGTAGGTGAGGAGGAAGAGAAGAAACAAATTATCATTTATTCTTCTAGCTGAAACTAATATACTCAATGGTGAAAGATTGTTTTCCCTAACATAAAGAACATGTTGCCAATTCTACTTCAACACAGGACTGAAAGTCCTAACCAAAGTAATTAGGCAAGAAAAATAAATTCAAATTATAAAGGAAGTAAAGCTATCTCAATTTATAGATGATACGATCTTATATTTAGAAAACCTTAAAGAATCCACAAAAAATTTAATAAAGTAAGCAAAATTATAGGATACAAAATCAACACAAAAATTACGAAGAAAATAATTCCATCTACAACAACATCAAAAAGAAGAAAATACTAGGAATTTTATTCCTAAGTATTTAACATCAAAGGAATTAAAATAAGGAGGCACAAGACTTGTACACTGAAAAACTACAAAACATTGCTAAAAGAAACTAAAGCTGTCCTGCATTCATGGACTGGAAATCCCAATACTCACAAAGGATGTACAGATTCAGTGCAATTCCTATCACAATCCTAATGGCATATTTCCTGAGAAATAGAAAAACCCAATCCTAAAATTTAAATGGAATTTCAAGGGTTTCTGAATAGCCAAAACAATCTTGAAAAAGAAGAACAAAGTTGGAAGACTCACTTCTTGATCTCAAAACTTAAAAAACTACAAGTAATCGAAACATTGTGGTACTGGCAGGCAGACAGAGATGTAGACCAATAAAACAGAATTGAGAGCCCCAAAATAAACTCTCACATTTATGACCAATTGATTTGCAACAAGGGTGCCAAGACCATTTAATGGGAAAAGGACAGTCTTTTTAACAAATAGTGCTGGGAAAACTAGACATTTACATGCAAAAGAATGAAGTTAGATCCTCACTTTACACCACATACAAAAATTAACTCAAGATTTATCAAAGCCCTAAATGTGTTAAAACTATAAAACTCTTAAAACGGGGGGGAATATTCATGACCCTAAATCTGGCAGTTTCCAAGATATGTTGGATGTCATTAAATGAGCAATTTTATGTAATAAAAGGATACTATCCATCAGGAAAGTAAAAGGCAATCCAGAGAATGGAAAAAAATAACTGCAAGTCCTATACACTCTTATGTACCTAATACCCAGAATATATAAAGAAAAGCGCCTCAGTGAGTCAGTCAGTTAAACATCCAACTTGATTTCACCTCAGGTCATGATCTCAGGGTCATGAGATTGAGCCTCTCATCGGGCTCTGTGCTCAGTGGAGAGTCTGCTTGGGATTCTCTCCCTCTTCATCTGCCTCTGCCCTTCCCCCCTTCAACGCGTGCATGCTCTAAAATCAATAAAACTTAAAAGATGTAAAAAACTACAGTTTAAACAACCCAACTCAGCAACAACAATCTAAAAATGGGCAAAGGACTTGAATACTCTTCTCCAAACCAGATACAAATGGCCAATACGCACATGAAAAGATGCTCAACATCCTACTCACTAGGGAAATGCAAATCAAAACTACAATGAGATAACATGTCCTATGTATCAAAATGAATTTTTTTTTTTTTTTAAAGGAAAGTAAGTATTGGCAAGGATGAGAAATTAGAACTCTCATACATTACTACTGGGAATGAAAACGGTGCAGTTGCCATGGGCAATCATTTGATGGTTCCTTAAAAAGGTAAACACAGAATTACTAAATGACCCAACAATTCAACTCCTAGGTATATAAACTCAAAGAATTGAAAACGAGGACTCAAACAGATGCTTGTACACCCATGTTCATGACAGCATTATTCACAAAAGCCAAGAAGTAGAAAAAAGTTCATGTGAAATCAACAGATGTTTAAACAAAACGTACATTCGAAGAATATTATTCGGCCATGAAAAAGAACTAAAATTCTGATACATGCTACAACATGGATGAAACTTGAAAACATCATTCTAAGTGAGCGAAATAAGCCAGACACCCAAGGACAATTATGGTATAACTCCACTTATATGAAATATCTGCAATAGACAAGTACAGGCATACCAGGGGTGCCTAGCTGGCTCAGTCAGAAGGGCATGTGACTCTTGATCTCAGGGTTGTGATTTCAAGACCCATGTTGGGTATAGATATATACTTAAGTAAATAAAAATAAAACTTAGAAATTATAACCATACCTTGGAGATACTGCAGGTTCAGTTCCAGACCATTGCAATAGCAAATACCATAATAAAGTGAGTCAAATGAATTTTTGGCTTCCCAGTGCATATAAAAATTATGTTTACACTATCCTGCAGTCTATTAAGTGTGCAACATTGTCTAAAAAAAAAGTACATACTTCTGTTTAAAAAAATACTTTATTATTAAAAAAATGCTAACCCATTTGAGCTTTCAGTGTGTCATAGTCCTTTTGCTGTTGGAGGGTCTTGCTTTGATGTTGATAGCTGCTGTCTGATCAGGGTGGTAGCTGCTGAAGGCTGGAGTGGCTGTGGCAATTTCTTAAAATAAGACAACAATGAAGTCTGCGGAAACGATGAAGAGTCCTTTCATGCTGTTTGATAGCAATTTACCTGCAGAACTTCCTTCAAAACCGGAGTCATCTTAAACCCTGATATTGCTTTATCAACCAAGTTTATTTAAGTGATATTCTAAATCCTTTGCTGTCATTTCAACAATCTTCACAGCATCTTCACCAGGAGTAGATTCCATCTCAAGAAACCACTTTGCTCATCCATAAGAAGCAACTTCTTATCATTCAAGGTTTATCATGAAATTGTAGCAATTCAGTCATCTTGTAGCAATTCACTCCACTTCTAATTCTAGTTCTCTTGCTATTTCCACCACATCTGCAGTTACTTCTGCTCAGGTCTTGGAACCAGCGTCTTCCAAACTCCTGTTAATGTTGATATTTTGGCTCTTCCCATGAATCATACATGTTCTTAATGGCACTTAGAATGGTGAATCCTTTCCAGAAGGTTTTCAATCTACTTTACCCAGATCCATCAGAGAGGAATCACTACTATGGGAGCTACAGCTTTATGAGATGTATTTCTTATAAGACTCGAAAGTCAAAACTACTTCTTGATCTATGGGCTCCAAAGCAGATGTTATGTTAGCAGGCATGAAAACAAGATTAATCTTGGTTGTCCATCTCCATCAGAGCTCCTGGGTGGTCAGGTACATTGTCAATGGAAAATAATATTTTGAAAACCTTTTTTCCTGAACAGCAGGCTTAAAATATTCAGTAAATCATGCTATAAAGAGATGTGCTCTCATCCAGGCTTTGTTGTTCCATTGACAGAGCACAGAGAAAGTAGATTTAGCATAATTCTTAAGGGCCTTAGGGTTTTCAGTATGGTCAACGAGCAGTGGCTTCAACTTACAGTCATCAGCTGCATTAGTCTCTACTAAGAGAGTCTTTTTTTTTTTTTTTTTTAAGATTTATTTATTTTGTAGGGGGGGGATAGGGGAGGGAGAGAAAGTAAGAAACAGACTCTCCACCAAGAGTGGAGCCCAATGCTGGGCCCAATTCCACAACCCTGAGATCATGACCTGAGCCAAAAATCAAAAGTCAGATCCTCAACTGACTGAGCCATCTGGGCACCCCAATCTTTTGAAACTTTGAAGCCAAGCACCGACTTCTCCTTTCTAGCTATGAGATGTGATGGCATCTTCTTCCAAGAGAAAGCTATTTTGCCCACATTGAAAATCTGTTTAATGTAGCCACTTCCATTAACTATCTTACCTAGATCTTCTGGATAACTTGATGCTTCATCTTGCACTTTTATGTTATGCAGACATCTTCTTTCCTTTAACCTCATGAACCAAACTCTGTTAAGCTTCAAACTTTTCTCCTGCAGCTTCTTCACCTCTCTCAGCCTTCAAAGAACTGAAGAGAGAGAGAGGGCTTTGCTCTGGATTAGGTTTTGGCTTAAGGGAATGTTGTAGCTGATTTGATCTTCTACCCAAACCAATAAAACTTTCTCTATATCAGCAATAAGTTTGTTTCACTTTATCATTTTTGTGTTCACTGGAGTAGCTCTTTTAATTTCCTTCAAGAACTGTTCCTTTGCATTCACAGCTTGGCTAACTGGAGCAAGAGGTCTAGCTTTCAGCCTATGTTGGCTTTTGACATGCCTTCCCAACTAAGCTTAAATTATTTCTAGCTTTAATTTAAACTCAGAAATATGTGACTCTTCCTTTCACTTGAACAATTACAGGCCATTGTAGGGTTATTAATTGGCCTAATTTCAGTATTGTGTCTCAGGGAATAGGGAGGCCTGAGGAGAGGGAGAGAGATGGGGGAATAGCCTGTTGGTGGACCAGTAAGAACACACAAGCATTTATGAATTAAGTTCACTGTCTTGCATGGGTGTGATTTGTGGCACCCCCAAAACAATTACAGTGGTAATATCAAGAATCACTAATCACAAATCAGCATAACAAATACAATAATAGAATTTGAAATACTGTGAGAATTACCAAATGTAACACAGAGACACAAAATTAGCAAATGCAGCTGGAAAAACGGCGCCGGCAGGGTTGCAACAAACCTTCAATTTATTAAAAACTGCAGTATCTGCAAAGCACAATAAAGTGCGGCACAGTAGAAGGAGTTATGCCTATATATTAGAGGTTACCGGGGCTGTGGGGAGGGGAAAATGAGGGAGGGTTTCTTAATGGGTATAGCATTTGTTTGGAGATGAAAAATTTTGGAAAAAGATAGTGGTAATTGCTGTACAACAGTCTAATTAATGCCACTAAACTATATACTTAAAATGACAAAAATGGCAAATTAAAAAAACCCCATAAAAACAGAAGCATACAAAAAAAAAAAAAAACACTTCATGAATTGTTCTGGATCCAAAAGATAGATTATTATAACATGTTAACAAGCAGTCTTTCACATGTAATAAAGCATCAGAACGGAAACTCTTCTATACACCTAGACTGACATATTCAATGTGTGTCAACACCATTTGGAAGGAAAACAAAAAAGGCATCCTCTCTTACCTTTAGGACCATGTCAGTTTAAGATGAATCCTAAGTGTTCATGGTTCAAAATTTCTGAGTTTCAATTGTCTTCATTGCAAAGTTTTCAGGATCTGAATGGTGGTGCTCAAGTATCAAAAAAAAAATATCAAATTCCTTAATAAAATGAAGAAACATCCCTAGGACTTCCTAGGAAGAAGAATTTTATATAACTACTGGATATATTTCTTCATCTTTTATATGCAAGAATATCAAACTTATGGATAACTATGAAATTTGCAAAACATCACTTATATAACATAAGAAATGAAAAATCTGACAGCTTTATAATTAAGTACTATCCTATAAAATCACAGGAGAGATTATTAAATGAATGGCCAGCACAAATACAAATTAAATATCATTACTGGCACAGTGAGACTTCATGATCTTAAAAATGAAACCCATAAAGGAAAATGACCCCATTCTACACAGCCTTCTTCCCCCAGAAAGAACTGTGACTCAACAAAACCACATTTTAACAACATGAAGATTTTGTTATTATAAATTTCAAAACAAAATGGAGGAATTTCCACATAATATTTATAACCTTCAAAGTACAATATTAATACATGTCTGTCAGTTAGAAATAACAGCAGTTTGTTAGGCTACAGGGTTTAACATAAAACCAATTTACAAATGTGAAAAGCAGTAGTGGTCCAATATTCACCATTACACATGAATCTGTTTCTTCCAGAAAGTTTTTTTTAAAAATTAAAATTTCTGTATCATGAAATATTAAAATAACACCCAAACATGCCACAATCACTATTCACAAATAAAGTTAAAATGAAATATACAAAAATTCACTTAATACTGTTAAATAACAATAAACTACAAGATTTCCTGAACAGAAATGGTAGGACCCCTGAATGTTTTACAGTGAATATCAGGAAAAAAAAATTAAGTTATGATTATTCTCATGATATATAAGCCAAAAATTTACATGACCATTTCAAAATATACCAATTAAAGATTTGTAGTTTGTAAGATGCACTAAATAAACAAATAGTCCTTAAAACTTAACACAAATGCTTAAAACACTTACCAACACCAAGGTGTCTTTATGATGTTCAAAGAGATGCATAATTGAAACTGTAATATTTACTATCTCTGATAAACACATTAATACCTACGATGCCTTAAAACAATCCTCTAAGTTCTCGTTTCTCTTGTTTGTATTTATCATGGCTCATTTCAAAGACATATTACAGCTTTTAGCTGATTCCAAGTGAATGTTATTAAAACATATTTATACACACAGCCCCCCCAAAATGAAATAAATGGCTCCCCAAAGTAGTATCATCCCTTCTAATAAAAGAATTGTATTTAAGACGAAAACAAGACCTCACATATTTCACTGGACTTGTATGGTTTAGTTTTAACTAAATTAAAGCACAATGTAAAATAGGTAAGTGTATTAGTATACACATATCCAATAATATGCAGTAAATATTTCTAAAATGAGGAAAGGTAAAAATAAATAATTTTGGTGCTTTAACTTACTGGTATCTAATGTAAGATCCCCATAATGTCAGGTATTCACTTGCTTGAATCAACTTCTGCATCACATGCTTTCCTAAACATAATGTGCTCATCAATTTCTTAGCTACTCTACTTGAGGATGTTCAATAAAAAATTATATAGCATGAACTTAGAGTGTTCAAGATGGCTCACTTATTTTACTGTTAAGCAAAGCTAAATTTACATTCCAGGAAACACTGCAGTTTAATTTTAAAAACAAACAAGAAATGCAGCAGTAAAACAATTCGTGAGGAGAAACAGATGCATTCACATCTAATAAAGCCACTGCAACTTCTTCAGGCATGTAACTGTTGTGTTAAATAAACAGACAGTAGTTATTTAGCAGCAATGATTCCGCAATAAATAATGCACTGTGTTTCTCAGTCCTGCACAAAAATTGCAGCTACAGTTACATCAACAGCTGTAACCTACTGGCTCTAATGGCAGAGAAGACCTTAAAACCAACTGTACAAAAAAATTGTCACACTGTGACAACAAATATAAAAACAATCTGTAGGTCTGAAATAAAAAGACTCCACTGTGAAGAGGACAGTGTAGACAAACGGAGATTCCAAGTCCACCAAAAGAAATAATTGCCTTCAGATCTGAGTCCTTGATTGATAAGAAAGGCTGGGGGCTGGGCTTGAAACCATTTTATCAGACTTAAAAGAGCATGCTCTGTCTTCTGTTCTTCCCATGTCCTAAAATATAAAGTCATTTTATGAGGCAGTTCAAGGTTCAGTTTTATCCCACATACAGTATTTGGTGACTCTAGGAAGCTAATGTTCCCACCAGCAAAAACTAATGTTCCACGATAAGAGTGATCAGCACTGTCTTAAATGACCCTTTTGTTGATGGGGTCAGTCTACAGCTTCTATGCTTCGCAGTGATGAACCTGAAGACTAGGGAAGCACAAGATGTGTCTTCTGCCTCAGGTACCAGGGATGGCGTGTGCAGTGATCAAGCCAGGCCACTTGTAAAAGGTCTTTGTGCCATCTGCAGCTTTCAGGATCCCTGACTTGACTGAGTCAGATTTCTCTCGGAAGAATTACTGAGCTGCCCACATCATACAGAAAAGTGAGTACGTGCAATGCTAAACATACAGTTGTGGAATGCACTGTACATTGGTTTTTACATCAATGATCTTACTGATCAATTTATAAACCAAAAACTTGGTTCCACGCAATATTTCATGATCGACACGTGAAATGGTTTATGACAAACACACCTGTCTCTGGATAAGAAGAATTTCGAAAACCCGGGTCCTTTTGCAACTGAATCTCTTTCAAACTGAATATTGATACACCTAAAATGCATAGACAAAAACTATCAGGTGAAGGTCTAACATTATTAAAACAAATATAACCCAACTATAGACAGAATGTTTAAAAATGTGTATTGATTCAACATGAAACATTTATGCTACATTCACAAGGTTAAAGCCCTACTGAACTATCTTCCCCTTTGTTCCCATGTTTTGAGAAGAAAACCAAATAAAATAATCTCCCCTCAGAACCTTCCCCTACAACTCTGCTTTGAATAATGCTTCCAATATGTTTCTCCTCGAATATGTACATATAGAGAATATACACTCTCTTTCTAGGACTTACTGGGGTTATAAGACCTAATCAAAAGGTATTTCTTGATTTTTATTCTCTCTGTCCTTTATCTGTCTCCTTATAATGGCATGAAGGTATCAGGGTCTCAAAATAACTGCAGATTTTCAGGAAAAAACCATAGGTTTGTACACAACCATAATTGCCTACCTCAAACAATGAAACTTGGTATTAATAATGAAATGTAAATATCATCTTAAAAAAACACTCATAATTCATCTCTCTCATTTCCAATCTCTGCTAGAGAGGTAATCTTTCATTAAAAAATATCCAGTTAAGTTCTAAGTGAAAAGTCTTAAGGATTCTTGATCTCAATTAGCAAACCTCAATGAATCAATATTTTTTAGTTATAAATGAGAATGGGAAATTAATGAAAGCTTTTGGAATCTCAGTTCCTAAATATTCTAATTCCCCATTCACCTTCCTCAGTTTTAAAGTAAAATGTTGGGGTAATCTTTTAAAAGGGGGTGATGAGTAAAATGAAGCAGTTAACTCAGGCATGAGAAATCAGCTCTTTTAGGGACTGACAATACACTCACCACTGTCATGAGGACAGTAAAGTCAGAGTGACCATAGCAAAGAAAAATCATCTTTATATCTTGAAAAGGAAATCTACTTTCACAAGAAAACAATTTTATGTTTCAGTTGTGCTTCATTACTCTCTGCCTGAAATCCATTTTTAGAAACTCTGAATCAACGCAATCCAGATTAGGCCTAATGACAATGTCTATCATCAGATGGCATTTTCCAATTTAAGTCTAATAAGATTAATAACCCATGCCTAAGTACTATTGATTTCTTACAGAGCAGTGGCAATGTGCTCAGTATTAAAAGAAACAAATTAAGGGGTGCCTGAATGGCTCAGTCGGTTGGGCGTCCCGACTCTTGCTTTCAGCTCGGGCCAAGTTCTCATGGGTTGTGGGGTCAAGCCCCACTCCAGCTCCATGTTAGGCTCTGCGCTCAGCAGGAAGTCTGCTTGAAGATTCTCTCCCTTTGTCCCTCCCCTACTTACAGGAGCACATTCTCACTCACTCTCTCTCTCTAAAATAAAAAAGTCTTAAAAAAAAAAAAGAAAAAGAAACAAATGAAAACATATGCAAATAACACACACTTCCCTTCAAGGAATTCTGATCTGGTTACAAAAAGACTAAAATGTTATGCTTAAAAACCGACCATAATCTCTTCCTAAACCCCTAATTCACCCCAGTCTCCAACACTGGACAAATGAAAATGGGGCCAGGGGGACGTTAGAATTTCTCTTACTTTCAGGTAAAGTATGTATTCTTGGTCCCAGACTTCGAAAGTATACATGTTTCATGGCCTCTTCTGCTGAAACCCTTTTCTTAGATTCATACTGTGAAAAAGCAAAGAACTGCTTCATTAACTTTTTCTCTAAACATTATGAGGGGAGGCAGATTAGCATTTAGAGCTATTTTTATCTTATTATTTGTAATACAATGACTGCTTTTTAAGAACGAACTTGGAGTACGCCAGATATACTCTAATATGAGTTGCTATTGAGATTATGTAGTAATGACTACATCTCAGTTCCAAACTTCCAAGATGAAGCTGGCTCTTCACTAAAAATTTAGATTTCCTGTATTTTCTGAAGTGATAAAAAACTAAAATATCTGACCTTTGGTGTTCCTTTTCCTCATGAACACCAAAGGATCACTGGAAATATATCCAATACTTTTATGACAGATATTATTAAATTACCTATTGGATATCCATTTCCTTTTTTTCCTTGATGAGATTTGTTTAAGGTGTCCGTGTTTCCAAATCCAGCAGATCAATCATGAATCATGACTGTTTTAAGTTTAGGCTAATTATAATAACAATCTTGCTCCCCAATTCCCAGCCTCTCTTACAATTAATGTTCTGGCCAACAAGACTTAGGAAGAAGCTTTGCAGGGGTTTCTGGAAAAGCCTTTGCTTTCCAGATACAAGGGGACTATTATGGCTGACACCCTTATCTTCTCTTCTTACTGCTTTGAATAGAAGATATGAATGGTATTTGTAGGTGCTGTAGCCTATAAGGCTGTAAGTATAAGGAAAAAAAAGAACATAAGAGATTATGAATTGCAGAGAACATGGCCTGGACATAAGTTGATCAATGCCAGAAGGTGACTACCTCAGAATGTTCTAGGTCACAGTGAGAGACCCATACACATTAAGAGAAACCATCATTTATTATTATTTTACTTAAGCATATGCCTTAAGCATGCCAGATACTACCATAAATAATCTTATTTAACTGTCATGACAAATACTTTAGGCAGGTATTACTGATTCCATTCTACAGATACAGAGAAACTGCGGCTTAGTGATTACAAAGTAAGATGTAACATACCTGAAGAAACTTTGTTATTAACTCGATTCCCTCAGAGTCTAATCTAAAAACAAAAAACAAGTAGCAATTTATTCTTTTATCTTAGCTGACGGGAACTTTTCAAATAAAACTATTTTCCAAGTGTTTTAATCTGCTAACTTCAAGTGCTCTAAAATAGCCACTTTTGTTGCTTTCAAATAGACTCAAATCTGTTTTATCCTTAAAAGACCTATCTTGCCACTTGCTGAAGAAGAAACTATAAAAAACGGCTTTGGCTCAAATTTTCAATAATGAAGAACAAATCAGATAATTAAAGAATTTTTCAAAATCACCATTCTGTCTCAAAGTAACCCCTATTATCACAAAAGCTTAAGTGTATCATTTTCATAGTGTTCTGCTACAGGCAAGATACAAAAGCGTCATTTTCTTATTGTATAGGTGAAAGTGACCCTAAATCTATCACTGTGGCTCACAATAAACACAGATGACTCATTCAACACATTTTTACAGGGTAGTCTACTGAGACCGGGGTACTAGAACCTATAAAGTTCCATTTAAATATGCCACAATGACATCATAAAACTTAATTAAAAATTGGGCTACAAAATCAATGAGGTAGTCAATAAAGATAGATAATTATAGTGATGAAATTCATTTAATAAGTAGTAGAGGATTTGGGGACTATTTTAATGGGATAATCTCTTGATCAGAAAGCACAGGTTCTATTTTGCATGCCTTTCACTGGCAAAAGTACAATTACGAATAAAGAAATACTCTCCCAAGTGTTCTTAGTGAGTACTGTGGATGCTGTGGCCTAGACATTCTCCAGACTCTTCTAATCCTTTGTAGTTTGCCGTTCTGACAAATATCCAGAGCTCTTTGGGCACAAACTAGGGGCTAAGGTCATGGAGAACCTGCTTTAAAGAAGAGCTTCAACCTTCTGCACTGGACACTACAATAGCAAGCAACATATAAATGACAAAAATAGGATTTATGCTACTTAGAAGGAAGAGACACACACACAAAGCCCTGCACATAGTATTACTCTTCCTAAGCAAGTCTACTTAGAATGTTACTAGTTGCTATAGTAACAATAAGAACATCAATTCATATAAATACTTTAAAAATATTTTTGGTATCAGAACTGTTTTTCTACTCTCTCTAGCTTGAGAATAAATGGAACTAGAGCCAAGTGTGTTAGCTCGTGAGCAATGTGAATGGCTTTTTTGATTAAAACGTTAAAACACTGACCTTATTTGGTATCTGGGTATACTCTATTTTTTTTAAGGACACATGAAAAAACACAGTCAAAGGGGTTAGTTATTCTTTGTTACTTATGGAATTTTTACATTTCAGTAAGTAGAAATGTTCTGAAATTTTAATGGGGGTTTTAAATGGATCTGGGGGTAGATCTGAGAAACTTTAATGAAATGGCTAACATTTAGGATATGAGGGGTCAGAAAGAGTTTACATTCTTCAAACACAAATCATGTCATTAACATTGGCCAAATACTGACGGGTCACCTTGGGTCAGAGTCAAGATTTTACTTTTAACACTTTCTTAGATTTTTGTAAGTAAATACAGAATAATTCTGTAGGAGGCAAAACAAAAATTTCATCATGGCCTTCAAGGTACTGAATACAGCATTAACCAATGTCTTCTTTCTGACAAAGGGAACAATCTACATACACTCTAGAATTCTAATATGGATGTTCTATATTCATTTTATTTATAGCTCAATTCTGTGATTTATATATCTTGGTCTCTGAATTATAACATTAATCTGACAAAAGGAAGGAAGAAATTCATCTAAATCAGATCCTAAAATATTTAAGAACTCTGTATGTATATTATATATTTTTCCCTGAATCCTTACTATGGCTAATGCTTCAAAAGACTGGAAAGAATGATGTGGGTTTTCCCCCTTTAACTTAAAGAAAAAAATACCTGGGTGCATGGTTAATGAGAGGCTGTGGTTTGTATTTTGGAAAGTTGTAGTTCTTAAACTCATCATTTGAAGAAACACCTGGCCAAGTTTCCTGAGATGGTGTTCCTGAATTTAAAAAAAAATAAAATAAAAATGTGTAAATATATAAAAATTTATATATACACAAACACATAAATAAGGAGAACTAAGAAAGTGTCAAAGAACAATTTACATTTAGTAGCTGATTTTATTATTTCAACTGAAAGCAAAATGATAGAAATAGTAAAGACATATCAACTTTTTTGGGACTCTGCAATGATGCCATAAAAACGATGATGCCTAATCTAGAAATATTTCCCAATAATATGCTAAAGGTCAATTTTCGATAATATTTCTCTTTGTTCTTGCATACAATTTTTAATGCAAAGGCAGAACTTAGTAAATGAAAAGAAGTTACACAGAAGGCTCTATTTTTATAATTATGCTGATTATAATTCTTTTCTTTGTAATCAGGTTGGTTTTTTTTTTTTTTTTTTTAAGATTTTATTTTTAAGTAATCTCTACACCCAGCATGGGGCTCAAACTTACAACCCGGAGATTAAGTCACATGCTCCACTGACAGAGCCAGCCAGGTATAATTATAATTAACTAATTATAATTCTTATAACAGCTATCTATGTTAGTTAGTCTCAGTACCAAATTTTTAAATATATTTTTTTAAAATATATAATCTTATCTAGCTAGTCACAATTGCAGAAAACAAATTACTGGGAAAATATCTGTTACCTAGCAGTCGGAAAATTAAGTGCAGCTCATCTTCCACGGTTGATCCTGGAAACAGAGGTCTTCCAGAAGCCATTTCAAAGAAAATGCAACCAACACCCCTTTAAGATATATCATAAAAAAAATGATGAGCAATCTATTTACATATTATGAAGGACAATTATCTTTTCCTTAAGAGTACCCTCTGGAGATGGAGAATTTTGTATTAGCCTGCTAGAAAACATACTATAGAGATTATTTTCAGCTCCAACTAATTTGTTAATATGTATCCTATTTGTCTCAACTTTTATATTGTTATATCCACTCCTCCATCTCCCCTCCTCTGCCCTGCCTTAAAAATGTCCAGCTCTCCTCTGCATGACCCTTGAAGAAAAACATACCAATAGTTAACAGTGATTTAATGCCTATTATGTCTTAGATAGTGGGTAGCAGGGATAGGGAGAAGCAAATGATTCAAGAAACTTTTATGCAGGAAGCAGAGATAGAACATACAAGTGCAGGGTGGTGAGTGTACACAAGTGTGTGAGAAGGAAAAGAAACGGATGGAGATTCAGTGAATGAATACTATCGTCTAGAATCTGTGTCAATACCCTTAAGACACAGTCCCTTCCATTAAAGGACTCACAATCTAACCACTGTATGTAAAATTTTACATACTAAAATGGTATACAAAAAGTTACAATGATGAAGCCACTATTGAAAACAGTATGGTTGTCCCTCAAAATAATTTAAAATAGAATTGCCATATGATCCAGCAATTCTACTCCTAAGTATATACCCAAAAGAACTGAAAGCAGAGTCTCAAAGACGTATTTGTCACTTATGTCCACAGCAGCATTACTCTTAACAGCCAAAAGGTAGAAACAACCCATATGCCCACTGACAAACGGATAAACAAAATGTAGCATACATATGCAATGATTACTCAGTCTAAAAATGAAAGCAATTCTGACACGTAAAGTCAAGTATCTTAACAACATGGATGAAACTTGAAGACATTTATGCTAGGTGAAATAAACCAGTCACAAAAGGACAAATACTGTAATCAGTCTACTCATATGAGGTGCTTAGAAATGTCAAACTCACAGAGACAGAAAGTAGAATGGTGGTTGCCAGTGGCTGGAGGAAGGAGGAAATGGGGAGTTGTCTAATGAGTATGAGGTTTCAGTTTTGCAAGATGAAAAAAGTTCTGGAGTGTTAAGGTTACACAACAATGTGAATGTACCTAACGCCAAAGAACTGTAGAAAATGTGGTTAAAATGGTAAACTACGTTATGTATATTTTACCACAATTTAAAAAATAAGTTTAAAAAAATGTTACACAAAATTATATATAATTGTTCAATGCAAGACAACAGAAGGAAGCGTATGACTTATTATTGCATTATATAGTCAATAAATGAAACCACATTTCAGAGGAAGGCATTGTCATTGGATGCTAGGTTGTATTCAGGAAGGATTTATGAAAAGCTGTGTTTTGAAGGTTCCTAGGCAGGAGATGCACAGTAGGCATTCCAGATGGGTCGACTGGTATGAACATAAGTGCAAAGGTGGGAAAGCCCAGGTTATTTTTGAGATATGGTGAGTAGCCCATTTGGCTAAAAGGGATTACTCATATAGAGGAACAGTCTAATGTAAGTTGGAAAAGATAGTTTAGAGATGTTTTTATGGAGATCATTAAGTATCAGATTGATGAATTATACCTTACTCTATAGGTAATGAAAGGGGACGCAGCAAAGGTATTTGAGTAAAGGAATATCATGATCAGAGTGGGATATGAGGAAGATGGTTGCAATATTTTATTATTCTTAGATCAACTTAAGACCAAGTGGATTTTTATGAATATTAAATGATGACAAGAATAATTTTATTTTAAACTACGACGTACTAAACATTCTTCTAAATGCTTAGTAAGTATTAGCTCATTTGGTCTTAACATTATCCACAAAACAGCCTTTTTAAAGTAATTATTGTTACTATTCCCATTTCCTTAAATGAGGAAACTGAGGCAAGTCCAGTAATTTGAATAAGCTTATTATGTAGTTGTAAGTGATAGAACTGGTAAACCTAGGTGATCTTATTCGTGTCAAAACTTTTAATTATTGCTTATATTTTCGCTCTTTAAAATATCTCCCTAAAAGTCAAATATCTATCAATATGCCTGTGTTAATGGCTACATTCTTTCAAAATTATAAATGGCAATAACATCTGCATGTATTTACCACATGTCAATCTGTGTTGAGTACTCTGAGGAACCGAGAAGCACATCAGGTGGCCGGTACCACAGTGTGACGACTTCATTGGAGTAGGTCTTTGTGGGAACTGACTTGGCTCTGGCTAGCCCTTCACAGGGAAAAGAAAACAATTAAAAAATGGCAAGGATTTCCCAACCCATATCTTCACCATGACTTCAGTCACAAGGATGTCTGAGACAGCTATTCTCTAGTTTCCTGAAGTTTAAAAACTCAGTTTTATGAATTTTTTTTTGTATGTGTGCATGGTCTAGTAAGCAAATCTTTATGCAATTAAACAGTAACAATTCCACAATCAGAGACTATGTTTATTTTTACGCATGTGAATGCACCTGGTAACAGTGCCTGGGTTAATGTAAACCTAAGAAACTTGCCTTCTATGAATCATAGTGCCAAAATTATTTCCAAGTGGAACCTTAAATTAATGCCAAATAGGCCATGAGACAGAGATAAAGAGTTTTACTTATAGCTACAGGCTTCTGTTACCTTTTTTTTTTTTAACCTGATTCCAACTTTCATTTGCTATACCAATTTTAGTTTTCTTAGACTAAATTACACTGCTGTTGTGTATTTTAAGTATTTAAGGATAATTTTAAATAAAACGGACCATGCTGCCTTTGGCTATTATTAATGTAAATGATGAAAACCATGTGCCATTCTTTTGTCAATTTAAAATGGAATCACTGATTATTCAGAAATAAAGGCGAGAGTTACAACTTCATCTCTTGAGCCACTGGCATGAGAGTTGTTTTTAGCATCTGTAAGCCTCCACTTGATCTGGATTCAATTCTGATCACTTGAAGCAACTATAAAAGATACCTGAAGAAATATAAATTTATTCTAACATATAGTTTATTTCAAATAACAAGGAATAATCTTTAGGCTGTGAGCTTTTATGTGTAACTTTATATATTTGATTAAAATATTAAATATGAAAAATGTCATAAAAGGATAATTCAATACTTTATTAAACTCGATAAAGGCACTGAAATAAAACCAGAAATTTAAATAGCTAGGCAGCATTCATACTATTTTTGTTTAGTATAACAGCTAAAGGGTATAACTTTAACAATGTTGACACGATCTTATTTAATTACAAGTCTTACTCTACCAAACCCAACTTGGTAAAGTAAGTTCAACAAATTATTTTCCTACCAACTTTGGTAATTAGCAAGATGTGGATAGCTTTCTAATATCTCCTGATATTAATAATGGGTTATGTGGGAACAAAAGACAGGCCACAAATTTGCTTATTCTATAACCTATAAGTATAGCATCAAAGCAACTGCAAGTTATAGTTTCCTCAGTACCTTACTCTCCTGTTCCTGAGAGAATTCTGAAGTAGGGTGCTTGTTCAAACAGATTCCGGGTTCACAATGAGAATTTCAGTATTGTTATAAAATGAAATCATCTTTTCCAAACCAAATTAATTGTGATATGGTATAATTACAGAAGCCATTTTCCATTATTAATGAAAATGTTTGTCTATATTCGTATTTGCCTAGATCTGAATTTCATCAATCACAGGAAAAAGGGTAGAATTTTCATAGAGATCAAGAACAATGTACAATAAAATACTCAAAGTTATAGGACTCTCTCTTATTGGCAGTTCTTAAGTATATTTACTATGCGACCAATAAAAAATAACTAAAAGCAGAGACAAAACTGTACTATCTCATGGAATAATCAGAATTTCTTGTTGGCCTGTGAAAAGATAAAATTCGCTTGCTTGCTTTGTTAGAAGCAAAATTTAAAGCACTCCTAGCATTCCCCCCCAAAAGTAAATTTTTGATGGTCCTTGCCATTCATTCATTTTGCATTTCTATTAGCCAAGCAGGGGTTCTCTATCACTGCTATTCATTTTATGATTAAGGAATAAGAAGCAGTAAATGCAGCTCAGAAAAAAAAAAAAAAAGACAGAACAAAACAGAAAATAACAATTTTAAGGAAAGTAACAGCCTAAACTGTGCCCAAGAGACAATATAATGTGAGCATATGCAAATAACTCATTAAGTTTAAACACATGTGACCTATACCCATTTCCTTTTTAAGGAAGGAAAACCAAATACTAACCTACTTTCAAACAAATAGTAAAGTTAAAAGAGTAAAAGTATAGGAATTTCCTGAACTCACCACTTAGTGAATTTTTAATGTTATTAACAAAGCAATATTTGAAACACTTATATTTTCAAATTTAATGCAATACTCCAAAAGTGAAACTACTATTATCACTTATTAGCACTTATGAAAAATGATTAAGTGCTAATTGTGAAAACTGCCCTGGCTTTTTAAAACCATTTTCTATTAGAGTACTGAAACTCTCAAAATGTGAAATATTAAAAAAAACAAAAACCTACTATACAAAGTTTCTTTAATATAAAAAAATTTACTTCCTAGAAGCAATAAGAATATGTAATCTCATTAAAATTGAGTTAGCTAAAGAGAGACATAAATAGCATTAATTAATTAGTTAATAAGCATATAAATACAAAGTCATGGTGGCAGGCATATTAAAGAATCACCTTTCAGTAGTGGCATTTAAACTCTTTAGTCTCAGGACCCCTTTTATTACAATTTAAAGTACGGTGACTAACATAATTAAAAAATCTTTAAATTATGAGGACCCAAACAGCTTTTATTTATATAGATATTTGCCGTATTAGAAAAACTGAGAAAAATTTAAAACTTATTCAATAAAATCACCACTTATGTATTAACATGACTTTTATGAGAAAGATTTTTTCCTAAAGGAAAATAAAAATTAGTACAAATGTTCTTATTCATAGTTTTGTAATCTAATTTAAAAGAAGACTCTTAGATTCTCACAACTGCTTTTGCATTCAATCTCTTGTGATATGTTGCTTTGACTGAAGTATACGAGAATCAGATCTCACACAGATCACACAGATATGAAATTGGAAAGAGGAAGAGCATTTAAACAGCCTTTTCTGAATATTGTGCATATTCTTCTTTGACACTACATCAGATTTAATTTCTTAAAGATTATGTGGTAACTGAAATTATAATAGCAAACTTCTCATACTCTTGTTACATTAAAATTCATTGGTCTATCTTGCACTTTAAGTGGATCTTTTACCCATGCATGATTCTGTAATATTATGTACATACTAGTCATTTGGAAAACATCGATTCCCTGGGTTATAGATATTCCAAATGCTTACAGATTTCTAAACATATCAACAAAACCCATTTGTTAATACCACTACCCATCTCACCAGTAAAGTCTTTAAGTATGGGGAAAATATCGAGCTCAAAGTGGCAGATTCAGATTTCCAAAATCTAATTTTTGCTTGAAAACTCAGACCTTCCTATTGGCAAGAAATACTTTCAGGTGTTTTCCTTGTAGTGGTAGGTTCACTTTATTTCCTAGAAAATGTGTGCCAAATATACCTAAGTCTGAGTACCCGTAGTTTGTCCGTCAGTCATTTTTTTCAAGTAAAAATGATGTTCCTTGAAAAAAAGGGTTAGTTCAGTTTGCACTCACATAAGCACTACTCCTTGAGATAACCATAGTATTTCCATGTACAGCAAATGTGTTTTATGTATACATCTCATTTCATCACATAAACTACTAAAAAAGACACTACTTAAAGATGGAGATTTAATAAAATTAGTAAGTTTTACTACTGCTTCATCAAATACCTTTTTATATGTAACTGACACTTTTTTCCTCCAAGTGTATATAGTGGTGAAGAACACAATGACTACCAAGTACAATTTGGTGCCACTGCCTTGACTTATACTAAAGCACCAACCAGTAGCTTTATCCCTTAGTGCTTTTGGGCCATCACTGCAAATATTAATACAGTGAAAAAGACAAGTAACATTTAGTATAATTTTGATAATATATACCTTTGGAGATGCCCTGAAAGGGTCTCAGGATGCTCAAGGGTCTCAAGACCATACCTGAGAACCGATGCCTTTTGGTATTCATGAATATAACTCACCTACCAAAGTTTTATCAAGTATCTTATTCTGTGGGCTACAGAGAAAATTTCCAAACTCACATAAAAGCAATCACACAGTGTCAACAGTTGTTCTTATAAATGTAACCACCTGGAACTATTTATAAATATCTTATACATTCCATACCAAAATCTGCTAGCTTTAATTCTCCTTTTTCATTAATGAGTAGGTTCTGTGGTTTCAAGTCTCGGTGCAATACCTTTCTTCTGTGGCAATATGCCAAACCACGTAGAATTTGGTATAAAAACAGCTACAGAAACAAATGAATAGAAATTAGTCTTACAAATAATAAGATATACTTTGGTAAGCATGTTATGGTAAACAAAAAGCAACTGGCCTAGAAAAGTCAAAGAAAAAAACCCACATCCTTTAAAATACAAAGCCTTTCCTTATATAGTTGTTCTCTGAATTTTACAATTTATTATTCTGTTTGAAGCATCTACCTATTTTTCTAGTCTGACAATTTCTATGAAAATAAATACTGAAAATAAAGTGAAAAGAAACTTTACATAGTAATAGTCCATTTGTTATAGAAAATGATTTAAAATAAATATATCCTCATACGCTTACAGGCCTACTAAGGCTTACAATTTGATTTTGATATTGTGGCAAAACAATTAACCAACATCTACCCCCACCCGCCAAAAAAACCTGATCTGGGACAGTGTCATTAAAATAACGCACTGGAATTGGTGGTTTTATAAAAATTCTGAGGTGTCAAAGAGAATGGTGCTGCATAGCTCTGGCAAATTACGTGCTATAAAAATAACCTAAACCAGCTTCTGTCACCCACCCTCTGGGTACTTTACTTTCTGCACCTCCTACTCAGCCTTCGAAATCTGCTATGATTCAGAAAAGGGAATTAGCACTGTAGAGCTCTGAATGACTCTCTGAAAAAAGCAATTCCTATAAAGCTAATGGTAGACTTTTTTTGTGCATTTTGGTAGAAAAGGCGATGTGAAACACAGAAGGTCTTCGATTCTCTGGAGTTGACAAAAAAGAACCTCAAGTACAGAGGATTCAAGAACGTACCTTCGGTTTACTTGTAGGTGAAAAATAGAGCAATAGGACATTAAGAATAAGCCAAGGCAGGAAGCTGAACAACAGGCCTGAAGAAATTCTAAGCAGCAGTTTCCACATTCTACATATTTGTATGCTTTGAAAACTCTTAAATTACTATTCCTTTATATTCCTGTTACTTTCTATGTTTGAAAAATATAAGGGCTATTTAAAATGACACACTAAAACATACCTTTACATTGTGCATACTCATGATGTTTCCACAGTCATCCATGTACTGTTTTAGGTCTTTATCCTGAAAAAATACAGTACTTTACTGTGTGATACATACTTCTCAGAAGGCATGGCTGATTTACTTAACAGTATCTAATTTTTAAAAGTGGTTTGTTTTTTGTTTTGTTTTGTTTTTTTTGAGAAAAGATATTGAATGCACAACATGTAATTTAATTAAATACCAATAACTAAACAGCAATGCCCTGGAGCTGTTAACTCAATTTCCTATGTTTTATTATAGCAAAAGTAAATACTAAATTTTTGTTAAATGCTTACCAGATATTCAAAGACCAGAGTCAAAGATTTATCTGTATGAACAATGTCATGTAAGGTCACTATATTTGCATGTTTTAGATCCTTTAATAGTGAAACTGCAAAAAAGAAAAGAAAGTTAATTAGTCTGTGGTAGCCAGACTACAAAAACCTGCAGTTTAACACATGAACTGAGTTTAAGATTCTCTTAAGCGTAAAACAAAAATTCACCAATGGGATCTGTAGTATAAATTTTAACAGAATAATTTTTTTCTTTTATTTTATGGCTTTGGGTTTGTTTTTAATACTTAAAACTGTCCCCAGTGTTACAATATCTCCATAACATTTTCTTCTGTTTTTTCCTCAAATATTAACTTATTGAGACTTATAAGATTAATTTAGATATAGGTTAAGATACCATTTTTTCCCTCCAAATTGCTCATGAGTTGCTTCAAGCCATTTTCTGGATAATCTAGCTTTAAAAAAAAAATGGTATCATGGTATTTATATTGTGTGTGTATCAATTTATACTTTGCTTTTCTCCACAGATAATATATAACATTTCCCAATGTCAAATATTTATCCATGACAATAATTTTTAATGACTTCATAGTATTTCACTATAACCTATACAATAATTAATACTGTTAAATATTTTGACTTTAAATATTAGCTTTTTTAATGTCTAAATGTATCTCCCAGTCATCTGTATCTGAGCTCTTTCTACTTAAAAAAAAATGAACTCTTGTTATGCAGCTTTGGTTTAAAACATTCTATATAAACTCTTTTGTACATTTTTCTCACAAAGATCAAATTTTACCTTCTCTTATAGCTGTGCAGGGTGCACCTTCTTCATGTTCCAATCGGATCTCTTTTAATGCCACCAAATTCTCTGTCAATTTACTTCTTCCTTTATACACTGTCGCATATGTACCCTATAAAATACATTTTTGAAAGACACATCAAAATGTCCTAAGAGTCTATCTATAGCATCTAAACAATAAAGAGCCCTAACTAAATTCCTAATTTGTAAGCATATGTTAAAGCCCATTTTGCAAGGAAAACTCTACAATGATTTGTCTCAGTTTTCTTATAGCTAAGAGGACTTTCAGTCCATACGCAGAGCCTCCATATTCTCCACTGCCCTACGGAGTGCCGCCAAGTATGAGAACATAGAATATTTACTTTTTGTACTTTTGATGAGATTAACAACTGGATCAGTAGCTTTAGAGTCAAAGGTATTTCACCTGCAATCGTAAATTGAGCATGTTAACTGAAAACTGAAAATGTAACTGACATAATGTTAAATCAGAAAACTTTGATCAGTTCTCAGACTTTTCAGAATTTGTGTACATTCACTCTCCTTTAAAGAACAAACATATTCTACAGGAGATTTCTTCTATCATTGCCAAGATAACCCGCAAATTCTCTTAAGCTTCCCTGTTAGCTAATTCCATTATTTTCTGGCTGGCCCTTTCTCACCCTGGGAGGAAGACCACTTCAAAATTAGTCAGTACTAGTAGTGAGTTTAAGAAAACCAAGCTCTTCTTAGCCAAAAATTTCCTTAACCTTCAATGAGATGTGTCTTCATCTTTAGAGATTAAATTCTGATTTTTTGCAGGTTTGATCTCATGCAATTTCCCACATGACAGCACAGACAACAGACTGCCAGGAGGCTAACAGATAGATGCCTATTTTGTTACCAAGAAAGCACAATATTTTTTGCTTCGATAAAAGATTACAAGCTATAAAAAAATACTCATTTCCTCTCAGATTGATGGCATAATTTCAAGAGTTGAAGGTTTTCTTCCTTCTAACATTCTGTTGCCTTTTCAGTACAAGATATAATCTTTTAGACTACAGTGCTTACATTTTTTCTTCTAGGCTGGTAAAAACTGTGAACTAATTGTGGCGTTTGGATAATGAACAAGAAAAAAAGGTGTTTTATATTTTTGAAGTACGTATCTGCTTACCTCTCCAAGCTTTTCCAATTTGATATAGGTTTCCATTTTTCCAAACCCAATTTCTGACTGAAAGCAAACAATTACAAATTTAGTATTCTTAAAATTTCCATCCATCTCAATTTCTTTTTAAAAATATTATCCTTTTCCTTTTAAAGGCATGCACTTTATTATTTCTTTTAAGGTAAGCTCTGCACCGAACATGAGGCTTGAACTCACGACCTCAAGATCAAGAGTCACACGCTCTACCAACTGAGCCAAACAGGCACCCCTCTTCCTCAATTTCTGAAACTTTCCTGCTCTAAAGAGTGTCTTGAAATAGAAAAATCTGATTATAATTAAATTGTTGAACATCTGTCAAGTTTTAAAATACACCCAATGTTGGAACATTCAAAGGTTCTAAAACATCAAAGTTCACAATTAAAACTGCCAAGTCATCTTTTTATATAGATTAGTTAACATTCTGCTAAGAAAAAATGTTTTACTTTAAGGCCCTGAGATTTTAAGATACCACAGGTATTTTAAGATACTAAAGAATTTTATAAAAGACAACTACATGATTTTCTTCTTAGCAAAACTACAAAGTAAGTAATTTTCCTACATATTTTCCTTCACCAATCTTCAACTTCCCTAGGAAGGCCTGCAAACAACAAAATACTACTTGTTTCAGGTTTTCTAACCAAAATGCAATGAAAAAGAAAAGCGCAAGTCACGCTCCATTATGGATTAGGAAACTAACACAGAAGTAGTAAGTCTAAATCTGACACCCCCCCTTCCCAAAAAGTCTTTAAAAGTAAGTTCTCAAAATCATTGCTTTTAAACCCTGAGCTTGTTTGCCTCACTTCTGTATGCAGTCAATAAATGAGGTAGATGGAATACACGCAAATATGTAATGGAAGCTTAATATTTAAAAACTAAAAACAAAATGCCTCAACACAAAAGATTTAAGAAAAAGGAAAAAACACAGAGATGAAAACTTAGGGACTGAGAGAGCAGCAACAGAAAAAAGATAACAAACAACAGAGGAGTAAGAATTTTCTTAAAATTGCTTTCTCGTACTCCTCTGTAGATCTTGGAAAAGGCAATAATCTAAAGATTCTCTTCTCACTGAGACTGGTGCTCATGCCCTTAAATGAATAGCCAGTGAAAAGAAACAATGTTCTTTTATACATAATCTCAGCTCTCAAAGTTGTGTAAATAATACTGGATCCTTAAATACTATGTTTTAGTCCAAATCTGAAGGTTCAAATATGCAATTTTTCCAGAGGTGCTGAATAAAATAAAAATGGTACTTGACAATTTGACTTAATATCACTTACTATTTTGAACAGTAGGATAAACTGCCCAAAGTTGAAAGGCCAAAAATAGCACAGCTCCCTCAAATAAACTGTTATCTTTTTAAATTAAATTTTATTGTTTTTAGTAAGGTATAGTTGACATTTTTATCATTTTGTTACAATGATTTATATCATGTTAAAAGCCATTAGGAAAAACTGTACGTCCAATAGTACTTAATTCAATTTTGCTAACCTAATAAAAACTTTGATCATAGGTCGTATTAATGGATGACTGCAAAACTTTTTGCACTCTTTGAAATTTTTCTTGCTATGTAGTATTTTCAAACAATTTTATTTTAAAAATGAGATTCTGAAACCATCACACACCATCCACCAAGTCTTATATGTGACTGAGAGATACTAAGTCCTTGCTTTCTACTATCAATAACAATGCAAAATAAAGTAAAACTACAATAGGTAACACTTTCCAAATACAAATGGAGTTTTTAAACTTTTAAGAGGAGAAAATGTGACAAATATCCCACTATCTAGTACATAAGAGCCTGATCCTGAATAATCTTTTAGTGTAGTTTTATTTATAGCCTATTTAGATAGGATCTTAAATAACTACTTTGAAAAAATGTTAATTGCCAGGGTCACATTAACTTGGTAGAATGTGTTTATTTTCTTATACCTATCTCTAGAATTCATTAAACTCACAAATATGACACTACTGTACTTCTGCCATGAATTTTAAGTCTTGTGTCATATCTTAAATGAAGGGGAAAAAACTACATTGATAATTAATGGAAACTAGTATAAACAAAACAATGAATGTCCCTGAGAAAAATAAAAATACCATCTATAATAATGTGAACCACAAAGAAAAATATGACTGCAAGCTAGAAACTTTTTCTTATCAGGAGTTGGGAAATTTTCTTATTCATTCTTTTATCTTAAGTAAATAAATACTAGCACTCCTTTAAAACATCAAATATGCTTTGGACCAATGGTCCAGTAGCTATGACAAAAATGCTTATATTTGCTTTAAAGAGTATGTAAGTGGACTACAAATTCAAGACTGTAAAGATAAAAATGTTATAGAGATTACTGTATCATATGAAGTATATAAGGAATAAAGTAAGGGATGATCAAATATTAACAAAGTCATTTTCAGAGAATGACATTTAGTGAGATCATTATAATATGCTGAAAGTCTGCTTTTTAAAAAGGTAAGTACTATAATTATAAAGCTGAATTTAAATTTGAATAATCAATCTATAAGATAAAGAGCATTACTGAATTTCATCATGCAGGCAGGCACAGAATTAAGACAAAAGGCACAATTATACTAGTGAATTATCTGCCAGAATAAAGTGTAACCACCTCACTTAATAATTTCCAGCCTTAAGGCTTTAATAATTACATGTAAATATTACTTACTGAATCTTTAAAATGGAATTTTTAGAAAATTTTGCTTGCATTTTTGTCTGCTGAACATGACAAGATTAACAATAGATATAATGACTAGCTTGTTGACATGCTCTCCTACAGAAATTATTCAGAGGACAGAGGACAAAGCTCATTTATTCAACATTTACCAAGTACAATGCTAGGTACTGGGGATACAGTGAAGACGACAGAAATGATTCCTGCTTTTGTTAGTTCACTGTCTAGACTGAGTTCCATCATTAGATTATTTTACAATGTCTTAAAAGTTTTATAAAAACAGAAATAGCTTAAGGATCCAACAATAAGCTTTATATTTTATTTTTTTAAAGATTTATTTATTTGTGAAAGAGAGACAGAGAATTCCAGCAGGTGGAGGGGCAGAGGGCGAGGGAGAGGATCTCAAGCAGACTCCCTGCTGAGTGCAGAGCAGGACTTGGAGCTCAATCCCACAATCTTGAAATCATGACCTGAGACAAAATTAAGAGTCAGATGCTTAACCAACTGAGCCACCTAGGTGCCCCAACTTTATATTTAAAAAAATATACAAAAATCTCCTTAATTCTATTTTCCAAACAAATGAAGATAATTTTTTACTTCATTGCTCCAAGAGAATACCTGGCTTTTTTGGCAGCCCCAATCAAATTCCTATTCAGATGACTCTTACAGCATAAGCACATGAAAACTTTTTTAAAATCCAAAATAGGGATGCCTGGGTGGCTCCAGTCGGTTGGGCATCTGCCTTTAGCTCACGTCATGATTCCAGGGTCTTGGGATAGAGCCCCATGTCGGCTCCTTGCTCAGTGGGGAGTCTGCTTCTCCTTCTGTCCCTCCCCCTGCTCATGCTCTCTGTCAAATAAATAAAATCTTAAATAAAACCCAAAATATAAATACTTCTGCTACATGTTGAAGTATGATACTTTCCTCTGGAAAAGCCCTCGTATGATTATTTGAATTATGAGCTGGGTTATTCACTATTTTCATGGAATACCACTTTTACATGAAAAAAAAATGGCTGAGAGACATGCTAGTCAGAATTGCGAGGGACATGTATCTTCTTGCCAGTGATGGAAAACAATAGATAGCATATGTCAATATAGGAAATTGAGCTTTCAAGTGAAAATTAGAATTTTAGAAAATTGAAAACCATCATCATGAGCATGATAGCTTCTTAACATTTGCAGACTTTTCTAATGTTATTTGTAATAATATTTTAAAATGTGTTTTTAAATATTATACAAAGAAACATTCCAACATTTGGAAGATCTGAATAATTCATTGGACTAGTATTTTCCAAATTACCATTGAATGATATTTTTAAAAGCATTTATGGTTAAAAGATTCATCAAAATGAAAAATAGAGCAGTGGATTTTGGTATAAGAGGTTACATTGAACTTACTGATTTAATTTCAGAGATCACAGGGCAACTATAGTAATGTGCCAAGTAGAGTATGATCTAGTATCCAAGAAAATATTTATAATTATCTAGAAATGTTAAAAAAAAAAACTCTTCCCTTTTGTTATTACATATTGGTGTGAAACTGTATTTTCTTTGTATACCTCAACCAAAAAAAAAAGCAAAAGATTGGATCCAGAAGCACATCTGGGCATATCTGTCTTCCACTAAGCCAGACATTTATTTGCATATAACACCCAGTGTTCCATACAATACATGCCCACACTACATCAAAAACTAATGATGTACTGTATGGTGACTAACATATCATAAGAATAACAACAAAAAAAAGTTAAGAATAAAAAAAAAAAGCAAGGAAGGAAGGAAGGAAGGAAGAAAGAGAAAGAAAGAAAGAAAGAAAGAAAGAAAGAAAGAAAGAAAGAAAGAAAGAAAAAATAAAGGCCAGACATTTGCAAAGATGTAAAACAATGTGATTTTTCTCACTATTTTTTGTTTGTTTTGGAAAATAAAGACATTTTCACAAAATTTTCATTCATGTTAACATGTAGTACATTTAATTTTCTTATTTTGAAATGATTTAACATGTAAAATATCTTTCAATTTCTCATCTTTCATTCCTAACATAATAAACATTAATAGATGTAACCCACATAAACATAAGCGCTTTGGGATTCTCAGTAATTTTTAAAGGTGTACTAGGAACCTGACACTTATAAGACTTCTAGTAAGTAGAATGAGTGCATAGCTTTTAGAATCAGAGAGACGTAGTTTTGTATCTTAGCTCAGGACCCTTACTAGACTACTGACCTTGGTCAAGTTATTTACTGGGAATTATGGCTGTAAAGGGTTTGCACATTACCTAATACAGAGAACACCGTTGATAAATGTTAGCAACTGTTATAATTAGCACCATGGCCCTGTCTAGATTCTCTCTGTATGACTGCTGTGCTCTCTGACTTCAAGTATATATAGTTACTTGGGAATAAACTATCATTTCCCATCAAAAAAAAAAAAAACAAAATAAATTATAATTTATAATAGCCTTTCTATAACTAAATGTAACCTGTAAGTGGTATTGGGCATTACGGGAGATTTCTGGATTACTTTGGCTCTGCCAACATAATCACTGTATCATAGTTGTAAAGATTTTTTTCCCCCAAGTTTTTATTTAAATTCTGGTTAGTTAACATACAGTGTAATATTGGTTTTAGGAGAAATTAGAGATTCATCACTTACATATAACACCTAGTGCTCATCACAAAAGTGCCATCCTTAAGAGGTATTAACATGCTAACAACGCAGTCTGAGCTTAAAAACAAATGAAGTATGTGCAAAAGTTCTACAGATGCCATCCTAAAAGCGAATGCATATATAAGAAACACAGGGGACAAAGGGAGATTTTTTTCAAACATCCATTTCCCTTCTTGTGAGAATTATGGAGTTACTGTTACTGACAGAAATGTCTGGGGCAGAGAAGAGATTGAGAACCTTTATTCTACTTGCAAATTTTGTCTTCCAAAAATTGCTGTTACCATCAGTATGATACTATCTTAATTCTGTACATAATATACCAAAGGTAAATTAAATTATGAGTGGACTTTGAGCTACACTTCCACACTCCATGATATATTTACTATTTCTAAGAGACATCAGGACTTGATACACTACTTTTTTGCCTACTCTTAGAAATAAGAAAGGACTACATATGATATATATTGCTCAAGCCATGAATGAGGAATCCAACCCATTGTTAGGAACAAGCGGATTCTGTAAATGTGTAAAACCCAGAATTTCAATATAAATCAATATTTATTATAAATATATATTTATAATAAATATAATAAATTATAAATTCAATATAAATCAATATAAATCTGTAAATGTGTAAAACCCAGAATTTCAATATAAATCAATAAATTTTCATATATAGACTTTCAATCTCTTAGAGCTACACTTAATATTTTCACAAAAATTCCAGTGGGTATGCCATCATTCTAAGTGAATCTATGCTCTAATGAATCCTGACTATTGCCATGTGGGCTTTCCACTAATCTAATACGTAACTAAATACATTAAGAGTTAGAACATCTCACTTCTAATCAACCATAAATGAATATTAAATAGCACTTCACTAATCCAATAACCAGTATCTTTAACATGAGATAGAACAACTAAATGTAATGTGATATCCTAGAAGGGATCCTGGGACAAAAAAAGGACACTAATAGAAAACTAAGGAAATCTGAATAAAGTGTAGAATAGCAGTAACATACAAAATGCTGATTTCCTTAGTTGTGACATACTAAAGTAATGTAAAATGTTAACAGTAGTAGTAACTGGACATGTGCATGGGAGCTCTTTATATTATCTTTTAAACTTTTCTATAAATCTAAAACTATTCTAAAATAAAAAGTTTATTTATATAAACATAGGAAGAATTCAGTTAAGAGAGACTGAGTACATATGCGTGTCCAAAGATGACAAAAATATTCTAAAGCATACTGAGGAGATGAGATAGGAAGAAAGACTATTCCTCAATATTAAAAGAAGGAAAGAGGGTGTGCCTGGGTGGCTCAGTTGGTTAAATGTCTGCCTTTGGCTCAGGTCATGATCCCAGCGTTCAGGGATTGAGCCCCGCATCGCATCAGGCTCCATGCTCAGCGGGAAGCCTGCTTCTCCCTCTTCCACTCCCCCTGCTTGTGTTCCACCCCTCACTGCCTCTCTGTCAAATAAAATCTAAAAAAAAGAAAAGAAAAGAAAAAAAAGGGGGTTTCTGGTTAATGGCTTCTCTCTTCTTTATCATGTAGGAAGAGAGATCATCTGCACAGAGTGAGAGGGGAAGGGTTAACTAGAGAAAGACAATATAGGGTAGCCAAGCAATACTGAAGATTCATTTTAGGTTGATGATGATGATCATAAATTTAAAGAAGAACCAATTAGCCTTACTGTAGGTCTCTCTTCATCAGAAATTGTGATTTGTTTCTTAATTCCTACGCAAAGGATTTATGTTATTTTTACTATTCTATTTGCTATACATTGCTACTGAATATGCAAAAATATAAAGTTTCAGACTTTTAGAAAGACAAGGTTAAAATTTTATATTTTATCTTGAAAATATATTTTGTTTTTAGATAAAGAATATAGTATGCAGGGGTGCTGGGTGGCTCAGTTGGTTAAGCATCTGACTCTAAATTTTGGCTCAGGTCATGCTTTCGGGGTTGTGGGATTGTGCTCTGCATTGGGCTCTGTGCACAGCATAGCGTCTGCTTGAGATTCTCTCCCTCTGCCCCTCCTCCCACTTGTATGTGCTCTCTAAAATACATAAATAAATCTTGAAAAAAAAAAAGGACTATATTATCCATGGAAACATGAGCTCTAACACATGTGAAGAAGGTATTTCTTTTCCCATCTCCTTTCCATCCATTCCCTTCCCCTTCATACATAAACCCAGGGTAGTGAAGAATAATTTTCTAATATACTTCAAAAGAAACCACATGGTTTAGTTTAGCAAGGTAGATAATTAATGAAAAGGGTGCATTAGCAGAAACCAAAACACAGCTGGCATAATTAATCTGATATCCATAAACCACTTTAGAACAAAAACCAAGGAAGATGAGTAGGAATACTCAACCACAACAAAAACTCCATCACTCAACATTCATTAGAGGGCACTGTTTTCCTTAATTTCATGTAGACTGAAAAAGCTCATAAAGGACAGCTTTAAGAATTACATGGTGATTAAATCATACCTTTAGTCCCAATCTGAACATTAAATAACTCCAAAATTTATCCTAAGTACTAATCTTTGATAAAAATCAATAGCCAAAAAACACTTTCAACCAGATAATCAAGTACCAAAGCTATTTAAATAAAAATGTCTTAGGCAGTGATGCAAAAGAATGATGATCATTAACCTATATACCAAAATCCAGTTGGCACTATACTTTTACTTTATTATATACTGATGAATGCCAAATAACAATGTGCTCATGTTATATACAGCATAAGGTAATTTTATTCTTTACAATACGTAACCAAACAGAAGTTTTTGGTGGATAAAAAACATTCCATGGGGGCGCGTGGGTGGTAGAGCGGTTAAGCGTCTGCCTTCGGCTCAGGGCGTGATCCAGGCGTTATGGGATCGAGCCCCACATCAGGCTCCTCCGCTATGAGCCTGCTTCTTCCTCTCCCACTCCCCCTGCTTGTGTTCCCTCTCTCACTGCTGTCTCTATCTCTGTCGAATAAATAAATAAAATCTTTAAAAAAAAAAAAATTCCATGATATAATATGGAGAATATAATAAGGAGAATAACAACTGCTAGCAATCCAGGAATCCTCATCAACTGCTCCTTCTTCAGACACAAAGTTCAGCTGAGTACCAGAGGTCCTGACTATTTTATCTCTATATGGTCCTGGGAATCTGGGTTCCACTTCCCATTTCCACATGAATGCCACATCATCGAAAAATTTGGATAAATTCCTAATCCATCTTCCTGCCTCTGGTCTTTCTCTCCTTCTAATTCATTTACACTTTTCCTAAAGCCACCGTTATGAAACAAAAATGTGATTACATCAGCCCTTGTTTAAGTCAATACCTCTGAGGTCCATTACATGGGATGAATGAAGTTCAGACTCCTTGCTTGGCCTGATAGCCAAAGCTTTTTACGGTCTGGATTTATCCTATTCTTTCAAGCCCTATTCTTTAATCTTATTCCACATTCATCCTTCATATCAGTTATAATTTCCCCAACATACCTACATTCATACTTGTGGGTATTCGTACATCAAGTTTCCTCTGCTTGGAACACCCTTCTACCCATCGTCAACCTGACAAGTTCCTACCCATCCTTCTAGAGCCAGCTCAAGCATGATCTCCTCTGTAAGCTGTGATATGCAGTCATTTTACTTGCTATCTCTTCTGTTCTCCCACAGCACTTTATATGTATCTCTACTATAGGACTATAACCAACCAAAAAAGATCCTTACATATACAATCACCTGAACTTATGTCAAAGTTGACATTGCAACAGGGAAAGCTGACCTTTCAATCAGCAGTGCTTAATGCAATTGCAAGGGTCAACTGCTATATGCTAGGAGAAGATATTTGCAAGACATATGAGTCACAGTTTCTTTATGCAGAATGTATAAGAATTTCCATAAATCAATAAGAAAAAGGCAGAAAACCCAAAGAAAAAGAGACAACAGACTTCAGCAGTTAAATCATAAAAGAAGGTATATCTAAATGGCCAATAAACATTAAAAAGGTATTCAGCTTAGTCATCAGAAAAATGCAAATAAAACAATAAGGTAATACTACACACCAGAAACGTTAAAAATCTTTTTAAAAAGTGACTATCAAAAATTGGCAAAGGAGAACAAACAGAACTGGCAAATACTGATGTGAGCGTAAATTGGTAAGGCCACTTCGGAAACTCTTTTGACAGTGTTTAGGAAAGCTGAACATATGCACATAAATCAGATAAAGCAGTTCCCCTCCTAGGTATGTATGTAATAGAAATGCTTACATGTATTAACCAAATACATGTACAAGAATGACAGAACCACTATTTGGTAATAACCAAAAACTAAAAACAACCCAAATATTTAAATGTCCATCAACAGGAGACTGGATAGTATACAATGGAATACCATGCAACAATAAGAACAAATGAACTATATACGCAACAAACTAGATGAAACATGAGCATAACATTCAGCAAAAGAGGTCAGCCAAAAAAAGAATACATACTCTATTCTTCCATGCATATTGTATAATATAAACTTGAATACACATTTTTATATATTTATATAAAAGTATTTTAATAATTTATATGGTCATAAAGTTCAGAAGTTAAAATATGAATCATCAGAAATAACAAAAGCATCTCTAAAATAAGAATGTGAATGTAAATGAAGATTTTAAAAAGTCTTTTGAGATACTAAAATATACTACAAGCACTTTATAAACAAAACAATGGGAAACATAGGTAAACCCAATCTTTGGCATTAGAAAGCAGGGATGTGGCTACAGTTGAGGAAGTGGGAGTAGGAAATGAACAGAAAGATGGCAGGAGGGGGTTCCTGGGATTTGGGGAATTTTCTTTTATTAATTTGGGTACTGGTTACACACGTATGTTAACTTTGCAAAAATACACTGAGCTATACAATTATGATTTATGTACTTTTCCATATCCCTAGTATACATGTATATATTTAATACATATTCTGTACTTCTAGCATAGATCAATGAAATTTTTCCAAAAAATAAAACAGAATATAGTTTAAATTGTATTCCAATATGCATCTTTAAACCCTTAAGAACTATACAATTATGATTTATGTACTTTTCTGTATCCCTAGTATACATGTATATATTTAATACATATTCTGTACTTCTAGCATAGATCAATAAAATTTTTCCAAAAAATAAAACAGAATATAGTTTAAATTGTATTCCAATATGCATCTTTAAACCCTTAAGAACTAAAAAACAATAAATCCAAAAAGCAATGTAATAAAATTCAGTTATTCAAAAAGTAAATATAAAAATTAATGTAAAATGTTTACACCCAGAAAAATCAAACAAACAGATTTGATGGCATATATACAAGAGACTGAAAACTTACTAAGGAAGCTCTACGAGACCTTCGGCTCATTGGTTGATCAAATGGTGGACTGTTTATCTGTAATTTTTCAAGATATCCATCAGGTATTCTGATATCTGCTGGCAGTGATAACCGCTTATTTAAATCCTTAAAAAAAAAAACAAAAGGAAAAAAAGGTATTTGTAGGTAATCACATATAGAAGAGACAAGAACATTTCACATTTGAATTCATGGGCTCTATTACATTATTTATTAATGATAAGTAACCATAAATTTATTACAGTTTCAAAGTTACCCATGTTGATTATATATAATATCTGAATGCAAACATATTTACTGTAAGCAAAAGTATACAACATGGTTCTACAGAAATGGTACTCTGCAACCCAGTTATTTCCAAGTCCTTTAATTTACTCAGACATTATACCATGTAGGAAGATGCAAAGAGCACCACAAAATGTGACCAGTTCAATAACTAATCAAGCAGATCTTGTAAGGATTTGTATGCAACATAGTGAGATAACTGAAATCTTTTATTATTGCTGCATCAACGGAAAGAAGTAAAAAGCAACAAAAATCTCAACTAAACAACCTAACTTTACACCTAAAGAAGCTAGAAAAGGAACAATGCCCAAACCTAGAAGGAAGGAAATGATAAAGATTAGAGTAGAAATAAATGAAATAGAGACCAAAAAAAAAAAGAACAGATCAATGAAACTAGGAGCTAGTTTGTTGAAAAGATCAACAAAATTGGGGTGCCTGGGTGGCTCAGTTGGCCAAGCACCCAACTCTTGATTTTGGCTAGGGTCATGATCTCAGGATCAAGAGAACAAGCCTGGTGTAGGGTCCATCCTCAGCCGGAGACTGCTTGAGATCCTCTCCTCTCTCTGCCCCTCCCGTGTGTGCACGTGCATTCTCTCAAATAAATTAATCTTTAAAAAAAGATCGACAAAATTGATAAACCATTAGCCAGACTCACCAAAAAAAAACAGAGAGAGAGAGAGAGAGAGAGGACTCAAAATCACAAAGGAAAGATGAGAAATAACAACTGACACCACAGAAAAGCAAAGGATTATAAGAGACTATTATGAAAAATTATAAGCTAACAAACTGGACAACCTAGAAGAAATGGATAAATTCCTAGAAACATATAACAACCTCCCAAAACTGAATCAGGAAGAAATAGAAACTCTGAAAAGACCAATTACCAGCAATGAAATTGAATCAGTTATCAAAAAACTCCCAACAAACAAAAGCCCAGGATGAGGCAGTTTCACAAATGAATCCCACCAAAAATTTAAAGAAGAGTTAATACCTATTCTCCTCAAACTATTCCAAAAAAGAGAAGAGGGAAGAAAGCTCCTGAATTCATTCTATGAGGCCAGCATTACCCTGATACCAAAACCAGATAAAGACACCACACACACACAAAAAAAAAAAAAAAAGAGAGAGAGAGAGAACTACAGGCCAATATCTCTAACACAGATGCAAAAATCCTCCACAAAACATTAGTAAACTGGATCATACATGAAAAATATCAGGGGTGGTATTAGCCCAGTTGGTAGGGTACACAACTCTTGATCCTAGGGTCATGAGTTCAAGCCCCATATTGGGCAAAGGCTTACTTAATTTAAATATATATATAAATATCATTCACCTGAATTAAGTGGGATTTATTCCAGGGATACAAGTGTGGCTTTAAAAAAAAATGGGGGCAGGGGGGCATTTCTATTCCATTTAATTATAAAAGTGAACTGAGAGAAACTTAAAAGGGAATCTTGCCTATATTGTCACACCAAGAAACATAAATCCTATAAAAAATAAAACGCTACTATCTATAATAGTAACCAAACCATGAAACAAAATTGAGATGTATAGGAACTACGTAAATGTTTACTGAGAGATATATGACTCAAGTACAGAAATATATACCATATTCCCAAATGGTAAGACTAAATAATGAAAAGATAATGGTTCTCCCATATTAGTTTTACATTTTACATAATCCCAAACAGATCACAACAACATTATTATTGGAACAAAATATTTAAAACTTATTTAGAAGAACACACAGAAAGTAATATCCAAAAACATTCTAAGAAAGAATACATATGTGTATGCAAGATGTGGCGGATGTTAAGAAACAAGTCTTTTCAGCTATTATAATATACAAAAGAATATCATCAAGGGACTGTCACCTTTGGGGCAAAAAATAAATACAGCTCAATGGAAGAGTGAGAAAGTTCAGATAAAAATCCTAATAGTAAAAAAATTTTTAAACATGATAAAATTATATATTATAGATATGGCTATATCTATATCTATATATATATATGATGAAGAAAAACATATAGTTTATAGCGATATGAACAGATATCAAGTTGATCTCAAGAGTTGAAAATATTATCATTTAGAAAACTGATACTGTTTTCTAACTGATTAAGAAGCAATTATCAATGAAAATGCAATCAACCAATGGGACAGACACCCAAAGCACTGTAATCTCAACTCAAAAGCATCAAGAAAAAAAAAAAAGCCACCAAAAAACCAGTATTCTTAATTCAAAATATGTTCAATTGTTTTGGAGAAAACTATTTTAATCTACAGTATATACTGAAATAACATTCATAATCAACTTCAATCTCAAGGTTATACATGAGCTATTAATTCTTTTACGTGAAGACAAAAAATTAGTAGGTATAATAAGCCATAAAGAAAATGATACCCATATTTATAATAGAAAGCAAAAACAAACAAAAAAACCTGGTGCTTATTTTATGTATACATTTTGAAATCTGAAATATTTATAAAATAAAATATTAAGTATCTGGATGGACCTCAAAAATATAATTAAAATCATATTTTCTGAAAAGAAAACTTTGCTAAAGTATCATTCTGAGTTTCCAGTATTTTTGAAAATTCACATTTCCCTTACAGAGACCCTACATGTGTTTTGCAGAATGTTAAATATAATTAATGTATACTTGCCTTGGGATAGTAATCAGAAAAAAGGAAATAATCACAAGATTCTTTACTAATGCAAAGAAACAATTTTCTTACAATGTCATTTGCCTTCATGAAAATTTTCAAATGGTCATTTACAGTTTGATGTATACATGTATCCATACACACATACGCAAGCATTTGGTTACCTCCATTGAGATCCGTCTATGTATACGATTCCTAAGACAAACGCCTGTAGGTGACTGTACTTCATCAGATGATGTCCCAGAAGCTTGGTCACTCTCACCATCTGATCCCATTTTTAGATTTTCATGAACAATATCTGTATCATCAAATGAAACATCATTTATCTTCAAAGAGATGCACCACACCTTACTATATCACAATTTATTATCACTACAAATAAGATATAGACAGCCAACACATAAAAATCATAGCATAAAGTTTTTTACATTCTGGTTGCTCTGTGTAGCTAATAGATCAAAATGCAACTCAGATGTCTTGAAACAGTAGTGAGAAACCATTCACACTCTGAGATTATGAAAAACTATGAAAACAATTAACATCCAAGTTATTGTCAAGGGCTGAACAATAAAATTACAGACTGGAAATAATATGAGAATTATTTAGTCAGTTCTCTCAATTTCCAGATCTGGGAACTGAGACTTTGTAAGGTTAAATGATTTTTCAAAGGTTACACAGCTTAGAGGCAGAGCTAAAATAGAAACCTGGTCTTTTGCCTTTTATTCTTTTTTCTGTAAAATAATGTGCCACTGGGTCTACAGTCAAATGATCTACTTCTTCGAATATTCTTAAAAAAAAAAAAAAAAGTTTTAAAAGCCACTAACGCAGCTTCCCCTCTCCACAGCGTTAAAAATAAAAAAATAAAAAAATTACTCACTGAATATCTATTTAACTACAGAAAAAAGTTTGTGACCACCAAACTTTTTTTTCCCTTTATTATTAACAATAAAAGTTAAATGGGAGAAGAGGAAGATTAATTCCATCTGGGAATATTAAAAACAAATTTATATACTTGTATAATACCTGCTCTATATTTGCATTTGTCAATCATCCTGTAATTCATCTAGCAAGAGTTGCACAACAGAAACAAACAAATGCCAGATATCAAATATATCTCTTACCACTGGTTCTCTTTATACAGTTATTCATTCCCCAAAAAGTATTATATTGTTTCATGCTACAGTGTTTTAACACAACACACTTCCCCCCCTCTTTTATCCATAAAAGATGCCTTTCCCCAATTTACCAATTTGGTGAACTCATACTTGTTTTTCAAAACTATGCTCATTTGTCATCACTCAGTGATATCTTTTCTACTCTCAGACACAGATGACTATTGTGCCCACATCTACCACATCCACTGCACTGAAGTGCATTTTTTGGTTTCAGATGATTTTATACCAAGTTATGAGACCCTTGGGGGCAAGATTTAGCTTATTCACTTTTATATTCCCCAAACTGAACAAAAGTGCCTGGTGTTTAGAAGGTGCTCAACAAATAATCCAACAAATTGAACAGGAACTAAAAATCAAAGAATGCACTAGATAACTGCACCTCTTCTTTCAAATGAAACGGTATATGAAATACCAATATGTAAAACAAAATAGTATTTTATAGTTACAAATTTGTATTTTTAATGAATATTTGCTTATGAAAATGAGAACTGTTTAACAAAAAACTGAACTCAAGGATCTTATCAAATCAATCTTAAAATTCCTATATTTTTGGTTTTTGTCTTGGTAACACATTTATTTTTTAGAGAAAGACAGTGCATGTGCATGAGTGGAATGCAGAAGAGGGAGAGGGAGAATCTTAGGCAGACTCCATGCCCAGCACGGAGACCAACAGGGGGCTCAATCTCACAACCCTGAGATCATGACCTGAGCTGAAATCAACAGTCAGATGCTTAACAACCTAAACCACCCAGGCACCCCTTGATAACACATTGAGAAAATTCTTACACTGATGAGCAGTTGCAAATATGATAGTTTTTAATAGACTGATATATAATTTAAGAATATACTTCAATTACATAAAGATTTCTGGAGAAATTTTTTACCAGGATCTGAACAAAAAATTAACTTGGCAATAAAAAATCAATGTATTGGTAACTGATTCCTAATCCGATGGTATATAACACATCTAAGGCCAAGTATTCTTTTCTGTCACACTTTCAAAATATTAAAGATAATTTAACCATGCCTTCAATTTCCAGCAAAATCTGAAAACCTTCCTTCCTCAAGGAAATGTTGAATAAAATGTAATAAAATTTAAATGTATAGCCGAGTTTGCAAGAATATGTGCATAATACCAAGGAAACAAAGAGAACTGAGAGCCAAAAGCTTTTATGTATAAATTGACTCTGTTACTCTCTCGGATAGGGGTTGCTGATCTTGGTAAGAAGGTGCTTGAGTTTAGCTGCCACACTGGGATAACAGAGGAAGCGCCCGGTGTCAAACATGCAAGTGAGAGTTTCCTAAAGACAGGAGACTCTCAAAGTACTATAAAGGGCAGACTTAAATCTGTTCTACTGCACAGGGACTACAGAGGAACATATAAATCATAGACTATGAATAAATACTTGAGTATCATCTGACTCAACCAAGAAATTATTCATGTCACTAACGAACAAGTGTAGTTCCAACATGAGTATCAGTATTTTCATTTCCGTTAATAAGACAAAAGTGAAACAATGAAGGTTTATGTCAAAACTTCACTCATTTGTCACTGGTGTGAGCAACTTCTTTGCTGAATCAGGTAATAGTTTTTGAGTACTGGAAGAATATTTACTTCTCAGATGGCTCAGTTTTATACCATTCACAACTATAAAAGCTACAGATACAACACACTTTTAATCTGCATCACTAACATTTTTCAATATTACTTTAAAATTCAGACCAAAGATCAGCAAATGTGACCTGTTTTTGTACAGTTCCTAAGCTAAAAATATGTTCTGCATCTTTAAAGAGTTATTTTTAAAAGAAGAATATGCAACAGAGACCATAGGTGGCCCACAAAACCTGAAAAATTTCCAATATGGACCTTTGCAGAAAAGTATGCCAAGCCCCAGTCTAGACAACAAAACAATAAATCAAGTCCTGATCTGAAGTGTTTTCCAGTTTCTGTGAGGTAAATATTCCCTCCATGGCCAACTTCAAGCTACAACATGACCATCACTGAGCATGTAATTGGGAAGAAATGTACATCACATAAAATTCTGACTATACAGATACAACAGAAATAACCCAAAAGCAGAGGTAATAGTAAACTGTGGTAAAATAATTTGGAAATAATGACTTTTAAGGATTCATTACCTTTGTTTTTAATTAGCTTAATTACAGGTTTTTAACATTAAAATTTTAATAAAGGCTATATTTAACAACCAGCTTGCAAAATTCCTGAAAATTTAACAATCATCTCTCATGACCAATGTGAGCCAACTCCAGCACACCATTCCATAGGGTTACATCTATAGGGATAAAGGCTACGTACACGTCCCCATAGGTAAAACCCCATTATAGATAAGCTCATACTCCCCAAATTAACAAAACACATGAGGAAATAACCTACCATGGCAAAGGAAGCAGATAAAGCAAGAAATAAAATAAAGCCCTCAGAAACTTCAGTAAATATGTCACAAGACTATAAAATTATTATGCTTAAAATGATTTTAAAAATCAAAACATGATAGTAAGATGCTAGCAAAAAATACCAGAGAAATAAACAGAAACTTGCAGGTATGTTTTTTTCCTAAATATTTAGAATGATATAGTGACATAAGAATAGCAACTCAGGTGACAATCACGTATACAAATCATTGCACTGGGCTATCGTATGGTGATAATCTTGAGTTACTATGGTAAGACCCTAAATTAAGCACCATCTTGAGATGCCATTCATCTTGAAATCTTGCGTCCACCTCCTAGGGGGTTTGTTTTCTTGTTGGTGGACGGGTTTTCAAATATTACTGCTCTGTGGTGTCAACACCTGTACCTCTCTAGAGCCTTCCATCTTTCTGCTATATCTGTTATTTTCAACTTGATTCTTATTTTACAAAAAAAAAAAAAAAAAAAAAAATTAGATAATGAAGGATGGATGACTTCCATACAACTGTAACAATAGCTACGTACATGGCCTACAATCAGAAAGTTTAAAAAAAAAAAAAAAAAAAGACTGTTAAATTACCTAATCTGCTTCCATTTCTGGGCATTGCCATGAAGGATCCAAGGCTTCCTCCAATAACACTATGTGGTCTCCGCAATGGGGGCTTCTTGAAGGACCCTGTGTACTGGTGGAGGAAGGAATGCATACTGTGAGAGGTTGGAGGCCTGCCATTCTTCACAATAGGCTCTGTGGTTCACAGTTTCCAAAATCATTCCATTAACAGCCCAAGATCCAGGATCACATGAGAAGGATTGAGAAAGCAAAACAGAAAACAAAACAAAAGGTTTATGAGATCAGTAACATTTAAGAATTCTTTGGCTATCTATAAAAAGAACCAGAATTAAAATAATTTCCATGAAAAAATGCTTACAGAAAATATTTTAATATTTGAAATTGGTCTAATCACTTAAGTATCCACTTCTTCTATAACCAAAATTGGTTAGCAATCTCAAAACTACTAAAATAGCCCACAGATTTTATCCATTTGCTTATTTTAATATATCCCAAGCTTGTTTCCAAACTACTCCTACACTTATTAACTGCCTCATATATGCCATGTAATTAGGCATGCTACAGAATATAAAAGACGTGGTCCTGGCCTGAAGGAATTTATATCCCTATTTGCTAGACATTCAAAAGGTATGTCAGGTTAATGGATAAACACAGAAGTACTTAAGCATAGATCAATATAGAGGTTCTGAAATTTATTACCCAAAATTTGGGACTTTTAACATAAAGAAGTTTTTTTAAAAGAAATCACAGACTTAGAAACAACCAGAAACATTTAAAAAATATGTAATATTTAAAAGTTATTTAATTATAAATGGGAGAAATCCTGTTTCATAATGCTTATGAGGAATCTCAAGATTCCTTTCCACCTCTAAAGAAAAGCTCTGAAATAGATTAAAGACATGATAAAGTCTTCTATGACAAATAATTAGTCTTTTGTATTAGAATTATGTTTTACTGGTAGTAGCTATGGAATTTTAAAACGAACTGGGCTTCTCTGAATATCTTTTCTCCTCTAAAATGGAGCGAGCTCTTCTTTTGTAGCTGATAATCAGGAGTAAGAATATCTCTGGATGTGGGTATTTCCTCTACCTGTAAAGGTTTATCAGACACCAAGAACAAGACCACCACGTAGCCTGCAACCCTACTGATAATGGCTGCATAAAAGAAGATGGGAAAAGGAGAATGGGCCAAAGGGTCCTCAGGGCTCAGATAGAGCCCAAATTATCTAATTTGGCTACAACACCAGACTGGAAAAAGGAAAAGTACCTAACTAGTAATAGATAACATCTGTCCAAGGCATCCCATGGCCTGTACATTCCTTGGCAGTAGCTGCCTGATCATGGATTTGGGGGATCTTAACTTAAGCCTAGAAATATAACCAATGATTTACTAATGAATGGGGAAGGGGTTTCTGGAACAAATGCAAAAATTAGTCAAACAGTGTAGGATACAAGAAAAAATTTTCTAGGTTATAATATTTCGTATCTGGAATCATAATAAAATACAGAAATATTCTGCCTATAGACAACATGTTTCAGTTGCTCTGTAAAGTTATCCTGGGGATTAGAGCTTTACAGTCTTGAGGAATATAAGAGAAAAAAAGATCATAACAACATTCAATTATTCAGAGAACATTTATTTATTGCGTGCCTACTATTCCAGGTCCTGGACATCAACAGGTGCACACAACAAGCAAGGTACTACTCTCTAAGATTATAAGATCTTATGGAGGGGAAACAAATAAGAAACTAATGAATAAGAAAAACATCAGATAACGATAGGCAATATGCAAAAGAGAGATGACAGAAAATAATGCAGTAGCTATTTTACACTGGATACTGAGAAAAGTTCTCTCTGTAGAAGTATTTTTGACAGAGATATAAATATAAGAAAGAGCCAATCTTGGGAAGATAGGTGATGGTGAGTTAAAAAATACTCCAGAGAGAGGGTAAAGCTACTGTAGAAGTCGACATGTGGCAGGAGTTTGACTTGCCAGAGCAGTGGTCCTCAAACTTCAGCATGTTTCAGTATCAACTTCAGGGACTTGTTAAAATACAAGATTGCTGGGCCCTACCCCCAGACGTCCTGACTCAGTAGATCTGACATGGAATCCAAAATTTGCATCTCTAACAAATTCTCAGGTGATGCTGATGTTGCTGGGCCAGGGATCAAACTATGAAAACACTGTGTTAGAGGAACACAAAGAAGGCAAGTATAGCTGTACTATATATATATATATGTTATTTAGTGAGGTCAGAAAGACAACCATGTTTGTATGTAACTGTAAAAGTTCAAATTTTAAGGGTGCCTGGGTGGCTCAGTCATTAAGTGTCTGCCTTCGGCTCAGGGTGTGATCCCGGCATTCTGGGATCGAGCCCCACATCAGGCTCCTCCGCTGGGAGCCTGCTTCTTCCTCTCCCACTCCCCCTGCTTGTGTTCCCTCTCTCGCTGGCTGTTCTAAGTCAAATAAATAAATACAATCTTAAAAAAAAAAAAAAAGTTCAAATTTTATTCTGAGATTGGAATCAGTTATGGTAGCTTTGATAGTAATCAGCTTATGGTAGTAATATGATCTCATTCATGTTTTAAAAATATCACTCTGAGGGGTGAGGGATGTTGGGAGATAAGAGGTGGAATAACTATAAAGAGGTAGCACGAAAGGGATCTCTTTCTGGTAATGGAATACCTCTTTACCCTGATTGCAGTGGTGGTTATACGAATCTACATGTGATAAAATGACACAAAACTATACTCACACTTTATTCCAGTGTTAACTTCCTGGGTTTGATAACGGTCTGTAGTTAAGAAAGATGTAACTGAGGGAGGGAACTGAGAGAAGGGCACAAGGGACCTCTAGGTAATATGTTTGCAACTTCCTTTGAATCAATAATTATTAAAAATTAAAATTTTTAAACATCACTCTTATTGCTGTTGGACAAGAGATGAGAGGGAATCAACAGGGGGGAAACAGAAGGAAGAGACTATTATAGTATCCTAAGCAACAAATGATGGTAGCCTGGACTAGAATGGAGAGAAGTAGGCAAATTTAGGATATATTATAAAGACGGAACCAAATGGCTAGCAGACATGGCTGCAAAATTACTTTCATACATACTCTCCCATCCAGCTTTTAGTGAGGACCTGTATTAAAAACACCTATCTAAAGAAAAATTTTAAAGCTACAACAGAGCCTCTGTTAAAAATAAATAATATGTAAAAGGACAATAGCTGGAAACATATCAATATGTTCAATATTATCAATATGTTCAATATTATCAATTTTATCAAAATTAAAAATTTACATAGCAAATACACAGGAAACTAGAATGGCAGAAGAGGGGAGAAGGGGCAAACAGAACAGCAGAGAGAGAAAAATCAAGGATAATTCCTGGGTTTTTTGTTTTAAGCGGTTTAGGTTAAGTGAGGGAAGTTGGAAAAGAAGCAGATCTGGGGGGAAGGAAATCAAGAATTCTGGTTTGGTAATAATAAGTTCAACTCTTATTAAACATCTATGTGGAGAAGTCAACTAATATTTGGATATGAATCTAGAGATCCAGACAAAAATCCTGACTAGAAATACAGATTTAGAAGCAGCCAGCATATACACAGTAGCTGAAATCATAGGACTGAATAACGTCAGCCCAAGGAGAGTGTACAAAAAAGAGAATGGGGTCCATGAATCATAAAATACCCCAACATTTCAAGAGTATGACAGCAATCAACTGGGAAATTCAAGAAGATAACATACTGCATTTTTAAAAATGGAAACTTTTAAGACATTATGCTAAGTGAAAGAAGTCAGACACAAAAGGACAAACATTGTATGATTCCACCTGTATGAGGTACCTTGAATAGGCAAATTCACAGAGACAGAAAGTAGAATAGCTGGGGACTAATACCAGGGACTGAAGGGAGGGGAGAACGGAGAGCTATTATTTAATGGGTATAGAGTTTAAGTTCGGAATGATGAAAAAGTTCTGGGGATAGATGGTGACAATGTGATGGCTGCACAACAATGTGAATGTACTTAATGCCACTAAAACCAGAAGCTTCAAAATGGCTAATATTTTTTAAAGTAATGGAAATCTATATGAAAAACAGCAGATCTTTCTTATTCCACAAAGTAGTTAGTTCAAAGTAAGACTTCCCAATGATTTTTAACAACATGGCAATCACTATGATTTTATGCATCTTTTCATTTGGATCTTATTATGTGAACTACTCTGAGCAGGAACATGCAATTTCTCAGCCCACCCTGTACTCTTCGTCATTCCCTACTCCTAATCCTGCTTGTATAAAACTATTAATATCTGATCCTAATCAGACCCTACATACATCCACAGTCTGTTCTTTCAACCTCATCCTCTCATGGAACTTTGCTATTTGTAGGAGTTAGCACTACTTACAACCTCCTGTATGTCATCCACTCTTGTAAAAAAAAAAACTGTCACTGCTATCATGTATCAGATCATCAGGAGAAAGGAAAAAACCTGGGAGTACGACAAAGTCTCACAATATCCATCAACTAGGCTTGTTGACTCAACAACATAATAAACTGACCCAGTGCACAGACTGAGTAGTGAAGAAAAGAAACTGGAATATCTGGAAAACTACAACATTTCAATCTTTGCCTTTTAAGGTTTCTTCAGATTCTAAATAATCATGAGAAGTGGCATTCTGTTGTTTGTCTTCTTATACTTCCTAATAACGTAAAGATGCAGTTTTCTTTCTTAGCTGAAGAATTTCAGTTGTCAAAAAAAGTAATTTTTGTTGTAGCTACAGTTGAAAGCCCCAAATAGTATATATAAAATATAACATTATTTTTGTTTTTTTTAGTATAACTGTGATCTATTTTCTCCCTCATATTTAAATTTTCACCTATTCCCCTCATCAAATTCAGTAATTTTAATATATCTGCTCATTAGAATAAGGTTAACTACTTAGACAAGATCCTGAAATATCTTAACTTTCTGTGATATGTCTAAAATACTATTAAGACATTTATTGGGGTGCCTGGGTGGCTCAGTTGGGTTAGGCATCCAACTCTTGATTTCAGCTCAGGTCATGATCTCAGGGTTGAGAGACTGAGCCGCACATTGGCCTCCACACGGGGCGTGGAGCCTGCTTGGGATTCTCTCTCTCCCTCTCCTTCTGCACACCCCCCCGCCCCCATACACAGGGCTTAACATTTTTAAAATATCAAGAATTCAAAGGGGGTTTGAGAGAGAATTAAGGATTTTGCTCCTGGCATGAAGAAAAAAAGACATAAAACTGTCTTTGAGTTTTGACCCAAATGCAAAATGTGTCCCCCTCCTACATATAAGGTATATCCAAATTATTATTTTTTAAATTTTCTACTGAATTCATCTCTGCCTCCTTTCCCCTATTACAACTAGCCAGATAAACTTGAGTAAATAATGATCCTTCTGAGAAAAGAGATAAACTGAAGCTTGAGTAAGATAAATTACTTACTCAGAGTCATATAACTAATAAGGGTGTAAGTATGTTAGTGTATCCCAAATTCTAATCCATGACTTTTAAAGTCCAGAGCCCTTTACATTATAACTTTCCCTCTCTCACAACAAAGACATTTGCATTCAGCAGAAGTGGGTAGGGGTATTCATGTTTTCAGCCACTGCCACAAATTTCTAACAAAAGAATTTCAGGTACAGCAAGAAAGGCTTGCAAGAGAATGTGTACTTCATGACATACTGGCAGGCATTCCTGTAACTTCTTCCTGGTTAATATTATGACATCCCTAGGGTTATTTCAGTTTTGAATATGTAGGTTTCTTACATAAATTTCAGCAGGATTTTATATTTTAATCCATTCAATTTAACAAGCTCTTTTCATTTTATATCTGTATCTGTGTACTGCTTCTTTACATTGTAAAAAGAACTGTCAAACATGTGAAATGTTGTATGTCTATCTACTATTAAGTGCTCTCAATATTATGGATTCTGCAGTAAATATAAAATAAGGAAAGAGTAAGATTCACTCATGTCATGAACCTTGTCATCTATAGTCCATATGCATATATAATGTTATGAAACTATGATGAAGCCTCAAACAGGAATTTCACAAGCTTACTACACTTTTAAGCCATACTAACTTAACTTAAAAGCAGTTATTTGACAACTAGGATAATATTATATAAGGTATTCTTATTTAAGAGACAATAAAAAATAAAAAGATAAACGGGATAGGGGAATCCATAAGGGTTAGAGACCAGGTACAGTAACACTCCCGGAGTAAGAGTGAAACATTCCAATAAGTAAGCAAAAGTAACATACTCTTCTGTTTCCTAAGAATCAGAGGACAAGACAAAGAAATAAACAAAAGGAAGCTATTAGGAACTTATCAAAAAAGTAAATTCACACTCAATTTATAAAGTAATTAAAAGGGGGAAGCATCTCTCCTTCCCTCCCCCACCCCCAAATACTTACCATTATCCTTGCTGCTGTTTTCTTCAATAGTCATTTGTTCTGCCAATTCAGACAATGATTCATCAATAGTCTGGCTTCCCCGAAGAGTGAGGGAGAGCCTTCTCTTAAATTTTTTCATCCTATCAACTGAATGTGACTTGAAAAATCCTAAAAGAACAGAATAAATTAACACAAAATTAAAGTCCTAAATATTTTAAAGCTCAAGAAAAATGTCATTCTGAGTTTATTGGGAATCTTCAAAATAGGAATATAAAAAAAGGAATTCTCATGTCCACCAAACATCACAAAATCCAACCCCTTCAAAATCCAGTCACTTTGATTAATGCTATATTTATTCAGTATCATCAGCAGAGCAGGGATTCTACAAAACTAAATAAAAATGGAGGTTTGCAGCATCACAACTGAATTTAGATGGATTAGAAGTTTTCCTAAAATGTGCTTTTTAAAAACCAATATAGTCAAAAATATCAACACTATTTTGATGCATAGGTCCCATCATTATAAATATCAATCATCACATTGGAAGCAGTCAGTGATGTTTATATATAAATGGGGGGATAGGAGACGTGAAGGGGGCTGGAGAGAGACTAAAGAATGATGTTTGACACTTTATTAAATAGCTCCAACAGGCATTTTCTTTTTTAAGTTCTTATTTAACCAATATACTGCATTTTCGTTTTGTTTCTTTTCCCTTGGTCAGCTGTTAGGAACCTCTTCCTGTTATCCTAACATTGCCAAGTTTTAGAAGGAAGAAATGAAAGCCAAATTCATAGTATTAAATGCGTACCCCATACTACATTTTCGTATCAATTAATTCATTTAGTCTTCTTAACTCAAAAGAGTAGACTATCTATAGCAGCTATACTATCCAATTTTCACAAATAAACTAACAGCTTCAAAGAAGTTCCCTAACCGAAGTCAAATGAACAGTAAGTGATAGAACTCAGATTTAAAACTAGGATCACCTTTCCCTCCACATTTTAACCTCTCTGAAATTAGGATGTAGCTTATAATTAATGGGATGTCAAAATATAATTGACAGCCTCTTTTTTCTTAGTGGTACATATAGCAATGGTATGATTCATAGTAGAGTTGCAAATAAAATCAAACAAATTGTTTGCTGCCAAAACAAATTCCTCAATAATTTACTTGCAACTTCTTTTCTAATTTACTATTTACTTGGGATGAGCAACTTTACCAGATTACAAACATATTATAACCATTAGCCCAACTAAAAGTAAGACCCTTATAACTCCCCTATGCTAAAATACATGTTTTACCATCCAGCTCTAGGTGTCTACTTTGAATCTCTAAGTATTTTGCTTATTTTCTCATTCCAAGGTCTACATAAGTATGCTGAAGAAGTAAACTCTGCATAAAGTATTATGTAAATAAGCTGTGTTGGTTCAAAGGCTGAGGGAAGGGTACTACGTAGAAATTTGTAAGTAACAATATTATATTTTACCTACTTTTTACGTACTTATTTTAAAAAAAGACCTATAACAAAAATATAAAAACCATACATGTTAAAATAGCAAAAGTTGTAACTACACTCTAATGAGGACTCTTTTTATCCTTAAGCTCTAAAACAACAGATATTTTTCAGTGAGATACTGAAAAACCCCTCCTCCTTAGAAAAGGACAAATCCATGGTACTATGTTCTACTAAGTTATTTTCCAGTTGACTAATCCTCTTTTTAGCTGTGTCTAATCAACAGTTAAAACCATCTATAGTTACTGTATTTTTCAGTTCTATAATTTCTTTTGATTCTTTCCTATAGATTTCCGTTCTCTAGTGAAATTCTCCACCTTGCAATCTATTTTCATGAATACCTTAATTATAAGTATTCTAAAGCTCTTGTCTGTAACCCAGAGTCTGCATAACCTATTTCTATTGTTGATTTCTCTCTGTTGGCCCTGTGTATGCCTATAATTTTTAATTATGTTACACACTGTATGTAATGATTACTGAAAACACATATGAAAAAGTGTAGAGGCTCTAGATTATGTTACCTTCTTCCAGAGATGATTTAATTTTTTTCTAGCAAGCAGTCAGAGTAGGAGATCACCTCAATCCAATCAAGAACTGAGCTGGCATGAGACTGGGTTTCAAACACCATTAAGACTGCCCTACCTCTGATTTGTTCCCAGTCTTATGGTATGTCTCCCCTGCAAAGGATTCCAGCTACAAACTTAGGGCTAGAACAACAAAACAACAACAAACTACTGAAAGCTCCACTAACAACAACAACAACAACAACAAACTACTGAAAGCTCCACTCAACTTCCTCAATTGCTTTTGCTCATAGCTCAGTTGCTATAAGCTTTCACTGTCTTATCCAAAACAACTTAAAGAGTTAGAAAATGCTTCAAGAGGGAAACCAGCACAGAATATGTCTATCTCCCTTCTCTCCTGAATCTTGACTCCTCAAGACGTGACTAACTTCAACGCTCTACAATGCCTTCAAACTCATTTTTTCCCTACATGTCAAATAGTTCTCTGCAGGGTATTTAGTATAACACAGGTTGCTCTATCACAGGCAGAAATGGAGGTTTAGGTGTGGATTAAAAGAGACAATATCACATACTGTCTTGATTATTACAGCTTTGCAGTAGATCTTTAAATCTGGAATTGTGATACCTCCAGCTTTGCCCTTCTTTCTTGAAGACAGCTTTCACTATTCAGGGTCTTTTGTGGTGCCATACAAGTTTTAGAATTATTTGTTCTAGTTCTATTAAAAAAAAATGGTGTTGGTATTTGGATAGGGATTGCACTGAATCTGTAGACTACTCTGGGTAGTATGGACGTTTTAACAACAGTAACTCTTCTAATGGATGAGTATGGAATATCTCTCCATTTGTGTTGTCTTCCATGTTTTATAGTTTTCTGAGTACAGGTTTTTTGCTTCCTTGGTTAAGTTTAACCCTAGGTATTTTATTCTTTTTTGGTGTACAGTGTATTACTTACAATACCCAAGATTTGGAAGCAGCCTAAGTGTCCATCAATAGATGAATGGATAAAGAAGATGTGGTATGGAATATTACATAGCCAGAAAAAAGGATGTAATCTTTCCATTTGCAACAACAATGGACAGAGTTAGAGGGTATTATGCTAAGTGGAATAAGTCAGAAAAAGACAAATACTATTTAACTTCACTTATATGTGGACTCTAAAAAACGAATAAACATACAAAAAGCAGAATCAGACCTACAAATACAGAGAACAAATAGATGGTTACCAGAGGGAATGGTGGCGGGGGGGGGGGGGGGGTGCAAAATGGGTGAAGGAAAGTAGAAGATACAGGTTTCCAGTCATGGAATAAGGCTGTATGATGACAGATGGTAGCTACACTTGTAGTGAGCATAACATATCATAGATGCTGAATCACTACATTGTACACATGAAACTAATGTAACATTGTGTGTCAGCTATACTCCAATTAAATTTTTAATAAAAAATAGATGTATTTCATATGAAATACATATGTATTTCACCAAGCAAGGTGAATTTATAGGAGGCAGTCAGTAAAATTTAAGAGTTGATTCCAACTAAGAAACCTGTTACTGTAGGGCTATCCTACGTGCTAGACTCTTTACTTCTCAGCCCTTATATAGTTCTACCTTGTTAGTAATCCATGCCATTTCTTGAAAACATATTAGATATTTAACGTAAATTGAGCTATGGCCAATCTCATCTACCCTCTGTCACTGTAAGAATTTATACTAGAGACACTCTCCTTTGTAAGGGTTCAAATTACCCTGTGCAATAAAGGGGTAACTCTACAAGCCTGGTGCAGGGTTGGGGGGGAGGGAGCTCAAACTCTGCACATTTCAAAGAAAAGACTTAACTGTGGCAGATTCCTGAGAAATAACTTCAAGCTCTTGGAATATCCTACCTAGTAAGTCTCTGTTTGTCTAAGATCTTGGGCCACACCAGGTGATTAATGTTAACAATGTAAATTATGCTAAATGTCTGTTTTTGTATGCCTGGGATTTGAGCCACACTATCAGATGGACCTTGGAAGAGAGGAAGGATAAGGGAAGCTGGTAGAGACAGAATAGCTAAGATAGTTATATGGGTACTCCCACGCCTCTGTAACTGATCCTCGGTGAAAACCCTGGACACCAAGACTCAGGTAAGCTTCCCTAGTTGACAACGCTTTGCACATGTTGTCATACAAGGTAGCTGGGAAAAGGAAGCATTGTCCATAACTCCACTAGGAGAGGATAACTAAAACCTTCCACCTGGTTTCTCTTGGACTCCATTCTACACACACTTTCTCTTTGATGATTTTAATCTGTATCTTTTCACTGTAACAAATCATAATCATGAGTTTTTTCTCTGCTTTTCTCTGATTTCTGTGTCCTCCTAGCAAATCACCAAGCCCGAGGATGGTCTTAGGAACCCCCAACACACACTCCTTCAAGAAATCTGTATGCCCAAACAAAAACTCTTAAGAGCTGATAGCTCACAACTACCAGTTTTCAATTCCAATGTTCTCAAACATAGTGGCATGATCACCAGTGTCTACTGAACTATACAGACATCACCACTTTTGAATCTTTCACATCATGTTTAAAAGTTTGCTCCCTCTTGTTTCAGATGACAAATAGGATTGAACAACACACTACAACAGAAATGTTGTTACAGAACTCACATAATATAGTAACATCCCACTCTGACCACCTGAGAAGTGGTCAATTCAAACTGCCTTATACTGTAAATGTAAAATACAAACCAGATATTAAAGACTCAGTATTAAAAAAAAAAAACAAAAAAAAAACCCACTCAGGGATGCCTGGGTGGCTCAGTCGTTTAAGTATCTGCCTTCAGCTCAGGTCATAATCCCAGGGTCCTGAGATTGAGTCCTGCACTGGGCTCCTTGCTCAGTGGGAAGCAAGCTTCTCCCTCTGCCTGTTGCTCCCCCTGCTTGCACTCTCTCTCTCCGACAAGTAAATAAAATCTTAAAAAAAAAAAAAAAAATTTAAAAAATACTATTTTTAAAGAATGTAAAAATAATTCATTAAGTGTTGTACGGATAACATAAAAAAATTCCAGATATATTTGGTTATGTAAAATGTATTACTAAAATTAAATCTACTTTTTAAAAACTATTTTTAAATTACGTATGGGGCCCACATATTTCTATTGGACAATGCTGGTATAGAGCACCTAATTGACCTTGGTAGTTTTAAATTAAAATTTTAGTTTTAAGTTTAAATTTTTAATTTAGAAAAGGAATCACATAACTTTTAACCTTTTCTTCATAAAATGCATTTAAACAATATACCAAGAGACATTCTATGTTTTCATAACTCAGAATATTTTCTATCAAGATAATTCTGGTCTATAAAGTAACTTCAGGTATTTTCTATTCTATCAGCAATAAGAAAGCCATTTCCAGTTCATAGTAGCAAGAGAAAAAACCTTCATTCTATAAAGCTAAATCTTACTACAACAATTTTCAAAAACCACATTTTCAAATGAAGATCCTTTTTTGTTTATCTGCCACAGTATAACTGTAACCTTTTAATTATGTCAAAATGATCAGTAAACACAGAAGTTAAAGAATTTCATTGCCACAGTCTAGATCCGTATTAAAGAAAAAATACTCCCAAATTAAATAGATCCCTCGACATTTCTAATTACCTTTAAGTAGAATTACACATATCAACATTTTCCCTCATTAGGTGAGGACAAAAACACATAAAATGCTATAATAAAAATACTTTTTAAGAAGTAAAAATTATTTTCATTACCTTTAAGGTTGATTACTCTCTACAGTAGTGTAATAAAGCAGTGTTAAATTACTGATTTCCAGAAATCAAAACCCTCAAGAGTTTGTCTAAAATATTTTTAGTTTAGTAAAAACTTTTATTTGGGGTTGTTGGGATCTTAACCTACCTTAATATTCCTGAAAATGATAGTATAAACAATGTGATTTATGGTAAATGCCTACATTTTTTATGTTTAACTCATGCCATCAAAAAAGCTATTTTTACCTTAAATGTACTGTAATTTAAAATAAACTCTAAACAAAAATTCCACAATTGTTTTGATATTTTAAAGACTTAACTACATAGTAAACTATTATAAATGCTCAAATTTCAGCATGTTAATCTTCAGAGAACTTTTTCTTGACTCAGACTCCATTCCTTTATTCTTAGGCTTTTTTTTACTCGCTGCACTTATCACGTATATACATGTACACATATATATTCCATATATATATATACATATATATCCCCATTCAAATATGTACATATGTACGTACGTGTGTATACAATGCAAAATGTTTATGCTTTTGTAGCTTTCAAAAATATCTCAAGCTTTTTGTCATAGCTAGATCAAAATAAAAATAAACGATACTCAGAATGACAGCATGTAAAACACTCCCTCTATATACGTACATGTGTATATACAAATGAAAAAGTTTAACATCAGTTTCCAACTACAAGGGCTTAAAAGAAACCTTACTTTATCACTGGGGGCTAAACTGGATCTGGGACTGCCTGCTGTTAAGAAAACTTTTTCATGGTTTTTTTTGTTTGTTTTTTTTTAATTGTGGAAATGTAATCATTCTGTTACTTACAGAATACAGAAAACCATTCTGGAATGCCAGCTCAGTTTTGTCCTAAGAATGGGAAACACACACATACACACACCATTTTTTTTTTTTTTTAAGACGACAGCTTAGAAAGCTGTAAACATCCCCAAATTAGATCCTCTACTATGACTATGGACTATGAGAAACAAACTGAGGGCTACAGAGGGGAGGGGGGTGGGGGAATGGGATAGGCCGGTGATGGGTAGTAAGGAGGGCACATATTGCATGGTGCACTGGGTGTTATACACAACTAATGAATCATCGAGCCTTACATCGAAAACCGGGGATGTACTGTATGGTGACTAACATAATATAATAAAAAATCATTATAAAAAAAAAAAAAAAGATCCTCTACTATGGGTATTTACCTGCAAAAATGGTGTCATATTGCAGCTCTTTTGGCATTTGTGGTAAGAAATTCTTTATACATAAATTTACCTTATAATTCAAACTTCTCTAACATTAAAGGATTTATTAGAGTGGCAATTATCTGCTTATGTCTTTGAGATAGTCTCAAAACAATTTCTTGTTAAAACTGCAGAAAAAGTTGAAAAACTGAAGATTGTTTTTAAAATGTGTAAACGATTTTTCTTTAGGTAAGAAAGCAAAATTTACAGTAAGAACAATTTGAGCATTTAAAGTTTGGATGAAAATCCAATCTTAAAAAAGCAGATCAAAGTTCTAAAATACCGAGTAAAGGAACATGACTTCACAATAAGGACATTTATTTCATTATAACATTTTCTAAAGTGATTATGGCTTTAAATTAAACCTGCTGTAAATGAGGTAAACTCATTTAGTGGTTTGTAGGCAAATTTTCTGTTATTTTCCCCTCAATTATTAAATCGTAATGAACATCTAATGCTTTCTAGGATATGTAAGCTAACCACTTAATGAGGAATAACTACCATTTAAAAATTAAGTTTTTTTATTAGAGACACAAATTTCTTATTTACATAAAACACAAAGTTACTATACAAAACACTGACAGAGCACTGAAATAAAAGTTCAATCATGCTTACAGGAATTTTTCCCCAAAACACTTAAATATCGTAATCCTTTATCTGTTAAAATCTGAAGATAATCCTTTTCTTTTCTTTTTATAGTATGAATAGTCAAATACACAAACCAGAAAAAAGAAACCTACCAAGGATTTTCCTTTATTCATAAACACTACATTAGAAAGCCAATATGAGACTACTGTGATACTTGAGATGAAAAAATGTAGTAGGAAGCTATTGGGGTTGGTCCCTCCACCCAAAACAACCAGTAAACTGGAAAAAAACAACCAGAATCAACTATTTCAGAACGCTGGAACCTAACTGGACACTTAAAACACACACTGAGTGTTTGCTAAAAGGGAGAGGCTGCTAAGAGAACCACATGTGCAAACCAGTTAACACTGTCCATTCCTAGGCCAGTCATGCATTCCTGGAGCAGTTGGTTGGTGCCAGGGCAGGCAATGGGGAACCTTGATATCAAAAAATTGGGGGGTTGCACAATTTCGTCAGCCTGGCAGATCAGAGACTGACACAATGCAGACACTTGTCTTCCTTAAGGCCCTTTCAGGCTGCAGGGGCTTCCCACAACATCTATTGAAAGATTTAAAGAGACAGCAACATTTTTTTTGTTGTTTAAGCCAAATATTAAAGAAAATCTTCACCAGGTCACTAGCTAACTACAAAGATTATGGAAAAGAAACTTCAGTGACCACACACACAACCAAGAACACATTTGCAAAAACAGTTTGGGAAAGTCACAAACAGATGGCAGCAGCCTCAACAACACACACACACACACACACACACACACACCTGTGGAGTCAGAGAATCTAGCTTCCGGAGGTACTACATTGTAATACAATGTCTGGGTTTCAACAAAAAATTACAAAGCATACAAACAAAAAAACATGGCCCATTCACAAGAAAAAAAGCATTTGACAGAAACCATTCCTGAAGAAGTCCAGAATTTGGAATCAGTAGCCAAAGGTATTAAATCAAGTGTCCTAAATAAGCTCAAAGGGCTAAAAGAAACCCAATGACCAAAAAAAAAAAAAAAAAAAAAAAAAAAAAAAGCAAATAAGGAAAACAATGTACGGGGGAAAATGACAGTATCAATATACTGATACAAATACAAATTGGTACAAATTACAAAAAGTACCAAATAAGGGTGCCTGGGTGGCTCAGTCAGTTAAATGTCTGCCTTCAGCTCAGGTCATGATCCCAGGGTCCTGGGATTGAGCCCCACCATCAGACTCCCTGAGAGCCTACTTCTCCCTCTCCCTGCCACTCACTCCCCTTGCTTGTTCCATCAAATAAATAAAATCTTAAAAAAAAAAAAAAAAAAAAAAGAAGAAGAAGAAGATGAAGAAGAAGAAAAGGAAGAAGAAAAAGAACCAAATAGAAGAAGAACCACCAAATAGAAGAAGAACCAAATAGAAGAAGAAGAAAAGGAAGAAGAAAAAGAACCAAATAGAAGAACCACCAAATAGAAGAAGAACCAAATAGAAGAAGAAGAAGAAGAAAAAGAAGAAGAAGAAGAAGAAGAAGAAGAAGAAGAGAAAGAACCAAATAGAAGAAGAACCAAATAGAAGAAGAAGAAAAAGAAGAAGAAAAAGAGCCAAATAGAAATTCCAGAACTAAAAGGTATAATAACTGAAGTGAAAAATTCACTAGCAGGGTTCAGCAGATTTAAATAGGCAGAAAAAAAAGATCAGTGAACTTTTAACATAAGAAAGTCAAAATTATCTAGTCTGAAGAACAGAAAGAAAAAGGATGAAGAAAAGCCTGAGGGACCTATATACCCACATAGGCATCACAGGAGTCATAGAAGAGAAATAAAAAGGAGGAAAAATAATGATAATTCATAAAATAGTAGCTGAAAACTTCTAAAATCTGATGTAAAACATGAATACACACATCCAAGAATCTCAACAAACTCCAAGGATAAACTCAAACAGATCCATGTCAAGATACTTTATATTCAAAGTGTAAAAACACAAAGATAAAAAATCTTGAAAGCAGCAAAGAAAAAGTAACTTCACACATAGAAGAGACCCTTAATATGATAATAGCTGATGCCTCATCAGCAACCATAAAGATCAGGCAGCACTAGAAATGATGTATTTGAAGTCTGGAAAGAAACAAATCTTATCTGGCAACACTACCCTTCAAGAATGAAGGAGAAATTAAGGCATTTCCAGATAAACAAAAGCTGGGGAGATTCACTAGTAGACCTGCCATACGAGAAATGCTAAAGGAAGAGTTTCCACCTGAAATGAGGACACTAGAGAGTAACCCAAAGTTACAAGAAGAAATAAAGAACAGTAGTAAAAGTAAGTTCATATGTAGTTATAAAAGACAGTATAAGTGTATTTTTAATTTGTATATTCTTTTTTCTCCCTTTTCCTATATGATTTAAAAGGCAAAGGTACACATATAGAAAAATGATGATAAATCTATGTTAATGGGCACACAATGTAAAAAGAGGCAATCTGTGACAATAGCAATATAAAGGGGGAATGATACAGATATACAGCATTGGTGTTTATATACTACTGAACTAAGTTGGTATTATTCAAACTAGGTTGATGTAAGTTTAAGATGTTAATTGTAATTCCCAAGTAACCATTAAGAAGTTAACTAAAAAATATTACAGAAAAGGAATATTTTACAGGAATATTACAGAAAAGGGAATCAGAAAACTACACTACAAAAAAATCAACTGTGCAAAAAAAGGGCAATAATGAAGGAAATGAGGAACAAGAAACAAGACATATATAGAAAGTAACTAAATCGAAACAGTAAATCTTTCCTTATTAGTAATTACTTTAAATGTGAATAGTTTAAACTCTTCAACTGAAAGGCAGAGAATGACAGAATGGATTTTAAAAATATGGTCTATCTACATATTGTCTACAGAAGACTTAATTTAGATACAAAGACACAAAGAGATTGGAAGTAAAGGAGTAAAGCATTCCATGCAATAGTAACTAAAAGAGCTGGAATTACTATATTTTTGTCAAACAAAATAGACTAAAATAGGGGCACCTGGGTGGCTCTGTCATTAAGCGTCTGCCTTCGGCTCAGGGCCTGATCCCAGGGTCCTGGGATCGAGCCCCGCATCAGGCTCATCTGCTGGGAGCCTGCTTCTTCCTCTCCCACTACCCCTGCTTGTGTTCCCTCTCTCACTGGCTGTCTCTCTGTCAAATAAATAAATAAAATCTTAAAAAAAGAAAAAAAAAAGGTTACTGGAGACAAGGAAGGGCACTCTATATTAATAAAAGATCAATATATAACAATTATAAACATATACATACCTAACAACAAAACCTGAAAATATATTAAAAAGTTAACAGAATTGAAAAAAGAAATAGATGGTTCTACAATAATAATAATTGGAGATTTCAATACCCCATTTTCAACACTGGATAGCAGAACCAGATATACGATCAATAAAGAAATAAAAGACCTGAACAACAAAGATATCTAGTGTACTAGACCTAACTAACATATATAGAATGTTTCACCTAACAACAGGAGAATACACATTCTCCAAGTACAAACAGAACATTCTCCATGACAGACATTAGTAAGACCATAAAATAAGTCTTAATAAATTTAAAAAGATTCAAATCATGCAAAGTATGTTTTCCAATCACAATAAAATGAAACGGGAAATCAGTAATGGGAAAAAAATAGAGGGATGCCTGGGTGGCTCAGTCAGTTGAGCGTCTGTCTGACTCTTGGTTTCAGCTCAGGTCATAATCTAGGGGTCATGGGATCAAGCTCCATGTCAGGCTACACACTCAGCAAGAAGTCTGCTTGGGATTCTCTCTCTCCCTCTCCGTCTGCCCCTTCCCCCTGCTGTCTGTGTCTGTCTGTCTCTCTCTCTCTCTCTCTCACACACACACACACACACACACACTCACTCTCTCTAATAAATAAAATCTTGAAAAAAACTGGAAAATTTACATATATGTGTAAATTAAACAGCATACTCTTAAATAACCAATGGATCAAAGAAGAAATCACAAGCAATATTACAAAATACCTTGAAACAAATGAAACAAAAACACAACATATCAAAACTTATGGGATACAGGAAAAAGCACTGCTAAGAAGAAATTTACAGCTGTAAAAACTATAATAAAAGAAGATCCCAAATCAACAACTTAACTGTATACTTTATAGAGCTAGAACAGCAAATGAAACCCAAAGCTAGCAGAAAGAATAAAGATTATGCTGTAAATAAAATAGAGATTAGAAAAAAAACAATGGAAAGTCAACAAAACCCAAAGTTGGCTTTTTGGAGAAAAAAGTCAACATAATTAACAAACTTTTAGCTACATTAACTAAGAAAAAAAGAAAGGACCTAAATTACTAAAATCAGAAATGAAAGTGAGGACAACCTATCAATTATACAGAAATAAAAAGGATTATAAGAGATTACTATGAACAACTTCACACCAAACTGGATAATTAATGAAATGGACAAATTCCTGGAAACACACAAACTACCAAAACTGACCCAAGAAGAGACAGACAATCCGAACAGACCCTCAACAAGTAAGCAGTTTGAATCAGTAATCAAAACACTTGCAACAGATAAAAGCCCAGGACCAGATGGTTTTACTGGTGAATCCTACCAAGACTTTTCTTCTTCTTCTCTTTTTTTTTTTTTTTTTTTTTAAGATTTTATTATTTGAGAAAGAGAGAGAACACAAGCAGGGGCAGCAGCATAGGGAGAGGGAGAAGCAGGCTCCCCACTGAGCAGGGAGCACAATACAGGGCTTGATCCCAGTACCCTGGGATCATGACCTGAGTTGAAGGCAGACACTTAACCCACTGAGCCACCCAGGAGCCCAAATTCTACCAAATATCTAAAGAAAAATTAAAAAGAAACCTTCTTAAACTATTCTAAAAAACTAAAGAGGGGTGTCTGGGTGGCTCAGTCAATTGTCTACCATTGGCTCAGGTCATGATCTTGGGGTCCTGGGACAGAGCCCTGCATCAGGCTCCCTTTTCAATGGGGAGTCTGTTTCTCCCTCTTCCTCTGCCCCTCCCCCTGCTTGTGCTTGCTTACAAGCGCGCTGAGTCTTAAAAACAACAACAACAACAAAAAACAAACCCTAAAGAGAAGGGATCACTTCCAAATCATTCCATGAGGCCAGCATTACCCTGATACCAAAGCCAGACAAAGACACTATAAGAAAATTACAGGATACTACTAATAAAATACTAAAACCAAAACACAAAAATAGTAATACTAAATACTAAAATTATTAATATCCTTTATGAATTGCAGAGTAAAAATCCCTAATAAAATATTAAGAAATGAAATTCAACAACATAAAGGATCACACTTATGACCAAGTAGGATTTATTCCCAGAAGGCAAGGGAGGTTTGATATGAGAAAATTGTCAATGTAATAACCACATCAACAGAATGAAGGACAAAAACCACATGGACATCAACTAATGCAGAAAAAGCATTTAATAAAATCCAATACCCTTTAATGATAAAACACTCAATGAAGCAGGAATAGAAGGGAACTGGCTCAACATGCTTAAGGCGATATATGAAAAATCCACAGCCAACATTATATTCAATAGTAAAACCGGCAACTTTTCTCCTAAGATCAGGAACAAGACAAGGATGCCCATTTTCACCATTCCTATTCAACACAGCTGGAAGTTCTACCCAGAGCAATTAGGGAAGAAATAGAAATAAACAGCATCGTAATTGAAAAGGGAGACATAAAACTATTTCTATTCACAGATGACAGAATTTTACATGTGGAAAACCCTAAAGAATCCACATATAAAGACCTATGTGAGCTGCTAAATGAATTCAGCAAAACTGAAGGGTGCAAAATAAACACACAGAAAAGTTGTATTTCTACATATTTACAATGAAATGAAAAGGACATTTACATGGCAAAAAAAACCACAATGAAATATTTAGGAATAACTTTTAACAATGAAGCACAAGACTTGTACACTGAAAACTACAAAATGTTGCTTTAACAAAGAACTAAATAAATGCAAAGATCCCACATTCGTGTACTAGAAAATTTAATATTAAGATGACAATATTACCCAAAATGATCTACAGATTCAATACAATCCCTATCAAAATCCCAATGGTGTTTTTTACAGAAATAGAAAAACACATGAGGCACCTGGGTGGCTCAGGTTATAATGCCAGGGTCCTGGGATCCAGCCCCACAGGGGCTCACCGCCCACTGGAGAACCTGCTTCTCCCTCTCCTTCTCCCAACACCCCCCCCCTCTCGCCCGGCACCCCAGCTCATGTGTGCTCTCTCTCTCACTCACTCTATCTCAAATAAATAAAATCCTTAAGAAACACACACACACATCCTAAAATTTATATAGAATTCTAAGAAACCTTGAATAGCCAAAACAATCTTTTTTTAAAAATTTTTTAATATGTTATGTTAGTCACCATACAGTACATCATTAGTTTTTGATGTACCCAAAACAATCTTGACATAAAAGAACAAAGCTGAAGGACTCACACTTCTTGATTTCAAAACTTATTACAAAAACACAATAATCAAAACATTATGGTACAGGCAGGAGAGACATAAATATCAGTGGAATAGAACTGTGTCCAGAAATACACCTTCATCTCCATGATCAATTGATTTTCAACAAGGTTGCCAAGACCATTCAGTGGAGAAAGGATAGTGTTTTCAAAAATGTTGTGGGGGTGGGAGGAAAAGTTATGCTGGGAAGGGGTGCATGGGTGGCTTGATCCGTTAAGCACTGGATTCTTGATTTCAGCTCAGATCACGATCTAACAAGGGTGGTGAGCTGTGTGTGTGTGTGTGTGTGTGTGTGTGTGTGTGTGTGTGTGTTCGTTCATGGATCAAAGGCCTCAATCTAAGAGCTACAACTATAAAACTCTTAGAAGAAAGCATGAGAGAAATATTCATGGTGTTGGATTTAGCAATCATTTCTTAAATATGACACCAAAAGCACAGGGAGTAAAAAAGAATAAAAACAGGCAAATTAGACTTCATTAGAATTAAAACTTCTATGCATCTAGGGATAGCATCAAGAAAGTGAAGAAGCAACGTAGAGAATGGAAGAAAATACGTGCAAATCATATCTCTGGTAAGGATTTAATATACAAAATATATTAACTCTTATAACTCAATAACAAAAAACAAACGTGATTAAAATATGGGCAAAGGACTTGAATAGATATTGCACCAAGGAAGATTTACAAATGGCCAATAAGTGCATGAAAAGAGGCTCAGCATTACTACTCATTAGAGAAATGCAAATGAAAACCACAATGAGATATCCCTTCGCAGCTACTAGGATGGCTACTATAAAACAAACAAAAACAGAAAATAATGAATGTTGCTCAAAAAGATAAAGAGGGAAAGCAAATCACAAATGCTGGTGAGGATGTAAACAAATTAAACACTGGTGCGTTGCTGGCGGGAACATAAAATATGCAGCCACTATGGAAAACCATCTGGGGATTCCTCAAAAAGCTAAACACAGGATAATCTTCTGACCCAGCAATTCCACTCCTAGGGATATACCAAAAAGAACTGTAAACAGGGACTCAGACACTTGTATACTAATAGCAGATTTGATAATAACAGACAAAAGGTAAAAACAACGTAAGTGTCCATTAACAGAGGAATGGATAAAATGTGAGACACACATATAGAAGAAAATACATTTCTGCAGTAAAAAAGTTCTGACACATGCTACTACATGAATGAACCTCAAAAACATTATGCTAAATGAAATAAGTCAAACACAAAAAGAACAAATATTATGATTCTACTTATATGAAATATCTATAACAGGCAAATTCATAGAGACAGCAGAATAGAGGTTACCAGGGGTAAGAAGGTGAGAGCAATGACGAGTTGTTATCTAATGGGTACAGTTTTTGTTTGGGATGATGAAAATGTTCTGAAAATAGCAGTGATGGTTTCACAACATTCTGAATGTATTTAATGTCACTTAATTGTACAATTTTATGGTCTATACATTTTACCACAATAAAACTTTTTTTTTATTGTGCCAGCACACATTTATATTGGTTTTTCATCAAGCCTAAATATGGCCAATACCTTATTTTAGTAAAATTGTATTAGAAGAACTAGCTAAATAATTTCAATGTGAACTGTCAACCTATACCAATTATTCTGAACACAACAGAGTAAATTCTTGGATTACTGCTTATGGTTAGGATGCAGAAACTCGTAAAAGACTATCGTTGCTCCCACCTCCTTAACAGTAAGAACAAGCCAGAGACTATAAAATCATAGTTTTTTTAAAAAGCCAGAGAGCTGAGATGCAAAGAAACATAAGTGAACTAAATTCCTACAGGAACAAGCCCTTTCCAGGAATGAAAACATGGCTGAGGTCATGGTGAAAAGAAGAGTGAAACTGCTACAAAAGGGGGAAATTAGCCCAATGTTTAGCAAACTTTTAAGGAGAGCACGGGGGCTGGCAAGACAGATTTAGCAGCCACATTCCCAAGGTAAATCTGCACTTTCTCAAAAGGGTTGCTGGAGGGGAGGGAGGTGGGAGGATGGGGTAACTGGGTAATGGACATTAGGAGGGTATAATGAGCACTAGGTATTTTATAAGACTGATGAATCACTGAACTCTGCCTCTGAAACTAGTAATACATTATATGTTAATTGAATTTAAATAAAAAAGAAAAAAGAAAAAAGATGCTTTCCAATACTGGAGCGGCAAGAGGGGAATGGGGAGGTAGGGCTGCAAAATGCTGGGAACAGAGCTACAAAGCTAAGAGAAAAATGTCCCCAAGGGGCACCGGGCCTTCACCAAGTCCAAGGCCACACCCACTAAAGGATGCCTTGAGGGTACTAGGTACAGGATTTCTCCAGAAGAGAGAAAAGCCAGGGGTGGGGCTTAAGAGAAAAGAAAATGTCTCAGCCGCTTAAAATCCCAGCAGCTGTGCTGTTGTGAAACAGAGATCTCTTAAAAGTGCTAAGATCCCAAGACACAATGAAGGGAAAGTCTTGATTCTGCACTCAAAACATCTGACACCAGTGGTGAACTAAGTAAAACTTAAAGCTGTAACAGAGTCAGGACCCCAATTAGGCCGTTTTCCTACTAGTATCGTATTTCAGCTGTTCTCCTTCAATTATGTCATGGAGATCTATTTATGTAAATGAATGTAGCTATACATCATTTTAAATGACTGTATCATGCAGCAGAAATGTTTTATACTACCTTTTTCATCACAGAGAATATTAAGACATGTATTTAAGGATAAGATTTAAGAAAATTAATTTATTTTACTGCTAGATCAAAACCTTAAGTGAAATTGTTTCCTTCCTTGCAAATGCATATAGGGAAAGAATGCCATTGCTATGATCTGAAAAAAGGATCCAGTAGTTGTCTACACCACTGCATATGTACCATCAGAGCAAATGTCCACAGTTTTAAAAAGTCAAATAATGTTTTAGTACTATAAAGATAAAGTTTTGATCTTGCAGGCTCCCTGAAAGGGTTTCAGGATCATGGATCACACTGTGAGATCTACCAGGTTAGTTTCCCAAACTTAATTCCAATTAACTTATCTTAGCAAACTGAACATTAGTAATTAAATAAGGTTAATGATCAGCCATTAATAAAAATCATACAATCAAAATTACCAACTGCTGAGCACAAGAAAAAGAGCAAGTTTAGGAGAGAGAAAATGAATTCAGGATCGAACCTACTGGAGCAAATTTAACGAATTAATGAATTTAATGAATCTAGAACTCAGAAAAAAAGGCAGTCTAAAGTATAGATCTGAGAGTTACATTTATAAAACTTATTAATGCCAGGAAGAATATGGGTGATAAGAGGGAAGGTCAGAAATGGGAGGAATGCCTATAATTAATAAGTGGATAAAGGGGAAGTCATCAAAGTACTTCCAAAAATAATGAAACACACAAATTGTGACAAATGAAAAGATGTTAGAGACCATCAATGTCAACCAATTCATTTTTCTGGTTAAGGAAACAGAGCCTGAAGAGGATCAAAAAAATGATTTGGCCAAGTCTCTGAAAGTGAGAGCATCAGGCCTTAAAATGTCACTTTAGGGATCCCAATTCAGTTTTCTTTCCATAGTCCCAAATTCCAGAGTTAGGAAGCAATTTCGTATTCTAGCTAGGGAATTAAAACCCAGCATCAGGGACAGAAATCAAGGAAAAAAATAACACATGTATTTCCACTTCCTCTAAACCCTGCTCCTCTTACTAGTTTTACCCCACAGTCAATGCATCACCCAAACCTGTAGGCTCTTCCTTCAAAATATATCCAGAGTCTGACCACTTCTTACCACCTAAACTTCTAAAATCTTAACCCAACCCTGATCAACTCTATGCCTAGAATATTTAGAGCATCCTACCTCGTCTTCCTGCTTCCACCCCACCACCTTCCCCCTTCATGCCCCACTGACCAGTGTGTATTTTCAATGCAGCAGCCAGAGTAAACATACTAAATAATAAATAACATCATCCCTCTTCTTCAAAATCCTCCAAGTATTGGCACTTTACTCAGTAATTAACCCCAAAGTCCTTAAATGGCTTACTAGGCCTTATATGACCTGTCTGACATTCTCCTTTTTTAACCTCGGCTGCTACTATTCTGCTCCCACCTACTCTATTCTAGCAGCACAGCAGTCTCTGCTGATCCTGCCTTTGTACTTGCTCTTCCTCCCCTTGGAATGCACTTCTCCCAGATATTCTCACCACCTTCTTGGTTCTACTCAAACAGCACTTCCCTGGTCACCCTGTATAAAAGTGACAACTCTGTACCCAGGTTACACTCTATCCCCCTTCCTTAATTTCCTCTATAGCCTGCCTGGCTTGACACTCTAAATGCTGGTTTTATTGCTCATTCCTTCCACTAGAATTTAATCTCCTTGAGAGCAAGGACTTAATGTTTTGTTCATTATTGTATTTAGTACAAAACCCAGCATTTAGTACAAAACCTGGCACTCAACAGGCACCAAACCTCTTGAACGAAAGAATGAAAGCAAACAACAGAGATAAGTAATCTTTTATAACCTCAGATCTTTCTATTTAAAGTCAATCTATTAACTGGCAAAGTTTCAAATCACTGTCCCATTCTGAAGGCTCTACTTAGGTTTTCACTCTTATGTTAAAAAGTTTTTATTTATTCATTCAACAAACATTCACACAGAGGCCTTGTCATGTCGCAGGCAATATGAGACACTGAAGGCAGAAAGATCAATAAAACATGAACTCTGCCCACAAGAAACTTAGAGAGGTGTTATATTATTTCCAGAATAAAGCTGTAGTACCGCAAATGAGGGTAACTGAGGTTTAATACACTATATGTTGTTAAAATTGTTACAAAAGCCAAACAATTCATTCAACAAAGAAAATAGTCAAAATGTAATTTTCATGAAAACTGCTTCATCAATTTGACAACTTATATAAAATTTGATTGACTGAAAAGATCAAGACATTTAGTTCACTATACTGGAACATGAAATGATGTCCCCCTTATTCATCTTTACTCATTATCCCTTGGGTTCAGTAGCATCTTAGACAAAACCTAACCAGTCACCAAGAAACCTCTAACAGGCATATTAATGTTGCATCTCAATACATTCACTGGGATAAATAATCCCCAAATCCTTCTGGCTTTTCACTAGAAGTTATTTTAGCTATTTTCTTTAAATGTGTATTTTTGCTGGGGTGCCTGGGTGGCTCAGTCAATTATGCCTCTGCCCAAGGTCCTGGGATCTAGCCCCTGTGCAGGGCTCCCAGCTCAGCAGGGAATCTGATTCTCCCTCTCCCTCTGCCCCTCCCCCACCTCATGCTCTCACACGCTCTCTCTCCCTCTCAAATAAATAAAATCTTTTTTAAAAAGTGTTTAAACACGTATTTTCACTTACATTGCTGGACAATACATTGAAATTCAAAATATGATTAAAACCTGATTTTTAAAAATCACTCAAAATGTAGATATTTTTATCACAAATAAATTGATCTGCAGATGATAAATGCCCATAGAAAGGGCATTTGTTTGAAACAGCTGTTCAGTTTCAGTGAATTCAGAAAGTCATCTATTAGAAATGTCATATGATGTTTTTGATAATAATGGTCTTACTCACAGCTGAACCAAGAGAGCAATTGTAATCATTTGAGGTAGTGCCTCATTTTGACACACAAATGGTTACATACAAAAAGAGAAAGGCCCACTGAAAAAGCAGCAAATATTTGAAAACAAAATAGTATATGAAAAATTTAAGACTTCATTAATTTTTATTTATTCTTTCATAAATGGATCAAATTCTTTTATTAGTTACTCCAGCTAAATTAATTTTACCAAATTCTCCATGACTAAATAAAAAGCTTTAAATTAAATTATAAAACCAGGGGCTCCCTGAAAAATACGAACTGTTTTTTCCTTTTTTTTCTAATTTTAATTTTTTAAATTTTAAGTAGGCTCCATGCCCAATGTGGGGTTTGAACTCAACAACCCAGAGATCGAGAGTTGATGCTCTACCAACTGAGCCAGCCAGGTACCCCTACAAACTGTTTTTAAAACACTTGCTCTGACAATTATCTCTTACACCCTTGAAAATCAATCATCTTTGATAGCTACTGAAACATCACTACTATAAAAAAAAAAATTTAAACTTCCCCACTGTAATTCAAAAACAAAGAAAGCAATTCAAATTATCATTCTATATCCCACTTCAGTGGTGAGAGCTCCTAAACATGGATTTGCATGTAAGTACTGTATTTCTCAAAGCAGAACTACAGAAAGGTTAAAGTAGACCAATTATTCTGGATTCGAAATAACTTAGTCCCTTGAAAACTAATACTTTTAAACAATACAGGAAGTACTGGGAGTTTACAGCTTTGTGTTGTACCTGACCTGTCTTCTCTCTAGAGTAATCCAGCTTATTCTATTTGGTTAAGAGTCAACTAGTGATAATATTTTAGGACAATAATTTCAATGTCCTTCTTGAGGAAGGTAGTTTATATAAAATGTTTCCCAAGCATTATAGAAAAAAACAGCATCCTTCTAAAAGCTTTATTTCTAAGAATAGAAAATAATGGCACTGAAACTAATGAAACAAAACTGATCTAGGCACTTTTCAATTACAAGATCAAACAAAGTAACTACATTTCCACTCTTGATTCATAGATGGGCCAGAAACTCAAAGATCATTCTTTACAATCTCCATTCCCTCAAATGCCATATCAAATTGGATCATCAAGTCAAACTGTATTACTTTCATATCCCTCACAGTCCCAATCCCATCCCCCTCTATCTCCACTGCTAAGCCTTAGTTTAAACCATAGTAATTTATTACCTAAATCATTGCAAGGCTCATAAATAGCTTCCCTGGTTCTTTCAAAAGATTGATAAAATAGGTAAACCTCTGGCAATCCTGGCCAAGAGAAAAAAAGTATTAGTATTATTATAACAATGGTGGAAATTAATTAGATACCCTTTTGTAAAGTTAAACATTGCATACCCTATGAGCCTGCAATTCTTCCTCTGGTTACAATTCTGAGAGAAATTTTAACACGTTTACCCAGAAATATGAGTAGATGCTCATAGCAACATGTCTCTAATAGGATAATACTGGAAACAACCCAAATGTCTATAGTAAGGAAAATAGATCGATTATGATAAGTTTGCAGAACGGAATATTATATACAGCAGTAAAAATGAATGAACTACAACTACATGCAACAAGAATGAATATAAGTAACACAATATCTAATCAAAAAAACAAATCCAGAAGACTACATTTTAGCATATTCTTTTTATAAAAACAAAAACAAGGAAAAAATACATTGTTTAGGTAAACATATTTATAATAAAACTTTTATGAAATGTAAGAGACTATTGAAATACAAAGTTCAGAATGATAGCTACAATTTAGGAAGAGGCAAGGAGAACCACACAGGAAGATGTAAGTTACTGGCAATGCTTGAGAGTTACATTCACAGATGTTATTTTACTAAATAAAGTATAAATACACTCTATATAAGATCATGCACAGACCAGTAAGAATAATGTGTCAAGAGCCAAGAACTGTGATTGACACAATTCTGTGCAAATTGGTGGGAAAATGTTAATTAAGTTTAGGGGGAAAAATTAGGACTGAAAGGAAAGGCATAATTAAAGATTGAGTGGATTAAAAATCTTAAGAGAATAAGTGAAATGTTTTAATAATAAAAAGGACATAGGGCTAGAGTCAAAAGGGTTGATTTCCACCCCCCTCCCCCACCAAGTCCTGCCACTAAGTAACTGAGTAATCTCAGGCTAGTTACTTAACTCATTTAACAGATGACCTTCCAAAATAGACTATGCTCAGATGGATTTCTTTCTTTTATTTTCTGAAACGAATGGCCTATATTTAATGTTATCAGGTATGAAATCAGGTCCCTTCTGAAAGATGTACCATTCCATTCTGGGCTTCCCTACTTTTCCTGGCCTACCAACATCATCTAATACCTGTCACTACACTTGTGTCCACAAATAAAAACAAGGCACCTAACTAATCATTCCAGCAGATTCTTTTTGTAACTTCTCCTGATACTACAACCACTTACGCTGAACTTCAAAAGATAAACTCTGGGGGGAAAAAAAGTTTTTATCTCACATGTGTTTGCTCAATAAATGTTCCTACAAAAAAGTTGTATTGATTAACACCAATTATATGTCAGGATCAAGTAGGTTATGCTACAATAACAAACACCAACAAATCTTGGTGGCTTAAAATAACTAAGATTTTATTCTTTTATGCTGTATGCTCACTAAGAGTTGACTGGAGTTCTCCTCCAAGTCTTCAGGGACCTAGGCTAAAGTAGCAGCCACCATAGGAAGGAGACAGTGTGGCAAAGTATATACTGACTCTTAAAGCTTCCATCTAGGAGTATCACACATTACTTTTACTCATACTTCATCGGCTAAATCAAGTCACACAGCCATGCCTAATTTTAATTTGGCAGGGATACCTACCATATTCCAAAGAGGAGAGTAAAAATATTGTGAACAATTTTCACAATTTCACAATTTGGAAACATCAAATGAAATGTTAACATACTATGATGTACTAAAAATTCAAAAATACAAAAAGATAATCAATGTACTCAGTTTTGAAAAGATTTACCAACACATATATGCGAACAAACTGGACAACCTAGAGAAGACGGATAATTCCTAGAAACATATAAACTACCAAAACTGAAACAAGAAGAAATACAAAATCTGAACAGACCAATTCCCAGCAAAGAAACTGAATCAATAAGCAAAAAACTCCCAACAAATAAAAGTCCAAGACCAGATGGCTTCACAGGCAAATTCTACTAAACATTTAAAGAAGAGTATGCCTAGTCCTCTCACACCATTCCAAAGCATACAAAAGGACGGAAAACTTCCAAATTCATTCCATGGGGCCAGCATTACTGTGATACCAAAACCAGATAAAGACACCACCACAAAAGAGAACTACAGGCCAATATCCCGGATGAATACAGATGCAAAAATCCTCAACAAAATACTAGCAAACCAGATCCAACAATACATTACAAAAATCATTCCCTTTGCTCAAGCGGGATTTATTCCTGCGAGGTAAAGGTGGTTCAATCTTCACAAATCAATGTGACACATCACATTAATACAAGAAAGAAGGAGTGCGAGTGCCTGGCTGATTCAGTAGGTGGAGTGTGCAACTCTTGGGAAGTTCGAGCCCCATGCTGCATGTACACATTACTTAAAAATAAAATCTTAGGGGCGCCTGGGTGGCACAGCGGTTAAGCGTCTGCCTTCGGCTCAGGGCGTGATCCCGGCGTTGTGGGATCGAGCCCCACATCAGGCTCCTCCGCTGTGAGCCTGCTTCTTCTTCTTCCACTCCCCCTGCTTGTGTTCCCTCTCTCGTTGGCTGTCTCTATCTCTCTCGAATAAATAAATAAATAAATAAATAAATCTTTAAAAAATAAAAAAATAAAATAAAATCTTAAAAAAAAAAGAGAAAGGATAAGAACCATATATCATTTCAATAGGTGCAGAAAAAGCATTTGACAAAGCACAACACCCATTCATGATAAAAACCCTCAACAACGTAGTTTTAGAGGGAACATAAAATTATAAAGGCCTCATATGAAAAACCCACAGCTAAGATCATCCTAAATGGGGAAAAAAACAGAGAGCTTTTTCCTCTACAGTGAGGAATAAGACAGGGATGACCACTCTCATCACTTTTATTCAACACAGTACTGGCAGTCGTAGCCACAGCAATCGACAACAAAAAGAAATAAAAGGCATCCAGATTCGTAAGGAAGGAATAAACTTTCACTGTTTGCAGATGACATGATACCATACATAGATAACCCTAAAGACTCCACCAAAGAACTGCTATTACTGATAAACAAATTCACTAAAGCTGCAGGATACAAAACTAACGTATAGAAATCTGTTACATTTCTATACATTAATAATGAAGCAACAGAAGGAAAATTAAGAAAACAATCCCATTTAGGAGTGCGTGGGTAGCTCAGTCAGGTAAGCATCCAACTCTTGATTTCAGCTCAGGTCATGATCTCAGGGTCATTAGATCAAGCCCCGCACTGTACTCTGAAAACTATAAAACACATGTAAAGAACACATGAAAGAAACTGACAACACAGGGGTGCCTGGGGGGCTCAGTAGGTTAAGCATCTGCCTTCAGTTCAGGTCATGATCCCGGGGTCCTAGGATTGAGCCCCATGTCAGGCTCCCTGCTCAGTGGGGTGTCTGCTTATCCCTCTCCCACTTCCCTCCCCCCAGCTCGTACTCTCTCTCTCAAATAAATTCTCTGGAAAAGAAAAAAAAGAAACGGAAAGACACCCCATGCTCATGGACTGGAAGAGCAAATACTGTTAAAATATGTTTGCTACTCAAAGCAATGTACATATTTAATGCAATCCCTATCAAAATACCAACAGCATTTTTCACAGAACCAGAACAAATAATCCAAAAATTTGTATGGAACCATAAAAGACCCTGAATAGCCAAAGCGATCTTAAAAAAGAAAAGCAAAACCAGAGGCATCACAATCCCAGACTTCAAGTTATATTACAAAGCTGTAGTAATCAAAAGAGTATGGTACGGGCACAAAAATAGACACATAGTTCAATACAACAGAATAGGAAGCCCAGAAATAAACCAAAATTATATGGTCAATTAATCTTCAACAAAGCAGGAAAGAATATGCAGATGAGAAAAAGTCTTTTCAAATAATGTTGGGAAAACTGGACAGCTACATGAAAAAGAATGAAATTGGACCACTTTCTTGCACCACATACAAAAATAAACTCAAAATGGATTAAGCACCTAAAAGTGAGACTTGAAACCATAAAAATCCTAGAAGAGAACACAAGCAATTTTTCTGACATTGGTCATGGCAACGTCCATCTAGATAGGTCTCCCAAGGCAAGGGAAATAAAAGAAAAAATAAATTATTGGGACATCAAAAAAAAAAATCTCTGCAAAAGAAATGACCAACAAAACTAAAAGACAACCTACTGAATGGGAGCAGATATTTGCAAATGACATGTCCGATAAAGGGTTAGACCCAAAATATATAAAGAACTGATAGAGCTCAACACCCCAAAAACCAATAATTCAATCAAAAATGGGCAGAAGACATGAAGAGACATTTCTGCAAAGACGACACACAGATGGCCAACAGACACATGTAAGACACATGAAAAGATGCTCAACATCACGCATCATTAGGAAAATGAAAAATCAAAACCACAATGGAAATCATGTCAAACATGTCAGAATGGCTAAAATCAAAAACAAGAAACAGCAAGTGTTACAGAGGATATGGAGAAAAAGGAATCTTTGTGCACTGCTGGTGGGAATACAAAGTGGTGCAGACATTGAGGAAGACAGTGCAGAGGTTCCTCAAAAAATTAAAAATAGAACTGCCCTACTTAGTTAAGTGTCCAACTCTTGATTGCGGCTCAGGTCTTGATCTCGGAGTCATGAGTTTGAGTCCCGCATTGGGCTCCGCACTGGGCATGGAGCCTACTTAAAAAAACAAAAACAAACAAACAAAAAAACAAAACAAAAAACTGCCCTATGATACAGTAATTATGCTACTAGATATTTACCAAAAGAATATAAAAACACTAATTTGAAAGGATATTTGCGCCTCCATGTTTATTGCAGCATTATTCACAACAGCTGAACTATGGAAACAGCCCAAGTGTCCACTGACAGATGAATGGATAATGGATGGATGGGTGTGTGTGTGTGTGTGTGTGTGTGTGTGTGTGTGTATAATGGAATATTATTCAGCCCTAAAAAAAGAATGAAATCTTGCCATTTGCAACAACATGGATGGAGCTAGAGAGTATAATGCTAAGCAAAATAACCTAGTCAGGGAAAGACAAATACCACGTGATTTCACTCATATGTGGAATTTAAGAAACAAACAAACAAATGGGAAAAGTAAAAGAGAGAGACAGAGACATACAGAGACACACACACACTCCAAAAAACAGACTTTTTTTTTTTTTAAAGATTTTATTTATTTGACAGAGACAGCCAGCGAGAGAGGAAACACAAGCAGGGGGAGTGGGAGAGGAAGAAGCAGGCTTCCAGCGGAGGAGCCTGATGTGGGGCTCGATCCCAGAATGCCGGGACCACGCCCTGAGCTGAAGGCAGACGCCTAACGACTGAGCCACCCAGGCACCCCAAAAAACAGACTCTTAACAAATAGATGGTTACCAGAAGGGGAGGTAGGTAGCAGCACTGGTGAAACAGAGAAGGGGATTAGGAGTGCACTTGTTTTGATGAGCACTAAGAAATGTACAGAACTGTTGGGTCACTATATTGTACACCTGAAACAAATATAGCACTGTATGTTAACGACACTGGAACAAAAAGATTTAACATAAAAACTCAAAAAAGCAAATAATGAAAAGGCTGAATGACCAAATACCCACTAAAATTCTGAAAGATGAAGCAAAAAAAATCCATACCCCTCAACAAGTATAAAGAAATTCCAAAGAAATACTTTTTCCCCCCTAAAATCTCAGTATTGTAAACCAAGACATTCAAATCATCCAGTTAGCTGATCAACAGATCCTCTACTACAAATAAGAAGTAGAAATAGAAAGATGTCCTTAAATCTTTCATTTGGGAAAACAGTAACTAGAGTTTCAAACTGATGATTTAAACTGAAGGGGTAGCCTACACTAAAGAGTATAACAATAGGAATGACATGGGTGCCAATAAGATGTACCATAATGGAGTTAAGGGTCTGGAACTAGGATATTTGTAGGTCAGGGTGACCCCACTAAATACTGAAGACAAAGTACATAGCAATCAAAACAACTAGAAGACTTGGAAACCCTCTGGGTGGTCCTGTATCAACCATTAATAATGCACTAATAACTAAAGTACAGTGAAGTGCAGGGTTCACTCCATCAGCACAATGAAGGTGGAAGGGAAAGGGAAGCTTGAAGTCTTAATTAAAAGTGAGACATGACAGGTAGAGGCCTGATAACCCGAGAAGTATCATGATGAATGGATATGGATTCTTTCCTAGAACAGAGTTGTATAAGAGTTGGTGAAAATGTGGTGAGATAAAGCACATTCAATCTCACAAACAACCGAACTAGAACAATTGAACCAGAAAACCCAAATCAAGCCTTAGGCATGTGACTTTTAGAAGAGTATTAAATAACCTTTGCTGCCATATTAACATCTGGTTTAAATATCTCAATATCTGAGGACCTTCAGATGCCAAAAATAATCAAAATAAGATCCTTCCCTACATTAGATAATTTTTGTCATGACATCCGCCCTTTACAACCACATCTACAAGTATGTTCGTTAATTGAAGTATTTATTGAACATCTAGCTTATACAAATCCTGTGTTAGGAACTAGGTACAAAGAAACAAGACACTATCATTGGCCTCAAGTAGAGAAATACAGAAAAGGAGGCGGTGACAATGAAGTGTAATAATGACGCATTCTCAAGCAGCTCTAGGACCACAGATAAGGGAGGACATTTGACAGAGAATACAGAGCACAAAGAAAGGTCCAGCACATTACAGAGGTTCAATAACTACTAAATGAAAAATGGTCTAATGTGCTCTCCAGGACTTTGGTTTGCAAAGACCTTTTTAACCAGTCTATTAGTCAGGTATCAGTCAAAAGACAGAAATCACACCAGTAATTTTAAGAGAATTTAGTGTAAGTTGTTAACCATGAATTGGAGAACTGGAAAGGCAAAAAAGGGACTCATATAATCACGAAGAACGTAAGGACAGGAAGCAGCTATGACTCCCAGAGCCAAGGGAAACAAAAGGAAGTGACTGGAATTACTAAAATTCAAAGATTTGGAGAAACCCTAGAAAACTAGAGCCCAGATCTCTAAAAATAAAGCACTCCCTGAAGAACATGAAGAACCAAGAACTTGAGGAGGGTCCCTGCAAAACTGGGACACAAATCTCTGAGAGGGAACAAAAGGCTAGTGATGTCATCTAGGAGCGAGGTGATGAGGGTTCTAGGAGTGTGGAAAAACTGCAAAATGGAGCCATTTGCCACTCCTACTCTTGCCAGGGTGAAGTCCTATTGCTGTGAATATATTGATAGGAAAAAGTAAACATAAAGGAGCAAATCCCTTGCCACTCCTCCTACTGGCAGAATTTAACAGGGAACCAGGTGGTAAATGAGAAATATACTTTGTAGGGTTTCAGCTCCAACACCACAAAAAAAAGTTTAGAAGGATGAGTCTGAAGCTGATTAAAAAAAAAAAAAAATACCTTAAAAGCCAGCACCACCTCTAGGATTACTCCTCTCTATATACTTAAGGTAATATTCTGTAAATATTTAGAATTACAAAACTCTAGATAATTCAGCAATTTGATTTTTCTCATGACTTCTGAGGAAATTATATAAATAATCAACACTAAAATAAGGGCATCTATTTTAACACCCCAAACTTTAAAAGAACAACCACCCATGCTGTACTCTATAACATACTTAGGCAATGCACAGGTCTTCAAAACAAAATCAGGATCTGAGTTGGGAACAATCTTAAGGCTCATATTTAGTGTCTACATGAAAACTTTAAAACTCTCACGTATTCAAAAATCATCACAGGAGTAATTTGGATTAATGAAAGGCCTGAATTGCTAAAATTTTAGATGAGCGCTATTTTATTACCTCAAAATATAAGTAGCTCTTTCTTTTAGACCAAATCTTTTCCTAGTGATTAATTTTAATATTTTTATTGCCTGAAATGTTCTGAATCTTCCTCTGGAATAGCTGACTTATGAATACATCATTTCGAACATACCATATTTCACCAAATTTAAGATGCCATCAATTATAGAACACAGCACTACTGCACAAATCACTAAGGGGGAAAAATGCTGTAAGTTAAACTATGACTTCATGGGTTCTTTCATGGACTTTTAAGAATTCCTGAAAGAACTCTACCACATTGATAATCTAATGTACTGGGGTGCCTGGGTGGCTCAGTTGGTTGGTTAAGCATCTACCTTCGGCTCAGGTCGTGATCCCAGAGTTGAGCTCCCTGCTCATAAGAGAGTCTGCTTCTCCTTCTCCCTCCTCCCTCCCCTACTCCGCTGGTGCCCTCTAATAAATATTTTTTAAAAAATAAACAATAAAATAAAAATAAATTTAAAAAATAAACAATAAAATAAAAAATGATCTAATGTACTGCTAAGGGGTATTATCTCAATATATTTGAATAACTTTTTTATTGCCAATTGCTATTATACCAGTTCTTAGAGTGCATATAAGTATTTTGATTTCTTAAAAACTTTTATTTTTATTTCCCTTGTAGTTTTATCTTTTTAGTTACTCAACAAATAGCAAAATACTAACCTTAGTTCATTTCTGTTCATTTCAAACTGGTGGGCTAAATAATTTCATTCAACATTTGCAGGGCTAATTAGATTATGATGATGATTGTACAAATGTAAATATATTAAAAACCACTGAATTATACATCTTAAAGGTAAGTTTTACACAGAAATTATATTTCAACAATGCTGTTAAAAGTATATTTATGATAAATTCTGCTTTCTTACATCAAAACAGTTAAAGAAAATATTTACAGAATACTGACGAAATAATTGTAAATAAATATATTAGAAGATCCTCTAGTTCAAGTGTCAACAAACTTTATCTGCAATTACTCAACAGTAAATATTTTAGGCTTTATAGGCCACATACACAGTGTCTGCCAATTTTTTTAAAACAACCTTTAAAAATGTAAAGCCATTCTTAGCTCTAGAGCTATAGCTTGTGGACCCCTGCTCTATCACATACTACTTCTTTTTCTGGCAAAAAAAAAAAAAAAACAAAAACTTTTGTTTCCCCCAGAAAGCAAGCAGTCAAATGTAGCCCATAGTGATGACAATATTAATGAGGAGACATTAAACACAAAAGCAGTTTTAGTCTTTGAGAAATTAATTTCACTTCTCATATACTGCTGCTGTAGAGGACATGGGGGAGGTCAAGACTAACAAAAATTATTTCCACACTATAAATCAAATATTCTAAATGTATCTTCTCAGCATCCAAGGTACATTAATCGAAGAAGCCAGACTTTAGACATGTATCATTAATAACTCATGTGCTATTCACCTCCAAAAGATTTGAGGGGACCAAGACTCACAGATGTACACCCTATACTTCTAAGCAAAATCCACATCACTTCCAGTTTTGCAAGGAAATAAAAATGTCATCAGTTAGAATGACTAATTAGAACTCCCAGGACAGACTTCTTCAACCGGGGTTCCACAGAATCCTAGGGTTCCATGAAGCACTACTTATTCAAGAAATTGTGACTTTAATAATAAACATTGTTTTTTGAACTTTGCACACTTTTGAAAGAGAGGTCACAGTGCTCCAAGGTGATCAAACAGCTCCATTTGCAGCTTTGTGTCAGCTCCTTAAGGTAGTACATTCTTTAGAAATTCCACATAAATGGAGTCATGTAAGAGTCTTTACTCTTACATGCGTGACTTCTTTACTCAGCATAATGATTCTGGTATTAATCCACGTTGTTGTATCCACAGTTTCTTGCTGTTGCTCAAAAGTATTCCACTGTATGGATATACCACAATATCTTCATTAGCCTGTTAATGAACACTTGTTTCCAGTTTCTGAATACTGTGATTAAAGTTCCTATGAACATTCCTGTACAAATCTTTTTTGCTGGGTCATTATGGTAGATGTCCATTTAACTTTCTAAGGAATGGCCTGTTTTCCAAAGTGGCTGTACAAGTTTTATATTCCCACCAGCAATGTATATGTTCTAGTTACTCCACATTATCATAAACACTGGTATTATCTTTTTTAATTCTAGCCATTCTGATGCATCTGTCATTTTAATTTGTATTTTCCTAGTGACTAATGATGTTCACCATCTCTTTCATGTGCTTAAGATCCATTCACATAACTTCTTCAAATCTTTTGTCAACTTTAAATAGAGTTGTCTTAAGACTTCTTTATGTTTAAGTCCTTTGTCCGACATATGTATTACAAATATATTTTTCTGTTCTGTGGTTTGCCTTTTGTTTTTTGTTCCTTTTATTTTATGGTTCTCTTTGCATCCTAAAATTTTTGGTAAAATTTGTGGTATATCACAAATATTTTTTCTATATTTTTCATCTTCAAGTTTTATATTTTTAGCCTCACAATTTAAGACCATTAACCATTTTCAATTACTTTTTGTATTTGGTGTGAGGTAAAGGTCACTGTTCATTTCTTTACAGATTTTTTGTCTACTTGTTCTATCAGAGAGGCCTATTTAATCCACAACAATTGTGGACTTGTCTGTTTTTCCTTTTAGCTCAGTTTTTGCTTTACATATTTTGAAGCTATGTAATTAGGTGTATACAAATTAGAACTGTTATATCTTCCTAATGAATTCACTCTTTTAACATTATTCCTTTTTATCTCCAATAATGTTTCTTGGCTAAAGCCACTGTATCTACCATTAATATAGTCACACAAGCCATTTCTTAGTTAACGTGTGCATCATGGTACATTGTTTCCCATATTTTTACTCCGAACTTCTGTTTATGCTTTGTAAACAGCATATAGTTGGGCTTTGCTTTTTTGATTCAGCCTGATAATGTCTTATAATGGAAACATTTAGTCCATTTGTATTTAATTACTGATGTAGTTGAGTTTAAGTCCATCATCTATTTATTTTCCATTTGTCCCCTTGTTCTGTCCTTTGTTCTTCCTTTTCTTCCCTTTCTACTCAAATATTATTTTATTTTATGTACTCTATAGGCTTATCTTTTAGCATCATTCTTTCAGCGGTTACTGTAAAAGATACAAAAATGCATCTTTAGTTTCTATCTTAAATTAGTACTTTTACCATGTCCCATACAAATAAGAGATTCTGATAATTTAACTCTATTTACTTCCTCCTTTTGCTATTGCTATCATATAATTACTTCTACGTGTTATACTGTTTTCCAATATAACATTTCCAATGGAATATTAGAAATTGTTAAAACTACTGGTTTAAGGGGTGCCTGGGTGGCTCAGTCGTTAAGCGTCTGCCTTCGGCTCAGGGCATGATCCCGGGATACTGGGATCAAGCCCCATGTCGGGCTCCTCCGCTGGGAGCCTGCTTCTTCCTCTCCCACTCCCCCTGCTTATGTTCCCTCTCTCACTGGCTGTCTCTCTGTCAAATAAATAAAATCTTTAAAAAAACAAAACAAAAACAAAACTATTGGTTTAAGCAATTAACAACCCTGACCACCATATTTAGCTATTCTAGTACTCTTCATTCTATCCTGCTTCTACCGGAGAATTTTTTTCTTTAGCCTGGTGTACTTCCTTAATATTTCCTGAACTGTGGGTATGCCACTGATTACTTCTCTCAGCTTTTGTTTATCCAAGAATATATTTATTTCATTTTTGTTTCTGAAGGATATTTTCACTGAGTATAGAATTACTGGTTATCAAATTTTTCTTTCAGCGCTTTACAGGTGTCATTCCACTGTCTTCTGACTTAGTCGGTTAAAAAGTCATCTTTGAAAATTCTTATTATTTCTCTGTAACTAACATGTCTTTTCCCCCTTCTGTTTTTAAGATTATTCGGTTGATATGTGGGTTTTAGCACTGTGATCTGGAACTAGTGCTGAGGGAAACACAGCAATAGCAGGCAGACACAGTACTACAAACTCCTACTATTAGTTGTTAACTACTTAATAAATAGAATTATTAATTATTTCTTTTGGCTTAGTGGCACTATGAAAAAGTTTCCAAAACACTAAGGTAAGTGTTTGTTATTTATCCTGTTTTGGGTTCACTGAGCTTCTTCCATCAGTGGTCTCAACAGTTTTGAAAAATAGCCATTATTTCTTCAAATATTGCTTCTGCCCCTTTCCCCTATTCTTTTCATCAATGTCTTAATCTGCTTGGCTGCTATAACAAAATACCGTAGACTAGACAGTTTATAATAAACAACAGAAATTTCTCACAGTCTGGAAGCCAGAAGTCTGAGATCAAGGTGCAAGCATGACCATGTGAGGACCCTCCTCTGTGCTGTAGACTTCCTGCTGTATTCTCACATGGTGAAAGGGGCTCAGGAGCTTTCTGAGGATCTCTTTTATGTAAGCATTAATTCCACACATGAAGGTTCCACCCTCATGACCTCAGCACCATCCTAACACTTCACATCCTAATACCATCAAACTGGGCATTAGGATTTCAAAATGAAATTTGGGGGAATAAACATTCAGACTATAACACTCAGGGACTCCAATTATACATATGTTAAATCATCTGGTTATGTTACACTTGTTTTTTATGTTGTTCTGTTTCTTTCCATCTTGTTTCTTTAGTGCTTTAAACATATCCTCACAATAACCCTCTCAGTGGGTACTAGAAAGAAACACAGGAAGTATTTTAGAAAATCACTTCAGTATGCTTGATCTATACTACTTCCTAAATGGGAAAATGAAAATATTTTTCTCTATGTTTCACAAATAAACCAAAAACGGCTTTGAAAAAAATTAAGATTAGCAAATTACTCTTCCCTTTTAGGGAAAATGCTGGCAATTCAGTTACCTTCAGTCTCATCCATGAAAGCTATTAAATATGTTCAAGAACTTAGGAGGTCATCACAGACAGGAGATAGAAAAAGGTATACAAGGAAGGTGCTTAATTTGCAGAAAGTATCACTTGGTTACGATAAAATCTTTTTCAGACACCAAACCTTTGTCTTTTTGCCTCAAATACTTTTTGTCAGTTTAACTTTCCTCTGAATATCTATACATTGTATTAATATTTATTATGTATTTATCCATAAAAATTTTAAAGCCTTAAAATTACCCTTAAATACAGCTAAATAAAATTACTTTTCTCCCCAAAGATGAAATATGTATTAATAGCCACATGTAATTTACCAATTTAGTTAAAATAACATGAATGGCATCACTATGTACCTAGCCCTATGGAGCTTATAAGCAGTCTTCACATCTTACTTGGTTCTTAAAATGATTCTGTGAGGTAAAAAGGTGTACTTATTTACCATTCCTGTTATACAAATGAGAAAACAAAAGCTCAAAACTTAAGTGATCACCAAAGAGTCACTGAGCTACTAAGTAAATCCTGCTAAAATAGAGACTTAAAATCTATATGCTCCTTCAATTAATCTGCTCACAAATAAACTGGCCCATGTGCAGATTACAAGTGAAACACAAACTGCCTTTCCTTTTAATTTTTGTAATATTCTTGAGTAAAATTAAGTCAAAGTATGCATGATCATCTTTTTCAAAAGAAAAACCACACCTTAAGGCAATTTTAGCAATATTAAATTATCTGTAAGTCACCAAATTTCATTTACTGTTACACCAAAATGTGCTTCAAATATTTCCTTATGATTATTTTAATTGACAATTTTTAAAAATATTTTTAGAACTATGTTTGTACAAAGTAGATAATACTATAAATATTATCTTTGCAGGAGACCTGTAAACATGCATCTTTCCTCCTTCGGTAGGCCTCTGAACATTTCTCATTGAGGAGAATCATAAATAAATTTCACACTCAATACCACAAGTGGTTAGGAAAAATTTTCAACTATTCCTGGTTTTATTTCAACACTACTGAGAGGAGGTTTCTGACAAAGCGAAGGACAAAAAACCTCTAGCAAACCTTCCACTGCCATCCAGCCGTTCTAGACTAGCCGGTGTATTTTTTTTTTTTTTTTTTTTTAAGAATTCTAATACAGTTCAAATCACTGTGCCAGGTTCATTTCAACTCCTTCACTGCCAAACCTGGGGGAAAAGACTGCTTCAGCTTCCCTGCCTTCTCTTTATCTCTGATGACCAACGTATAAAGGCATCTGCTGTAGCAAACTTTAAACTTCACATTATCCTTATTTTTCTTGATCTTGACAGATTTGGCATCCTTTAGCCTGGCTGTGAGCAGAAAGTCCTTGATTTCTTCCATTTTGTCAGGCATAGCTATGAGGGGTGCAGGGGAGTTTGCAGCTTGCACCACCCAAAAGACCTACCCAGTATATTTTTAAATAAAGTTATTTACAATTATCAATAAACTTTTTGAGACCAGTACTGTCAAGTGTTAGACATTCCATCAGAGAAACAGGCCACACTCATTTACTGTATGAACACAGATGTTACCTTCCTCCATAGCAAGTCATTTCTGTGATTACTTTTATGGGCAGTATAACCCAGTCCTTCAAATACGGGAAAGAAAAATAAATATCCATATGAAAAGTCCCTTAGTTCTAAGTATAATAAACCACAGCCACTAATATATTATAATAACATATATTATATATAATATTTCTTGTTACATCTACTGTATTGCAACATATAGGACAAATAAGACATGAAGAAAAAAAATCATCTCTGAAAAATAAGTGGAATTATAAGCTGCTATTTAAATTCAACTATACAGGGGCACCTGGATGGCTCAGTCAGTTAAGCGGCTGCCTTCAGCTCAGGGCATGATCTCAGGGTCCTGGGATCGAGCCCCACAAAGGGGGTTTCCTGCTCAGAGGGAAGTCTGCTTCTCCCTTTCCCTTTGCCTCTCCCCTCTGCTTCTGCTCTCTCTCTCTCACTCTCTCTCAAATAAATTTTTTAAAAATTTTAAATTCAACTATCAAAAAAAAATGTTAGTTAATGGTAACTCATGCTTGTTTAAAGTAACTGGGTATGGCTAAGATCCATAATTTGACCCTTACATAAGTCAATTAGCTTTGCACTACCAGGAATATCATATACCTATAACTCTGGACACTAAAAAATAGTAAATATAGGGGCGCCTGGGTGGCACAGCGGTTAAGCGTCTGCCTTCAGCTCAGGGTGTGATCCTGGTGTTATGGGATCAAGCCCCACATCAGGCTCCTCTGCTATGAGCCTGCTTCTTCCTCTCCCACTCCCCCTGCTTGTGTTCCCTCTCTCGCTGGCTGTCTCTATCTCTGTCGAATAAATAAATAAAATCTTTAAAAAAAAAAAAATAGTAAATATATTTCAGTGGTCTTATGAAGATTTAGCCAAGATGATAGATGGTTCAATGCCATCAGCCATCAGGACAGTATACAACTCCAAAAGTTGTGACATTGTGTAGATAGATATCTGGGTCCTGTTGTTTTTTTCTGAATAGAAAGATACTCAAGTCAACAAAATACTTATAAAACACCTCAATACATTTCATTACCTCCATATTTCCTTTTTTACTCATTTCATGACATTTTTAATGATTGCTGCTCTTCCTCCTTCTTTTGTTCCAACTCAATACATCTTCCAAGAGTCAAGCACAGAGACTTTTATCATGGCGGTAGGTAGTTCCCTTTGTATCAGGCAGATGTACAAAGTAAAACAGTAATTCTCGATTCTGTGGTTAATTCTTTCAATAAATATTCTATGCTCACATTGTAAGCACTTGAATTTCTTACTAACAGAGTAAGAAATATGTGAACTGTACTTAATGTACTAGAGTAAATTTAGGGTTATTTCTATAATAATGTCATTCCCAAAAATGAATGAGAAAGTGGCTTTGTAGTTTATGAGTTAGAAATTGCTCACAACTGGGGTGCCTGGGCAACTCAGTCAGTTACGCATCTGACTCTTGGTTTCAGCCTAAGTCATGATTTCAGGGTCCTGGGATCAGGTCCCCCATTGGGCTCCGCACTCAGCACAGAGTCTGCTTGTCCTTCTCCCTCTGCTTCTCCCCCTCGCTCTCTCTCTCAAACAAATAAATAAAATCTTTAAAAAAAAAAAAAACTGCTTACAATTTTCAGTCCCTCTTATCTACCCAGTAACTTATCGTTTTCCATATATGAAATTATCTATTCTGTCATGTACAGAATAGCAGAAACAAAGTTGAAATCTCTAGAAAATAAAGCTCAATAAAACCTGGCTGGTATATGTGGAGAACAATGGGAGGCCTAGATTTACCAAGAGCAATGATCCAAAAATGTGTATATCAACAAACAATGATCTGCTAACACAGACAAAAGAGTTGTCACGCTCTTGGTATGCTTTTTTTTTGGAAAAGGGTGAGTTTACAAACACAGTCCCAGGTCTATTTCATCTATACTGCATCTACAGGAATGGTCTAGAAAGATTTCAATAGAAAAAAATAAGGGAAGGGATTATTTCTCTGTTCAACAAAGAACAGTAGTTTAAGACTATTGTTGCTTTTTTTCTTCTGAATCCATCTGCATAAAGGATAAAGAAAGTCAAAAGGTCACAATCTTTAGATGTGGCTATATGTTCCCATGCAATTTTGTGGTTAGAAGTTAGGAAGTGACTAGAACTGTTCCCTGTTTCAAAGGTAGGAAATGAGAGGTTATCCTGAGGTCAGGATCTTCTAATGTGGCTCTTGATCTAAATTGTGTTAACTTGCTCTGCTCCAGGATGAAAGCAATTATGACCAGATCAATGTGCTCTGCATCTGGTTTAGTCAGCTGCTCCAGAGTAGGCAGCCAGCAAAACAGCTTTGGGGCCCTCTCTGGGCACTGTGCCTCCTAAGATTTGAGTACAGGCCAATCCTGTTGCCCACTAATTCTTAAAAGTTACATTCAGATCCCCAAGATAAGAAGTAAAATAAAGATAAATAGAAAATACCCTCCTTTTAATTTTCTAAGTAAGCTGTAACTGAAGTGTTCTATATTTCCATCTAATATTTACTAGAAAATGAAATATTTTAACAACTCTATATGAAACCATTACACTGGCTCAAATGTCTTTGAAAAATCAGCTGATTCCTTGGAAGAAGAAATTTAAAAGAACTGTTTTTGGTTTTTTTTTTCAAGAGGGGCAAACAATGCTAGAAAGGAGAAGAGGGTCCCAAAACTTAGGTAACTACAAAATCTTAAACAAAATGGCTTGAATAGAAAATTTTGTTAACTGTTGCTATAACTACAAGTGATCCTAACTACGAAATCCCACCATTATTCCAATTTTATTACAAATTCCATGTTAAATTTTGAAAAAGTTATTCAGTCCTACAACTTTCTTTCAAGTTAGAGGTCAAGAAAAATGTCTGCAATAGAAGGTACATTCACTGAAAATAAGAATTGGTGAATCAACCAGTCTGCTAATGAATTGGTAATACAGGGAATCAATCACTAAAGGGAAAAAAGTATACCTATGTACTGTAAGCATTTTAGCTTGAAACATTCAAATGTACTTACCATTCTTTTGCTATGAGACCAAGGCCATTACACAGATTCCTTACATAAACAGTGTGCCAACACGGACTCTACAATTTCTAGTCAATTTCTTTAAACATGAAAGGAAAAGTTGAAAACACCGGTAAAGCAATTAAGGCCAAACTCTTCAAGATTTGTGTGACCTTTACAGACTTTTAAATGTTTTCCTTACATCCAATTCCAAGGGATGTTTTATAGCAACCAGCCTTCATCAAGCCTTTCCAAAGTTTTCACAGAAATGACTCTCTTTATGCATTAATTAACATTTCACCAGTTTAAATAATATTTGATTAAATTATGTGATTACAATAACAACACTGGAATACAACTGTTAAAAAAAAAAATGTAAGCTCAAACTAAAGAAAAGCCTACCAGCTACCAGTTAGCATTAAACAAGTCACGGCCATCAAACAGTAGTCTCACAAAGGGAATGAAGGCCAAATTAGTTAGATCATCTACTACATACCCTCACTTGTTTTCTTAAATGCTATACACAAAGGTCTCTCCAAGCGTGCAACCATCTAGGACATCCAAACTACTTTATATGTTAACAAATTTCTTAACTGCAGTATAGGATGATTTGAACTTTCCTTTCTAAATGGAGTGCTGATGAACTATAATAAAATCTCCATGCAATTTTAAGTAACATTCTTAACCTAGAAAAGAAACAGATAAAAGGAAAAATGAAAATTTTGTCACATAAACTTTTTCTATTATTTTATCACTGGATGTTTGCACCTCTTAATTCCCTTCACCTATTCTGCCTATCCACACAACTCCCCTCCCCTCTGGCAACCACTAATTTGTTCTCTGTATTTATGAATCTGTTTCTGGTTTTCATGTGTTTGTTTTGTTTTTTAGATTTCACATACAAGTGAAATCATATGATATTTCCCTTTCTCTGTCTTATTTCACTTACCATAATACCTTCTAGATCCATCCATGTTGTCATGAATGGCAAGATTTCATTCTTTTTTAAAGCTGAGTAATACTCGAGTGTGCGCGCGCACGTGTGTGTGTGTGTGTGTGTGTGTATACCACATCTTCCCTAACTATTCACTTATTAGTGGACACTTAGGTTGCTTCAATATCTTGGATGTTGTAAATCATGCTGCCATAATCAAAGGAGTGCATATATCTTTTTGAATTAGTGCCTAACCGTCTTGTTAGGCCATCTCTGTGAATATGATATATTTTTTTAAAATAAAGCTAAATTCCATATGAAAAGCTTTCCCCGGGCACCTGGGTGGCTCAGCTGGTTAAGCTGCTTGTGCCTGATTCTGGCTCAGGTCATGATTTTAGGGTCCTGGGATTGAGCCCCACCTCAGGCTCCACATTCAGCGAGAGTCTGCTTGAGGATTCTCTCTCTCCCTCTCTTTACACCCCTCCCCTTGCTCTCTAAAACAAATCTTAAAAAAGAAAAAGAAAGAAAGAAAGAAAACTTTTCCTATTTCACTTTTACAACAAATATTGTTTGAAATATGTGGGTGTCTGCTCAGATTTGCTGATTATTTTATATAGAAATTAAAATAAAGATTTACTATAGGATTTGATCAATGCTTAAAAATCAGTTTTTTCATGCCTTGGGACAAGGTTTATAGTGAGTTCCTAGGCACCTGAATACATGTTCATTTATATAACTGCTTTCATAACAGCAGGCTAAAATTCTGATTAAAATCCACATCCTTACTGTATGGTGACTAACATAATATAATAAATCATTATTAAAAAAAAAAAAATCCACATCCTTAGGTGTGCAATCAATAGTTGAGAAAACCTAATGGTACTCACCAAGGCTCTCCACAACTCATGAGTAGTAAGAGACAGTAAAATGGGTATGAATTCATTATTACTGAACTCCAGAATGTATTTTACTCTAACTTCAGTCAAATATTGGGGAGTAGGGAGAGAGAAATCATCATTAAATTACAAGGAGTGAGAATGTTCAAGTTAATAGATTTAAAAAGTGCTTAGAGCATTAAAATTCTTCTCAACGAGTTCAAAATAGACCCTCCTTTATGATTCCAACTGCTTCCAAATATATGGATTCTTTTACCAAGAGAAAACAAAAAGGTCTTCCAGATTTTATCTGGAAATTAAAAAGTGGCAGCATAAGTCTCTTGTTTCAAGCATATCACTCCAATTCAGGTTTTCCCTGGAGCACTAATGCATATTTACCTTCTGTGTACACATTTCATTAGTATCTGTCTCTCTGACATCCTCAGTGACACAAAAGGGCAGAGAAAGGTTTCTATTCTTTTTTCTATTCTTTCTGTATACAAAAAAGATTAAATTTAATGATTTTCACTGATGGTTCAAAAGACTTAGCTCTCAATAATCAATGCCCTAGAATGCAATATTATTTATAGTTTATTATAAAACCTGACACTGGTTTTGACACAAAATTTATTAAGGACAACATGAGACACATTTATTTGAGCAAATCTCTTAATATTAAAATATGAGCAACCTAAAGTTAACCAGGCAATTCACAAGTTTATGTCCCTATATACTAGCAACCATGTCCTTTGAAAATGATTACAAATGTATGTAAAATGACTAGTACCTAGTGATATCGACTATTTCTTTTTCTCAAATGAAGTTTAAGTTTATGTACTTCCCTATCCATTAGATTCTCTAACAACATCATGTAAGAAGGTGTCTATCATGAATTTAAGGGGGAAAAAGCAATTTAAAAAAAATCATTAATGTGAATTCAGGTAAAATGCATTTTAACTGGCTAAAAGAGCTTTTATCAATTTTCGCCTCTTACACAAGTCAAAGTAGTAAAATGTGCTATGACAATAACAAGGGAATAAAAAAAAGATAAAATTCCTTCCACATAATTTTTCAACATTTTAAGATATAAGATCTCTATAAGACTTTTACTAGAAGTTAGTATAATCGAGGAAATAATGTCTTTCCCCTTTTTATGTAATAAAGTAGTAAACAGAACTATGTGCCAATCTGTTCTAGTTCTCTACTTACATTAACTCTTTAAACCATCACAGTAGGGGCGCCTGGGTGGCACAGCGGTTAAGAATCTGCCTTCGGCTCAAGGCGTGATCCCGGTGTTATGGGATCGAGCCCCACATCAGGCTCCTCTGCTATGAGCCTGCTTCTTCCTCTCTCACTCCCCCTGCTTGTGTTCCCTCTCTCGCTGGTTGTCTCTATCTCTGTCAAATAAATAAATAAAATTTAAAAAAAATAAATAAATAAACCATCACAGTAACTCTATAAAATTATTTAAATTATACTCATTTTACATATCTAAAGAAACCTAGTCACTGACGAGTTAAAAATTCACTGTAACAGCTAGTAAGCAGAAGAGCCAGTGGGAACCCAAACAGTATAAGGCCCTACCCAAGTAGGTGTTTTTACCGCTACATAACATCACCCATCTAGCACACAGATTCACTCAATAAATAAATGGCTGGCTGCTTAATAGTTTTTCTTCTAGGTGTTATAACAATCAATGATTCAGAAATAAGGCACAGATTAATTCTTTTTCCTTTCTTTTTTCTACTTCTCTACCTACAAAATTATGTGTTCCTCACACTATGCTCTCATAATCTTTATACGTATCTTTTATATAGCATCTTCCTACCTAATAAGCTTAAGCACATGATTATAAACACTTTCAGAGAAGGAAGGACATTTTGCTGTTTGTGTTTTGAAATCCCATTCATTTCTTTGTGAAGGGCCTAGCTTTAAGAAAGCCCAAGTGCTGGACAGAAGAACAGAATAGAGGGCATCAATGAAGAAAAAAAAAAAGTCACTCCCTAGAATAACTTACAAATAAGGGAGACCCACATTTTACTGAGTTTAAAATATTTTGCATATTTAATCAAATAGTCCAAAATATATGCAACAAAGATTGGAACATTTTCAAACAAAATTGGAAAAACAGTGTTTTTCACTAACCTCTATTAAGTTAGATTTTATTAGCAACTGAATACAACTCTTATCTTTTTTGATTCCCCTGAAAGCCTTATGAGTTGGTATTGATCTGCCCATTTTATAAATGGGGAAACAGACTCAAAAAATTTTAACAAATTTACCTGAGATCACATAGCTAGCAAGTCTGGCCATTTCCAATTGATAATGTCCAAATGACATTAAAAAGGAGAGAAGGATACAAAAGAACCAAAACCCATAGCTCCAAGGCTATTCAAAGTAGAGGATACCCAGGAGTACATTCCAAAACTGGAACTTGTTGAGTTACTGGAGCTTAAGAAAAATTGCCCCTAAGAATATCCAACTGAGAGAGGAAGGTGAAGTGCAAGATTAGGATCCAATCTCATTTTGATCTAAAGCAGAGGTTCTCAAAGTGTAGTCTGTGAAATCTTTACAAGAGGGCTGGGTCCTGAGATCAAAATTATTTTTACAATGACTCTAATAAGTTATTTGCCTTTTTCACTTTTCTCTCAAGTGTACAGTGGAGTTTTCCAAAAACTACACTGCATGGAATATTGCAACAGACTGAAAGGCAAAAGTAGATGTGAGAATCCAGCTGTTTTCTATTAAGCTAGACATGAAAGAGATTTACAAACATGTAAAACAATGCTAATATTCTTGCCATGTTATTAAAGTTATTTTTCATTTAAAATATGTGCTGTGATATATTAATTTGTAATGTTTTTTAATTTCAAGTAAATTAACATTACAGAACATAAAATCCAGAAACCAAAAAGGTTGAAAGGCTGCTGCTCTAGATTCAGGATGGAAGATTGTGGTGGAGTATGAAGCCCTAGGCTCACCCTGTCCCATGAATACAACTATCAAATCATCCTAAATACCCCCCGAAATTGACCCGAAGACTGGCAGAACAAACTCCACAACTAAAAGTAGAGAAGATGCCACACTGAAGAAGGTAGAAAGTGCAGAGACAGGATTTGGGAGAGAAACAGATCATGGCCACTGAGGTGGGAAGGGAGACAAAGCTGCAGAGAAGTGTGAAAGCCCGGCACAAAGAGGAGCACACAGGGCAAATCAATCCCCACAGCAATTGGCTTGAAAAGCAAGAAGGGCCAAATATCTTAAGTTCCTGCAACTAACAAGGTTAAAGCCTGGAATTTTAATGGTCAGCAGGCTTGGCTGGAATAGAGGCCCAAGGGCACAGTGCTGCTCTTGGAGAGAATGCAGCCAAACAACCCATGGACACACAGCATGGAAAGCGATCTGAAGAGCTCCTGGGGCACACAGTGGGAGTTTACTTGCTCATCTTGGAGCATGTCCCAGAGAGGAGCCTTCATGGAGAGGCTACATTTCCCTCTCCCACACCACAGTATAAGCAAAGGTCTCCTGAGGCTACCAGTGCAGTGCCACCACTGGCTACCTAACTTGCTTACACCAAGTCCAGCCCTCCAGTGCTCCAGTGGAACTGCCCTTTCCAGTCTTACTTGCCTCAGTCCCAGCAAGGTGGGCCTCCTCCCCAACAAGACCAGCCCAAATTCCTGCCCACACCCAGTCTCTCAACCCAGGAGTTTTGTGAGGCCTCAGTTCTGGTGGCAGTGGCAACGGGTCTCATTTCACAAGCAGACCAGAGCACACCTAGCTAAAACTCATCACATTTAGGCCAGGGACAGAACACTGCCCATGGCAGGCAACAAAAGCTTCTGTACACAACTGACCTGACGGACAGAGCAGCCAGAACACAAAAGCAGAGTGCACACGGCACATGCTGGAGGCACTCCCTAAAGTGCCAGGCCCTGGGGAACAGGGAACACAGCACAGCAGGGTATTACAGAACTTCTTTTCATAAGGCCATTAATTTTAAGAACAGGAGACCTAAGCTGACTTTCCTAACACACAGAAACAGACACAAAGACTTACACAAAATGAGAAGACAGAGAAAACTGCCCCAAATGAAAAACAGGAAAAGGCCATGACCAGAGATCTAAGCAAAACAGATATAAGTAACCCACCTGAGACAGAATTTTAAACAATGATCATAAGGATACTCACTGAACTTCAGAAAAAAGTGGAAGACATGAGTAAGACCCTTAACAGAGAGATAAGGAATAACACAGAAATAAAGGACTCAATAAACAAAGTAAGAAATACCTGATGGAATGAACAGCAGGCTGGGAGAAGCAGAGGAAAGAATTACTGACTGAGAAGACAGAGTAATGGAAAGTAATCAAGCTGAACAGAAGAGAGAAAAAAAATTATGCAAAATGAGGGAACACACTGACTTCATCAAATGTAATAACATCCAAATTATAGGAGTCCAAGAAGAGAGAGAAAGGGGACAGAAAATTTATTTGGATAATAACTAAAAACTTCCCTAACCTAGGGAAGGAAACTTATATAGGAGGCAAGGGGAATTTCCATCAAAATCAACAAATGCAGATTCATACCAAGACATATTGTAGTTAAACTGGCAAAATATAGTGACAAAGAAAAATTTAAAAGCAGAAAGACAAAAGGAGACAGGAACTTAAAATGGAAAACCCACAAGGCTAACAGGGGATTTTTCAGCAGAAACATCCCAAGCCAAGAAGGGCCTGGCATGATCCGTTCAAAGTGCTGAATGGGAAAAGTCTACACTCAAGAAGACCATCCAGCAAGGCTACCATTCAAAATAGGATAAGGAGCTTACCAGACAAAACAACAACAAAAAACGAAACAAACAAAAAACATCTAAAGGAGTTCATGACCATCAAACTAGCCCAGCAAGAAATAAAGGGGATTCTCTGAGTGGAAAGGAGAGAACAAAAGGTAAAAAAGGTAGGAAACAAAAAAGCAGTAAAAAAATGAGTATTTCTGTAAAAAAAAAAAAAGTCAAGAAACAAAAAAAATAAAAGGATGTAAAATATAACAAATGTGGGGAGGAGAGGAATAAAGAATGGGTTCAAACTTAAATGACCATCAACTTAATACAGACTGCTACACGCAGAAAAGGTTATATACAAACCTGATGGTAACCATATATCAAAAACCACTAATAAATATGCAAAGAATAAAGAGAAAGAAATCCAAATATATCACTAAAGTCAATCAGCAAATCATGAAAGAGAGAAAAACAAGAGGTTCACAAAAAATCTTCAGGAAAAAAAACAATAATATAATAACAAATACATATCTATCAATAATTACTCTGAATATAATTGGACTAAATGCTATCAAAAAACACAGGGTGACAGAATGGATTTAAAAAAAAAAAAAAAAAAAGACTCATCTTAAAAAGACTCATTTTAGACCTAAAGACGCCAGCAGACTGAAAGTGAGGAGATGAAGAAATATTTATCATACAAACGGATGTCAAAATAAAGCTAGAGTAACAATACTTATATCTGACAAAATAGACTTTAAAACAAAGACTGAAAAGAGACAAAGAACATTATATAATAATAAAGCAGACAATCCAGCAAGAAGATATAAAAATTGTAAATATTTATGCACCCAACACAGGAGCACCCAAATACATAAAACAGTTTAACAAACATAAAGGAGCTAATCGATAATGCTCCAATAACATAGGGGGCTTTAACAGCCCACTTATATCAATGGACAGATCATCTAAACAGAAAATCAACAAGGAAACAATAGCTTTGAATGACACACTGAACCAGATGGATTTAACAGATACATTCAGAACATTCCATCCTGAAACAGTAGAATACACATTCTTTTCAAGTGCACATAAAACATTCTCCAGAACAGATCACATACTGGCCCACGAAACAAGTCTCAACATATTCAGAACATCAAAGTCATGCCATGCATCTTTTCTGACCACAACACTATGAAACTAGAAGTCAACCACAAGAAAAAAAAAATCTGGAAAGAGCACAAATGCATGGATAAAAAACAAGCTACTAAGCAATGAATGGGTCAAACAGAAAATAAAAGAAGAAATAAAGTACAAGGAAACAAATGAAAATGAAAACACAATGATTCAAAAGTTTTGGGATGCAGCAAAAGCAGTTCTAAGAGAGCAGTTTATAGCAATACAAACGTACCTCAAGAAGAAAAATCTCAACTTAACTTTACACCTAATGGAGTTAGAAAAAGAACCAACCAAAACCCAGCAGAACAAAGGAAATAAAGATTAAAGCAGAAATAAATAATATAGAAACTTAAAAAAAACAACAGATCAATGAAATCAGGAACTGCTTTTTTGGAAAAAAAAATATATAACTGATAAACCTCTAAATAGATTAATGAAGAAAAAAAATGACTCCAATAAATAAAATCACAAATGAGAAGAAATAACAACCAACACCAAGGGAATATTATAAAAAACTAAATGCGAACAAACTGGACAATGTAGAGAAGACGGATAATTCCTAGAAACATATAAACTACCAAAACTGAAACAAGAAGAAATACAAAATCTGAACAGACCAATTCCCAGCAAAGAAACTGAATCAATAAGCAAAAAACTCCCAACAAATAAAAGTCCAAGACCAGATGGCTTCACAGGCAAATTCTACTAAACATTTAAAGAAGAGTATGCCTAGTCCTCTCACACCATTCCAAAGCATACAAAAGGACGGAAAATTTCCAAATTCATTCCATGGGGCCAGCATTACCGTGATACCAAAACCAGATAAAGACACCACCACAAAAGAGAACTATAGGCCAATATCCCGGATGAATACAGATGCAAAAATCCTCAACAAAATACTAGCAAACCAGATCCAACAATACATTACAAAAATCATTCCCTTCGCTCAAGCGGGATTTATTCCTGGGAGGTAAAGGTGGTTCAATCTTCACAAATCAATCAATGTGACACATCACATTAATACAAGAAAGAAGGAGTGCGAGTGCCTGGCTGATTCAGTAGGTGGAGTGTGCAACTCTTGGGAAGTTCGAGCCCCATGCTGCATGTATATATTACTTAAAAATAAAATCTTAAAAAAAAAATAAGAGAAAGGATAAGAACCATATATCAATAGGTGCAGAAAAAGCATTTGACAAAGCACAACACCCATTCATGATAAAAACCCTCAACGACGTAGTTTTAGAGGGAACATAACTCAACATTTTTATAAAGGCCTCATATGAAAAACCCACAGCTAAGATCATCCTAAATGGGAAAAAAACACAGCTTTTTCCTCTACAGTCAGGAGTAAGACCAGGATGTCCACTCTTATCACTTTTATTCAATATAGTGGAATTCCTAGCCACAGCAATCAAACAGAAAGAAATAAAAGGCATCCAACGAGGTAAGAAAGAAGCAAAACTTTCACTATTTCCTGATGACAGGACACCATACATAGAAAACCCTAAAGACTCCCATCAAAAAACTGCTAGAACTGATAAACAAATTCACTAAAGCTGCAGGATACAAAACTAATGTATAGAAATCTTTTGCATTTCTACATATTAATCATGAAGCAATGAAAAGACAAATTAAGAAAACAGTCTCATTTACAATTGCACCAAAAATACTAAGATACCTAGGAATAAACCTAACCAAAAAGGTGAAAGACCTGTACTCTGAAAACTGAAACACTGATGAAAGAAACTGAAGATGACACAAATGGAAAACATCCCATGCTCAAGGATTAGAAAACAAATATTGTTAAAATGTCTATACTACCCAAAGCAATCTACACATTTAATGCAAACCCTATCAAAATAACAACAGCATTTTTCACAGAACTAGAACAAAACAATCCTAAAATTTGTATGGAACCACAAAAGACCATATAGCCAAAGAAATCTTGAAAAAGAAAAGCAAAGCTGGAGGCATCACAATTCTGGACTTGAAGTCATATTCAAAGCCGTAATAATCAAAACGGTATGGTGCTGGCACAAAAATGGACACATACATCAACAGAACAGAATAGAAAACCCAGAAATAAACCACAATTACATGGTCAATTAATCTTTGACAAAGCAGGAAAAAGACAGTCTCTTCATCAAATGATGTTGGGAAAACCAGACAGCAACATGCAAAAGAAAGAAACCAGCCCACTTTCTTGCACCATACACAAAAATAAATTCAAAATCGATTAAAGACCTAAATATGAGATCTGAAACCATAAAAATCTTAGAAGAGAACACTGGCAGTGAAGCAACATTTTTCTAGATATGTCTTCCTGAGACAAGGGAAATAAAAGCAAAGATAAACTATTGGTACTACATGAAATTAAAAAGCTTCTGCACAGCAAAGGAAACAGCAAAACCGAAAGGCAACCTATGAAATGGGAGAAGATATCTGCAAATGACACATACAAGAAAGGGTTACTATCCAAACTACATGAAGAACTTAAAAAGCTCAACCTCCAAAAAACAAAAAGTCTCATTAGAAAATGGGCAGAAGATGCCTGGGTGGGTCAGTCGGTTGAGCATCTGACTTAGTTTTGGCCCAGGTCCTGATCCCACAGGTTGTGGGATCCAGGCTCGTGTCCGGCACCGTGCTCAGTGGGAGTCTGCTTGGTTATTCGTTCTCTCTGTCCCTTCCCCTGCTCATGCTCATGCTCTCTCTCTCTCTAGAATAAATAAATCTTTAAAAAAAAAAAAGAGGGAGGGAGGGGGAGAGAAAGAATGGGCAGAAGAAATAAACAGACATTTCTCCAAAGAAGACATACAGATGGTCTATGGACACATGACAATATGTTCATCAATACTTATCATCAGGGAAATGCAAATCAAAACTACAATGAGGTATCACCTCACACCTGTCAGAGTAGCTAAACTCAACAACACAAGAAGCAACGTGTTGGTGAAGATGTGAAGAAAAAGGAAACCTCTGCTCTGTTGGTGGGGATGCAAACTGGTGCAGCACTGAGGAAAACAGTGTGAAGATTCCTCAAAAAGTTAAAAATAGAACTACCCATGGGGCGCCTGGATGGCTCAGTCGTTAAGCGTCTGCATTCAGCTCGGGGCGTGATCCCAGCGTTCTGGGATCGAGCCCCACATCAGGCTCCTCCTCTGGAAGCCTGCTTCTTCCTCTCCCACTCCCCCTGCTTGTGTTCCCTCTCTCACTGGCTGTCTGTCAAATGAATAAATAAAATCTTAAAAAAAAAAAAATAGAACTACCCTATGACCCAGGAATTGCACTACTGGGTATTTACCCAAAGAATACAAAAACACTAAATCAAAGGGATACGCGTATGTTTATAGCAGCATTATTAACAATAGTCAAATGATGGAAGCAGCCCAAGTATCCACTAATAGATAGATGGAGAAAGAAGTGATATACATATATATATATATATATATATATATATAATGGAATATTACTCAGCCATAAAAATGAAATCTTGCCACCTGCAACAACACGGATGGAGCTAGAGAGTATAATGCCTAGTGAAATAAGTCAGTCAGAGAAAGACAAATAACATATTTCACTCACATGTGGAATTTAAGAAAGAAAACAAATCAGCAAGGGGGGAAAAAAAGAGAAAGACAAATCAAGAAACAGATTCTTAACTACAGAGAACAAACTGATGGTCACGAGCGGGGAGGGAGGTGGGGGGATACGTTAAACAGATGATGGGGAATAAGAAGTGCACTTGTGGTGATGAGCACTGGATGGTATGTGGAAGTGCTGAATCAATATATTGTACACTTGAAACTAATATAACACTGTATGTTAACTAACTGGAATTTAAATAAAACCTTAAAAAGCCAAAACCATGGATTAAAACTGAAAAAAAAAAAAAAAAAGCTGCTCTAAGGACATTCTCAACCAGTCCTCAAATCTAAAATCTGGTCTTCTAAATTGATTTATTCACCAGAATTAAGTGGGTTATGTAAATGTAAAGTTCCTGGGTTTCACCATATTATAAATTCCTTAAGGACAGAAATATTTTGTTAAATCTTTTTGTCCCTCCCTACCCCCGTCCTATCACTCATATCCCCCCAAAACTGGTTATACCAAGCCAGATTATTTCTCACTGCATCTTTCTAAATTAATACTATTCTTTATCCTTAAGCACCTTAAGGATTCTACAGTGCCACGTCACCTCAAAATGAACTGTTCAGGAACTGAAAAGATCAGACTTTACCACATGGTGACACATGATGACCCCACTAATGTAAAGATACCCTGTGAGGCTCAGCTAGTCATTCACTCTTTTAAACACCTCTTAACTCCAACAGTAAGAAATTTAAAAAGCATTATGGGACCTCATTTTAATAGAAAGAGGTAAAAATATTTAGATATTTAAAAGGTCATATTCATATAGATACTGTAAGAATGAAACTTTAATTCCCTTCAAAAATAGCTATTTAATTCTATTCACATGACACATTTTTCGACCAGAAATAAAGAATGATGTATTGTCTTCTATAGATTTTCAAAGCTCAAATCTCACAAAATCGCCCACTTTGTAAATACTCATGTAGGTTCACTGAGAATGTTCTTAGCCATGCCTAGCACAAGGTAAATATGAATTTGCTCTTAAGGTTTAAAAAAAAAAAAAAAAAAAAGCATGTAGCTAACTTTCTAACTTTTCTCACCAAAACGTATCTGGACAACTGAATGTACCACTCTGTCACTGATGACACAATAACATTTATCACATTTTTTAAAAACTAGCTCTTTATTAAAGCTTTCATAAGACAAATCCTACTGGATAGTGACCAACTTTTCTTGCCAACAGTGGAAGATTTGGCAAGATGTTAAAAATGCCAGGACTCTTCAACTTTTTGGTAGTTTTTGTCTCCATGAAGTGCTAAATTAGATTAAGATGAGATGAAGAAAAAAGAGGGCAAAATGTACATACTCACTAATAACTTTTTTTAAAAAAAAGATTTCCTATGAGGATAGTGAAAAATATTTAAAAACAGTAATTTCTAAATTAACCAGAATTCTGTCAAACAGGATACTCTTCTTTGATCTGAATAGCTCCCTTAAAAGGAATTAAATGTATTATAATTAATCAAAGATTCTAGTTAATCTAAGATTGAGTATATGGGCCTAGATCCTTTCTTCTTTGCTTCACTATTGCTTAATACCTGTTCAATCTTGGGGTGCCTGGGTGGCACAGCGGTTAAGCGTCTGCCTTCAGCTCAGGGCGTGATCCCGGCGTTATGGGATCGAGCCCCACATCAGGCTCCTCCACTATGAGCCTGCTTCTTCCTCTCCCACTCCCCCTGCTTGTGTTCCCTCTCTCGCTGGCTGTCTCCATCTCTGTCAAATAAATAAATAAAGTCTTAAAAAAAAAAAAATACCTGTTCAATCTTATTCCCCAAAAGCTGAAAGGTAACATATTCCTACATTTAATTAACGTAGCGAAATGTGAATTACATAAAACCACAGCATTGGCTGACCAAGGGTTTATAACATACAGAAGTCCATCTGGTTCAGCAAAAATTGAGAATAAGCCTAAATTGATTCAAATCCTGACTTCTTCATACAGACACTGGGGAAAGCGAGAAGCATGACACTAAGAAATCCAACCTTAGTTATTCCCTCTTTGGAGAAGGAAATAAAAAACTACCTCAAAAAGATGTGAGATATAAATTAGAATGTATGGACTATGCCTAGCACACTGTAGGCATTCAACAAATGTTACTTCTTCCACAATACACTCCCAAAGTAGTAACACCAAATATATGTGCTGTATATAAAACTGCAGGCTATACACATCACTGACCTCTTCTCAATCACAGTCAAAATGAGAGATTAACTTTTATAGGGTAATGTGGGAGTGACTAAAATTATTTCCAAGAAAATATTCTCAATTTCAAATAACTACCCTGCAAACAGAATTGCCCATTAGGCAATTCTTATGTAAAGAATGTCATGATAAACTCATTAGTTCTGTGAACAGTCTGTATTTTGTACAAGGACAGAACTGTTTAGTGAAAATCCATCACTGGAGTCAATAGGTCTTTGTCCACCTAGACATATAAGGACTTCGTGTTCTGACCCCACTACTTTTCGGCCACATCTCCAGAGATCACATTATAATATCCTGGTTTTCTTCCAACCTCTCCAACCACTCCTTTACAGATTTGCATGCACATGTGCACACATACACACACACCCCACACATAGCTATTAGGCACTAGAACTTCTAAGGCCAAAGTATTTCTCCTCTCACTCCATACTTCCTCCTCAGGCAAACTCACCCTGGTACATGTATTCAACCTAAACAATAACTCCCAAATTTCTATCTCTGATCCTTTTATAGCTCTTTTCTTAGCTGCAGACTCCTGTATCCTTCTGCCTACTTAGGTGTCTCAGACACCTTAATTATCAAAGTTAGGCCTCATTCTTTAGAGGAAATCATTCAATGTCAGACCCCTCACCAAGAGAATATATTGTCTGAGTAGCCGGACCTAAGAATCATACTTTTTATAATTATATTTTCAAGTTTATTGTAGTTCTGAAGGGGTAGTGAGAACTGAAACCATCTACACTCAGAGTTTACAGTCTACATTACCATCACTATTCAGTTGTCCTGGACAACGTGACTTTACTATTCCAGGAAACCCTTGTCCAGGCAGATAAGAGTTGCAAATAACTTCATTGTTCATTTCAGGAACTTCCCAAAAACCCCATATAAACCAACGGCAGACTATTCAACTTTTTAATAAATAGCAGCAAATGACTGTTCACTTTCCATGACACTTCGAAAATCTCACCTCAAAACCCTTGCTTTGCTGTATCTATCAAACCTAAACTATTATATCATGATCCTAATTCTAATCAGCTCGTGCATTGAAATAACTGTCTTAAAGACTCCAAATCCTCAATAAATACCCCAACTTTGCTCTCCCTTCCTACTTCGCTATTCTTTTCATTCACACACCCTTCCCTTGCCCTAGCAGATCCTACCAACTCTGTGAGGAATTCTCTCCTTTGTACAATAAACTCACCAGGTGGTTTCTGGTCCTATTTTCTAGGAGTCAACATTCTTCAGCACTACCAGATAGTTTCCCAAATATCTGAAAATTCAGTTCAGCAATACTAGTTTCACCACAAGTAATGTGTGGAAAATATGAATACCTTTATAAAAAGGCCGTAAGAAGTCATCATCCTACATTAGGCAGCATCTGTTAACACTATTGGTTCCATTTTCTTAATGAGTTAAAACAGATATTTGGTCTACAAATATAATTTCTTTTTTTTTTTTTTTTTTTTTTTACAAATATAATTTCTAAATATAACCAAATAAAGAGATTACCATCAGAGCAGCCATAAAACAGTGAGGAGTTCTGAGGACGATAGGAGGTACATCACAGACAGGTTTAATAATTGAAGCAGGAATCTTATGAGAAATAGGATGGGGAATAAACTGAATACATGAATAATCCACAACACTAATAATCAGAAGAAAAGAAATTGTAGTAAATTTAGCAGTATTTAACAGTAAAAAGAAACCTTAAAGGAATTTCAATATTGTAAAATTATTTTTAAACCATGATGTGGAATTAAGACACAATGAAATGCTTAATACATTTTCCACAAAGTTAAGACTTTTTATCCACCAAGAGTAAATGTATAAGCATTTCTTTAACTATAAATCATTTAAAGCACTTATAAGCCCACAGGCTTATAAGTGCTTTCTGAAAGAAAGTTAAGAAAGTTAAGAATTTAGAATGCCTCAATGCTTGGGAGGAATTGAAAGATTCAAATATTAAAATCTAAATATAAAGATGGAATCCACAAGAACTGGAAGAAAATATAATTCCTTTATAATCTTGGGAGTGGTGAAGACTTTTCTAACTATGTTTCAAAGTCCAGAAACATAAAAAATAATATCACCATATAAAAAAGGAAAAATTCTGCGTAAGAAACATTATAAAGAATGAAAAAATATACATTTTGCAATCCATATTATAAAAAGGGCTAATCTTTCTATAGAGAACTCCTGAAACCAAGAAGAAAAAGGCCAAAACCTAACAGAAAAATAAGCAAAGAACGTGAGAGTTCACAGAAGGGAGAAAATAGTAAAATGTCCGTTAAACATACAAGAAAGCACTCAAAGAGAGAAATACAAAAGTCTGAGTTACACCAGTTCTAATCGATCAAATGGGCAAAATTCCAGAAGTTTGACAACACATTCAGCTGGTGAGGGCATGGGAAAATAACCGCTCAAACATTTAGGTACATAATGGCAATATGACTATACCTAACAGAACTACAGAAGCATCTATCTTTTTTAGAAAAACATTATGTAATAGTTTTAGATTTACAGGAGAATTGCAAAGATAGTACACACAGTTCCTCTACACCAAACACCTAGATTCTGATATTAAGATCTTGTATTACTATGGTATAATTGTCACAATTAATGAACCAAAACTGATGTATTACGGACTAAAGTCCACTCTATTTAGATTTCACTTTATTGTACTGTCGTGTCTTAAGCTCTTGGCTGTGACAGTTTCTCAGATTTACCCTGTTTCAGATGACCTTGATAGTTTCAAGAAGTACTGTTCAGGTATTTTGTAGAGTATCGCTTCATTAGCATTTATCTGATGTTTTTCTCATGATTAGACTGCGGTTATGCTTTTTTGGGAAGAAGAGCTTAGAGGTCAAGTGCATCTGTCACCACATCATATTATCAACATGATTTATGACTGCTGATATTAAGCCTTAGTCTGTTCAGGCTGCTATAACAAAATATGTTAGGGTGGCTTAGAAGCAACAGAAATTTATTTCTCACAGTTCTGGAGGCTGGGAAGTCCAAGATCAAGGCCCCTGCAGACTCAGTGTCTGCTAAGAGCCCACTTCCTACATAGACTGCCATCTCCTCACTGAGTCCTCATGTGGCAGAAAAGGTGAGGTAGCTCTCTGGGGTCTCTTATAAGGGCATTAACTCCATGACCTCCTGATGTAAGCACCTCCCAAAGACCCCACCTCCAAACACCATCACACTCGGGACCAGGTTTCAAAATATGAATTACAAGGGGATACATTGGTTTATAGTATTAAAAGTGTATGTTTATAGTATTTACAGTATTAAACCTTGGTCACACAGCCGAGGTAGTGTTTGTCAGGTTTTTCCCATGTCAAGCTACCCTTTTCCATATTCTTCTACTCCTTAAGAGTCTTGAGCCCTCTTTGAGGGATCAGTAGCTACATAAATTATTTAGAATTCCTCTGAACAGAGATCTGTCTATTCTTTCCCATTTATTTGTATCAGTACGGATTCATGGATATTATTTTATAATTGAATTATAATCCAATTTTTAAAATTCTATTTTATTTTGTTGCTCAAATTATTCTATTATTAGCCATTGGGAGTTCTTTGAGTTGGTTCCTGTGTACCTTTTATATACCTCATTCATTGTTTCTGTTGGAGTACTTCCTAACCTTTCAGCATTATTATACTTATTTCCTGTCCCAGTCCTAGAATCAGCCATTTCTCCAGAACTCTGGTTCCTTTTATGGGAGAACAGTATTAGAAACCAAGATCTGAGCACCAGCTGTGCTTACTGCTACTGGAGTGTCATTTTCTTCCAGGCCCTCTCAGCTGACAGAGCAAGGAAACGTGTACAAATGTATTTATCACTTGACTGACCCTTGTTTTTAGAATCTAAATCATGCATTTGCTTATGTAAGTACAAAATGTTGTATGTATATTATTCATTCGGTATTTTAATAGCAAAAGATAAGAAAAAACTCAAGTGTCCACACAGGACCGAGTGACTTAACTACCATACATCCACGGAAATAAAATTCAGCTATTAAAAAATAAAGGAAGATCTTTAACTAGACATGGAAAAATCTCCAAAATAAAATATACATGCATTTGTTTATATTCGCAAAAAACATACTGGAAGGATAAACAGGATACGAAAGGAAATGTCTATCTATAAAGTATGGGAGGAAAAACAGGCTGGCGAAAGGGAAAACAAGACTTCTCTGTATCTCTCTACATAAACTTAAGTTCTTCATCATATCACCTATTCAAAAAAATCCAGTTTAATTTTTAAAAAAATGTTCAACGCCTACAAAAGTGGAAGGATTTGAAGAGTTCAAATTAAGAAAGGAATGGAGGCAAGGAGATAATCATTTGTGAAGAGTAAATACAATGAGAAAACGTACCACCATTTTAGGAACAATAATGTATCAAAAATTCTTTGTAAGCATTAGTAAAATGGAAGTACAGTTAACCCATGAACAATGCAGGGGTTAGGGGCACTGACCCCTGTGTAGTCCAAAGCCTGTATTTTACTGGAAGCCTTACCAATAACATAAAGAGTTGATTAACACACATTGTGTGTGTGTGCGTGTGTGTGTGTGTGTGTATAAGATATGCTATATTCTTACAATAAAGCTAGAAAAAAGTGTTACTGAAAAAATCTTAAAAGAAAATACTCTTACAGTACTGTACTCCCCCCCCCCCATAATCAGTATATAAGTGGACCAGTGCAGTCAAACCTGTGAAGTTCAAGGATCAGCTGTACTTTAAAGTCAAATTTAGTCGACCTTAAAGTACTGAAACACTGTAGCTGCTAAAATTAGCCTATTTTTGGTACCTCCATATAATTTAACTGAATTACTGTTAAATGGAGTGTTACATGGTTATCTATATTAGCAAAGAGGTAAAGTTTAAAGAACTAAATAGTCATCTGTAGAGGCACAATTAATACCTGCACCCTTCACTAGTATGCTGATATTCATGATTAAATAAAAAGATTATTTCAATGTCAAAAATTTACTATTTTTATCTATTTCCCCGACAAAATGGTGAAACCAATTTCTAACATGTGGGATCACTTCCTCATTGGAAGATAAAAATGGCAGGTTTGCAAATACACATTTCTTTTTTTTTTTTTTTTTAAAGGACTTGGGCCTTCTTTTTTTTTTTTTTTTTTTTTAAGATTTTATTTATTTGACACAGAGACAGCCAGTGAGAGAGAGACAAGCAGGGGGAGTGGGAGAGGAAGAAGCAGGCTCCCAGCAGAGGAGCCTGATGTGGGGCTCGATCCCCTAACGCCGGGATCACGCCCTGAGCCGAAGGCAGACGCTTAACAACTGAGCCACCCAGGGGCCCCTGCAAATACACATTTCTAAATGCTCCTAAGAGACAATAATTCTCATGTCTCTGAGGTGAACCAGACCGGGGGGGGGGGGGGGGGGGGGGGGGGGGGGAAGGTTCAAGTAGCTCTTTTTAGCATTCCCAAAGTAGGGAAGCAATCCTTTGAGGCTGCTTCTGAAAGATCAACATATCACAAAAGGTTATCCATTCAACATCCAGAAGTAGCTCATTTGTAGCTGTTCACAAAACTTTCCCAATGACTTCAATGTAGAAAAGAGGACATTCTGCCTAAAAACTGTTCAACAGCTCAATTCTATAGATGAATAAAATCCAAGCTTCTTACTGGTATAGCTCCCTCTTTGATCTCATCTACCACAGCCTCTACATCCAACCTCTATTTCTCTATTTCTACTACATGGAAATACTTAATAGGCTAGAGGAGAATAACAATTATTTTAAAAGAACATAAAATCTTTTTTCATACCTTTTTGCATACTGCTTTTATCCTAGGAAGTGCTAAAGCTAATTATCTTCAGCATCATCTCCTCCAAGAAATCTACCTAATACCCTTGGCTGAATGTCATTCCCTCCTTCTCTTCAGGACAACTATTGGGACACTTGGGTGGCTCAGTCGATTAAGTGTCTGACTCCTGATTTCGGCTCAGGTCATAGTCTCAGAGTTGTGAGACTGAGCCCCACACTGGGCTCTGTGTTCAGCAGGGAGTCTGCTTGAGATTCTCTCTCGTTCTCCCTCTGCTCCTCCCCAGCCTGCCCCCGCCCAGAGCGCGTGCAAGCATGTGCACACTCTCTCAAATAAAAAAATCTTTAAAAAGAAAAAAAAAAGGACAACTATTATGTCCATCTTTGGTGACAGCATGAATAAATGGATAAAATCATAGGTTACCTAATTTTTACTGAGATGCTCTTTACATGATAGAACCTGGACAAGGAGAAAATGGAAGTCTACCGTGATTCCTGCTGCAACTCTTACAGATGCATTGACATATCTAAGATTGAAGTTTTATAGTTGGAGACCAGCTTCAAAGAAAAAAAATGGAGACACCTATTCTACATCTTTTTTGCCTGCTGTTTAAAAATAAATAAAAGTAAATTTTAAAAATATATATAACGTCAAAATTATTTAGAGGAAAATACTGTTTTGCCATACCAGATCCTAAGATATATTACAAAGCAGTGATAATTAAAATAAGCTGCAGCTAGAGTAAGAACAGATGGATAACCAAAAAAATTTATCTCAAATTAAGAAAAAAAAAAAAAAAACTTACACATACCGATATAAAAAAAAAAGATGTATCACAAAATAATGAAAAATGAAGATGTCGGGATTCAGGGAATGGTAATCATTACCTCCTGAGCAACCTGAAGGGAAAATACAGAAGAAAAAAAAAAAAAATCCAGCAAATCAAAGAAATCCAAACACAAGCAATGTCATCTTTCTACAAATTATCTAAAGCAGATATTTTAGAGTAGATGTGGCACATTACTAGTGGCACTGCCACAACAAGCATTTCCTAAATAGGTTCCCGGGTTTGATGTAGGAATTCCACTTCTGCATATCTAGCTACCCTAAGGAAATGTAAAATGGAGGTGTAAGGATGGTGTGGTCACATGCTACAGCCTTTCCCAGCATAATTTAAAATAATGAAAAATGAAAGGTGGTATGTTAATAATTAACTACTATGAAATGGTTAAGCTTTTGATAGATTGCTATAACCACTGAAAATGATAGCCATAAGAATTATTTGGTAACTTAAACATATTATAAAAAGGATCTTAAAAATATTAAACTCTAGGGGCGCCTGGGTGGCACAGCGGTTAAGCGTCTGCCTTCGGCTCAGGGCGTGATCCCAGCGTTATGGGATCGAGCCCCACGTCAGGCTCCTCCGCTATGAGCCTGCTTCTTCCTCTCCCACTCCCCCTGCTTGTGTTCCCTCTCTCGCTGGCTGTCTCTCTCTCTGTCGAAGAAATAAATAAAATCTTTAAAAAAAAAAAAAAAAAATTAAACTCTATATATGAAAAAAGACAAAGGGAATATTTGAAGATGATAACCACTGCTAAGGAATTTAGATTATGGTCTATTTTTTACATTATTATGTCCTTATATTTAACAAATAATTTTCAAAAACGTAATAACTGGGCGCCTGGGTGGCTCAGTCAGTTAAGCGTCTGCCTTCAGCTCTGGTCATGATCCCAGCTTCCTGGGATCCACCCCCATGTGGAGCTCCGGGCTCAGTGGGGAGTCTGTTTTCCCTCCTCCCTCTGCCCCTGCTTATGCTGTCTCTCCCTTTCTCACAAGTAAAATCTTTTAAAAATAGTAATAGTTGAGACTGTACAGATAGAAAACAGTAAGACACTCAAAGAAACTGTTTAAGTAATTAAATAAGAAGGCCATTAGACCAAAGAGGCTCCAATGCCTTGGTACCCTAGATAAGCAAACCAAAACCTAAGCCAGAGTCACTGCACAAGAAACTGAGAAAACGAAACTTCAGAACAACCAATCACAAACAGCCAAAAAGGCTTTCCAAATAAGGAAACTGCTTAAACTATCACCAAATAATTCCCTTTGCTTCTGTCTTCTCTATAAAAATCTCCCCCCCCCCAGCTCCTGTTGGTGGACAGGTGAAAACCTTTGGCTTGGCACTCCCTGATTCAATCAATGGATATGCTCATTAAACTGAAAAAAAAAAATGTTAACATGCCTCAGTTTACCTTTTAACAAAACAAACTAAAAGAGCAAAACAAAAAGATACTCACTAAAAGGATAAAAAATAAGATAATTGGAACATAAGACTTTTTTACATAGAGAAAACCCCCAAAACATGATAAAACTACAAAATTCAAAAAAGAATGAAAAGAGAAAAAAATAAGATGCAATGATGGAAAAGTTTTAATCGCTTTGCCTTTAAATTTAATTTATAGGAGTGGTTGCTCCCTTTAACACTGTGCTAAACCCTAAAACAGTGTTTCTAAACATTGCCTTTAACATTTTAAAAACCAAGCTCAGAGATTCCACTTCAGTTGTTCTGGGACAGAGCTTCAGACTCTACATCACACACGCATGCACGCACACGGAGGCATCTAGTTGTTTCTTGTTTTTTTAACTCACAAGAGTGCTTCTGAAGTTCAAGTTAAGGCCACTAACCTAGAAGAACATAAGACGATAAAAACCTAAAATAATAAATAGTACACACCCAGACTTTATGACAAAAAATATAATGCAAAACCATTTTCTTTTTTTGATGGATAAGCTATATGATCGGTTATTCTATTTTGACTTCAAAATACCTGAGTCACACATAACAGTCACTAACAAAGAAAGCAAATACTGTCTAGACTGTTAAAATGTCAAACAAGCAGTACAGCATATACTGAAGAAAGGGAACAGACAGGGCAAATAGTTACAAGAAAAAATCTGGTTGGTTCTAAGGAAAAAGCTCCATCAATGTGCTTATCAGGAAGACTATAACAGCTTTATTTCTAATGGGCATTAGGTAAGAAACAACAATGAATATCCTACATTATTTGGCCCAACAGTTTACAGTATCCTCCTCCCCACAATGTACCTACAGGATGCAACATATACTGATTAGTAAAACTAATACTGATTCTCAAATTAGGTGGAAGTAGAGAGGCATATGAGAAAATCCAGGAGGAATGTATAGTTTTAAAAGCCAAAGAGATGATTTTGATTCAACTGTCCTTATGAATCATTTATTTAACCTGAAGGAATCAACCTGAAGGGACAGATCAGCAGAACAATTCTAGTACCATTACCAATAATTCTTCCTATTATACCAAAGAGTACTTAAAAAAAAAAAAAATGCCAGCTGTGAGTGCCAAGTGCAAGGTACTTTGCAAAATGCTTTTACACATTATCATTTCATTTCATTCCCACAACCCCATGAAGAAGGTTCTGACATTTCCCAATTTTATAGAAGAAACTGACCCTTAAGAGTTTAAGTAACTAGCTCAAGATCCATGATTATTAGTTACTACTGAAGTAGTTTCTTAATGGAAAAAAAAATGAACACATATAACCAATTCTAACTTTATATAATAAAAATGAGAATTCAGATTTTTTCCCAAAAAATTCTACATAAAATAAAAAAATGTGTCAACCATTTTACAGTTTCTTGGGAAGAAAAGGGATTAGAGGAGAATAGAAATGTAAATAAGAATACGTGGAGAAAGAAGGGAAAAATCTACGCTCAAGAATTTATGGGCAGGAGCACCTGGTCAGTAGAGCATGCAACTCTTGATCTCAGGCCCCACACTGGGCATTAGAGCTTACTCTTAAAAAATTGTTTTAATTAAAAAAAGATTTATGGGCAAAAAAAATGTACTACAAAATACAGTGCTGACTCCACTGTTCCTAAAATGATAAAATGTCAGTAAATAAATCATGATCATGAAAATGTAGCTGATACCAAATGTTTTAAGACCATATAATAAGTTGAGAAATATGAAAAGGCACTGAGTCTTACAAATTGTGAAAAATTCATTTTTAAATGTCACATCTCAAGATGTCATCAATCCATAATCTCTGATTTCTAAAATAAATCTAGTTCTTACAATATACCTACTATAACAGAGGTATAATTTTAAAAAGGTCAATATCTTTAAATTGTAAAAGTAGATTATAAAGCAGTTTTTATTTAATTACAGTAATCCCAATGAAAACAAAATTCCTGGTCAACTGTATACATAAACTATCAGGGTAACAAGGATGACAATAAATGCACTGTACTATCCTTTGGGGTGCAATTTTGTACTTTACTTCAGTAAATGCATTTAACTCTAGCACTATACAGCTAAAGAGCTCAATTTCATTAAGGACGAAATTTTATCATCTAAACCAAATTTTACTCTTGATTTTGACCAAAGTTTTCAGATCTTTTGAAACATTTTATTTACATATAAATACTGTGATTTTATATTTCCAATTTGTCTTTTTTTTTTTTTAAGATTTTATTTATTTATCCGACAGAGATAGAGACAGCCAGCGAGAGAGGGAACACAAGCAGGGGGAGTGGGAGAGGAAGAAGCAGGCTCCCAGCAGAGGAGCCTGATGTGGGGCTCGATCCCATAACGCCGGGATCACGCCCTGAGCTGAAGGCAGACGCTTAACCGCTGTGCCACCCAGGTGCCCCCTCCAATTTGTCTTTAAGATAACAAGTTAGAACAATTTACATGAAATTAAAAAGGCCCAATAATGCCAAGTTGGCCTACAAACTGCTTCTAGATTCCTCACACACAAATACCACCATCATGTACAATACTCAAAACTTTTGATGACTTTTTATTTTATCCTGTCTCAGAACTGATTGGCTCCTTCAACAACGATGACTAATCTGACCCTCATTGACCAGTTCCTAATCCCATTACTTCCTCATTCAATTAAGCAATACCTAATTTGGAGGGAATACCAAAAAAGTATGGTCCTCTGGAGCACAAAGCCAACCAGAAAGGTAAGAGATTTATAAGCAATTAATCACAAAACAATGAGTTAAGTACTATGGTAGACATAAATGTTATAGCAGAATCACCATAACTCCACCAAAGTAGATCAAAGATACTTCAGAGGAAGTGACATTTATCCTCAAAAATGAGAATTTCTCTCAAGTGTCACAGCACTGTAATACCAATACATCTTTATATCCTAGCACTGACCATAAATGCTAGAATAGAATAGGCAAGCACACTTTAGACATGGATACGTAGATGCATGGAGCGATGGAAGGAAGGAAAGATAAAAAGACAAACACATACATAAAGAAAAATGAGTAACTGCTAGATTAAAACAGGCAAAATTGGACTTAATAATTCAGATGAGGCATTCCAAAACCCTGACATATGAAAGTAACAGGAAAAAATAAATCTAAAGGATATTTAGGAAATAAAATTAACAAAATTTGGTGTGACAGACTGGACTAGGGGGAGGAGAGCACAATAGAAAGGATCATCGGCCAAAGTGACTAGGCTAATGGTGGTGCGGTACTGTTGGCTGGGAATGGAGGTAGGGGATAAAAAAAAGTTCAGCTCTGGTAAAGGAGCACTAAGAGGCAGTATCTGGGAGGTAACTAGAAAGGAACTCAGTAAGAGGTCTGGATTAGAAATAAACATGTGGAGATCCTCAACATATAGGTAATAAGAAGAAAGCATTAAATATAGATGAGATTGCACAGGGAATAGGTAAAACAAGAGAAAAGGACCAAGAGCAGAACATTCCAGTCAATCAGCATTGCTGTTATTTCACATATCACAATACTACCTCACAATACCACCTCATTGTATAACATATACAATGACTAACACAATGCCTAGGACACAACAAATGCTTTAAAATTCTGATTATACATACCCCAAACTGAAAAACAAAATGTATTAAGTATAATAAAGTCATAAAGGATCATTTCTTAAAAATAGTTCAATAAGGGGTGCCTGGGTGGCTCAGTCGGTTAAGTGATGGACTCCTGATTTCGGCTCAGGTTGTGATCTCACGGTGGTGGGGATGGAGCCCCACATGGAGCTCCTGGGGCTTTGCTATGAGCATGGAGCCTGCTTGAATTCTCTCTCCCTCTCCCTCAGCACCACCCCCTCACCCTCCCCCCTCCTCACTATCAAAAAAAAAAATTTTTTTAAGACTAGCTCAAGGAGGTAAAATCTGCTTAAGGAACCCAAAATTTACTTCAAAAATCAATAAAAAGCTTCCTTCCCACCAGAAATAGCAGTACAACATTAAAATCTGGAATTATGAAAAAGATTTTAAACATAATACTTAAAAGTACACATTAGCTAATTTTTTTTTACATATTAGCTAATTTAAAGGATAATGCCTCTAAATTTGGAGTAATAAGAGCTTCAGTGTTGTTACCTGATTTTTCATATTAATTTTTTACCAACCTTTATTTAATATTAACTCACACTATTAACAAATACTAACAATTATAAGAATAGAAGAACTAAATATATGTTTGAGAAGACCAAAGCGAGTTAGTAACTAACCTAGAATATAGTGAAATTATTTTTGGGTCCTTTTCCCACTGTTTACAAATATGCATATAAAATTGAGTATTCTTGAAAGTATTTACACTAACAAGTGCACAAAAAGAAACAAGGATGTGCTATTAGAAGGCTGACAAGGGGCACAGGGGTGGCTCAGTTGGTATAGATCCATACTGGGTGTAGAGCTTACAAAAAAAAAAAAAAAAAGGAAAAAGAACCCGCTGATAAAAACCTTTTTTAAATTAACTTATGACAACAAAACAAAGCAAATCTTTGTTTTTCCACTTTAACGGACTACCTTTAGATCAAATCAATAACATTTTCTATTCTTCAAATGGAATGAGATAGGATATATATCAACAATACTAATTTGCAATATTTTCATCATACAGGCTAGCTTTCAGTGTAAAAAGTTATTGCCAAAAGTGTATAATCTGATCTAATATTTCCACTGCTGGTGGTATACAGCTACATATCAATAAAAGCACAAGATCAAAATTTATGCTTTAAACAATACCAGAACCAAAAACCAATAGGTAATTATACGTGTACAGATACAGATAGAAAATTTATCTACCTTAAGGCAAAATTCTCACCTAATATTGAAGCAACCTATGCACCACGCATCTGGACTGTCTTCTCTTTTATGGCATATGCGTAACACAAACTAATTTTAACACTTGTAAGATCAAAATGAGTAAGTAAACATAAAAGTAAAAATGAGAACAAATATACAGTATAATTATTTTTGCTTTTCAGGACCTATATTCATTTTACTTTGTGCCCCAACAGCTCTAATTGATAAATCCATGATTAAAATAAGTCTACAAATATTTTCAATATCTTTTTAGTACCTTTAATTCGTTTTGAGCTATAAATTCATTCTCTCATACATTTTGTATAGATCAATTTTTTTGTGTGTACTAAAACTAATTCAATGGAATTTAAATCTAATTTTGATGAGCTTTTTAATTCACCACTTCTTTGTTCTTGCTCAGCAGACACAGAGCATGAACTTTTTAACATCACATCCCCATGGAGGCATTGTAATAAAGTGGTTTGAACACCAAAACTGGAACCTCAGCTTCACCATAGAGGTAGAACCTAAGAGACAATTAATCTAAGGCCTCTATGTCCTCATTTGAAAAACAGGCACAATACTCAGATGATGGGCTTACTATGAGGATTTAACAAAGTAATACCTGGCATGATACCTAGCAAAAGAAGTTTAATTTCTTTCACATGTGTATATCAAAAAATAATTTAAAAGGACTTTGGAGAGCAAGGTAATTTTCATTCATCCCAATATGCCACGGATTTGTAAATCTACCTCCTCACATACAGTATTATTACATGTTACTGCAGAACGTTATTTATAGGAGGCACCCCCTCTTAGATTTATTGGTAGGTATTTACTGGTTTTCCAAGTGGGCCAACGGACAGAGGAAACAGGCTAGGGAAGGTAAGCCACACTCAGATACATTCAATAAGTTTTTCTGACCCTTGGCAATTACCCTTCCCAGGTCAATATTTTGCAGATATGAAAGTAACTATCTACTAAAAGGCTGGGAGCAAAATAATGACAAAGAATCCACAAATGACAGTACGAACTCTTGGCTTGATATTGTAAATACCTCATTAAAAAAAAAAAGTCCTCTCCCTATCAGTTTAAAGAAATTGCCAACACTGTAAGTTGAATGCTAGTCAACTATACCAAGTTTTCTATTTAGGCAATTTTTTAACCTCACAAATACTATATAAAGCGTAATTTTAAATGCCATAAACCTATTGTTTTATCTTTGTCATTTCAAACACAAAATGCCATAATCAGTTTACAAAGTGCACTTTAAATAACTTTCCCATTTAAAACTTTAAGGAAAAATTACACATTCAAAAGTCAGAGAACCTAAAACTACTCTTCTTCACATATATAAAAGGAGGCAATTTTTAAAATAGATAAAATACTCTAATGAAGCTGAATTTAACATATAACGTCCTTTTTCTACAACACAGCAACACATTCACTAAGTAATTATCCTCTGCAGAAGTACAAAAGCTATAAAAAAAAAATGCCATGACATGATGCTGCAATTTTTATAAAGATTAGAGAACAGTAATAAAGATTCAAAACGTAATGCTTTATAAGTATTCAGCACTATTAGACAATAACAAAGAAAATACCGGGGAAAAAATTTTGTGTTCACAGATAATTTTTCCTAATATTAAAGGAAATCATCTTCACTTCTGAATATCTTCCTCATTTGCCATTATAGTTTCTACTATTTACAACAGCTGCAGTTGTTTAGTACTATTTCATGAAAAAAGAGAAAGGAGAAAATATTGCTGAAAATAACGGGAAAAACAAAAGCCTCAACAGAGTAAATTATTTTATATGCCTTCTCTTTCCACCGTAATCATCGGACTGAAGGAATATATGAAAAACTATATATATTAAAATCTGTTTAGTCAACACAACTATTCTGCACTACAGAAAATAAAATTTAATTTTCCTATTTTTTGTAAAACCAATGACTTATTAGAACAAGATTACTGGTGTACAAAGCTACCACCATATATTGGATCGCTACCATACACTGAATCAATTTGTCCAATTTCATCTTTTCTGACTATGAATCTTTCTCCCTTCAGGTAACCAGAGCACATCTGGCAGGCTGCACTATTTCAAGTAACTAACACCTGAAAGTGACTTTATTGGACCTTAGTTCAAGGATGAGAATAAAGTATTTTATAGAAGTTTCTTCTAGTAATAGGAAAATTAGGTTATTAATAAGGCTTCATACGCTTTTTCTGATTGTAAAACGAATATAAAAATTTGGAAAACACAGAACTGTATTTTTATTCATCCATAAATCCCACCACCCAGAAATCTTCATTAACTTTTTAGACTTCCTTCCAAGAATTAAACTTCAATAATCTAATACTAATAAATATGTAGGAAAAAAACCAATGTACCTTCGTTTTGGCCTCTTGATAACTGTTATACAAAACACTGATTATTAATATGACCTGTTAATTTCACAAAGATATCTGAAAAGTGTTAAGTGGCGAGGGTGGGGTAGGGAGTCCCACAATTCAGAGACTGCTCCCTAGACTGAAATCCCTTTCACAATTTTTATAGCGTCAACATTTTAATGTCAGCAAGATATGACTGTTCTTAGAATAATATCAATAATAACTTCACTATATCAAACAGGCTTTACTTTAAATTTCTTTCCATTCATAATTCAATGTCTATTTTCACTGTAAAAAACAGTAATATTTTAAAACAACTTAAATTCAAAGACTCAGCTATTTTTTTTGAAGTCCAGCATTCAAACTGCTAGTGTTTCTGGCCTATGAGACAGTCCACCAGAAAAAAAGGATAACGTTTTTATATGCCAAAATTCTCCGTCATAAAAAGACTATTCCTTAAATATAGCCACATTTTTTCTTTTGTTACAACCGATGTTTATGGAAGTATGCAGATGTTAGAATCACAAAGACTGATAGGACTTCATTAAAAAAAATTTTAAAAACCAATGACACTGCTAATTTTTTTCTTAAAATTTGATTCAACCTTATTTCTAGCTTCAACGGAGGCTTTCGTTGACTGGAGGCATCAAAGATTTTTAAATTCCATTCATTTTCTTCTGCCCGATGGTTAACAAAACAAGTCTAAAATACAGTAACTCAAATTTGTTACTTTGACCTTCTTACACAAGCGCCTTTTAAAAGAAATCCCTCAACGAAGACTCAAGAAAGAATCAGCAAAGTTTGAGGAAAGAATTGTCTGTCTTTAAGTCAAGCATTTCCTGATAAGTGACAGAAGGTCTGGCTGCCAGGAACACACTTTGCTGACCCTAGGAATAGCCAAGACACTAAACAAAATCTGCCACTTTTGTTATCTAGAAAACGTATTTAGCTAAGAGGTGAGAAAGCATAACCAACGACGTGTTTTTAGTGGACGAATCAATATAAAGGAGGAGTGCCACGATTTCAGCTATGTTTTTGCCATCTTTGAAGAAAAGCTAATTGTTAGTGGCCATGTGACATTATGAGATCCCAGAAAGGAAAGGGTGGGAGGGAGAGAGAGGAGTTCAAGGCAGTTCAGGGTCAGAACAAGCTCAGGCATCCTGTCATTAGCAAACGTTCCCCCAAGCTGAAGGCAAAATACTGCTTACCCGAAAAGGAGTGGGTGAAAAGTAGGGGGAGAACGAGGGGAAAACCACAAGAGAGTCAATGTGGCAGTGAGGGGGGGACAGGAGGCAGGGAATCTGGAGCTATCCAGCTGAGTTGGGGAGCAAAAGCACTGGGCACAAAAATGCTGAGAATAGCAACTGCAGCGGAGACAATACTTGGCAGCTCCCCATTTTTCCCCCTCCCCATGGGTTCTTTGGGTTTCCCACACTCCCTCCACCTCAGCTCTTGACCAACACTCAGGGGTGTGACCCGCCAGCGGGAGGCTGCGGTGATCTTTGTCTCGGCCGGCTCCCCACGCGAGGGCTCCTCCTCCTCCTCCGCGCTCGCCACCCGCTCACACCCCCGGCGTCTCCAAGGAGCTAGAAGCGCCGCTGCCGCCGCCTCCTCGCCCACCTCCCGCGGACTAGCACCCTTCCTTCCCCTCAGCCGCCCGCGCCTGCGGCTCCACCCCCGCCGAGGGGAATCTTTGTGTCTCGGGGGACTTTCTGCCTCTTTCCTCCGGGGCCTCGCGGGGAGACCGGCCTTCCCCGGAGACCAAATGGGCAGCAAGCACCGGAGGTGGCGGCGACGGCAGGCGCCTCCCTCGAAGGAGCCGGTCTGATACCCCACCCCACCCCCGGAAATGCCTCGGCGACCCAGGGTTCGCGCTGGACCAGATGGGCGACAGGCACAAGCGAGCTCCCCTTGCCGCGCCTCCCTCTCTCAACTTCCCGGCCGGGCCTGAGCCTCCCGCGCCCCCAACAGCCGGCTGCCCCGGCCCTCCGTCCCAAGCACGCTCCCGCCCGCTCGGCTCGGGGTCCGCCGGGCAGCAGGAAAAGCCCCGCGCGGTCGCAAGCCGCCAACTCACCAGCAAGTGCGGGGGCCGCGTCGCGAGGCGAGGCGCGGAGGATAAGCGGCTCCGCCGACGCCCGCGGCGACCGGATGCAGGTCCGGGTCCCAGCGGCTGGCGGACCCGAGGCGCCTCCGAGGCGCAGGCCTCCGCTGCCGCCTTCCGGCTCTCGCCTAGGGTCCGGAGCCTCCGGGAGGGGCCGCGGGTCCCTCACGCGTTGCCAAGCCCCCCGGACAACATGGCTCCCGGGCCGCCGAGCCGCGCGGGCAGCCCACTAATCCCCTCGGAGGAGCTCGGGCTGGAGCGAGGCTGGCAGGGAGGTGCCGACGCCCGGCTGAGGCGGCCCGCCCGAACGAGGGCTCCTTCTTCTCTGCGGCCGGACCGTGAGGAGCTGAGGAGACCGCGGGAGGCCGCTTTCGTTCGCTGCGTGTGCGTCGCTTTCTCACTCGGCGGCTGCGGATTGACGCCTCCGCCTGTTCCCCGGAGGAGAGCGAGCGAGCGAGCGAGCGAGAAAAAAGACTTTTATTGAAACGATCCAACCAGCAGCAGCTGAGAAAAGCGACCCGCCGCGGGAGCTTCCCCCACCTCCGCCTGAGCCGCTCGCCGCGGGCAGCGCGACCCCTGCTGGCGGCAGCAGCAGGGCGGAGCTGACGGTCCGGGGGCGGGGCCTAGAGGGCGAGGCGGGGTATCCCCGGGAAACCCCCCGCCCCGAGGTGGGGGCCTTGTTCTCTCCTGCCTGGCTTCTGGAGCCATGGGAGGGAGGCGAGAGGGCTGAGATGGTTAGGTAGTGCCACTCCACAGAGCGACCTGTGTAATTCAGCCCCGTCATCCTCCTACCACCCCCCCAACAAAACAAAAACAAAACAAAAACTCTTGCTTAAATTATCCGAGTAATTATGTAATTAAGATACCAATGCCGCAGTTCTCTACTGGTTTTCTAGAGAGTTGATGTCAAAGGGCCCTCACCTGAGCATGTTGTTTTCAACTTTTCTCCTTTTTTATGGGTGGTTGGGTAGGTAGCTTTGCAGCAGTCATTCACGCACGCAGCATTTATTCATTTACATTTAATTTATTTATATTGTGTGCTTGGCAATACACTAGGTCCTCAAAGGACTGAGAGTCTAGCTGGGATGAAAGATACTCAGGAAGCAGTTATAATAAAATTCTGAGCTTTACGAGAAAGGAAATACAAGGTGTTATAGGAGAACAGAGAGGAACTACTGTTACCCTTGGTTAGGTTTTGTTTTCTTGGGGGGAGGGGGTGCCTAGAGGTTGGCCCAGTTTCTGTAAATATTTTTACTTTGTTCTTTCCCAGAGGCTAAAAGCTGGTTCAGGAATGAACAGCAGAGTGAAAGTGAAGACAAACTAAAGTAATACTGACCCATTTTTTTCCACTAATAAGGACAAAAGCAGAAAGTAAAAACAAACAAACCCCTAGAGGGAGATAATGAGAGGATAGAAAAGACAAGAATGGGGACCGGATGTGGACAACCTAAACAAGAAAAAATTTTAAACCACATAAAAATCTGTTAAAGTGAGATATAAATATTTTTCCATTTCAATACTCGGAAATAGACTTTGTAAGTTTTTAATGCAATTTCAAATCACACTATATCCTAAGGACTCTGATAATTATTTTCTTGGATTCCTGGATGAATCCTTTCCCTCTAAAAATACTGCCTCCTGACTTCTTTCTCTTATTTTGTTGGGCAAAGTTGAATGTATCTGCTGTAATATCCAACAAAAATCATACATTTCAATCAGACTTCTCCTATGTCTCTAAAATTACCAGAATCCATAAATTAGCAACATTTATGCTCTGCACATATTTAACACTTGCTTATCATTCCTATACGAATGCAAATATAGAACACAACCTTTCCTTTAGAGCAAATGTGCTTTTTAAAAAAACACTGTTAATGGGGCGCCTGGGTGGCTCAGTCGTTAGGCGTCTGCCTTCGGCTCAGGGCCTGATCCCAGGGTTCTGGGATCGAGCCCCACATCGGGCTCTTCTGCTGGGAGCCTGCTTCTTCCTCTCCCACTCCCCCTGCTTGTGTTCCCTCTCTTGTTGGCTGTCTCTCTCTCTCTGTGTCAAATAAATAAATAAAATATTTAAAAAAAAAACACTGTTAATGATGCTCTTTCGATTTGTCCAAGTCAGAGAACTTTGTAACATACAAAGAATATAGCATCACTGTTAGATAGCATCATTTTTAGAGGTCTTTTAAAGTTAGAGTTAGAAAAATTGGTATTTTATAAGGCCTACTTACATGCCGAGCATTTTTTACATCCTTGCTTTATTTAAAAAAAATAATTGTCCTTTTTTGGTCCCTTAGTAAATATTAAAAATCATTCAAAAGTGAGTCTGCAAAACGACATCCTGAGTTTCGACATACTGAGTTGCACATCAATAATTCCCCTTTTATATTATTAGATTGGAATTACTCCATTAGAAATTGAAAGATTGGGGGCGCCTGGGTAGCGCAGTCGTTAAGCATCTGCCTTTGGCTCAGGGCGTGATCCTGGCGTTACGGGATCGAGTCCCACGTCGGGCTCTATGCTGGGAGCCTGCTTCTTCCTCTCCCACTCCCCTGCTGTGTTCCCTCTCTCGCTGGCTGTCTCTCTGTCACATAAATAAATAAAGTCTTTAAAAAAAAAAAAAAGAAAGAAAGAAAGAAATTGAAAGATTGTCCCAACTGCCTCATCTAAAATAGCTAAAGAGCACCCTTTCTTCTTCCTGCATCTTTTATTACCATAATAAACATTTCATAATTAAAACCGAGATAATGATTGTATTGATTAATTTTTTTCCATCAAAAAATATTTACTGACTGCATATGATGTGCCAGGCACTGTTCTAGGCACTGAAAATATAGCAGTGAACAAAACAGACAAGATATTGCCATCATGGAACTGTTTTCTAGTGGTGGAAATAAGCAATAAACATGTAACTCATTTAAGGAATTCATAAGAACTTATAATCATGAGAAATATACCGAAGAAAATGAAAACATAATGGAAAAGAAATTGGGCAGGAGGAACAGGACTTGGGGGTGAGGTCCAGAAAGACCTGATGAGCAGCTTAAGCTAAAAGCCATGGGTTCTCTCTTTATATCCCTCAGTAGGTTATCTGATCACGAAAAGGTCACATGAAAAAAGAAAATGTGGCATATGCACACAGTGGAATATTATTCAGTTGTAAAAAAGAAGGAAATGGTACAAAAACGTGGATGAACCTTGAGAACATTATGCTAAGTGAAATAAGCCAATCACAGAAAGACAAATACAGCATGATTCCATTTATATGAAGTATCCCAAATAGTCAAACTCAGAAGCAGAAAGTAGAAGGGTGAGTGCCAGGGACTGAAGGGTGGGAGAAATGGGGAGTTAATGTTCAACAGGTATAAGGTTTCAGTTATGCAAGATGAATACATTCTGGAGAGCTGCTGTACAACATTGTGCCTATAGTTAACAATATTGTGATGTACACTTAAAAATTTGTTAAGAGGGTAGATCTTATGTTATCTGATCTTATCATAATTTAAAAAAAAGAAAAAGTCACATTCAATCAAAATAATGAGTACATTTATTTAGTTACTCTTCTAAACTGATTTAAAATTTGCCCATGATTTTTTTGGCATACTAAGTTGGCTTTTCTCCTGAGTTGTAACATAGACTTTTTTAACCTTGTAAATTATAAAATTACTTACAGCATTTCCTGAACTATGGTTAATAAAGATTCCCTAGCACATGGTGAAAGAGAGGGTTGAGGAAGAATTCCAAGATCAAATCCGCTTGGGAAATGCCACATACTTCATCTGCCTTTGGGAAAGTCACCATGTACATTTGCATACTAAAAACTCGGAGAAGTTCTGGATGGAAAGTAATTTTCTTTCCAGTTAAACCAGTGTATCCCAAAATGTTTTGACCATAGAATAGCTTCATTGCGGGATATAATGAACATGTTGAGGGACATACGTGCTGACGAGCACACTTTGGAAAACTGCTCTCTTGGAGCGTTAGGCATTTACTCTGCAGACTTGGGAAAGGGCATCCTGGAAGGGGGAGAATGTGAAGGTCTTTGAACTTTGGACAGGGAGAGTAGAAGGGGATGTAGTCAGAAAATCTTTGTTGTGCTTCACATTTTGGGAATGACATAAGCCTGGGAAACAAATGTGAAACGTATCTAGATAAGCTATGGAAAAGAGACACCGAAGCTTGTTTTCAGTTACACCGCACCAGTTGTTCTCAAACAATGATCCCTGAATCAGTGGCAGCAGCAATATCACCTGGGAATTTCTTAGAATTTAAAATTCTGAGGCTCCACTCTAGACCAGTTGAATCAGAAACTCTGGGACGGAGCCCAGCAAACTGTTTTAACAAGTCCCCTAGAAATCTGCTACACTGTAAAGTTTGATTGAGAACCACTGCTCTGTGCAGCACCAATACTAAGCTTCCTTTATTTACAAAAACAATCCCCCCATGTCTGAATTTCTGCACCATTTCCAATTATTATCAGCTGTAAAAAATTCTCAAAGAAATTAGTTAAGTTACCAAACTGAGAAAAAGCATTTTGTCTGATTTCATTCCCTATTTTATTAGGCTAAACCATATGATAAATCTATTTGTTTGGAATAAGAGTGAAGCAAATCAAGCTAAGGGCAGCAATTAACTGTCTTCCCTGTAATATCACCTGAGCAAAATAATTTTACTTTTAGTAAAGATAAAACTGTAGATGAGAAAAGAGTAGTATCAAAGGATTTTTTTTAACTTGCTTTGAAAACAAAACAGGTAGCCTCAACTTAACATTTATTTTTTAAAAATATTTTGTACCATACCAACTTTTGCAAAATACGTTATAACATTGCATAACGATACAGCTGTACCCCATCACTTTAAAGGTTGACTATAGAAGTTTTACAGACCCAGCTCTATTTAAAAATCATTATCAAAGTATCTTCATAGACACACAAGTTACAAATTTGGGGAGAGAAATTTCTTTACTGTCTACATCTAAAATTTCTAAATTGCAGAGCTATATTTATCTGTAAAGGCTTGGTAACATCCGAGAGATTTTGTACAGTCCAGAGAGCATTATAAAAAGCTTTCAGGAAAGTGATGTCATGTGTCCTCACAAAGGAAATGAATCCAGGAACCAAACTCAGTCTTGGCAGTTAAGGAAGACATAATTTTCAAACATTATGCTTCAAACTGAAGTTGTTCTCTAGTTGTTGACAAAATGCTTAGGGAGTGTTAGTCTCCAGGTTTCCAGTAAGGCTCCACAGGAGTCTCTATTAAAAGACTAAGGAGGGATTAAATTGTTTTTCTTTCTTTCCTTTTTAAACCTTGTGATACTAACTGCTCTTAACTAGATTGATGTTCTGCCTCCTGAAAGAAATCAGAGGTGTGTTCTTCATCAAATAAAATATACTTAAAGCTGATTTGGGCTTCTGGAAGATTGAAGCACAACATGGAGCAATCTTCAGACTTCACAAATTTCTCTCTTTAAAAAAAAAATATTGTTGAAAAGTGGGAGCTAGGGCAATAAAGGCTTTTTCCGTCTTAAGCGTGTTAGAAAGGAGGATGTGGCAATTAGCCATTTTCCCAGGAGCTTGTCAGAATGATCACTGGCCTTTCATCCTCTTAAAGAATGAGAGAAGGGAGGGAGTAGCAGAGACCTTATGGTTTTGTCATCTTCGAAATTTGCCCCAGCGACTTTCTTCTAGGGATGTTTATCAGACAGATGTGTAGACAGAATCCATCTAATCTTTAGCTATTAGTTTAGAAGGGCAAGTTTGTGAGTAAACTAACTTTGCCTTGCCCAAGTGAACATGACCATGGGATCACTCATGAAGAGGAGAGTAGCGCAAATAGTTGGTATTTAACATTGAAAAAAATAAATTAACAATGAAAAAGTGGAAAAAAACAATAAGAAAGGTAAAAAGCAGGGTGAGAGAAAGATTAAGTCTTAGGAATATACTTTTATTTCAGCAATAAGGAAGTCACAGATGTTCATAGGGTTAAAATTCTAGAAAGAAAGACTAGAAAAATACAAAGTCACAGATGTTCATAGGGTTAAACTTCTAGAAAGAAAGACTAGAAAAATACAAAGTCACAGATGTTCATAGGGTTAAACTTCTAGAAAGAAAGACTAGAAAAATACAAAGTCACAGATGTTCATAGGGTTAAACTTCTAGAAAGAAAGACTAGAAAAATACAAAGTTAAGCAGGTCAGGGTTCTAGCCTTGAAGCAGTATTGCATAGGAACTGAGCTTTGCAATAGTTGGATTGAATGGATTGAATGGATTGAATGCCACTGTAAGATTTCGGTAAGTTACTTAACTAAGAGTTTCTCTAAATATAAAACTAGAACAGTAACACACCTGCCAGGTTGTAAGCATTAAATGAGATAATGAATGTAAAGCATCAGTATTGCAACTTTCTCTTTTGTGACATGGATAGCCACTCAAATAACTTATACAGAAAGGGGATTTTGTTTACAGACCTTCAAAAACCATGGGTATTGCAGGCTTCAGAGACATCTTAACCAACAGCCCACACAATGTCATCAGGACCTGGTTTTTCTCCTTTTGGTTCTGCCTTTGGCAGCCCTGGCTCATCTACCCATTAGGTCAAAAGATGGCTGCAATATTTGCAGCTCTGTACTTTCTGGTTCAAGTCTTCCAGAAAAGAGGGAGCAAAATCCCAGTAGCCTGAACATTAGCTCTAATTAGCCCAACTTGAATCGATGAACTGTCACTGTGACCAAGGCAACTGAGTGATGGACCACATATGCTCTATCCTTAAAGCCAAGGTGGAGTTTGCCTCACCTGAATCACATGTGCTGAGAGTATGGGAAGAGAGGTTCCCTCCAAAAAAAAAAAAAGAAAAGAAAAGAAAAAAATGAAGGCACTCTTATTGTCCACTTAATTAAAATGTGGACAGTCAGGGATAAGCAGAATTTATTATCAGCTGGATCTAGAAAATCTGCCTCAGAACACAATCACTTTGTTTCTCATCTGGGCTTCAGTCTGTGGGCCAACCTCATTCCCTCAGGCTTCTTTACATGCTCACTGACATCCCTGGGACCATGCCCTCATAATGCATAATCCAAAGGAAAGACAATCCATTCAGAAAATTCCAAGGAAGCCCTCTGATTGGCCCAACCTGGGTCATATGTATCCATCCTCTAATCAGAAGAGTCCCACCAGACCACGTGGAATGGAGGAGATGCACTTATTCAAGGGACAGAAGGTGCTATTAACAAATACAAGAGGACAGGGATTCAGGGCAGTCAAAACCACAGGTGTCCACTATAACTGGGTAAATGCAAAGGGTATAATCAGAAATTGCAAATCAGAGAAAGTAATTTTGGTAAGGAGAGCAGGGTCAACCAAGAAGTGCAGGAAATGCATGAATAAATGGATAAACAGATTGTGGTATATTGATGCTCAGCCTGGGAGGCTACTCGGCAATAAAAAGAAATGAATTAGTGACATAAGCAACAATGTGGATGAATCCCAGAGTAATGATGATGAGGAAAAGAAGCCAGATCAAAAAGAGTGCACACACTGTATGTTTCCAGTTTTGTAAAATTATAGGAAATGCAAACTAATCTATACTGACAAAAAGCAGATGAGTGGTTGCCTGAGTCTGGGGGAGGGAAGGATTAGAAAAAAGCATGAGGACACTCATGGGGATGGTAAATATGTCCTTTTCTACCTTATTGGGGTGATGGCTTCATCAGTGCATACATATGTGGAAACATCAAATTGGATGCTTTAAATATGTGCAATTCATTATATGTTAATTGTACCTAAATAATACTGTTAAAAAGAGAGAGGGGGGCGCCTGGGTAGTGCAGTCGTTGAGCGTCTGCCTTCAGCTCAGGGCGTGATCCTGGCGTTATGGGATCGAGCCCCATATCAGGTTCCTCCGCTGGAAGCCTGCTTCTTCCTCTCCCACTCCCCCTGCTTGTGTTCCCTCTCTGGCTGGCTGTCTCTCTGTCAAATAAATAAATAAAATCTTAAAAAAAAAAAAAAAAAGAGAGAGAGAGCAAATGTGATCCAAAACACTGTCCCGTTTAATGACATTTGAAACTATTATCTGACTTATCTGTACAAGTCTGAACTTTTCCAACATTGTTATAAATGCTTTCTGTAAGTATATCTGTATAGAAGTCACGACATTTAACCCATAGGTGCTTCCTAGCCACAGGCTCATAGGAGAGGTTAACAAAAGCCACAAGCAAGATCCTATTTTTCTTGACAGATTGCTCGCCATGGTGAAAAAGAGTGTAGCAGTGGGCATTACCGAATGTCTCCCATCTACTTGACCCTATATAAAATATTGACCTGGTAAATCCAAAACATCTCTTCAAAGCAGAGTGTAGTATTCAGTAAATGTCAGCTCCTTTTTCTCTTATTTATTTATTTATTTATTTACATTTTAATGTTTTTTTATTATATTATGTTAGTCACCATACAGTACATCCCTGGTTTTTGATGTAAAGTTCGATGATTCATTAGTTGCATATAACACCCAGTGCTCCATGCAATACATGCCCTCCTTACTACCCATCACCAGCCTATCCCATTCCCCGAACCCCCTCCCCTCTGAAGCCCTCATTTTGTTTCTCAGAGTCCATAGTCTCTCATGCTTCATTCCCCCTTCTGATTACCCCCCTTTCTTCTCCTACCGATCTTCCTAGTTCTTATGTTCCATAGATGAGAGAAACCATATGATAATTGTCTTTCTCTGCTTGACTTATTTCACTTAGCATTATCTCCTCCAGTGCCGTCCATGTTGCAGCAAATGTTGAGAACTCGTTCTTTCTGATAGCTGAGTAATATCCCATTGTATATATGGACCACAACTTCTTAATCCAGTCATCTGTTGAAGGGCATCTCGGTTCCTTCCACGATTTGGCTATTGTGGACACTGCTGCTATGAACATTAGGGTGCATATGGCCCTTCTCTTCACCACGTCTGTATCTTTGGGGTAAATACCCAGTAGTGCAATGGCTGGGTCATAGGGTAGCTCAATTTTTAACTTTTTAAGGGACCTCCACACTGTTTTCCAGAGTGGCTGTACCAACTTGCATTCCCACCAACAATGTAGGAGGGATCCCCTTTCTCCACATGCTCTCCAGCAATTGTTGTTTCTTGCCTTGTCAATTTTTGCCATTCTGACTGGTGTAAGGTGGTATCTTAGTGTGGTTTTGATTTGAATTTCCCTGATGGCTAATGATTTTGAACATTTGTTCATGTGTCTGTTAGCCATTTGTATGTCATCATTGGAAAAGTGTCTGTTCATATCTTCTGCCCATTTTATGGTTTGTTTATTTGTTTCTCATGTATTGAGTTTGAGAAGTTCTTTGTAGATCTTGGATACCAGTCTTTTATCTGTAGCATCATTTGGAAATATATTCTCCCATTCCGTGGGCTGCCTCTTCGTTTTTTGACTGTTTCCTTGGCTGTGCAGAAGCTTTTTATCTTGATGAAGTCCCACAAGTTCATTTTATCTTTTGTTTCTCTTGCCTTTGGAGATGTGTCATGAAAAAGGTTGCTTTGGCCGATGTCGTAGAGGTTGCTGCCTATGTTCTCCTCTAGAATTTTGATGGATTCCTGTCTCACATCGAGGTCTTTCATCCATTTGGAGTTTCTCTTTGTGTATGGTGTGAGATAGTGGTCAAGTTTCATTCTTTTGCATGTAGCTGTCCAATTTTCCCAGCACCATTTATTGAAGAGACTGTCTTTTTTCCACCGGATGTTTTTTCCTGCTTTATCAAAGATTAGTTGCCCAAAGAGCTGAGGGTCCATTTCTGAGTTCTCTGTTCTGTTCCATTGGTCTATGTGTCTGTTTTTGCGCAAGTACCATGCTGTCTTTGTGATCACAGCTTTGTAGTACAGCTCGAAATCCGGCATTGTGATGCCCCCAGCTTTGTTTTTCCTTTTCAACAGTTCCTTGGCAATTTGGGGCCTTTTCTGGTTCCATACAAATTTAAGGACTATTTGTTCCAGTTCTTTGAAAAATGTCATTGGTATTTTGATTGGGATAGCATTGAAAGTGTAGATTGCTCTGGGTAGCATGGACATTTTAACTATATTAATTCTTCCAATCCATGAGCATGGAATATTTTTCCATCTTTTTGTGTCTTCTTCAATGTCTTTCAAGAGTGATTTATAGTTTCTAGAATATAGGTCCTTTACGTCTCTGGTTAAGTTAATTCCAAGGTAACGTATGATTTTTGGTGCTATTGTAAATGGGATGGATTCCCTAATTTCTCTTTCTTCTGTTTCATTATTTGTGTATAGAAATGCAACTGATTTCTGAGCATTGATTTTGTATCCCGCCACATTACTGAATTGCTCTATAACTTCTAATAGTTTGGGAGTGGATTCTTTTGGGTTTTCCATATAGAGTATCATGTCATCTGCAAAGAGAGACATTTTGACTTCTTCTCTGCCGATTTGGATACCTTTTATCCCTTTTTGTTGTCTGATTGCTGTTGCAAGGACTTCTAGTACTATGTTGAATGATAGTGGCAAGAGTGGGCATCCTTGTCGTGTTCCTGATCTTAAGGGAAAGGCTTCCAGCTTTTTCCCATTGAGAATGATATTTGCTGTAGGCTTTTCATAGATGGTTTTTATGAGATTCAGGAATGTACCCTCTATCCCTACACTCTGAAGGGTTTTAATCAGGAAAGGATGCTGTATTTTGTCAAATGCTTTTTCTGCATCTATTGAGAGAATCATATGATTTTTGGCTTTTTCCTCCTGGATAAAATCTAAGACACTGATAGATTTGCGAATGTTGAACCACGCTTGCATCCCAGGGATGAATCCCACTTGGTCATGATGGATAATTCTTTTAATGTACTGTTGGATTCTATTAGCCAGGATCTTGTTGAGAATTTTGGCATCCCTATTCATTAGGGAAATTGGTCTGTAATTCTCCTTTTTGATGGGGTCTTTGCCTGGTTTGGGGATCAAGGTAATATTGGCCTCATAGAATGAGTTTGGTAGCTTTCCTTCTATTTCTATTTTTTGAAATAGCTTTAGGAGAATAGGTATTATTTCTTCTTTGAATGTTTGGTAGAATTCCCCAGGAATACCGTCCGGTCCTGGAGTTTTGTTTTTTTGGAAGGTTGTTTATCACTGTTTCAATCTCTTCATAATTAATTGGCCTGTTTAAAAAAATCAGTTTCTTCCTGTTTCAGTCTTGGTAGTTTATAGGTTTCCAGGAAGTCCTCCATCTCTTCCAGATTGTTTAATTTATTGGCATAAAGCTGTTGATAAAAGGTTTTAATAACCCTTCCAATTTCATTGGTGTTGGTTGTGACCTCTCCTTTTTCATTCATAATTTTATTAATTTGGATCCTTTCTCTATTCTTTTGGATAAGTCTTGCCAGTGGTCTGTCAATTTTATTAATTCTCTCAAAGAACCAGCTTCTAGTTCTGTTGATCTGCTCTACTGTAGTCCTGGTTTCTAATTCATTGATTTCTGCTCTAATCTTGGTCAACTGCTTTCTCGTGCGTGGATTAGGCCTGTCCCTCTGTTGCTGTTCCAGCTTCTTGAGGTGAGAATATAAAAACTGCATTTTAGATTTTTCTATTCTTTTGAGTGAGGCTTGGATGGCTATGTATTTCCCCGTTAGGACTGCCTTTGCAGTATCCCATAGGTTTTGGACCGTTGTGTTTTCATTCTCATTGGTCTCCATAAATTGTTTAATTTGATTTTTGATTTCCTGGTTTATCGAATCATTCCTGAGCAGGATGGTTCTTAGTCTCCAAGTGTTTGAGTTTCTTCCAAATTTTTCCTTGCGGTTGAGTTCCAATTTCAGAGCGTTGTGGTCTGATAATATGCAGGGAATAATTTCAGTCTTTTGGTATCGGTTGAGACCTGTTTTGTGACCCAGAACATGGTCTATTCTTGAAAATGTTCCATGGGTATTAGAATAGAATGAGCATTCTTTGGTTCTGGGGTGTAGTGTTCTATATATATCTATGAGGTCCAACTCCTGGAGTATGGCATTCAAAGCTCTTGTTTCTATGTTGGTTTTCTGCTCCGGTGCTCTGTCTATTGCTGATAGTGGAGTGTTGAGGTCCCCTACAATTAATGTATTTTTATCTATATGTCTCTTTATTCTGGTTAAGAGTTGGCTTGTGTATCTTGCTGCTCCCCTGTTGGGGGCATATATATTTATAATTGTCGTATCCACTTGTTGGATACATCCTTTAAGAATAATATAGTGCCCTTCTGTGTCTCTAACTATAGTCTTTAATTTAAAATCCAATCTGTCTGATATAAGAATTACTACCCCAGCTTTCTTTTGAGGTCCATTGGCGTGAAAGATGGTATTCCATCCCTTTCCTTTCAGTCTGAATGTATCTTTAGGTTCCAAATGAGTCTCTTGTAGACAGCAAATGGATGGGTCATGTCTTTTTATCCCATCTGCAACCCTGTTGGGTTTATGGGAGCATTTAGGCCATTTACATTGAGACTGATTTTTGAGAGATATGATTTTAATGATGCCACGTTGCCAGTAAAGTCTTTGTTTCTATAGATTGTGACTTTCTGTTCTGTATCACTCTTGGGGCCTTTTTACTTTTATAGAACCCCCCTTAATATCTCCTGTAGGGCTGGTTTCATGGTTACGAAATTGGTCAATGACTGGCAATTCTGGAAGGTCTTTATCTCTCCATCCAGTCTGAATGACAGCCTTGCTGGATAAAGGATCCTTGGCTGCATGTTTTTCTCTGAAAGAGCTTTAAAAATGCCCCCCCCCCCAAACCTTTCTCTCTCATTCCAGGTCTATGTAGACAGGTCTGATGTAACTCTGATACCTTTGCCTTGGTACGTGAGAAATTTCTTTGCCCTGGCCGCTTTCAATACTGTATCCTTGGATTTAATATTTGCGAATTGCACTATGACGTGACATGGCGTAGGTTTGTCATGGTTGAGCTTGGGAGGAGTCCTCTCTGCCTCTTGGACACGAATGCTTGTTTCCTTTGCTAGATTAGGGAAGTTTTCAGCTACAATTTGTTCAAATATCTCTTCTAGACCTCTGTTTTTCTCCACCCCCTCAGGGATGCTGATGATTCTGACATTGGAACGTTTCATTGAGTCAGTAATCTCCTGTAACCTACATTCTTGAGAATGGATTTTTTTTGAGCCCAGATTCTATTTAACTTTCTCTTCTACTAACCCATCCTCCAATTCGCTGATACATTCTTCTGCCTCATTCACCCTGGCCATCAGAGCCTCTGGCTTTGACTGCATTTGTCTCATAGAATTTTTAATTTTTGCCAGATTTGCTCTCATTTCCGCCCTTAGAGATTCTATATTCTCATTAACATTTTCATTAATACTTTTTTCAAGTCTACACATCATCTTGACCATTGTTACTCTGAATTCCATTTCTGATAATTTGGTTATATCCATATCCATTAGTTCTGTGGCAGAGGCCACAGACTCATTGTCTTTTCTTTGCTGGGGGGGATTTCTCCTTCTCGTCGTTCTGATGAGGAGAGGTTGCAGGGTTGTCCAGAGCCCAAATTATTGACCGGGGCCCAGGCAGTGCGCATTTGTTTTATAGGGATCTTAGGGATGTGGGCTTCTTGATTTTTCAGCCTGCCTTCTGGGGGAGGGGCCTGCCGTGCCAATACTCAGGCAACCCTGTTTGGGTACAGTCTCGTGTCCCCTGGGAGGGGGGATGGGGGTGGGTACAGTGTGAGCTGGTCTTTCCAGGCTTTTGTTCTCTGGCGGCTTTCCCTGGCGGTTTGCTGTGCCTCTTCTGAGAGTCAGAGCAGCAGTGGCCGAATCTCAGCCTCTGTCTCAGAACAGAGGGATCGCGGACCATTCTCCACTGATGTTCTGGCCACTTTAACTCTGTTACTGTTGGTGCTGCTCAACCCTGCAGCGTCCAGGGATGTGCGCCCCACACCCGGCGTCCCAGCCCTCACTTCCAGGGCCGGCGCGTCTCTGTCCTTTGTATTTCTAACACCGCCAGCCGCCAGCTGCCCCGGCGCCCTCCGGAGCTCCCGGTCTCAGTCTGGATCCAGTGAGCGCACCAGGATTCCGGTGTTCCGCGAGATGCCTGGTGGCGTGCGCACCCAGCTCACGGTCTCAGTCTGCTCTCTCGGGGGTGCCGGTCCGCGAGTCCGCCCGCTCCCCCACGCAGGTGGCTACCGCTTCCAGGCGCCCGAACGTGGCGGCTCCCTCCCCCTTCCGTTTATCTTCCGATATCTGTGCGCGGTTTCACAGCTCCCCGCTTCGTATCTCAACACTCAGCGCTGGAGATGTTCATTTGTAGAGATCCAGATGCATCTTCCTGCGTCTCAGGCTGGTTCCGTGGTTGTTTAGGCTGATCTGGTACCTATCCAACTCGACTCAGGGGACCGGCTGAAAAAGGGGTCCCCTACTCCTCCCGGGAGAGACTCTTAAGCTGACTCCCATCTGAGCGCTGAGCTCAAAGCAGGGCTCCATGTCCCGCTCAACCTCACCATCTCAAGATCACAACCTGAGCCGAAACCAAGAGTCCCATTCTCAACCTCAACTAAGTGTACCGCCCAGGCACCCCATCAGCTCCCTTCTCTTTCCACCTTCTCAATGTGAAAAGAATCCAAAAAGTTTGAAATATTTTTCATTTCTATGTTTACTTATAAATATTTTCTGTTTTTATACTCCAAAATGTAGATCATCAGTGCAATTTTTTTTAATGAATTAATTTTTTTTTAAGTAGGTTCTACAACCAGTCCGGGGCTTGAATTCACAACCCTTAGATCAAGAGTCATATGCTCTATTGGCTGAGTCAGCCAGGCACCCCTGTCTGTGCAATTAAAGGTACTTTTCCCTTAGGCAGAAAGAAGCTTGCCACTAGCCAGGACATTCTGGTTCTCTGGGCATCCTGAAAGTCATTAGGTAGATCACAGAATGGCTTTCTAGAGCTCATAACAATTACCTATCTTCAAATTCTAGTTTGATTGGAAGGCATCGGAAGTGCTAAATATTTCGGTATTATCTCTTACACACCTAGAAATGCAAAGACATTTTACAAAGGCTGCTTTTGTTGTTTAAAAGATAATTTTTCAGGGCGCCTGGGTGGCACAGTCGTTAAGCCTCTGCCTTTGGCTCAGGGCGTGATCCCAGCGTTCTAGGATCGAGCCCCACGTCAGGCTCCTCCTCTGGAAGCCTGCTTCTTCCTCTCCCTCTCCGACTCCCCCTGCTTGTGTTCCCTCTCTTGCTGGCTGTCTCTCTCTGTCAAATAAATAAATAAAATCTTAAAAAAAAAAGATAATTTTTCATAATGATAAAAAATTTTAGTAATGTGGCCTGTTCAAAACAATATTTTATATCTTTGGATAATTCAGATCGCTTTAAATAAACCAATTAGTAGGCAGGTACCTCTGTGTGTACATTTATGCTTCCTTCCTTTACCACCTTCTATCCACTATTAGGTACAATGAAGTAAAATATTCCATCCTTCTGTTACTTTGCATTAATGCTCACAGATTCAGTAAAAAGACTATAGGATTCAGGGGTGCCTGGCTGGCTGAGTTGGAGGAGTGTACAACTCTTGATCTCAGGGTCATGAGTTTGAGCCCCACACTGGGTGTAGAGATTGCTTAAATAAATAAATTGTTTTATATATCAATCAATTTATTTTTTTTTAAAGGGAAAAAAAGAAAGACTATAAGATTCAAAGTGAAATGAACCCAGGCTTAAATCTTAGCTCCACTGTTGGTTATGAGACAATGAGAAAGAGGGTAAATCTTTCTGAGCTTCATTTCTTCATATGTAAAATGGCATATCTCATAGACTCTTTCATGAGGATTGAACAAGACACCAAATGCAAAGCTGCCTAATACAATACTTGCCACTTAACTGGCAATGAATAAATGTTAATGTTCTTCCTTCCACTCTCGCACACCATGACTATAAAAGTCATGGAAAAATACTTTGATGAAAATGCATCTAGGAAGGCAGAGATCTAAGTTTATAATGCTCAAGAGAAATAATCTGTTTTCTAAGAAGAGGAACTACAATATTTAGAAAAAAAAGGAATGGAGACAAACATTTTTGCTAGAAGATTAGCAGCCCCATTTAGAAAAAAAATTAGATGGCTTATATCCTAGTGTTTATTCGTCGTAAGTATTACTTCACATTCGGAATGTGAAGGGCCAGTAATAGCATTATGAGTAAGACACATGTAGTTTGTGATGTGTAAAGATTTTCCTATAAGGGGAACAAAACACATTAGTACAGATTCTTATTTATCTATGTTCTATACCTTGTATTTCAAGTACAAATACAAACCTCAATGTATTTTATCAGAGATACTCAAGTAATTCTACGGTATGGAGCTAGGAGAAGTCCTCCAACCCTCTTGTTCACTTTTCAACTATCATTTCATTCCAATATTCCTCCAACCAGTACATGTTCAGTAACCACAACGTACCAGGCCCTGCAAGGAATAGAAGGACGACAGGCAATGTCTCTGTCCTCATAGGTCTTAGTCTATCAGGGCAGAAGAAGGCCTGGCCATAACTCAGAAAAACTAAGGGCATAAGAAAGAAGTCTAAATATGCTGCTCAGAGGGAGAGGAGGACCTCTAGCTGGAAGATGTGGAGGGAGTAGGCAATCAAGGCGGGTTTTACAGCTTATATAAGTCAACAAGTACTGATTGGTGACTAATTAGGATCTAGCACTGAGTGCTATCAAGGAGGCGGACTAAGTGGTAATCTCTGGCCTCATAGAATGCACAACATGTAGTTCGTCCCAATATTCTAGCACTAGGCAGAATGTGCAGGATAGGCAGGCTGTCTCTGCTCCTTCTGTAGTTTTTGATACATTCACTTTAAATGCCTATTGTTTGTTAAGAGTAATTCAGTTATTAATGGTAATCCGGTCTCAAAAAACAATGAATCTATTATGCATAGAGACAAGAGGCAGGTGTCTCTCTCTCTCTCTTTCCCTCTAGAGAGGAAGGAGGGGCGCGGCAGAGGAAAAGCACAGAGCTTGACATGGGGCTCCATGTGGGGCTTGATGACACAGTCTCACTACCCTGAGATCATGACCTGAGCCGAAATCAAGAGTCAGATGCTCAACCAACTGAGCCACCCAGGCACCCCCAGGTGTCTATCTTTATATGAGTGGTTTTTTTATAAATAGATAATGGAAAAAAAGAAATCAGGACATTTTGAAATAGCTTCTAATCCTTTGCCAGATTGTAAATGGGCTATGCCACTCTTTCTGAATCTTGGATGCAAGGCAGTTCTATGAAAACTAAAATTTTAAATGACCAAATTTAAATTTGGTTTACTGCTTAGGCCCTTATTGTTGAAGAATTAATGACATAGTTATGTCTGCAGAGTCACATAAAATTTGGGTCTAGTGTTTATGTATAGCAAGAGTAAGATCAGTACTAAACTTTCATTAGAAAGGTTAAACATTTTATTTCACAATAGAGATATGCTATAAATCCTTAACAATTCACTTTAAAATAACCTTGGGGATAAATTCAATTTTTGTTTATCTCATAAGCCTATAAATGTGAAGTAATCTATTCCTTTTTCCTAGAATCAAGTTTCCAACTTTCTCATCTAAAACAACTTCACTCAGGGCACCTGGGTGGCTCGGTTAGTTAAGCAGGGAGCCTGCTTTTCCCTCTCCCTCTACTCCTCTGTCTGCTTGTGCTCACTCTCTCTCTCTCTCTCAAATAAATAAATCTTAAAAAAAAAAAAAAAAGGAACGAGGTCACTTTGGTGGCTCAGTCGGTTAAGCATCCGCCTTCAGCTCAAGTCATGATCCCAGCATCCTGGGGTCCAGCCCCACATCAGGCTCCCTGCTCATCAGGGGAGTCTGCTTCTCCCTCTCCCTCTGCTGCTCTCCCTACTTATTTTCTCTCTCACTTTCTCTCAAATAAATTAATAAATCTTGAAAAAAAAAGAATGAAATCTAGCCATTTGCAATGATGTGGTTAAAACTAGCATGTATTATGCTAAGTGAAATAAGTCAAAGAAAGACAAATATCATATGATCTCACTCATATGTGGAATTTAAGAAACAAAACAGATGAACATATGGGAAGGGGCAGGGAAAGGGAGAGAGGGAAATAAACCATAAAAGACTCTTAACAATAGAGAACAAACTGAAGGTTGATGGAGGGAGATGGGTGGGGGGATGAGCTAGATGGTTGAAGGGTATTAAGGAGGGCACTTTTTGTGATGAGCCTTGGGTGTTTTATGTAAGTGATGAATCACTGAATTCTACTCCAGAAACCAATATTGTACTGTGTGTTAACTAAATAAAATTTAAACCAGAATAACATAAAATAAAATAAAACAACCTCACTCCCAAAGTTTGGCATCTAAGTTTTTTGATTTCTTAACCTGAGAAACACTGTCTGTCCTTTTCTATCTGATTCATGACTTCTGTGGTCTTACAAATTGGATGCCTCAGCTTTTTTTTTTTATTTAGGTCATGTACTTCCAGGTCAGAGTTAGGCATGTCTGTATGGCTCACACAAGTGACACCTAAGCCAACGAAACACAACAGGCTCAAATTATATCATAACTGAGCCTGGGGGTGGGGGGTGGCAATCTGTTTCATTTGAAACACAGAATGAATTGAAATGAGAGGCAGATTGAGGTAGACTTTGAAAAGATGACAAGGAAGAATGGAAGAAAAAATTATTAGTGTTTTTAAGAACTTTCTCTTTTTCTCACAGAATATTAAAATGTTAATTAAATGTTCTCTTCACCCACTATTTTTTTTTTTTGGTAAAAACTCTTGAAAAATTATAACAATATTACAAAAGATTTAGAAAAGAAAGAAAATCACCCATAACTCTCCAATCACAACACAGTGACTTTTATCAGTTTGAAGTATTTCTTTCCAGCCTTTATTTCATATTCATATGTTTTAATAGTTTACAGGTTTTGTATCATGTTCTTGACTTATTATCATAAACTTATTCCTGTCGTCTTCATGATTATCCTATTTGTTGGCTGTCCAACCCTCCGTAGCTTGTGTTTCATGAGCCCTCCCCTCTCTGCAAAATCTTTCCCAGAGTGTGTCTGGGAGTTGCTGCAGGGAAGGGCGCCTCCCTTGTGCTCCTGCCCACTCAGTTGCCACTGGCATCATTTAATTACTCTTCTCCATTGCTGGCGACCACCATGCTTTCAGGCATAAAGCGAGGCTGCATAAAGTCAGGCTGTGTCTGCCATCTTTTGCCTGGATACTATTGACTTTCTAGATAGGACTTCTGCTTCAGTTTATTCTTTCAAGTCTCCTGCCTTGATTTCACCTCCTGCTGTTCCAATGTAAGGGGTTCCCATTTGCAGAGGGTGGAAATTGGACTGGGGGCCAACAAAAGTGTTTGGGGTTCCTAGCAGTAGGCACACATTTTTTCTGAACTACCTCTAAACTACACTCATTTTTTTTTAGTGATAAGAGAGGTTGTGTCTAAAAATTGGGCTTGGTATTAATTTTTTAAAAATATTTACTCTGGGAGTGCCTGGGTGGCTCAGTCAGTTAAGCATCTGCCTTTAGCTCTGGTCATGATCCCAGGGTCCTGCCTCAGGCTCCCTGCTCAGCGGGGAGTCTGCTTCTCTCTCTCTCTCCCTCTGCCCCTGCTCATGCTCTCTCTCTCACTCACTCTCTCTGTCAAATAAGTAAATAAAATATTTTAAAAAATATTTACTCTGCATAACATAATAATAAGTGGCTCTGCCACTTTTTGAGGGGGAGGGGCAGAGGAAGAGAGAGAGAGAATCTTAAGCTGGCTCCCCACCCAGCACAGGCCAGACACGGGGCTCAATCTCATGACCCTGAGATCATGACCTGGAGATCATGATCCTGCCATTTTTTAACAGTATATACTCTTAACGAGTCAACCTGTTTGACTTTGATTTCTCATCTATAAATTGAGATACTACTTTCTACTTTGTGGAATGGTTGTACGGACTAGAGGCATGCTTGTACGCTCTCACTACCATACTGATACTGATATTGATGGCTGATGTTATTATGTTTTGTTTGTGTACTAGAAGCAGACTTAACTCAGATGGCCTACCCCATCTTCAATGTGGCAGATAGGAACTACAGACAGAGTCAACATTTCAACTCTGTTTTGATTAGCTACTTAAGAGAAGTTCTTGAACTCAAAATAATTCATATTACAAAAAAGATTCTTCATTAAATGAGAAAAACACATGACTTTCATAAACTTGAAAAGGTTTTAAATTAGCATTTCCATTTTGTTTCTTCTTCAAAGGGTCCATTTCCGCATACCACCATAAGATATTTGCTACAGAACTCACTAAACTCTAGTGAAAGTTATTTGCTATAGACTGAATGTTTACATCTCCCCTTCATCCCCAGATTCATATGTTACATCCTAATCCCCAATATGATGGTATTAGGAGGTGAGACTTTTGGTAAGTGACTATGTCATGAGAATGAAGACTTCATGAATGGGTTTAATGCTCTTATAAAAGAGACCCCAGAGAACGCCGTCGTCCTTTCTGCCTGGCAAAATGACACAGCAGGAAAAACCAGGGTTTGAATCTAGAGAATAGAGACACACCCTGGTGAAAGCTGGGGCTATTTATTTAAGATGGTTAAGTCTGCTAGTAGATTTGAAACCAGGACATCTGTCATCAAAGAAGAAAAACAGGCAGGAACAAGATGGGGTAGGTGGCAGATGGATTTTCCAAGCAGCTGGGAATCAGTACAGGTCTAGACAGGTAGGAAGTCAAGGTTGGGAAAGTCTGGTAGTAACACATTGGAACAAAAGCTTTCTTTTCCACAGAGGTTTGTTGTTGTTGGTTGGTTTTCTTGTTTTGGTTTGGTTTGGTTTGGTTTGGTTTGATTTGGTTCCAAAGAACTTTCTTTGTGACTGTGGGATGTCCCACTGAAGAAACATAATGGCAACATAGTATAGTGGCCTCGGATACAACACATCTAGGCTCAAACTGAAATTTTAACACTTAGTAGCTGTGTGACCTTGGGCAAATAATTCATTCCTGGAGTCTCCACTTACTCACTGTAAAATGAAATGGCTGTATTAGATCCATAGTTTTTTTTTTTTAATTTTATTTATTTATTTGACAGAGATAGAGACAGCCAGCGAGAGAGGGAACACAAGCAGGGGGAGTGGGAGAGGAAGAAGCAGGCTCACAGCGGAGGAGCCTGACGTGGGGCTCGATCCCATAACGCTGGGATCACGCCCTGAGCCGAAGGCAGACGCTTAACCCCTGTGCCACCCAGGCGCCCCTAGATCCATAGTTCTTAACCATTTTTTGGTGGGGGGTGGGATCATTCTCACCTCTTTGATCTGATGGAAAAGGATAATCTTCTACAAAACACACATCAATATCCCCTCAAATTTGGCACACTGTTTTATTGCATTGGAAACTGATTTCCTTCACAGAGAAAAAACTTACAAAAATGTTTCCATCTCTCACACTTATTTATTCACATACACGAAGCAATTGAAATAAATGCAGTATGCAAATACATAAAACCAAAATTTAAATTCTTCCCCAAAGCAAATTTAAATTACACTGCTGCCAACATGTGACTTGAGAAGAAATTTGAGCGTAGTCTTTACATCACAATATGTTTACCATTTATGACATGCTATCAGTTTTGACTCTTAATTTTGATAGCAACAAGTGAAAGTGAAAGAAAGCCCTGATTAACGAAGTAGGTTGTAGCAAATGGGTAGGTTTATGTCAAGACGTACTGGGTTTTTCTCTAACTCTTCAAGCTAATAGTTGTATTATTGCCTCTGTCCTCAGGTCAATGAATACAGTCATTTTTGCAAAGTCTGCATCATCAATGATGCATGTCCATAAGAAAGTGGTTAAAACCCACATTTCAATTTTAAAATCAAATGAGCATAACTAACCTTTGGAGAAGTTCTGTAGTGTTTCCAGGTATCTGTACATTCTACCTTGTGAGAAATTGACTAGTTTCATCACTCTTGAATGGAGCCAGGAGACTCTCCTCCAGTATGGGAAAGGGACAACGTGCAGACAACAGTATGTGTCTGTTTCCAACCCCTTCTCCCACAGTAGTAACTTGGCCAAAAGAGCCTTTGGGGTTGTGTGTGTGTGTGTGTGTGTGTGTGTGTGTGTTTTGGTTTCAAAATATCATCCTCAGGATCTCATGCCAAAAAAAGGCTTACCTTATTCACGTGATCAAATATATCAAAGCCACAAATGACTTCTTTCCTATGGGATTATTTTAGGAGTGAATTCCAATGAATAACTTCATATTCTGCTTCCATTTCTTGATAAAAATTTCTTTAAATCCCCATGAGTCAAAAGGTCTGGAGACATTGACGACTTCTGCAGCAATAAGCAAAACCTCTTCAGGACTGCTGGCAAGGACTTTGATGCCTACGCGAGGTGATGTAGAAAGCTGTGACTCACGGTGATGTGTTGAGCTTCTTTCTTCATCAAAGCAGAAAAACCAGATGTGTTGCCAAACACTGCTCACGCACCATAATTCCGAAATTTTGTTTGCAATCGTAGTTTTTACTTGAAGAAGTAACAACTGTTTCAGGTAGTTCAGGGTTTCTGAGGTTCCCAAAAAGGGCTCATAAAACAAAATCACTTAAAATTTTTTTCAACACATATTTGACAGATAAACAACAGAAAATGACTGGCACTTCTTTGCTGAAGAAGAGAATGATGTAATTGCAAATTCCTGCATATTCTGATTCAAAGTTAACAGACAAAATATTAGTGAATCCAGAGCAGAGTATGTAATTTTGCAAAGACACTGGTTCCTTATTATTCCTTTACTCCAAGCTATAATTTAACTTGACCATTTAAAAGCACAAGGCTTGTTTGTGGCTTCTTTTGCCTAGTAACGCAATTAGAGGCCTTTACACAGGAGTGTTGGGAGAAATGCAAGCTTTGAGGAAATTCCAGCCTTTCCAAATCGAGAATCTTCTCAAAACAAAACAAAACAAAACAAAACAAAACAAAACCAACAACAAAAGCACCTCATGGTCTCATGTATTTTCAGAGTAGAGAGCATAAAGGTGTTTCTTCAGCTCTTTACCTGCTAGTTGCTATGAGCCAGAATCATGGTGCACAGTGAGCAATCTGGCTTTCACATCCCATAACAACAGAGCAACGTGTATCAAACTAAAGGATGCCATGCTTAGAAGTACTTTTTTTCTTTCAATTCCAGCTAGATGTCATATATGCAGATACCTGTAAATGTAACGTCAGGAATAATTTTAATTTTTAATGCTTATATTAGGAGAGTTTAAGAGTTATTGCTTATTTCCTTCTAATTTTAAAATTTCCATAATGCTATTATATTAGTTTTAGAATATGAATTACATATTGAAATGAAACACTATTGGGAAAAAATGAGACTTGCAGATGTCAAGAAGATTATATGCCATTTCGATATGAAAGCAGATACTTACTTTCAGAATATAAATCGTTATATTAACCATAACTAATTGGGCTAGCTGTTTTGTATATCTTATCTCCTTTTATTTTCATAATAATGCTGTAAGACAAGTACTACTATTGCCCTCATTTTATGGATGAAGAGTTTGAAACACAGAAATGATAAGCAACTTGTCCAATATCACGCAGCTGGCGGCTGAGTTATAATTCGAACCCAGTTCTCTTTACCTCCCGGGACTGTGCTCTTAATCACTGCACAAATGTAAAGGAATTGGAGATGTAGGTGAGAAAGTAAGTATAAGTGGAGTAAGCAGAATTCTTAGCTGAAGGGTAAATACGGGATATCCATGGGAGGAGGGATTAATTTAAAGAGAAATGAATAGACGTGTTTTTGGAGAAGGTACCATTTTACAAACAAATCCAGCTCTCTTGGCTGTAAATCTGTATTCCCAGAGTCTTCTCACCTGTGACTCAGGCTCCATAGTGGGCATTTATGAGGAATGGAGTCCCAATTCACAATCCAGGTCCTTAAAATTTTCCATGAGAAGCTAATGAATCTCTTTCTTGTCAAACAAGCTCTTGGGGGTTCATATGAGCCATATGAAACAATTTTTCTGAGACCTGATCACACCATCCCCTTCTCTAAATTCCTTCTTCTATTTACCCCTGTATCCTCTCAGCCCAGCACAGCATCTGGCAGTTAGCGGGCACCCAGTAAATGTCAGTTGACTGATAGAATAATGAATGAGGTTTTGAAAGACTCACCACATGGAGTTGGCGGACTCTAACACCCAGCAACTTGTTGAAAGCCTGCTGCAAGAGAAATATTTACACATAATCAATTGGTTACTCCCCCATCTCCCATCCCATTAACAACATAGTTGACAACGGGCAAAACCATCTTGGAATTCCCGCATGGCAACCCTTTGTTTTGACAGCACGTGCCTGGCTTGTGCAGCCCTTGGTGGTGCCGACTTGTGCACGTATTCCGGCCCCTTAGATCTCGGAGTCTTTTTGCAACCGTCTTATGCTGTCATTTTCTTGTCTTTAGAGAGCATATTTTTTCTGCCACCCTTGGCCATACTAGAATTTGTTCATTCGATTCCTGACTGCTTGAATGATATGGTGGAGTCAATTTGTGCTTTTTCCATTAATCCTTCCAAATGAAAGAGAAAAGAGTGATATTTTCGTCTCAGTTGCAACCAATTCTTTCCCCCTCCCCCAGCTCCCAATAATATTATCAGCTTAGTAACAGATTAGCGATTTTAGTGACAGATGAGCAAAATACACTATGCACTTGATGTGTGGGTCGTCTACCTTCGATTTGAGTTATTCTCCAGTAATCCGGCTTTTGCCAGTTTCCAATCATATATTGGCTCAGCAAGGTGACTCTGCAGTTTTGTTTTGTTTTTTTCTTTTTCCTGGGGAAACACCTGTTCTTTCTGCAAATGAAAAGCTATTGCTCTCACTAAAGGAGTCCTAATGCTCTGGGAGGATTTCCTTCTGTGGCTTTGTTTGTTCCTCAAACAGGTTCCCCTACTGAGCTTTCTCGCCTCTATAGATTTGGTGAAGGGAAACAAATTTTGCTGGCAACTTTTTTCAGTTCTCAATATATTAATTATATTAATATATCAATAATTAATTCTCAATAGCCCGTTTTCTTACTAGTGTCTGTGTAAACTCTTGTCATCAGTGACAAAAAGACAGCCTTCAATACTGCCCTAAAAGACAGCGTTTGCCTTGGGAATAAATGCCAATAATTCCTTTCTCTCTATAAATATTTCTATAAAAATGCAAAAGCCATCTTGGCTGACAGAGAATGCAGTATTGAAGGGTAAAGTTCTCCTGATGAGCTCAACTGGAGTGTTTGAAAGCCAGGAACCCATGATCCAATTCCCTGTTGGGAACCAATCTTACATTAAAACATGGCAAATATTATCTAAGAGAATTTTACTGCAGTGCAGCTGGGAACCCCCACTCTGAAATTTGTTACAGTGTGCAGGGCCGTGTTTTGAACTTGAAAGTTTGCGGAATTCTTTATCCAAACTCATATTCTGATGAAATTTTGAAGTAAAATTTCTTTCATCCTAAATTAAATTGCATATTCAAACTGCATAAAAGAAATTCTCTGTCATTTCAGTCCTACTCACCTATACCAAATAACCAAAGGGTTAGTGGACTTTCGGTATATTTCATTATGACCACCAAATATAATGGTGTGTGACATCAAATCTGTATTTAATAGGTCATCAACAACTGTATTTAATTTTTAATTCAATTAAAAATTCAATTATATTTTAATTCAATTACATATACTTATGTAAATATACATATGTACATGTAAGCATACACATATATTTTTCTCCTTTTCTTTCCCAAAACTATTGTAAGAGATTTACATTAACACCCCATATGATATTAAAATATAGCCCAGTGGGAGAGCCAGACTGCCTGGATTCAATAAAGCCTCCAGTACTTACAATTTGTTTGACAGTATTTGAAACCTCGGTTTTTCATCTGTAAAACGCAAGATTATTATAAAGATTAAATAAGATAATTCATGTAAAGCACATGGCACAGCCCATGGCAAACTGTGGTATTATTCATTATAAGGAGAAAAGAATCTGAGAAAAATACAAATATTAAAATCATATAAACATATTGCTTTAATTGTTACTATTAATTAAAATAAATAGTTGAATTCATTTTTAATTTTTTGCTCTCATAATAGTAAGGTGAAACATAATCCATTATATAAATCTTGGTTTCAGAGCGAAGAGGAAAACTAGTTCGGAAGTGAAATTTTTCTGGCTCTGAATTCCAAAGGAACTTATAGAGGGTACATTAAGTAGTATACTGAATAATTTCTCAATAACATTTTACAGCAAATACTGTCAAGAATTTAATATTGCTGGTATGGCAACCTTTGGTAAAAACCCAAAGTATTCTATTAAAATGTTGGTTAGCAAAAAATTATATAATGGACTCAGTAAATTGTCCCAAATTTGTAGTCTTATGGAATTCAAAAAATAGTTACTGAGCATCTAATTTGTGCACAGAACTGTCCTAGGCACTGTAAAGGAACACACAGATAAATTAGACTCAATTCTTGCCCTCAAGAATTTACTTATTTATCGGACATGGGAATGAGAATAAGAAATGATAACAAGAATGACGATCAAGTGTAAACCCCAAAGGAAGATATATACGCTCTGGAGGTTCAAAGGAAGGCAAGGTCTATTCCTCCAACACGTCAATCTCAACCCCACCGTATGGCTTTTGCACATGCTATTCCCTGAAACTGGAATGCTCTTCCCCCTACACAATACGGACAATTTCTCCTCTCCCTTGAGGTCTCAGCTTATGGTTTTACCTCTTTGTAGAGACCTTCCTTGGCCACCCATCACAGAGGAGACTTCTCTCTATAATTTATCTCAGCTCCTTGTTTATTGTGGTTTTTCTTCAAAGTACTGATTACAATTTATGATTATTTCATTTATTTGTTAGTTTTGATTTTTATCTGTCTCCCTATGTAGAATATAAGCTCCAGAGAAGGCAGGACTGTTTATCTTGTCTTTCATTTGACCCTTAATGGCTAGAATAGTGCCTAAAACAGGGACCCCTGGGTGCCTCAGTTGGTTAAACACCTGCCTTTGGCTCAGGTCATCATCTCGGGGTCCTGGGGCTCCAGGTCAGGCTCCCTGTTCAAGGAGGAGCCTGCTCCCTCTGCCCCTCCCCCCTGCCTGTGTGTGCACGTGCTCCATCTCTCTCTCTCTCTGCCTGAAACATAGCAGGCATTCAATATATATTTGTTGACTATACCAATGAACAAATGAAAGAGCCCATTTGCTTGGCAAGTTCAGGACAGGTTTCATGAGAGGAAGGAATGCATCCTGAAGAACTGGATAGGTTGTAGGTAAGGGTAGAGAACTGAGAGATGTTCAAACAGAAGCAAAAGCATGAGCAAATATTTGGAGCCCGAGAAATGCAAAACATTTTCTGAGAGCAAAAAACACTGTCTATCTTTGAACTTAAGATTTACACTTCATCTTCCTACTTCCTCCTTCCGTTTTAACATATCCAATTTGGTATAATTGGCATGTGTCTTATAATTACTACCTGAATACGCCATAGTTGTATCTTTTGTTGTCTAGAATGTTATTTAATTGATGGTGTGGCTTATAATCATCAGTTGCATTTTAGAAATGGGAAAATAAAATAATTCAGTCTTATTGGAACATAGAATGTGTGTAAGGGAGCTGAGAAAGTTCCGCTGTAGAAGTTATGCTGTAGGCATGTAACAAGGCCAGACGGGTAAATTTATAGCATACTTAATTTATCAGGAATGGGAAAGAGTTCCTACTGAAATTGTAAAATTATATTGTTTCCCAAAATAGTTATAAATCCTTCTATAAAGATATATTTTTGACTATTTACATGTTTAAATTTAAGCTCCAGACAAAAACTTCTCTGTACAAAGCCCAGGAGAAGGTAAATTCTCCCCCACTGGACTCTACAGGGCAGGGCTGTGTCTCTAGCAACTCTCACAATACCTGGAACGGAGTAGAGGCTCTATTAATATTTATGAAATATTAAATTAGTACATAATTGTTGACGGAATGACAAATGGCATTTTACCATTCTTTATAAGAAAAAAAATATGGTGGATAATGGAGATGAAGACGGTGGTAAGAATTTTTGAAGCCAAATGGAGTTAGTTAATCTAGGAAAAGACTTGGGAGGAGGGAAGTGTTTAGCTACTATTTGGAAGCAAGGGAAGAGATACAGGCTGGCAGAGAGGAGGCATAAGTAGTCTCCTCAGGAAGCAGGACATGTAAGTCCTGTTAAGTTCCATGCAGAAGATGGTGAAATGTGTATGAAAGCCGCAGGGAGGAGACCAGGCAGAAGGAAATGCATGAAGTGAGGGCAGGAGGAGGAAGAGGAGGTGAGCCATGGAACCAGAGAGGGCCTGAGTCTGTCTTGACTTGCTTTTACTGAAAAGTCAGTTATGAGCCAGAAAATATGCGTGGATATTTATGTGTGGATTTGAACTCCCCCAGACTGTGGGCGGGATCCTTCCTAGCTCTCGTTACCAGCAGTCTCCAAGACACTAAGCACAGGCAACACTCCAGTTCTCCTTACACCTGACCTTTTAGTAGCATCTGACTCTGTTGACCTCTCTGCTTTTTAAAAAAATGTGCTAAAACACACATACCACAGAAAAGACAGATAATGCAAAATTTTCCATCTCAGCTGCCTTTAAGTGTACAGCTCAGTGGCATGAAGTAATTCACATTGTCGTGCGACCGTCACTACTATCCAACCGCAGCACTCTTTATCTCACAAAAGGGAAACTCTATACCATTAAACAATAACCCCCGCCCCCCTCCCCCTGACCTTGGTAACCACCATTCTAAGTTCCGTCTCTATGAATCTGACTCTAGGTACTTCATGTAAGTGGAATCATACAGGATTTGTCCTTTTGTGACTGGCTTGTTTCACTTAGCATAATGTCCTCAACCTGTAGCATGAGTCAGAATTTCCTTCCTTTTTAAGGCTAAATAATATTCCATTGTATGTGTATCTACCACATTTTGTTTATGACCTCTCTAGCTTTTGAGGCCCTCTCTTTCCTTAGCTTCCACAATTGTTTTTCCTGGTTTTCCTCCGACCTCCCCGACTTCTGTTTCTCTGCTTCATTCCAAGATCGCTCCCTACTACGTAGCCATTTAATGTTGAAATTCTCTGATACTTGGTCCCAAGCCCCTCCTCTCCTCTTACCCAAGCTTACCCAAGACCATGGCTTCCCTTCCTGTTTATTTGTCATTACTTCCATGTGTACAGCTTTGGGGGGAGGGGTGTCTGGGGAGCAGTGAGGGAAGAAGGGGCACATCTGCCTCACCAATCAGATCTGTAGACTCAACACTGATGAACAAAGGGGCCACAGATGTCTCAGCCAAATTGCTCTCACAGCTGGATGTGGAGTTTAAGTATGATTTGAAAGGCATGAGGCCAAATAATGCTTGAGGAAGTTGACCTGTGCTCTGGTTTCTCAGAAAAGAATAGAGCAAGAATAAGCTGAGACAGGCAGTGGTGGCAGTTTAGCCACAAGGTGACTGGGATCCAGGCAAAATATGTTTATAAAGAAAAGTGGGCACAAACTGGTGGTTGAAAACGTGGACTAAAAGAAGTGATAAAAGGTGAAGTTCATGCTTTCTCTAAGGCTCTTGCCTTCTTTTTGACCACACTTGAGGTCCAAAGATCACTTCCTCTGAAGAGTAAACGAAAGACCCAATCAGACCATTGAGATGTTTTCTCACCAATTCCTCCAATCCCTTTTTATTTCATCCTCTAGGGCTGAAATCTATGCAAAATTCAGAAAAGGATGAAGATAGGCTGACCATAGTGTCCCCAGCTGTCTATGCTTTCCTCTACGGTTTGTCTTTAATAATGATATTTTTTGGTTAACAACTTCACCTGTAGTCTACTGCCCCCACTCTTCGAAAACAACCTTGTTATGTCCCTTTATAACTATCATTAACAGACTTCCTGCACTTAAAAAAAGCCAAAAAAAGAACATGTGTTTTCTCTTGGATCAAACCTTAAAAATACAAATGATCAGTGTTACAAGTCAAATTACATAAGAATAAACAACCAACAAATCTCGAACATCGATAATGGTTGTAATAGGATATTAGGCAATGAAGTGGATTAGGCATAATCCTTGTCCTAGAAACATAATATAATCAATATGGAGTAACCAATGAATGTAGTTAGGTTGTTTGTTTTCCACTTTACTCCTGGTGACAGTACTCCAAGTTTGCTTTGGGTCACTGTTGGAGACAGTGTGTGACCCCATTAACCAAAGTACTTTTTCAACCAGCCCTAGAGGTGGGCCTGACCCAAGCTCAGCCAATCAGAGGCTTGCTCTCAGGAATTTGAATCTTGAGTAGAGGACTGAAAAATGGAAAAGGATCACTTTCTGCTTGCTATCTGAATCCCCAAGGGTGCCCCAGTCCTTGGCTTTTCTGAGCCAGGTTATCGAGCTGGGCTTTCCATTCTAGGAACTAAAGCATTGAATGGAAATTTCCTTTTTGGCCTACCTTAGCTAGTTTCCTTTACTTCCAATCAGCATTTTATCTTGAATGCTTGCAAGTGCCAGGCACTATGGTGAAGGCATTGTGTGGATGTCATTTGATCTTCACAACAACGCTCCAATTATTATTCCTCTTCGAAAGAAGCTGAACCTCAGAAAAACTAAAGCAACTTGTCAAAGTTTTCAGTTAGCAAGAGATGGAACTGAGATTCAAACTCAGGTCATATGACTCCCGGTCTTTAGCAGCGCATCTCTGGGGAAGAATTCTCTCTCTCTCTCTCTTTTTTTTTTTTTTAAGATTTTATTTATTTGACCAAGACAGACAGTGAACACAAGCAGGGGGAGCTGGAGAGGGAGAAGCAGGCTCCCCGCTGAGCAGGGAGCCCAATGTGGGGCTCAATCCCAGGACTCTGAGATCATGGCCTGAGCCAAAAGCAGACCCCTAACGTCTGAGCCATCCAGGCACCCCTGGGGAAGAATTCTTTAAGAAAACTCATTAAATGGGCCTTTTGGTAATGAAGTGGTGGGGAGGGGACCCCGGAGGCTAGATGAGTGAAGGTGAGACAAACACTTTTCTCCATAGTGAAGTATGAGAATTTGAGGAGGTTTTCTCTACCTTTAGAGACAGTAGATTTGGGGAGCCTGGGACTCAAAGAAGGCTGCGGATGGTGGGAGAATGAATCCTTGTAGTAGCAGTAGGCTGGAGTTTTAGGAGAGAGAAGCCAAAGTATCCATTACAACGTTTTTCATGGGTTCCTGGGTGGCTCAGTTGGTTAAACCTCCACCTTCAGCTCAGGTCATGATCCCAGAGTCCTGGGATTGAGTCCCGAATCAGGCTCCCTGGCCCAGGGGGCCTGCTTCTCCCTCTCCTCTCCCTTTCTCTCTCGTGAATAAATAAATGCAATCTTTTAAAAAAATAGTTTTCATTGTAAGTAAGAGAAAGCTGAACTCAAAATTGATATAAATAATAATACTATAATTCCAGGAAGCACAGAGGTAGGAATGTTTAAGATGAAATATTTTGGTGGGCCAAGAATACACAACGGGTTTTTTTATTCTATCTTTCCTTTCTGCACCCTGTGTTGCGTTGCCTTCACCCTCAGGGTAACTCTCATGGTTATATGTCAACCACAGCAGTTCCTCCCATCACCTTTGCACAAGACAACCGTCAGAGGAAGAGACTACTTCTTTCTGTGTATCTCTTTTGGCCAGACGAAACTTCTTCTAGGAACAGCCCAGAAGATTTCTTTGCGTGCGTTATTGGCCAAAATGCATCCCGTGCCCTTGCCTACACCAGTCCTTGCCAACCATAATTGCCAAGAAGAATCAAGATGCAGTTCTCAGGGGTGGGGCTTGAATAAGATGGGTTCCTGAACAAAATCAAAGTTCTATAAGACGTAGAGAAAAGAAATTGAGTAAACGTGGATAGGTGACCACAAACTCCACTAATACAGTAAGAGATTCTTTCAGAACCATGATCTCTAGCAACAGTAAAGATTTCGCAGGTCCTGGAGCCAGAAAGACTTGGATTGAGTGATGGCTCCCTAACTGACCAGCTCTATAGGACGCTCAGAATAGTAAGTAAAATAATGTATGTAAAATGCTTGGCATAACCTGGCCCATGTTCATTGCTCATAATTGGTAATTATTTTGATGATCATATAAAACTTTTCATCACTTCCTGTTCTAAGTGCAGTTACTCTCCATTATTCCCAAATGTTTAGTAAAAGTCCATTACGTGGAACAGCCTTGTGTTAGTGACGCTCTTAGGAATGAAGCAGAAGCGCTGGCTTCTCTTCTTGGGGAAAAAGGATGTTAAGAAAGGACTGCAAATGCAGGAGGCAGGACGGTGAGGGAAGATCAAGAATTGAGCTGGGAGTAGAGACTCAGTAAATTTCAAGAATTCTCAGGAAAGCAGAGCTATATGCCATCAGAGCTTGATTTATTCTAATACTGGTGAGAAGGCTGAGTCTTGGAGACATCTGGGTTACATGCACATTTAGCAAGAATACTTAACAGTGCAAGGAAAACATGCACAATGAGTGACGTACATACTGAGTGCTTAGGAACTCAGAAGAAAGAGAAATCACTGCGGATTACGGTAGTCAGGAAAGGCTGCACAAGGCATCCGAAACTGGACTTGGCTTTGAAGTTAAGGGAAGACAAGAGAGTATTCTAGATGGAGAGAATGATAAGAGAGCAAAACCATGGAATCAAGAACCTGCGAAAGATACAAGAATACCAACTGGGGCTTTTGCAATGGTCAGAGTGTAAAATGATAACGCTGTTGAGGAGCTAGATGAAGTTACTGAGGAAATGAAGTTCTGTTTTTGCAATCGAGAAAAAAGCAAAACTGCTTGTGAAATTATAAAGGTGGAGCTAGTTAAAAGTTATTTTAAAAAATAATTGTAGCAAACAAACTCAAATTCAAAATATCATTGTTACTCAAATTTGTTAATTTACTAAAATCAACACCACTAGACCGTTTTTTAAAAAGTTTTATTTACTTAAGCAATCTCTACACCCAACAGGGGGCTCGAACTCACAACCCTGAGATCAAGAGTCACATGCTCCTCTGACTGAGCCAGTCAGGCGCCCCACTAATGATCATTTTTAATTGTGTTTTTTTTTAATTACCATAAAGTCATAAGATCATACAAACAATAGTTGACTAGCATGAAAAAAGGTTAACGTAGACATAACTTATAAGAATAATGACTATTTATTGCATGCTTAATGATTCATTTATATAATCAGTAGATATTGTCATATCATCCAATCACCAGTCATTATTGTTTCTTCTAAAATATGTGATACAGGGTGAAGGCTAGGGTTAAAAAATATCTATCTGGAATAGTTACTGAAAATTACTGCATGTAAGATGTTGTTCTAAGAACTACGAGAGACAGAAGGTTGTGACTTGGAACTGTTCTTACGAGACCATAATCTAACTTTATGTTAGGTTATGAGTGGCAAGATGGTGCGGGACTTTATAAAGCTAAGAGAGGTGCCCTTTTCAAGTGAGGTGCCGTGGAAGATTTCAAAGTGTGGAGTGACATAACTGATAGGTAATCTGGCTACTAAGTCCAGAGTGGGTTGGAGGGTAGAGACCCAAGATAGGAGACCAGTCAGCAAACATGTGAGATTGCACGTATGAGGCCACAAGAATCTGGGCTAAGGTGTGCTGCCGAGAAAAATATAGGAAAGTGGGTTTCAACAATGGCCAGCCCTGCACTGACTCTTGAAGCTCTCAGTCCCACCCTATTTCACAGAGCCTGAAGCACATTGAGGGAGGCCTCTAGCAAACCCCAGGACACACTGCCAGTCCCGAGCATTTTCCCAACCCGTTTCCCACACTGCATGCTGACGTGCTCTTGGCCCCCTTCTCCCACTTACTGCTCCGCCAACCCTATAGACTTGACCCCAGCCCTATTTCCCTGGTTACTGATTTGGTTCCTACCAGGTATAGGATGTTATCTTTTTCTGCTACAAGAAACAGAAAATCTAACAAATAGTGACCTAACAAAGAGTGACCTAAGACCCTACGTATACTTGGTGCTTACTTAACAAGATGCTTGTCTCAAGGTTGGTTTGGTAATTCAACAATGTTATCAAAGACGGCAGATTCCACCCTGCCTCCTGGGTGAGTCAGCAATGTCTCGGTAATTGTCAGATGGCTGCCACCGCTCTGGGGAACGCCCCGCACACAAAGGCATTCAAACTGGAAGCAAGGGAAGGGAGGCAAAAGGGTTTTCTCCTCCCTTTCCTTTATTTTATCAGGAAATAAAATCTCTCCCACAGGCCCTCTGCTGACTTCTCCTTACCCTGCGCTACTCAAGTCGGGCTCACGAGCCCGCTCCTAGATCTTGGCAAACACTGGCCGAGGAGGATGGGTTCACTATGATTGCCTTAGACCAATCACCACTCATCCCGTGTGCTGGGCATTTTTTTCTAAACAAAACTGAGGCCTGTTAGCAGGCAAGAAGGGGAATGGCATTCGAGCGGGAGAGTCGAGGTGTTGGCTCTGGTGTAGGCATGGGTCCAGAATCTCAGCCCGCTTACCGCAGCCTGCCCCGTGTAATCATGTCCTAACTAGCTCTTGGCACCCCAGCTTCAGTGCATCCACCCCGTACCTCCCCTACTGTTTATCTATTTTTATTTTTTTAAAAAGTATTTATTTATTTATTTATTTATTTATTTATTTATTTATTTGACAGAGAGAGAGACAGCCAGCGAGAGAGGGAACACAAGCAGGGGGAGTGGGAGAGGAAGAAGCAGGCTCCCAGCGGAGGAGCCTGATGTGGGGCTGGATCCCAAGCCCTGAGCCGAAGGCAGACACTTAAGGATTGAGCCACCCAGGCGCCCCTCCCCTACTGATTAGATGGGAAGTCGCTGGCCTAATTTGGCCTTCGTCCTGAAGCAAGCAAAATGTAGACAGTAGTCACTACACAGGAAGAATCCTCTGGGCAGGCCATTACCTAGATCTGCAGGGCAAGGCTGAACGGTGTTGTAGGATATTAGTGACGTCATTTGAACCCTGTTGCAATTTTTCCCTTATATGTAAAGATTTGGTAATTTAGCACTCTTGTTTTTAATCCCTGGAGTCTGCAAGTGGTTGGATTTTCAAGGAGAGCATAGTATAAACATCAAGGATGAGAGGGCAGGAGGAGCCGAAGGAAGCATGGAGAGTGCCAACGTGTCTGCCGAGCTTTTGTGAGCCTCTCACTTATCTCTTTCCGGTGGTTTATTTCACATTCAAATTTTGCTCAGTGTTTTGGCATGGATAAACCTTGGCAATGTCTCTTTGAAAAAATAATTATCATATATTTTTTCTTGTTAAAGCCAACCAGATTTTTTTTTAAATGGTTACAGCTCTGGAGTATTCATTAGCATGATCTACTGGGCATTTAGCGAGCGGGTATCATCAGAGCTCTGCAATGGAGCTAATTTCACTTCACTGACCTTTCTTTGCATCTACCTTTTTATTGTTCTTTATTCCAACAGTTTTAATTACCATAAATAGAAGAGCAGTTTACATTTTCTCATTTTATTTTAGGAGTTTTTGCTTTATTTCCCTCTCAATGCTGTGCTGCCTTGTCCTTACAAACATACCCATTAGCCCTCATGCCCTGGAATTTTTTTGTTTGAGAGGAAGAAGAGGCTTGTGACTAATAGGGGCCAACTCTCTCTGACCTAGTGAGCTTCTTCCTCTATTTTCCTTAAAATAGGTTGTTTTTACATCATCCTTAGCCATGTTTATTCTAGGGCTTTTCATTTATGCCAAGTAAAACTTATAAGGAAATTTGAGCTCAGTTGAGAAGAACCCTAAGGAAGAAAAGCTTTTAAATAATTATTAATTAAAGGATGACTTCATCTCTCATTCTGCCCATCTCTCATACCCCTCACCTGTACCCACACACCCACACACACATGCCCTCCCTGTTCTCTGGTCACCCTGGATCAGTCATCATTCACAGAAAGATCTCAGCCCCCATACCTCTGCTCATTCTGTTCCTTTTGTGTAGAGGGGCCATACCTCTGCTTGCTTTTTCCACCTTATCCTTCAAGGTCTTGTTCAAAGTCATCTCAGTGTGTGACATTTCTAAACCTTACTTTCATCCTGTTCTCTCTGATCCCATAATCGTTTGCAAATAGCTTTACTCTCATGCTTATAATGTCTCAGTCTCTGCCTGTCCCAGCCCTGTCCACCATTAGCTGGAGTCAGGCTTCATCCTTAGAGAGCTCTTCTTAGGGCCAGGGCATTGCCCTCCATCCCCCTCCATATAAGCCCTGATACTGCTTAGAGATGCCGGCGGCAGTGCCCTCAGCCATCAGCCTGAGCCTTTGGGTACCAACACCGGCCATCTTCAGCCAGTGTTTCCTGCCTCTCTGGGCATTATCATTGCAACAGCGGGATCTTCTTTAGCCTGATCTACCCCCATCCTCCCCCCCACCTTCCTCTGCGGCTAGACTGTGAACGTGCTGAGTATGGGGACCAGACTCTGCAACTTGGAGATGATATAACTTGTGGTATCTCAAGTAGTGATATGAGAGTTGTGTTAAAGTCCTCAATTTAATTTGGTTTGAGTCTGGTGCACAGGGTTTTAAAAATAGAGGCGCCAAAGATTGTTCCCTTGGTGAAGACTTCTTCACAAACAAACAGTTCACAGAAAAGGAAAAACAAATGGCTCTTGAACATCTAAAATTATATTTAACCTCACTTACAACAGGAGAAGTACAGTTTAAATATATGGTGAGCTATCATTTTTCACAAACCAAACAGAAAGCAAAATCTTCGACACACTGTGTTGTTAAAGATATGTAATAACAGATGCTCTTATGCAAATACAATTTGACCTACAAATTTCATTTCTAGAAATTTAGCCTATAGATAGGCAGGTATGCATGCAAAACAGCTTACATATGATGGTATTTCTTTCTGTATTCTTTGTAAGAGAATCAGGGTGAAACAACCTAAAGATTCATCTACACTAGAGAGTGTAAGTAAATTATGGCACGTCTACATGTTAGAGAACTATGCAGGTAGAATTGTGTGGAAGTTTTTAATTTACTGACTGAAAAGTTTTTAAATTTATTATTATTGGAAAGGAAACAGAGCGCAGAAGGCATGAAGTACCAAGTACACGTGTGTGGGAAGGAGGTTTTTTCGTCTTTACTTTTTTGAACCATGTGAATGCATTGCCTATTAAAAAAAAATATATATATATACATATATATACGTATGTATATACATATATATATGTATATATATACGTATATATATATATATATATATATGAAAAGCATTTGTAACTATTGAGCACTATGTGTTTTCCCCAACATTAAGCACAGGATTTCTCATTTGACAGATGCTCACTTTCCCTAGAAAACAGAGCCTGAGAGAAGAGTTTACACAGCCATCATTTAGAGAGGGGTGCAACCCCAGGGAACCGAGAGTGAAGAGAAGGGTGTGAGTCAGGGAAGGAAGGAGAGTGAATACGAGGTGGTGTTACTGAGCTGGCTGCTCACAGCAGAACACTGCGGACTGGTGCCCAGAGAGTCCATAGGAAACCAGACAGTCCATGGATGAGACGAAGGACAAGTTATCTGTTGGGTATCCCCTGCCTCCTATCTCTCACTGGTTAAAGTCTACTCCATGGGGCCATTAACTCCGTGTGCCCTTCTGTGATTTCCAGCCAGTCTGGGCAGTCTTGTAAAGGCAGGGCCCCAGGGGTCCAAGCAATGTACAAATACAGTGATCCCTCCTTGTCATGTGACACTGTACAACAGGGACTCCTGATTTTATTGCAGTGATGGTGGAAGCATGTCAAGGGGCTGAGGCTTGGGAGTGGAGACCAGATACTGTTGAGTGATTTTGTGTGGTATATAAGCAGGTTTAATACACTGAGTGCTCAGAAGGTTTTTGTTTTTTCCTTAAATAAACTTTATCATTTAAAAAAAATTTTTTTTAAAGATTTTATTTATTTATCTGAGAGAGAGAGAGAGGAAGAGAGCATGAACAGCGGGAAGGGCAAAGGGACAGGGAGAAGCAGGCTCCCCACTGAGCCAGGAGCCCCATGTGGGGCTCGATTCCAGGATCCTGGGATCATAACCCGAGCTGAAGGCAACCACTTAACCGACTGAGCCACCCAGGCGCCCCTAACCTTTATTTTTAGAGCAGTTTTAGGTTCACAGCAAAATTGATCAGAAGGTACTGAGATTTCCCGTATATTCCCTGCCCCTGCCCCCACACAGCCTCCTTCACCATCAACATCCCACACCAGAGTGGCACATTTGCTACAACTGATGAAACTATATCATTATTACCCAAACTCAGAAGAGCTTTTTATTTGCTTTTGTTTGCTTAGTAGGTTGGTTGATTGGTTGATGAAAATAGTCAAGGTATTCCCTATTAAATTATGAATCTGAGAGTTGGTAAGAACCTATTTCAATTCCCCAAACCCATGATTATCTTCTTGTAGTGCTAGATGATTCCACTCCACTTAAGTTTATACATGGTTGTGTCTCTTCCTGTTTAATACCACGTGCTTTCCATAAATTAATCTAGAATATGTATTGCTGAATTGAAGACCCTATTCTGGATGGGGTGCAGGTATATAAAAAAGTAAACTATATCACGTATCTTCCAGAATTATTACAAAAGGATACAGACTTAAACAGGAATGCAAGAATTAAGAAACCACACAACAAAACAGCACAAAATGTGCTCTATCAGGGAAATGATTTATGGCCAAGTGAGAAGTAGATACGAGAAATACTATAAAGTTTGTGCAATTTCTTTGTGCCTGGAATAGTTAGGGAAGGCTCGATGGAGAAACAGTAACTTGAACTTGAATTATGTACCCATAATGTGAAGAGGAGAATAGAAATAGATCATTTTGGATGACCTGGCCTGAGCCAAAGCTCTGTAGGTTGGGACACCATATGTACGCAGGTTTTTTATTGCTGTTGTTATTGTTTGGTTTTAATGATAATAATAAGATAGTTTGAGACAAGTTCTGGAAAGGTAGGTAGGGACTATGTTATGCAAGGCTTTCAAATGATTTGCAGCTAAACTAGAATTCTATTCTGTAATTAAGGGAAGGTCACTGGCATTTTTGAGTAGTGTAGTCATGTGCCTTATTGGGAAACAGTTTTTTTTTTTTTTTTAAAGATTTTATTTATTTATTTGACAGAGAGAGAGACAGCCAGCGAGAGAGGGAACACAAGCAGGGGGAGTGGGAGAGGAAGAAGCAGGCTCATAGTGGAGGAGCCTGACGTGGGGCTCGATCCCGTAACGCCGGGATCACGCCCTGGGCCGAAGGCAGACGCTTAACCGCTGTGCCACCCAGGTGCCCCTGGGAAACAGTTTCTAATGAAATGTCTCTAACATACCCCTATCCGGGACTAAATCAGAAGACATTCTCCCCCATCCTCCCATGGAAAAGTCTGTATGACTGAATTCTCAAGGAGTTAATTTCCCTGGAAACAAATCTTGTGTATTTCTGGAGTTTGGTAGATCATCAGGGGGCTGTTTGTTAAGGAACTGTTTTAACTATTGGCTCTCTATATCTTGCACAGGATAAGAATTTTAAAGGTCTGGGCAGTTAAGAGGCAGTTTTTAAAGTCTGAATCTAGATTAGGTTGGTAGAAAACTGAATCACTAGCCACTGATTGGAAGGTGGCAGCGTTTATCAGCAGCATCTAGGAACCTAAGGCCAGCGCCTGTAACATCACATCCTCTCTTTTCTGCTATCAGTTGGATGCAACAGGAAATTGACGAAGGTGCTAGGCAGTTTCCTTTCTGCTCCGACCTGACCAGTTTCCTCTGCAGCTTGCTCCCAGCTTATTGTAAAGGAAAATCATGAAATACCAGTCAATTTCCTTCAGTTGGATCAAGCCTAGGACAAGGAAGGAAAAACAAATTTCTAAGATTAGTCAATTTCCCTTTGCAGTTATAAAGTTGGTTCAGGGCCTCCGGCTGACCCTTCTCTTTAGACGTGTATCTCTTACAGCTCAGTTTTACATCATAGGCAAGATAAGGACTTGCGGCAAAGCGAGCAACGCATATCATGTCATTCTCATAGGAGATCATGGGTTCATTCATGAGAGAGCTGCGTGTATAGAACAGCTTATTTGATAAGCTTTCCTTCTTCTTTGACGTCTATCAAACTCCTTAGTTCAAGGGGGTTAAACAAAATACAAATACTTCTAACAGATACACCTAGCCAAGTTCTTCTGCTCTTTTCTCAGGCTGACTCAGAAGGAGCTGTTTCCATGGAGAATCTTTATGTAAAATTAACAAAGGAATGGAGTCAGTTCAGTTAAAGAGACAGGGCTGGACTACTCCAAAAGAGCGAGAAGTTATGACTGGTGTCCTAGTAGGTAACCTGAATTTTGTTGGATATGAGAGAGACATGTAACTAAGAGGCTCGCATCCGAGGAATGTGACTGGTTTACTTTGTAGAAGTAATGCAACTTGAAGATGGGAATTACCATTTAAAATATCTTTTCAGGGGCGCCTGGGTGGCACAGTGGTTAAGTGTCTGCCTTCGGCTCAGGGCGTGATCCCGGCATTATGGGATCGAGCCCCACATCAGGCTCCTCCGATATGAGCCTGCTTCTTCCTCTCCCACTCCCCCTGCTTGTGTTCCCTCTCTCGCTGGCCGTCTCTATCTCTGTCGAATAAATAAATAAAATCTTTAAAAAAAAAAAATAAATAAAATAAAATATCTTTTCAGCAAACTTCACAATGTGGAGGAACAATGCTATATTGGAGTTCACATTGAATGTGAGTATATTAATTTAGCAGGTGGACCATTCTTCCTCATCACATTCCATTTCCTGTTATTTTAACTTACCTGTTTTTAATTTCCCTTTGAAAATTTCCCTCATTTCTATATTTGTAACTATTATTAAGATAATATTCCCACCAATTTCCCTTTTATACCTATGTACGATCTCTAATATTCATACTGTAAAAATTCCTCTAGCTAAGTCACAAACTGTGCTGAAATGGATGTGATAACAAGAATACAACTTCATGCAGCTTTGAAATATGAACATTTGATAAACAGACTGTAAGAATAAATAAGGTAAAAATTCGAGGTTTAAGTTTAATAGCATTTGGAGCAGCCGCTGTAATAGGCATCTGAGAAGTAACAGATTTGCGGGGGCTGTGGCATTCCACTCCTTTTTTTCCTGGGGACTAATTATCTATTACTTTACAGACTTGCCAAAATACTGTGGAGCTCTTATAAACAACTTGGTTGATCAAACAGCAGCAGCATTATTAAACTAAAAAACAAAAGAACTTGCACAAATAAGGGGCCTACTAATCTTTTCAGGGCATCTGTAGACTTTTTCCTAACACTTACAAGAATAACATACCTTTTATTTTTGAAGCTAAATCGTATCTCTGCAGAGGTATAAATACCTAGAAGTTTTTACTTAATTAGCCTGAATCAGTAAAAGAATTTCCATTATCATCTTTCACAAACACCATCGTGTCCCATTTTTGACAATGGGTTTTGGATGAACTTGCCTAGCTAACATTTGGAACAAAAATAGGGCATGTTATTAATTTAATGTGGTCAAAATTTCAGCCAATCTTATATCAACTCCATTGAAAATGGCTTACACTGTCAGAGTAACCTATGGTGATATATACTTCCACAGACCCACCATGAGTGTGTGAATGTCTTAGGTCTGTGTTGCCCCCATCCCTCTGTCTTCTTCACCTTCGTCAGATGTTGACATCAAGGACGCTCATTAATAAACACCCTACATGCTACAAACTCTGTGTCAGAGCCTGCTTCCTAATGAACTCAGTCTTCGACAGTGACTCTGTTAAAAGCAGCATTGACCAACTAGGGTATGAGTCAAAGGAAAGGGTGAAAGGGATGGAGAATCCTATCATCTGAAGAGTGGCTGAAGGGGAGCAAGAAATGGGAAGAAAAGCTTGTGTAACGTAGTGATTGAGTGAATGGACTCAAATCCTCGCTTAAACATCTACCAGCTTTGAGAGCACGGCAAGTGTATTAACCTCTCCCTGCCTCATTTTCCCATGACGCCAATGATAATAGTACTTTGGGTTGTTGAGAAAGTTAAATGAATTAATATTAAGTAAAACACTTTGAAGACTGCCCGGCACATAGCATTACATGTAAGTGTTTGCTGTTGTCATTATTACTTGACTTATCAGATATGTGAAAGATTATTACGGACAGGAGGGTTTGACCTGTTTCAATGGCTCCAGAGGCAGTTACTAGGACCAGACAGTGAGAACCATAGCAAGCTTCACTTTGGCTCAAAGATGAGATCTGTCTGGGGAGGTGTTGGGTTCCTTGTCACCAGAGCTTGCGACTTCTCTTAATAGGGATGCTAAGGGTTGGGAGTAGACTGGGCTGGAAATGGATAGGATGAGTTCTCTGACTCTATGACAGCAGCCTCTCCACCCATTATCAAAGCTGCCTCTCCTTCCTCCTCAAATCAGCTGTGGGCTTGAAGGAAGAAAGCAGCCGAAATCAGAGCTCCGGCTCCCAGTGATTCAAACAGCTTTTTTCCCAAACAGAGCCAGAATGCCCTTGGCACCCACATAGCCGTCTCCTTACGTCCTCTGTCTTTTCCCTTCCTCCCATCCCAAACCAGATAAAGGCAGCTGGTGAATGTGTAGGCTTGTGCTGGTTAAAATTATGAATTGGGCCAAATATTTCTTTCCTTCCTCATTATTTTCTGCTTTTTGGCATTTTCTCCTCAAATTTTGACAGACAAATAATATTGGAGTTCAAAGGCTCATGATTTAGTCTTAGCATAGTTAAAATCTACTTATGTGGCTATGAACAAATGGAAGAATCTCTCTGAGCTAATCTTCCACTTTGTGAAGGGTGCATTTCTGTGGGTGTGGTAATGCAGGAGATTGTGATGGGTAATAGTCAAGATGTCTTCAAACTACAACATTCCATTTCAGGTTACGATACCGAATCTATAAGGTATACAGCTCCTTTGCAGTATCATTTCTTCCCCCAGGGAAAATTAAGGTATTTCTCCCAAGAGAACTTGATCCTTTTTAAAAGACTTTTACATGACCCATTAAAGTGTATGTAAAAGGCATTTCATTCCTTTGGGAATCTAATGTTAGTAGTTTGTTATTGGGTTGTAATTTAATGTGTTAAATTAATCCATGAATTTGTCAATGAGAATGTCTCCCTTAAAGGAGACAAAGTTCACTAATGTTCTGGGGTACATTATTTATCCTCTAAAGTGACGTAAGTGGTAACAACATTGCAGAATACGGAGAAGATGTTTGGGGACAGGTAAACCCTTCAATGGCCTGTGCATACTGTAGTCACCATTCTTTTTTTTTTTTTTTTAAAGATTTTATTTATTTATTTGACAGAGAGAGACAGCCAGCGAGAGAGGGAACACAAGCAGGTGGAGTGGGAGAGGAAGAAGCAGGCTCCCAGCAGAGGAACCTGATGTGGGGCTCGATCCCCTAAGGCCGGGATCACACCCTGAGCCGAAGGCAGACGCTTAATGACTGAGCCCCCCGGGCGCCCTGGTAATCACCATTCTCACTGCGCAATGTAATCAACTATTTAGTTTACCCGTTCATGTGACTAACCCATGACAGTAAATACTGTTAGTGGTGATAAATGGATTAGCACAATATTTGAGAATATAGACTTTGGATTTAGACAGTTCTTTAAACAGAATCCACGTACAGTCTCTTTCTACCTATGTGACCACCAGCTATTGCTACGTCTCAGTTTTTAAATTGATAACATAGGGTTGTTGTGAAAAATATTTTATTTTATTTTATTTATTTTTTTTTTTTTAAGATTTTATTTATTTATGTGACAGAGAGACAGCCAGCGAGAGAGGGAACACAGCAGGGGGAGTGGGAGAGGAAGAAGCAGGCTCATAGCGGAGGAGCCTGATGTGGGACTCGATCCCGGTACGCCGGGATCACGCCCTGAGCCGAAGGCAGACGCCTTAACGACTGCGCTACCCAGGCGCCCCCGAAAAATATTTTAAATCAGCAAATACACATAACATGTCTGGCACATAGTAAGTACTCAACAAATGGTGTTTTTTATTCTCATCATTATTAGAAACTTGCAAATGGCTAACTGGTTGATTTTCTTCTTTAGCTCAAGATCAGATTTCCTGATCTGATCTCGTTTCACTCACATTAATTTACAGGGTAAATATTCCTAACCTTAACTCAGTATATACTCAGGGAAGAGCTGGTGAATATGAATGAGTTCTGGTTAACCCACAGTGGCCAACTAGCCAAGGCCACTTCTGCTAGAATTCTACTGAAGCTTGGCAGGATACTCTGCTAGGCTTGGTTTTCACAAAGTCACATCCCACAAACAGCTTGCCTCCCCTCTTATCATCCAGGAGTGACTCAACTACTGAAGATGAGGGCTTTATTTCAGCGGCAGTGATTTACAAGGGAAGGGGGAATAGATCAGCCTCGAAAGCTCTTGACAAGACAAACTGAGTGGCTTTTAATTGGTTTGGCCTTGACCATCCCGGCTGATATGATGATCAATAATGTAGCTGGTTAACTCACACAGAGTCAGAAAAACCCCTGCTGTAAGGGCACCACTATCTTGAAGTTGGCATGAGTAACTTTTATGTTTTTTTAAATGTAAGTATGTATAAACTTGTAAACCATATGTATATTATCATGCATTTTTAACTTTAATAATATGATTTTGTACTTTTTATTCTGCAATATTATGTTCCTGAGATTTATCCATGTGGGTAGATTTCTCTTGTTTATTTAAGGTTATACTGAAGTCCGTTTGATGAATACACTGTTTTGACTGTTAGGACTAAGTTTGGCTAAAGATGACCAACAGAAAAACAAAACAACAGGGTCTTAAACAAGATAAGAAACATTTCTGTCTTGTGTATAAGTCCAGAAGTGGTTTTCCAGGAATGGTATGGAGTGCCACAGGTTCAGGGACCCAGGCTCTCTCTATCTTGTTACTTCTCTATGGATGGACCTTCATTTACAGGTAACCTCGGAGTTCAAAAGGACGGTTCCAGCTCTAGGGGACAGTATTTGCGTTCTTCAATAGAAGGAAGAAAAGGACGATGTTTCATTCTCTAATTTTGCTTCCATCCCGTTCTCTAAAACTAATTCACATGATCAGAGCTATAAAAGAGAGTGGGAAAAGGAATCTTTATTCTAAGTGACCACATCCCTAAAATTTGGTTGTTCAGTTACCGATGAAGAGGGGAGGGTGAATTTTGGAGACCGAGTACAAGTCTCTACCACAATGGACATTTGGACGATTTCCAAATTTTTGCAATTACAACGCTGTAACAAACATTCATATATAGGTCTTCTTGTGCTCATGTGAGAGAGCTTTTCTAGGGGAATATGTTGTTGGTAATTCATGTTTTCAACTTTACCAATTGCTCTGCAAAATGGTTGTACCATTTTTCACTCCACCTATAAGAAGTTCCTCTTTTCCCACATATTCCTAATATTTGGCATTAGATTTCTGTTTTGAAAATGATTTTACAATCTGATGGGATTGTGGGGTGGTGACGTTGGCAAAGGCAGTTTTCATCGAGCTGTGCGAACAGAAACCAAAATACTTGGGTTGAGACAGTGGGAGATAGTAAAATCTAGCTAGTGGGTGTAAACTTACTCTTACTAAGCTCAGCTGAAGAAGGAAATGAGAAGTAAAGCCTGAAATAGAATTGCTGGAACATTCATGTTACAACTGATGAGTCCAGAGCTTTTGGAAATAATGCAGTAGAAAATATACCAGAGAAAGAGGGGCTAGCAGCTGGAGCCAATTGCCATGGGGTTCAAAATTTCAGAGGTGGGACATTTCCAAGTGATGGTTGAAGTGGGCAAGGTGTGAGAGTTGATAGCTGCTCTTTGATATCCCAGGGCCCAAGATGCTCTGAAGCTTCAAGGGAGCCAAATAAATTATTCATTCAACAAATATTTTTAAGCACCTCCTAGGTGTCAGGCGTTGTTCTAGAAACCAGAGTTGTATGTTGAATAAAATAGATAAACTACAATCTTCTCTAAAAAGAGCCGACAGACAACAAATATGTAAGCATGATATCATTCGTGATAGCAAAAAGAGCTATAAAGAAAATTAAACAGGAAAAGATACTATTTTAGCTAGGATTAACAGGAGTGTAGGTGGGATGTTCCCCCAAGAGGAGGGACTGGAGGCATCAGTGTCAAGAGTCAAATGGCTGGGTGGGTGTTTGTGGGTGGGATGAAATGGGAGATTTTTCTGGCTTCAAAGAAATGCCTCTGCTGAGGGAATGATGGGTCACCTGGCTGTCCTGAAAGGTGGAGAAAGTGTTAGCAGATTTTCTAGCTTTGTTGCTTTCTTAGCTAGACACAGTCAAGGAGAAAAGATAGAGATACTAATCGACAAGAATTATTGCTTTTTATCTTGAACTTGTGGCTTATGTACCATAGACAATTTAGAATTTAATTCCTAATATGCTTCCAAACAGATTACCGAGTATTGGTAGCTATTTCTTCCCCATAACAAATAATAACTTATCGGCTTATTTTTACTTTATTTTTCTTTTTCCTTCTACAACATTTCCTTTTAGTCCTGGATAAGAAAACCATTTTATGTCTTTTAGAAGGTGAAATATTTATCTCTTGATAAATTAGGAAATACCTTGTAATTCTCCCCTGCCCTTCCCTTTACCTAAAACCTCCCCCCGCCCCACTGCCTCCTGCCACTTTTAGCCTTTCTGATGTTACAATTTCTAGAACATATCTGTAACCCAAAAAACCAATTGCTATCAGGGAAAACAAGAAAAAGAAAAGGCTTTCACTTTTCAAAGTTCATTAGCCTTAAAGTAGAATAATATTTCTTTATTTTATCCAGCAGACGGGTGATACGGGTTATGCTGGGAACCGGCATGAAAAGCCTGTTGCTCCTGGCAAGTGAGTCAGTTGAGATGAAAATGTTCATATATTTGAACAGATAGGAGTCAATGCTATTTTGGAGGTAAAAAGAAGCGTGGTTTACCATACCAGCACGTGTATCACAGAAAAACCTGAAAAATATTGTAGGGAACCATGACAGATATGGCAATCAAAGCTTTAATACTGAGATAGTAATTTTTACAAAAGTATGGGTCCAGAAAGAACATTGAGATCAAACCTACACAAAACCATCATTTCTAGACGTACAATAACATGATTTTAATGATTTTCTTTTTCTGTTCCCTAAGCAACCAAATAGAGAAGCAGTGAGACAGAATGAAAAAAATTCTTAGGACATAGGGTGGTAATTCTGGCCATATCACTAATTATACTAATTAGCTGGGAGATGATGGGTAAATCACTTGATCTCTGTGCAATTAGTTTTCTTATTTGCAAAATAATGGGATCAGCCTCCATTGTCACTGTCTCTTTCTGATTTAAAATAATACGATTTAGGTCTACGTGCTATAAACGGAGGCCCTGTTATAACCCTGGGATGGCCCATAAAGTACCTACAGTGGAGTTTCCCAGGGCTGTGTGGAAATTTCCATGGTACCTTTCCTGCTTTTATGCCAAATCTTCATCCAGCATTCTAGATAAAGCAGGGGGAAGTGCTATGTGAATGTTTGTGCACATTAGTAAAGGTGGATTAATAGAAGGTTTAGACTGACTGAAAAACAACAAATAATCATTTAGACCAGAAGCCCTTCTTCAATATGACAGAACACCTGAGTTAGACTTAAAAAAAAAAAAAAGTTTGATAAGCTAAGCTTTGGGTTCAAAATAGTTAAGTGACCTCATGAGGAAACCTCTTCTTCCTCTCAAAGCCCCACAGAAATGACAGAACTGCATACACGTGCTAAACCCCAGCTCTAGAAAGCCAGGAAAAGGGCTATTGTCTCATACGAGGGATTTAATTTAGGTGGTGGTTAAGAATGTAAGCTCTGGACTCAGTTGACTCAATTGCTGGGTTCTTGGTAAGTTGCTTACTCCTTCTGGGTCTTCCAGCCCTTGGGTAGATTACTTTCCCCTCTCGTGGCCTCCGTTTCCATAACTGGGAAATGGAGATAAAAGGACCTACCTCAAATTGTGCTGTGAGGATTCATACAAGTAAAGTGCTTTGAACAGCACCTGACACGTAATAAATTCTCACATCCTGCCTATAATTATTGTTATTACAGGTGCTATTTTAGGTTTAATATTGAATATTAAAGCAGATGGGGTTAGTCATGGATGATAACATCCACTAGGGATTAAAAAAAAACACCCTATAATCCTATGTAGGTGAAAGATAGCAACTCTGATGACCCCTGTAAAAGAAACCTAAGATGCTACGTAAGAGGGTGGAGGAGGGCAGCCCGTAAGGTAATTAATTACAGTGCTGTGGAGTAACTGTATCAGTCTTTTGTTCTCCAAGTGGCTGCTGTAGCATTTGCCCCTGCTTACGGCTGTGAATTCTGCTCTCTAAATTTACTGGGATATTTGGCACCAGACACTCCCAAGGTGCTGGGGCCAGAGAGAGAATTAAGACAATACCCCAGCTAGCTTCCTCTGTCCTTAGAAGGATGAAAGTATAATTTGTTGTCTAAACTGGGACACTTTTGAGTAAAAGCAAGCACTATTAATAATTGTGCCAGGATAAAAAGTGTAACCTGTGGCCGTCCCAGGGAAACCAGGACATTATTTCCCTCGGTCATAAGGTATGGAGAGCAATTGCCTCCAGAAAGCAAGCTCGCTATTTCCCGTAAAGACTACTTGTCCACAGTCTCTTCCCTACTCAAGAATTGCAGAGATTGCCAAGAAAACAAGGATTTTGTGAGCTCAAATACTCCAGCGACCTAAATGGGTCGGTCAATCTAAATCTGCAATTATTAAGTGTGAGTAACCAAGAATTTCTAAACACTTGAGGAAAACCAACAGCATGAAAGAATGACACCACGATGTAGAAACAAAAGAAATTTCCTATGAGGAAACAGAATTAATGCAGGAAACAGAGAGATCCATGAGAATTTCTTATATCCAAAAAAAATAGAGCAGGCTGCTATTTTTAAAAGAAGCAATCTAAGTTCTGGGAAAGTTAAAAAAGAATCGCCCACCCTTCAGGTTGCCAGAATGAGCAAATAAAAATAAAGAACACTCAGTTAAATTTTAAATATTTCTAATTGGCTATGCATGTGTGCATTAAGAAAATACTGCATGGGGCATACTTATACTAAAAATTACTTATTTATGCAAAATAAATTCTAAATATCTAAATTTCATACCACTTATTTTATTTATTTGACAGAGAGAGAGAGAGAGAGAGAGAGAGAGAAAGTGCGCTCGTGCGCACAAGCAGGGGAAGGGGCAGTGGGAGAAGCAGTCTCCCTGCTGAGCTAGGAGCCAGTTGCGGGCTTGATCCCAGGACTCTGGGATCATGACCTGAGCAGAAGGCGGAGGCCTAACCTGACTGAGCCACCCAGGCACACCCCCATACTACTTTTAAAAATTATATTTCCTTTGTCTCTCCTTAGTAATTCTTTGTTATACCTAATAAGCCTATAAAACTTCTTGTGTTTATAGCCTGTGTTTCATTTACATTGTGTAGTTTCCACAGTGCTCAACTTACTTCATTCTTTTGTCCACTGAACATTTATTAATGAAAAAAATGCTAAAAATTAGTAAAATGAGTCAGTATACTGAACATATACTGGCATAAAGTTAACAACTTGGAGAATTGGTGTTCAAATTTGACTTGTTGACGCACATAATCCCATATTTCAGGTATAACTTGCTTTTTTATTCTTCAGGATTATGCTGTGATCTCTTGATCTATAACTTTTATTAAAAACGGTGCCCACTGACAAGAAAGAGTATTATCAATTTTTCTTTCCTCTTCTACAACACTACACATAATGATTCCACTTGTCCTGTTGGAAGAGTATTTAGTAACATCCATATGAAACAGAATTCTTCAAAGGATGAAATTGTCATGGCAAGTGCCACTGTAACTATCCATTTCAAGTTGCAATTTCTTTTCCTGTCCATAGTAACATTATTCCTTTTATGCATAACCTTTATATTTAAAGGGGTACATACTTCGTAAGTTTTTTTCCTAAAAAATACATTCAACAAATTCTTGTAAGCAATGGGAGTACTTCAGCTAAATCATTTGAGCTGAAAACTTATGCTGATATATGGTGTGGAAGGCCATTACAACTGCTTCTGTGATTATTTTATCTTCTATATCTTAATTTCTCTTCAAAGTAAGTTATTTTATCACTTTCTTTGGTACGAGTTGAATAAATGCTATAATTGGTGTGCTTAGCTGTTATATACTTTTGGTTTATATCTGACTTTCCACCATTTCTGATATTAAGTAAATAATTGCATACTGAGAGCTTCAAAATGACTTTTTCCTTATGTAATGAAAACCTACCGTTCAGAAAATGTATTTACATTTGGGTACTGGTATTTTGGGTTCACATATACACAAACAAACAAAAAAAATAGGTAATGGCAACTACTGCCAGCAATGAAAAGGCTGAATTCGATAATCTCACAGCAGCGTCAGTGTGTCTGTCAGGCGCCAAGTCCAACTCACATAAACAGAGGTTGAACAGTTGAAAAGTTGTGAATTAATGCACTAATGATAAATCGAACTCTATAACGCAAAAAAGAAAAAAAAAAGGGGGAAACTCTGGTTTGTTTGCAAACAAAGCCAAATCTGATTTTTTAAAAAAGATTTGGTTTATTTACTAGAGGGGGGCGGGGGGGGGGGGCGTGAGCGCGCAAGCACGGGAAGCAACAGGCTGAGGGAGAGGGAGAAGCAGACTCCCCGCTGAGCGGGAGGGAGCCCGAGGTGGGGCTTGATCCCTGGACGCTGGGACGCTGGGACGCTGGGATCACCACCTGAGCTGAAGGCAGAGGTTTAACCCACTGAGCCAACCAGGTGCCCCAAAGCCAAATCTGATCTTATGGGAGGTTTTAGAAAGTCGGGCATGCAGGATTTGGTGGGCTTTTAGAAGTGCCGTGCTTAGGGATTGCCTGATTTTCGGGTGCATTGCTTTGGTCTCCCGCGTAAGGAGACTGTGGATAGGCTGACTTTGAGGCATTTGCCGATTGGCTGTTGTCCCAAAGGGCGGAGCTGTCATTCATTGGTTGACTTTAGGACTGTGGGTTTTATTGCTGATTGGCTGGTTTCCGGAAGCCGGGCGCTGTGGGCGCTTTGATTTGCCAACTTTCAGAAGCCGTGAGGCTGTTATTGTTAGCTGATATCCAGAGCATGGCATTAACCGTAGTTGCCTATTCACAATTTGGATCTTTGACCAAAAAATAGTCTTTTCCTTTCTTGAACGTAGAAAGATAAATCTTTTTAATGCTCAGTCCCCCTTTTGGTCTTCCCTCAGCCAAATCTTCGCGAAACATCATGAGACTGTGTAGATCTTGTGGAGGTATGTTGTCCTTTAAGTAATTTAAGCTCCAATTATTGTTTTGGGGAAAAAAATAGCTCTAACTGTCGTTGTTTGTAACGTATTGGTGGGGGGGACGCGAATAAACAACATACATTGTGTCTTGACAAGACTAACGTAGGACATAGGACAAAATCATTAAATAGAAGACATGTGCTATAAATACAGAACACCTGGCAATCCTCTCCTCCCGCACAACACGCCTACAACACAACCAACAGCTCAGTAGTTCAAAAGATGGGCTGGGTAACAGAATGGTTGTGGCTAAAAAGTTGAATGGTAAACATCTGTCATTGATTATAGATAGGTCTTAAGCTATAAACGATTCAAATTTTTAAAAATTCTGAAAAACAGTCATCTAACAAACATAATGATATTTTAGTACCTAGAGCAAGGTATACTAGAACACCAGAATTACTGAAAACTGGTAATCATTTTTATCCACGCCAAATACCTTGAAGTCCCTAACTTTTCCCTTTCTCTCCCACTTTAAATTCCCGTTGGGGGATCCTCTACTTTAAAATATATCCAGAATCCAACCACAACCTCTGTGAATTCGCTTTAGACTCTAACGTCTCTTGCTACTGCAAGAGCCTCCAACTGGCTTCTGCTCTTGCCCATCTACAGTCTATAATTTCCTCCTCAATAGCCAAAGTAATCCATTAACGCGTAATCAGATCGTGTTTCCACCCTGCAATAGCTTCCTATTCCATGATCCTTATCAAGGTTTATAAGCCCCTGCAGAAGCTTAGCCCCTGGCTACCACTTGAGAGCTCTTCTCCTGAATGTTTCCACACCCAGTCAATTCCAGCCGCTGCTGGTATTCTGGCCATTCCTTGAAAATGCTAAAAGTTGCTTTAATGCCTCAAGGCCTTTTCCCTTGCTCTTCCTTCTTACGGAAACGCTCACCCTCCAGTTACCCACCTGGCTTACTTCTTTTAGACAGGGCTTCCCTGACCACCTATCTAAATAGTATATCCCCCACTTGTCTTTATCGCTGGCTTTTTCTAAATCCCAACTAGAATGTAATTCCATGATGGTAGGGACTTTGTTTTGTTCTCTGCTATGTCTTTAGTACAAATTACGGGACTTAGCACATAGGATGTACTCCATAAATAATTGTGGAATGAATGAACTAGTGTAAGCCAAAGGGGAATTTATCATAAGGAAATGAGTATATCTCACAGAGCCTAAAGAACAGAATACAGTTGGGCTTCAGACTCAAACTGTATCCGAGAAACCACCTCCCAGTATGCTATCTGCGCCTCTCTCTGTGTATCTGTTTTATTCACCTCTTTGCAGTTCAGTTTCTTTTACTCAGCTGGTGGTAGTGCCCATGCCATCTGGGCTTTATGTCACAGTCTCAATCGCTGGTGAGTCTCAAAATCCCCAGCAGTGAGTTTCAGGAAGAAATTGTTGGCCCAGCCAGTAAAATACCTACCCTGAACCAATCCACTGGAAAATGTGGGGGTTACATTTTAACATGGCTGCTCTGAATGCAAAAAGTATTCATGAAACAACAATAACAAATTATATTGCTAAAATTAAAATCCATTAAAAAGATATAATAAGGAGTAGTATCATCTCAACAATATAGTGTTAAAATGAAACAAAAACTCTTAGTATTAGAAAGAAAAGGAGAATATGAAGAAACTATAGTCATGCTGGAAAACTTTAAAACACACCTGCCTCAGAAACTGACTGATAAAGTAGACCAAAAATAAGTAAGCATTTGGAAGATTAGAATAAAACGATCCACAAACTTGAATATATACAGAAAGCCCAAGCAGTCAGGCACCCAGAATAAACAGGCAGAGAGGATAAACTTCAACCAGTGTGTTCAATATGCTTTTCAGCTTCCCAGATACCTTTTCAGAGGAAACGCCACTAAATTAGGAGCAATGTATAAAAATTTTAATCTGACTGAGAAAAAAAATACATGTTTCTCTATAGTGTTTTCACAATTTTTAGACTTTTGGAATAAAAGCTGATGTTTTGAAACTACCAATTCAAATAGACAAGGCTTAGCTTATCCAATATGGAAAAGAGAGAAGATTCAGAGAGCAATATTAAAAATGTGAAAGAGGACATAGCTGCAGAGGTGGAAGACACTTTTAAAAATTGAAAGAGACTATTATATACAAATTAAGAAAGCTTTGGAAAAATAAATGAAATATATACTTTCCTAGAGAAGTAAAAATGATTTAAAAATTCAAAAAGAGGTCAAGAAACTTGCATCGTTCAATAATTGTAGAAAAAGTGGAAAATGAGCAAAGATCTTTCTCCACCAAAAGATATTCTCCTTAGTTGATTTTATAAGTGAGTTTTTCAAATATTCAGAAAGAAGATATCATATTTAACTTTACAGAACATAGGGAAAAATGAAATTCTTGAATTTTGTTCTACAGGGTAGAATATTCCTGATGAGAAAACTAGACAAATGTTGGACACACACACACACACACATACACACACACCCCTATTAACCAATCTCTGACATGCAAGTGTGCACAAAGATATTACATAAATAGCTAAACACATTAAAGGTATATGCAATGACCCAGAAGGGGTGACATAAAATTAAAATGTGTTTTAATATTTAGGAAGTATGTTATATGATATACTATATTAAAGAAATGGGGAAATAAAAAATATAATTAAAGAAAGAGAGGAAAGGCATTTGGATGAAATTTAAGATCCATCCTGATTTAACAACAGCAACAACAAAAAAATATACCTTTTTTAAAGGTGGTAATAGAAGGAGATTTCTATAACCTGATAAAAGGCATTCATCAAATCACTATGAAACATTATATTTAATGGTTAACTATTAATGAAATTTTATTTAAAAGGAAAAGTAGGCAAAAAAAGCTATCACTACTATTTTCAGTATTATTTTCAAGATCCTAGCTGATGTGAAAAAAGAAAAAAAGTATCTGGGGAAGAAAGAGGTAAAACTGTAGAAATAAAATGCAAGAAATGAAACCAATAAGCCAATGACACAAACAAGATTCTGTAAGATGATAAAAGACAGGCCTATAAAAGCAAACATTCTGTATATGTACAAATAATAGTCAAACAGAAAATGTAATGGAAAAGGATTGCAGCTGCACTACAACAAAAATATAAAATATATAGAAATAAACAGTAAGAAATGTTTAGGATCTGCATGAAGAAAACAACAAAGCTTTATTGACGTTCACAAAGGAAAACCAGAATAAATACAAAGATGTGATTTCTCCTGGATGTGAAAACTCAATATTGAGATGTCAATTTTCTTTAACTTAATCTTTAAATAAAATGTGCTTCCAATTAAAATCCTAATTGAATTTTTTAAAAATGCCGTTTATAATCCATCATCTGTATATTAGCTAAAGTAATAGATAAACCCCTAAACTTTATTGGCTTATTACAACAAATGGTTTATTTCTCTTAGTCAAGTGCAGGAGTTCCTGGTCAGGCTGACTTCCATAAGATCTTTCTGGAAGCCAGGCATCTTCCATTCTGTGGTTCTGACCTCCTGTCCTTGGATAGAGACAATGATCATGAAGAAGGCATCCCTGCTTCCCCATCACTTTGACCTGAAAATGACACACATTGTATTTGCTCATATTCCATTGGTGAAAATTAGTCACATGACCCTAACCTAGCTGTAAAGGACTGGTGCTAAGAAATGTAGTCCCCAAGTAGGGGGCTGCTTTCTAGCAACAATACTACATTATGAAAGAGAAACATTAGTTTTTCGTAGTCGTGGTCAGTGGGCTGTCTCCACCATAATGTGCAACAGTAAGGGTGCAGGAATAAGTTTTAAAAAGAATATAAAATTAACAGATATTGAAACATACTACAATAGTATAGTAACAACTAAAGTAATATGGTACTGTCGGAGTAAGACAAGTGTTTCAATAGAAAAAAATAGCAGAAACTGAGCTATGTATATATGGAAATTAAGTATATAATAAGAATGTCATTTCAAAGAAGTTGGGAATAGATACACTGCTCAGTAAATGGTAATGGAACAATTGGCTACCTAACAAAAATAAAGTTGATTTCTATCCTATATCACACAAAAAATCTGGGTTATTAAAAACCCAAACATGATGGGGCACCTGGGTGGTGCAGTTGGTTGAATGTGGGACTCTTGGTTTTGGCTCAGATGGTGATTTCAGGGTCATGACTTTGAGTCCCTGGGTCCCAAGTCTGGGTTGCCAAAGGCTCAGAGTCTGCTTGGGATTCTCTCTTCTTCTCCCTCTGTTCTCCTGCTCATGCTCTCTAAAACAAATAAATAAATCTTAAAAAAAAACCCCAAAACCCAAACATGAAACAAAAAAAAAATCTGGGTTATTAAAAGCCCACACATGAAACACACACACATACCCCACCTAGGGAGAAGATCACCTTCATAGTATGGTGCGAATATAAGTTGGCATATTTTAGAAGGGAAATTCAGAAGAATATCAAATACACTTTAAAATATTTACCTCTTCTGACCCATCCATTTCTTCTCTAGGCATTTATTCTTCAGAAGTATTCAAGTATAGGCACAAAGATACTATTTGCAGCATTCTTTATGAGTACATTGGAGCAATCTATACATAAAATAAAAAGAGAATGTATTACATGAATTATAATCCATAACCCATACCATGGTACTGTTTGGTCCTTGAAAAAAAGTGGAGGAAGGAGGTCTGCATATAATCTTAAGTAAGATCAAAAATTGCATAATAATAACTAACATTGGTTGGGTTCTTAGAATATGCCAGGCTCTGTTTTAAGTGATTATGAGTATTCATTTTTTACAATAATGCCATGACATATGCATTAGTATTATTTCCATTTCGAAGATTAGAAAATTTTGGCACTGAGATGTATAGTAAGTTACCAAAAGTAACTTAGTGGTGGAGCTGGGATTTGCATTGAGGTGGTATTGCGTAAAGCCCATGATCTCAAGCCGTATGCTATCCTGACTCTGTGCATAGTATGATACCATTTCTGTTTTTAAAAAAGGCATTTGTGTGTATTTGTTTGTGCTTATTTCAGGAAGTGTGAAAATTTGCGTATAACGTAATAGTAGTTACCCCACCTAGTGGTGGTAGTTATGGAAAGTCTTTTACTTTTTGTTTCCATAGTTTAATCTTTTTTAAAAAAACATGTATTCCTTGTAACACAATAAAATCTTAAAGTAAAAGTTTAAATTTGATGACGTATGTTGAAATGTTCTAAGCTATAATGCAATCATTAAAATTTAGTACCCGGTGAAATATCTTGATTAAAACTTGCTGGGGAGCCTGAGTGGCTGGGTCAGTTGAGCGTCAGACTCTTGATTTTGGCTCAAGTCATGATCTCAGGGTCATGGGATCCAGCCTCAGCATCCATCAGACTCTGCTCAGCAGGGAGTCTGCTTGAGAGTCTCTCCCTCTCCCACTGCCCCTACCCCCTCACACTCTCTTTCAAACAAGTAAGTCTTTAAAAAAAAAAAAAACACAACACGCAACTTGTTGAATGAATGAATGACCAACCTTTTCTATTAGTCTCTAAACTCTTCAGATCTATAGACTGCATTTTATATCCAACTGGTCCCTACTTTGTTATTGTGCTCTCACTCAATAAATACTTGTTAAACTTATGTATATACATACACCCATTAAATTTAAATGTTCTTTTTTTTTTTTTTTTAAAGATTTTATTTATTTATTTGACAGAGAGTACAAGCAGGGGGAGCAGCGGAGAGGGAAAAGCAGGCTCCCGCCGAGCAGAGAGCCCGATGCAGGGCTCCATTCCAGGACCCTGGAATCATGACCCAAGCAGAAGGCAGATGCTTAACCAACTGAGCCCCCGAGGTACCCCTGAATTGAAATGTTCTTACTCATTTCTTGCCATTGCTTTCCTCCTTTCTTTTCATCATAGTCTTAAACTTTTGCCTAACTTTTGTTTATATTACTGACTTAGAAAAGTCAGTCTCTTGTAGTAGTTATCAATGCATATTAGGAATAAATATTTCCAGTAGCATGTTATGATTTTCATTCCTAAGGAAGTGAAACTAATAATGCAAAACTAATCAATAAATCATCTTTGAGTTCCAAGCTGTGAAATAATATTATTGAATTTTAGAGCTCATAAGCTTTCCCTTGCTTTGGGAAATCAGTTTTAATTTAAACTGATTGGAATCTAACAGTACTGTTTTTTCGCTTTAGAGAATATTGTATTTGAAAGACAAGGGTTTTGCTTCCAATTAGAAGAACATCTTTTGCATTTGAGAGAAGTCTGGAGACTGTGGAACATACTGTGACAATCCAGTGCACTTAGCAACTGAAAGAGCGTGGGCTGTGAATGTGCGGAGCCTAGTGACATTAAGAAATCAATCTGCAAAGAGGTGGTTTGAAATTTGCAGACTTCTTTTCAAGGTGTTGTGAAGAGGTGTTGAAGCCACCAAATGATTAGAAAATGACATGCATTTCACTGCTTATATAATATTCTGTAGTTCACATTTCCCTGCTCTTTCTCTCTGTTTATTCATTCGTTCGATCATTCATTCATTCATTCATTCATTCATTCAACAAGTGTTTGTAGAGTATCAGGCACTGTTCTAAGCACTTGGAATACAACAATCAACACACCAAAACAAAAACAAAAACAAAAACCCCCAAATCCAAAGCCCAACCCTGGCCTCACTCTCAAATTCTATGAATTCTTCACTGATTATGGCTTCACTTTTCAGTTCATTCAACCACAGCCTTGATTCAGGCCCATTGTGATCGATCCTTACGGTTTAATGGAATCATAATTTAAGAAGTTAGAGATTGATATATAATTGATTAACTTGAAAGTATCTGTTAACTTTCTGTAAACATTCTTAACAATACCCGTAGTTGCTGTTTATTTCTGAAGCATAGACATAGGAAAAGAAGAATTCTAGGTAAGATGATGAGGGATTCTCAGGTGAGCCCTGGGAGGAAGAATGTATTGTTTCAGTGGGCTGATGATATCATTCGGGGCACAGAGTTTTATGAACTTTGCTAGTGATGTGTATGTTTCTGGTTGAGAGTTGAGATGAATATATGTATTTATACAGATGAGCGCTCTGAGACAGAAAACAAAGCTTGTGCTTGTTTTTAGCTGTGTTTCCTGCTGAACTATCACCTTGGGGAATTGAAATATCATCTGTTTCTCACCTACAGTTGTCTCTCATCTGTTGTTCTTCTACTTTATATGGACCTGTATTCTATACTTCATATGTCATTTTCCGTAGCTTATCGCTTCACAAACTGAGTTTTCCCTCTCACCGTGGGTATGTTGCAGTATACTAGAGATAAAGTCACCAGGTAAATATGGAGTAATGTGCAAGATAGAGTTGGCAAACTATGGCCTGCAGACCGGATCTGGCTGAATGCCCTTTTTTGTAAATAAAGTTTTATTGGTACACAGCAACACTCATTTATTTACTATTGTCTATGGCTGCTTTGGGGCTACAGTGGCAAGACTGAGTAGTGGCAGCAGGATCTATAGTCTGAAAAGCCTTAAATATTTATTATCTGGCCCTAACAGAAAAAGTTTGCTAGCCATGTTCTAAGAAATTAAATTACTTGAAGATATTTAGGGAAAAGGTGTTTTGAAGTTTGGGGCTTTTCAAAGTTTTGCCATACTTACGTGTAAGCAAAATCAGCAGGCTGTCACTCCTATCTCTGTGCTTGTGTGCGTGTGTGCGTGTGTGTGTGCGTGTGTGTAAAACCCAGAGTTGAAAAAAATTCATAAGTGGTGAGGAACTGGAAAAAAACTGGAACTTTTGTTGACAGGGAACCTGGTGATTTTTAGCATTGTACTTGCGATACTGTTAAGAAGGTTTGTTATTGAGATGAAAATTGCAAATGTACTTCAGGGGATAAACAGAAATCTAATATTTTCCTGGTAATTTTGCTGAGTTCTGCAAATGAGTCTTTTGAAAAACTGAGCTTGTCACCAATTGCTTTTTGTATTATTATCCAAACAACCAGTGGCTTACATTGTAGGCACTTCACTAGGTTTAATTCATTGAATTCTTACAACCATATGAGGGAATTGCTATTCCTTTTATCTCCATTTTACAGGTGAGGAAACTGATGCACAGAAGGGTTAAATGCATTTTCCAAGGTCACACAACTAACAGGTGATTGAGCCAGGCAGTCTGATTCTAGAGCCTATGTCTCCTATATTCCCTATAACCATTCACACAGTGACCTTTACTGTGAACTTGGTGACAACACTATGGCAGCCACAATGAAGGAATCAATAAAAGCATCTGCTGTCCATCTAAACAGTGTAAGATATGCATACATGTTTATTATATGAATTTAATAATTAAACCTTGGTATTTTTTGTTTAAAAAATAAGTCACCTGAGTAATAACTACTTGAAACTACTCTATCAGCAGCACTTAAAAATAATCAAGCAGATTTGGAAGGAAAAAACAACTTGTTTGACTAATGAAAGGAGAGCAGTCTTGGTAAGGAGTACTATAATGATACTAAAACTTGAATAGAAAAAAATGTATCTTTCTTTGAGGTTATTTTATAAAGTGCAATAAAAATCAAAGCTCACATAATAGAAGAAAATTTGTAAAGCCCCTATATTGCAAAACTGAAAAGTAACCTTTTTTAATGATGCCATCAAGTAAGCAGGAGTTGTAGTGAGTAATAGCTGGGGCAAGAGGGTGAAGGAGAACATTCTAAGGTGCCTCGAAGCTGATTATAGCTGGACAGGCTGAGCCTTGAGTAAAGCTGGAGCTGGGAAGGCGTGTGTGAGTGTATGTGTGTGTTGTGTATTGGGGAGGAACGCTGGTGCTGGTAGGGCTATGAGTAGGGTGTCATGAGAAATGGGCTAGTTAGCGGTCTTCAAATTTTCTTGCTATTCCTTTTTTTTTTTTTAAAGATTTTATTTATTTATGTGACAGAGACAGCCAGCGAGAGAGGGAACACAAGCAGGGGGAGTGGGAGAGGAAGAAGCAGGCTCATAGCGGAGGAGCCCGATGTGGGACTCGATCCCATAACGCCGGGATCACGCCCTGAGCCGAAGGCAGACGCTTTAACGACTGCGCTACCCAGGCGCCCCAAATTTTCTTGCTATTCCTTAAAAGAATTTCCAAAAATTCTGTATTTCTTGCATATTTAAAAATACGTGTTGTGAGTACTGTATTGGCAATAAGTCTTACAATGGATAGGGATGTGGTTATGGTGCCTTGCTTAAATTAAACGGTTGTTCCATTGTTCCATCAATGTTTCATGGTAAGATTCTAGATACCTGTCTTTTGTCAAAAAGATAAGAACAATGGTGAAAGGGGAAGAGGGGAGAGGATTTTGACTGCAGGTGCCTTTGAAGGCACATAAATATGTGGAAAATATGAAAGTGGGGGATCTGGAATTCACTCACTTAAAACCAGGGGTCTGGATCATCAGGAAAGACTTTATATATGGAGCTACAGAATTAAAGTCAATGGAGGAGACCCATGGAGCAATATTAAGCTATTTGAGTTAGTGTGATTGGATTTATGTTTTAAAAGATCTTTCTAGCCACTTTGAAGAATCAGTTGGAGAAAGGCCATACTGGAGACAGGAAGACTAGTTAGGAGGTTTTTGTAGAAACCTCATCGAAAGAAGATGAAGGCCTGAGCTAGGGCTGAAACTGTGGAAATGAAGAGGAAAAGACAGCTTAGAGTGGTGTCATCCAATAGAAATATAATGCAAGCCACAAATGAGAAGCACATATGTAATTTTCAATTGCCTAGAAGCCACATTAAAAAGGCTTGAAAAGACACAAGTGGAATTAATTTTAATAAAATATTTTATTTAATCCAATATTTTAAAATATTGTCATTTCAAAATGCCACCAATATAAAAATGACATATTTTATATTCTTTTACTTTATGAAGTCTTTGTGTGTGTGTTTTTTTAAGATTTATTTATTTATTTGAGAGAAAGAGAGAGCAAGTGCATGTGGGGGTTGGAGGCAGAGGGAGAGGGAGAGAGAATCTCAGCCAGACTCCATGCAGAGCCCAACTCAGGGCTCAATTTCAGGACCCTGAGATCACAACCTTAGCTGGATGCTTAACTGTACCACCCAGGCACCCCTCTTTATGAAGTCTTTGAAATCTGTTGTGTTCTTTACTTTTTATAGCACATTTCAATTCAGACTAGTTGCATTTCAAGTCCTCAATAACCACATGTAGCTAGTGGCTGCCATATTGGACAGTGGGGGTCTAGAAATTGGGACTGGAAGAAATTGGGACTGGAAGAAGGATCGGAGGACTCAAATACATCGTTGTTTCTTGTTTGGGGTCCTGCAATGGTAGTATCCAGTGGAAGGACGAACTGGGTGAGTTATGGGGACTTTAGCCAATTCATAATTTCAATCAACTCCATCAAGCCAACTTAAATGACCATACAATCTAAATGAAAACTGCGTGCTTGCTTAGAAGTTGCAGCTTCAAAACTAGACACTAGTTCTTTTTTGTAACTTAATTGCCACACCAACCATCTTCTAGTATGAAAATTCTGAAACCTCCACTAATGCTATCTGTTATTTACTGAGAGAAAGCAGGAGAGGAGTAGATTGGGAGAGAGTTGGTGTGTTTAGTTTGCATTATGTTAAATCTGAGGTACTCTGGTAGATTATATTATTGTTCAAAATATTTCCTGTTCTTCTCTGTAGAAGGATGATACATCTTGGCACCACTGAGAATAGCCTCGACCATTTGAGTTGTTTTAGAAAATGAAATATGAGTGGAAGTGATTGGTGCCACTTCAGAGCAGAAAGTTTAAGAGCCATTGAATGGTTCCTCCTCAAACCTGAGACTTGCAATGTCCCAGATATGGCTTGCTCCTTTAGCCTTAGTCCCAAAGTGGAGATAGTGCATGGAGCAGAGACCCAGCTGATCCGCATTATTCACACATGTGAATGAGGAATAAAACTTGGTTCTTCTATGCTATGAAGATGTGTGATTGTTTTTTACCTTAGCGTAAGTTAGTCTAAAGAGACTGATGTAATGTTTTGTACTGGCATTGGGGCGTTGCTGCAACAAAAACTTAAAATGTGTAGCACTTGCTACAGAGCCAAAGAGTGGGCAGCAAGGAGACTGTTATTGGAGCCTAGAAAGGTGGCAACTCATGTTATTTAATGATGAAATATTTGATAAAACTTATTTCAATAACTTGGTAGCATGAAATATAGTGAATAAACTTGGGGTTTTAGATGAAGGGTTTGGAAACAAAAAGGATGTGTTGGTTGGTACTGGCTATATTTGCCAAGGTACTACAAGAACGATATGGACTCAGAAAAAAATTGGCTGGTTTTCAAGCAGGGAGAATGAAACAGTCCAAAAACTCCAGGACTTTGCAGGGTTGAGTTTTTACCTCAACCTGGTAACAGATACAACTAAAGGAATTAAATAGTCAGCTTCCTGACAAGAGCAAAGTTAAAAGTATGGTCATCATGCTCTTTGTATTTCTTACCGTGCATTATGGTAAGAAGGTTTGGAAATCATTAGACTGCGGTTTTATGACCAATCCAAAAAGTCAGATAAAATTTTAGTTTTTCTTTGAACAGTATATTGTATAATAGACCTGACCCCAAGAAGGTTCTCCTCACAGTGCTCTTCCAATCTCCGCTTTGATTAAGCTTTTCCTTGGGGGAGCCAGCTTTTGTTGTCACTATATATGTTTGCATATTTCCCTTTTCTTCCTGCTTTGTAGTAAGCTTGGAATCACACTGTTCAAATTTATGTTTCATGAAGAAAATTGGTGGCAGAGGGTATGGCAAGGAGGGATAAGAATGGTAGAACGTAGAGTTGAGAAAAATATGCCTATTTTGATGGTCCACGTGGACCCTAAGTCATGGAGTTCAGTCTTAGAAATGCCTGAATGAATAAAAAACATTTGCCTTTTTTGAGATTTAGTAAATGAGGCAAATGGTGTATAGTCTGAGGATGTACTTCGAGATGCTTCCCCTGAAGTGATGCAGCTAGTGGAATGTCTGTGTAATTAGTGAACGTGGAATTTCTTTTTTTTAATATGTCGTACTGTTACTGTACTATTGTACATCTTCATGCTTTAGTTAAAAAAAGTATTAGTTTTTTACAATGAAAATAATAATATATTCGCTGTAGAAAGTTTGGAATGTACGGAAAAGAACACAGAACAAAGATTCTTGTAATCCTACCTTTCTAGGATAACAAACTATTAATAGTTTTACTTTCGTATTTTTAAAAGATTTACTTATTTGAGAGAGAGAGAGAGAGCAGGGGGAGGGGCAGACGGAGAGGGAGAGAGAGAAGCTCAGGCAGACTGCCTGCTAAGCATGGAGCCCCACCGCTGGGCTCAATGTCAGGACCCTGAGAAGAAACCAAGAGTCAGATGCTAACCCAACTGAACCACCCAGATGCCCCTACGTTTACATTTTAAAATGAATTTCTAATTGCATAAATAATACAGGAAGGCCTTTATTAAAAAGTAAAAACAGTACAGACAAATCTAATGTCTCATTTGATTCCCTACTTCTGATTTCAGTTCCCTCACAGATATAACCATTGTGAACAATTTACTGAGTATTCTTTCAGAACTTCTCTCTCTCTCTCCCCACTCTCTCATAATATATACAGACATACATATAAATACAAATATTATAGTATCATTTCATGGTACTTTTTTAGAGATAAATGTTAGCATACTGTTCACATCATTCTCTATTTTTTAAAATAAAAATGTAAAATATATTCATGTCAAAATATACAGATCTACTACATTATTAGGATGCTGATTGGTATTTAATACTATAGATAAATTATGGTTTATCTACCATTACTCTATTGATGCACATTTAGGGTGTTTCTAATGCTTTGCTGTTATAGGCATTTAATGTTAGCAGTGAACAGCTGCTGTACATTCTGTATGTGTTTGTATAAGCATCTTTATACATACTGTAAATGATTATCTACGCTGATTTTAAGACATGAAATTTCTGAGATATATGGATATTATAGTTCTGGCTACTCCTACAAAGACCCTCAAAACTAGTCCTTTAAACAAGATGGGAGTTTATTTTTATTTTACATAATAATCTGGGTGTGGATCATCTAGGATTAATGCTATAACGTCACAGTGTTGGGGATCCAGGCTCCTTCCATGTTGCTGCTCTGCTTTCCTTAGAGTGTTGCTAGCATTGGCATTCAAGAGAATTTGTGTCTTGGGACATACTGTATGTACTGCCTTGGATTTCTTTGTCTTCATTCAACTCCTGGGCCCTCACCTGCTTGCTGCATCCCAGCAGCTGCTGTGGTGACTGACTCCATGCTGACCTGCTTGGTTCCACCACCTGAAGCTACCATCTGGAGTTTCTGGCTCCTTCCACCACTTTTGAAGTAGGATGAAACACTATATCACAAGGTATGAGATTCAGCATCCCCAGTGGCTGCTTATGGGGCCAGCTGATCCAACCTGGAAGCACAGAGATGAGTCTTGACCAATGGGGTATACAGAAGACAGGAAGAAAACAGCAGGGACATTTTCTCTCCACCTCTCCTTCTTATAGACTATTCCCAGATATGAAACCTAAAAAGTTAGATAGCCTGTTTGGGAACGATCCCACATGGCTGAGCAACTGGCTATGTGTTTCTTTACGATTCATTGGCCAGCATTGTATTTCCTTTCCATCTGTCCTTGTCTCAGTCTTTTTGGGACGCTATAACAAAAATACCATAAATTGGATGTCTTAAACAGCAGAACTTTATTCCTCACAGTTCTGGAGCCTGGAAGCCTATGATCGTATCACAGGTAGATTCAGTGTCTGGTGAGAGTCCATTTCCTGCTTCATGGATGGTGGTCTTTTGCTGCACCCTCACATAGCAGATGGGTAGAGGGAGCTCTCTGGGTTCTCTTTTATAAGGGCACTAATCCCATTCATGAGGGCTCCATTCTCAGGACCTCATCAAAGTCCCCACCTCCAAATACCATCACATTAGATTTTAAATTTAACATATGAACTTTTTTCAGTGTGTGTGTGGGGGCACAAACATTCACTCTACAGTATTCCGCTCCTGCCCCCCCAAATTCATGTCATTATATGCAAAATACATGCATTCCTTCCCAATAGCCCCCCAAATCTTAACTTGTTCCAACACCAACTTTAAAGCCTACGTGTAAAGTCTCATCTAAATATCATCTAAATCAGATATGAGTGAAACTCGAGGTCAGATTCATCCCGAGGCAAATTCCTCTCTTGCTGTGAACCTGTGAAACCAAACGTGTAGTGTGCTTCCAAAATACAATGGGGGGAAAGGTGTAGAATAGACATTTTCTTTCCAAAAGGGAGAAATAGGCAAGAAGATAAGAGCACCAGAAGCCTAATGGAGCCAATAACATTAAACCTTAAACCTGAAAGCTGGAGAATAATCCTCTTTGGCTTGATGTTGTGCCTTTCAAGCCTACTGGGGTGGCAATGTTGCCCCCGCAGCACAGTGGTACAGCCCCACAGTGGCTCTCCCAAGGTGGTTCTCCGCCCTGGGCTGGCATCCCCAGCCTGTGGCCCTTCCGGAAGTCCCATTCTTTGAAATCCATGTCCAGGGCCTTGCATTCTGTGCACTGGCTGAGAGGGTGCTGCGCAGCTATTGCCCGTGTTTGCTGCTTGCCCTTCTGGAGGGGAGGCCCCTGAAGCCTGCTGGAGCTGCCATTAGGGCTGCTGAGGAGCCTGTGAGGTGATGGGGTGCTGGGTACCACTCTATCCCCTGGCCCTTGCACGCTGGGTCTGTGATAGTGGTGCCAGCCCTGCTGGTCTCTGAATTGCCTTTGAGGACATTCCTTTCACGTCTTGAACACTAGCTCCTGGCCATCGTTGAGATGGCTGATTCATACTAATCCTATCAAATGGTTGCTTGGCCACACTCTTAGTGTTCTCTTCCAAACAGCATTCTCATTTTTTACAATATGCATAGGCTGAGAATTTTCTAAATCTTTAAGTTCTGTTTCCTTTTTGCTTGACAATTCCATCCTTAAGTCATTTCTCTCTTCTCACATTTTATTATAAGCTGTCAGGAGGAGCCAAGCTGCACCTTCAACACTTTGCTTAGAAATAGCTTCAGTTAAATATCCAATTTCATCATTCACAAGTTTTATCTTCCACAAAACACCAGAATGTGAACGCAATTCAGCCAAGTTCTTTGCCACTTTATAACAAGATGGTCATTTCTCCATTGTCCAATGACATGTTCCTCATTTCCATCTCCGTCCTCAGCAAAATGGCCTTTACCATCCATACTTCTAAAAAATTCTCTTCAGGATTACTTAGGTATTCTCTAAGAAGACTGAGGCTTTCTCTATAGCTCTTTTCTTTTTGAGCGCTCACTAGAATTTCTCTTAACAGTCCGTTCACAGCAATGTAGACTTTTTCTAACATGCACTTGGAAAGTCTTCTAGCCTCTACCTATCAGTCAGATTCAAAGTCACTTCCACAGTTTAAGGTATTTATATAGCAGTGACATGTTTTAGTATCAATATTTGTATTAGTCAGGGTTCTCCAGAGAAACAGAATAATAGAAGATATATCTATATCCATATCTAGATATCTAGATAGATATATATATATAATGGGATAATAGAATATATATATATATATATAAAATAACGAATTAGCTCACATGATTATGGAGGCTGAGATGTTCCATGATCTGCCATCTGCAAATGAGAGAACCAGGAAAGCCAGTGGTTTATATAGTTCAGTCCAAGTCCCACGTCCTGAGAACTTGAGTTATCAGTGGTTTAAATTCCAGCCCAAGAACAAAAGCCCAAGAACCAGGAATGCTAAGCTAATGTCCAAGGCAGGAGAAAATGGATGTCCCAGCTCCAGCAGAGAGACCAAATTCACCCTTTCTTTGTATTTTTATTTTATTTGGAATCTCAGTGGACTAATGGTTATCCACCCACACTGGTGAGATGAACTTCTTTACTCAGTCTATCAAATATTTTCCAGAAACATTCTCACAGACACACCAGAAATAATATTTTGCTAGCTAACTGGGCATCATTTAGCCCAGTCAAGTGGACACATAAAATTAATCATTACAGTCCCTGTCTGACTTCCCATTCCCCTCATTCTTGCCTCAGGGAGTTGCATTATCAAATAAAGTATGAGCACTTAGGCTTTTGCCTCAAACTGTTTTCTAGGAAATCCAGGTTAACACAGAGGAGTGAGCTATAAAAAGTGGAGCCTCAGGATGGGATTTTAGAGGTGAATTGCCCACTGTCTGAAAGCAGTAAGGAGCCAACTGCAGTGGTAGCTGGTGTGGTAAAAGGGAGAAGGAGACTCCCCGCTGAGCAAGGAGCCCGATGTGGGCCTTGATCTCAGGACCCTGGGATCATGACCTGAACTGAAGGCAGACGCTTAACCAACTGAGCCACCCAGATGCTCCCCCCGCATAGTTTAATTGTGATGAGATGCAGATACAACAAGGTTTTGGAAGATCAAATATCTATCATGTTTAGTCAGTATGGGGTCAATATTAATTAAAGGGTTTGTGATGCAGCTTCTTTTGTAGGCATTGAAAGTCTAGCAGAAAATTTCTACACACACACACACACACTCTGTCTCTCTCTCTGTCTCTCTCTCTCTCTGGTCTTAGGGCAGTTATTTGACAACTTAAGTCATGCTCTGAAAGTCTGAGTGCCCTTATTGCAGCTCAGGGCAACTGCAGGTAGACTTTGCTGAAAATCAGGCCAAGGATCTGGTCATATAGCAAAGATTCCGAGAAAAGAATGGGGTCCAGAGACTTGAGATGAAGATATTTAGGTAGACAAGCCTAAGAATTTTGAGCTCCTAGGTGACTCTGAGCCTTCCAGGCTGGCAGAAATAGCCCCTAACCATTTGCCACAGAAAAACAGTCTCTGCTTGCCTGGGGGAAACATACAATAATCTAATCTGAAGCAGGTGCCTTTCAAGATGATTCTTGTTTTCTTCAAGATATGCCCCAATGCCCTTCATTACCTCCTGGCTAAAAACCAAAGTCAGGTTTCAGCACAGCCTGAACAGGAAAGTACAAACTCTGCTCTAGGAAGAAATAGCCCACACGCCAAAGGAATTGCAGGACCTGGCTCATAGGTGTTAGCTGACACTGAGGGAATGTGCACAGGAGTGTATCTTGAGTGTGCTAGACCGGAGGACAGAATACAAAGCTGAACAGGGTAGATTTCATTAATATGGGGGTACTTAGCCGTACTTCAGGATTCCCAGTAATTTAACAGGATGGCTTCTTGAAGTGTGGATCTGATAATGTTCTATATCGAATGAAGTAAAGATGGCAGAACTTCCTCGGTGTAATATTGAAGAAAAGACCAGAAGGCTCAGAGAGGTGGGAATGTTAGAATGATTTTTTTTTTTACGTATGTCCTGAGAACCCACCAGCTGGCTATGTTTCCTGGGATGGTCAGGGAGTATTTGCTTCACTGAGAATGGAAAGAATTCAGTGATAATGGGTGCGCCAGGATCTTTGGAGAAGCTTGACAGTTTCTGTCTTCTGTAGGTCAGGGTTGATAGTGGAGGGTTCTGCCATGCAGGTTAGCTTCGTAATATTAGTGGGGATGATGCAATTCTAGAGCGGCAAAGGCCAGGTGCTAGCAGCTAGCAAAGGCTGCTGATGTAATTACCATAATGGACAGGCAGGCCAGAGTGACAGCAGCCAAGGTACCTTTACCTATAGGGGTATCCAATGTTGGCGAATGGATCATGGTTTTAAAGGGGCAAGATGGATAAGGAGGCAACAAAAGTGTTCTCAATACATATAATCAGAAAATTCAAGAAATAGTAAGCAAAAATATGATAGTAGTTGCTGCAATGAAAATTCTGGGCCCTCATCTAATTTCCAGATCTCAACCCTTGAAGAGGAGATTTAGTATTTAGCAGAGCCCTAACCTGTGGCATCAGAGTTGTTATGGGTAGACGGGCCAGGCAGGAGTATCTGAAACTGTCCCACCGAAGTGTTCAATTAGAAGCAATACTGCACTCCAGAGGAATTACAGATACTTGTTCAAGCCTCGAAGACTTGGAAGGTGCAGGGGTATTATACCTAGAACTGTGTACCACAGGTCAAGATTTTAGATTTTGGAAACAGATATTCCCATCTGCCCTGGATAATGTTGCTGATCTCTTTGCTATATGTCCTGACCACGCTGACTTCCGTTGGTAGCCCGTAACAAGTAAACCTGTTTGATTTACCCAAGCAGTATCTTTATGCGAACCTGCTGTTGATATTTATTGACATGGTGTTCACACAGTAGGTTATGCATTACAGATGTATTTTTCCAGTGTGTGGCTTTTCTACTTTTGATGTGCTATCTTTCACCCTTCCAAAAATGTATCTTAATGTATCCAAGTTCATTAGTATTTTCCTTTCTGTCTTTTACTTTTGTAACTTTTAGAAAAGGCTTTACTTCAAGGCCATAAATACATTACATGTTAGAATAATAAATGCATGAATTTCTTCTACTATTTTTATAAGTATTTTATATATATTACATATTTATTATATACATAATTATTATATAAATTACATATTACTCTGTGACTCTCCTTTTATTGTATTGATTAGAATTTAATTTCCTATGGATTCTGCCTCAGTGTCTATCCATGGTTTTAGTTTGGCTACTTCTGTCTCATGGTTGACAGTATATAATCATTGTGATGATTTATGCAGCTAAGATCAAATGTAACCTTCTTTACTCCAATCCATCTTTTAATCTGCTATCATAGTTTTCCTTCCAAAATACATAAAATACAGATTGGATTGTGTTCTTTTCTGTTTAGGAACTTTTGATCGTTCCCAAGTGAATAAATACATTAGCAAACATTTATATAGCCCTTACGATGTGCCAGTCACTATTTTATGGGTTTTATACATATTAATTCATTTAATTCTAAATCAAACAAAACTGAGTTAAGTACGATGATTATTTCACTCTGTCCTACAGATGAGGAAACCACAGCACAGTGAAGTCAAGCAACTTGGAAGAAGTGGGAATTCAAACCATGATTTCTGGTTCCAGAATTTGGGCTTTTAATCCCTACTATTTTTAATTATACTGTTTTTCTAACCAAGGCTTCCCACTGAATACAGAACTAAGTCAAGGGGCGCCTGGGTGGCTCAGCCATTGGGCGTCTGCCTTCGGCTTAGGTCATGATCCCAGGGTCCTGGGATCGAGCCCCCCATCGGGTCCCCCATCGGGCTCCCTGCTGGGTGGGAAGCCTGCTTCTCCCTCTCACACTCCCCTTGCTTGTGTTTCCTCTCTAGCTGTCCCTCTCTGTCAAATAAATAAAATAAAATCTTAAAAAAAAAAAAAAGAACTAAGTCAAAATGTCTTTTTTTTTTTTTTTTAAAGATTTTATTTATTTATTTGACAGAGAGACAGCCAGCGAGAGAGGGACCACAAGCCGGGGGAGTGAGAGAGGAAGAAGCAGGCTCCTAACAGAGGAACCCGATGTGGAGCTTGATCTCAGGACTCTGGGATCACGCCCTGAGCCAAAGGCAGAGGCTTAAGGACTGAGCCACCCAGGCGCCCCTAAGTCAAAATGTCTTAGCACACCTTCCAACTACCCACTATGTTTGATCACACTTCTCTTTCTGCCTCACCTTTTGCCCCTGGATCCACTGTAGTCTTTGGTTCAACACAGTAGACAGATGATTTATTTAACTCGCCATGTATGTTTATAACTTTGTACCTTGCTCAGGCTTTTTTTCCCCAATCAGCGATATCCTTTTAAATGTTCTCTGGCTTACTTTTTTCCTTTCACTCATTCCAACAAAGATTTGTTAAGCCATATTACTCTGTGCCAGGCTCCAGGCCCAGGTGCTGGGTTATCACAGTAGAGAGGCAAATCTCTGTTGCAAGGGGCTTTCTGTTAATGAGGAACAGGGACAGTCCAGGGCAAAAATATCACCTTCTCCAGAATCATCTGGTCTTTCTCCAGTTCCAGGCTTCATCTTGGGACTCTGACAGTATGTTTCAAATCTTTCTCCCAGCACATTTCACAGCATACCTTTTATCATCGTTAGTTGTATGTCATCTGCTTCTTATAAGGAATGTGGGTTCACCTATGCATTGTATGACACACTAAAGAAATTGTTGCGTTGGACTACATGAAAGGATGGAGAAGTTTTTTAAAAAGCTTAAATATTGGGTGGTGGGGTGGGAAAAGGAGATCTTTGTGCTTTTTTTTTTCTTTTTAAAAACCATATATAGGTACATCTTTGAGACAGTCCAAATGATTAACAACTTAATTAGGAATAGAAAGAGTCCTAACCTTATTTGTTCCTTCTGTAACAGTAACTTCAGATGATAAAGACTTTTGAATGAGCAGAAAGGATCCCTGCAGCCTCCAAAGACACTAATTATAAGGAAACAGCAATTTACATTATTTATAAGGAAGCTATTTACATTATTTAGTCCCGCCAGACACAATAGTTGCAGAGCTCCATTCTTTCACTACAGTGGAAAGAATAAAGTGAAGTGACAAGGGAGTAGAAAAGATATTCTAATAGCTGCATCTCATTACAAGAAAGATAACACCTCAAAAATGTTAAAAAAGGCTTTCGAATATAATTTAAACTGAACAAAATGGAAACTTCCATCTTAGCAGGAAGATGATTCAGAGTACAGCAGCCATTTAAATATTCAGACAAGCTTTTAAAAACTACTGAGAGTGAAGCATTGTCAACTTTGTATTTGCAAGGAGGAAAATGACTAAGATGCAATGCTATGACTAAGATACATAATTCAGGTATCTGAACTTAATAAGTCATATTTTCTTTCACCAGTGACATTGAAATGTAAGTGCCTGCACTCTTAGTAAGGTTGTTTGTGAGAGCAGACAGATCAGGGGGAAAAACCCCACTTCATCTGTTTTCTTTTTCCTTTCCTTCTTCCTCTCTGACCACTTTAATTTAATTTTATCCTGCAGTTTCACTTTCATCAATATAATAGGTAGTACTCAGTGGCAAATTACATCAGCTTTTGATCTCAAATAGACAAGTCTGTTATGTGAGAACAAGGAGAAGATGAGAAGAGAAAGAATTTACCCAGCTGATTTTTTAAAAATAAAAGATCTATTAATACTTTTTGTAAATGTCCCAACAATGAATTACTTCTTTCGGACGAAATTCTTCAAGGTCTTAACATTTTTACTGCTTACTTAGAGACAAGATAAAATTTTTTTTTTTAATTTTTTTTTTAAAGATTTTATTTATTTATTTGACAGAGAGAGAGATAGCCAGCGAGAGAGGGAACACAAGCAGGGGGAGTGGGAGAGGAAGAAGCAGGCTCATAGCAGAGGAGCCTGATGTGGGGCTCGATCCCATAATGCCAGGATCACGCCCTGAGCCGAAGGCAGACGCTTAACCGCTGTGCCACCCAGGCGCCCCGAGACAAGATAAAATCTTAATCAAAGAATGATATTTGTATATTCTGACTGGGAAATTGAACTCCTACAGTGAGGTGTCAAGGCAACTCACTGCCTGCCAAGAAAGTTCTTGGGTCATCATTACCTGTCTTGAAGAGCAAAATCATCATTGTTTTCCTTCAAAGAATATTAGAGTACAGTACACATGACATATTAGGCCAGCCTCATAAATTAGCACAGGTCCGCAGAGCCTGCAAGAAATTAGGTCAGACCCGAAAGAAATCAGGCTGTGGTCCATTAAGCTTCTTCATCTTAAGTGGGAAATTGGGCTCACTGTGTTAGGGTCACTATCTTTATTTATTCTTATGTGTGACAGAACCAGTAACACTTTTCAGTGTTAAAGACCTATTTTCCTAAGACATCAAATATTTCTGTTTCTTCTCTTAGATAATTTTTGGCATTGCATAATTTATAAAACAAGCAGGTTCCCTATGAGTTAGAAATGTAGACCTTAAGTAAATAAACCCATAATATGCAGGGAAAGAAGAACTTCCCTTGTCCCCATATACTTTCCTTAAGGCCTTAATTTTTCCCATCAGAAGCAAGTTTCCTAAAACTGTTTAAAATGTTTAAAGAGAGTTAACACTTCAAGCCCCTAGTATGCATTAATGTCGGGCAGTTAATGTTGAGTGAAATGCTTATTAATTTAGAATATAGTGATTATTAGAATAAGGATGAAATACAAATGGAGAACTATAATGGAACCCTAATTGTTAGGCACAGCCATCATTTCCATAGTTACAGACCTCAAGGTACAAATAGAGGGAAGAGAATGAATCATTTGCATGTACTTAATTTTTTTTTATTTCATTTATTTATTTGAGAGAGTGAGAGAGCGGGAGAGCACAAGCAAGGAGAGTGGCAGAGGGAGAGGGAGAAGCCGACTCCCGACTCCCGGCTGAGCTGGTTGTCCCACGTGGGGCTCCATCCTAGGACCTTGGGATCATGACCTGAGCCCAAGGCAGAGGCTTAACGACTGAGCCACGCAGGCGCCCTCCCCCGCCATGTACTTGATTCTTAAACTGGTTGTCAGATATGTTCCTAATTTTGATTTGGTTGATAAGCTTAGTTTTTTTGAGGAGGACCAGTGAAACTTACTCATTTTGAGCACAGGCTTTGGAGTCAGAAGGCTGAGATCTGGTCCCTGAGGCTACAGTTTACTCTGACCTTGGTCTGTAAACTTTGATTTCTTAAACCGCGAAATGGAGATACTCATAATACCCTAAGTGGTAAAGCTGTTATGATTAAATGAGATTATTTTTCAAATGCTTAAAACATGCCTGGCACACAGTAATGATCATTGTCATTATTAAGTGGTCGAAATGGAAAACGAGTATAGTCTGAATTTGTAATCATAAGTTTTTGGCTTTACTCTACGCTGGCTCCCTGTCCAAAACCTTCTCTCTATTCTTCTCTCATACAGCAGTGCCCGAGAAGAGGGCAAAAAAGCCCCCAGGAGGGGCTTTTTTCTTTCTGGACCGGGTTCTTTCTTCCTTTGCCCTCCAGGGGCCGCTGTGTTTTCCCGAAAGCGCGCTGGAAGCCTGGTTGCCGCGAGACCGTCGCCAGGCAACCGCGTGTACACACACTTCTGGCGGGCCGGGGTCTCGTCAATATGGCGGCTCTAGGCACCTCCTCGACCTCTCCGCTCAACCTGTCTCCCACATCCATGTCCCCACCAGGACCTCCGCCGACCCCGCCCCCGACCTCGAACGCACTCTCGAAGTCGCCCCTGGAGTCGAAGGAGAGCTCCCCGAGCCCAGCGCCTCGCTCCGCCTGCCTCGAGAACTCATTGCCCCTCGCGGTGTTTTATGGGCCACTGGACGCTAAAAACCCGCTCCTGGCCTCCTGCGAGAGGGAAATTCGGGAATTACTAGGCTTTATGAGGAGAAAGAAGGCGTTAGCGATAACGGAGGAACAGAAGCATGAATTCCACCGTCTCTGGTAAGCAGAGGCAGGGCGCTGGGGAGGGCGCCGGCCGGAGAAGGGCAACTCTTGGGGCCTGAGGAGATGCCCTCAAGGATGCCCACGGCGATGCCAGAGCTGGGTCAGCGTTGCGGACCTGGAGATAAAAACAAAGTGTAAGAAGTGGAGACTCATCGCTATTACAATCCTTAATTCCTGGGAAATGCTATACCTTGGCTTCCTGCTCGGGTCAAAATAAATATAAACACAGAAGTGTTTCATAACTCACCATTCCTTTTGAGTGTTCCCCAGTCGCTAAGCTACTCCATGCCCATACATTTTTTACTCACTCAGGGACTCAGGGGTTTCACAACTTTCCATGTTGTGGGTACAATTTTGTATATGAGGAAAAAGAAATAACGTTGAGGTAGCTTCGGTTCTTGAGTTAGTTCTTGATGCCATGAAGTATGTGATTCTGTGAACACGTGCACTTTAATTCCTTTTTATACTTTAATTCCTTTTTACATTGTTGTTAGGGTCACAATGATTTTTTACTCGTTTTGTGACTCATTTTGCATACATGTTTACCTTTTTGGGAGTTTTATCCCTGTGTTACTACTGAGTGACAAACTACCTATTTTTAAGGTTTTTTTTCCCCTGATTATGTTACCATCTTTTCCAGTCAAAATACCTTGCAAACTGAACAGGTACAAATGTAGACAAATGTCAAAGAATACCAGAATAGTGAATAATTTCAACTTTTATTTTTCATTCATGCATTTAATATGAAGACATAGTTTTAACTTACATTTGTTTTTCATTAATGCATTTAATTATTTATTAACACCTACTATATATCAGGTACCATTCTAGGAGCTAGGAAAACACCAAATTAACAAAAGATAGAACAATTTGTACCCTCATGGAGCATATATTTTTGTTACTATGGACAGCTACTAAACAAATAAGTAAAGAAATCGTTTTACAGGGAAAGAAGTGCTAGGGAGAAAATTAGAGCAGAATGTGGGGATGGAAGATATGGTATGGTGTTGAAATTTAACATGGGTGTGGCTGGGAGCATGGTCAGGGTAAATTGGGAAAAGTGGCCTTTGAGAAAGATAAGAAAGAGACATAGTAGCAAGTGATGAAGATTTCTGTAGGAAGAGTTGGCCACAAGGGAGAATGGGAAGTGTGAGGTTCCTGGGATGGGATTGAGACTGTGGGAAGAACAGGTTTCTGGTAGGAGAGAGGCAGATCAAGAGTTTAGGGTTTTTTGTTTTGTTTTGTTTTGTTATATATATATATATTCCAATATATATATATTCTTATATATATATTCTTAAATATATATATATATATTCTTAAATAATCTCTACACCCAATGTGGGGATCGAACCTACAGCCCCAATATCAAGAGTCACATGCTCCACTGACTGAGCCAGCCGGCATCTCAAGAATTTAGTTTTAGATATATGAAGATTGAAATGTAATTCAACATTCAAGCAGAGCTATTACATAGGTAGTTGGTCATTTGAGTCTGGAGGTCAAAGGAAATATGCATTTGGGATTCGTCAGCATATTATTGATATTTAAATCATGACACTTGATAGAATAGCTAAGGGAGTGAGTGTAGATGGAGAAAAGGAGAGTACAAGGACTGAACTCTGCTATACTCCAACATTGACAAGTAGAGGAGATAAGAAAATGTCAGAGACTAAGAAGGGAGTGGCCAGGGAAGTAGGAGGAAAACCTAAGTGTGTGGTGTGCTGAAAGTCAGGTACAGAAACCGTTTCAAAGTAGGAAGGAATGATCGATTAACAGTGGCAAATCCTGCTGATGGGCCAAGTAAGATGAGAACCAAGAACTGACCAAGGAAAGTGCATTACTAAGCTATATATATTTATATTTGAAACACTTCTGCACTTGTGCCTTAGATAGCACTTTATCTTCCCATTTCCATGGCCAGCGTTGTAGTTCAAACCACCAGATTGTGCTTTCCCCACAGCCTCTGGAGTCTCAAATCTGTCCTTCACTTTAGCAGTCAGGGTAACCTTTATAAATCAGCCACCCACTCTCCTATCTCAAGACTTTCTATCGCTTCCCATTGCTGTTAGAATAAATTTAAGACTCCTTCTGTCCTCCAGGGTCTGAGCATCTGGCCCTGCCTGCCTCTTCCATCTCAGCCCATCTCTCACTTCTCTCTCAGGACTTTCCAGGGAGACAGATCCTATTTTTTTCATCCCAGGGCCTTTATATTTGCTGCCACCTTTGTCTGAAATGTTCTATCTTCAGCTTTTCACATAATTGGTTCCTTCTTTTCTTTCAGGTCTTAGCTCAGTTCTTACCACTGTAGAGTGGCCTTTCCTATTTAATGCAGGTTCAACCACCCATTTATATTTTTTATTTATTTGTTTTCTTGTGTATTATCTGTTTCCCCCATTAGAATGAAAGCTCCCTGCTGACTTTGGGTAATGTGTCTCTTTTTCATTTTTCTATCTCTAGCAACTAGCCTGGGGTTGGGATAGAAGAAGCTTTCTTTCTTTCTTTTCTATTTTAAGATTTCTATTTCTTTATTTGAGAGAGAGAGAAAGAGAGAGAGAGAGAGACAGCATGAGCAGGGGGGAGGAGTCAGAGGGAGAGGGAGAAGCAGACTCCCTGCTGAGCAGGGAGCCTGACTTGTAGCTCCGTGGGGCTGGCTCCCAGGACCCTGAGATCATGACCTGAGCCAAAGGCAGACACTTAACCGTCTGAGCCACCCAGGTGCCCCAGAGCAAATTTTCAATGAGTATTTGGTATTGAAAGAATTCAAGGGTTTATTATCCTTGTATTTTCAATAATTGTTAATGTTATATATGGGAAAGTAGACCTGGGCAAGTTGGTAAGTACAGTATCTGTCCCATCTTTAAAGAGACTGACTATAAGAGAAACACAGACCTTAACCATTGACTCGGACCTTAGCAATCTAACCTCTCACACGATTTAGGTATTTGTTTATTTACACAACAACTTTTATTGAATGCCTACTATGTGCCCAGCATTGCAGTAGCCATAGGTTATATAGTGGTGAATAAAATACATAGGAATTCTGTGCTTATGGAGTTTATAGTCTAGGGAGAGAGAGAGAGAGAAGCTTTCAATGAGTCATTAAGTCAATACACAAACAAGTGCTATGAAGGAAGAAGCTACTGAGCACTTACATGTGCCAGGCATTGTACTAGGCATCGGGGATCCAGCAGTGAACCAGACAAAGATCCCTGCCTTCTTGGTGCTTATATTCTAGAGGAGGAGGTAGGCAATAAACAAATTAAATAAGTTCATTTTATGGTAACCTAGAAAGTGATAAATGCTAGGGAGCAAACTAAAGAGAGGAAGGGTTGTGGAGTGGGAAATAGGAGATTGCAATTTTCAGTAATGTGGTCCAAGTAGGTGACACTTGAGCAGAGGCTGAAAGAGAATACAGCATGGACCTACGTTCAAGTGAATGGTGAGGGAGGTGACATTAAGCTGAGATTAGAAGGATACCAGGCAAGGAGAGAGGATAAACAGAGGGAACAAGCATGTGGGAAGATCTTGGCAGGAAAGAGCCAGAGACTTGGGAGGAATGTACAGAAGCCCATTAAGCATGGCTTAGTGAGTGTGGGTGCAGTGGTATGAGGTGAGATTAGAGACATGGGTAGGGCTATGGAAGGTTTTAGAGGCCTTTTACGGACTTTGCGTTTATTCCAAATGCAATGGGAAACCGTTGGGTAGTTTTGGGCAAGGGATTAACCTTATTTAAAATTATATATATATTTATATAATCTTGTCCAAATGGAGTAAGAATGACAATGTGGAGACCAGTTAGGAATACAGAAGGTAGGATTTGCTTTTATAACATATTTGAGAGATGGTTATTTTTTTAAATCAAATTTTTAAATAAATATAGAAACTTACATAAGCAAAAAAATTCACAGGCTCTAAAATGTAGGGTTTGATCATACTGTCAATGTTATTAAATTCAGAATAGGTTAGATTGTTTTAAAGGGATGCTTTTGTTATAACCACATGAGATGTAGATATTGTTTATATAGTTATGATTTTCTATTTTAGAGAATTCTAACTCTAGCAGCAGCTATAATAAATCAGCAATCCAAAGGATATTAATGTTTTCTTAAATGATGCACATTATATAGTGTATGTTACATTTTCCTTGTTTAATCATTATGTAAGTCAATTCCCAGTGAACAGTCTTAACTTGAACTTAAAGTTCACTTAAAAAAAAAATTCTCTTATTATATAACCTTGATTGATTTAACAAAGCTGGTATTTTTCTTTTATGAGTAATAAACATAGTCATCATTATCTCATCTTTAAGGTTTAAAGAATTAAGTCTTTCATCTACATGATTTAAGAATTCTAGCAAGACTTGCTGACTTTTTGGGATTCATGATATTTATTCTAATACTGTGACATTTCATGAAGCAGCAAATGAAAGTGAAAAGGTTAAAAAACAAAAACAAAACCACCCTAAACCAAAAAGCCTCTTCCTTTTAAAATTTCTATGGCTATATTTGCCACACAATTTTTGGGGCATGGTTATGTACATATACATGTACATATATATATATTTTCGTATCCCAAAATATTATTAATCACTCGAAGAAGGCAAGAATATCCTGTCCCTTACCCTTCCCTTGTAACTCAATATTATTTCATTATTTGAATAAATTAATCGACATGTTTCTGTTAAGGTGGTTCTGATAATATCCCAACATATACATCATAAGTACTAGAGCCATTTTAAGACCCTGAGTTTACATTCCTACCTGTATTAGTCAATTTGGGCTATTAGGTACTAATCAGTAATTATAAATTAGTTTGGGCTGCCATAACTAAACACCATAGTCTGGGAGTCTTAAACAACAGAAATTTATTTTCTCATAGTTCTGGAGACTAGAAGTCCCAGATCAAGGTCTTGCAGGGTCAGTTTCTGGTGAAAGCACTCTTCCTGGCTTGCAGAAGGCCACTTGGTCTTCATGCAGCCTTGCCTCTGAGCAAGTACAAAGAAAGAGAGAGAAAAGCATGTTCTCTGGTGTTTTTCTTGGCTGGGCATTAATGCTATCTGACCAGTGCCCCACCCTTATGACCTCATTTAACCTTAATTATTTCCTTAGAGTACCCTTTTCCAAATACAGTCACACTCTGGGTTAGGACTTCAACATAAGAATTTTGAGGGGACACACTCAATCAGTACATTAACATTGTCCTCATCTAGAAATTTATGAGATAAAGGCTTGGACTGTTAAGGGAAATTTGGATTTTTTCCTAGAGGCGTTTATAATTTCTGAGAGAGAAGGAAGGAGTAAATGTTAACTAAATAAATGAACAAAATAAGCAGTGATCTGCTACCCTTTGAAACTAATTAGAAACTGTTTTGAGAATACTGTATGTTTTATTTTTGTTTACGTGGTGGAAAGAAACAGAACCCTAATGGACTGACTGAATGGTGAAATCCCTGAACTCTTTGTAGAAAAAAATACAATAAGAACAAGGAATTCTTTTCCTAGTCAATTATGTATTCATTCATTCTTTCAACAAATAATTATTGAGTACACATATATATTAGATATTCACTACTGTTGAAGCTGGGCAATGAATAGTCAAAATCCGTGCCCTCAGATAGTTGACATTCCAGAGGACAGGCAGGCGTGGTAATATACTAGTTAGGATCATGGATGCACTGAGCCTCAGTTTCATCAACTATATACCTGGGATGTTGGTACTACCTACCTCAGGGTTGTTGTGGAAATGAAATGAAAACAAAAATGCATGTGGCAAAAGACCCAGAATAGCCAACGCAATATTGGAGGAGAACAAATTTGGAAGACTGACTTCAAGACTTCCTCTAAAGGTACAGTAATCAAGCAGTGAGGTATCAGTGAAAGAATGAACAAATACATCATGGGGATGGAACAGAGAGCCCAGAAATAGACCACATAAATGTCATCAACTGATCTTTGACAGAGGAGCAAAGGCAATACAATGGAGCAAAAATAGTCTTCTTAACAAATGGTGCTGGGACAACTGGACATCCATAAGAAATAATGAATCTCAGCACAGACCTTATACCCTTCACAAAAATTAACTCAAAATGGATCACAAACCTAAGTGTAAAATTCTGTGGAACTCCTAAAAGATAACATAGGAGAAATCTAGATGACTTTGGGTTTAACAATGACTTTTTCGATATAACACCAAAGCCACAGTACATGAAAAAAGAGTTGATAAGCAGGACTTCATTAAAATTAAAACTCTCTGCTTTGTGAAAGACACCATCAAGAAAATGAAAAGACAAGCCACAGACTGGGATAAAGTATTTGCCAAAGACATATCTGATAAAGAACTGTTATCCAAAATATACAAAGAACTCTTAAAACTCACTAATAAGAAAACAACCTGATTTAAAAAATGGATCAAAGACTTTAATAGACACCTCATCAAAGAAGATAATACAGTTGGCAAATAAACATATGAAAAGATACTCCCCAACATATATCATTAGGAAGATGAAAATTAAAACAATGAGATACCGTTACATACCTATTAGAATGGCCAAAATCCAGAGCACCGACATCACCAAAAGAAGGAAGGATATGGAGCAACAGGGACTCCTCATTCATTGCTGGTGGGATGCAAAATGGTGCAACCACTTTGGAAGACAGTTTGGTGGTTTCTTACAAAACTAGGCAAACTCTTTCTTTTTTTTAAGATTTTATTTATGTATTTGTCAGAGAGAGAGAGAGAGCGCACAAGCAGGGGGAGTGGCAGGTAGAGGGAGAAGCAAGGCTTCCCAGTGAGTAGGGAGCTCGATGTAGGACTCAGTCCCAGGACCCAGGGATCATGGCCTGAGCTGAAAGCAGACACTTAATTGACTGAGCTACCCAGGCATCCTAACAAGCATACTCTTACCATACAATCCAGTAATCATGCTTTTCGGTATTGACCCGAAGGAGTTGAAAACTTATGTCCGTTCAAAAACTGCCTATGGATGTTGATAGCGGCTTTACTCCAGTTGCCACAACTTGAAAGCGAACAAGATACCCTTGAGTAAGTGAATGGATAAATAAAATGTGGTATATCTATCTAGACAAGGGAATTTTATTCAGCATTAAAAGGAGAGGAGCTATCAAGCCATGAAAAAACCATGGAGGAATGTTAAATGCATATTACTAAGTAAAAGAAGCCAGTTTGAAAAGGCAACTATATGGGATTTTGAAAAAGGCAAAACTATGGAGATAATAAAAAGCTCAGTGGTTGCTTGGGGTTAAGGGAGAGAGAGGGATGCCTAGGCAGAGCACAGATTTTTAGGGTAGTGAAACTACTCTGTGTGATAGCATAATGATGGATTCCTATCATTATACACTTTTCCAGACCCAGAGGATATATAACACGAAGAGTAAACCCTAAAATAAACTGTAGATACTGGGTGATAATGATGTGTCAATGTAGGTTCATGAGTTGTAACAAATATACCACTCTGGTGGGGGTCGTTGATAAGGGTGGGGGGGGGGGGGAAGGCTGTGCTTTTATGTGGGACATGCAGTATATGCAGAATCTCCATACCTTTTGCTGAATTTTTCTGTGAACCTAAAACTACTCTAAAAAGTAAAATCTGTTTTTAAAAAATGCATATAAAAAGCTTTGATCAGGCGCGCCTGGGTGACTTACTTAAGTGTCTGCCTTCGGCTTAGGTCGTGATCCCAGGATCCTGGGATTGAGCAGGGCTCCCTGCTCAGGGGGGTGGTCTGCTTTTCCCCGCTCCCTCTGCCCCTCCCTCTGCTTGTGCTCTCTTGCTCACTCTCTCTCTCAAATGAATAAATAAAATCTTAAAAAAAAAAAAAAGCTTCGATCAGTGTTTGGCATAAAGGAAGCAGTAATTTTAATTGTATTTAGTAATAATTAGATATTGACAGTAAGGCGCATTGGAATAACAGCACAAAATAAATTTTTAAGGTTTGTTTGTTAATTAATTGAGGTTTCTTGCTGACATTGAAGATATAATTTTATTTTATGATTTTTACAGTGCCACCTCTTTGTTTAATATCTGGACCAAGTATGCCCCCCGGCTGCCAGCTGCCTATTACAATGAAAAGCTTCTGAAGGTTGGAGACAGCCTTTGTGAAATGAAAGTAAGTGCCTCTGGAGTAACAAGGGCCTAAATGAAACTTGGCTAATTATTATTATTTGGTTTGATACCATTCCTATTTTACATGATTTGATTTTTTTCTTAGAAAAATATGAATGAATGTTACAAGTTTTAATGAGGCACAGTAACCAAAAAAGTGTTTGTTTTTTAATTTTGTAGTTGAGATTCTCCAGAGGTGAGAAATTCCTGAACGGAAAGACAACTGGCTGGGGTTGGGCAGGCGCATAGCCCCTGGTTAAGGGAGGGTGTGGTAGGTGCCCAACAGGAAATGCTGAGTCATCATGTTCCTACCTCATACAAAGGAGCCCAGACACCACTTCCTGTTGTTTTTCACATGGCTGACCTTGCCCAGTGACAACTTTCATGGGTTCTTGGCCTTGCTGCTGTGTTGTCTGGTTCCCAGTGCCCTGTTTTAATGACTTGCAACTCCTTAATGTTTTGCCATATGTAATTATAGCAGTCATTCCTTACATTCCTTACATGCCATATTTCTTGCTTAGTATTCTATTCCAAACTGAGTTTGTGCCCAACTTCTAGTTCCTATCAATCCCACGTCTGGGATTGCTATGGACTTGTGCCCTTGGTTCAGTAAGACCACACCATAGCTGGGTTTTCAGTTAATGATAATGTAAGTTTTTCCCTTAAGCTCTGGCATAGGCCCAAATTATTCTGAGTTAAATATGAATGTTTGACACATGTAGAATCCTTGGACCAAGAGTTTTTTTTATCCAAAGTGTTTTTAGGCCATTTTCAATGTTTTCTTGGTCTTCAGTTTTTCAGCTTCATTTTCCTCTTCCCTTTCTATTTTCTGGACTTGAATTTATTTTTCTTTTCTTTTTTGGGGGAGGGATTTGAGAGGGAAATTTACCAAATGGAGGATGAGATGTGGAGGAAATTTCAAATGAAGACTGACATAGGAAAGATGATAGGGTTTGAAGCGACGACCAAGAAAGAATTCTTGAGACGTCTTTGGTGCAAAAAGGTGATTTTATTAAAGCATGGGAACAGGATCCATGCACAGAAGGAGCTGCAGTGGGGTCATGAGGAGTGGCCCATTATATACTTTCAAGTTGGGAGGTGGTTAGGGATAGCTTAAGTCTCAAAGGAATTTGGAAGCAAGGTTTCCAGGACCTTGAGGGGGCTAGCTATTGTTGGGCAAAGGTCATTTATTACTGTCTAATAAAACCTTAGTCATGAGACCCTTCAGATATATATCAGTGGGCCATATGCTTGGGGGATGATTGCCAACACATATCATAGGGGGTTTAGAGATAAAGGAGGTTTCCAAAGGAATTTTTATACATTAAAGTAGACTTACAGGATCCTGGTTGGGGGTGGGGGTCAGGATCAGGGATCAGGATTGCCTTTTGCCCTTAGCAAAGTATTAACATTGAGGCAGTTGAGTCCCTAGAGGAATGTCACTCTGCCTGTTTCAAGGACTTATCAATGGGCTGGAGGTAGTAAGGAAATTTAATAATTTTTCTTCTACCTTTGTTTCCCACATGGAAAACGATCTATTGTATGCTACCCAAATTAGAGCATCAGCTTAGCTTCATGTAATTGGACTGTAGTTCTTAGAAACTTAAAAATACAGAAAAACTATAGACAAAAATTTTTTTTCTGTAGGAAAACTATAGAAAACAAACAAAACTGATGAACAAGATCCAACTTGTGAGCTATATTCATGTGAAGTGGAATAACTTTTGACAAGCACTAGAAGAGTGTCACCTCTGTTTTTATGCTTCTCAATATAAGGGGCTGGAGATACACAGCAGTTCAGTGTTGTTTGTGGAGTATTCAGGTGGGTGGAGCGGACATTGGTGGAGGGAGGAGGGAAGAGCATGTTAGAAGTTGATAAAGCAAGTTCATGCTGGGTAGTGGCTAAGGATTCAGAATATTTCAGATAGAAAGGCCCAGATAGGATATTTTAAAATTTACTTAAAGGAACAAAGAAAATATTTTTAATCTACTTTTCATTGCTGAGAAAGTGGGCTGATAAAGGTATTGAGAATACTGGAAATGAACGTGAGTTGTTACTTTGGTTCTAGAATCTCTTTAGTTTTATTTAATTCCAGTAAAGATCATTTTGTTGGAATAGTCCTGTTTTGAACCTAGATTTGAATTCATCATATGAACCAAGTTAGAAAGGAAAAGATTCAGAATCAATTAGTGAACAGTAACAAGTCAATGGAAATAGAAACACAAGTTTGACTGTGGATGCCTCCCAAGGGCCTAGGTAACCCTACAGGCACTAGACACCTAGAGGAGTCGCTTTCCCTGGAGACAGTTGTAGAGGAGGAAGCTGACGAAGGGGTGCAGTTGACTCATATCCACAGTCTTGCTCACCTGCCCCGCCCTGAAACTCCGGGTCAGCTGTGCCCTGTGCACTGCAGAAATGAGCCCTGATTTTGTCATGGAAATAGAAGCATGAATTAGGACTAACAAGAATCCTAACTAACAATAGCTCAGGCTTTTTTTATTTGTCCCGATGCGGCTTCAGAGACTGTTGACAGATGAGAGAGAGAGAGAGAGAGAGAGACAGCGTTTCCTTTCTTCTCCCTTCCTGCCTTCTTTCTCTCTCTCCCTCTTCCCTCCTTTTCTCTCCTCCCTCCCTTCCTCCCACCCCTCCCCCTTCTTTCTTTTTTGGAACTTAGGAGGTATCAGAGAAGCAAGGCTAGTTACGCAACTCATCTGCCTCTCTGAGTAGGTGGATTACCATGACGTGGGGATGATGAATTTCTTGGATTTTGAGTATATATAGGTATTACCACACATACCCTGGTGAGTATTCTCATTATTATGTCATCATTATTCACACCCTGGTGAATATTCTCATCTTTGAGGTTGTGATGGTCTCATCTCACCATAGGCTTGTTGGGAGGAGAATTAATGCAATAATGTATGGGAAACACCCAGTGCGGTGTCTGTCACATAATATGTGTTTAGAAATGCTAGCCATAGTGGTAGTCATAATGTAATGGGGGTAGTAAAAGAGTGTTATAGTAATAATCAACATAGATACTATTAGGAGTAATTTGAATATTACTGAATTTTAATAGTGATAAGCAAAATGATACTTGGAAGATTTCATCAAGTCCTCTTTTTATTTCAGGAATATAAATTGGCCCTTTTACAGTGCTATGGAAGGTATCTTCAGCAGTTCACCATCAATTTTGATGAGAATAAAGCAGACGTGAATCAGTTCAAAACTGCCTTTTTTCCAAAAGGCTTTGGAGACAAAACTGCTGCACATACAGTAAGATGAAAGCAGTAGCTATTTTAGCTACAGTTTATGATTAGCTGTGCAATGTATTCTTATTTGACAGCTTCTAAATGTCTTTCATTTGCTTAGCATGGCATTTGCTTGTGCTATAAGTTGCTTAATAAATGTTTTCAGTGATGGATAAGAAAGTGCACTTATTAGACTTTGTAAAGATGTTTTGGAGATTGTGTCACAATAATCACTCATTCTTCCAGCAGACAGTTATTATTATTATAATAACTAATATTTATCGAGCGCTCTTAGTTTACAGAGTGCTTTGGAAAAGATATTTGATCCTCAATAACTTTATGAATTAGGAACTATTATTACCCTTATTTTACAAATGAGAGAAAGAAAGCTAATGGCACAGTTAGTTAACTAGTGGCTCAGGAGATCAAACATAGATCTTTTTTTTCTTTTTTAAAGATTTTATTTATTTATTTGACAGAGATAGAGACAGCCAGCAAGAGAGGGAACACAAGCAGGAGGAGTGGGAGAGGAAGAAGCAGGCTCATAGCGGAGGAACCTGATTTGGGGCTCGATCCCATAACGCCGGGATCACGCCCTGAGCCGAAGGCAGACGCTTAACCGCTGTGCCACCCAGGCGCCCCAAACATAGATCTTTTAAAGCAAAAATGTGATGCTTTATTTCTAATATACCGGTATTATTATTATGTTAATTGCTACCATTGATTCACGGGTCAAACAGTTGCCAGGTTCTAAGTACTCTTCAGTATGCATTATGTGAATTATCTTCTTGTAGCTTGATTACAGTCCTAGAAGGTGGGTACTGTAATGCCTCTTTTACGGATGAGGAAACAGAGACTAAGAAACCCAACCCACTTAAAGCAATGGGCAGAGCTGGTGTTTGAACCCTAATCATTCTGATTCCAAACTACGTTATTCCAAGCTTGGTGTTTATTCAAGGCTTCGGAAACAGCATACGGTTTACTAGCAGAAAATCTCAAAGCATGTTTGGGGCATATCGAGCAGTTCAATTTGGCTGTACCATAACTACGTGAATAAGAATACCAGGCAATATAAATTGGCATCCCACTGGGAAGAGTACTGAATGAAAAGCTTAGGAGTTTCGACTTTGAAGTCCCCTCCTATGCCACCCTGGTCCACAGCCCCATCTTTTTTTCTTGTACTGTTGCATGATTCCGCTTCCACCCAGCCTCTCTGGCTTAGTACCAGTGCATTTGTGAGCTCCTTCTAGAAAGCTTATATCCTAGATAACTGTGGGGCTCATTCCTCCCTTCCTTTAGGTCTCTTATACGTCATGCTTTCTTTTTCTTTTTATTACTTACTATCACCAGATATATTTTTATTTGTTTATGTTTTTATTGCCTGTCTCCCCTTCTACAATATGAGCTTCATGAGGACAGGCACTACTCTAATCTCTAACCTCTAGTGCCTAGAACAGTGAATCTAGTGCCTAGAACAGAAAACTGCTTTTTTCCCCAAAAGGCTTTGGAGACAAAAGTACTGCACATACAGTAAGATGAAAGCAGTAGCTGTTTTAGCTACAGTTTATGATTAGCCATGGAATGTGTTCTTATTTGACAGTTTCTAAATGTCTTTCGTTTGCTTAGCATGGCATTTGCTTGTGTGCTGTAAGTTGCTTAATAAATGTTTTCAGTAATGGATAAGAAAGTGCACTTATTAAACTTCGTGAAGATGTTTTGGAGGTTGTGTCACAATAATCATGTAATAGATATAACAGTATGTAATAGATGCTCAATAAAGCTTTACGAAATGAATGAATAAGTGAAGTGATATGGTCAGAACTACTAATCTGGAAGTGCTACACTGAATAGATTAGAAGGACAAAGACTAGAGGCAGATGGTAAAGAAATGAAGCCAATGGAAGGGCGTGCCCGCAAGACCATTGTGAAGGGCATGAAAAACTATGAAGGATTTGATATTTTACGTGCTTAAGTTTGCGGTTCTGGCACACTGTTGTTTTTGAATAAATATCTATAAAATAAGTGAGTAAGAGAATGAATGGATTGAAAATGTAGTCCAGTAGGATCTGGACAATGAAGAACTTAGAGGTCTTGAGAAGTTCTGTTAGAGAAATAGATTTTGAAGTTAAATGCATAAAAATCATAGATGAAGTAGTAATAATGTAGAATATACTGGCAATATAGTTTTGTGCAAAGATACTCATTTTATTTAATGATCCCCCTTGTATGTACTGTAGGGAGGCATTGTGGCAGAGTTGGTAAGAATTTGGTTTCTAGACCCAGCCTGCCTGGGTCTGCTGTGCTACTTCCTAGTGATGGGACCCCGGAGAAGTTACGTAATTTCTTTGTGTCTCAGTTTCCTCATCTTTAAAACCAAAATAACAATAAGACTTACCTCAAAGGATTTTTTTTAGGATTGCCAAGATAATAAAAGACTTAGAATATGGCCTGACACTAAAAAGAATATTAGGTTTATCACTATTGGCTTCTAAGAGAGAGCATTTTGAAGATAGCTATTCTAACATGTACATGCACTCAATAAATCTCTTTTTTCTGTGATACCAGTTATATGATGGCTAGAAAGTATACATGTATCTCAGTGGGAAATCTCATGTGGTGGAGGAAGGCCCATTTGTGCCATCGTGTGTGCACTCCTATAGCTTTATCAGTAGTGATGATTCTCTAGCCAAGATCTGTCTTCTGAGATTTATGTCACGAGCATCTCACATTTCACATATCCTAAACTGAACTCGTTCCCTTTCCTCCATAATTGGCACCAGCCGCGCACCCAAGCAGAAATCACTGTAGACCGCTTTCTCTCCCTTACCTCCCACATCTAAATCCCATAGACTCTGGGGCACCTGGGTGCCTCAGTCAGTTAAGTGTCTGTCTTCTGCTTAGGTCTTGATCCCAGGGTCCTGGGATCAGAGCCCTGCACTGGGCTCCCTGCTCAGCGGGAAGTCTGCTTCTCCCTCTGCCCCTTCCCCAGTCGTGCTCTCTCTCTCTCTCTCACTCACATTCTTTCTTTCTCTCAAATAAATCAATAAAATCTTTAAAAAAATTATAAATCCCACTGAGTCAGACAAAACTTAAATCTCTTTTCTGCGGGGTGCCTGGGTGGCACAGTTGGTTGGACATCCGACTCTTGGTTTCGGCTGGGGTTATGGTCTCCAGTCCTGGAATTGAGCCCCATGTCAGGCTCTGCACTCAGTGTGTGGTCTGCATGGGATTCTCTCTCCCCCTCTCCCTCTGCCCCTCCCCCACCCTGCTTTTGAGCACGTGCGCCCGCGCTCATGCTCTCTCTCTCAAATAAACAAATAAATAAATAAATCCTAAAAAATTTTTTTTCTTCCTCTTTATCCCTGATTCCAGCACCCATTTCAGGACCCTGGTATCTCTGGACTACCTTAAAGGGTTTTGATCTCTCCTAGTCTCCCTGCTTGTAGCTCTGTGCCCTATCCTCTGCTTTTCATCTCCCACACTTTTGTGAGAATTAACTTCTAAACTATAAATCAAATCATTTTATTCCACTGCCCTTTGACTTTCTTCTTTGGCTAAAGTCCATATTCCTTGAAATGATGTGGAATGCACTCCATGTTCTGACATGCATCACCTTAATAGCCTAATATCTTTTTTTTAAAAATTATTTTTAAGTAATCTTTACACCAGTGTGAGGCTCAAACTCAACAACCCCGAGATCAAGAGTGGCATGCTCTACCAACTGAGCCAGCTGGGTGCCCCAAAGGTGATTTTTTTGTAGTAATCTCTACACCCAACATGGGGCTGGAACTCATGACTCCAAGATCAATAGTTGAACGCTCTTCCAACTGAGCCAGCCAGGCACCCCTAATCTCTTTATTTTAAGCCTTTTTACCAAAACTTATGAAAGACTTTCAATTCAGTGACCACAGCAACCACTTGAAGCATTCCTAACATTGCATGTGCCTGGAATGCTTTTCCCTTTGCCAAGAGCAGGGACCACATCTTCTTCATCCTTGAGTCCTTATCGCTTAGCAGAGTGTGGTAAATAGAGGTGCGCAACAGACACTTGCTGAATGAATTGTGTAAGTGGTAATGATTGCATCCAGATCAATAAGTTAAAATACTATGAGGAAGGTTTACAAAATGTGATTCAATTCTATATTCTTAGAAATAGAATTTGTATGTTTTTTGGCTTTTGAAATTTTTATGACTAAGGACAAGTAAGCTTAACTAAATGGATTTTTTGAAGAAACCTGTTTTACCACATTTCTTTCCATATGTCTTAGTCCTTGAAGGCTGTTATAACAAAAATCCATAGACTGGACGGTCTGAATGACATTTTTTTCTCTCTGTTCCGGAGGCTGGGAACCACAGGGTTAAGGTGCTAGAAGGTTTGGTTTCTGGTGAGGGCCCACTTCCTGGTTCATAGATGGCTATCTTCTCTCTGTGTCCTCACATGGCAGAAGGCAGTAGGGAGCTCTTTGGGGGTCTCTTTATAAAGGCACTAATCCCATTCATGAAAGCTCCATCTTCATGACAATCTCTTCCTAAAGACCTCACATTCAAATACCATCACACTAGGGATTAGGTTTCAATATATAAATTTGGTGGGGGACACAAACATTCAGTCTATAGCACTATATAATCTATTTAAGCATAATCATTTCTATTTTATTTTTTCACATTTTAAGAAATGCTTTTCTAAGTTGCATAAACCTTATTTATATTCTTATTTATATTTTCCCTGTGTTTCAGTTTCATGCTTTAAGTGGCAAAAATATTTGCAACTATGAGCTGGTCTGTGACAGTGATGTGAACCTGCAGAGTAAAGACTCTGTGACCCAGTGTCTGCACATTTTGTCCTCCTTAAGACTCATCATGCAGGTGGCTTTGCCACAGGAGCACCTTTGCTGGATCATCTTCAATGGTATGTACCAATGTCTTCTGTTTTTCATCATGGCTTTCAGAAAGTTATTTAAATGCCAAGTTCGATTGTAATTCGATTATCTTGGCTAAATGGGTGGTGAGTATTAAGGAGGGCACTTGTGTTGAGCACTGGGTGTTATATGTAAGTGATGAATCACTAAATTCTACTTCTGAAACTAATACTACACTGTATGTTAACTAACTCAAATTTAAATAAAAGTTAAAAAAACCCACAAAAAACCAAAGTACATATCTAAATTCTAAAAAATTTCTTCTAATATAAATAAATAATTTCTTTAAAAAAACCCATTCATTTCATAATAGGATGGTTATGGGGATTTTGTTTTTTTCTTTTAATATTTTTGTTGCATTTCAGTTTGTCCTCCTAAGCAGGGACTTACAACGCATGTCTTTGGGTTTGCTGCTCAAGGGGAGAGTCAGAGACTATGGGGATAGTCAGTTTCAGGTATGAAGAAGTAGAGACCATGGTTAGTAAGTAAATATGAAAAGGATCAAAGGATCACTGCAGGTTAGATTTGTTCTAAGCATCATCCATTTATTGGTCCTTTCCTCAAATACTTTGTCCAGTGATTATTGCTTTCTACTTATCAACCTTCTCCTCCTACTTGCTTTTGAGTGAGGAGCTCTGAGAATGCATGGTATGTATGTGTGTGTAGTGTATTTATATACATATCTACATTGTAGAGATACGCAAATATACATATATACTTTATATTTGTCTTGTGAAATGAATCTTATCTATCAAAATATAGCATCTGCTTTTCTCTTTAAGGAGCTATAATTTAAATTCAATTTAAATTCTTTTTAAGGTTACAGTCAGTCACCTACTATATTAATTTCTGGATAATTTCTTAAAAGGGAAAATGACAGTATGTTCTGTGTGTGTAAGACCAGGACAAAATAACGTGAAAGAAAACATATTGGATTTTCCCTCATCCATGGCAACTGAAAGTACATTTCCTAGCCTTTTCCCTCCTCCTCCCCAAATAATTTTTTTAACATTTTGATTGAAATTAGACCTTACATTTGCTGCCCGAGATAAGCCTGATTTTGGAACAATTTTCAGCCCAGTGACTGTTAAGCTTTTTTGTCTGATCATTCTCAAGAAGATCTGTGATTCCCTGAGTAGCCATTGCCATCCTTCTCCCTGAGTTGCTCACATATCTTGGCAGGGACTGAGCAGGACCAGAGGTTCTGTGCTCAAGAAGGAGTGGTGGCCTGAGGTTTGGGTCCTGCAGTTGGGTCTTGCTTGAGAGGTGGAATAATTCTCCGTCTGCAGTCTTTTTAAGATCACGTGCAAACAATCCTAATATTCTAAAAATCCTAATATTCTAAAAACAAAACAAAACAAAACAATTTCTGCATACCTTTATTTGGTGTGTGCTTTTTTATACATATGGTATCACGCTCTGGATTTTATTCTGTTTCCTAAATATTTTTTTACTCAATACCATGGTTTTAGAACAGAACCAGGTTCCTATATGTAAATCTAGTTCGTTAATTCTGCCTGTTGAATTGTATTCCAGATATCCATACACCCCTCGAGATGGGCACCTGGTTTGCCCTACCTCTATAATTGCACAAATGATTCTGCGATGAATATTCTTACTTGTGTCCTTTTATAATCCTGTATTAGAGTTTTCTGGGATTTACGTCCAGGAATAGGATTGCTGGGTTGTGGAAGACACATATACTTAGTTTTGCTAATTATTGTCCCTGTTTTAATGAACTCATCTCCAAGTTATTAAGTGCCAGACATTGTTTTAAGTGCTAGGGACACAGGAGAGGACAATAGACAAAAACTCTGTTCTCATGCTTACATAATGCTTCAGGGATATGATAAACAAATCAAAATTAAATGGTGTGTCAGATAGTGATGAGTACTAAGGAGAAAAATAAAGCTAAGAAGGGGGTAGGGAGAGCAGAGGTTGGGCTGGGGCTGAGCTGCTATTTTAAACAGAATGGTCAGGGAAGGCCTCACTGAGATGACACATGAGTAACCACCTGACTGAGACATCTGGATATTTGGGGGAAGGGCATTCTGACTGGGGGATTGACAAGTGCAAAGATCTTGTACTTTTTGAAATTTGGAGTTTGAGTAGTGAAAAATAAATTGACCTAGAGTCAATTTATCAAAATGCATTTCACCTTTTCTGTTAGACATTAATACTGATTCTCTTTACTTTTAATTGACTATTACACATCACACTCTTGGTTTCTTAAGATACTTAACCAATTTTGGTTCTTTCACAGACTCGTAACTGGGCGTATGACTGTTGCATCATACCTTACTTTACAACCAACCTGAACCCAACTCATTCAACCCTCACATAGCCAGGTTATTTTGGTGGTGGCCATCTTTGATGAAAAGGAGTCACATGACAAGGCAGTAAACTCATATTAGGGATTTGGTTAAAAATAAAACAAAACAAACTTCCAGAGATATCCCAAGATTGTAAAGATTCAACCTGTGTTCCATTTTATGTCATTTATTCTGTCTGCCAGGCTTCTGCAATAGGAATTTGTGGGCCATTCCAAGATCCTGAATCATCAAAGAAGGATTTGGCTGTAGTCAGGGCATATTAGATCTGGAAAGGTTAAAATCTCATTTTAAAAATACAGAGGGGCCTTGTCATTCTTGAGGGCGGTCTCCTGAGGTCTTCTGAAATTCCCCAGTTCCCGTTACTGACATGTTTATACAGGCTCCTGGCTTACACCTGAATCACATGTTTTGCGGGGAGGCATGAGTTTGCTGTGGGTATCCTTACTTGGTGACTTAAAATAAAGAAACACAGTCAGACAGTTTCATCTTTAAAGATTAAGAGCAGAGGTCAACAAAGCTAATTTGAGATAAGAATGCTGGGCTTGAGCTGTTACTAGCCAAGTGGTTTCTTCCCCAGTGAATCTTACGTGAAATAACTAATGCCATGTCCCAGGAGCAGTCACACTAAGAAGCTGAGTCCTTGAATATTAAGGACCTATTGCATTCTCTATAAAGTTTATGGTGTTGCAAGTGTTTAAAAGTTTATTCAATATTTTTTGTCACTGACTTATGTAATTTATGTTTATTATGCTATGCTTACAAGTATATTTTCATCATGTGATGTGTGTTTTGGAGCAGATGCTGTTTTCTCAGAAGGTTTTAAAATTTAAGTGTGAACATGGATTCGTAATTGTTGAATTTGGATGGTTATGAATTTTAGATCAGATATTTTATAGAAAATATTTAGACTACTTGTCATTATAATTACTTGCTTTTTAAGGCACGTTACCATCTTTGGGGTATGTTTATAGCACGATAACGTCCTTTGTGTATAGAGAGATGTCTGGTGATGTTGTTCCCCACCCCTGCCCCAGCTCTGCCAGTTTTCTAGCCTTCTGTTTTCATTTAATTAATGGCCTGACAAAAAAAAATCATACTTGAGTGGTCTTAAATAGGAGTTGGAAATGCTGTTTTTCGTTGAGTGCTTATAGGACATACCTTAATAAAGGGGTAAATTTTATGAGACTGCAAATAAATAAAATGCAACCTATTATGTGTTTTGATTTTTAAATTATGATGAGTTTCCTTGTTTAGTATTATGCCATTTTGACTAAATATGTATTCTAATCTTATTTGGGGATAAATCTTCAGTTTTCAATCATAAAGAAACCATGGGCACCAATAGCATTTTATATGAATTAATAAAACCACAGGGTATATAAATCATGCTACTTAAATATTCTTTTATTTAATATATTTTAAAACTTATGCTGCCTTTCAAGTGAACATAAAAGATTCCTATGTCACCTTATTTAAAATATGGTCAAATTAGTTCTTTTAATGACTTGGCTGCAAGTTACAAAAAAATTGTAATGGTTATAACTCTTTAGCCATTATCAGACTTTCTCATAAGATCACTTGTTTTAGGAACTATAGACTTAAACTACAGAAATTAGAATATAAAATTTCCATTATTTAGCTGTAAAACATGTTAACAGTCTTTTTCTTCATCCAGGTACCATTTACATTTACACCATTTGCAGAAAACTGATGATCATAGGTCAGTCTTCCAAGGTATGCAATTTACTGACAAAATATCTTGCCCTGTATTTCCTGTTTTTCTCAAGACTTTAGTTAGCATTGAGGGCTGAACAAAGAAAATTAGTGAATTATATAACAAAGTTAGTAAATGTATATTATATAGTTTTACTATTCTTTTACTTTAACATGATCATCTCTAAAAATAAGAAGACAATAAAATATTAATTAAAAAAAGAATTCTTAAAATTAATAGGTGATCTCCAGTGTCCCTCAGTCTTTCAGATTAGTCATGACTTGTCAACTTGATACTGAACATCCCTCTGGTAACTATATCTTTAGGTAGGGTGACCATCCATCGTGGCTTGCTAGGACAGTCCTGGCTTATGTCTGTTGTCCTAGAGTAATTATTAATGGTGCTCCTTTTCGCTCCTTAAAACTGGTTTGGATGACAAACTGGTGAGTCTATTTATGTATGCTGTGGAGTTTGGACTTCACTCTCCTCCAACAGCTTGGACTTTACTTATGGCCCACATGCTAGTTGGGTGAATGTCTACCCAAACGCTGTCCCAGTTATGAGCGAGGGCAAGGGGCCTTTATTTTACAAGAAGATTCATACTTACTAGTACTTACTGCTCAGTTTTAGCTTGAGGAAGTGGCTGACACTTCCCTTCAATGTTGGTAGCAGTTTTGTCTGTAGGAGACCTATTTATTCCGTGTGTCAATGTCCAGTCATTGGCATACAGGTCAAGAAGGGAGAATACACTTCCGTTGAGAGCATGCTTGAATTGTTTCTGGTATCTGAAACATTACTGCTTTATTTATTTATTTTTTTACTGCATGTAAAACCTTATGCTGAATATTCTAACACTCAGTGCAGATCCTTTTTTTTTCTTATTTCCTCAAAATATAGCCTAGTATCTTAACATTTGACAATGCTTAAAAAATAAAAATGGAAGCAAAGATACTTGCATGCTCGATGCATAACATTAATTATGTGTTCTCTCTCTGTTTTGTTCCTCACATTTAAAAGCTCTATTACTGACGTGACTTGAGCAAGCTCTGTGCCAGTGTTTTGAATGTAAATTAAAATGAGGGGAGATTGTCTCATGAATAATGTAAATGTGGCCTACACACTATTCCAACAATTCTACATTCAGTTCCAGATGATTTCCTGAAGAGAATTTGCATACTCCTGTTGCACTTGCTGTAGCCAACAACTACTGCTGCACAGAGCCATCATAGTTTGGTCTGCTACAGCATTTATCTGCCAAAGCCTTGAAGGGCAGAGATATCTGTGCCAAAATTTAACTGTTAGTGTTTGTGCTTATTAATGCTGAGAGAATTTTAGTTTAATGTGATAGTCATGTTAAAATAACTTCTTATTTAGATCCTACATAAGACATCTCCTCTCTCCCTTATTGAACTTGAGCTTTTGTCTGACAAAATAAGGGCTGAAGGAGGATAGTTCTATGGTCCCAGTCCTGTGGGATAGCAGTGGGGGGAGTGAGTGATGCAAGAATTTTGGGGTGGTGGGTGGTTGTACAGTTGGCACTTGAAGATTGGAATGAGATTCTTTCAGTTCGTTTACTCTAATAAATTTCAAGGAAATTAATAGTTTTCACCCAGGGATTCCCAAGCCCTCAGCTGGTGAGTTGATTCCTGAGCTGAGGCTATAAATGAACTTGATGGGTCCATTTAATGGGGACAAGCCCTTGGAGGTCCAGCCACATCTGAGCACTTCTGGGTATGAGGGATCCCGATCCTGTAGCAGTTTTAGAATTTGAGTCTGTTGTAGCATACAATAGAAAGAGAAACAGACATAGGATCCTCGGGCATTTCCTGGTGTCATCCTAGAGCAATCTAAATTCGTATTCCTACAGGATCTAGACATAATTGCTACCATTTGTTATTATTGTTGAGTCCCTACTATATATTAGGTATTGTGTGAAGGGCTTTGCATATCTAATGCTCAGTATAGCCTTATGAGGTGGGCACTAACATCATTATCATCATTTGTTGAAAGAATGCCTACCAATTATCAGGTATGCTGCTAAGCACTTTCTTCACATATTATCTCATTAATCCTCATACCACCACTTTGAGAAAGGTGCTATTATTACCTTCATCTTAAGGATGAGGAAGCTGAGGCTCAATGTCTCACAGAGAGGTGTGGTTGAGGCCAATGCTACACTGTACTGCCTCTCAACACCAGTAGAGTAATGCATGCCTGTTGACTAAATTTAATCCTGTCATGACCCATCCTATTTGGTTCACCTACTCAAATGGAGGAGCCATGTAGGAAGGTTAATAGTTTTTGACATGACTCTATTTCTGAAGATGTCTTGAAGATCAGGGCTGACCAGGGACTTTTCCCCAGATGGAAACACTTACCTTCGTGCTCAGACAGGTCACCAGCATAACCTTAGGGAGTGGAGGGAGGCCAGATTTCTGAAGCCTCTTTTCCTAAAGACATATGACAACTTGTCTTTCACTTATGGTTTAATCTGTAGTTTCTTCTGAGGCATTTAAAACTAGTATGGTACTCAGCAAACATTAGAAAATATGGTAGAATCTATTCATTCTTAAAAAAAAGTTGATTTCTGTTTCATTTTACTATAGCACTGAAATAGTTTAGTAAAATTTTGTGGCTTGAACAATTATTGTCAAATTATTCCATGTACCATTACATAAACTTCAAATCCAAACTTGGAAATGCCTCTCAGTGTTGTTTTCAGCCTACGAGCTGACATGAATGATGCTGCAGTGCCATCCCGTGGCCGAGCTGACTAACCGTGTGTGTGTCCCCTACTCAACACCTGAGTCATGCTCTTGCTGGGCTCTTACAACTGGGTTTTTCAAAAATTTTTTCCCCTATGAAGACAACAGTTAACTGAAATCCTATCACCTTTTTTTTTTTTTTTTTTTAATTAATAGAAATTGTTCTTCCAAGCTTTTAGGGGCAAGAAAAAAGGGTACAAATTAAGATTTGTTTTGTTGTGTTGTTGTTGTTGTTTTATTTATTTTTTTTTTTATTTTTTTATTTTTTTTAAAGATTTATTTATTTATTTGACAGAGACAGCCAGCGAGAGAGGGAACACAGCAGGGAGAGTGGGAGAGGAAGAAGCAGGCTCCCAGCGGAGGAGCCCGATGTGGGACTCGATCCCGGAACGCCAGGATCACGCCCTGAGTCAAAGGCAGACGCTTTAACGACTGCGCCACCCAGGCGCCCCAAGTTGTTGTTGTTTTAGAAATGGCTTTTTCATCTTTAAACCTGATGGGTTTTCAGATCCCTAAGTGGAATGATGGGTTTTCAGACCCCCCCTCCCCTTTGTCAAGGCTTCCTCATGTAGTGGAAAGAATGCTGCTGTACTTGGGAGTCCAAAGTATTCCAGCCCCTGCTCTGTTGCTTACAAGCAGTTTAGCCTCTAGGAGTTAGATTGGGTTACATTTAGGTCCCTTCTGGCACTAAAATATGTGATTGGGGTCTTTTATTCTAAGTCTGAATATGAACCTAAATATAATACAAGCAATTGGTGACTAAAGCTGTTTTTATTTTGAAATGTGAAATTTCTAATATTAGGGATCCCAAGGGGTTTTGAAAAGATATGTGAATTTAAAGGGGGAAAATTTATACACAGTTTGGTCCTATACCCCCACAAAAATCTATGATAGGATTTTTGTGTGACAAAGGTGAGAAAACTCTTTTGGATGACTGTTGATTCCACCTCAGTTCACAGTGCGGCAAGTTTAGCAAACAACAACAACAACAACAACAACAACAACAGCAGCAATAAAGTAGCCCTGGGCCCACTTAGTAAAGATGTAGTATCCAGAACCAGGGACTGAAAGTTTCATTTTACTGAGGAGAAGTCAGGCATTCTAAAGGACATTGGCAACCTGGAGCAAAACCGCAGGAGACTAACCATGATGGAGAAGGGAAGTGCAGTCCTGGGAGATGTAAAAGCACCTAGGGATGTTTATCTTGGAGAGAGAGATGGGGGAGAAGACAGGATGCATAGGTGTTTTACGATTTGTGGAAGGCTGTATGTTGGAAGTGGGCTTGGGGTGGTTTTGTGCTATTCCAGAAGGCATAACTAGGACCAATGCACTGGAGGTATATCAAGGTGGATTTCATTTCAGATTAAGGAAGCACTTTTCATGTTTTAGAATTGTCTCCTGATGCCACGTGTCATGTTCCTTGTTACTAGAGGTGAGAACTCTTGGACAGGGAAAGTATAGGATCTGTGGTGATGGTGCCAGTGATACTGGTGGGGATGAACTGAGATTGACTTTCAGCCCGTGGATTCTATGATTACTTGACATGGTTTCATATTTAGCACCATTAACTGGAGCTTTGTAATGAAGGTCAGTCAGTCAACACATATTTATGTAATATTTACCATGAGATGCCAGATAGTTTGAGGAGATGGGGATATGGTGGTGCACAGGACAGACAGAGTCCCTTTCCTAAGTGACTTTACGTTCTGGTGGGATGAGCTTAGTTGTTAGCAAAGAATATTACAATTCTGTGTCAAACTCTGCTTTACTTCCAGCACTCTCTTTTCCTCCAGAATCAAAACTAACTAGACAGCGGAGAATTCTGGCCTTTCAGGTTTCTTTCTCTTAGATGAGAAAGCTGAGCTGCTTGCACATGTGTTGTATGTACTGTCTTTGAAGGCTCCAGAGATGGTAATAGGGTCTGAATGTTATCAGTGTTTTATCTATCTTTACTATTAATGCTACGTCTGTCTGGTGGGTTTGCTTTCTGCATATGAAGCTCCTGGATCATTTTGATGATTTGCCTTTTCAAGAGTTGACTATTACAGACATATTTTTTCCTTAATTACTTCCTCAATTATTGAAGGCCAAATTTGTTATTGGAAGAAGGACTTTATTCTGTTGTCCAAGTTTATTATCATTATTTTCTTGAGAATCTCAAAGACTTGTTAGCTCTCCTGTGTTGGTTCTGCTGACTTTAAGTTGTCCACTGAATTAATTTAATAGCACTTGGGGATATCTGCTATGTACCTGGGACCCTTTCAGGTGCTGGTGACATAATAACAAAGCACCATTCTTGTTTTCAAAGAGATTAGAGTCTAGCTTTGGAATCACACCCATGTGAGCATATTAATGGAATTGGATGTAACGTAGATATGATGGTATAGAAACATATATGTAAATTACCTGCTACATTGCTGTGGAGACTTGAAAGATATTAATAAAAACCATCTGAGTTCAGAGCACTTTAGGAGCTAAGAAGGAAGACATTCTAAAATAACTAACTTGAGGGGCGCCTGGGTGGCACAGCAGTTAAGCATCTGCCTTCGGCTCAGGGCGTGATCCCGGCGTTATGGGATCGGGCCCCACATCAGGCTCCTCCGCTATGAGCCTGCTTCTTCCTCTCCCACTCCCCCTGCTTGTGTTCCCTCTCTCGCTGGCTGTCTCTATCTCTGTCAAATAAATCAATAAAATCTTTAACAAAATAAAATAAAATAAAATAACTAACTTGAGATTTTGAGTTCTTGAAATTATTCCTTTACTTTTTAAATGCTTGTTTTCTCTTGACTCACTATTTATGGTATTTTTGGTTTAAGCAGTCAGCAACTTGTGCTCACAACTTATAATTTGGTTATATTAGATAGAAATCATCCTGTTAGCTTAAAATGAAAATACATTCAAGTGTGCTCTTTCTCCCTCAGGCCTTAGAGTACCTCCTGTGGGCCAGCACGTGCATGGAGCTCTCCGTGCCGCTCCTGTCTGTCAGGTACTTGACATGGAGAGCTACTCTTTACACTGCCGTCTGCCAGTGCTACTATGACTGCCAAGCTGGCATTCATGGAGAGGTGGGCCGCTTTTCATTCTTAGGATTCCAGTATTAAAAATACAAGTTATTCGCATTTTCTTCTTCAGATGCCCAGCAACACAAACAAAAATGACAAACGAAACCCAAAGAATTGCACTGGCGCAAAGATACAAGTCCCAGGGTTTATTTGCAGAAATGTGCTTGGCTTCTCCATTCTGTTGATCTCTTGTTCTACATTCTGCTCTCTCCTTTCTTCTCCGTTCACTTCCACCTCCCTGCCCCTTTTCTGAACAAGATTTCGGATATCTGACCTCCTCATTGGATGCTTGGATACAAGTCACTTTCCTTCCTTGTTTAGTTTTATATTCCATTCCCCCTGCAGTCCCTTTGTCTTGCTTTTCTCTGCTTCCTGCTGCCATTTGTTTAACACACTTTATTTCTTGTTTTTCTTCTTTTCCTGTGTATCTCTTAGACTGAATACTTGAAATGTAACTTAACTGTTAGGGGTTTCTATTAGCATATATGGTTCCTCTGTGTCAGTGAAAAAAGGCGCCCTCTCTACAGTACGTGGCACCTGGCTTGTCAGTGGATGAGGGCTTGGTGAGAATCAGAAGCAGGTGCCCCTTCTGTTAGGCCAGCACATCCCTGCACACCAGAGTGCATGGTCTGGGGAGTGCAGTGGGGGCTGGATTGCCACTGCTGCTCAACCTTTTGGCTGGAAGTCTTATGCAGGACAGAGCCTTCACAGTTGTACAGATCTTTTCGTATCCTGTTCGCAACCATCAGGCCGGTTAGCGGCTTCTTTACATTTAATGTTCCCACTCAACTACTTCTGAAGGGTTGGATGGTAGTGGCTCATCTTGAATAGCATAATACGACCCTTGGGGGGTACATTTTCTAGCCCAGGGTACATTCTAGAGACTACTCACCATGCATGTACAGTTAGTTATAGTGTACTAGTGGTGGCATGTTTCTGTCGCTATTAAAATTGTCAGGGCATGGAACATATACACAATTTGGCCTAGTTGATTCCTACTGGAATTCTTCCTTATTGGAAAATTTAACCCTTCATGTATTTATTATGTCTAGAAGCATCTTCATGAAAAATTATAAATTATAAATTACCATTCAAAGAAATGGTAAAATAAATGATGTAAATTGATCTATAGAGAATCATAATCATGGTGATCTGATTAAGTAAGCAGGTCTCCTTCCTTCCTTCCATCCATCCATCCATCCATCCATCCATCCATCCATCCTTTTTGTCCTCAGATATTAGTAAATACTTCCTATATGCTGGGTATTAGAGATACAAAAATATGTAAGACCCTATGAGGACCTCACAATTTAGTGGGCAAAGTGAACAGTTGACTAGATAGTACAGGATGCTTTGGTAAGAAGGTCAGTTCGTGGAGGGGTGTGTGTGTGTGCATGCGTGCGTGCATGCACACGTGTGTGCAATGCCAGATAAGTGATCATCTGTATGAAGCTGCAGAATTTGGCTTTTCTTACTCTTTTGATTTTCTTGATTCATAAAGTTAGCGTATCTGACAGCTTATTAACTTTAGACCTGCAGAATTTTGGGATGCTTGTAGGAAATGATCGATGGGATAGTTACAGTGTTATAAGGAGTTAGCATCAACCTAGAGTTTAATTCACCAATTAAATCAAATATCTGGGAGAATAAAACATGCTGTCTTGATACATTTTTAATCACTATACTCTCACTTATTATGAATTAAATTTATTTTAATCGCATACAGGCATTTGCTCGGCGTGCTTTAGCTAAAATTGATGAGTTAAGGCAACTGGAATTAATGAGTTCCTCACAATCACAGGAAGAATCCAGAAGACATTATAGAGAGGCCACAATAAAGGTATAAAAATTTCATGAAATAAAACAAATTTACTGCACTATAAAGTTGATTAAATACTTAATATTAGTGGTTGAGAAGTGCATCCCATTGTTACCTCATATATAATTCTTTTTTTGAGACAGATGGCAGTGATGATCTTCAAAAGAGGAGTGTTTGAATCTAGAAGAAAAAACAAAAGCTTCTTTAGGCCAAAGATAAGAGTTAACCTGAGGGAAGCTCAAACTGTAAGTCTGAGAATGTCCTCTTGTTCAGATTCTTTTGGCGGAATATTTGTGTTATATCTCCGTCTTTGAAGCCTGGTCACTCAGTATTAAATCCTGTCCCCTGTTCTCTGCACCAATGGCAAAATAGAGGAATGCCTTCCCACTTTGAACCCAGCCTCACTCCATCCCTTTCTTAAAGCTTTTATACTGTCCCACATCCCACTTTTGTAAATTTAAAGGGCAAGATGCAGAAGAAGAGCCTGGGAACGGTTCACATGTGGACTTTGAGTGGTGCCACAAGGCCTTTGGCGTTAGCTTAGTGGGCTTTGAGATTGGAGAGAAGGTGGAGGCGCTTTCTCTCCTCAGCTTCAGACTTCACCCTTGGGAATGTTTAGGAACTAGGCTACACTGTAGCAAAAACAACCCCCATATCTCACTGGCTTAAAACGACCTTTATTTCCCACTGGCATCATAGTCCTGATAGTTCACAGGGGGCTCTGCTCATGACCGATGCTCAGGGCCAGATGGAAGAGAAGCCCTCATTTCGAAAATTGCTGGTAGTTCTGCCATAGGGGATTTGAGAAAGCTCTGGATAATCTTGTGTAGGCAGTAACGCCCAGCATGGAAGGGACAGCAGTCTTTTCTCACATGTCAAAACTCGTCATACAGCTCTCCTGGCCACAGGTGTGTTTGGCCAGCAGCACTAAGGGCTGTCAGGGAGGAAGACTGGGACATAGTTATACCTTCTGGGATCCCCTGCCCTTTCTCCCCCCGTCTTGTCCCTTTCTTCCCCCGTCTTGTCCTCTTGCCCTTGCCTTTCTGAATCTCAGTGTCCCTTAAGACCCAGTTCTGTTTTTTCTTTGAAGCTGACTATTTTAGATGGCTTTAAATTCTTCTATGAATTTCTTTGTAGGGACCGAAAATGAAAGTAAGGGGGAAGATGAGCAGTTTTGGACAGGAGAGTAGTAGAATTTCAGAACCTGGAAGAAATTTAAGAAATTATCTGGTTCAGTCCTGTCCTATTACATATGGGAAAATAAAGCCCAGAGTATTTAAATTATGGCCTCAAGGTCACAAAGGCAGCTGCTGGCAGTGTTGCAACTAGACCCTAGGACTCTGGTCCAGTGCTTTCTCATTACTCCAATCACTGCTGCTCTCTTCACTCATTTCTTCTTATAACATTTAGGAGAAATTATTTTTCTTTTCTCTGAAATAAATCATAATATCTAAACACAAAAATTTGGGCATGGTAGCTTTCTATTGCTACTTAATGTGACTATGGTATGTTGACTACTGAGCCCAGAGGTACATTTCATACATCCTTTTAAAATCATACCTTACCGACCAGTGGTGGATAATCAGTCGGGGTGGTGACTTGCCCAATCATAGATAATTCCTTGGATGAGCTGTGGAACTGCCTGCATCTGGTATTGAGTAGTAACGCTCTATAGCATTTATAAGAGAGCAAGGGGTAGGTTTTTTTCTGACTAGCATTTTTTTTTTCCTCTGAGCAAACCAAATTTAAGTATCCAAAGCTGCAAGACTGTCATTAATAGCATATTATTATGATTTCTAATCATCCTTCTATAAAAATTAAATATATACTCAAAGAAAAACATTTTAAATTCCAGATAGCATGACATTAAAAACACATTTATTTCTGGTTTCCTTTAAGACAATCATTTTATGGAAAGGTCTGGTGGTATATCTTTTTAGAAAAAGTTGTAATTGTTTAGTTGGTAGTGTCTATAGGGAATAGTCAACATACACTTTTTATAAAGTCATAGTATATTACCTTGACATACTTTGCAGAATGTTCTGCTTTATATGTATGAAATAATTTTATTATGTGTATGCAAAAGAAAGTAATTTCAGTATGCGTTAAATCTATTTTATAGAACATTTCTGAATTTGTAAGTCCATTGTGAACTCACAGTTAATCATTTTGAGTTTCAAAGGATTCCTTTAAAGGACTACTAATCCATACTCCTAATGATTGTTTAGTGATTCATTCAGTAAATATTTTTAAAGTACCTGCTATATGAACAAGATAGGATTTACATTTCTAGTGGAGAAATTACATAATAAATAAGTATAGTAATTGTAGTTTGTGGTAAGTATTAAGAAGGAAATAATGGTAGAGATTAAATGAATTATGTGTAAAGCCCTTAGAATGTTTCTGGCATGTAGTAGGTTCTCAGGAATATTAGCTATTGCTATTATGTATTTTCATTCATTCATTTAACATGATGTATCAAATGCCTGCTATGGTTACAAGTATGGTGGAATATAGAAAAGCAAAGTCACAGTTCTGTCTTTTTGAATGGCCTTGGAATAAAGAGCAGGATTTGAGTGGATAGGGAAGAGGGGATAAAACATTCTAAGTACAGGACCAAAGCATGATCATAGCTTGGAAGCAGGAGCAAACAGTTTATGGGGGACAGTGAGAAATTAAGCTTGACTGGGCTAGGTATATTATGTTGGAGAATTAACATAATACATCTCATGGAATAGATGTCATAGAAACCATAGTATTTAGAAGTGGAGCAGACTAGTTGGATCATGTCACTTAGCTTCTCATCCATCCTGATGTTTTTAAAGATGGTCTAACATACTCTGTGCAGTATTTGTACCATAACTTGTCAAATATTTTTATTACTATTTAAAATTTTAGTTGGTTCCAGTTCTTCATTATTCTAAATATTGAAGTAATCAACAGCTTCAATATACTATTTTTTAAAAATTTCCTGTGGACAAAATTCAAGGTGTAGTGTTTGAATCAAAGGATACAAGCACTTTTATTTCTCTTGATATATATTCCCAAATTGATTTCTGAAATAGCTATGCAAGGTACAGCCTGCATGTACCAGTTTCACTACAAGTTGTTATCATTTCGCTATTATTTTTTTAAAAAAGATCCTTATTTATTTATTTGAGAGAGAGATAGAGAGAGCGCAAGTGGATGGAGGGTCAGAGGGAGAGGGAGAATCTAGAGCAGACTGCACTGAGCACAGAGCTTGACTCGGGACTCAGTCCCACGACCCCAAGATCATGATGTCAGCCTAAATCAAGAGTCAGATGCTTAACTGACTGAGCCACCCAGGTATCCCTCTTTATTTTTTTTAATAATTCAGTTTTTATAAAATGGCTTGTCATTTTAGCTATTTCTTTGATCCAACTTTCCCTTGTATTTCTGTTTACTCTTTTATTTCCTTTTTCTGTGAATTTTATCTTCCATAGTTTTTGACCATTTATCTCCTAGAGATTTTAATTTTTAAAATATATTTGAGGGGCGCCTGGGTGGCTCAGTCGTTAAGCGTTTGCCTTCATCTCAGGGCGTGATCCCGGCGTTATGGGATCGGGCCCTGCATCAGGCTCCTCTGCTGGGAGCCTGCTTCTTCCTCTCCCACTCCCCCTGCTTGTGTTCCCTCTCTCGCTGGCTGTCTCTCTCTCTCTCAAATGAATAAATAAAATCTTTATAAAAAAAATAATAAAATATATTTGAATGAGCTCATCATTTTTATAAACATTAATATCTTGCTTGTCATGCTTGGCAACCCATTGTTTTTTATTGCCTTTAATATTTTTTATAGATCTTTTAAATATTTATATTTTAAAATCTTTTACTTGGTATTCATCTACAGCTCTCATAAATATTCTATTTCACTCTTTGCTAGTTTTTCTACGGTATTTCTAAAAATAATGTATAATCTTTGGTTTTTATAATTTCATTTTGAATACTTCTAATTATTAGAAAGTTTATTATGCTTTTAAGTATAATTTTTAAAAGCTCTGTTTTAACCTACAGTAAAAATCCTGGAAGAAACCCTTAACCTCTGTTTGTAAAGAGAGGCTAGGGCATGAAGTTCAAGTTTATTGAGGTTTTTAACCCTATCAGTTAACCTATGGATGGAAAAGGCATAGAAGCTAATGAGTAGAGAAGTTGGTATTTGGGGAAAAATAGTCCAAAGCAGCTTTAACCCTGTTTATGTTTTTCTGTCTTTCTGACTTTGCCCTGAGCAGAGGAGAGAAGCAGGGGAATCATGGGGAATATGATGGGTATCTTCTAACATGGATTCTAGAAAAGCTGACCAGATCTACTTCTCTTATTTACTGGTAATCTAAATACAGAGAACAGATCAGTTGTCAGAAAAATAGTGTAGAGGCAAGTCATAGGCGCGCAGGCAGTGGGGGGGGGGGGGTGTGAAGTCATTCTGAGATGATAGAAAGCCGAGTGGCTGGGAATTCATACAGGGCTCTAACAGTCGTCAGCATATTAGCATACAGCTGGTCAATTCTTCGTTCATTAACTACCACAAGACCAGCTATTTATACTGTAAAATATTGTTTCAAATTTGGGTTTAGGACCTTCTGCATTAGAATTTCCTGTGGTGCTTATGAAAAGTGCCCCACCTAGACCCACTGAATCTCAAGATTTGGTCTGTGAATCTAAAAAGCACTCCTGAGAGATTCCTAGGCAACCAAAGTTTGAGAATCAGTTCCTGAAGGCTGTAATTAAGGTAACACAAAGCATGTGGAGATTGATGTTGCCCTGATAAAAAGACAGTAATAAACAGCCTTTTAATGCTGCCTTGGAAACACGAACATAAAGAAATAGCAGTCTTTGATGTAATGGTGTCATGACATAAACTTTAATGGAGTCTGGAGAAACACCTCCAAAATGAGCACCATAAAAGCAGCCATCTCATTGATAGGCCAGCCACTCTCTCTTTTAGCATTAATGAAGCATGCCTTGTCTTTGCTTGTAATATTAAACATTGTAGAACTTTAAAGAAGTGGACTGTGTTTTGTTCTGTTCTGTTTTGTTTTTTTTAATTCCAGTTGCCGTGGCCACGCACCGTCACAGAGCGGCTGTTGGATGAGATGTTTGATAGCACCGCATCGCGGTTTCTGGCTGTCTTAGAAGCTCTTTCTGATTCAAATAGGCGCACCCTACAAACTGGACCTATTGTTACAGATGAAGTAGAAATTCGTGATGTTGTCTCAGAACTGTTTATGGCAGGAAAAGAACTTTTAATAAGTAAATAATTTGTTTAAATAATATATTATGGTAGAACATGAAAAACAAAAATTTTAGTATGGTATTCCGCATGTAAGAAACTGATGTCCAATTTTTATTGATCTTAAATTCAGAAATCTTGTTAAACTCAACAGATAATTTAAATAATTTATGAGATTTTCTTTTGGATTTGCTTAGGTATATCATCATCTTACCTGTGAATAATGACTATTATATTTCTCTTTCCAATTCTAAATCTTTTACTTTCTTCTTTCTTGCATTTCTTGGCTTATTGCACTGGATAGGTTCTCCAATAAAACATGAAATGGAAGTGGTGATAGCAGATATCCTTGTCTCATTTATGATCTCAAATGGAAAGCTTTCAACATTTTACCATTAATTTTGATGTTTTTCCAGATTAAGGAAGTTTCTTTTATTCTTGTTTTGCTGAGTTTTGTTTGTTTGTTAATTGTGAATAGTTGTTGAATTTCATCAAAAGCCTTTTCTGGATTTATTGAGTTGATTGAATAGATTTCTGTTTTATTTCTATTAATCTGGTAAATTACATTGATTGCTTATCTAATTTTTAACCACCCTATATTTTTGGAATAAGTCTAATGTGGAGGTGAGGATTATCCTTTTGATATATTATTTGATTTTGTTTGCTAATGTTTATTATTTTGCTTCTCTGTTCATGAGACAGATTTTCCTTTTTTGTAATGTCCTTTTTAGGTTTTGCTTTCAAGGTCATATTGACCTCATATAAAGCGTTGAGAAGTACACTCTCTTTCTCTCTTATCTGAAAGATTTTGTATCAGATTAATGTTATTTCTTCCTACATGTTTGATTGAATTTACTGGTGAAGGCATTTGAACCTGTAATTTTCTTTGCGGAAAGGTTTTTAACTATGGATTAAAAATTTCTCACAGATATAAAATGACTTAGGCTTTCTTTTCATTAAAAAAATCTTTTATCGGTTTGGTAAATAGGACTTCCCTTGAAAAAAATCAATTTTTGATCCACTATTTTCAAATTTTCATAAAATTGTTTATAATATCTCATTATGATCTTCTTAATGTTTATAAGATCTGTAGGTGTCTGGGCTCCTCTTTTTCATTCTTGATAGTGATCAGCTTGCCTTTTTCTCTCATCTCATCAATTTCATCAGGAGTCTATCAATTTCATTAGTCTTTTTCCATGAGCAATATTTGTGTTTATCCTCTCTATTGTATATTTGTTTTCCATATTATTAATTTCTGTTCTTTATCATTTCTCTTATTCTATTCTCTTGGGTTTACTTTGCTGATTTTTAAAAATTTATTGACTTGAAGCTTAAATCATTGATTTTTCAGGATTTATCCTTATTTAACATATGCATATTAAGACATTTCTCTATAAATGCAACTGTAGCTATGTACCTGAAGTTTTGATTTATCATACGTTCATTATCATTTAGTTAAGAATATTTGCAAATTCCCATTGTGCTTTTTTCTTTGATACCTGCATCACGAGTCAAAAACCATGGAGATATGCTAATTATTTTTTGTATTAATCTCCAGCTTACTTATATTGAGGTCAGAAAGCATATTCTATTTGATATTTTTTGAAACTGTTGAAATTGTTGAGATGTGGTTTATGGCCTAACTTGTCAATTTTGGTAAATAGTCTGTATATTCTTGAAAAGACTATATATTCTTTCATTGTTGGGTACATTGCTTTATGCATATGTTGATTAGGTGAAGTTTGTAAATCATGTAGTTAAATCTTCCCTATTCCTACTTGGTCTGCTTGTTTTGTAAATTGCTGAAAGAGAAGTGGTAAACATCATCTGCTATGCATTTCTGTTGGTGTGGAATTGATACAGCATAAGGTATGTGTGTGTTTTGCTGTAACGGATACTGTTTTCCAAAATGATTTTTTTTTCCCAATTTATACCACCAGCAGCATTTTATGAGAGTTCTAATTGCTCCAAATTTGGACACTTAGATTTATTTGTCTTTTTCATTTGTCCATTATGGTGTGAATTCAGTAAATTCAGTAGTATTACGGATTTAATGTGCATTTGTCTGATGACTAATGAAGTTGGGCGCTTTTTCATACATTTCTTCACCATTTGGATATCCTATTTTGCAAAGTGCCTGTTAGATTTGTTGGAGGAGGTCATCAAGAGGATATGACCACCAGTTAATTCTTGAGCTGGACTCAGGCATGTTGAGCCTCCTTATACTCCCCATCTCACACCCCACCCTGTCCTTGGTATGTATGTCCTACCTACTATTCTCGTATTAGCAGTGGTTTCAAGGATGTAGCCTTGTGAGAGTAAGGTGTTGTTGAGACCATGTGGATGGTATACGTGACTGAACCCAGTTAAATCTTATGTAGAAACTCTGTAGAAACTATAGATAAGCCTTGTATGTAAGTTCCTTTGCTTTATTAAAACTACCGCTTACTAATCTGGAGTGGTCTGCCTCTTTTTCAGTCTCTCCTTGCCCTTTGTGGGTGGGGGCCAGTTTGTGAACCATCTTTTGCCCATTTTTCTATTGGGCTATTTCCTTTTCTTTATTGGTTTGTCAGAATTCTTTATAGATTCTGGATATAAGTTCTTTGTTGAATACACATATTGCAAATATCTTTTCCCTTGGTGGCTCACCTTTTCATTCTCTTAATTATAGCTGTTAAGGAACAGAAATTATTAATTTTAATGTAGTCCGGTGTATCAGTATAGCCTTTATAGTTAGCCATTTTTGTGTCATGGTTAAGAAATCTCTGTACTGTAATGTCAAAGATATATTCCAATGTTTTCTTCTAGAAGCTTTATTATTTTACCTCTCACATTAGGTCTCAATTTTGTTTTTGTTGGTATGAGGTAGAGATGAAGATTTATTTATTTCCATATACCATCTAGTTGACACAGCATCATTTATTGAAGAAACCTTCTTTTCCCCATTGACTATAGTACCCTTTTGCCATAAGCGAGGTGACTATACATGTGTTTTTCCACTCAGTACAATAACTTTGAGATGTATCCAAGTTGCTGTGTGCATTAATAGTTCACTTCTTAGAATTACTGAGTAGTAGTCCATGGTATGGGTGTATCACAGTTTGTTTGACCATTTACCTGTTGAAGGACATTTACGTTCTTCCCAGTTTTTGGCTCTTAGGTTACAGCTGTTATGAACATTTGAGTACAGTTCTTTGTGTGCACATGCATTTTCATTTCTCTGGGATAAACGTTCAAGAGTATAATTGCTGGGTAAGTGTGTATGTTGTTTTGTGGAAAATTGCCATACTGTTTTTCAGGTTGACTGTACCATTTTACATTCCCACTCACAATGTATGGATGATCCAGTTTTATAATATCCTCAACAGTATTTGGTGTTATCACCATTTCTTTTGGCCATTCTGAGAGGTGTATAGCGATATTTCATCGTGGCTTTTCCTGATGCGTAATGACGCTGAACATCTTTTCATGTATTTATTTGCCACCTTCATATTCTCGTTCTCTTTAGTGTCTTTTGCCCATTTTCTAATTGGATTGCTTATTGTTTCTATTGAATTTTGAGAGTTCTTTGTATATTCTAGATACTAGTCCTGGTCATTGCTTTTTAAGACAGTGAATACACTATTAAGCCTTTTCCTTCATCTTTCCCATTTTTCACGACTTCTTTCTAAATTCACTTCTTTTTGCTCAAATACAAACTTAAAAACTTTGAAATAGTTTAGCTAGATATAATATTTTGCTTAGAAGTTGGTTTCTTTTAGAATTTCAAAGACATTTCTCTGTAGTCTTGTATATGTGTTTAGAAGTCTCTCAATAGTTTAAACCTTTTTGTTTTACAGATTTAGCTTTCACAGTGTCCTCTGATGTTCTTACATTTCGTTATACTGGGTTTAGGGGTAGGTTTGGTAATACAGGAGGTACTTTGAGGTCTTACATCCTTCTTTCATTTTTTATGTTACTTCTTTGTTCCTTCCCCTTATGATTACTTTTTAAAAATTCTCGGGGCATCTAGGTGGCTCAGTCACTTAGGCATCCAACTCTTGGTTTTGGCTCAGGTCATGATCTCATGGGTCGTGAGACTGAGCCCCATGTCTGGCTCTGCACTCAGCAGGGAGTCTTGAAGATTCTCTCCCTCTGCCCATTCCTCCTCCTCTCTTATTTTATTATTTTAGTCTCTTTATTCCTTTCTGTGGCCTTCTGGGAAGGTTCCTCAATCCAACTTTCCAGGTCACTAATTTGTTCTTTGGTTCTTGCTATTCTGTTCATCTATTGAATTCTTTGTTTCAACAATAAAATAATTTATACCTAGTCTCCATTTGATTCTTTTTCACAGAAATTTATTCTTGCTTCATGTTTCTAAAATCCTCTCTTATTTCCTTGAGAGAATACTTATTGAGGTTAAGTATTTACTGTTTTCTATTTTTCTGCTTCCTCTGGTAAAAGATGTTTTCATTTGTGGTCTTTGTTTCAAGGAGTTTGTGTTTTTAACTTTTATTTTTCATGAGCTTACCTTCTGTTGCTTTGGAGCAGTTAGCTGACTTGTCCACAATATCTACCTGGAAGGAGAGTTGAAAGCCTAGACCTTAGCTTGTGTACTTTCAAGTGAGTTTAGGGTGTGTGTGTGTGTGTGTGTGTGCACGCGTGCACACACATGTGCATGCCCATCTGCGGGCAGGGAGTTTCTCTGCACAGTTTGGGTTCATTTCTTCTCCATGAAGAAAAGAAAATGATCTCAGATGAGATTTCCTTCACCCACACTTGAAAATTTACTTTCACCTGTACCCCTCCTTTCTACTGTCTCTCATTAAAATAGAAGGGGTGTTTCTTCTCTTCCTTTTGAAGTCTTTTAGCCTAATATTTCCAAACTGTCATTTTATCCCATGTCCTCTTTCAGCTTCTTCCTTGTATTTCTTTCTCTTGTTATAATCAGGAATTTTCCATTTCCACTGTTCTAAATTCTTTGCTTCTTACTTATACAATCTTCAGCCCTCTGTCCTCAGCCGTCTACTGAGAATGTCATGGACAACTTCCTTTTTGTTCAATCCAAGGGTCCTTCTCAATGCTTTTCTTCCTTTACACTCTAGTATTTGTTACTTTTGAATACTCCTTTCTAAACACTCTTCTTTGCAGGCTTTTCTCCCTCTACCCTTCTCTTACATGTTGGGGGTCCTAATTCTCCTGTCCTAGCAGCTGTCCATTGCCCATGGCTGCTTCTGTTGTTTACTAGGGATATATAATGATGACTCTAAAGCTGTATCCCTATTATAGATCTGTTTCCTGAGCTTTCAATTTGTAATATCTAGCTGCCTATTTGACTAGTTAACTCTTGCTAATTCTCTTTGTTTGAGATTCCATGTTCCTTCCTCTGGCTGGACATCCTTGACCAGTCTCCTACCTCAAACCCATGTTTGATGCCCTTCTTATTTGTCCCCACAGCACCCTGTATTTCCCTGCTAAGATTTTTTGTTTCCCCATTAGAGTATAAGCTCTGTGAAGATAGGGATTGTAGTTGCTTCTTTTCCATTGTTTCCCTAGTGCCTAGCAATATCTGTTAGTTAATATTTAGTTAATATTAGTAAATATTTAGTTAATATTTGATAAATATTTCTTTGCATGTCTGACATTCAAACCTCTCTCTTTCCTTTTCTAGTGTCAAATACTGGTGCAGATGGAATGCTTGATTTTCCACAAATATCTCTTTTGCAACTTACTGTAAAAGGAAAAAATGTTATTTCTATAGATGCTGCTGTGAAGTTTGTAAAATTAGCTTTTACTTATGAGGAATGGAGTTTATTTGAATCTTTAGCTGGGCAGCTTATTGATTTTCTCCAGGTAACATATACAAAGCCAATAATTTATTTTTATTTTGTTAAGATGACTTTGAATTATTAATTAACTTGTGGGATATACTTCTCTTAGAGGCAGGATGATCCAGAGTCAAAGAAAGCAGAAAAGGATTTAACTCTTCTTGTTGCAATAGAACCTTTAATCAATGTAAAGAGAAACAAAGGTTTGGTCTTTCCCATGGAAAACTACAAAGAAGGACAATCAGCTCAAATTTATGTTAAGAAAATTGCTTTTCATGGTGAGTATTTGCCCTTTTTGAAAACTTAAAATTCCATCTGATAAAATATGATGAAATATGCTCTCTCTAGGTGAAGTGAGAAAGAATGTTTAAGGAAACAGGAAGTGCAAAGGCCCTGAGGCAAAAGTGTGCTTGGTTGTTGAAGGAATGGCAAGGAGGCACATATGGCTGCAGTGCACTTGGTGCTGGTGGAATTTGAGAATGTGGTAGGAATTGTGGGCAGAGAAATAGCTGGGTGCCAGATCCTGCAGGCTCCTAAGCCTTGTAAGGATGCTGGGTTTCATTCTATGTGATGATTTTGATGAGATGAATAGGCTCTACTTAGTTGTTACCTTATTGGTAAGTGAGAGACCAGCAGACAGTAAATCAAAAGCCATCAGTTCACTTTGGCAAGGGAAGATTTGGTGGTCTCCCATCTTTTTTCAGTAGGGACAGTTTTTTATTCCAACATTTTAAGTCTTAAAAGTTATTGTGTATATAACTGAAAATCTGCAACCTCTATTTTTAGACTGACAAGAATGACTTAATCCCATGTTTTTTTTTAATGTTTTATAATGTTCTTAAGGCATTTCATGGCTATTCAATTTCAGTAAATAACTTGTGCCAAGCAATGATATATATATTTTTCTAGTGGTTTCTGAATAGATATTTTTGTTATTTTTATTTCAACTGCCATATTTTACATGTGTTTTAATATTATAAGCCTTTTCAATTCTATCTTGGGTGTAGTTGGCATACAGATTACAGATTAATGATAATAGTCTTTTAATTGCTTTAGAACACACTTAGATTAGTTTTCGTATAGAAGTATCTTAGTGACATGATATTTGCCCAGATACCATTTATGTCATTTTGGAGAGTTTCTGTGTTTCTATGCCTTTTCTAGTTGAAGTTTTGTAATTGATTTTTTGTTTCATTTTTCTCTACTTTATGAATTAGATTCTTGTGTGAAGACTTATGGATATTCAGAAGACATTTTCCATTTGGCAGCAACCTTGTACTCTGTCTGTGCCTCTCCCCAGGTGAAATTGCTTTTTTGAATACTTTGTAATAGTGTTGAAGGAGGTTATTATACCTAATTTAAAGCCAGATTTAAAATATCACAGAAATTGCCCCTTGCCAAAATTCTTTATTGTTTAATCATTAAATAAGAGGTTGAGTCATAACCTAACTTTGGATTTTAAGTCTGTTTTGATAATAACTCCTTTTGTTCCTGTTTGGGAAATTCCTAGGCTAGCTATATTTCTAATAATGAAGGAAATGAGGCAGTCGTTTCAATTAGAGTTAACATTCTTAAGGAAATACTGCTTTCTAGTCCATGAATACAGAGCTTGGTAATTATTTGGAGTCACTTTGCACACAATGGCTGTAGAGATGATGATTTGTGGGTATGAATGTTTAAGTAACTAGAGTAGCACTGGTGTTAAAACTGAGTTCCATGGATGCCCAGGGCTTTGCCGAAGTTCCCTCAGGAACTCAGCTTCGGGTAGTAACACCCTAACCTGTATTTATTAGTTTTATATACAATGTTGAGATAGAATTTCATTTGAAAATTTGTCTTTACTATTCTAAAAAAAGTTTAAAAACCACAATGATAGAGCATTGTATTAACTTTTGATCGGGGAAGTGAAACCACAGTAAGGGACTTGAGAAATTCCGCTGTTAAAGTGTTTTTTATTTCTTCTGGGTTTATTAAATACTTGTGACAGGTATTTAATTTTTGAAAGGAAGGTATTTGATAGCAAATATAATGATTATAGTAGGAGAGCTAAACCAAGAAATTCTTTTTTTTTTTTGTTTCAAGTTTTTATTTAAATTCTGGTTAGTTAACATATAGTGTAGTATTGGTTTCAGGACTAAAATTGAGTGATTCATCACTTACAGATAACACCCAGCGTTCATCACAACAAGTGCTTTCCTTAATACCCATCACCCATTTAGCCCATTCCCCACCCCCACCCCCAGCAAACTGTTTGTTCTCCATAGTCGAGAGTCTCTTATGGTTTGTCTCCCTCTCGCCTTTTTTTTCGTTCTTTCCCCTATGTTCATCTGTTTTGTTTCTTAAATTCCATATATAAGTGAAGTCATATGGTATTTGTCTTTCTGTGATTGACTTATTTCACTTAGCATAATATGCCCTACTCCATCCACGTCATTGCAAATGTCAAGATTTCCTTCTTTTTTGTGGCTAAGTAATATTCTATTGTGTATATATACGACATCTTTATCCATTCATCTGTTGATGGACATTTGGGCTCTCTTCATAGTTTGGCTATTGTTGATAATGCTGCTGTAAACATTAGGGTGCATGTGCCCCTTAGAATCAGTATTTTTGTATCCTTTGGGTAAATACCTAGTAGTGCAATTGCTGGGTTGTAGGGTAGCTCTTTTTTAACTTTTTGAGGAATCTCCATTCTGTTTTCCACAGTGACTGCACCAGTTTGCATTCCCACCAACAGTGTAAGACAGGGTTCCCTTTCTCCACATCCTCTCCAACTTCTGTTCTTTCAGTGTTCTTAATTTTGGCCATTCTGACAGGTGTGAGGTGATGTCTGATTGTGGTTTTGATTTGTACATCCCTGATGTTGAGTGATGAGTGATGTTGAGCATCTTTCATGTTTCTGTTAGTCATTTGTATGTCTTCTTTGGAAAAATGTCTGTTCATGTCTTCTGCCCATTTATTAACTGGATTAGTTGTTTTTTTTTTTTTTTTAAGATTTTATTTATTTATTTATTTGACAGAGAGAGAGAGAGAGACAGCCAGCAAGAGAGGGAACACAAGCAGGGGGAGTGGGAGAAGAAGAAGCAGGCTCCCAGCGGAGGACCCTGATGTGGGGTTCGATCCCAGAACGCTGGGATCACGCCCTGAGCCGAAGGCAGACACTTAATGACTGAGCCACCCAGGTGCCCCCCTGGATTAGTTGTTTTTTAGGGTTAAACCAAAAAATTCAAATCAAGGCTGAAAAGGGCAAGGTTTTTTCTGTTTTGTTTTGTTTTGTTTTGTTTTTACAGATAAGTATTTTAATGATGAACTTAGGACAAGTTTTCCAAACATAATATTTTCATTGGGGTATAATTCCAAAAGCTAGTATCGATCATGAGCTATTAGCAGCCTAGGAATCAGATGTAGTTATGTTCCAAATCTACCCTCCAATCTGTCATCCTTAGACTTGTTTTTTCAAGGCCTAATAAACAAGCTTTTCTCTTGAGGATCTCTGTTCTTGAGTTCAGTTGTTAAATCCAGGTATAAAGGACCAATTGGGGAAACTCAGGACAAGAAGATTAGACATTCTTTAGAGGAAAGGATAGCGTGTGATGGGTTGCTCATGTTCCTTCTATGCCCAGCCCAACACGGAGAGCTTTTCTGCTGTTCCTGAAGCTGGTTGAATTTCTGTCCTGTGCCTATGCTCCTGGCCACCTTTGAGCTTGATCATCAGCAATCAATACCTAAGAGCTTTGATTTTGTTTATTTTTATAATTTATTTTATAATCTAAATTTTAAAAGATTAGGTTAGAGGCATTGATATATATATATTTTTAAGGTTTACTTATTTATTTATTAGAGAGAGAGAGCAATCGGAGGAGGGGCCAAAAGAGAGGGCAAGAGAGTCCCAAGCCAACTCCACACTGAGTGCAGAGCCCAATGCCAGTGATCTCATGACCCTGAGATCATGACCTGAGCCGAAACCAAGAGTTGCAGGCTTCACTGATTGTGCCACCCAGGCCCTTGACATATCTTTTTATAATGTTATCTGATACATGTGTTTATATTCCAAAAAATAATTAGAATTATTTACAAATTACAGAAATATTTAGAAATTCAGTACTTTGAATCTTACTTTTTGTTTGTTTTTTTTTTGAAGATTTTATTCATGTATTTATTTGAAAGAGAGAGAGAGCATGAGTGGGGGTAGGAGCATAGGGAGAGGGACAAGCAGACTCCACACTGAGCATGGAGCCTGACTGGCAGCTCGATCTCATGACGCTGAGATTATGACCTGAGCCGAAATCAAGAGTCTGATGCTTAACTAAGTGAGTCACCCAGGCGCCCCTTGAATCTTACTTTTTTTTAGAAAAAACTTTATATTGACATATATATAATGACAAACATTTTACTAGTGTATAGCTCAATGAGTTTTCATAAATGAAACACATCCAGTTCAAGAAATAGAACATGACCAGCACCTAGTAGCTCCCCTGGTGCTCCCTTCCAGTCGCTGACCCTACCAAGGGTACTCACTATCTTAACTGTTTACTCATTGGGTTAGTTTTGCCTGTTTTTTTGTATTGTATGTAATTGAGTACAGAAAATATAGATGGTCCCTGTCTTAGGATGATTCAACCTAAGATTTTTCAATTTTACAATGGTTCACAAGCAAGACACATTCAGTAGAAACCATACTTTAAATTGTGAACTTTGATCTTTTCCCTGGCTGACAATATGCAGTATGATACTCTCTCATGGTGCTGGGCCGCAGCAGCCACGGCTCCCAATCAGCTTCACAATCGTGAGGGTAAATGACAGACACACAACTATTCTGATTTTCACTTTCAGCACAGTATTCAATAAATTACATGAGATAGTTAATACTTTATTATAAAGTAAGCTTTGTGTTAGGGACCTTTGTCCTACTCTAGGCTAATGTAAGTGTTCTGAGCATGTTTAAGGTAGGTAAGGCTAGGCTATGATGTTCAGTAGATTAGGTGTATTAATGCATTTTTCATTTATGGTACTTTCAATTTATAAGTCAGTGGAGATCTATGCATACTTTTAGAATCTTGCTTCTTTCAATTGATATTGTTTGTAAGAGTCATCCTTATTGTTACAAGTGGTTGTATAGTGTTCATTTTTATTGCATAGTATTCCACTGTATGAATAGACCAAAACTTATTTATACCTTTTTCTACACTTATTTATAATTTCTCTTCTAGTAACATTGCCTCTTTGACCAGATGCAAAAATCTAACTTCAGTTGCTTTCTCTGAATCTCTGAGGCCAAACAAGGCCCTCCGGAGGACGAGGCTACCCTTTCCCACACATTTAATTTCTTCAGGGTCAGAAAGCCATTCTGGTCCACTTTAATAGCCCAGAGCTGTGCTGTTAATCCAGTATAGCTCCTAGCCAGATTTTTTTTTTTTTTTAGTAGGCTTCACGCCCAGTGTGGAACCCAATGCAGGGCTTGAACTCACAACCCTGAGATCAAGATCTGAACTGAGACCAAGAGTGGGATGCCCAACTGACTGAGTCACCCAGGTGCCCCAGGGCAAGAAATTTTTACTACCAGCGTTTAAAAAAAATCATGTATGCCTTAGTTCATTCAATTCAATTCAATAAACCTTTATTGATCTCTGTTACGGTCCCATACAAGGTAATACATATGCAAATTAAGTCTTAGAGCTGCCCCAATGGAGTTCAAGGTTTGGTGTATTTTAATCATAAACTCATTCTCTTTCTAGTTCAGATATAATGAGTTATATTTTTCTTTTGAAAAGAGCCAAATAACTGGTTTGAGAGGAGATGTATTCATTATACTCATGGTATCTATTGATACTCAGTGTGATGTTCTGTTGGTTTCTTCATGTCTCTCTTTCCTCCTTGTTTATATCCTTTCCCAGCTTCCTACTCCCTCTCCCCTTACTAATTCATCCCCCTTCCCATTCTTTATTATTTTAACACAGAAGATTTAAAAAGAAAGTAGTATATACAACTTTCAAATTTGAGTGGAGCTAATTGGCTTACGTAGCTTGCTTAAAAATGTTTGGAACTTTTTGGGGAGGCAGAAGTGGCCTAGAGCATTCATTAAGAGTGTGGACTCTGGAACTAGACTGCCTGGGTTTTAATCCCGGCTTTTCTACTTTCTATTCATTTCATCTTGGGAGAAAAACACTTAATCTTGTGCTTCAGTTTGCTCATCTGGAAAGTGGGGATGATAGTAATGGTACTCACTTCATAGGGTTGTCATGAAGATTAAATAAATTGATATAGGTCTTTGTCTGTCTGGGCTACCATAACAAAAATACCATAGACAGGGTGGCTTAAACATGGAACTCTTACTTCTCATGGTTCTGGAGGCTGAGAAATCCAAGATCAAGGCACCAGCAGATTTGGTGCCTGGCGAGGGTCCACCTCCTGGTTCATAAATGAGTGTCTTTGCATTGTGTCCTCGGTTGGCAGAAAGAGAGTGACAGACTCTGGGGTCCCTTTTATAAGGGTAGATTTTCGCTCTTGAGGGCTTTACCCTCATGTCTAATTACTTCCTAAAGGCCCCACCTCTCAATATTATCACACTGGGAGTTAGCATTTCAACACAGGAATTTTGGGTAGACACAAACATTCAGTCCATTGCAGTAGGTATATAAAGCTCTTAAAATGTTCTGTGACACACGTTAAATGCTATATAGCAGTATCTGTAAGTGTATCTTACTATTCTTACCAATTTACTTTACCATTTTTGTTTTCAGAATGTTCAGCCTGATAAAGAAATCGTTGTGGACACGATAATGTTCCTATGGCAGAAATGCAAATTAGGAATTCAGAGGATCAATCTGCCCAGAAATGACTACGCAAAATTCACCCAGAAAATCAGTACTAATAAAGTATTTCTTTTTATTTCCTTTCACTTGCATTTTATTATTGCTAATTTAAGTTGTGATGCACATTTCAAATCTAAATTTTCCCTATTTATCCACGTGCATAACTACCGTTCTTTAAATGTGGTGCTGACTAAGCCTTTCTCTAAGTGTATTCCCTGCACTTCTGCAATTTAGTTTTGGGGAGTGGGAAGGTACTTTCTGTTTTGAAAGGAGGAATAAATATAGTGCGTTTAAGGTTACATGAACTTGGGTAAGTTCATTAAGAAGGTTAATAATAGAAAATACAAATAAACAAGGAATTTTAGGGTTTTTTCCTGCAGTAATATCTTTAGACTATTTCAAAGAGCTCTTTCGTGGAAAGGAGAAAGTTGAGCAGGTGAATATTATAACCTGGGAACATAGGAGAAAACTTTCTACCAGTAACATATTGGATGTGTTGTACATAGGGTACATGGGCTTGGTTTTACCATGTACTCTGAAAAAGTAATGAAGTGAAAAAGTAATGTTATTTCCTCATTTTAGTTCCCAAAGTGTGATGGCTAATTTTATAGGCTAAGCTTCGGGGGTATGGGCATGAAAAACAGCTTCGAAGGCACCTACTATGGAGCCTGAAACACCTGCTTCCCCTTCACTGTTTTGCAGGACTTTGATATTGTAATCACAGCAGCTGCTTTCTGAAGGGAGAATGAGAACTTTGAGGATACTGATAATCTTTACTGATACGTTAAAAAAAAGATGATAAAATTTCCATTATGGATATAGATATGCAGATTATAAGCTTAGGTGAATCTTCTTTTTGAGTTTATATAAACAGATTAATTAGGATCATTGATGTGTATAATTAAGATATACTAATAAGGGGGTGTTTACCTGACTAACATTTCCATACGTTTAGAAGATGATGACTTCAAGGAAGTCCTAAGTTTAAAAAAATATGACTCTACAATGTAATATACTTTTAATTGATTTTCTCTTTTAGTGGGTTTATCTTCTGTGGCAGATAAATGAAGTAATTCACTGCTATAAAATGGAAGACATTAACGTTGTGGTGGTAGCAGAGGTCACGTTGCGATTAAGTGAAATATTGGAGTTATTAGGAAACCCACGAAGAAAATTTAAAAAATCTCTAGGTAATATAATGAATGAAAAAGTACAAAGTTATTAATGTACAGATGTACATATGAATGTATAAGTATAAACTGGAATACAGAATAACTACTGTTAATGGAAACTAGGAATTTCAGTACTATGCTTCCTTGGTGATTTATGACCAGAGATAGAAATAATAGAGGTTTAACGAAGGGAATGTTTACAAGAGGTTATATGCTCTATGGTTCCGTGTCATGTAAGTGTCGTCTTCCCCTCCCTCATGTATTCCTCGTCTGCATTCCTCATTACCACTCTCACCTCTCTTCTTCTTCCCCATTCTTTCTTTCTACTTTTCTTTCCTCCCTTTTATCCCCGTTCTTCCTCTGCCATTTCCCGATAGAGTGTATGCTGCTTGAAGGAAGAGAACATGTTTCAGTTGCCATTATATTTTGGTGCCCACCTCAGTGCCCCACATAGACTGGGAACTTAAATAAATGTCTGTTGAGTGGATCAGTGTCTTATCCCCTTTTAAATTCTCTTCTCTCTCCTGATTCCTTCCTTTTAAAATTTGTTGTCTTCACTTATTTTATTTCTCCTCTTCTTTTTCCCCTTTCCTCTTATCTTCCTCTTTTTTGTTCTCATTTCCCACTCACTCCCTATTCTCTCTGCCCCAATCCCTTTCTGCCAGCATTCTTCTCCTTCCAGAAGGTTCCTTCTCTCAAAGGACAGCCTTATACTCTGACCTTCTTTCTTCAGCATATGGTCAAGCCCTTGAACCATCTGTTTTAAAAAGTAACCCGTATGTAGAGAGAAGGTAGGGTTATGGTTATTGGGTGTTTACTTTCCTATTTCAGCCCTCTTACATCGTGTGTATGACATTTGAGTAAAGTAATTATTGTAGTAATTGTTTTTCCAGAGATTCATTAATCTGGCTCTGCTGTTCTCAGTTGTTGAGTGTGGCTTTGCAGATGGAATTTTAGAGCCATGGTTCTCAAATTCTGATTGGCATCAATATCACTTGGGAACTTGTGGAAAATACAAAGGCCCAGATCCTATCCTACTTCATCTAGCTTGGAGCTTTCTAGTCTTTATTAGTTTATCTGGTGATTTTGATATACATCAAAGTTTGATTAAAGGTCTCTGCCTATCTAATACATTCAATGGTCTGAAGTCCTATTTTTTTAAATGTCCTGTCTTAAAATCCCTTTTCCTTTTTCTAAATTTTTATTATGCAGAATTTCAAATAGAGATGAAATAAGTTACCATGTACCTATTATCCAGTACCAATATTATGAACATTTTGCCAATCTTATTTCATTTCTTCCTGTAGCACATTTTTTCCTCTGGAGTGTTTTAAAGCAGACGTCGTGTCATTTCACCAGCAAATACCTCAATGTGTGTGTGTGTGTGTGTGTGTGTGTGTGTGTTGTTTTGTCTGTCTATGTAACAGATAAAGATTTTGTTTTGTTTTACAAAACTATAATGCCATTATTACTATACTTTACAAAATTAGGGGAAAATTCCTATGTCCCTGACTGTATTAAGAATATCTTAAGTTGGTTTGTTCCTATCAGGATCCAAATAGGCCCATACATTTTACTTTCTTACATTTTTCTTGAGTCTCTCTTTCTAGGTGATAACATTTCCTTTCCTCCTCCCCTTTTCAAGCCATTTATTTTTTGAAGAAATTGATTTGTCATCTTGTAGGATTCCCCACATTCTGGATTTAGCTGTTTGAGTCTTCATGGTATTAACTTGTTTCTTTACCTGGTAGTTCGATCTAGAGCCTTGCTTAGATTCAAGTGATATCTTATCAAAAATAATTCCTGCCAATATCTTATTCATTTGGCAAAAATTCTTCATAGGTGGTGCTGTTTACTCCCTGTTGTGTTGAATCAGGAAGCATATAATGCCTAGTTATCCCACATGTAGTGTTGTAAAGACTTACCGGTGAGGTCAGCTTTTGTCAGCCTGACCTTTTTCCTAGGTTGTTTTCCCCAGATGTAGGTTTTTGAGACAAGTTGCTGAGTGAAGTAGTTTATTTGGGATATTATCTAGGGAATCGGGGTGGTGGTGTGGAGAAGTGAGCCAGAAAAGGAAAGGAAGGCAATACAAAGTACAGTAAGTTAAGGAGAAGGCTGCTGTTGTAGGTTTAGGGCTTATTCTCATGAGAGACCTCTAGGAGACTATATAGAACCTGCCCCAGAGAGCTGGGAGGTTGAGATATTTATACAACTTTTATCTATCATTGGTTGAAGGCTAGGAGTGGGAGTGAGAAGCCAGAAAGGGCTTCAAACTTCTATCATTCCTTCTGTACTTATTATATTGAGTTCTTAAGTGAAGAAGTACTTCATCAGCTATTTAGTTACTCTGGCTATTTTTGATTGTGTGGTAGAGATTATATTTGCTAAGTATATTATAGAAATAATTCGAAGCCATAGATGAGGTTAATGTTCTTCCAGAGAAGATTCATGCTTGCTTTTACTAGATGCATGAAGACACTATTACTCCAGGATCATGTTAGTCCAGCTGGAGAGATTAAGACAATTTGAAGCTGAGATGCTCTCTTGTTGACTTATTTTCCATTTACCCTAACTCTCTGGATGCAGCCCCTTCTGGCTTCTCACTCTTGGTGGCCCCGGTTCCTAATATCTGTTGCTTTAGTTCTCAGCGCTGTCAGAAGCATCACTCAGCTTCTCAGCTTTCCTTTTCAGAATTGACAAAAGTCCTCAGTTGGGAAGGTAGCTCTAATGCCATTCTTTATTCCCTGGGCTCTCTTCCCAAGATCCAGGTGATACTTTTTCTCAAGATCCTGGCTCTATATTTATATTTTCATGATCTTCTTTGCTTACAGATGAAGAAAAAATTTTTTCCAGCTTTTCTAGTGGTCTGTAATCAGGAGAATTTTTCCAGGTTAAACCTGTTATTGAAAGCAAAAGGCCCAATGATTACTTTTTTTTTTTTTTGGTCTATTTCTTATTCAGTTTTGTTTTGTTTACTAATTACTTTTGGGAGACTATTGTTTTGTTTTATACTCTGTTTAATTGTAAATTAAATGCAATTTGTTGATTCTTTGCTAAAGTGTTTCATTTCAAAGAACTGATCGATATTGGACCATGGTCCATTTATAAATAGAAAAATCGATATTTATGTAGAGAGGGGTTGTCCCCATTGAGATATATAAATTCTTATAACTTTTCCAACATTGTTATTATCATCTTATTGGCACATAAAATGCAAAGTACAAGTCATTCTTGTATATTAATTATGGCAATCTGATTAAAAATGTTTATTGGACTGTTTATTAAGTAATGGATTATTTAGTTTAAATTATTGAATACATTTTAAAATAGGAAACTAGCGTTGTCATATATTTATAATTTATATTCTTTTAACTCAAACCAGCCTTCTCCAATATTTGTCCAAATTCATAAGGCTTTTATACTGTTTTATGAATGCTTTTCAATGGACTTTATATAGAAAGACCAGTCTCTTTACCATAATATTACCTTGTTAATAATCAAGATTTTTAATTTTGTTTGTTTTACTGCAAGATGCTTTTAAATTAACTTATGTAAAGACAAAATGTAATTATATGGAAGAAATAATTTTGTATTTAGTCAACTTCTAAGTGTTGAATCATTTCTAAAATCATGAGTAATCAAAAAGGTAACCAATTTGGCATAACATTTTTTAGGATTATGATTCACTGCTATGTTTACATTTTTTCCTTCCTCCTCTTCTTTCCTTTGGTCCTTCCTTCTTTCCCTTTGTTTTTTCTCTCCTCTCTTCTCTTCTTCCTACTTTTACCCCTTTTTTCTCTTCCTATTCATTCTTCTCTTCCCTTCCTTCCTCTTTCATTCCTTCCCCGCCCCCCCCCCCCCCCCCCAGAGATACCTTTAAGGAAAGGAACCGGTGAATTCTTTGGGATTTCGAAAGGGAACATAGAGATTCTTCCAATATTAAAGGTATTGCAAAAATATTTTAGAAAATACAGTTAAAAACATGAATTTAGATTTTCAAATAATATTAAATTTGTAAATATGTAATGGTTAATTATAGAAATAATTTTGAATATTTAATATTTGAGAATTTATAGTTTCTACATACATTGAAAACTACAGGAAACATTTTCTACCTTTTGCTTTTACTGTAGAAAAAAAAATCCCAATTAGCTTAAAAAAATAACCTGGTAAACTATCTTAAAAGGATTTGTAGTTACATTACCATTGGTATTTTGAATGTGTTGTGATTCATAGACTCATAAAGCAGAGAGGTCCTGCTCAGCACATTCCTCTGGCAGATTCAATGAGTTATTACCTGTTGAAAATACACTTAGAACAGTCCTTGGCACTGGGCAAGTTCTTAGTGATTGTTACCTTAAGAGAAGAAAGGGGGTGAGGGAGATAAATAGCTATTCCTCTTCTTGGTTATGTTTTTCTTACAATATTTGAATTACTTCTGTCCATCAAAGATTGTGTTGTTCTATAGATCTCAATGGGAGTCTAGGAAACCATGTCCTAAATGTTATGAACACTCTTTTATTTATAGATCAGAACTAGAATAACATTTTGTCAAGTGTGTCCTATGTGATGCTAATAATATGTTGCAGAAAAGGATGCCAGAGTCAAGTAACTGTGGGTGACTTTGGATTAAACACAACAGGTTATTTACTATAAGACTTCTCAGAGGCATTCGTTTGCTTATGAGCATTGTGGTTTTCCAAGAAGATATAGAATACCACATATTCTGTTATTTGAAAATAAAGCCCATTTTACCCCCTATGGAATAGCTACTTAGGACATTAGTGCTTATGGACTACTGTTGAAAACTACTTTTCTAGAGAGGAAGTTAGTGATCTATATTTTTGTTTGCCTGATCAATTCAAAAACTATAATTTTAAATTACAAAAGTTGTATTAACATTAGAGGATATTTTGAGGTATAAAAAGGAAAAATCTGCAATTTCACTATATAGACTGAAATGCTATTTTCTTAATATCCTCTTCTAGTCTTTTTTATATTTTTTAGCATAGTAGCTTCCTTATGTTTTTTCCTAACATTATTTCAGTGGCACTTTTCCTGTTGCTAAATGTTAATACTCATAATTGCCATATTTTCTCTGAAAAATCAATTTAAAATATATGTGCTAAATTATAAAGAATGTTATAAGGAAGACCGACCCATTTTCCCTTAAGAAACAATACATTATTAGTACAGTTGAAACTCCTCCACTAACCCCTTTGATCATATCACCTTTTCCCCTGCCTAGCAGTAACTGGTATTCTAAATATAATGATTATAAATTCCAGGCATACTTTCATTACATATTTGTGTATTCCCAGGAAGTAGGGAGCATTGCTTTTAAATTTATAAATATATAAATATATAATATATATATATTGCTACTACATCTAACTTGCTCAAGGTTGCATAGTAAGTGGATTTGAACTTGGGTGTATTGCCTTCAATATCCAGGCATTTAGTCACTATGCTATGTTGCCTTTTGATTTAAAAAAAAAAAGTATCTTCAGGATACATGTATAAAAGATATTTTTCTAATGCTTAAAATATGCAAGTCCTATAACTGGGTACCAATCAAATATCATGAATATGCTGGGGGGATCATTCTGAATTTACTTTCTTCTAATTATAGATTTTAGGGAATGCAATTTTGAGTTCTTTATGTAGTATTGTGTCTTAAGAGAGCTGGAGTTGAGAAATCTTAAATTGGGAACAGTATGTTTGAAATTCACAAGAGATTGAGGAGGCATAATAGCTGTCTGCCAATGGTTTTTGCAGGGATCACTTATAGTGCTTGCTAAATATACAACTTCCTATTTCCCGCTTTAGGCATATTGAATCATAATTTCAGTTGTGGGGGGACGCCTGGGTGGCTCGGTCGGTTGAGCATCTTCCTTTGGCTCAGATCATGATCCCAGGGTCCTGGGATCGAGTCCTGCGTTGGGCTCCTCCTTGCACAGTGAGGAGCCTGCTTTTCTCCTTGTGCCTGCTGCTCCCTCTGCTTGTGCTCGCTCTCTCTCTCTCTGACAAATAAATAAAATCTTTAAAAAAATAATAAAAAAATAAGAAAAATAATTTCAGTTGTGGGGTCTTAAATGTTTATAATTCTAGATATTTTCCTTTTAAAATTCCCCCAGGTAGATTCTTTTTTCTTTTTTTTTAAGATTTTATTTATTTATTCGACAGAGATAGAGACAGCCAGCGAGAGAGGGAACACAAGCAGGGGGAGTGGGAGAGGAAGAAGCAGGCTCACAGCGGAGGAGCCCGATGTGGGGCTTGATCCCATAACGCCGGGATCACGCCCTGAGCCGAAGGCAGACGCTTAACCGCTGTGCCACCCAGGCGCCCCTCTTTTTTTTTTTTTTTTTTTTTTAAAGATTATTTATTTATTTGAGAGAGAGAATGAGAAAGAGAGAGAGAACAAGAAGGGGAAGTGGCAGAGGGAGAGGGAGAAGCAGGTTCCCTGTGTGGGCTTGATCCCAAGACCCCAGGACTATGACCTGAGCCCAAGGCAGATGCTTAACCGACTGAGTCACCCAGGTGCCCTCCCCAGGTAGATTCTTAAGGAAACTAGAATTTCAGAATGACTGGCTTAGTGGGCCAGCACTTATTCTCTGAGGCTTCATAGGGCAGGAATAAGAATAGTAGAAGTTACAAAGTGCTAGATTTTGGCTTCAGGTGGAAAATTTCTGGCAAGTAAAGCCACTAAGTAAAATGAGTTTCATAGGAGGTGGCAGTTTTCCCAAATGAAGAATCTGAAGACCATTTATGAACTATTGTTACTCTTAGTTAAATTAGAAAAATGTACCCTTTCCTTGATATGATTTATTGCCATCTGATGGGAAATTGCTAAAATAAATATACAAGTCTGTGATGATAACAGCATGAATGGCACCCCCTAAAATTGTGTAATAGGCAACCTGCCCAGCTGTACTGTGACATATGGTAGATGTAGTACAGGTGGTTCGTTGGTGTGACCTAAGGGCTCAACAGTTGGTTGTTGGAAGACCCAGAGTTGAATCTTGACTCTAATATTGACTGTGTGATCTTGAACAAATTATTTCATCTGTTTGAATATAAGTGTCCTCATCTGTAAAATTATAGCAATAGAACCTATTCTACTGGTTTTATTTAAGTTATATAGTTTAAATGAGGTATTGGTATTTATTTATAGTTTATAGTTTAAATGAGGTATTATTAAATGAGGTTTATAGTTTAAATGAGGTATTATTTTTATGTAGAGCACTGAATCTTAACTTAGGGTCTCAGACCCGTCTGGAGGGGGGTGAAGTAGAGAGGAGGAGTGAGAATTTATTGTAAGGGGAATACAAAATTCGTATGCTCACCTATTAGCGATTGTAGGTGGGATAAATGATATATCTTGCATATATTCTTGCAACTATTTTAAAAAATGGGGTGTTTGTTGTAATCACATTCAAAGCTTATTTAAAAGTTTAACTGTATACATAGCAGCTAGTTCTTTCAAAAAATGTATTATAAAATCACAATAATTAGTAGGTATCTACCTCATAGGATAATGGCAATTAAAAAATTAGTCCATGAAAAGCGTTTAGCCCAGTATCTGGAACATATGACAATAACAAAGATAACAAAGGTGATAGTGATGGTGATGATGTTGATGATAGAATGTAGGTGTGTGTGGGGGAGGCTCTTTGAAATTTTTTGGTGTTAAAAAGGCATCCTTAGAGACTTCTGTTTCTAGCAAAAGGGCACACCAGGTGAGCTGCAAACCCTGTTGCTGCAAAGCACCTAGAACTTTTGGACAGAATTGAACACGTATCCTCAAGCACATTGTGGAGCTCACAAGAAAGTAAGATAAACTCCAGGGACCAAAATAGAAAGGGGAACTGAAAACTAGCACGGTCATTTTATGAGTAGATTCTGCAGTTGGTTGATGGGCTCAGTTACATAAAAGCTCAGATTAACAGCCATCCCGTGACAAGATATGAAGCTTGGGCACATGAAATGTGGGGGTTTGAACTGAGACTCACACATTAAAATTACGACCTCCAAAAGACCACATTCTAGAGAAGGGAGACCAGAAAAAAGACCCATCTGCCTATTTGTATGGGGAGGTATCTCCAAATGGGCACTGGAGGTGGGCGGGTAGGAGAGTCTTTCTTCTTAATGATTTATAATCGTGGGCATCCCTTCACGTAGGTCTGTTATTTGAATTTACATTACTTGAGTTGCGCGAGAACCTCCCTGAGCCTGTGATTCTTGAATGGAGATATATATCTATATATCTTTGAATGGATGTGTGTAATCAAATCATGTATATTCCAGGAATGCAAGGATGATTTAACATTAGAAAATATAATGCAATACGCCACATTAGCAGGTGAAAGGAAGAAATAGGACTACCTCACTAGATAAAAAGATGCAAAACAGCATTTGACAAAATTCAACAACCATTTTTAAAAAATAACTCTTAAGTCAGGAATAGAGGAGAACTTCTATATCCCACAAAGGGTATCATTCAAAGAACTATAATGAATGTTATACCTATAGTAAAAGATTAAAAGCAATCCCTTTATACTGAGGTAACAACATAGGATATCTGTCATTCTTCTGTTCAACATGTCCTAGAGGTCTTAGACAGTCAGCTGAGAAAGAAAGCAGAAAAAAAGGCATAAGGACTATAAGCCAAATACCAACCTTGTCTTGATCCACAGACTAGTACAATGCATTACACATTTTTAGTAATAGCATTCTAAATGCCTGCCCATCGGTAGAAGAGTGGATAAATATATTGTGACATATTCCTCAGCATTGCACCATTTCATTGTGGCTGTGAGGATGCATGAATTAGTGTGGGCTTGAACTAGAGTCAGCTTGGTCTCATTGCTCTTCCCGTCTTTAGTCACCTTCATGTCACAGGGAAAAAGCTGGAACTGCTTTTCCCAGCATCTCGTTTCCACGTGGTTCTAGGTTAGTCTTCCAGTGAGGGGCATTTGCAGGAGTTTATAATGAAGCGAAGACAGAGTTCTTATTTGGCAGTGGCAGATGGAAGAAGTTCATTTACCAGCCGTGCTGAGCAAGCTCGTGCAATTCACTTGACTCCGTGTGGCAGACACTTGTGGCTGTTGTCAGCCGCCTCCTTGATTCTTAGATTCACAGAGGCTTGTACATGCAGCCAAATTGTCACTGGCAGCTTTCTTGGCCTTTGTTCCCCCGTGCCTTCCAGCAGTGATAGACACTTTTAATTCTGTGTATCAAATCCCTTTCTGCTTAAGAGTATCTTGAGTTGTTCTGTGTTCCTAACCAAACTCGGACACACTGAGTTACATACACCAGCATGAAAAAGTTGCAACAATATGTTTGAGTGTATAAAGTGAACTGCAAAATTTTCTGACAGAATTAAAAAGTATGCAAGTAATATTGCATATTGTTAATGGATACATACAAATGTAGTAGAAGTTAAAAAACACATAAAAGAATGGTAAAAACCAAAGCACAGTGGCTTCCTTTAGGAGCAGAGCAAAGGATTGTTGTGTGGACAGTTCTAGAGAGGATTTCAGTTATCTGCATATATGTGTTTGCTTTATCTCCTAAAAATTTTCTGGAGAAATATGGGAAATTTGGAAGTTTGAACAAAGCTGGATGCTCTTTATATTATTTTCTGTATTTGTCTCTCTGTGAGAATAATTAGAATAAAAAGGTATTTAGTTTTTGAAATCATGGTATACACCATTGGATTTGATGGCCTCTACATCTAAATTTCCAGCTATGAGATTTAAAAAAAACTGATTTTCAAAATGAAGTGTGTGAAAATGACAAATTATGTGAGTTATATTTTAAAAATTTACCTATACATTTGGTACAGTCAGAATTTTGAAAACCATAAAAGGAAGATATATACATATTTATGAAAAGATTAATTTATATTTGGAAAAATGATGACTTGTATTTATTATTTCACTTTTATCAGTAGCACTCCACATTTAATCAAAGACACATACACTTAGTAAAAAATATAACATCGTTGGTATTAGACTATTTAAATTTGTTAGTTGGTTTGAATTATTGAAAGAAGTTTGAAAGTGTTGTATATGATTTTCCCTTAAGTGTTATTTTTCTGTTTTGTTTATAAAATTACTTTAGAAGAAACCTGTGGAACAGTTATTTTTGGCTTATGAACTTCTTGACAAAGCAATTGATGGAATAAATTTGAATTGCATGTTAACTACTTTGCCAAATGGATCATCAGTGATTGACCATTGCTATGCCAAGGTAAATGGGAAACTGTTACATGAGATTAAAGTGTTTGTTACTTAGCTAGGAAGAGGGCTGGCTTTGCAAGTAGATGAGTAAAGCATGGCTTCTGGTGGCTTTGCTCTCTTAGGCCAGAAATCTATTCCCCTCTTCCCAGAAGAAATCAAGGAGAGTGAGGAGTCTTTAAATTTGTTATTGAAGAGGCCACTGGTGAACTTGAAAAGGAGGTTTATTAACATGTGAACCAGATTGCAAAGAGTTGAGAAGCGAGCAGAATTTAATGGCTTAGAGTAAAATGATAACTTGAGTGCTAATAGGCTGGAGTTATTTTTAGTATGTTTTTATAACTGTAGTTCTTTTTTGTTTTTACTTCAATGCTACCAAAGTATACCCAGGATGTAGATGGAGACATTTGCAAACCAGTCACAGCAAATACTTTCATGATGGATTTGCATCTTGAACTAATTCAAGCCCAGCACCATATAGCTGTTGTGCTTCTTGACCAATTGCAAGGTAGTAGTGATCAAAGCAAATAATTTGTTGTGCATCAATCTTAAGATAATTTCAAGAATAGTAAATAATTTGTAAATTATGTTCTTGTTGATGGAGTGTTTTCCAGATAAATTTCACATTTTTGTTTTCTTTTCCCTGATTAATATCAATAGATAACCTTTCATTATTGCTTTATATCTGCATAGCAAATCAATTAGTATACTTCTAAAAAATTAATGTTTGAGTTACAGTAAATTATTGATATTTTGTTAATTCGATCAAGCAAGTATAATTATTGAGTGCCTACTAAGATTCAGGAACCATATTATGTTTGGTATAAATAAGATACAGTTTCTGATTTTGAGCTTCTAGATAAGTAAGCCAATTGTAACAGTTGAGATTAATAAATATAACAGAAGTGGGCTCAGAGTGTCTGTTGTGGGCACACAGGAGTATCTATAGTAAACAAGAGTCAGGGATGGCTTCCTGGGAGAAGTAATAGTTGGCTAGAAGGCTAGAAAATATCTTTATGAAGAACAAAAAGGAAACAGTCATTTGGATAGAGAAAATAGCCTTTAGCAAGCTGGAATGCAAACAATTGCGTGGTGCGGTTTAGGAAGCGCTGGAATTCTCTTATTGCTAGAATACAGAACACACATGAGAGAATGACACAGATAAGCCTAGCAATGTAGATCACAGTTAAATCTTGAATAGCTAAGGGGCTTATATTTATCCTGGAAGCTATTGAAAAACTTAGAAAGACATCTCTGACAGTAAAGTCAGAGCACACATGACTTGGATCTAAGTTCTTTTGGCCTGATTATTAGATAAAGAGTTCGAAATATATTTTTTTAAAGATGCCAATAGTAATACTAGTGTGCATACAGATAACACATTTACTTGATTTTCAAAGTAAGATTTAACATCATTATATATATAAATTGAGGTTAAATTTTGCTAAAGCCAAGTTACTCTTGGCAGGATTATATAGCCAGTATTCATTTAACAACTACTCCATTATAAATTACTGACTAATTATAGAATAGTACTAAGTGTTCCAGCCTAATACTACCTCTGATTTCTGTCTAAGCATTCTGACTTGAAGGGATACAGGCACCCTGCTGTTTATAGCAACATTATCAACAGTAGCCAAGTTATGGAAAGGGTCCAAATGTCCATCAGCTGATGAATGGATAAAGAAGATGTGGTATATGTATATAATGGAATATTACTCACTGATAAAAAAGAATGAAATCTTGCCATTTGCAATGACATGGATGGAGCTGGAGAGTATTATGCTAAGCGAAATAAGTCAGTTAGAGAAAGACAAATACCATATGATTTCATTCATATGTGGAATTTAAGAAACAAAACAAATGATCATAGGCGAAAAAAAGAGAGCAACAAACCAAGAAACAGACTCTTAACTATAGCAAACAAACTGATGGTTACCAGAGGGGAGATGGATAAGAATGGGTTAAAAAGGTGATCGGGATGAAGGAGTGCACATGTTGTGATGAGCACCTGGTGTTGTTTATAAGGGTTGACTCCCTAAATTGTACACCTGAAACTAGTAGTACACTGTATGTTAACTAACTGGAATTTAAATGAAAATCTAAAAAAAAAAAATGAAGCATTCAGATGTCACATCATATATACAACTAAATACATTTAATCAAATGCTAGTTAATTAATTAATATTTGAGTGCAAACTTTTTTCCCCAGGTTATTGAGATATAATTGACAGATAACATTATGTAAGCATAAAGTGTACAAATGTGTTGATTTTATACACTAATATATTGCAAAATTGTTACCATCATAATGTTAGTTAACACCTCTATCATGTCACATAATTGCTATTTTTTTTTTTTGTGGTAAGAACACTTAAGATTTACTCACTTAGCAACTTTCAAGTATATACTACAGTATTATTAACTATAATCACCATGCTGTACATGGGATCCCTAGAACTTATTCATCTTTTAAAAAAATTTTTTACAATAATATTTTTTTATTATATTATGTTAGTCACCGTACAGTACATCCCTGGTTTCTGATGTAGAGTTCGATGATTCATTAGTTACGTATAACACCCAGTGCACCATGCAATAGTGCCCTCCTTACTACCCATCACCAGTCTATACCATTCCCCTCCCGCCCCCCTCTGAAGCCCTCAGTTTGTTTCCAGAGTCCATAGTCTCTCATGCTTCATTCCCTCTTCTGATTATGCCCCCTTTCTTTATCTCTTTCTTCTCCTACCAATCTTACTAGTTCTTATCCTAGAACTTATTCATCTTATAACTGAAAGTTTGTACCCTTTGACCGACATCTCTCTGTCTCCTTCCACTTCCCCTCTAGCCCCTGGTAGCCACCACTCTGCTCTTTGTTTCTATGAATCCAGCTTTCCTAGATTCCACATGTAAGTGATATCATACAGTATTTGTCTGACTTATTTCACTTAGCGTCATCCCCTCAAGGTCCATCCATGTTATTGCAAATGGCAGGATTTCCTTCTTTCTCATGGATGAATAATATTCCATGATATATGTGTATGTGTATATATACACATTTATACATATATGTATATATATGTTGATGGACATACTCATACACACATACATATATGTATACATATGTATATGTATAAATATATATGTATAAATATATATGTATACACACATATATACACATATATGTATACATATGTGTATATATATATATGTATGTATATATACACACACACACACGTCACCTATTCTTTATACATTCATTCATTGGTAGATACTTAGGTTGTTTACATTATCTTGGCTCTTGTGAATAATGCTGCAGTGAACATGGGAGTGCAGATATCTCTTTGAGATCTTATTTTCATTTCCTTTGGAGATACACCCAGAGGGGGATTGCTGAATTGTATAGTAGTTCTATTTTTAATTTTTCAAACAATATTTATTTATTTATTTTTACAGAGGAAAGGGGGCGAGAGATAGAAAGAAAGAGAGAGCAGTGGGAGGGGCACAGGGAGAGAATCTCAAGCAGATTCCCCACTGAGTGTGGAGTCAGATGCTGGGCTTGATCTCAGGACCCTGAGATCATGACCTGAGCCAAAATCAAGAGTCAGACGCTTAACCAACTGAGCCACCCAGGCGCCCTTACTTTTAATTGTTTGATGAACCTCCGTAGTGTTTTCCACAGTGGTTGACCAATTTCCATTCCCACCAACAGTGTGCAAGGTTTGTTTGTTCCACATCCTTGCCAACATTTGTTATCTCTTGTCTTTTTGATGATAGCTATTCTAACAGAAGTGAAATGGTAACTTGTGGTTTTGATCTGCATTTTCCTGATGATTAGTGATTTTGAGCATCTTTTCATATACCTGTGGCCATTTGTATGTCTTCTTTGGAAAAATGTCTATTCAGTTCCTCTCTCCATAGTTTTTGTTTGTTTGTTTGTTTGTTTTTTACTATTGGGGTTGTCTGAGTTCTTTAAATATTTTGGATATTAACCCTTATCAGATATATGATTTACAAATATTTTCTTCCATTTTTGTAGGGTACCTTTTCATTTTGTTGGTTATTTCTCTTGTTGTGCAGAGCTTTTTTATGTGATGCAGTCGTATTTTACTAATTTTGTTGTTGTTGTTATTGTGCTTTTTACTGTGTTTTGTGTTGTTGTTATTACTTGTGTCTTATCCAAAAAAAAAAAAATAATTGCCAAGACCAATGTTAAGAAACATTTTCTCTCTGTTTTCTCCTAGGAGATTTATGGTTTCAGTTCTTATGTTTAAATTTTTAATCCATTTAAAGTTAGTTTTTATGAGTGGTATAAGACAGGTCCAATTTCATTCTTCTGCATATGGATATTCTGTTTTTATAACACCATTTATTAAACAGCCTGTCTTTTACCCATTTAGTATTCTTCACTCCATTGTCTAATATTAATTGGACATATATGTCTGGTTTTGTTTCTGGGCTCTTGATTCTGTTCTGTTAGTCTGTGTGTCTATTTTTATGCCAGTACCATACTATTTTAATTACTATAGCCTTGTAGTATAGTGTGAAATCAGAAAGTTTGATATCTTCCCTTTTGCTCTTCTTTCTCAGGCACTTTTTTTTGGGCAATGAATGGATGCTGAATTTTTATTACTGAGTGTGGGTAGAGGGGAGGGATGTCTTATGCTGCCATGATGCTGACATCACATCTCTGTCCTGTTCTTCTTTTATCTAGAATAATAACTCTCATTTTTTCCTTTTATGACACATTTTTGAGGCTCTGTTTCTAGAGCATTCTACAATCTGAATTTTCCTAGTAGTTTCTTCTTGATTACATAGGTGATGTTGTATAGATCCCATTGTATCACATTAAGCTGCACATATTGTTCATTTCTCCTATGATTGATGAGGCAAACTGCTTTTGTTTTGTTAAGCTGATGTCTACAAGATCTCTCCACTGTAAAGGCATCTTTCCCTTTTTATAATGAAAAAATAATTGGTATGTCAAGTGACGCTTTGAGATGAAATAAATATCCTATTCCCCAGTAGATTTTCACTCAATGGTTTTAGCTTCCATTGGTGATCCTTCTAGAATTAAGTATTACAATGGTTGTGCACAGTGATTTTCTAATTAAACTATTCCTGCTAAATTTATTTACTGACCTCCTTTTGTAAAGAAGAACTGTCCCTATTTTGTTACTGTCTTTGTTCTGTCAGTTACTGTCATTGTTCTTCTGATGTTCAAAATCACACATTTTGCCAGTGGGAGGTCTCAAACTGGATTCTGTGTTTTTTGATATGTCCCCATTTTTCTTTGAGCATGTTTTTGTTCATTGCACAACTAAATGTTCTAGACTTACTATATGCGTGTGTGTATATATATACATATATACATATTGCAAGTTCTTTCTGATATTGCCAATTCAAAGTCCCAACACTTTGAAAATCCAAAGTTATACATTTCAATTTTTTTGTATTTACCCTCTCTTGTGTTGAGAACTCTGGTTCCCAACAATATCGATGTAATAACTCATTTGCTTTATCCTGCCATATTAACAAAGTACTTTCAGAATTATTAAACTAATACCACCATTAACAATTAACCTACTAAATAAATTTAGTCTTTCTTTGCAGTTCATTATGTCTTTAGAATACACCACACATTAAAGAGCTGTGTTCAAATTTACTTGAATTAATTTTATTTTTTGTATGGTTATGTTTCCATTTGCTATATACTTAGGACCACTTGTTTGTATTTGCATTCTGTTTATATATATAAAATTTCCTTTTTAAAATTCTTTTACCCTTTTATAGTTTTCATCCTTTTACATTTTATATTCAACATTTATACTGTTTCAAAGACTGTTTCTCAAAAGACCTGCTGGTTATAGAGGGAAGCAAATAAAAATGAAAATATCTCTGTGTCATCATTTATAGTTTTTCACTGAGGCTATGTAGAATAATAACCTTGAATATTCTTTGATTTTAAAATATTTGGATTGGAAATGTATTTCCAAATGTGAATGGCATTTATATGTCAGGTTTTCTTTAAGAAAACTAGTCTATAATTCTCATTTAGTAACTATATTATCTTCTGTAGTGAAGTGGGGTCCGTTTACTTATAGAGTTACTAACTAGTTCATTCTGTAATTGTAATCCATAAATCTTTGAAGGCCAAGTGATCCTCTGAATTTTTATCAGAGACTATTTGACACTACTGATGGTAGACTTGAGCTCAAATTTAAATGGAATTAGTTATTATTCCTTTGCTGTATCTCTGGGTCTCCTTGATGTTTTTGTCCGCTTATTGAACTATCACCCTAGCACAGATCTTCACTTTTTTCCACCTTTCTTCACTCTTGCATGCTGCTGCCAGACTAATGTTATGTAAGTACTGTTTTTGTTATTTTTTAATTTTTCATTTATTTTTTATTTTCGAGGGGGGGAAGGGCAGAGGGAGAGGGAGAAAGAGAATCCTAAGCACGCTCCACGCACAGTGCAGAACCTAACACAGGGCTCGACTCATGACCCTGAAATCTTGACCTGAGCTGAAATCAAGAGTCAGACGCTTAACCGACTAAGCCACCCAGGGGCCCCTTTTGCCATTCTTATTTGAGAACTTTACCGTGGTTGCACGTTGATGAGAGTGGTATTAAATATGGCTTACCTCTACTGGGCATTCAGAGTTTTCTTGCAGTTTCATCCTTATCTCCAACGATCGTAATCGTGAGAGCTATCAGTTAATTAGCACTTATAATACCCCAGGCACTGAGAGAATGATGCATTACTTTCTGCTTTGTGTTGCTGTCTCCATGCAGATAAATTCCCTTATTCTTCACCATTAAAAAAACTTTATATCCTTTAATGCTGTCTGCTGGTATTTTTTTGTCAGTCAATCATCATCCTGTGGCATTAGCACAAATAATTAAACCTCAATGAAAGGGGTTTATTGTAAGGTTACCGTAGGGACCTTTGCATACCTCCAAGGACAGAAACAAAATATTGCGAAGCCTCTTGAGGACCAGACCTGGAAAATCAACAATCAGTGCAACATTCTCCATCTTCCTGGGCCAGTATACTTTTATTCTCTTCTCTATCATCTTCTCTTTCCTGGACCACCATTATGGTCCATCCCAGCTGTACACCAAGATCTCTCACTATCCGTAGTCAACTGGCAATAATTTGTGTGTTAGTTGAAAATGTTGAAAGAGGAGAGTGGAGGTCTTCATGGGGTACTCTGAGCTCTTGCAGGGATCATGGATGAAGCAGTTTGAAAAAGTTTGTAAAAGGGAAAGTGAACAAAAGTAGGTTGGATCCTATTTATAAGCTTTCAAGATGATTTTATTTAAGATGAGATAGAAAATCAAATATGTTTACAACTTAATTTTTAAAAAATTTTATTTAAATTCAATTAGTCAACATATAGTATAACCTTAGTTTCATATGCAGAGTTCAATAATTCATCAGTTGCATATAACACTCAGTGCTCATCACATCACGTGCCCTGTTTAATGCCCATCACCCAATTACCCCATCCCCCCACTCACCTCTACTCCAGCAACCCTTGGTTTGTTTCCTATAGTTAAGAGTCTCTCATGGTTTGTCTTCCTCTCTGATTACTTTCCATTCAGTTTTCTCTCCCTTGCCATATGATCTTCTGTGCAGTATCTTATATTCCACATATGAGTGAAACCATATGATAATTGTCGTTTTCTGATTGACTTATTTCGCTCGGCATAATACCCTCCAAGTTCCATCCATGTCGATGTAAATGACAAGTATTCATCTTTTCTGATGGCTGAGTAATATCCCATTGTATATATATATATATACCACATCTTCTTTATCCATTCCCCTCTGTTGATGGACATCTCTGCTCTTTCCACAGTTTGGCTATTGTGGACATTGTTGCTATAAACACTGGGGTGCAGGTGCTCCTTTGGATCACTACATTTGTGTCTTTGGGGTAAATACCTAGTAGTGCAATTGCTGGGTCATAGGGTAGCTCTATTTTTAACTTCTTGAGGAACCTCCATGCTGTCTTCCAGAGTGGCATTCCAGCTTGCATTCCCACCAACAGTGTAAGAGGGTTCCCCTTTCTCCGCATCCTTGCCAGATCTGTTGTTTCCTTACTTGTTAATTTTAGCCATTCTGACCAGTGTGAGGTGGTATCTCATTGTGGTTTTGATTTGTATTTTCCTGATGCCAAGTGATGTGGAGCATTTTTTCATGTGTCTGTTGGCCATTTGTATATCTCTTTTGGAGAAGTCTGTTCATGTCTTCTGCCCTTTTCTTGATTGGATTATTTGTTTTTTGGGTATTGAGATTGATAAGTTCTTTATAGATCTTGGATACTTGCCCTTTATCTGATATGTCATTTGCAAGTATCTTCTCCCATTACGTAGGTTGCCTTTTAGTTTCGTTGACTGTTTCCTTTGCTGTGCAGAAACTTTTTATCTTAATGAAGTCCCAATAGTTCATTTTTGCCTTTGTTTCCCTTGCCTTTGGAGACTTGTCTAGCAAGAAGTTGCGGTAGCCAAAGTTGAAGAGGTTGCTTCCTGTGTTCTCCTCTGGGATTTTGACGGATTTCTGTCTCACATTTAGGTCTTTCATCCATTTTGAGTCTATTTTTGTGTATGGTGTAAGAAAATGGTCCAGTTTCATTTTTCTACACATGGCTGTCCAATTTTCCCAACACCATTTTTGAAAAGACTATCCTTTTTCTTTTTTAAAAAAAGATTTTATTTATTTATTTGAGAGAGAGAGAGAATACAGATGGAGAGTGAGAGGGAGAAGCAGACTCCCTGGTGAGCAGAGAGCCAGTTGTGGGACTCGGTCCCAAGACCCTGATATCATGACCTGAGCCGAAGGCAGATGCGTAATCAACTCAGCCACCCAGGCACCCGAGACTGTCCTTTTTCCATTGGATATTCTTTCCTGCTTTGTCGAAGATCAGTTGACCATAGAGGTGAGAGTCCATTTCTGGCTGTCTATTCTGTTCCATTCATCTATGTGTCTGTTTTTGTGCGAGTACCATACTGTCTTGATGATCACAGCTTTGTAATAGAGCTTGAGGTCCGGTATTGTGATGCCACCAGCTTTGGTTTTCTTTTTCAACATTCCCTGACTATTCAGGGTCTTTTCTGGTTCCATACAAATTGTAGGATTATTTATTCCAGCTCTGTGAAAAGTGTCAATGGTATTTTGATAGGGATTGCCTTGAATGTGTAGATTGCTCTATGTAGCGTAGACATTTTAACAATATTTATTCTTCCAATCCGTAAGCATGGAATGTTTTTCCATTTCTTTGTGTCTTCCTCAATTTCTTTCATAAGTGTTCTGTAGTTTTTAGAGTACAGATCCTTTACCTCTTTGGTTAGGTTTATTCCTAGGTATCTTATGGTTTTTGGTGGAATTGTAAATGGGATCAATTCCTTAATTTCTCTTTCTTCTGTCTCATTGTTAGCGTATAGAAATGCAACTGATTTATGTGCACTGATTTTATATCCTGCCACTTTGCTGAATTCCTGTATGAGTTCTAGCAATTCTGGGGTGGAGTTTCTTAGGTTTTCGACATAAAATATCATGTCATCTGAGAAGAGTGAGAGTTTGACTTCTTCTCTGCCAGTTCGAATGCCTTTTATTTCTTTTTGTTGTCTGATTGCTAAGGCTAGGACTTCTAGTACTATGTTGAACAACAGTGGTGAGAGTGAGCATCCCTGTCGTGTTCCTGACCTTAGGGGAAAAGCTTTCAGTTTTTCCCCATTGAGAATGATATTCGCTGTGGGCTTTTCTTAGATGGCCTTTATGATATTGAGGTATGTTCCCTCTATACCTACACTGTGGAGAGTTTTGATCAAGAAAGGATGCTGAATTTTGTCAAATGCTTTTTCTGCATTAATTGAGAGGATCATATGGCTCTTGTCCTTTCTTTTATTAATGTGATGTATCACGTTGATTGATTTGCAGATGTTGAACCACCCTTGCAGCCCAGGAATAAATGCCACTTGGTCGTGGTGAATAATCTTTTTAAAGTACTCTTGGATCCTATTGGCTAGTATCTTGGTGAGAATTTTGTCATCCGTGTTCATCAAGGATATTGGTCTGTAATTCTCTTTTTTGGCGGAGTCTTTGTCTGGTTTTGGAATCAAGGTAATGCTGGCCTCATAGAATGAGTTTCAAAGTTTTCCTTCCATTTCTATATCTTGAAACAGCTTCAGAAGAATAGGTATTAGTTCTTCTTTAAATGTTTGGTAGAATTCCCGTATGAAGCCATCCGGCCCTGGACTCTTGTTTGATGGGAGATTTTTGATTACTGCTTCAATTTCCTTGTTATTTATGGGTTTGTTTAGGTTTTCTATTTCTTCCTGTTTCAGTTTTGGTAGTTTATAAGTTTCTAGGAATGCATCCATTTCTTCCAGATTGTCTAATTTGTTGGCATATAGTTGCTCATAGTATGATCTTAAAATTATTTGTATTTCTTTGGTGTTGGTCATGATCTCTCCTCTTTCATTTATGATTTTATTTATTTGGGTCCTTTCTCTTTTCTTTTTGGTAAGTTTGGCCAGGGGCTTATCGATCTTATTAATTCTTTAAAAGAACCAGCTTCTAGTTTCGTAGGTCTGTTCTACTGTTCTTTTTGTTTCTGTTTCTGCTCTAATCTTTATTATTTCTCTTCTCCTGCTTGGTTTAGGTTCTATTTGCTGTTCTTCCTCCAGCTCCTTTAAGTGTAAGGTTAGTTTATATATTTGAGACTTTTCTAGTTTCTTGAGAAAGGCTTATATTACTATGTACTTCTCTCTTAAGACCGCCTTTGCTGCATCCCAAAGGTTTTGAACAGTTGTGTTTTCATTTTCATTTGTTTCCATGAATTTTTAAAATTCTTCTTTAATTTCCTGGTTGACCCATTCATTCTTTAGTAGGATGCTCTTTAACTTCCAAGTATTTGAGTTCCTTCCAAATTTCCTCTTGTGATTCAGTTCAAATTTCAAAGCATTGTGGTCTGAAAATATGCAGGGAATAATCCCAATCTTTTGGTACTGGTTGAGACCTGATTTGTGACCCAGTATGTGATCTATTCTGGAAAATGTTCCATGTGCACTTGAGAAGAATGTCTATTCTGTTGCTTTAGGATGGAATGTTCTATATATATCTGTGAAGTCCATCTGGTCCAGTGTGTCATTCAAAGCCCTTCTTTCCTTGTTGATCTTCTCTTAGATGATCTGTCCATTGGTGTGAGTGGGGTGTTAAAGTCCCCTACTATTGTTATGTTATTATCAATGTGTTTCTTTAATTTTATTATTAATTGGTTGACATAATTGGCTACTCCCAAGTTAGGAGCATAAATTTTTATAATTGTTAGATGTTCTTGTTGGATAGATCCTTTAAATATGATATAGTGTCCTTCTTTATCCTTTACTATAGTCTTTGGTTTAAAATCTAATTTGTCTGATATAAGGATTGCTACTCCAGCTTTCTTTTGATGTCTATTAATATGATAAATCGTTCTCCACCCCCTCACTTTGAATCTGGAGGTGTCTTTGGGTCTAAAATGAGTCTCTTGCAGATAGCATATGGATGGGTCTTGCTTTCATCCAGTCTGATACCCTGTGTCTTTTGATTGGAGCATTTAGCATATTTACATTTAGAGTAACTGTTGAAAGATATGAATATAGTGCCATTATATTACCTGTAAAGTCACTGTTTCTGTATATTGTCTCTGTTCCTTTCTGGTCTATGTTACTTTTGGCTGCTCTCTTCGCTTGTAGGATCCCTTTTAATATTTCTTGCAGGGCTTGTTCGGTGATCACAAATTCTTTCAGTTTCTGTTTGTCCTGGAAGCTCTTTGTCTCTTCTTTATCTAGCCTTGCTGGATAAAGTATTCTTGGTGGCATATTTTTCTCATTTAGGACCCTGAATATATCATGCCAGTCCTTTCTGGCCTGCCAGGTCTCTGCACCAATCTTCCCCAGGAGAAGGAGGGTGGGGTCTCACCGGGGCTCTGGTGTTTGCTGGGCCCCTGCTCTGGGAGCAGTTGCTCAATCCTATGTGCACTCGCACCCTCTCCTCCTGGAAAGGAGGAGGGTTGCTTCTTTTGTTGGGCCCCTGATTGGAGAGGTGGTCCCCGATCTTGCCACGGTTCATGGTTTATTGCAACACCTAGCTGAGAGCCCACTCCAGGGCTTGCTAATTGTAGCCAGCTTCCCTGCTCCAATGCCTGGGAACTCTACCACACTATGGCACCCCTGTTCTTTCTGTGACCCTGACCACACCGTCCCACTTAGGATTCTGCCCCGCTTCACCACATGAGCACATTTCAGGCAGGGATGTTCCTCACAGGAGCAGACTTTTAAAAGTTCCGATTTTGCATTCCATTGCTATATCACTTTCTGGTAGCCAGCTTATGGAGTTTCCCTCCCACCGTGGTTTATCTTCTGGTATATCCCCTCAGATTCACTTCTCTGCACTTCCTACCTTGCAAAAAGTGGTCACTTTTCTATTTGTAGAATTGCAGCAATTCTTTTCTTAGATCTCAGGTTGAATTCACAGGTGTTAAGAATGATTTGATAGATATCTAGCTGAATTCAAGGTCAAGGGACCAGACGAATCAAGGGTCCCCTACTCTTCTGCCATCTTCCCTCCCCATCTATAATTTAAATATTTTTCATGTCCTCAGGCATACTGTAGCAAATAAAAGAATTTGTCAATAAAACTGCATTATAGTAGATTTGTTTGAATTTTTATCTGTTAATGAAAAAAAGCTGATATATGAGAGGAAGCAATAATTTTACAAATAGTTACCCTTTAATGTTTAAAAAATATTTCCTTTCTTAGACACAAATCTAATTGTAATGGCAGTCTCCTCTTCCTTCTTCAGTTTTGCAGACTCCAACTGTTAGCAAACATAGATCTACCAAAGGTCCAGAAAAGCTAAAAGAACCCAGAAGCATTGACTGTTTTACAGGTAATTAAAATTGGGATAAACTGTTTTTCTGAAAACTTTGAAAAATAGTTTTCATGTTTCTCTTTTGATAAAATGTTTGTTTTCTGTTTCAGAATTGAGTGTACTGAATAAAATAAGGAAGAACAAGCTATCCAAAGCAATTTACTTGATGCAGAAAGCTCTTCTAATATTTGAGAAAGATTCAGCCTCTACATCTTCACACAACTTTTTGATGGTAAAAACATGCCATTCCTTTTTTCAGTCCTGACATAACCTTTGTTAAATGATTGATTTAGTTCACTTTGCTAAAAATAATGTGTTGCCCTTAACAGTAGATTATGAACTTTCAGGTTCCCTATATCTAGTCCTCTCTTTGAGTAGAACAATTCCGAGCAGGGAACTAACCTATATAAACAGTCCTGAACTCTTCTGAAATGAGAGATCCTCTCTCTTTTTTCTCTCTCTGTAGGGTCAATTTATATTGGAAGCCAAATAAAATCAGAAAAAAGGATTAAAAATGAGGGAAACTATAGAGCTTAAGTGACACTATGCTAGCATAATGCATTCCTTGCTATGGAATTAAAATACTTCAAGCCCATTGGCTCAGATGCCTTCTCTGAGATGGATATTGCTAATTTGTATCTTACTCTGGCCTGGAAATTGTTCTGTGTTCTTACCAATTCATTGTATGTTGATTTTACAATTTAAATTCTTGAGGGTAATCACATTTCAAGCTAGAGGATTTTTAATAATTTTGTCCATGTGTATTACCCATAAAACTTTGATGGTATTGGCTAAGTGAATGGCACATGGTGAAGTAGAGAATAATGCTACAAGTAGTTTAGCTGATAAGAGAAAGAAAGAAATAGGTCAAAGCTAGGGAGAAGACACAGAGTTTAAGAAGAGTTTAAGAGAAAAAGTTCTGCAGATTTATATAAGGCGTATGAAGAGCCAGAAGAAAAGAGAGAAATTGAAGGTATGAGAGGGGTTAATAGAGCACAGTCCTATTAGAAGAGGGAAGGAGATGAGATTGAAAACACAGATAAAGTGGTTCATCTTTAGTGGAGGATAGGCTACAGGGCAGACTCCTCATCCTCTGATACAAAAGGGAAGGAGGAACAGATTGATGTAGATTTGTGTAGGTCTATTGGTGTGGACGCAGAGAGTTGAGTTTATGCCTTCCTATGTCAATCATCTGATAAAGTAGGAGGCAAGGATATCTGCCAATAATGGAGAGCAAGGGTGGACAGTTGGACTGAGGAGAGAGAAGATGGTTAGAGAGTGGAGTGGAATGGATGAGGAATGGATTAGGGAGCCAACAACAAAGTTGAAGGACTGGCTAGCATAAAGTTCTAGCTGAAGTTGAAGACCATGAATTTATACTGGGCCCCATCTGCGTGGTGGTATGGCATTTCCCTGGGGTAGTATTTTTAGAAGCTGTGACAGCAGAATATTTGTGACAGCAGAGATTTGTACAGGGCTAGATTTTTACAAATGAAAGTGGGGTTAAAAGTTCCTAATAAAAATGGGGTGCAGATTGAGTAGTGAGGAAAGTGATACCTTCAGGTATTCAAAGACTAGGTGAGCATGGGGATGTCAAGAGACTGGACATGTCTGTGAGGTCAGGGACCAGAAAATCAGAGTCTGAGAGAACTGGAAGGATAGGTGTTTGAGGTTAGAAAGCAGGATATTGGAATTTAAGATTTCTGATATGTAGCACTTTCTGATCATCTGTCCATTACTTCATTCATCCAACAAATGTTTTTGAGTACTTATGATCCATTCAGCAAATATTTATTGTACATGGATTGTGTACCTGGTATTATGCTGAGTAGAGGGGATAGAAACAAACAAACAAAAATCCTTTATTCAACAAATATTGATGGATTGCCTTTTTTTTTTTTTTTTTTTTGTGGTCCCTGTCTTCAAGATAAATCCAGTTGGTGGGAACGTAGACAATTAAGTAGGTAATTATGGGTCACTGTCATAGATACTTTAACTGCAAGAATGCCGGGGGAATTCAGCAGAAGAGTTCCTAACCCAACAGTGGATAATATATAGAAACTTCCAGAAATGGAATCATGAGGTTGAATACTGATAGAGAGGCAGGTGTAGCTAGAGAAAGAGGAAGACAAAGGGTGAAAAGGACTTTATAGGGAGAGAAAACATGACAAAGTTCCTGGAGCTAGAAGGGTCATAGAGTTCTTGTGGTCCTATAGGTCATTCAGTGTCATAGAGGCACAGATGAAATGACAAAGGGGAGAGGGGGCTGTTGAGAGAAGAGGGTAAGAAGTGAGACCAGAGAGGAAGTCTGAGGATTTGGGTGGACAGATGCTATTAATGTTCAAGGTTGGGAAGTCTGTCCTGGCAGTATTATGGAAGAACCTTATTATAATTGAATTTCAGCATTTGAATGAAGGAGTTTGATGATGGTGTTGGACAGCCTCAGCTGACAAGGCCAAGTGGTGCCTGATCTTTGTTGGAAGACTTTGGGTGTGTTCAGATCCATTTTCTCAAGAGATGCTTCTGTGGCCGCTTGCTACTGTGTAGTGCTTGGAGGATACTAATTCTTCAGTCCTATTTCTATGTCAAATAAAACTTACCTTTCTTTTTTAGAACTGCTTCTCTCAGGAGTAATCTTGTGGGCTCTCAGAGCCTGGAGAGAATAAAACCTCTGGGATTTTCCTTTTTGTTTTATTATGACTTAGTCTGGTCCTTATACTGTCGTCATATGCTCATTCCTGTTAGGCCTTTATCTTCCTACCTGACAGTGGGGGACACACTGGAGATGTGAGAAGACTGCAGTTTTTACATTTTTTCCCTGTGTGTCTTTTTCTTCTATTTCTTAAAGAAACTATTTTAACTTAAGAAAAATTGTAAATATAATGTCCTCTTAGGATAGACTCATGAGATGCATTTAGGGGGTCTATTTTTTATAAGGGGTCCCCCACAAGGATTTTCACCAACTAGGAATATTTATTTAGAAGTCCTGAAACCTTCTATAGCCACCTCTGCTCCTCAGCAGTTTTTTATCCAAGTGTTAAGGCTTAATGATCAGTCCTTAGGGTACTCTCGTAAACAATGATGTTATGGCTCAAATAATTGCCAAACTTTCTTTCTTTAAAGAAGACAAATAAATTTCTTTCCCCTGGCAATCATTTTCTACTGGGGTATATTACAGAATGTTTTACATTATCATGATCTTGTAATAAAATTATCCCCAAATCAGTAACTGATGCATCACCTGATACCATAAAAAGGTTTAAAAAGCCTGGGTCTTTTCAGAACTCTTAAATAATTCATACCCTGTTTTACTTTTTCAAAAGTTTCCTGACCTTGTGGAGCTGTATAATCTCATCAGGCGTCTGTTTTATTCCTAATCAGTTAAAAGTGGACCAACTTGTTGCCAGGACTGAGGTACAAACCTTTGATAATGGCTTGTTAGCTTTCTAAATGAAATGACTGGGCTTCAAAAAAAATTTTTTTTTAAATTATGGGGACTTTATCCCTATCTTGCTGTCTTGGTATTGGACTTCTGGAAGTCCACGTTGGCTTTTTATACAATATACCGCAGATTTACTTTAATGGATTGCACCTGGCACTAGTATCAGATGTTCCTGATCTACTTTTGATCAAATAGAGCACTGGTTGTGTGGCTCTTAGTCCACTTCAGAGTCTGCCAGCCAGACATTCAGTCTCTGTGCAGATGGTATTTATTATTGGAAGAGGCAGAAATATTCCTCAATCCAAGGCAAGTGTTACAAGGGCAGGGTTGTATACTGTTGTTTTCTGTCCAGCACCTATTTCCCCTTCCAAATGTCACCTTTTAGGGAATTCCTCCTTCCCTTTTAGATGTAGTTGGGTGGGACTTTTCAGGGTCTTTCTTCTCTGCTGGCCAGTCAGAGGACTAGCCATGTGAGCAAGGCCAATTGGGGGCTCCCTCTTTAGAATCAAATCTTGAGTAGAGGGGTAAAAACACTAAAGCTAGTTGACATTCATTCTTTCCAATGCTTGTATACTGATCAGACTATTAATGGTTGTGTTCTGTAGACCCTCCTACCTCTTTTGACCTGCTGTGGTCGGCCTGGTTTTCCTATTGCTCCTGGTTCAAAGAACCCCAACTCATGCATCTAGTTTTCTCCTAATTCTAATTGTTGGAGCCTAAACAAATTGGTAGTTGAGATGACTTTAGCAGTTCCAAAATCCAGTCATATTGCTTCAGCTCTAAGCAAAGGAGCATTATGAATTAGCAGATTATTTTTCATAATTGACACAATCTAATTTTATGGTAGTATTTTGGAACCGGAACTAATGAAGAAGACCAGACCACTCCAAGTTCTAATAACTCCTGGCTTTACTATGTCCCAAATTTATACCTTCATGTCTCTTAAATACCACTCTATTAACCAGGTTAGCAGTACTTGGATTACTAAGTATAATTATTTTTCCTATATTATAGCATTTTAGTCAAATCAGCTCTATTTGCTTTGAGGGAAGTATATATGTGAATCATTTTTTTCCAGAGATCTTATCATCTCTTTTTAATTGTTCTATGCTGAAGTCTTCCTCATTAAGAACAAACCCTTTCTGATTCTGACCCCCTCCCATGAGGTCATGTTTTGACCCTTTAGATTTCAAAGTACTGACAAGATTTTAGCTAATTTCCATTTCAGGTTTTAAGGGTATTTCATTGGAAACCATCCAGGTTTCCTTTCCATGCTTCTTTTTAATTTAGCTTTGTATTAATAAGACAAAATACATAGTGGTTAGGAGAATAGGGTTTTGGATTAGCATTTTGGTTTTACCACTGACTAACTATATGACCAAGGTCCAGTTACTTATGCTCTCTTAAGTTTTAATTTCTTCATATGTAAAATAGGAGTTCTTGGAAGATTCAAGGAAATGATGCTTATAAAATGTTTAGCATTTGGCACAGAATAAGCAGCCAATAAATGTTAGCCATTATTATTATTATTATTATTACTACTTCATCTTTCACTTTAAGCTTTCTGGACATTTTTTTTTTTTAAAGATTTTATTTATTTATTTGGCAGAGAGAGAGACAGCCAGCGAGAGGGGGAACACAAGCAGGGGGAGTGGGAGAGGAAGAAGCAGGCTCCCAGTGGAGCAGTGAGCCCAGTGTGGGGCTCGATCCCAGAACGCTGGGATCATGCCCCGAGCTGAAGGCAGATGCTTAATGACTGAGCCACCCAGGCGCCTCATGGAACATTCTGTTTTATCATATCAGAACTATTTTTTTGGTGCTCTAGATATATTTTCATCTATCAAACTATACATTTCTTTTTGTGTTTTCTCTTAGATTGTATTTTATAAATTGTATATTTTATTCTCAGCAATCAAAAATTATTCCTTGCCAGGATTCTTGGATATGACTTAACTTACTTTTCATCTTCTTCTGACATGTACATAATAGTGCTAAGAATCCAGAATATACCTCAGGAGGTCTACGAGATAAGTAGTAAATATGGCACTCTATCATTCCAGTCTTATGATAGTTTTTTATGGATAGTTGTTAATCATGACCTTGAAGATTGCATTACATCTTTCCCTAAGTGTTTTGCTGCACTGTGGATGTTAAGGTGTTGTCAAATGTATTTAATGTCAATCTGTCCTCATAAGCACTGAGTAACTTCTAAAAAGAGGCAGGTTTGTTTCTCTAATGGAAACTATAAGCAGAGAGATTTACATTCAGACAGTAGTACTTTGGACTTCAGTACTGTTGTTTTCTGGCAATAAAACAATATGTTTTGGCGAACACATTAGGTAACGTGTTAGACATATTATAGGCAACAATGATGTCCATATTGATAACACTTTCTCTTTAAAAAAAAAGATTTTATTTATTTATTTATTTATTTGAAAGAGAGCGCACAAGTGGGGGAGGAGCAGAGGAAGAGGGACAAGCACACTCTGCGGGTAACATGGAGCCTGATTCAGGGCTCAGTCTCACGACCCTGAGATCATGACCTGAGCTGAAATCAAGAGTTGGCTGTTTAACCAACTGAGCCAGCCAGGCACCCCACACTTTCTCTTTTCACAGTTGAATAGAGCTAGTTTCATGGGAATTTCTCTTTCTTGAGTTTTTGAGACTAATTTTCTGGTGGTATTTCCTTCTTTTGTTTGATGAACTCCCTTTAAAAAGCCCTAATCACTTTCTTTTTAAAAAATTGATATATGATTAACATATAACATTATATTAATATCAGGTACATAATGTAATGATTTGATATTTGTATGCTAAATGATCACCACAATAAATCTTATTAACTTATTTATCTGTCATCAGTTACAAAATTTTTTTTCTTGTGATGAAAACTTTTCAGATTTACTCTTTAGGAATTTTCAAATAAGCAATACAATATTATTAACTATAGTCACTAGGCTGTACATTATATCCCATGACATATTCATTTTATATCTGGAAATTTGTACCTTTTGACCCTCTTCACCTGTTTTGCCCCACCTCCCACCCCCAACCTCTGGCAACCACCAATCTGTTCTCTGTATCTATCTACTTGTTTTTTTTTTTAGATTCCACATACGCATGACATCATATGGTATTTGTCTTTCTCTGACTTATTTCACTTAACATAATGCCCTCAGGGTCCATCCTTGTTGTCAGAAATGCAAGATTTCATCATCGAACTTTACATCAAAAACCAGGGATGTACTGTATGGTGACTAACATAATATAATAAAAAAACATTAAAAAAATGGCAAGATTTCATTCTTTTCCTATAGTTGGATAATATTCATATAGATATGAATTATATATTCATATATATATGAATTGTATATTCACATATGTATATGAATTGCATATTCATATATATGACATGTCTAGGCTATTGTAAATAATGCTGCAATGAACATGGGGTTACAGATACTTTTTCTAATTAGTGTACTAATCACTTTCTTATATAAATGGAATGCTTTTAGCAGCTCAATGATTTGGCTCACTAAGTTAGGATTTTCTTTTCTTTTTTTTTTTTTTTTAAAGATTTTATTTATTTATTCAACAGAGATAGAGACAGCCAGCGAGAGAGGGAACACAAGCAGGGGAGAGGAAGAAACAGGCTCGTAGCGGAGGAGCCCGATGTGGGGCTCGATCCCATGATGCCGGGATCACGCCCTGAGCCGAAGGCAGACGCTTAACCGCTGTGCCACCCAGGCGCCCCTAAGTTAGGATTTTCTAACTAGTATTAGGTTTTACCTTGAGTCCTATTTTTATAAAATTTATCTGATTTACATAAGTCAAGGTCTGCGTTTTAGACTTTTGTTACCTTTCATTTAAAAATTTAGTACTTTTATTAATCTATTTCAAATTGGGCCATGAAACCTGAATTAGGGAGTTAAAATTAATGAAGACCCAATCAGAACATTTTATTTATTTATTTAATTTCCAATAAGAATATTTTAAACATACTGTCTTAAAATGCATTCTAGATTATCCTCGTCTGTCATTATTTCATGTCTTTCATTCAGAACACATTTATTGAACCTAAAGAGATAAAGTACTGTCCTTGCCACCAAGACGCTCATTGTTTAGAGTGTGGACAGTCACTACACAGATCATGTTGTGTAATACATGCTAAAATAAAGAGTGGAAAATGAAGAGACTAGGTACCTAAATGTGTGGGACTTCTCTTGGGAGGATTCAGAGATGATGTTTGAATGGATCTTGAAGCACAGAAAAGGAGGTAAAACCCTCCAGGAAGAGGAAGTTCCATGGGAAAAGCTCTGACGCATGACAAGCATAGCTTCTCAGGGAATGAATGACTTTTTTTTTTTTAATGGTTTTGGAGGTTAGGTTGGCTAGGCAGTAGCTATGGGAGAACAAAAGAGTAGAGGGAGATAAGGCTAGAAAGTATAATTGTGATCAGAATACAAAGGCTGTAGAGGAGTTTGCGCTGTAACAAGTATAGGAGGAACCACTGAAGGGCTAGAAGACGAGGTTGAGGAGACTAGAGACTGAGAAAAAGGGTAAGAGGCTGATTAACTCATCTTAGTGCTTCCCAGTTCCTACTATACTTCAAAATTACCCTCAACAGTCGTTAATAATACAGATGCTCAAGCCCCACCCCTGGAGATTTTTACTAAATAGGTTCAGAGTGGGGATGGACTATCTTAATTTTTAAACAAGTTCCATAGATGATACTGATCAACAGCCAGGTTTGAGAAATATCTGTGTGATAGCCCCTGGCAGAAAGCAGGAAGTTTTTAAAAAATCCATCTGTTTATGGATATGCAGAAAGAAGCTGCTAGAGTCAAGTCAGAAGATGCTAGTGTCTGACTATCGCTGGAGCGTGAACTGCTGAGGCAAATTTTGGGAGTAAGTATAGAAAGCCCAAGGCAGTTGGCCAGTGAGTTGAGATGGGGTCAGAGGCAGTCTGTATTAATATTAGGGCCAGCAAACCAATGCTGCTGGTGCATTTTATAGGCTGCACACGTAATCTAGAGGAAGGAAATTTTCAAGGCGTTTTCCCCTTCCCTTGTGTTGCATGATTTTTCCTTAGGCTGACTTCACCTGTTCTTATGCAGCCTAAAATATCTTGGTCTCCAGTCTGTGACGCAAATGAAGTCACATTAACATTTAATGTTCAAAATATAATAGCTTTCATCTACCTTCTGTTCAAGTAGGAATTTCTTAAAAATTTTCCACAGTTATTTGGCGAATCTAATTACCTTTTCTGCTCAGGCTTCTTCCTCATTTCGATTCTGGCCTCTTATCAAGCTCCTACCTGTTGTTGCCTTTCAAGGGAACCCTTTTCTGTGGGCGTATCTGTCTTCTCAGGGAGCCAATTCTGGTCTTTATCTATGGTAGAGGTTAGAAAGGTGAATGAACCTCTGCCCAGCCCTGTGCTTGTTGTGTCCTCTGGGTTGAATAAGCACTGCCGAAGCCTTGACTCAGTGTTTTATGACACGACTTCTTCAACATCTTTCTTTCCATCCATTTTCTCCATTTTTTTTCTCAGTTTGGTTGAATGAGTGAAAAAGTGGAGATGATAAAGGATAACAGATGCCATCCTATGCTCCTTCATTGAATCATTCATTCAATGATTCAAGTTATTCTGAGCACCATGTGTCTATAAATTAGCTTTTGAGTCTAAACAGCTAAGGTCTTTGGCATGTAGGCTTTAGAAACATGGTTACTGTATAATACATCCTTTCTCACATGAAGGAACGATTGTCCTATGCAGATGGCTAAGATTTTTGAACTATTAATGCCAAAAAAAAAAAAAAAATTCAAGGTCTCCTGGCACAGAACAAGCAGAATTTAAAAACCATTTATTATTATAGATAAATTTTAATCACAGCTAATGATTTTAGACCTTAATGTCAACCATTTTCTATAAAAATAAAAATGAGTTAATTCTGATCTCAATTTAGGTCAATCTTTATTTTAGAAAAAAATGTATGATACTACAGTTTTATAAACTACACTCCCACAGCGAACTGGTTTACTCACTCAACTTTAAATATCACTTTGATGCAAATGACTCATGGAAAGTCTTACCCTTTCTTTTGAGCCCAAGTCCAGATTTCCAAATGGAAGCTTTGAACTTAGCATGTCTTCTGCAGAGGAAAGAGCACAGGTTTTTGTAAGAGAGTGAAATGTATTTGAAATTTGGTAGACAGACATTTGTCTTCTCATTTTCGGGATTTCTTTTCTTAAATTTATTAAATTGGCTAGAACTTCCAGAATAAAAAGGAATAGTGGCATTGTGTCTCCTTCTGGATTTTATTGATCATTCTCTTAGTGCTTCACTATTAGCCATAATTTTGACTATTGGCTAAAATTAATATTTTTCTCATGCTAAAGAAAGAACTTTCCTTTATTGAGGTTTGCCACTCCCTCCCTCCAGCTTTACTGAGGCATAATGGGCAAATAAAATTGAAATATATTTTGACTGTACAACATGATGATTTGGTATATGTATAAAGTAGTCTCCTCTTAGCTGTGGTTTAGCTTTCTGAGGTTTCAGTTATCTGAAGTCAACCACAGTCTGGAAGCAGATGATTTTCCTTCTGACATATCATCAGAAGGTCAGTAGTGGCCTAATGCTCCATCACAGTGCCAATATCATTCCCCTCACTTCATCTTGTCATGTAGACATTTTATCTTCTTACATCATCACAAGAAGAGGGTGAGTGCAGTACAATAAGATATTTTGAGAGATCACATTCACATAACTTTTATTACAATATATTGTTATAATTGTTCTATATTATTATTAGCTATTGTTAATCCCTTACTAATTTCTAAATTAAATTTTATCATAGGTTTGTGTGTATGAGAAAAAACATAGTATATGTAGGTGCTTAATACTGTCTGTGGCTTCAGGCATCTTGGAATGTATGCCTGTGGATAAGCAGGAACTACTGTACATTATGAAATAATTACCACAAGCAGCTCAATTAACATATTTATCACATCATATAGTTACCTTAAAGAATTTTTTAATTTAAATTCAATTTAATTAACATATAGGGTATTATTAGTTTCAGAGGTAGAATTTAGTGATTCATCAGTTGCATATAACACCCAGTGCTCATTACATCAAGTGCCCTCCTTAATGCCTATCACTCAGTTACCCCATCCCCCCACCAACCACCCTTCCAGCAGCCCTCAGGTTGTTTCCTGTAGTTAACAGTCTCTTATGGTTTGTCTCCCTCTCTGATTTTGTCTTATTTTATTTTTCCTTTCCTTCTCCTGTGTTCATTTTGTTTCTCAAATTCCTCATATGAGTGAAATCATATATTTGTCTTTATCTGACCAACTTATTTCGCTTAGTGTAATACCCTGTAGTTCCATCCATGTCATTGCAAAAGGCAAGATTTCATTCTTTTTGGTGGCTGAGTAAGTTACTTTTTTTTTTTTTTTTTGAGCGAGAACACTTAAGATCCGTTTTTTAGCAAATTGCAAGTACACTATTATTAAGTGTAGTCACCATGCTGTACGATAGATCTTCAGAACTTTATAACTGGAAGTTTGTGCCCCTTGATCAAGATCTCCCCATTCCCCTCCCCAACCACTTACCCTTGGCAATCACCATTCTTTCTGTTTCTATCAGTTCTACTTTTATTTTTTTTTTAGATTACACATATACACGATACCATACAGTATTTCTCTTTCTCCATCTGGCTCATTTCACTTAGCATAATGACCTCATGGTTATATATATTGTCCCAAATGGCAGGGTTTCCTTCTTTTCTAAGGCTGAATAATATTCCATTGTATCTGTGTGACACATTTTCTTTTTTCGTCTATCAGTAGACACTTAGATTGTTTTCATATCTTGGCTGTTGTGAATAATGCTGCAATGAACATAGGAGTGCAGATATCTCTTTGAGATAATGATTTCATTTCCTTTGGATAAATACCCATGAGTGGGATTCCTGGATCATATGATAGTTCTATTTTTAATTTTTTGAGGAACCTTCATACTGTTTATCTTACTGGTTGTACCAGTTCACAGCCTTACTAACATCGTACAAGTGTTCTGTTTTCTCCACGTCCTCACCAACATTTGTTATCATTTGTCTTTTTGATAATAGACATCCTAACAGGTGTGAGGTGATACCCCATGGTGGTTTTGATTTGCATTTCCCTGATGATTAGTGATGTTGATCATCTTTTCATGTACCATTTGAATGTCTTTTTTAGAAAATGTCTATTCAGGTTTTTTGCCCATTTTTAAATCATTTGATTGGTCGCTATTGAGTTAAGAGTTACTTAGATATTTTGGATATCAAGCCCTTATTGAATGTATGGCTTACAAATATTTCCTCTAATTCCATAGGTTGCCTTTTTATTTTGTAGATTGTTTCCTATGCCGTGCAGAAGCTTTTCAGCTTATTTATTTTTGTTTTTGTTGCGTATACTTCTGCTGTAGGATCCAAAAAATTGTTGCCAAAACCAATGTCAAGGAGCTTTTCCTTTATGCTTTTTTCTAGTTTTATAGTTTCAGATCTTATGTTTAAGTCTCTAATGCATTTTGAGTTGATTTTTGTGTACAGTAAGATAAGGGTCTGATTTCATTCTTTTGAATATGGATATCCACTTTTCCCAACACCATTTATTGAAGAGACTATCCTTTCCTCATTGTATATTCTTGGCGACTTTGTAAAAAATTAGCTGACCATATTTCTGGGCTCTCTGTTCTATTCCATTGGTCTTTCTTCCCTTCTTTTCTTCCTCTTTTTTTCTTTCTTTCTTTTCTTCCTCCCTCGCTCCCTCCCTCTCTCTCCCTTTCCTTCTTTTCTTCCTCCCTCCTTCCCTCTCTCTCTCCCTTTTTTCTTTTCTTTTCTTTCTTTCCTTTCCTTTCCTTTTTTTTTTTTTTTTTTGAGTGAGAATACTTAAGATCTGTTTCTTAGCAAATTTCAAGTACCCTAATTTTGGGCTTAGTTTTTTGTTCTTTTTCTAGTTCTCTTAAGGTGTAAAGTTAAATTGTTTATTTCAGATCTTTATTTTTTTAAAAAAAGGATTTATTTATTTTTATTTGAAAGAGAGAGAGTGAGTAGGCAGAGGGGTTGAGGCAGTGGGAGAGAAAGTCTTAAGCAGACTCCGTGCTCACAGAGCTTGCAGAGGGGCTCAATTTTACAACCTGAGCAGAAACCAAGAGTTGGACACTTAACTGACTGTGCCACGCAGGCACCCCAGATCTTTCTTTTTTCTTAATGTAAGCATTTACACTATAAACTTCCTACTTAGAACTGCTTTTGCTGCATCCCATAGGGTTTGGTATGTTGTGTTCCCATTTTCATTTGTCTTAAGATTTTTTTGATTTCCCTTCTTACCTCTTGTTTTAAAAAAAATTAGTAATGAATGTTTAAGAAGTTCGATTTTTTTTTTTTTTTGGCCATTTAGCCTGTAATCATATTTTTTTCCTCATTTGATTTATAGATAAATTAAATTATATTCATAGACTTCCTAATATTAAATTATCCATGTATTCTTGGGAGACAGAGAATATAATTACAGTATGTTATTCCTTTAATATATTGCTAGATTCAATGTATTAGTATTTTATTTAGAATGTTTGCATTTATATTTGTAAGAGGATTGCTCTATGTTTTTAAGTGCAGTCATTTTTCAAGTTTTCTTATGATAACTTGTAAAATTATTTGAGAAGCTGTCTTCATAGTTAGAAAATTTTTAAATGGCATGGGAATTATCAGTTCCTTGAGATTTGAAATTTTTAAAAAATGAGATCAGTTGAGCCTGACATTGTTGTGAGAAGAAATAAGACTACTACTGGTATATGTGACTTATGAAATGGCTATTATTGAAAGTTTCTTACTATCAGCAAGTAGAAATAACTTATTTTACTTATTCTGTGAACCTGAAAGAAAGGCAATCTGCATTTCAAAAGGTGACACGTTGAAGAACAACACACAAAACAAAAAAATTTTTAGATATCTTTCTCAGTTTATTCTATCATTATCCTGCATTTAAGTTTTCTGCTTCTTGAATTAGCTTGCTGATTTTGTATTTTCATCCCTAAATGGCCAATGATGTTGTGCATCTTTTTTGTACTTCTTGGCTATTTTTACATCTTTTTTGGAGAAATGTGTATTCAAACCCTTTGTCCATTTTTACTGGGATTATTTGTCTTTATTATTGACTTGTAACAGTTCTTTATATATTTTGAATATGAGTCCCTTCTCAGATACATTATTTGCAGGTATTTTCTCTCATTCTGTTGGTTGTCTTTTTACTTTCTTGATGTTATCATTTGAAATTTTTAATTTTGATGAAGTTCAATTTATCTACTTGTGTGTGTGTGTGTGTGTTTCTTCTGGTGTCATATCTAAGAAACCATTGCCTACCCCAAAGTTATGAAGATTTACTTATATGTTTCCTCTTAAGAATTTTATAATTTTGGCCCTTACATTGGGTCTGTAATTCATTTTGGGTTAATATTTGTATGTAGTGTGATGTAGGGGTACAACTTTATTACTTTTGCATGTGGAGATCTAATTGTCCTAGTACCATTTGTTGGAAAGGCTATTTTTTCTCTATTACCCATTTAATTTTAATCTTTACATGGATTTTTGCTTTGGAGCTCTATTAAATAGTCTTTGCCTTTTAATTTAATTTAAAAGATAAGTTTAACCCATTTACATGCATTATTATTGTGCATATATTTAGACTTTCTTTGGAAGTATTCAGATCTTCTGACTTATTTAGTAGCTATTTATTTACTTTTGTAAAATCATTCGATGCTTGAAATATGTGTAACACTGAGGCTCAAAAAGCTACATATAGCAAGATAATGTTGTTTAACATTATCAGAATTCTACAAATATAAATGCAGTTCAAATCTTGAAATGTATTTTTCTGTGTTCACACTTTATTACAGGAAGCATATTCTTTAATTGAGAAGACTGAAGCAGAACAAAATACCCTATATTCATATCAAAAATATGTGGAAAGTTCAAAAAGAAAGAAAAGCAGAATCCCTCCCCCACCTATCCTGCTATCCCGAACTTACTGTTCTGTGACATTGAAACCTGCTCCATTTATTTCAGATGTTAAGGTATGTTGCCCGTTATGATCTTTATTTCAGGCAAAACAACATGAGTACTTTTATGACTATCAAGATTGATACTTTTCTTGCTCTTAGGACTCAAATAGTCTGAACGTTGGGATTAGTATTGTAATGTCTTAACTATACTTCGTTTCTTCATGACCTTTCCCTTTGTGCTATTTTCCTTTATGCTCTATATAGCTTTGCTATACCCAATATATAGTAAGGAGAAACAGTAGAGAAACTTTTGTCTCTTAAATATCTTCGTCACCGTGCAGAGTCCTATGCTGACATCCTAGTGTGTTCAAGATGGAGAAGGTCTCGGCTGAACTGGAATAAGGCATTTGAAGAGCATAGAAGTTACTCTCAGAGCCAATGATGGAGATGAGGCAATTGGGGGATAACAAAGTTAGATGTTCTTCCCAGAGTTCTTCCAAGTAAATGGGGATTATTTAATGCAAACAAATGACAATTCCAACCATATTATATGTCATAATTCTTTATGTATTTATTGAAGAATGAACTTTTTCTCCCATCCCTGATGCTTTGGAACTTGGCCTAAATGTGACTCTCACTTGAGATTTAGTGTCCTCACAAGCATTCCGCTTGATTTATATTTTAAATATTAAATTTCCTCTTTTGGATGATCAACAACATGCTCTTTGATGTAGTATAAAAAAGTTTTATCTTTGTCTTTAAGATATTCTGCTTTAACTTCCATCAACTTGTATCGTGGAAAGGGCACAGGCTTTAAAGTCAGACAGATATCGGTTTAAAATTCCAGCTCCACCACTTACTAGCAGTATGACCTTAGAAAATCTAAATATACTTTTTGAAGTGGTGGTAGTATTGTTTTATTTGTAAAATATGTTTACTGTGAAAATTAAATGAGATAATATATAATATTCCTGGCGTATTAGTTGATGTCCCTCCATATCTTATATTAAACATGCGTAGTAAAGTTTGCTTAAAACAATTAACATTGGTATAGAGTGTGATTACATTATTTCATGATTTTTTTTTCATAAATTTTGTCCAGTGAACATTATTATCTCTTACCTGTCCAGTTCTGTGCGAGGTAATTGAGATATAAAAATAAACACAAAGTTTGATTCCATTCTTTGAGGAGCTTCAGACTAATGGGATATGGACATCAGTGAGAAGTAATACCACCTTTATAATATTTTGTAATTGGAGAAATAGAAGTAACATTCATCTTACACCCCAGCTGTGCTGTCATAAATGCATTATTGCAACTGCTAGCATTTTTAAAGTTCAACTTTGGATTTTTTTGAATCTATTTAAGAATGAGGATTTGCTGATTTTGAAAATTCAGTACGGAACTAAGACTGGATGCCTTACCAAGAGTTTTTCTTTGTTTTTACTCAAATGTTTTGGTTTATTTAACCAAAAAAATTTTTTTTTCGTATTTCAAATTAGTGACTAGTTTATCTTATTTCATAATGCTTACAAATAGGAAGATATAAGTATTCCATATCTGACCTATAGTGGTAGGACCTGTCACTTAGCACATTATATGAAGTTTGTGTATCGTATACATAGTAGAGTTGTGTGCTCCAGGAAATTTTTACCTTCGGTTACATACTCATCAACACTAGATGGTGCTGTGGGCTTAAATAAGTTTTCTGGTTAGAGGGTTCAGCCATCTTTTGTTTTATCAAAATCTCTTGTTATAACATTTGTTTCATTAAAACCTGTTTTAATAGTTGAAAATGCTGAGTTATTAATAAACTTTTACTTCTAAAGTTAGTGGTGGTTTGTTCATGGTGTCTTTACTCTTATACAGATTCTAATTACACATTGCTCCTTATAGTTACACAAACTAAGATGTCTTCATTTGTGGGACAAAATAGAAACATAAATCCTGCTTCTAAAACTGCTTTTAGAGAGAATTTTACCCTTCAAATTCTGTTTTATATAGAGAGCTTAACTTAGAGAAAATAATAATTTAAGCCATATAGCACAATCTTTCTGCCTTTTTTCCCCTCTATGTAAAATGATACTCTTTTTTCATGGAAAGTTAGTTTTTACATTTCTTCTGAAATTCATCTGATTTTTCCCCCCCTCTTGGCTTCCGGCTTTCGAGTTCCTTCAGTGCTGTGTCTCTAGTTGTTGGAGTTCTACCTTTGTCAAGTGCTCCTTATTTACCTGAGCAGTTTTCCTTCTGGACACAAAGATTTGGACACCTGTACCAGAAACTCTAATTCATTGAAGCTAGGCAGGCTTGGGTATATGTAATTTTAAAAAATGGTTGGTTCTGTGAAAACGGTATTTTGAAAAGTGACTCTGCACAGTCAGGGTTGAGAACTAGTCATGCAGACAGAATACCATTAGGATTTTTCTGTTGACCAGGAGGAAGAAATACCTAAGCTAAGCTAAGCTATAAGAGGCAGTCTTTTCTAAGAGACAATTACTTTTTCCCTTCTTTCCAGTTTTCCTTATCATTTAGGTGTTGAGATTTTGGGAGGTGGAGCTTCTGGGGAAAAGGGAATGACACAATGATGACAACCTACCCAACCCCAACCTCAGGACAGTGGCTCCTTCATAATGCTATTCCCTAGGTATCGACTTGCTCCCTTTTCCCCTACAATGAGAGTAGTTCATTCCAATGAGCAATCTCCATTATTTCAACATTTTGGGCAGAAGAACCAATTCTAACTACTTAATTAAGTTTAAGTTTGATTGTTCCTGTAGAATTTGCATTTTGCTTTTGGTTTCTATAGTTAAGAATTATCAAATATCATGCTACTATCTGATCTTGGGCAAATTATTGAACATTTCTGTGTCTCCATTTCTCATAAAGCAAAATGACTACAGTAATCCCATTTCATAGGGATGTTGCAAATATTAGAAAGTTTATGTAAATTTCCTAACAATACTTAACATGAAAGAAACTGCCCAGTTAATGGTAGTTAAAATAATTAATAGTGAATAATAATCTCTGTAGTCCCAGGTAAATAAGCCTTATATTTGTATTTATTTTTGTGAGATTAAACCTAAGTATATTTGTAAACTTAGATTCTATGTTTTTAAAAATTTTTTAAATTTATTTTATTTTTATTTTATTTTTTAATTTAAACTCAATTAGCCAACGTATGGTACATCATTAAATTCCATGTTTTAAAACCTGAATAGTTATATTTTTATTTAGAAAAATATTCCTTTTACCACATCTTTTTTGTTTTTTAAGTTTTTATTTAAATTCTAGTTAGTCGACATACAGTGTAATATTAGTTTCAGGTGTACAATGTAGTGATTCAGCACTTCCATGCAACACCCGGTGCTCATCACAAGTGCCACATCTTGATAAGAGAAATTGAATGCCTTGTTAAACAGACTATAGATGATGGGTTCATCTCTCTCCTCCACAGGTCTCTTGGTACTGCATTTTGGGTTGCAAAGCAGAAGGGAGCTATGAAAAAGTAAGGCTAAACAATAATCATCTCCCAAACTCAGGAGAAGCGGTATGTCAAATTAGAAAAACCTCTAATTGTCAGGAAATCTTACCAAAAGTCTCATTAATGACAACTGAGTGTTTTCTTTTTTTTTTTTTTGACCTCCTTCTCATGTCATTATTTCAGTGAATTTCTCTAATTTCAATTTAAGTCATAACTGAAATCCAACAGTAAATGCAAAGGTTTTATTTTATTTTTTTTTTTACATATAAGGGTTATTTAATTATATTTTTTAAGTCACATTACTTCAGTTTTCCATACATAAACTTGAAATATGTTTTTATTAACAGATACCAGCTGATGGTAAAAGCATTTTTGAAGTGAAAGGTTTAGAAACCAATGAAAAATATGTCTTTGCAATTGCTGCTTATTCTTCTAATGGGAAGCTTATTGGTAACGCTATTGGGGAGACAACGAAACCAATTCTGGTTTATCCACCTCTTTCTGCTGTTACTGCTCGGATGTTCTTGACGCAGGTAGAAGAGAATTCTGCTAATTTTTTCCTCTATGTTTTTTTCTGCTAAGCTGTTACTAAGTAATTTCTAATTGGAAAAAAATCACAGTGGATATTCTAAAGCTCTTGTAATACATATTTCCATTACTGCAGTTTAGTCTCATAAAAATAGGAATCATTCCTTCTCTTTTTAGTGAGACTGATCTGTACGACAGCATTTTTTTTTTTTTTGGATTACAAATGTATCCAGAAAAAAAGGCTATTGTAAAAATTTAATTTTAATTTTAAATTTAATTTTAGGAATTTAGAAAATACCGAAATGCACAAAGAAGAAAATAAATGTTACCTGTTTATCCTATCATCCAGAGTAGCAGTTCTTAACTTGGGGCAATTTTGGCCCCCAAGGGACATTTGTTAATATCTGGAGACATTTTTGGTTGTCATAACCTGGAAGGGTGCTTCTGGCGTCTAGTGGGTAGAGGTCAGGGATGCTGAAAAGCACCCTACAATGCAAACGACAGCCCTCCATAACAAAGAATGATCCAGCCCAAAATGTCAGTAGTGCCAAGATTGGGAAACCCTGATCCAGAGCTATCTTTTCATTTGTGTGCATGTACGTGTGTGTGTATACACTTACACACACACACATTTTTATATATACATATGTGTGTTTGGATTTATGTATAATATATAACCCAATCATGGTATATATATTATTTTATATCCTGATACTGTCATTTAATATATAATTGACATTTTTTTCAATCCATTAACTATTCCTCCATAGCGTAATTTTTAACAGCTGTGTCTTCTAAAGGTATTGCTTCTTTTAATGATACTGCATCTTACAGATAGATTGTAGTTTACTTAGTAATCTTTACTGGTGGGCATTTAGATATTTTCTAGTCTTTTGCTATTATAAGCAAAGCTGTGATGTACATCTTGGTATATGAATCTCTGTCTGCATCTGTGATTACTTTTTTGGGGGGAGAGATTTACAGAAGTGAAATTTCTGAGTTACTAAAGACACACAGACCTGAGTTCAAGTTCCAGCTCCTCACACTAGCCATGTGATATTGAGCAAGTAACTTTCATCTATGAAGTGGGAATAGTAATAGTAGCTACCTCCCATAGGTATTATGAGTATTAAATGGAATTATGCATGTCAGATGTTTAACCAGTGCACTTGTCACACAGTAGGCACTTAATAAATATTGCTATTGTTTTAGTTATGAATGTACTCATGAATTAACATTTTTCTGGAGTGATTCCCTGTCTTAAAACATATCACCAGTGAATAGGACACTAGAAAGGGTGACTCCTTGACCTAGGTCTTGAGAATCTTAATTTTAAGCCTATTGTTGGCTTTAGTAATGATGGCTATTTTAAATTTTATCACGTTTCTATTGTGCTATTATTTTTCTCTTAATAGTTGATTAGAATAATAAGCTAAGATCTTAGTGGTATTTTATATTATCATATTTTTCAAAGAAAATTAAATTGAGAGAATTGCTAGGATTTGTCTAGCATTGGTTTAGCATGTCATATTGGCTCATGGTTTTCTGATGTTTTTATTTCTTTGGAATCTAATATATTCCCTAATTTGCAGTGATGGAGTTATTTCAAAGTGAGGAACCGAATATTTTATCAAGGCCTAATTTTTCTCCAGGGAGGTTTGATTTTGGGTTTCATTTGGCAGAACTTTCATTGAAAAGTTAATAAAATGAAGTCCAAGCTATTCTGCTGGAATAATGAGAAGTGTCATAAAGTAATGGCCAATGTTTCATTATTGATACTATATTTGCAGTACTGTATTCATTTATGACAGCATATGAGCATTCTCTCTCATAATGTTAAGTGCAGCAAATTTTCTTACTTAGTAAACTTAGTAGAATTTAATTTACAGCTCAAGTTTAAGCTTTTAAGTTCTAGCAAGAAAATGTACCTTTCCTTTGGAATTGCGATCTATTTTTCATTGAGAGTGGTTAGTTTTTAGTTTCAGGATAATTCAGTTCTTTAAAAAGTAGTATCATATGGGGCGCCTAGGTGGCTCAGTCAGTTGAGCATCTGGCTCTTGGTTTTGGCTCAGGTCATGATCTCGGAGTCTTAGAATTGAGCCCTGCGTCAGGCTCTGTGCTCAGCAGGGAGTCTGCTTGTCTCTCTCCTTCTCCCTCTGCCCCTCAACCTGCTGTCTCTCTCTCAAATAAATAAATACATCTTTTAAAAAATATTATCACATATATTTTATAGTAAGAAATAGAGACATTTCACTAAATGCCTATGATTAACTTGGCTTAGAATTTTAGGTTGGGCTTTCAACTCAACATTATTCTATAGACATTAATAAAGTCAGTTAAGTCTTCACTAGGTTTCCCCTTAATGTAGAAAGCTATTTATTTAGATTATCTGGAGAGTTGTTTGAAAAACCATTATGAATGATATATTTTCTACAGATCTTTTCTAATTTCCCCCTCTTTATAGCTTCATTTGTTTTTATTTTTCCCCTTTAAGTCAGGAATCTCTAGATAATGTTATACAGAATGTAGAAAATTGAAACCTATGAGCAGGATTTTAGGATTTTAGGCAAATTACTTGGTCTCAATTTCCCTATCTCTAAAATGGATATAAGACCCAATGTCATATACTGCTGGGTTTTTGAACTACTCAGTCAAATAATGAGTGGACACAATTGTTTATTGAGAAAAGAAATGGAGGATATCATTTAATTAAAAACTATTATGTGCCAGGTATTTAAAGAGTCATTATTATGTTTATTACAATAACTCAGTGAGATGGTATTTTTACTTTCATTTTATAGTTGAGGAAACTGAGATGAATTTAATCCTTCCCCTGCCATTTTATTTGAGAAAGGTGTCTCAGGGAGGTCATGTAATTAAGTGATCCACGGTTACTTGGGTAGCAGATGGTAAGCCTGACACTTGAATCAGCTCATACCTTTCTACTGCTCTGTCTAGGTTCAAGGAAGTCATGTGTTCAACTTCTAACATGGGCCAAGTTCTTCTAGAGCCCATGTCTCTGCCATCTCTTCTCTGCCTGGGTTGGTGTTGCTCATTGGGTCTTGATGATTGGTATTGGCAGTAGAGTTTGATGCTGGAACATGAATGCTTTGTCAGGAATAGTGGTGGTGGCAAGGTGAATAAAATTCTTACTTTTTTTTCACTTTATATATGAATTCACCAAAACTCTTTGGTAAATAGAGATTTGCCTTTTGTCTATGACCAAATTAAAAACAATAAATCTACCAGGTAAAAGATAGTTATCCCATTTTTAAAGGTCTTTAAGAAATTTCAACTCTTCTTTTTCCTCTCATCCTCCAACTGGATATTGCTACTCTCTCTACTTATGTGTTTGTTGATGAATTATTTATTGTCTATTTTGTGCTAGGTTCTCTGCAAGATGTCATCTCTTCTTCCTTTGAACTGCCTTTTTTAATCCATCTCATTACCAAAACAATGACCTATATTTAGGTAATTTTGATTTATGGTTTTAGTTAGGATTCCGATTGCAAGTTAATGGCACCTGGTTGGCTTGGGGGAATGCAGCTAGGCCCTGGTAAGGCTGTGGACTCCAGGCAACTATAGGTCTCATACCTTTGGTTCTCTATATACGTCTGCTTCTTTTTCTCCTTCTAAAGACTGACTTTCTTTACTTCTCCATCTCTGAAGGAAAAATGGCAGCTCCTGCATTTTTATATTCCTCAATTTCAGCTATAAACAGAGACTGCCTAGCTGGCTACTAATCTGGATTCTAGATTCCTAGGAAAGAGATTCTAATTGGCCCACCAAATAAAAGGAGTCTGACGTCTTTTTTGATGTTTGACCACTGACTTGTTTTTAAACCTCCCCCCTCTCTTTTCCTTTGGTTCCATACACAGGCAGGATGATAGGAGGTCTGTGAGCTCATGTTTGGTGCTAACAGGAAATTTAAATCTCCCAGGTGGTAGCAGCTTTTCCTATTCCTACCTCTCACCACTAATCAAGGCCCAACCCATTCCTTCCCAGGCCTGCTTGTGCCTGCCCAACACTCCCATGGAGCCCCTTGTGTGAGTAACACACTTTCTCTCAAATTCTGCTGGGGCATGTAGTGCCTTTAGCCCCGACAACAGAACCACACTTTGAGTGGCTTGCTTTGCAGAGGGGGCTATAAAACACCCAGTTTGAGTCAGGCACTTACCCTGGGGCAGTCAACTGTGTTACAGTAGAATTGCTGAGAGTCCTCTTCTGTGGGTAGAGGGAAATTACCAGGAAAAGATTGTTTTAAACTGTATTTAACATGCTATTATTGTACACTTACTCTGTGCTACACAATGCTCCAGGTTAGTGATTGTAAACCTGGAGTGTGTGTCTTGGAGTGCTGGTTGAACAGATTCTTGTGTCCTACCACCAGAGTTTTATTCACTAGGTCTGGGGTAGGGCCTGGAATTTTACATTTCCAACAAGTTCCTAGGTGATGTTGATGCCGATGGTCTAGGGACCATACTTTGAGAACCACTGTTCTAAGCAGAGTGAACAAAATGCCATGATAAGAGATATGTAATAAACAATAAACACAGTAAATACGTAAATTATCTAGTATGTTACAAGATAAGTTCTATGGAAGGAAAAAGTGGAGTATGGTCAAAGGAATTAGAGGTGTGAAGTGAGGGAATGGAAGGTAGATCAGAGTATTAAATTGGGTGATTAGGGAAGGCTCATCTAGAGGTGAGATCTGAGCAGAGACTTAAAGGATATGTGGGAGGGGGTCTCTGGAGGCAGAACATTCTGCAGAAGGAGCAAGGGCAAAAGCCCTATGGTTTTCAGAAGTGTACCTGGTATGTTTGATAAACAACAAGGAGGCCAGTGTGGCTGGAGCAGAGGGACCCATGGAGACTAAAATAATTGGTTAGGGAGATAAAAGGTAAGTAGGCAGGTCGGGGAGCAGCTCATGACAAGACTTCTAGGCCATTATAAGAACTTTGGCTTTTAGTTTGAGTGAAATGGGCAACCATTGGGAAAGTTTTGTTGTTGTTTGAGAAGTGGGATGACATAATGTGACTTCCATTTTCAGAGGCTCACCCTGGCTGCTATGTTAGGAATAGATCATAATAGAGCAGGGATGGAAGCACAGGGACCTATCTATTGCTATAATCCAATGAGAGATGGTGGTGGCTTAGCCATGTGATAGTAGTTGATGTGGTGAGAAGTGGTCAGATTCTGGATATGTTTTGAAGGAGGAGTTAACAAGAGTTCCTCATGGAAATAATGTAAAGAGAAAAAAAATATGACTCTAAGATATTTAATTGACTAACTGGAAGGATAGGCTTGACATCAGCTGAGTTGGGGAATGCTGTGAGTGGTATAGATTTGGGGCTTGGGGAGAGCAGAAATTCATTTTGAGACATGTTGAGGCAAGATTTTTATTAGATATTCAGAGAGAACTGTTGAGTAGTTAGTGAGATATATGAATCTGGAGTGTGGGAGAAAGGTCTGGTCAGGAGGAGTTGAGAGTAGTCATGTGACCATTAAAGCCATGGGGCTGGATGATTTCACTAAGGAAATAAATACAGATAGAAGAGAGGAGAGGTCCAAAGACTGAGCCCTGGGACATGCCAATATGAAGAGATTGGGGAAAAGAGTAGGAGCTTGCAAAGGTGACTAAAAAGGAATGTGCGGGGAAGAAAAACCAAGTATGGAACTTTGGAAGCTACGAGAAGGTCATGTATCAAGGAGGAGGTTTCTACTGTACTTAATTATTTCATTAGTCTTCTAGTGCTGCTTTCTCATTTTAACCTCACCCCCTCTAAAATCTATTATACCTATTACCACCAGGTCACCATCTTATATCTTGGCACTTCTCTGTTAACCCACAAAAACTCATGAATTTACAAACCTTAGTTTTATCATGGCAGCTTTTCTTGCTTTACAATGTCCACTAATTGAATAAATGATATTATTTTTAGAAGAATATATTTTAAAAGGAAAAGAATATATTCAGTTATAATTTCATCCAACTCATATATCATTTGTTATTAATTTCCATGTTAAGTGTTAGAATTATAAGTGTCTTAGTGACCACTTAGTCCAACTCCTTCATTTGACAAATGCAGCTGGAGAAGTGACCTCATCTACCACTCTAAGTCTTGGCTCTACTATTTTAACTGAATATCAGGCTCTGTACAAATTATTTAACTGCTTAATGCCTCAGTTTCCTCATCTGAAAAATAGGAATGGTAATAGAGCCCACCTCTTAAAGCTGTAATGGGAAGTTAATACAATAATGCGTGTAGAGCGCTTGGACCAGTACCTGACATCTTTAAATACTTCCACCTGATTTTCAAGGCCTTCTGAAATCATATCCCATTTTATCTGTCCTTCATATTTCCTGCTTTTCTTCAAATTCTGATCTGTCTTTCCAGTCTCTCCTAAATGCACTATGGTGATTTTCACTATTGGACCCTTTTCAGGTTCGGTCTAAACTGTGCCCATATGAACCTTACTCCTGCCTGAGGTTCAACTCACGCCCCGACTCCTTTTTGAAGCCTTTATTTCTCCTTTTCTCAGCCTCTACAATTATTATGTTATTCTTTGTAGCTTTTCTGGTAATTTCATGTGTTTTATGTCTATAACTTGATTAGAGTTTAATGGAGTATAAGGTCATTTTAAGCTTTGAAGAACCTATCCTTACAGTGCTTAGCACAGAGTAGAAACTTCATAAAACCTTGCTGGTTGGTTGATTATGAGCGTGGAGTTGGCAGATTTAAAAAGTTCTGGCCCTGTAAGTTATTCCCTTGAGTGGAATATATTCTAGCAACATGTTATTTACATACTTAATTTAATGAATTTATTTATGCTTTATATCCTACCTGCTTCCATTAAGGATTTGAAGCAGCACATAACTCACGTGGTGAGATTTTATATTGTTGCACATATTTGAATAGAATGATTTTGGGGAATATCTGTAAAGAAATATATTTTACCAAAAGAAATAGGTAAGTTGTTGATTTTTCTTCTCTCGATCTTCTGTTTTACCAGTGAACTCAGTTATTTTGCCTAATGTTGAATGTGTTGAATTAAAAATATCATGGACTCTTGGAAGCATCTCTGTTTTATTTTTCACTCTTTTCAGCTGTGAACCCTTTGTTGCACAAAAGCTCTGAAAGTGTCAGTCTGAACCAGAAAAGAATGAAGTATATTTCATATTTTGGGTTTGGGAAATCTGATTGTTTCTCTTGGAACAGATTGTTCATTATAACAGTGTCTATAATAAATGGAGTGCACTGCCGAGATAGATGGAAATGAAATTAATTTGGCTCAGATGTGATCTTTGTTTTGCTTATGAGAATTTGAAACATCCTTACAGAGTTTCAAATTTCCATGCAATTTAGAAGTAAAAGAGATTTCAAAATGTGTCTGCCTCCCTTGCCAGTGGCCATCGATACCTTACTGTGGCCCTGTAGAACAAAACAACAAATGTGAACAGCTGTGTATGAAATTAGTGTGTGAGCGGGCCTTATCAGAATTCCTGTTTAAAAGATACATTTCACAAATAAAAATATCGCATAAGATAATGTACTTTTTTTGTAGGTTGCCTATCAGGTTGGTAACTATGAGTTGGCTAAGAAGGCTTTCTCTCCAGTTTGGGATTATTTTGTTGCTTCACCACATCACGATGAACAATCTGTTATTTGTTTAAGCAATATAATGACTATTACACAGAGAAGGTAATTAGAAATATTCTTTTAAAATATTAATTTGCTTATTGAAAATGTGGGTGTTGGGTGTGAAGCCTATAATTAATTTTCAATATCATATTAAGATAGTCAATGTAAAACTATTTCTAATAAGTGTTTTAATAAGCATCTACATTCCAAGTTCTTGAGTCCTGGTTAGAAACTTCTTTGCCAGAGTTAGAAAAGCACAGGAGGCCATATAGATGTGTTCTGAATGTAGAGTAATGAAGGCTATGGGGAAAAAAAAAACACAACAAATACTAACCAAGATATTGTCAGTTATACTAGAAAACACAAATATGCTTTGGGGACTTTTGTAACAACAACGGTCAGGTTGGGGTTAAAGTTATAGTCTCATAGGGGGACTATTAGGATAAGAAGGTTTTTCCTTTGCTTGAAGAGGCTCTCAGGGTTAGACCATCAGCAACTGCAAACAGGCTGGTAGGAGCCATATAAAACCAAAGGCCATCCTTTGCTTTATAGCCATTTTTCCTTAAAAAAAGAAAGTTTAAGAATAGCCTCAGAAATGAGCATTACTGTGATTTCAAGCTGTCTCAACAACAAGTTCAAAAACAACAATCTCCTTCACCTTCTTGTTATGTCTTTAATAAGAAGATAAAACCCTTCATTCCTCAGTCAAAGACATAACCTTAAATATACATGCTGGTTGAGGCAGGGCTTTGATAATGCTTATTCACATAAAGGTGTAATTCCATTCAATCAAACAAATGTAGACTTAGCATTTACCATGTACAGGGATGCTAGATGCTCTGTAGGGTGGATTTGAGAGGCATTTCAGAAGAGGAAGAGCAGAGCTTGGAAGATTTTATACGACACGGGGACAAGAGAGTAGAGGTAGTAAAGTGTCCTGGAATTGTCATTGTTACCTGACTGGCAGGCAGGCCTGTGATATGTTCTAGGAGAATGAGAAAGGTAGGACAAGTTTTTAGAAGAGATAATGAATTTGACAGGAAATATTTTGAGTTTAATTTTCCAGCAGGATGCCTTTGTGGATATGAGATGCCCAGTAGGTAGTTGAATAGTGCTGACACTTAGGAGAGAGGTCAAGGCTAGAGACAGATTGAGAAATTGTCCATGAGGTCATCATTGAAATTTTGACGAGTGCTGTCTCCCAAGGAGGTACTGTTTAGCAGAAAAGATTGGAATTGAACTCTGGGCATTGCTTACATTTAAGAGGCTGAAGCGGGAGATGGAAGCAAGGAAAGGCTGAAAATGTTTTGTGCTGGTCTGAGCCCATCAATAACCAATGTTGTATCTGAACTACCCCTTGTGATTCTTATTATGATTGCAAGATACCCTTCAGAAATAACCATCTGGAAATTTTGAAAAAAATAAAGATTTATTACTTATAGGATCTGAAAATTACACAGCACACTTGGGGCCCAACAGCAAGGTTGTAGGTAAAGAGAGAGAGAGCCAGCATGGGCCTGGGGTTCTGCTTTTATTGAGGTCAAGGGTGGGTGCCTAGGATTTCATGGGCTCTCTTTTTGAATTTGAAATGTAAGAGTGGGAATTTAAAGCAAGGGAAGAGAAAACAACAACAACAACAACAACAACAAATGGCCCCAATTGTCATTTATTGAAATCGACTAAGATTTCTAAAACAAAGGAGTCTCAGTGGGGGAGGTGGACTGGCTCTTTATCGAGTTGGGTGGCTGGCAATGTATTTATTAGAGAAAGCCATCTCTGAAGTGGATGCTTTGGCAATCAAAGCTTAAGTCAGACCCTTGCATTACAAGAAAGAAAGAGAGAGAAAGAGAGAGAGAAGGAAAGAAAGAGAAAGAGAGAAAGAAAGAAGAAAGAAAGGAAGGAGGGAGGGAAGGAAGGAAGGAAGGAAGGAAGGAAGGAAGGAAGGAAGGAAGGAAAGAAGAAAAGGAAGGAGAAAGAAAGCAAGTCCAACTTTCATAACTTACTCTACAAAAAGGAATAGTTCAGGAGACGAGTTTGGAAAAGTGCATTGCCAAGGGAAGTGAAAGTATCACCCAGGAGGGACTGGTCAGCAGTATTAAATGCGTGCAAGGTCAGGCAGGGGAGTTGCTCAATAAGAGATGCTACGGAGAGGTTGGGTAGGATAAAAACTAAGAGGAAGCCTTTAGAATTGGCAATTAAGAGGCCATTGATGAGTTCAAGAGAGCTATTTTTGTGGTGTGATGGGCCAGAAACATTTTGCAGTTGGGTAAGAAGCAAATGAAAGTGGAGAATTGGAATAAGTAAGATCACTCATGTGAAGTTTGGTGGTAGAGAAGAGGATGGCAGAACCCTGAGGGGGAAGGCAGGCTTAAGGAAAGCATATTTGAGGGTGGAGGGAAAGGAGACAGTGGAGAGGGAGAAACTGAGGATACAAGCACCTTCCCATAATAATGACACTATGGTGGTAGAGCCTGGAGGATACAGGAGCACACAGATTGGAGAGCAGGGGCTTTAGAACATTTGCTGTCAGGAGTGTGAACAAAGAGCCATCAGGGATAAATGAAAGTATTGCTGAAAAGGAATAATGACTAAACTGATATCACAGAATATGAATTTGTAGTAGAGCCCAGTTCTTCTGGGTGAGGGCCACATTTGACTCATCTTTATATCCCAGGGCCTAGAATAGTGTTTTCTACATAGTAGGTGCTCGGCAAATGCTAGTTTGAATGAAAAAAAAAAAAAAAAAGATCAAATGAAGAGAATAAATAAGTGAGTAAGTGATTGACTGTTGCAGCAGGGATAGAAAAAGCAGCCAGAGACATCTGTGCAAGGCCAGGCTGACTGATTACGGCTTAAAATAAAGGGTGTGGAATCTGAAGTGGTAGAGAGGTCACTATTGAAATGATTGACCAGCATGTGAGCTCTTTAGGGAAGGAAGTGGAGCCACAAGGAGGGAACAGCCTGGGCGCATTGCCTGCCTGATGATCAATCATCAAATGGATGAAGAGACAGTTCAGTATGAGTTGCAGGAGCGGGAGAACTAACATTCTCCTAGCAAATATAATTTCAGCGTTTAACACAGTGGTGAAACGGATCATCAAGTGTGAACTACTGATGTCCGATCCTTTTCTGTTTTTTAGAGATAGAGGGTGGACCTGAAGCTTAGAAGGGAGTTTGTCACCCAGGAAGGCTGAGAGCAAGGAAAGGAATATTGGAAACAAAGAAGGAAGGCTGCAGATTTCACAGTACTGCCAATGCTTGGCATTGTTGATTGCAATTTAGAAAAGATAATTAAAAATAATCCAAGAGTTATTAAGACTCTGCCTCTCTCCTTCCTTTCCTGCCTGCCTCTTTCTTTCTCCCTTTCTCTTTACCCGTGGTGGATTTTGCTGTAAGTGACCCTTATTTTCAGAAAATTTGTTAATTGAAATATTGGGCCTATTTTCCAAGCTTCTGAAAATCTATAGATTTCATTATGTTGATAGAAAAGAAATTTGTGTATTAGAACCAGAAAGTTTTACTTTACCAATAGTTATTTTTATGTATCTGTGATATAATATGTCAGCAGCTAAAATTTCTTAGTTGTTAACTTGCTGTTAAACATGGTCTTTAATTTTAATTTAAAGAGCTGTATAAGAGAAGTTGTTCCACAAATTTTTGCTGCTGTTTTGGAATCACTGTGTAGATACTAAGAACAAATCAATCCGAAAAGGCGTGTTTATATGCTAAATCATTTTATATTTGTACTTGTAACATCATTTACTTCCTTTTGCAGATTACATTCAGATATTTTGGCAGAGACTTCTTCAATCCTCTTATACCTTTTTCTTAGAAATATTTTTGTAACAAGTGACATTAAAAGCAAAGAAGAAAATCTTTTCTGTGATAGTATTAAAGGCAATGAGCTTTTCCCCTCTCAACAAGTAAGTGATTTTAAAATGATCAAAAATGTGCCGATTTCCCTTTATTTGTTTCTTGACGTCTCAAGTTCATGTTCTTTTGGGGTTGCATGTCCTGATCTTTTGTGAAAGGACTGAGAGGTCATTTTATGATTGTGCAGGTTTATTTGATATTCCATATCGGTTTCATAGGACCAAGTTCCTATGTATTTTTCTTCTTTTCAATTTATCTTTTGTGTCTCTACAAAAGTAGTATAAATTTCAAATATTTAAAAAGTTATAATGTATAAAGTGAAATGCATTGTAATCCTATTACTCCTAAAAATACTATGATTTTGTTTACTCTGTTTTATATCTCTGATTTTTAAAAATATGCACAGGCAAAGTATTATTGTTTTACAAAAATGACATCACAATCTACTTGCTATTCCATAATTTGCTTATTTAACATTTTTTGTAATTTATCTTGAACATATTTTCATGCAGGCACATATCAATTTACAATTTTTTTAAGTTCTTAGTTTATTAATCCTCTCATGGAAAATCTGCACAATCACCACAGACGAAGTCGCTGCAGAATCTTGACTCCTTCTGTTGTCCAGTCTCCAGCTCACTTGCTGCCAGCACCAGCACTGGTTTCGCAGTCCCCCTGACCTTCTTCCTTCTGTTCTTGTGTTCCTTTCCCTGTTTTCTCGAGGTCTTTTTCTGCTCACACAGGCCGTGTCTTGCAAGTCTACGTTTGGGTCCATTTTTCTCTGGCCAGTTGTCTTGCCACCACCCAAATGGGTTCTGAATCCAAATACAGAGATGACATCTGGTGTGGTCTTGTCCATTTTGGCTAGTTTTTCTCGAATTTCTGTCTTCGGTACTGCTGTCTTTCCAGGATGAAGAACAATGAGCATTTGTTTTCATACCAAATTGTTTTTGATTTTAATATTGCATTCCTGTATAGAGGCAGGAATGTAACTTATCTCCTACTGATGGATTCACAGGGTGGTTATAAACATTGCTGTCTGTACATCTGCAACCTTCTAACCTTAACATCTTGCTTTTAAAAACAATCCCTTGCTTTTGTTTTCATTCTAGATTGAGCATTGCTCTTCTTTCTCCCTCATCCTCTTTCCTTCCTTACTCACTTAAGAGACATAGAGACTTTTCCCATGTGTTTGTTTTTCACAGTTGCTTTTTCCTACCCATGCATTTATTTATTTAATCAACCAATAAATTGTTATGTGAGACTATGCCAGTGTCTGTGGATACAAAAATGAAAAAAAAAAAAAAAGAAATGACCCTTTTGTGCAGGGCAAGTTTACAGCCTTACAGAGCCCAAGCAGTCATAACTGTTATCCTCTTCCTACAATGTTGCACTCAGCCTGTAAATAAAGGCAGTCTTTAAGTACTTCAATGAATTCCAGAATGCTAGACTACCATTCTACTAAAAATTTACTGTATGGAAATTTCTGGTTGCCACTCATAAGTTTTCTTTGTATGTAATTTTTTATGTATATACAGAAAAATAGGGGCACCTGAGTGGCTCAGTAGGTTGAGGATCTGACTCTTGATTTTGGCTCAGGTCATGACCTCAGGTTCCTGGGATGGAGCCCCATGTGTTAGGCTTCACACTCAGTGGGGAGTCTGCTTCTCTCCTTCTCCCTCTGCCCCTCCCCCCACTTGCATGCTTGCTTTCTCTCTCTTTTAAATAAGTAAATAAATCTTTCAAAATAAAAGACAAGAAACATAGTGAAATCTTCCCTCAGGAAAGGGAAAGGAAAAGTTAGATAGGATCCCTATTTTTTTAAAGTAGCATTTAATCACAGAAGCCTAACTGCCTATTTTACTACCATTTTTATTTGAGTAACAGAAGTGTAATAGAAGATTAATTTGGTCTATTGAAAATTTATCATTTTTTTTCACAAATCCAGAAAGAAAATGAGACTTTGTTATTCAAGTGGGGGCAATATTACAGAGACATAATATTTTAATTATTATTTGTTATAAAATTTATGTTTTGAAAAAAATTGGGTTTTTTCTAACATTAAAATATAGCCAAGTTTTTATTTTACCAATTAAGAAAGGTCGATTCTTTCTACATTACTAGTGATATTTGTATTATTTCACAAAGTATTCTGAAGTTTAAGTCTAAGGTTGTCTTTTCCATACATAGCATTGTTGGGGAGTTAGAATTGTTCTTGAATTTAGATCTTGATTTAAAATAAACATTTTAACATACCAACGTGTTGTTAAGCCACAAGAATCACATTTTCTACCCTTTCTTCTCCTTAGAGACACATTGGTGAAGCACCTGATGTTCACTTTGAGTAACAGTATCTGTTTCATTACAGATTACTAGACTAATTGAATGTGAGAGAGTACTAGTGGCATTGGAACTTAGCAACTACCTAAATGATTCCAGTTACGCCCTTCAAGCTGTGACTCAGTGTTATGGCCTTCTTGCTCCTATTATCTACCACAATATTGTTTTGGTACCTGTCATACAGGTAAGCATATTTATGCCCCTAGATAAGGGTATTTTTACAAAGGCAATTCAACAATGCATTTTGGAAAAGAAAAAGCAATGTATCTTTTGTAATGTACAAATAGGTCAAAGACAGGTATTATGAAATTTCATGAGTTAACTGAAAAACATTTTAATAATGTAAATTATATCTGAGGACTAAAATGTATTTCTCTGAAAACATTCAGCCCCGTTGCTGTCCTTGTTTAAACATTAGCAATCTGCTTTTCTAGGTTTTTAAAGTCATTTCAATTTTTATGCTTGTGTAATGTTAGAAACAGCAATACTTATTAAAAAACATATTTTTAAAGCCATCATCATGTGGAAAAAAAGTTGGTGGATGACTCAAGAAAAAATATTTGGTTTCTTGGTGATGGAGGAGTTGGAATTTATGGAGAAAAAGTAGGTGAGACCTGGCTGAAGGGATTATATTAGTTGTCTCTTCTTCCTAACAAATCACAGTAAACTCAGCGGCTTAAAACAATACCCATTTACTATCTCATGGTTCCTGTGGGACAGGAGGCTGGATACCGGTTGGCTGGGTCTTCTGCTCAGGGTCTCATTAGGCTGAACTCAAGGTGTTGGCCAGAGCTGTGATCTTACTTGAGGCTCCAGGGCTTCTTCCAAGCTCACTGGTTGTTGAGAGAATTCATTTCCTTGTGCTTGTGTGATAGGGGGTCCTTAGCTCCTAAAGGCTCACCACCAATTCCCTGCCACACAGTCTTTTCCACAACATGGCAATCTGCTTCCTCAAGACCAGCAGGAGAGCCTTGTCTAATATGCATGAGGAGTGTTACATAACATAAGGTAGTCATGAGAGTGATGATCTCATCATATTCACAGGTCCTACCCACGCATAAGGAGAAGGGATACAGGGCTTGTACAGCAGGGGGAGGAATCTTGTGGACTGTTTTAGAATTCTGCCTACCACAGGGAAGTCATGAGAGAAGTGAGGTTTCACTGGTGATACTTTTAGAAAGTTTTCATTGTCATCATGGTTGCCCTCATCATCATCATCATCAACTCAGATTTTGAGAACCAAAAAGATGTGGCTGAACTCATTCCTAGCATAACAATTTTTAATTCACCATTGAGAAAACTAACCAGGGCTTAAGTAACTTAATAAATATTTGCCTTGGAGTCGCTATTGTGTTGACATGCCTCCTTCTCCCACATTCCCCAAATTTAGGAGTTCAGTTGCTTAGGAGATCTGCCTCCAGAATCCAAAATCTAGATTCATAGTTGGCAGCCTTCCATGTCATTTGTAGATGGATTGTAGAGCAGTATTCTCAAGTGTAGAAAATGCTTTCTCCAGAACCCAAAGGCATTTACCTGTCATTGTCCTTTCTTCTTAGAAGTGAGAGGAGCCAGATGTCAGACTTACTTTGAATGGGGTGTCTCAGCATGCCCCAGATAGTTCATTAATGTGGCAGCTTCCTGAATCTTCACAAGGTTTATTTCTATCCTCCAGAGGGCGTGTATCTTACCAAGGTCTTTAAAGTACTTGCCATTTCTTGTTCTTTAGTTTCGATTAACATGTTATTGATGTAATCGTCCAATGTTTTGTTTTGAGAAATGCCCAGAGAGTTCAGGTCCTTTCATAAAGTATGTCAGAGGCTGGTAGAATTTTCATGGCCCTGGGGCAAGGTGCTAAGTGTATACTTTTGTTTTCCCAGTATAAATGGGAACTTCTTCTGATAGTTCTTCCTAGTAGGATAGAAAAGAGAACATTAGCCATAGCAGTGCAGAGCTTTTAATGTCCTTTTGCAAGGATACCACATTGGGACCAGCAGATGCAACTGGTGCTCAATTGGTTAAGTTCAGGATAATCCACTGTCATCCTCTAGCATCCCGCTGACTTAGGGTGCCTTTAGCTACAGCTCAGAGAATGGGTTATAGCTATGAGGAAAAGCCTTGAGAAAGAAGTTTCCGATTATATTGTATTGTTTGGAATAGGAAAAGTGAGTGCAACACAGAGGAGATTCTAGAAATAGGCCTCAATATATTTGAGAATATAATATATGACAGAATTGGCATTCCAATTCAGTGGGAAAAGACTGGATATTTTTAGGAAATGATGGTGCAACTCCTGGATATTCATCTGAAAGGAAATAGAGTTTGACACCTATATTGTACATATATAAAGTCCATATGTACTAAAGACTTAAATGTAAAATAAAGCAAAAAGTTAGGGGAAAAAAATCACAGAAAATTACATGTGCAATCCAAGGTTGTGGGAATCTGTTTTAACTAAGAGAGAACTCTTAGAAATAGCAAGAAAGTTAAGAAATATTGACTATATTTATGTCAGCCTATGTGTGACAACAGGGACAGTAACAAAGATAGTATTAAATTTATGGATTTGGAACAAATGTCTAACAAGGATATTTATATATATTACTGACAAGGATAAATATATATGTAACAATAAGTCTTACAAATTGACAATAACTTAATAAAAAAATGGCCACAGGATATGAATAGGCAGTTTATAGGAGAGCAAATCCGAGTGGCCAAGAACCATGAAAAAATGCTCAAACTCTGAATATCCTTAGAAATGCACATTAAATGAACAACGTAATATTGCTGACAGAATTGAAAAGAACTGTAACTGCTCTTGCTGGTGATGATGTCAGGCATTCTCATTCATTGATGGGGAACATGTGGATGGGGAACATACAGGCTTTGGATTTTGATAAAGCAATCTTAATTTTAATTAAACTAAATCTAATGTTAATTAAAAATTAAAAACAAATATACTTGACACAGCAATCCCTCTATTAGTAATTTATCCCATAGAATAAAATCACCAGTTAGTAAGATGCCTAGTTCTACCCCTTGGTTCCCAAATTCATCTGTTCTACCTCTTGGGGACCACATAATTGTAATTAATTTGGAATGTTTACTTTGCCTTGGAAGATGGTGCTTCATCCTTACCAGGTATCATTTCAGAGCTGGTACTGAAGTTGCCACTTATATCGGCAACTGAGCATGTACAAGGGTGTTTCTTATGGCCTTCTTGGTGGTGGCAAAAAAAGCTGGAGACAAAGAGAAAGTTCAGTAGCAGGAGGATGGCCAGTATGTGTACCAAATTGTAAAACGTCAGCCGTTTTAAAAGTGTGTGCAACATGGAAATTCTGGAAATGGCTGAATAAATGATGGTTATTCCACACTAAATCATATTATGTAGCCATTGGAAATAATGAACTTGAACTATACCTGCAGACTTGGAGGGATTTTTCACAAGACATGGTTGAAGGAGAAATGCACAGTTCAAACAATTGTTTATGAATTCCATTTTGTGACATAACATTAACTCTCCCTCTATGTATGTTTATGTATTTATATGTATACATATGATTATGTGAGCCTGGAGAAAACTACAAAACTACTAGGTTGCTAACATGATTTGGGGATATGGTGTAGTGGGGTTGGGGTGCGTGGTGATGGGGAGGAATTAAAGAAGCATTACAAATACTCTTGAGTGTACAGTGACAATAGTAATAGTGTTAGAATAGTGGCCTGAAGCAATTAGTATGCCCACAAAAGACCAACATCCATATGTTAATTTGTCTTTTGATAATCTGGATGACTAATAGATTGATGCAATCTCAGCCCTACTTTTCTGACAGTAATGTTGCTCAGAACAGTGCAAAGTATTGAAAGGTAAACGTAATTATCTAGCTCTTGATCAAATTCAGGATCACATAATATGAGGTAAGGAGACTAGGAAGTAAACACCAATATTTATAGGATATGGGATATGAATGCTTGGTTTTAATTTGAAAGGAAGCTATTATTTCAAGTACCTGGTATCACTTTATATTTAATATGGTACATCCTTCTCCAAATGGTTTTTTAAGGTCCTCCTAAGCCTGGATGTGCCTTTAGTGTCTTGTATATGTAATATTCTGCCTATATTTTTTATGTCACTTGTTAAAATGTGCTATTTTGTAATCTTTGTATACTTATTTTATCCTCTACACTAGATTTCAAGTTACTTTAGATGAGGGACTCATCTGAAATTGAATATATTAATTTTATTTCAGAGTACATTCTTTTATATGGGATAAGCAATTTATTGACAATTATTGATGATAATAAAATTTGATGGTTTAAAACTTGCATGATTTGAATAGGACATTTCCTAATGAGTGAGGGTGATATTTTTCAACAGAAACTATTGTGCTTCTATTTTTTAGATCTTGATAAAGTGTGTAGTGGTTTTGCAAGGATTACCAAATATCATCCATTCAAAGAAACATATTGCAAGTTTTGAAAGTGTACAGCACATGATAGCTTGTTGTGTCTTCTACATAACAAAGGTATTTATCTCATTCCTTTCTGGTGTCATAAAATTTAGGAATAGCAATGATTTAGAAAGTTAAGCTACTTTTATTACATAGAATACTTTTAAAAATAGTACCCACAGAGCATTTTAGGTCAAGAGTTGCTTGAGGGGCGCCTGGGTGGCACAGCGGTTAGGCGTCTGCCTTTGGCTCAGGGCGTGATCCCGGCGTTGTGGGATCGAGCCCCACATCAGGCTCATCTGCTATGAGCCTGCTTCTTCCTCTCCCACTCCTCCTGCTTGTGTTCCCTCTCTCGCTGGCTGTCTCTATCTCTGTCGAATAAATAAATAAAATCTTAAAAAAAAAAAAAAAAGAGTTGCTTGAGTGGGTCAGTTGGTAAAACCTGGAGGGTGTATATTAGGCCAGAGGAAGGACTGGGAAAGAATGCATTTTATGGGACCTCATTCACCCTGGAAACAAGAGACAACCAAAGAGACCAAAGGCTGAGAGGTAAGCTTATTTATCCTCATTGCTTGGCTCAAAGACCAGCACTGTGTGTTTCTTCAAAGGCTTTAGTTGGCTGAATCTAGTGAATTTCCTCAAAGAAGGGCCATATCTGCCTACCTGTTCTGTATGGTCCTCACAGGACCTTTGTGATTTGGTTGGGGATCTGGAAGAATTCTGCCTGGGTGGGCTGATTTGACTTAACACTTTAATTGGGACTTGAGTTATCTTCAGTGAAGGTCTAAAAACAGAGAGGCCTTTACCTTCTATCTTAGCAAAAAAGTCATGAATTGCTGGCTATGTATGGCCTTACCTCAGGAGCAGAAAATCATATTCTTTCCATTGCTCACTGGTTTACCACTGCTGGAGACACATCTTTAACCTTGTCTGTGCAGATATGGAGGGAGGGTAGCCATTAGCAGGAAGAGAAAAATAATAACTTACTTAAGAGGACTCAGAACCCCAAGGGGCAGGCCAAACACCAAAATAATTATTTTTTACTCTCACTATGTTGGAAAAGACCAGAGGTGACTTGAAAAAACAAAAGAAGAAAGAAAACTTTCAAGGTGGTGTGATGCAATTAAATGATCAAAACAAAACAACAGATCTTATGTAACTGAACAAAAAATATTTGATTTTTTTTTAAAGATTTTATTTATTTGACACACAGAGAGAGAGAACACAAGCAGGGGGAGCGGCAGGGAGAGGGAGAAGCAGGCTCCCTTGCAGAGCAGGGAGCCTGACGTGGGGCTCGAAGCCAAGACCCTGGGATCATGACCTGAGCTGAAGGCAGTTGCTTAACCAACTGAACCACCCAGGTGCCCCCCCATAATACTTGATTTTTGATTAAAAAAATTAAACAGATGAAGATTGTGGTTAATGGCATTTCTTGAGTCAAGTCTGGAAGCTCAAGAAATACCTTACAGCATAGAATGGAATTACCTAGAGATAAATTCAGAAGGTAGATCCAAAGTCCTAACATGAAATAAAAGGAGTTCTGGAGGTAGGAAATTAAAAAATGGAGTATAGTCTCCCTAAATCCTAGGCTGGATTAATTTAAGAACTCATCTGTTGACACTTGGTGGTGAGATTCTTGGAGTCCAAGGATAAAGAAAAATCTCAAAGTTTTGAGACCAAAAAACAAGTTATTTGCAATGGAAAGATAATCCATTAGCTTCAAACTTTTTATTAGCAACAGTAGAAGCTAAAATACTGGAGCAACATCCATAGACTTCTGAGGGGAGAAGACTGAGGTCTAAAAACTAATAACTGGGAAAGATATCATCCCTTCGTCAGGGCAAAATAAACATTTTCAGGAGTGCAGGCATCTAAAAAGTATTCTGCCCATGTACTTAGCTGAGGAAAACACTTGAGGAAATACTCTATCAAATGACAGTTGGTTCAGGAGAGAAATCCCAAGGTAGGGAAAGACAAAAAGGAGAGGAATAATGGGAGCAATGAATCTTGCAATATATGTATTATTAAAATTAAATAGGTAATAATAATGTGATGTGGATTTTGTAATATAAATGCAAAGTAGGAATTCTTCAAATAGAAGAGTTATCTTTGAAAGAAAAAACTTATTAGGAACCTAGAACTAAAACTTTTATCTTGTTTGGGGTCTAAGGAGGGGAGACCAGGTAGAGACTCTTGGTGCATGATTGTGTGTTTAAAAAAAATACATATAGTATAAAAAGTACATATAATATAAAATTGTTATTTTATTTTAAGATGACTCAGGAATGTGTAGCCATGTGCAAAACTTTAAAGCACAGTAAGACTTCTAAACTGATAGGAAGAAAAAATGAAGAGAGGAATGACAGGGAGGAAAAATGGCTAATTCAGCAAAACTAAGAAGGAAGAAGAGATAATATTTAAGATAGAAGGAATACAATCAAGAATATTAATTACTTCACTAAGTATAAATGAACTCAGAAGACAGAGATGGCCAGATGAGCTAAAAAGTCAGATTCAAATGCAAGAAACACTTGCAAAACAATGTGAAAAACTCTGGTTGAAAATAAATGGATAGACAGAGTTACTGGGAAAATACAAACACAAGTAAAGGAGGAGTAGCCATTTTTATATCTGAAAAGGCAGACGTCAAGACCCCAAACATGAATCAGGACAAAGAGAGGCATTGTATAATTTTCTTCAAGTCTGTTTTGTCTTATGACCCTTCTCTGCTCCTGGAAGGCATCTGGTCACTTTATGTCTTAGGACAGTGTCATTGTCAAGTATTAAAGATCAAGTCTGAATTAAAACAAAACTCTAATTTTTTACAAGAGCAAATTAAAAAAGAAAGTCACAATTAGATTAAGTGAAAAATGCTACAGAGGCATTTGATAACACTTAGCAACCTTTCCGAAAAAAATTATATGTAAGTTAGGAATGGAGGGAGTCTATTGAACAATGATAAAGACATTTACCAAATTTTACAGCAAATACACTAAATGGTAATTTTCTGAGACTGATTCCTTAAAAATCAGGTACTGGAGATGCTGACTCTTAATAGTGTGATTCATTATTTGTAGATTCTGTCTTATGTAATAGAGAAGGATATGGAATAATTTTACAATATTAAAAAAGTATAATTGATCTGTAATTGTACACATCTCAAAAACTCATGAGAATCTAGAAAAAAATTACTAGATTTAAAAAAAAGAATTTATAAAGTGATTGTGTGTGAGATGCTTACAAACTGATTTTTAAAAATAGTAGCAGTAGCCATTTAGAAATGGAGAGAGGAAAAAATACCACTAGTAATATACAGTATTTTAAGACAAATACCATATGATTTCATTCATATGTATAATTTAAGAAACAAAACAGATGAACATAGGGAAAAGAAGGGAAAAAAATAGAGAGAGGCAAACCGTAAGAGACCATTAATTATAAAGAACAAACGGAAGGTTTGCTGGAAAGGAGGTGGGCAGGGGGATGGGTGAAATAGGTGATAGGCATTAAGGAGGGCACTTGAGATGAGCACCGAGGGTTGTATGTAAGTGATGAATCACTAAATTCTACACTTGAAACTAATATTACATTGTATATTAACTAACTGGAATTTAAATAAAAACTTGGAGAAAAAAAATAAAACATTTAATCTAACAAAGTACTAAAAGACCTGAATAAAAGAACTGAAATCTTACCGAACGGCACAAAATAAGATCTGAACTTATGGCAAGCCATTCCAAGTTCCTGAATAGGTAGACTCACTGTCGTAGAAATAGAAATCCTTCCAAAAATAGTATTTAAATGTAATACAGTTCTAATCAGAATCCCAATGGGGTTTCTCTGAAACAGATTAGAATAATTTAAAAGTTCTCAATAGATATAAAATTTATTATAAGGCCACTTCAATAAAAAATAGTGTTAACAAAATAATAGGCAAATAGTTCAGAGGAATAGAAGAGTCCAGGAATAGCCAGCCAGCCCCAGGTCTACGAAAGAACTGAATATATGACAAAAGTGGCATTTGGAGTTATTGGGAAAATCTATTAAAATACTTTATTTAATAAAAGGTGCTGGTATCACTATTCATCTGAAAATAAACAAAGCCAGAGCCCTACCTCGTACCATAAACAAAATAAGACAGATGGATATTTGTATGGCTTTGAAGTCAGAGGAGACCTTTCTCAATAGGGCATAAGATTCAAAAGGTACACAGAAAAAGATAAATGGATTACATGATAAGTAAAAAAAAATTTTTATGACAGGACACTATATTAACAGGCTTAAATGCTAATCTTAAAAAACATTTGACAGATAACAAGATTATTAACATTACCTCAGGGAGCAGTCAATGAGAAAATATGAAATAATCTTACAGTTAAGGAAAAGAAGAATCAGATTTATTTTTAATTATGAAGGATCTGTTGCAATCACCTTAAAAAGTGGAGTAGTGAACAGGTACCAGATGATGAATGGCCATCTCAGGAGGTCAGGGAGGAGCCATTCAAGGGTTTTAAACCTGGAAATGACATAATGAAATTTGCATTTTAGCAAAAAAATTATTCTGGGGCACAATAGCTAATACAGTGGGATAAGACCTGAGACAGGGAATCAGTTAGAAGGGGAGAGATGATAAACTAAACTATGGAAGTACCCCCCTTATCTTAGTTCTGCTCCCTGAGGTTTCAGTTACCTGCGGTCAACTGCATTCGGGAAGTAGATGGTCCTCCATCTAGTGAGTTGTCAGAAGGTCAGTAGTAGGGGCGCCTGGGTGGCGTCTGCCTTCGGCTCAGGGCGTGATCCCGGCGTTATGGCATCGAGCCCCGCATCGGGCTCCTCTGCTGGGAGCCTGCTTCTTCCTCTCCCACTCCTCCTGCTTGTGTTCCCTCTCTCGCTGGCTGTCTCTATCTCTGTCGAATAAAAAAAAAAAAAAAAAAAAGAAGGTCAGTAGTAGCCTAACGCTGCATCACAACACCTGTGTCATCCCCCTCACTTCGTCTCATCACGTAGGCATTTTATCATCTCACATCATCACAAGGAGAAGGGTGAGCACAGTACAAGATATTTTGAGAGATACCCTACCCTGTTCACATAGTTTTTATTACAGTATATTGTTATAATTGTTCTATTTTACTAGTGGTTACTGTTGTTAACCTCTTACTGCACCTAACTGATAAATTCAACTTTATCATGGGCACACATGTATAGAAAAAAACAATGTGTATCGGGATTGGTACTATCTGCAGTCTCAGGCATCCACTGGGGTCTTGGAACATATCCCACATGGATCGGGGGGCTACTGTAGTGTGGAAAAGTGGGACATAGAATTGAAAGATTCAGGAGTTATTCATGAGATAGAATTGAGAACCTGTAAACCTGCTAAGTATGTGAGGATAAAGGAGAGAGAGGGAGGAGTCAGCAGCAACCCAGCTATCTGGCCTCAGCAGCTGGGTGAGTACAATGCTATTTGTTGAACTCTGGATAAGGAGTAATTTTGGGTGAGAAAGGGAGAAAAGATAAAAAGTTTTGAATCTATTGAATTTGGGGGCTAATAGGATATCCAAAGAGGTATATATTATATAATTGGACCTCTAGGTTTTGAGTTCAAGAGAGGACAAATACATATAAAGACAAAGCCATCATTAATATATAGACTCATCAAAAACTAGGGATGTACTGTATGATGACTAGCATAACATAATAAAAAATTATTATTAAAAAATAAAAAAATATGGACTCAACTGAATAGTAGAAATAGATGATATCATCTGGGGACAGTGTGTAGAGTGAGAAGGGAAGAGAATTACTTAAGAATCTCAAGGGTGCACTTAATCCAGGAGGCCAGTTCTGCTTCCACTAGTCAAGAGGAAGAATTGGAGAGTTGATTAGTCGAAAGCTGTTTTGTCATGCCCAGCCTCAACCTTGAGGAGGATCCGCCTACTGCCATTAGTTCTGCCATTCTCACATGGCACAGCCACAGAGAAAGCAGGCATCCCACACAATCCCAGTACCCTTTTCCATCTGATGTTATGATTACACACAAATTGATTAGTGTTTTGCTGGGCTAAAAGTACATCTTCGAAGGTTACTTTTCTTTAGAGTACTTTCTCTGTTTGGCCTTTTCTCCCCAAACTCGTCCATCAGTAAGTATTTCCAGGAGAGGGGTGTCTTTTTCAAGAGAAGGCCAGGTTGCACTTTCTTTCCAGGGTACTGGACAACTATTCACTCTACATTTAAATAACTGATAGCAGCTACTGCAGTATTTCTTCCAGAACAAAGAAACTCTATTCCAAGGCAGCTTGTTGCTTGTGGCTTGCCAACAGCAACTTCTCCTGCTAAAAATCAACCAACCAATCAACTAAAAAACCAGTTCTGCTTATCCAGGTACTCCACATTTGATCGTTAATGGGGAGGAACCAGGAGAGGGAAAGGATGTGGATATAGGAGGGAGATCCCCGGGAAGGTAGGAGACAATGAGATCCTAGCACATGTGGGAGGGATTAGTCTGGACAGGACATTGACTTCTCTCCTCTAACAGGAGGGTTGGATGGTTGTAATCACAGGTGAGTGTGTAGGTAGGAGATAAGCTAGTTTCCCTACATTTCCTCTGTGAAAAGGAAGCAAGGTCATTTGCCGAGAAAGAGAGAGAGAGAGAGAGAGAGAGAAAGACAGAGGAGGTGGGGAGTAAGGGTGGGTTTCAGAGATTGAGAAGAGTGGGAGGTTTCATAACAGACCCTGTGGAAGATGGGAGAGACTCCTGACTTGGAACAAAAGACCAGCATTTGGGGCCTAGTGCATGTTTAAGTCCTCAAATCCACATGCCTCCTCTCTCAGCTTCATGTGATTTTTCTCCCATAGCACACAGCAGCTTGGGGCTGGCCCTGCAGGGCTTCACCTGCCATCCACAACTCCATTACCCACCCCCCTCCCCGGCCAACTTAAAGAATCATACTGAGGTCCAAGTAATGTTATTGTAGAAATGACCCCGAAAGTGTTCTGGACATTCCTAAAAAGTAAAGTGTATATTGATGTCAGGATTTTGATATTGGAGCTGGTTCTGTCCCAAACTGTTATGCTGAGAATTGCCCTTTCAGAAGCTTCTTCCAGCCTGACCAATAGCCCCAGAGCCCTGGCCTCACCTCGAGTTCCAGATTTTAGGTGTTCATTTTTTATAAACACATTTTTGTATGGATTTTCTGTTATGACATGGAAAGCCCAATTAGTCTAATGGCTCTGTTTCTTTTCTCTGTTCTGTTTAAAACATTGGTAGTCTTTTCAGATGGCTCGATCTTTCTTCTTTAAGCAGCAGTATTTTTTCTAAAAGTTGCCAGAATTCCAAATAAAGTGCCACTTCTGAGACACGTCATCTTAAATGTTTCATTATTTTTGCACTGTTTAAAAATTATGCTAAACATCTGGCATGGTCTTTTGTTTCTGTTCACCATTTGGTGTGTTAAGTAGAATGGTTCTCTATTTTTCTGTTGATTGGAGAAATTCTTTATCACTTATCATTTTCTACTGGCGTATTAAAAAGTGGTGAAAAGGTTGCCAGTTCTCTCTAGTTCTCTCCAAGCCTTGGACCCAAGTATGTCAGAAAGCAAAGTTGAAAGGAGAGGAAGTATTTGCTCATTTCAGCTTTCTAACAAAACATACTCTTCCAGTTTCCTTAAGGAAATCATGGGAATTCTAGACTCAAAACCTTAATGGGACTTCTGAATTTATGAAAGATGGTTGATGACACTTGAAAATAGACAAATGTTTCCAACATGGATAATTAATAAATATTTTAAATTAGATTCTGCGTTCATGGAAAGAATATGACCTGGCAGTAATGATTATAAATTATGGAAAAAAGATGTTGGACATCACATCAGGGTGCAGATCTCTATTTGGTGTGTCTGACCAAGAAGAAATACAGGAGGAGGTAATTGATTTTTGTTTGTCATCTTAAAACACATACCTATTTGAGTCTTTTAAAAGGGTCATGTAGTGTTAGCAAATGTGTTAGAAAATTGATCAATTTTAAATTTGTCATATTTATATAAACAAGAAGTACTATGTAATGAAGCCCTTCCTTACTTAAAGGGATTCCTGCTAGAATACTGAAGAGCCCCCTCTCACCAGTACTGATCATTAGTCAGGCACTGATAGAGAGCTTCCTACACCCAGCTGAGCCTGGAACTAAGAGCCCTCTAAAGTCTCTTCCAAACTGAAGGTTTTATTATTCTGGGTGGGTTATCGAATGTAGTAAATACATGTCAGAGCTTTTTACTTTGTTCGCAGTGGATTTTTCCTAAACTCATTGTGACACCTCAATTGTCTTCTTTATGAGACTGCTAATGTCTGAGACTGCTTTTTAATATCTGCCTCCCAAGCACGGGTCTTATAGAACCTGTTTTATTGCCTTTTCTTAAGACCATGTGGTTATGTGTTTTGTGGATCAAATTGTGAAATGTTGCTTAGTTTATTGGGTTTCTGAGGAGCACTCAGAATCACTTGAAGCCCCTTCACTGACTGGGGTGGGGGTAGAGACTATCACTCCTGGACTCTGTTTCCATTGGAATAGCCCCATTTCTGTCTCTTTTGTATGCTGAATTATATGTAAGTGTTTGCTTGCCACAAAAAAGCTTCAGAAATCACCACTGTTTTACTGGATATACTTTTTTAGCCATAATCCTTTTTTTTGGTGTGGTGGTTATTTTGTCTAGAGAGAATTTTGATTAAGCTGGATGCAATTTGAGGCCTTTTTCCACCAAGTGGTGTTCACTCTCAGAGTCCATCAGCCGGGCTGTTTATGTCACCCAGGCCTTGACTCAGAACCCTGTTTCTTCACATCATTGTAGGACAGGACTTCTTGCCTCTTTCCATGGCGCCTCAAGCCCAGCGGAAGGTCGAAGGTCGTGCTACTTGTTTGTAAGACTGTAGGGACTGAGAAGCTAATACCGAATTTCTAGGAGTCAGAACTCCTTATAGCCACTCAAGGTCCCTTGAAGCCTGTAGGGGCTTGGGAGGGTTTTTTTTGTTCTTTTGTTTTTTGTTTCTTTGGAGAACAGGAGACTTTAACACGTTCAGTTCTCAGGCTCAGACTGTTGAAAACATGGTGGGGAGCCTGCGCACAGACCTGCCAATGCTTAATCCACTAATTGCCGATCTTGTTATGTTTCATTGAAAGGCAAAGCAGCAAAGGCAATTAGCTTAGTTGTAAAGAAGCTCCTCAGGGAAAAAGAAAGAAAAAAGGAAGAAGGAAAAAGGAATACATTTCTGAGGGCAGGCTGGGAATTTTCTTTTGAGGATTTTTTAGAGTTTGACCCTTAGCTGCTTTCAGAAGAGTGTGTATGTTGGTTGAAGGGGGTGGTGCTAGTTAGGGGGGTGGAAGTTATTGGAAGGAAGGGAGAAGGGAAGAGAAGAAATATTTTGCGCAACCTGTATAAAACACTGAGTATTATGTTTGTCTTTTAGTTAGAATGAAATGACTATTACTATTATTAATTTATATCACTTGGCCATGTAAATCATAGTTTTGTCTACCAAGCATGAAAGTATGAAATAATAATTTAAAGATTACTACTTGAAAGTGACAATTGTTGAAACATGTTGAGGTACATTCTGACATTCTGACCCCAATGCTTTTAGGGTTCTTCCAAGAAGTCTTCCAAGCCTAAGAAGCCACAGCAGATATTATTACCTGAAAAAATAAATGAACAGCTGGCCTTGTTGGAGACACACCTACTCAAACTGACAAAGCAATGTAGTCATTTTTTTCCTTTCTAGATACTTCTGTTTAGTGTTATGTTTTTTAAAATCAGAAAATATTTTGTTAAAAGGATTAAGATGAGATTAGCATTTGGTAAATCCTTTAAGGTGCTTTTACATTATGCCATTAATCCTAACAATACTCTGTTAATAACGGATTGTTAACCGCTGCCTCCCCCTCCCCCCAGCCCATGTGGTTCATAAAGATTAAGTGATTTATTTAGGATTACATGGCTGGCTTGTTTTTGAGCCTGAATCTTCTGATTCTAAAGCAGGGTTTCTCAACCTCGGCACTATTGCCAATCTGGGCTGCTGATTCTTCACTGTGGGGCACCCTGGGGTGTTGAGCGGCATCCCTGGCCTCTTCCTACAGATGCACCGACCCCATCCCCCCAGTTGCCACAATCACCTCGGAAGCACATATATTGGAGAGGAGGGCACAAAATTGAGAGTCCCTACTCTAAAGGCAAAAACGTAACTGAGAAATAAAAGGATAGCGTGGAGGGTGTTAATGTGTGAGTGATTTGAATCACGGTCTACTCAAGTGAAAGAGTAGTTTAATTTTGGGTCATTGTGCCAAATAGTAATTTCATAATGGACCAATGTTAACACAATGATTGAAATTTTGGAGTTTGCGGTTTGGAAGTCTGCTTAAGAAATTGATTTAGTTTCTCGTGGTGATAAATATTATCACACTTTTTAAAAGCAGGTACTTCAAATATTCTAGAAGAACAAGAAAGTACCCTTTTTCTCTAAATTTTTCTCAAGTCGGAGGTTCCACTTTTGGTCACTTAGCCTTTTTGGAGCTGACTCCACTCGTAGAATTCGGTGTCCCTACTTCACTTTTCTTATTGTGTGCCTCAGTTATATCTGGGTTCAGAATTCCCTAATCTGGATCTCTCTCTCTCTCTCTCTCTCTCAGGATGTTCCGAGTCTGCTTCAAGTTGAATTTATGAATTGAAGCCAATGCTCTATTATTCACATAACCAGTAAACCTAGCTTTGGGAAAGGTGTGATTGTCTTGTTATAAAACTATAATTCTTTTCTATTGATTTTTTTTTTAAAGATTTAATTTAAAGATTTTATTTATTTGAGAGAGAGAGGGTGAGAGAGAGAGAGAACAGAAGCCAGGGGAGGGGCAGAGAACTAGGCTCCCCACTGAGCAGGGAGCCCAATGTGGGACTCGATCCCGGGACTTTGGGATCATGACCTGACCCGAGGGCAGATGCTTAACCGACTGAGCCACCCAGGTGACCTGATTTATTTGTTTAAAGATTTTATTTATTCATAAGGGGGAGAGAGAGAGAGTGAACACATGAGCAAGGACGGGGGCAGAGGGAGAAGCAGACTCCCCACTGAACAGGGAGCCTGATGCAGGGCTCAATCCCAGGACCCTGAGATCATGACTTGAGTTGAAGGCAGATGCTTAACTGACTGAGCCACCCAGGAGCCCCAAAATGTAAAGTGTTTTAGGAATGTGAATTATTTTCATATTATCAATAAAAAACATTTTACTAAGAAGCACAATGTAATGTTATTAGCCAAAGAAAAGATTTAATAACAGAACAATAATAGAAATAATAGTTTTATACTGTGCTTTCCATGTGCCAGAAATTATGTTAAATGTTTACACATACATATAACCTTATATAAGAACCATATGAGGAAGGTACTATTATCCTCATCTTAAAGCTAAAGAAACTGAGGCACAGAGATTTTGAGTAACTTCCCAAGGTCTCGTAACTAAAAAGTTTCAGTGTTAGAATTTGAACCCAGGCGGCCTGGCTCCAGTGGCTGTGCTGTTCATTATTCTATACTTTCCTTTCTTTTAAAGGTAATTTTGTAAGGATGAAGTTAACGTAATTGGTAGGTTTCAGAGTCTGGGGTTCACTGATATACGACAGCTATTGAAAACAAGAGACTGATGCCCTGGAAACTCTTCACCTATTTGGTGGTGGACTCCTTGGCTTTTAGGGGGGAAAAGGAAAGGAAAATAATTGAGATCACTGGATTTTTTTAACTCCAAAATATAATGATATAGTTGACATTTTGAAGGCACATAATTTAAAATGAATACATGAGCATTTTCCTGTTTTTTGTTCCTTCCAAAGAATTTTCATTTTTGGTTATTCATGTTAGATGGAACCTACAACTTACTAATTTTTTAAACCTTAGATGTTACAACTGAACTGTCAGGAGCCGAGGACCCTATATTTCTTTACCCTATTGTTTTAAACTGGTCAGTCAAAGGTGCTGTGAAAGAAGGTAGGTAATCTAAATGTTTATATGTTGTTCACTCAATTTTCTATTGAAGATCATTTATTCTGCGGGTTCTGTTATCTGAAAGCTTTCACCTTTCTAGGCAGAAGGTTCTGGGTTCTTATCCTTTCAGAATAATGCAGAATATTGACTGTCAAGTAATGTGATTTAAAATCTGGAAATACAGAACCTTGAATGGTGACTTATTTTAGTAGTAAATGATATTATTATGAAACTTATGAAAACTAGGAAATTGAAAAATGTGAGTGATCTTTAAGTTCAGCTACGAAGAAATAACATTACTGTTTAACTCAGAGTAAAAAAAAATTAGGGTAACTAGTAATTCTGATAATATCAGCAGTTTTTCCCCCTAACTTGTAATATATTAGAGGTAACTTTTATGAACTCTTTCTCAACACTGAGATATTTGGAAAAATAAATAAAATATAGACTATAAAGGACTATTTGATCTTAGAAAAACAGGAGTTCTTGCCACATTTACTGCTACACTTCTTTGTTTTCACAGTTATGAAATTTAAGCAGAGACCTAGATTCCTAGAATTCTTTACACAAGTTATGCTAAAATGTATGAATGATGAAAAATTTCATCTTATGGTGGAGATAACAAATCCTGTTTGTGACTTCTTGAAAAGGTATTTGTAATATATATTTTATTAATATTTACAACTTTAAAAGATAGGTAACATTGTGACTTTAAGATACATATGATGGATGAAAAAGAGAGTGGGGTATACACCTAGGGTGGGGTAAACAGCCACCAACAAGACAGTGAGGATTTGTGTCTGTGTATGTAAATGAACAAACATTTTCTTCCAACAATGGGACTTTTCTTTCACCATTGGGCATAGACTTATCTCTCATTTTAGTAAAAAGAAACATTAATAACATGAGGTCTGTTTAAAAAATGGCAGCGAAAGAGAAACATTCTCATAAAAACCTATAGAAAAACATTCTTCCTAAAACGGGCACTTCATTTATTAGAACAAAAGCTTGGAATATATGTACTTCATATTCTCAGATGATAAAGGAGAAAATTGCTTTTATCAAATGAAACAGGTTATAATATTCAGAGAATTAGTCAGAGAGTGCTATTAAATTAAAAAGACTGTAGCCGAAATTAGAAGTTTGGAAGCTGTAAATCACATTCTTAATACCAAAGAGAAGCAGAAGACACTTTTGGTGTGCAGTGAGATTTGGAGGGCTGACTGTGGAGGTCCAACCTAAGAATAATAGATATTCTTCAAGGAAAGCAGAATGAGTGGCTTAGAAGCATTGACCAGTGGTATAACAAAAGACTCAACGTTGGAAATTGAGTAGTATGACTGAGTTCAAAACAAAGGTAATGATTTCAATTTTCAAGGCTGAGCAGATGTTTTAGGATGTTCTTCTCCAAGTCAGGGAATATAGAGGAGGAGCAGATGGAAAACCTTGATATCTACCTTGATAGTAATATCTGTCTTCTTTTTATGTTCATATGCTTAACATATTTTTGCACAAAGAAAATATTCTGCAACAGGCAAATGTGCAGCTGTATTCTCTTCCAATTTTATGATTTCATGATTTATATTTAATGTTTTAATCCATATAGAATTTATTTTGGTATGGGGATTTAGATTAAACTTTGGGTTCCCCAGTTTATCAGTTGTCCTGGTAACATTTAAAGAACAATCTCTTTGTTACTTATTTTCAATTCTACCTTTTCATATTCAAAGTGGATGATTCTACCAATAATGCTTATAAATCACAATGAAGATATTTTATGAATTTGCATGTTTTACATAACAAAAAATCCATGTATATGGAAATAACTGTTGAAATAACTTATTTGACAAAATATTATAATATTGAGAGAGTTTAACATGCTACTTTAAAAAGAATAAAAAGGACACAGAAAATATATATAATTAATAAGATTAATTTAATATATATAGCCAATTGAGACTAAATACCCTTTAAAGCACTCATTAAATTTTAAAAAAAGTAATATTTAAGCTGCAAAATAGGGCTCAGCAGATAACCTAGACTAAAATTTGTAAAGGTCACATTCTCTGACAGTATAATAAAACTGAAATTTTACAACAAAATACATTACTGCCATATATATAACTATTGGATCAAAAAAGAAATCTAACCAAAAGTATAGAGACTTTTGAAAGTAATGATGATGAGAAACCCTAGTATCAAATGTGCTCAAAACAGCAATTAGAAATCCTTAATAGAAGCCTCTATTACTAAATAAGAAAAATAAAATCAAATGAATTTTTATTGAACTCAAGCAATTAGAAAATAAAATAGATCTAAGAAAACAGAAGAAAGAAAATAAAAATACAAGTTGAAATTAAACAATTATAAGTTGGTTTTAAAATCATTTAATTGAAGGCACACCTGGGTGGCTCAGTTGGTTTAGTGTTGGATTCTTGACTTCAGCTCAGGTCATGATTTCAGGGTTGTAAGACTGAACCCCTGTATGGTTCCATGCTGGGTGGGGAGCTTGCTTGAGATTCTTTGTCTTCCTCTCCCTCTGCACCCCCACCCCGCTCTTTCTTGCTCTCTCTCCCTCTCTTAAAAAAAAAAAATCATTTAATTGATAACTGGTAGAGCTAGTTTTTTGAAGATATTAATAAATTAGGTGAATTTCCAACCAGCATAATAAGAAAAAGTGAAATACAAGTACTCCAAAGAAGTAATAATTCTAAATTTGGAAGTAGTTAAACAAACATTAGATAATAGCATATATGATTTAATATGAATAAATTTGAAATTTCTAATTTAAAGTGATGATAATCTGGAAAAATTTAAATTATAAAAATTGAAGTATTAAAAAGAATTTGAATGGCTCAGATTTTTTTTTAGGCTAGTTCTTTTATATTTTAAAGGAACAAATAAGTTTTACTTTACATAAAGCTACTTCAGCACATGGGTATAAAGTTTCCTAGTAAATTTATCACAGGAGTCTCTGATAACAGGTTTATAAAAAGAATGAAAAAAATTATAAATCAGTCTTAGCAGTATATATAGAAACAAAAATTCTTAAAATACGTTATAAATTCAGTGTTGAAAATGTAGATCTTGGGGTGCCCCGGGTGGCTCAGTTGTTAAGCATCTGCCTTTGGCTCAGGGCGTGATCCTGGCGTTCTGGGATCGAGCCCCACATCAGGCTCCTCCGCTGGGAGCCTGCTTCTTCCTCTCCCACTCCCCCTGCTTGTGTTCCCTCTCTTGCTGTCAAATAAATAAATAAAATCTTTAAAAAAAAAAGAAAATGTAGATCTTATTATCAATATAAATATAGTAGGAAATCTGTAAATGTAATTATTACTAGTAGTCAAAGGAGCCTGGAGTAGATGCTAAAAAGTCATGTGGTGAAATTCAACAACCATTCTTGGCAAACTAGGATCAGAAGAATATTTTCTTTTAAAATAAGCTTTATAATAAGGAAACTTATTATTCCCTCTATCATTTAATATTGTTCTGAAAATTCTTGCCAGTGCGTTAAAATAAGAAATAGAAATTAGGATTAGAATTCATGTGATCATCACATAATAGGGTCTCAAAAATGTTTGTCAAACGAATTCCTCAGTGAAATACTCTGAAAAGGAGATAAAATGATTGGTATTTGCAAATAATAGTTTTTTTAAACTTAAGCTAATTAACTGATAACTATCAGAAATAATAATAGAATTCCATGGGATAGCTAGCTACAAAACCAATAGCTTTCCTATATCAACTGGAAAGTATAATGGAAAAATGATCCCATTTCTGTGAAGCACAGGATTAACTTTATCAGGATTTGTGAGGGGACTTAGGCTAATAAAAGAAGACCAAACATTTTTACTAAGAGATATTTTTAAAAATGACTTGAATAAATGGAGACATAGTGCATTACTTGATGGGCAGATGGACTACTGTAATTTCTATTATTTTTGAATTAATTTTTTGGTTTAATGTAACTCCAATCATATTAGCTTTATGGAATGGTGTAGAATAATGACAAATATTTGAAAAAGGAAAAAGAGCAAAACAGAGATTTGTATTATCAAATAAAGTATAACATAGTTCTGTTTGTGAAATAATAGGCAGACAGCTATTGGGATTCGATGTTTCATGTTAGAAACAGGTAGTAACATAAGTAATCAAAACAATGAATAAGCCATGAAATCAAAGATCGATAGCATTGACTACATGAAAATTTTAAAATACCATTTTTCATAACATGCCATAAACAAAATAAAAAGCTAGGAGGAAGCATTCCGTGAAGAGGTTGAGAAGTGGAGGAGTTTAATTGATTCAGGGGGTGAGATTCTTCAGAGCATGGAGGTGGATGTTGAGAAGATAGGAGGATGGCGAGTATTTATCTGTGACCTCCTCTCCTTCCTATCTCTTTCTACAGTAACAGCAACAAACTCAAGCATTCTGGGGGATGGGAGAGTCAGGAGGTAGGGAGGAGAACAACCTGCTTAGAAAATGGCTGGTAACCAGTTTCAAAATGCAAGTTGCAGAGGGTGGATACCCACCTCCCAGTGGTCACTGGTCTAAGCTTCTTAGTTCAGGCAGACTAAACATTTACCAAAATGAGTGTCAGTTAGCTGGGAGACCCTTGGAACTGCTGCAACTGGTCTGGAGTCCCAACCAACCACAGGATCCAGGATCATCTTCATTAAAATTGAAGCAAGTGGCCAACTGCCTGTGTGAGTTTTAAGATGAATTTGGAACCCCAAACCGTGTAACTAGCTATCTAGACTCACCCATTCACTATTTGCCTTGAATTTATATGACCCTACATTTTATTCAATTTAAGTTTTGGACCCCACTTATCATGTGATAGCACGGTTGGTTTTCTTTCCTTTTTTTTTCTTTTTTAAGGTTTTATTTATTTACTTGAGAGAGAGAGTGCGAGTGGAGGGAGGAACAGAGGGGGAGAAGGACAAGCAGACTCTGCGCTGACTTGGGGCTCAATCCCAGGACCTTGAGATCATGACCTGAGCCCAAACTGAGAGTTGGGTGCTTACCCGACATGTCCAGGCTCCTAGCCACTTAACTGACTGAGCCACCCAGGCATCCCAAAGATAGCAGGGTTTTGCTGGAATTAGCAAGTACTTACTCAAAGAAATAGAAATTTTAGAAAATATATAAATTACATGGAAAATAAATGATAAGTATCAGTTGAAGGAGGGATAATAAGAGACTTCACAGTATTTGAAGAATTGCCATAGGGGTCCATGCAGATTGAAAAAATGAGATTAAGAACTTCAACAAGTGATTGGGGGAAGGGAAAAGTTTTTGTAGTCATATAAAATACTTAGCACCTGTTGGTATCCAGAAGGTGATAGTGTCTAGGAGCCTGGACATGATGGAACCAAAGAGACTGAAATCTGTGGCAAGCAAGATAGCTTGTCCAGGGTCACTCTTACATAATTATCTTTTCAGTTTTAAAGGGACATGTTCATGTTGTTTTATTTTCAGTCCAATTCTATTTTTCCTATGTCACATGTCAGCTCACATTTTATGCTATGATTTACATTTTACTCTTTCAAGAGGCCAGCTATTCCTTGGTGATCAGGAATATCACAATCTAATTTATGCATGAGACACAAACAATTTTGGATATTCTTCTCGTATAATTTCAGTGACAACATTCATTAAAGATTTATTGCTTTGATATAGGGTTGCAAATTCTTATGGATCCTTTTAACTGACTTTATCTTTTTTGTATTAGGAGGAATGAGTCCCTACTTAGAATAAGAAAAATGAAATATAAGGATAATGTTTTGTGCAAAAAGACAACCAAACCTTTGAAGAAGTTCAAAGCTGCAGTAATGGAGATTGGAAGAGTAAGCTTCTTATGAGTTTTGAATTTTAAGTTAATGAAATAAGAGATTCATGTATCTAAAGATGATTGGCTGCATTATAATATGAAACAGAAGGAAATACCAACAAACAATTTTATTATATAGTACATTATAATTCTTTTTTTTTTTTTGGAGGGAGAGAAAAAGCATGGGCATGTGTGTATAAGTGAGGGGGAGGAGGGGCAGAGGGAGAGGGAGAGAGAATCTTAATCGGGCTCCACATGGAGCCTGATTTGGGGCTTGATCTCACAACCTTGAGATCATGATCTGAGCTAAAATCGAGAGTTGGACACTTAACTGACTGAGCCACCCAGCTGTCCCAGTACATTATAATTCTTAATTTGTTACATGGATATTTTTATAATCATATATTTTTTGTTTCTTTTGATAGTAATTTTAATTGGGGGTATAAAGAAATCACTGTATTTCAATGTCAAGAGATAAGCATTAGAGTATGAATAAATTATAGCATTGTGTTCAGAGTTTCGATTTAATTTATAACATTTTTTTCATCTCTCATATTAAGACTGTGGAACTGTTGCCAAGAAAAAGAAGTAAAAGAAAGGAAACTCTAAGAGAATTTTTTTCCAAAAATCCATCTATTTCTGAAATGGTGGAACATGAAAGGTATTAAATGATTAATTAATTCAGTAAATGTTACTATGTGGTTGGCATTATTTTAGGAACTAGAGATATAATGGTGGACTAGATAGATAACATCACTGCCCTTGGGAAACTTACATACTAATGACAGGAGTGCAATAAGTAAGTAAACACACAAATAAACAAGACAGTGTAAAATTTTGATACATTTTATAAAATAAGTGAACAGGATGATATGCTGTAGAATAACTGGCCTTGGGTGGAAGTGGTGGCAGGAAAAGTTTAGATAGGGTGGTTAAGAGACCAGTTCATAAATTACTTTTCATTATTGGTGGTCCTTATGTTCTTGTTCAAAAAAACTGAAACCATAACTTATCATGGTAAAACATTTAGCTTCTATTTTTATGAGTATGAACTTATGATTCTTATATATCCTTTATATATCTTATCTTCATTATATACATAAATATCTTTATCTGTTTAGTGATTTGGAATTTAAGAGCAACATGTACATATTAATAGAACCACTCTCACTTTGCATTTGCCTACTATCTGTTTGATTATTCCTTTATTTTCTTCATTTAAATTATGAGTTTTTTATGCTATAAATGTTTGTACTAAGAAAACAAGTTCAGATAAACAACATTATACCACAAGGAACTAGAAAAAGAAGAAATTTAGCTGAAATTTAGTAGAGGAAGGAAATAACAAAGAAAAATCAGACATAAATAAAATAGAGACCAGAATAAGCAAGAATATAACATTGAAAGTAACGACCAGTTTTTCCAAAAAAATAAAAATAAAATAAACAAAATTGGCAATGCTCTAACTACATTAACTAAGAAAAAAAAAAAAGAAGCCTCAACAACCAAAATGAGAAATGGAAGAGAACAAAATAGAACAGATAACCACAAAAATACATAGTATGATAACAGATTACTAGATACAGTTATATACTAATGAATCAAATAACTTAGAAAAAAACCCCAGATAATTCCTAAAAACAAGCAAGTTACAAAGATTGAATCATGAATCTTGAAGTAGGACATCTTCTTAGACCAATAACAAGAATGAAAGCTGAATTAGGAATCAAAAATCTCCCAGGACAGAAAAGCTCAAGATCACCTGGTTTCATTGGTGAATTCTAACAAGCATTTAAGAAAAATAATTAATGGCAATCTTTATCAAAATCTTGCAAATAATGGAATAGAGGAAACACATTCAAAATCTTTTCATGAGGCCAGTACTGCCCTAAATACCAAAGAAGGATAAAAACAACAAGAACAGAAAGTCTAGTTTGTCTGAAGTAAGTATTGCTACTCTGACTTTCTTGTGACACCCAACTGCATGATAAATGTTCCTCACCCCCTCACTTTCAATCTGCAGGTGTCTTTAGGTCTAAAATGAGTCTTTTATGGCCAGCATATAGATGGGTCTTGTTTAGTCCATTTACATTCAGAATAATCATTGATAGGTATGTAGTTATTGCCATCTTATTACTTGTTTTGTCATTTCTGGAGATTTTCTCTGATCCTATCTTATCTGTCACTTTTGGTCCCTCCTTTCCACTCAAAACAGTCCCCTTTAGTATTTCTTGCAGGGCTGGTTTAGTGGTCATGAACTCCTTTAGTTTTTGTTTGTCTGGGAAACTCTTTATCTCTCCTTCTATTCTGAATGATAGCCTTGCTGGATACAGTATTCTTGGCTGCAAATTTTTCTCATTCAGCACTTTGAATATATGATGTCACTCCCTTTTGGCTTGCCAAGTTTCTTTTGAGAAGTTTCCAGGTAGCCTTATGGGTTTTCCTGTGTAAGTTGAGGACTTCTTTTATCTTGCTGCTTTTAAGGTTTTTCCTTTATTACTATATTTTGCAAATTTAATTACAATGTGTCTTGGTGTTGGCATGCTTTTGTTGATTTTGATGGGTGTTCTCTGTGCCTCATGGATCTGTTTCTTTCCTCAGATTAGGGAAGTTTTTTGCTATTATTTCTTGAAATAAATCTTCTGCCTGCTTTTCTCTCTCTTCTTCTGAGACTTCTATAATATGAATGTTATTACATTTAGCGGAGTCACTGAGTTCCCTAGGTCTATTGTTATGTTGCATAATTCTTCTTTCTCTCTTTTGTTCAACTTCATTATTTTCGATTATTTTGTCTTCTGGGTCACTAATTCATTCCTCCTTTTTTTTCCAAACCGCTGTTCATTATGTCAAACCTGTTTCTAATCTCATTTATTGTGTTCTTCATCTCTCATTGATTGAGGAGTATAGTTCCCAAGATATGAAGATTTTTCATATTACTAGTTATTGCTAAGTTGCCCTTAGATTTTCATCAGTGGTGTGTCAAGTTTCCATTTTTCAACATCTTTACCAACACTTGATATTATTATTAAATTTTTGAATTTTTGTGGACTGTTGAGTTATGAAATTTTATGTCATTATTATTTTAATTTTTATTTCTTTGCTTACTAATGAGGTTAGGCATCTTTTCATGTTTTTATTAGACCCTAGGATTTTTCTGTTCTCGGCACTGCTTGTTTAGATCCTTTGTACACTTAAAAACTTTTGTTGTTTTCTCATTTATTTTTAGAAGTTTGGATACTACTGCTTTTCCCAGTTTGTGGCTCATCTATTTACATTTTAAAGGTTTTCTTTGTTAAATCAAAAGTTATAATTGTTAACGGAGCAAAATATATCACCATTTCTCTTTGCTGTTTTTGAACGAGATAGTGTGAATTTATATTTTAGATTTTCACATTTAGGAATTTCTTTTTCTTTTTAAGATTTTATTTATTTGAGACACACACACACACACACACACACACACAGAATGAGAGAACACACAAGCGGGGGGAGGGGCAAAGGGAGAGGGAGAAGCAGGCTCTCCACTGAGCAGGGAGCCTGACGCGGGGCTCGATTCCAGGACCCTGGGATCATGAGCTGAGCTGAAGGCAGACGCTTAACTGACTGAGCCACCCAGGTGCCCCAGATTTGGAGTTTCATCTAACTGTATTTTATTTCTGTGACTCATGAGAGGAAGAGTCCCCTTACCCATCTTTTGTAGTTTTATTATAGGTGCCCAACTGGCTAGCCCCATTTATCAAGTAGCCATTATTAGCCATTTATCAAGTAGTCTATTCTGTCACCACTGTCACTTTTGTCACTTAGCAAGTTTTCTTTTTTCTTTTCTTTTTTCTTTTTTTAAAGATTTATTTATTTATTTGACAGAAATAGAGACAGCCAATGAGAGAGGGAACACAAGCAGGGGGAGTGAGAGAGGGAGAAGCAGGCTCCCAGCAGAGCAGGGAGCCTGATGTGGGGCTTGATCCCAGGACTCTGGGATCACGCCCTGAGCTGAAGGCAGATGCTTAACTACTGAGCCACCCAGGCACCCCGACTTAGCAAGTTTTCATATATATAGTTTTGAGTTCTCTTTTCTGTCCTAGTCTGTTTATCTTTTTGTGGATCAGTATCACACCATCATACTTATTCTAGCATTAAATTGATTCTTGTTGTCTGATAGAACAAGTCTCTCCACCATGTTCACAAAAGTCTTCAATATTCTTCCACAGAGTAGTTTGAAATGGCTTGTCAAGTAACACAAAAAACTCATGATTTTAATAGACATATAATTGACTATATAGATTGGTTTGGGAAGTTCCCTCCCCCCCCCCCCAGTATTGATTCTTTCTATTAGTATACAGACCACATACTTATGTCTTTCAATAAATTTTTATGATACATTCTGTAAAGATGTTATACATCTTTCATTAGCCTCATCAAAGAAGGTATTAATGTAAATCGTATTTTAAAATTACATTTTTGAATGCTTCTATTCGCTTGTATAGGAACTTAAGTGATTTCTAAACAATTCAATCTTCTACAGGCTTGATAATTTATTTATAGATACAGGTTTTCTGTGTGGATTGTCATATTGTGAAGAGATATTGAAAGTTTTGCTTATATACAGGTGGCAAATAAACACATAAAAAGATGTTCAGTATTATTAGCCATTAGAGAAATGCAAATTAAAGCCGCAAGGTATCACTAAAAGCTATTTTAATGGCTAAAATAAAAAATAGTGATAACACTAAATGCTGGGTCATGCATACAATGCTGGTGGGAATGTAAAAAGATACAGCCACTCTGGAAAAGACTGTGGGATTTCTTATAAAATTAAACATATGCTTACCATACAACCTCAGGCTTCATCAAAATTTAAAACTTTTGCTCTGTGAAAGACCCTATGAAAAGGATGAAAAGATAAGCTACATACTGGGAAGTATTTGCAAACCACATATCCAAGAAAGACCTCATATCTGGAATATATAAAGACCTCTCAAAATTCAAAAGAATAATAAAAACAAACAGTCCAATTAGAAAATGAGCAAAAGACACTTAAAATAAAATTATAAAAAAAGTGATAAAGAAACATGAACAGATATTTCACTAAGAGTATATACAGTTGTAGGATGCTTACCTCATTTGATTTTGGGATTATCTTGATGGACAAGCTGATTCTAAATTCAGGAGAAAAAAGGTCATGAATTGCCAACAACTAGAAAATGCCTATTTTTTAGAGGATTTTTTTTAAAAAAAAAAGCATTTATTTTTTAAAGCATACGTAGAACATTTATAGTTTTGACTATAAGGCCAATCTTAAGAAATTTCAAACATTGGACTCATACAAACCACGTTTTACTATAATTGATTACAGTAGACTGATTTTTGAAAAGATAGAATCAAAAAGATCTTATACATTGGGAAGTCTTAAATAGACATATAGAAGTAATTCATGGAGAAAAATAGAAATTTTGTTGGTAATTTAAAAATACAAAAAACTTGTTGGAAATTTGGTTGGGATTGTTCTGAATCAGAAAACACTGAAGGCTAACATGTTTCCTTCTTATCACTATTTTAACTGTACCTTATAATTTTTAGTATATGGTAGTGTTTTTATTCTCATTTAGTTCTATATACTTTAAAGTTATCCTTATAATTTCTATTTTCTGTGAGTAAGTCTTATACATCTTTGCTTTGGTTATTTCCTAGATATTTTTTAAGCTGCTAGAAATATCTTTTTAGAATTTTATTTTTAATTGTTTATTGCTGGTATGTAAAAATAGAATTATTTTTTGTATATTTGTCTTCCACGGGCTTAATAAATTCACTGATTAATTCTAATACCTTATCTGTAGGTCATTTTGGATTTTATAAATATACAATTGTATTGTCTATGATTGACAGCTGTTTTACTTCTTTATTTTCAATCCTTATACTCCCTTTCCCCCACTGCCTTTTTCTTGCTTTTTATTCTTGCTAAGCCCACTATTTCAGTGCTGAAAGAAATGATACTAGTGGGTATCTTTGTTTGATTCCCATTTTGGAGGAAAAGCTTTCAAGCTTTCAACATTTTATCATTAAGAATTATATTTGTGGTAGGTTTGTTTTTGTGGATATCCTTTATTAAATTAACATTATTATTTATTTTGAGTCTCAAATTGCTCCAGATTTGGCCATCAGGAGCCCTTCAGCCTAGCTCTTTGGTCTTTTTGGCGTGTCCCCATCGTTTTTTTGAGCTTCTTATTTACCACAACGTGTTCATCTTGTACCTTCCCTGTCCCAGTCCTGGAACCAGCTGATTCCTTTTAGTGGAAGTGGTATTTAGAATCTACGTTCTGGAGGCTACTGCTGTATCTTTGCTTCTAGGCCTTTTCAACAGACAAAACTAGGAAATATCTATGTCCACCTAAACAGATCTATGTATCTATCTAAAACTGTAAGGTCATACTGACACGTCCAGTTTCAGTTCCATACCACAAGATACTTTCCAGTGTTTTTTCTTTCCCTAATTGTAATTTTTTTTATAATGGTAAGAATCCTGTTTCCATTAATGTCAATATATTCACTTATTTATTCAAGCTTGAATATACAGATGATAGTGTCTGGATTCTTTAATATTTTCCTAATTCAGGTTTCCATCTTCTTCTTATGGTTCCGTATCACTGAGCATTTATTTATGCTGACTCCCTCCTGAGCTTCCTCTCTGGCTACTGGATCCACTCACATCTGTGGCTCATAGAGACACAGAGCTGCTCATGGAGTATGCTGCACATTAAGAACTACTCAGGTAGTAAAAGAAGAAACATTGTCTACCCTCCGGACTGGCTCTCACTCCCTTCCAAGCTCCCTGGAGTCTGTTACTACCTTGACAAGATGCATGGAGGAAGGCTATCCTCTGTCACTGCTCTCCCTGGACACTCTTACCTTCAGTGCAGAGATGACGTGGCTAGTCTTGTCAAACTCTTCTGGACCTTTTGAGGAGACTTGACCTTCCATCCACCTTCCTTTCTTTTTCATGTGTGTGTATGTCATGTCAGATTCAGACACGTTATCTATTAAAGCGAGCAAGATACTCTTACTTACCAATTGAGATTTTTTTCCTTTCTCCAATATAAATCAGATAGAATGGCGCAGACCAATGGGGCAGTAGCACTGTCGACATTAAAAAAAAAAAAGAAGTACTTTGAAGAAATCAAATCATGCCATGTAAACAATTATGCAACTATAAAAATAGTTGGATGACTTTGAGATTTTGATAGGAATAATTTTAAACAAATTGAATAAATGCTACACTTAAAAAATGAACTATTAGCTAAATTTTGAAATATTAGTTTTATCCAGAGCATATTGAATATGGATTTATGAAGTTATTTCATTTATAGTTGATTGATGTTTTATTTCTGCTGTAACTAATGTTGGAAAAAATTTTGCTCCATTGTTTTTTTTCTTAAGTAACAATACAGAGAAATGATTTTCTTGTTTAATATTGAAGTTAGGGGATGAATGTGAACATTATGTTATAATTCAGTTGTCTAATCTTTTGGTTATGGAAAAGAAAAGCTGTCTGGTTGGAGCTTAAGACACAGACATCAGAGAGAATGGAAGGCAATACGTAATGTCTTTGTCCTTACTGTCTGTCCTCATGGCTTCTCTATGGCACTATTTCACATTCTTAGCACTAAGGAAATGATAAATAAACCAGAAACATTTGCATAAGGGCAGTCAAGTGACTTCTTGGTGTATTTTATACAAATTGGAATCATTCTTCTTTATTAAATATCTGGAAGCTTGTGTAATTTCAAAATTTGTTTCTCCTTGGCAGAAATAAGAGAACTGATGTTAGAAAACTTGCCTTTCGATGCCTGGTGGACAACTTGAATCCTATAATATTAAATTTTGTGAAAAGGAAGAGGTTCCATCAAATATTTCTTGAGGAGATGCCCTGGAGAGCCCAGATGAACCTCTATCTGGCAAGTGCACACTTCAACCTGCTTTTAACGAAGCTAGGGGAACGTGTGAAGATGAAATTTGGCCCTTCACATCCAGTGGTCAGGTATAGAATATTAGCTGTGAATGATACTTTTTTAGCATGAGCATGGATTTTATTTGTTATGTTCAGGGCTCCAGTGTTGATAATAACTTAAAGAGGTTTACAGAGTGCTTCTCTCTTTACTGATCATTGGTATATTACTCAATTTCTTGTCTCAGAATCTTTCCAAACGAATGCTGGATATAAGCACTTAGGAAGTACTAATCTGCATGTATCTTGAATATGTTTATTAATATAGCTTTCTGTAAAGGAGATAGTGTCATTTCAAGAGAAATTCAATATTAATTGTGTAATAACTGTAGCTATTAGGTATAGACAAAGCTGTTTCATTTTGAGGTATATTTTAAGCCTCTATAAACACAGATCATATTTTCTCATACAGTGTACACTTTATATCATTTAATTCAGAAGACACTTTTGAGCTCTTGAGTGTCTTTGGCTAAAGTGTTATGGGAGATAAAATAGAAGATAAGTACATAATATGAAATACTATGTAATCATTAAAAAGGTGAGTAGAGTCTTTCATTAAGAAAAAACACAACGGAGCACCTGTTAGTTACAAGGTACCGAGGTAGACACAGTGGGCCTGAAAAGATGAGCAGGACATATAAGTTAGAGTCTGGCAGGGTGAATCACAAGTGTTAAAGAACAATTGTAAATAATGGTATAAGGTGAAGTATACACACAAAGTCTTCTTTGTTCCTGGGAAAAAGGCTTTCCTCTGACTGAAACTCACAGGAAAGATTTTGTGGGGAGGGGCCACTTGGCCTGGTTCTTGATGGATAGGCAAGATATAGAAATGTGCAGATGGGGAAAGAGGTATTCGATGTGGTTGGAAGCACATGAGTCAGAGCCCAGGTAGGAAACCCCAAATGGTGTGACCAGAATTTAGGGTAAATGGAAAGGAATGGTGTGAAATAAATTTAAAAAATAGACAAGTACCAGATGATGGAGGGTCTTAACTACTAAATCTGAACTTTAATTTATATACGGTGGGGATTATTAAAGGTTTTTGAGCAGGGCAATGATAAAAAATTTCTCTGGCAAGAACATATCAAATGGGTTGGAGGAAGGAGAGACTGTGACAGCCATATGAATTAAAAAGGTATTTATTTCAATAATCCAATGATAAAATATGCAGGTGAAACCCATGGTGAACTTGGCCCCAGTTTCTGTTTCTTTAGAATTTTGGTTAAAATCATTACCAGATTGAATCTTCATTAAAACATCTCGATAGTTCCCTTTCCTAAGTAGGCTAGATCAGATTTACATTTAACAAGTAGTTAGATTGCCTGACCAACAGGGAAGGCTTTTGGCCAAGTAACCCATTCATGAGGCCATGAGAGGAGAATGGTTCAGATCAGATGGGCTTCCCAACTTTCCTCTGGACACTGAGAAGAATTCTTTGAAATTCCAATCATACATGACCATTCAGATGTGATTACTTCATAGCACAGCAATTAGACAATGACCAAATTTGTATCAGGGTAACTTGGTGCTAAATTCAATTTTACTAAAACCGTTAAAACATACTCAGTATTTATGTATGTATGTATTTTTGCATTTATTTATTTATTTATTTTTGGTGGAGGATTATTTACTGCTTAGACCTTATTTTATAAAAGAAATAACATTGATTGTGAACACATTGCTTTATATAGTAGGCATCTTCATTTTGTTGTGTTTGAATCAGGTTAAATTGACATAAATTATTGTTTCAAAGCCCTTAGAATCAGTATAGATCGTCATTCCCATTTTCAAGGGCCCTTTCAGGGAAATAGATATTGATGTTAAAATTCCTAAGAGCAAAGTTACATTGTATAATTTTTAAATTTAATGGGAAATTGTTTGGCTTTGGTTAAGTGCCAAAATTTGGAAGCAATAACTCACAAATATTTTAAAAATTCAAGTAGATTGTATTTGACAGATTCAATTCAATTTTGTTTATATTGTTTTTTTAATGATATTTTCCCCCCTGCAGTTTCCGATCATGTGATCCTAATATGTTCTCACTATATAATTCAGGAGCAGTATTACCAACAGCGAAACTGACTCTAGAAAACTATAAAGTGATACTTGATTTCCTTCATACAGCTAAAAAGAGAAAGGCCAATTTACCATCAGGTAAAATAAAACATTATGATATATACACTATCAAATTGCCTCTATATTTTTATTCACTGATGCAACACACGTGAACATACACACACACACACACACACACACACTCCACAGACACACAGAGGTACGCATAGCATTTTCCAATGATCCAGGAATTTAATTGAGTTGTGGTATTTTGTAGGAGATTCTTATTTTCTCAGTTTTTAAAAATTTTCTGTATTTTTATGATATGTATTTGGAAATATATATGTTGTGTTCTAACCTAAACCAGTTTGGCTATTTGCCAAATATAATGTTTTTATTTATTTATTTATTTATTTATTTATCTATCTATTTATTTATTTATATTTTTTAGAAAGGGAGAGAGTGGTAGGGAGGGGCAGAGGGAGAGGAAGAGAGAATCTTAAGCAACTCCATGCCCAGTGTGGAGCCCGACATGGGCCTCGATCTCACAACCTTGAGATCATGACCTAGACTGAAATCAAGAGTCAGACACTTAACCGACTAAGCCACCCAGGCACCCCTAATGTTCTTTTTAAAATATTGATAGCCTCCTGTTGTCAAGATAGGTGTTATATTTTAACGGAAGTAAGTTTCAGAACAAATTCCACCACACATACTAATGCAATCGGCATGAAAACAGTCATATAGCTGTTTAATAGTACCGATTTTGTACTCAGGGGAGTCTACTCTTGCCTTAGGATCTCCAACTAACACCTTCCATGGAAGCTTACTCCAAGGTGAATGCAATAATATTCATTTGAATGGCAGCACCAGCCAATATTGTCATCTGCTCAGGTGACAGGAGACTCACTCTGAAAGGTGTAGAAATGCAATGAATAGGGCTCTCAATCTGGGTGCTACAAATGACGACACTACTCCTAAGCACTCACCTATCTTGAATACCACTCATTTCACAAATATTTATTTCTAATATCTTCATGCTATTACAAACCCTTTTACATAGATTTTTAGTAATGGTGTTTTAAGTGCTATGTAACTTATTGCTGATCAGGATACTTCATATGCTGGGTAACTGGCCCAGGAGTGTTCATTCATATTTGAGGTACTTGCCATGCTTTCTGATTTCTTCTAGGGTGTAGATTAGATTTAACTGGTGCCTTCATGTTATTCTATGAATACTGAAGTATTTGAAATTAAATTCCCTAGACACAGAGTCCAGGTTTTGTATGTAGATAATAATTTATATCTTCTTGAGTTTGTTTGTTTGTTTTTTTTTAACTAGCTGCCTAAGACCTCTCATGGAATCACCAATAGAATACTGTGCTATTGAGACTTATTATTAAATGCAAAGTTCTAAGAGAAGGTTTGTGGTAGGAAAAATCTGTGTTTTTAATACCACACCAACAGGATAGTGAATGGGCATGGTTGCTGCACTGCCTAACTCCAGGCAATGCTACTCACCTTCTAGCGTATGTGTCCTGGGAATGGACTATTTAGGGGGAGATTAGGAAATTAAGTGGGATTCTGTGATTGGTCCCTCAGAAAACATAACATTCCTGCCTCTGCATTGTTCCTTTGGCCATCACCCTTGCCCAGAATGATGTTCTCCATAGTCTTTCTGCATAGCTAACCCATGTTCACTTTTTAACACCTAATCTAGATGCCTCCTTCTCTAGAAACTTTCCTTGGTTCATTGTGTCCATAATAATCCCGTCCTTCCTCCAAATTTATGTAGTGTTTCTTATCTTAATTACTCATTTGATGATTGTCACCTATGTCTTCTGGAACTTTCTGTCTTCAATAATGGTATACTTTATTTTTGTACTGTAGATGCTGAAGAATTTTCCACATTTATTAATTCCAGAATGAGTGATGAAAATGTATCCAAGACACAAACAGTTTATGACTCAGACTCTCAGTCAGGTCTTAGTGCTAAAGAAAAGGATCGAGCAGCAAATTTGGGTCTATTGGATCATTTTATGAAAATCTTTTTATATTGCAGGAGAGCAATGGTAAGGTGGTCCTTCTAATTTGCTAAATTAATAGACATAAATCTCAGGCCATTAGTTTGGGCATGTAAGATGTATTTATTTACTTACTATCCATAATTTTAGTTTCAACCTTGAAACTAAATTGGCTTTGTTTCACATCAGTCATTTTTGAGGTTTGCCTGCCATAGTGCTGAAGATTTACACATTGTGAGGTTGTCAGGGAAAGGGGTAACTTGCTTTAGTCATCAGTCATCCATTGGTGAGGAGCTGAGGTGGCCTTTGTCCTGGTCTACACAATCTCTGTGAATATTCAGACACCCCTCTGCCACTTTCTTGCCACATTTGGGACATTGCCTTCTATGGTGGTGACACCAGTGTTTCCTCTCTGGAGTCTTGCTCCTGCCTGGAGTACATAGACCCCTTTATTCCCTCTAGCACAGGGAACACTCTTTCTGAGCCACAGGAAAGTCCTGCTCCTGGCCCCTGACCCCCTGCTTCTACAAGCCAATTGTGTCTCTCAAATGCTGTTCTCTTTTTTTGTTCCTTAAACATTATATGATACATTATTAAACTTAGAATCATTAGCTACAAAGAAATTAGTTTCCTTTTTCTCATTGCAGGAATGGCATATACTTCAAACCTCTCAAGAGTTGAGAGGCAATCTATCCTTTCTAGAACACTTGAGTTCCCATTTTCTCTGTGGACAGGGTGATTTCCTAAAAAATGTGACCCTTGACCATGAGCGCTACATCTATCCTTTCCACCAGCTTCAGGGCCCTGGAAGGTCTGGATCCTGCTCGCTTCTTGGAACTCAGTTCATCTTGCTCTCATTCAGTCCACTCTCCTCTGTGCGAGCCTTTTTTTTTTTTTTTTAAGATTTTATTTATTTATTTGACAGAGAGAGAGAGGGGGAGAGCAAGCACAAGCAGGGGGGGTGGCAGGTAGGGGAGAAGCAGGTTCCCCACTGAGCAAGGAGCCCAACATGGGGCTTGATCCCAGGCCCCAGGGATCATGGCCTGAGGCAAAGGCAGACGTTTAACCAACTGAGCCACCCAGGCACCCCAACCTCTGTGTGATCTTGAAAGCACTGAGGTTGTTCCTTTCTCGTCCATCAAGTTCATCCTCCATCCTTTGCAGTTGCTGTTCCCTCAGTTTCAAATGCTGTCCTCCTCCCAACACTCTCTCCCCCACCTTCACATGACTTGTTCAACTCAACATTCAAGTCTCTGCTCATGTCACCTCCTCAGAGAGGACTTTTTCCTGACCACCCCCATCTAAAAGGGAATATTCTCTCATGCTTGTCAGATTCTCACCCATTTCTGCATTATTTTTCTTTACAATACTTACTATTCCCTGAAACTATATTTTCGTTTGTCTACTTATCTAGTGTCAGTCTTTCCTAATAAATTGAAGCAGCATGAGGGCAGACCTGGTTACCCTTGCTCATTGCCACATTCCCAGAACCTAGAACAATGGAAATATTGGAGTCAGGCTGCTGGTGTGCAAATCTTAGCTAACCACTCAGTAGATCATGACCCTGGGCAAGTTAGCTCCATGCCTGTGTTTCCTTATCTGTAAATTAAGTAGAATACTAGTGCACACTTATTTCATAGGAGCTATTGTTAGAATTAACTGAGATAATGATATAAGTGGCACATAATAAATGGTATTAGTTATTTTTTATTATTGACATAATTTTTGCAGAAAGATGAAGTTGTTCGGAGATCTCTAACTTTTGAAACTTTGGGGTTCTTCTGAAAGTTGTGTTTGTCTTAGGTTCTTGCTCATCGTGGTGGCTATTGGACTCTGCTTCAGAACTGCTGTCGGGCCCTTTGGAATTTTACTCAGGAGCTGCAGATACTTCTTAAACAAGCCGTGGATATGTATAAAACATTTCCTATTAGCCAGGATGGATTCCTCTGTACCTGTGTTTTGCCATTCTATTTGGGAGCAGAATTACTTATTGACATGTTAATACAACTACAAAATATCAATTCTATTAAGGTAAGGGCATTTGGGTAATTATTTTTACTGCATCCAATTAATAAATACTTTTTACCATGCACCTTGGGATAAATAGAAATTAATATTTTCCTTCAGTTCTTACTTGGTTTGTCTATATTTCATTTGGTTCATTATTATTATTTGGTTCACAATACGCAGCTCACATTGATGTTAATTGTAAATATCTTAGCCTGAAAATTCAACTTTTTAAAGGAAACAGAAGGTAACATTCACTGAGCTCCAGCTTCTGTATAAACTAACTCTAATGCATTTAATTCTTGTGGCAGTTTTTTTGACAGAGAAGCAGACCCGAAGAGAGATCGTATTGCTTGTCAGTCACTCTTTACTTCACTGCTTTATCTGTCCTTGTTCTGTTATTCCAGATCTGGTAGACTTTGCAGCCATTTAAAATCTACCACACTATGGTTTAAAATATGAAAATAAAATTGAAAAACTGCAAACATGATATAACCTAAACACGTTAAAAATTAATAAACTCATAAGCACATTGAGTCATGGAATTTATAACATTTCCAGATATAAAATATGTGAAAATACAGTAGCACAAAAGACAGAGTAATAAGTTTTTTATGCCTTATGTATATATAAAATGGTACACTATTAACTCTAAGTAGAATGTGGTAAGTTAAGGATGCATTTAATAATCTTTAGAGTAATACCAAAAAAGAGATATAGCTAAAAAGCCATTGCAGTGAAGTGGAAACTAAATAGTGGTCAATGCATTAAAGAAGGCAGAAAAAAAGAAACAGAGGAACAGAAACATATCAACAAAAGAGAAAGCAAATAGCAAATAATAAATCTACTCAAATCATATCAATTACTATATTAAATATAAGTGGCTTAAACACCCTAATCAAAAGGAAGAGATTGTTGGATAGAAAGAAAGACGTGTAATATTTGGCCATGTGAGAAGTATTCTGAATATAAAGAAACCGACTGAAAATAAATCAGTGGAAAGGGATATACCATGAATACAGGAAGCATAAAAAAACTGGTGAGACTTTATTAATATTAGGTAAAATAACCTTTAAATCAGGGAGTATTTTGACAGATAGAGACTTTTCATATTGAGAAGAGGCTCAATTAATCAGGAAGACATACTAATCATAAATGTGTATGCTCCTAATAAGAGAGATTCAAATTATACTCTGGACACCCAAAGCATGAAGAGTTTCCAGAATGGTGAAAGCATTGATGTGTTGGGTGGTGGTTGTGGTTTGACTCCATGGGGAGAGGGCATGGAACCCCCTTATCCAGGATCATTCCAGACTCTGTACCTCTTTCATTTGGCTGTCCCTGAGTTGTATCCTTTATAATAAAACTGTTATCCTAAGTATAGTGTTTTAAGTGAATGCCAGCCAATTATTGAATCTGAGGGGGTTATGGAAACCCCTAAATTTATAGCTGTTCAGTCAGAAGTGCAGGTGACCTGAGATTTATGGCTGATGTCTGAAGTAAGGGCAGTCTTGTGGAGGACTAAGTCTTTAAACTCTTGGAGTCTGACCTTAATTCTGGATAGGTAGTTAGTGTCAGAATTGAAGTGCAGTGCACGTAAGAGGGTTAGAAACAGCACAAGTGCATATGGTGTGCTCACCAAGATGGATCATATGCAGGGTCAAAAAATAAGTCATAATAAAATTTAAAAGACTGAAATCTTGAAGGGTATGTTCTGTGACACCTACCTTATAAATTTAATAAACAAATTCACAGATAAAATTTATGAATAAAAATTAGGCAGAAAAATCTCCAAATATCTGGAAGTTAAACAATATAGTTCTAAATAATCCATGGATCAAAGAAGAAAACACAAGAGAAATTTTAAAATATTTCAAACTGATGACAACATATCAACATTTGTGGAATGCAAATAAACCAGTGCGTAGAGGAACTTAATAGTTTTAAATGTTTAATAGAAAAGAAGAAAGATACAACATCAGTTATCTAAGTGTCCACCTATACGAGCTCAAAAAAGAACAAATTGAATCCAAAGTAAGTAAAAAGAACAAAGAAAATAAATGAAAGAATAAGAGCAGAAATAATTTAGATATAAAACAAAACAAAATTAATAAAGTTAATCATTTGAAAAGATTATTAAAATCGGCAGAATCCTAGGAATACTGATGAAGAACAAAAGAAAGAATAGCATAAATAACTGACAGTGATGAAAGAGAGATATAACTACGGATCCTGTAGATATTAAAAGAAAAATAAGAGAATATTATGATTAATTTTTACTAATGAATTTGATAACTTTAAATGACGCAGACATGTTTATCACAAAGCACAGCTTAAATCTGACACAAGAAGCAATAGAAAAAATGAATTGTCCTAAATATATTTAAGAAAATGAATTTATAATTAGGAACTTTGAGATAAAGAAAACTTCAGACCCAGAATATTTCCCTGCAGAATTTGAGCAAACATATAAGGACAAAATAATAAATCATATACAAACATTTTTTAGAAGCGAAGCCAGCTCAACCCTGACAAATATGTCAAAAACAAAAGTATGAACAAATATCCCTGATGAACATAGACACAAAACGCCTTAATGAAATATTAGATAAATCCCAGCAATATAGGAAATATGCAAATGAGGTCTATAATATCTACAATTATACAAATGATAATCAAGTGGGTTTATCCCAGAAATGTAAGGGTAACATTTAAAGATCAATCAGGCAGTGCCTGGGTGGCTCAGTTGGTTAAGCGTCCAACCTTTGGTTTTGTCTCAGGTCGTGATCTCAGGGTGGTGAGATCAAGCATGATGTTGGGCTCCACACACAGTGTGTAGTTTGCTTGAGATTCTTTCCCTCATCTTTTCCCTCCCCATCTGCTCCTCCCCCTGTTCATGTGAGCTGTCTCAAATAAAAAAAATAAAAATCTTAAAAAAAACAAAGATCAATCAAGGTAATTCACCATATTAACAGGATAAAAGAGACAAATTATATGACCATTGAAATAGAGACAGCAAAGCATTTACAAAATTTGATATTGCTTTTTCCACCTGCTCTCCCTCCCCTTGAGTGCTGCTCTAGCTGCACTGGATTCCTGCTAAGCCAGGGCTGCTGTTCTCTTTCTCTGGCTACCATCATGATTATGTACCTGGACCTCACCAGCCATGATGAGATGTTCTCTGACATCTACAAGATTTAGGAGGTTGCAAATGAGCTGCGCCTGGAGGTGAAGGAGAAAATAATAGGACAGAAGGTACCATTGATGGAAATGTACTTCGCAGAACGCCACCAAGGCGAAGGTGCTGAAAGCATTGTAATCATTGATGTTGATATTGTCGGGAACCATTACTTACAGAAAACAAGCTTCACAAATGAAGCCTACAAGAAGTACATCGTAGATTATAGGAAATCAGTCTAAGGCAAACTTAAGGAACAGGGACCAGAAAGGGTAAACCTTTTAAAACAGAGGCTGCAGACAAATCAAGCACATCTTTGTGAATTCAAAACTACCAGTTCTTTATTGGTGAAAACATGAATCCAGATGGTGAACTGCCGTGAGGATGGTGTGACCCAAGATATGACTTTCTTTGAGGATGGTTTATAAATGAAAAAATATTAACAGAATGGCAATTACTTTAGATCTATCACCCGTCATCATTAACTGGCTGCTGCTTTTCACACATTCACACAACACCAGGACTTCGACAATTGGGTGATGTCATCATGATCTCTTCATTTATTTTAATGTTGATTTATTTGGAGTGGAGTCATTTCTTTTTTTTCAAAGAAAAAACCATATCATGTAGGTTGCCTAAAAATAAAATACATTTAAACTTATTTGAGAGAATACCTCTTGCTTTAATATGTATTTAAACTAATCTGTTTTATAGTGTTCTGGAGAAGATAGAGCCTGGTTGTAGACCACAAATAGAAAGCATAAGACTGTCTCCAGATAACTTCTACAGGGAAACTACTTCTGGGACTGGTATATTAAAAAACAACAACAAGAATTACAAGTTTTAATTCTAAGTTGAAGTAAAGGAAAAGACCATATTCATAGAGTACCAAATGTGAAGTGGATCATTATACATTTCATCAGCTACAAACAGAAGTAGTTAACTCTGGAAGAGATTATTAAAAGAATAAAAAGAGACTAATACAATTGGAAGCAAAAGAAAAACGATGTCATTGATGTTAAAGACTCTCAGCAAACTAGGAATACCTGATAAAAAGTAGTATCTACTGTTAACATCATACTTAATGATGATATATTGTGAGCTTCCTTCTAAGATTGGTAACAAAGCAAGGATGTCTGCTCATAACACTTTTGCTCAATATCATGCCAGAGATCCTGACAAGTGCAATAAGGCAGATACAAAAGACATGTGGATGGGAAGGGAATACTATGAGTTTTTACATAGAAAATTCTAACTATTTAGAACTCTATAAAGCAACGAGTAGAACTAATAAACAAAATAGCACATAAAGTCAATATAAAAAGTAAATTAAATTTCTTTGTACCAACAGAAAACAACTGGGAAATGAAAATTTAAAAGTACCATTCATAATATCAAATTTCTAGGACTATATCTAAGGAAATCTATGCCAGATTTTTGCACTGAAAATTATAATGCATTGCAGAAAAAAATTAAAGAAGATCTAAATAGACATGGAGATATAGCATGTTTATGAATCAAAAGACTTAATATTGCTAAGATATCATTTATTTCCAATTTGTTCTATTGATTCAGTGAAATTCTAATGAAAATTCTAACAGACATTTTTTTTCAGTGTAAATTGATGGTTCATTTTAAAACTTACAAGCAAATGCAAAGAAATGTGAATGGCCAAGAAAATCTTTAAAAAAAAAAACAAATTTGGAGAACTCCCTACCTGATTTCTAGGTTTATTAATGCTGTAGTAATTAGAAGAGTATGATATTGGCATAAAGAGAAACATATCAATGGAATAGAGAATCTTAAAATAGACTCATACATATGGTCAATATTTTACAAAGGTGTCAAAGCAATTCAAAGGACTCAAAAAAGAAATGACAACTCTTAGCCCCCAGATGTGTTCTTTAAAAATCATTTCCCACTAAAAGAAATAGGACTCCTTGGTGGGGGGAAAAAAAAGCTGATTACCTTTTCTATGTGAACTATACTTGAGGATAGCCAAATAGTTAACAGTCAAGGAAGAGAAATTTTTCTTTATAGAATTTTCAGGTTAATGAAGAAAGAATGTTGAAATTAGAAAATCAGGATTTTGCAATTCTTTATGAATCAATGGGGGGATGAACAGCACCAGTGAAGTATACTTGTTGGAAAAAAATCAAACTGGAAGCAGAGCAAGCATTTAAGTCTAACCAACAATTTACAGAAGATCCAGGGGACAGAGAAACATTTAGAATGAAACTATGGGCATGCATCTATAGAAATTCCAACTATGGAAACTTACAAGACAAACAACCTGGTTTCTTCAACAAAAAATTGAAGTAAAAAAAGAGGAGATGAAACCTATAGATTAAAAAAGACTTAAGAGACATAAATAATTGCAATGTTTGGACCTTAGTTTGATCCCATTTCAAACTAATGCACTCAGAAATTTATAAGGTATAAAGGAAATGTGAACACTGATTATTCAATAATGTTTTGAAGGATTTTTTGCTAATTTCTTCTGTTAGGTGGGATTATATTATTGTGGTTATGTTTCTGTAAAAATAATTCTTGTCTTTTTAGAGACACGTGATGAAGTATTTATAGATCAATTAATATAATTTTGGGGATGTAATTCAAAATACTGGGGGAAGTAGGTATATGTACAGATGAAACCAAGTAAGTCCCAAAAGTCGATAATTGGTTGAAGCTGGTTGTGGGTACATAGGGCCTCACTATATTATTTTCTCTGCTTTTGTAAGAGTTAGAAATTTTCTTTAATAAAAAGTTTTTTTTTTTTAATTACACATGACCCATACTTAATCTTCAGAACATAAAGACTGGTCTTGACCATGCCAGAAACTTCACTTTCCATATGTTATTTTCATCCCCAAATGCCAGTGCTGTTTATTTCTCAAAATTGTTGGGTAATGTTGCCAAAATTAGGAAGTAAATAGGTAATACTTTTTTCCTTCTCTCTTGATGGTTGGAGATAAAATATCAGCTTTGTTGTTGATGAAAGCTATATTGGAAGGTATAGTAACCACAGAGGGTCCCTATCCTTCAACCCAGAGGTAAACTTACCATGTAGGCATAGGCATGAATAAGTGATAGCAGATATCCCTCTTCCTCAGGGATGGCTCAGGAAAGTTATTTCAGTTGGACCCAGGATATTTACCCATGTCTGAAGAAAGAACATGTCATCTTATAGGCAGGCAGGCTCTGACAGAGCAGTCACCTGGGAAGAGTTGAGTGAGGCAGGCTTGATTTCTTCTACACTGACCAAGAGGATTGAGTAAAGGCCAAGAGTGCCTCCACCTGGAACCCTGAGGTCAAAGAAATGGAGATAACCCCTTATGCAGCTCTGTGCTGCTGAAAGTCTTATTGTAGAATCAGTGGGTAGAGGGATGGAGCTCCTAACATCAATAAAATGGAAACTACCCTGTATTGAGTATGTCTCATGTGCCAGTGACTGTGCTAAGGAGGCAAATTCACAGAAGTCACTTATGGCACACCTGTTATTCACAGCTACACAAGACTGACTTGAGGCATTCATATTACATTGCACAGCCAAATGACTCCCTAGGTCTCTTCCAACCTCAAGGACCATGAATCTTGTTAGAGGTGTTTGTCCTCTACTTCTGTTGGTACCTTCCCTTCCCTATGCGTGGATTACCCTTAATAGTAAAACCAGCTTAAGAGGGGCTGGTCTTAAGTTACCAACTATTTCTTGGCTGCAACCTGGCTTATAGGTGGATCTAAGGGGTTTTGTTTGCCTTAAGAATTTCTAAGGATATACACAAATGCATCAGGGACTCCTGGGAAATGAATACATTAGTTACATAGTACCTCTAACTTAGGCAAAACCAGGGTTTTCCAGAAGATTTCCTCCTCTATAGGTTTGACCTTTGCATCAGGGAATTGGACTATTATGCCACAAACTGATGAATGTAACCAATGTATTATGGAAACTTAATAATTTGTATATACTAAAACCTATTCTTCAAAACTTTATCTTATTTGTTTAATATCCTTACTTACATAGGTAGTGACTGTGGACCAGTAAGTGTGGACCTCAGTCTGTCCTAATATGGTAATGACTAGCCATATGTGGCTATTTAAAGTTAAGTTTAAATTAATTAAAATTAAATGAAATTAAAAATCCAGTTGCAATGGTCATATTTCAATAGCTCCAGTATCCACACATGCTTGGTGGCTACTATATCAAGCAACACAGACATAGTACATTTCCATCATCATAGAAAGTTCTGTTAAATAGCAATGCTCAAGCTTTGATTTGCATAATAAAAACATTTAAATTTTTTAATCTTCAGTTCTTTTTCTGTTATATTTTCTATCACATTCAGTTTTCAGAAAAAAAAATGTGAGGTAAAATCTGAAAATACATACATTTTTTCCCCATATGCTACTTGCAGGTTATTGAAGAAAAAGGGGAGTTCAGCGTTCCAAGCTGCTACGGAAATATTAAAAATGATAATGGTGGTTCTAGCCTTGATTTTGAGCATATTTTAGATGATGTAAATGTGGTTGATTTGAAATGGATCCATAACTTTGTGTTGAAATCTCTGGAACTTTTATATCAAGTGGAAAAATGGGAAACACTGGTATCACTTGCTATCCAATTCAATACAATTTCACAGTAAGTATTGCCGTAAGGACAATTAAGAGTGATAAGCTTTCATTTAAAAAAATGCATTTTAACGTCTGCTTTTTAATGTATTTCTACCGCTCTCCAGTGAGAGATTCACAGAGCAAGTGACACCACTCCTGGTATATGCGCAGCGTCAGCTTCTTCTAAGAATATCCAAGTTCAATGGCCCAGATATTACCCAACAACCTTGTGCAAGATATGAGGCTGAATACAAAGAGAAGGTGAGTTTGGCTCTATTATTCAGGTAGTTGTGATTTTTGATGAGTGCACATATAAAATACAAAGATTTAGGGATCGGATAAATATTATTTTGACTTAGGCATTTATCATTCAAATCAACAAATGTTATTGAGAGCCTGCTATGTGCCAATATTTTCCAGGTACAGGGTAAACAAAAATTAAGTCCTTGTACATAGGAAACTTGCATTCAGGCCAGAGCCGGTATATTCATTAGGCACAGTGAGGACATTGTCTAGGGCCACAGAACTTTTAGAGGCCCACTAAATGTGTTAATTTTTTTTAATGTGAAGAAAAAAGTAACTTTTAGGTTGAAGAAAATGTTTTCATTTTTACTATTACTATATTTTATATTTATGCCAACTTAATCATACGATATAATTTTTAATAGTTTTTATGGAGGTGTGGGCCCATGAAAGTGAAAGTGTGTAAGGACCATGAAAGTCATGGTGCAGCTATGAGTTAGGTAGAGGAAAGGGAAGTAAATTCCTTCCTTTATTTATTTAATAAATGTGTATCAACTATCTAATATCAGAGCCATGGCATGCAGTTATATAGTTTGCATCCTAGCCCAGGGCCCCCAGTGTATGTGAAGACTGAAATCTAGTCCCACCTCCCACACCACTCTGTGTGCTTGTGGTGTTGGCGGCCACACAGTGAGGGCTCCTTTTTCTTCTCACAGAGGTTCCTTACAGCCCTTGCATATTCTTGCGTCCTGCATATTCTAACACAATGAGAATACAGTCTGAGTTCTTGCTTTGTGGAGTTTAATTTTAGAGGGGTAGAGGTAGGGCCAGATAATAACATGTAAACAGATACATGAACAGATTTATGATCATTATGAGCTCTCTGAAGAGAATAAAATGGGTCCATGCGTTAGAGATAAGTGGCGTGGGAGGTGGAAATTTGGAATCCCTCTTGGAAACGGTAACTTCTGTTGAAAAATGGCCAGCCATACATAAGAGAGGGCCTTCCAGCCCAAGGGAAGAACAAGGGCAAAAGCCGTGAAGTGGGACAGGAAGAAGGTCTGAGTGGCTGGAATGTCACAGACAGGGGAGAGGGTGAGAACGGGGGCTTTGCTTCTTCCTCTTCTCCCCAATGTCTTAATGTTACTTTGTTCTTGTCCTCCTGTCTTTATCCACATCCTCTCCCTTGGTGAGCTTATTCAGTCTGTGGCTCTAAGTACTGTCTTTATGATAATGACTTTTGAAATTACAGCTCCAGTCTAGACCTTTCTCCTGAATTCTGTGTTGACATGTAATTCCCTGTATCAGTCAGGGTTCAATTAGGGAAGCAGAACCAGTAAGATCTATTACCTATCTGTCTATCTATTTTTCTATCTGTCATATATCTATCAAGATTTATTTATTTATTTATTATTTAAAAAAAATATTTTATTTATTTATTAGAGAGAGACAGCCAGCGAGAGAGGGAACACAAGCAGGGGGAATGGGAGAGGAAGAAGCAGGCTCATAGCGGAGGAGCCTGATGTGGGGCTCAATCCCATAACGCCAGGATCACGCCCTGAGCCGAAGGCAGGCGCTTAACCGCTGTGCCACCCAGGCGCCCCTCTATCAAGATTTATTACAAGGAATTGGCTTATGTGATTGTGGGGGCTGGCCAGACAAGTCCAAAATTATAAGGTGGTTAGTCAAGATCATGGGCAGGAAGGAAACTCACAGGTGTGGCCAGAAGCTGTTATCCTTAGGCAGTCAGTGAGGGATGATCCAGTGAGTAGACCTGGATGCTGTTTGGAGTCTGGAGACCTCCAGCACATCAAGGACTCACTTGCTTAGGTCAGGCCCACTGAAGATAATCTCTTTAGTTTAAAGGAAATTTATTAGGGACTTTAATTAGTATCTGTGAAATCCCTTCATAGTAGCAGCTAGATTAGTGTTTGAATAGCTGAGATGAAGTGTGTATATGCTACAAAATGGATACTTCCCTCCCTTTTATACTCATAGTTTAGCCTAACCAAGTTGACCCATCAAAATCCATCATGCTGCCTAATCAACATGATCTCTTAGATGTCTAATACACTTCTGAAATTTAGTATATTTCAAACAAACCTGTTCTGACAAGTCTTCCCCACTTCAATTGATGACAACACTGTTCTCCTAGTTGCTCGGGCCAGATACCTTAGAGACCTCCCAGACTCCTTTCTTACTTTCATTACCCCACTTCAAATTGGTTATCAAATCTACCTTCAAAATGTATTCAGAACCTGACCACTTATCACTACCTCCACCACTCCTACTCTGATCCAAGCCCCTGCTATATTTGCTTGGGTTCATGCAATGACTTCCTAATTAATCATCTTGCTTCCAGCCTCCCTGAATCCGTGCCTCCAGCCTATAGTCTATTCTTAATGCAGCGGGTAGAATGACCCTTTAAAAACCTAAGTCAGATCATGTCATTCCCCCTCTTTAAACCCTATAGCAGCTTCCCATCTGATTCAGAGATAAGGTGAACATCCTTATCATGGCCTTAATGCCCCACACATTCCCTTGTGATCTCCAGTGACTCAACTCTCAGTACTCCCTTGCAGGTTTCAGCTGCTCTGTTCTTTAACACTTCCTGCCTTGGGATCCTCCCATTTGCTGCTCCCCTGCTTGGGTCGCTTCTCCCCCAAATATCCACACTGATTTTTTTCTCATCTTTTTTCTAGTCTTTGCTAAATGTCACTTTCTGTGTGAGGACTGTTCCCACTATCCTATATAAAATTATGTACCTGTTTGCTCTATTTCTCTCTATAGTATTTATAACTCTTTAATATACTCTATAATGTACTTCTCTATTTTCTTCATTATATTACTACTTCCTCTAGAATAAGTTCCATAAGAATAGGAACTTCTGTTTGCTTTGTCACTGTATTATCCTTGAGCTTGGAGTAGTGACTGACACATAATAAGTATTCAATTAAGATTTATTTAATGAAGCTGGGAGGTGGGAAGGACTAGGTAAAATAGGGCCTTATTAGGCTGCGGGAAGGAATTTACATTTTATTAGACTGTTTACATCTCATTGTACAAATACCTACAAGGGACAATAAAGAAGCAGCATCTACATCGGACTGAGATTCAGAGAGGTCTGTATTTTGAGAAATAGGTTAGTTTAAGGAATAGGAATGAGAAACAAAGGTTCTTAGACCTTTTTTTTTTTTTTTTTTTTTTTTAGAGAGAGAGAGGGAGAAAGCAGGTTCACCCACTAGCAGGGGAGGGGCAGAGGGAGAGGGAGAGAGAGAATCCAAAGCAGGCTCCATGCTCAGTGTGGAGCCTGATGCAGGGCTTGATCTCACAACCCTGAGATCGTGACCCAGGACGAAATCAAGAGTTGGATGCCTAACTGACTGAGCCACCCAGGTGTCTCAGTTCTTGTACCTTTAAAAAGAATTTCCTTTTATCTAAAATTTTTCTGATTTCAGGTATTTTATAATTTTAGGACTTAAGTATCTGTTGGAAAATAAATTTTTAAAATACTACAGAGGAAGTTAGTTCTGAAAAACTTCACTAGGGAAGTTTAAATTGCATTCATTATGAGTACGGTGGAAAAATCAGCCACTGGAAAAGCAGCCTATATTTTAGATATGTTTCAACTTGCATAATAGAAGATATATTTAGACTAGTGGATTTATAGAATATCAGAAAATCATATTCTAATTGCTCTACATAATTTGCCTAATGCTCCTCCAGCTGTGCTGAACAAAAGAAATATAAAAAGTCATGTGGCTGCTTTTTTTCCCTGAAAGTTGTCGTGATCGAGCGCTACTTTGCTAGCTTTTATTGTAGCATCGCTTTGTATTTCTTCTTTTTGACAAGTGAAAAGTAAGATAAACATTTTACGTAAGCCCAATTTTTAGCCATAAATGCCTGACCAAATAATATTTTGTTTTCCTTTTTCCTTTTTAAGATAACCTGCCGAAATTTCATTGGGAAGCAGCTCAAGATTAATCCTTCAACCAGTGAAGTGACAGATACAGAAAACTGCACAGATGTCCTGAAAAAGTTTATCTATTCAGGTTGGAACCATTTTAGCTGGGAGCTTTTTTAAAGCAAAGTTTGCTGTTGTGTTCTGCATGTGAGCTCTTCCATAATTAAAATGTTTGCGAAATCTATTTTGCAGGCTTATTGGACTGAAAAGAACCCATTTGATATTTACCATCTTATGTTGCTATAAATGTCAGATAAGGGGAATTAAAACATGTGTTTATTAGTTTAATATGTAAATTAAAGAAGGGAAAGAAAAAGAGAAAGGAAAATTATTTGAAAAAGAAGCATGGAAAAAGACTTTTGTACATTTTCCCGTTTTTATTTCACTTGGGAACTCTTCAAATTGACCTGTTGCTATTCTCTTTGAAGCTCTGTCTTGACTCTCATAATAACTCTCATTCCCATAACCAATGTAGATTTTTCTCCTATTGGCTCTATCATGGTTATGTTGTAGGTCTTTACACTAGAGCACAGGAGAAGACAAGAGGACATCATGGCTCCTTTGCTTCCAGCTGAGAAGCCCTCTTGGAATATTTTGGCAGTGTAGCTTATAGGATTGCAGCTATAGAATAAGATGAAAATGGAGGATAATGCTTTCTCTCAATTGCACTTGTCCTGTGCCTCTGATTCTGGTACAGGAAAGGAATGCAAATCTTCCCTTTGCCATGTTAGGATTCTTTCACTGATTTATCTGTTGATTTTATGTTATGTATGTGTGTAGGTATGTAATCATCTATTCCTTTATTGAGACAGTTAGGCAGCCATTCAGTCATTCCGCAAACATTTACTGAATGTCTACTGTGTGTTAAGTGCTGTACTGGGTACTGAGACTACAAAGAGACAAAGATTTATTGAGATTAAAGATTTGTTATCCTGGAATTTACAACCCATTGAAAGAGACTGATAAATAAACCAGACACTAAGGTATAGAGTGACAAGAGCTGTCATATTATGATTACCCCTCCTGTTTTCCACTGTAAGCAGTAGTAGTAAACAGCATCGCTGTGGAGAGACTGTGTAATTTGGCGGGGCTAAAGAAAAAAGGAAAAGGCAAAGCTGAGGTTAGAAAGGTTGGCAGGAGGGCCTTAGAAGGCAGGATAAAGAGATGCAGGTCTATCTGGAGGGCTGAAGGGAGCTAGTTATAAGGATTTAAAGAAGGTCAGTGAAATGATTGTATTTGCACTCTTGAAAGAACCTTAGGCAGCAGCGTGGGGAATCAATTGAAAGCATAGCACATGGAAGCAGAAGAGCAGCTACTCCTAACTTGTGCATTAAAGAGGTGGTGAAGCTCTGGACTTAGGCAAGGAGAATACAGGAGTAGACAGATATGAGAGAAGGGCCGAGGAAATCCCCAGGACTGTGTTCTATACTGGTTAGATGAGGATGGGAGGAACCCAAGATGCCTTGGTTTCTGGCCTGGGTGGCTAGATGGATATGATGTCTTCACTCTACAGGAAAACTGAAGGGAGGAACAGGTCAGAGAAAGTTACTTTGGAAGTACTGAGTTCGAGGTGCCAGGATGATAACTGAGTAAAACTATTCAATATATGGTTAGATAGACTGGTCAGGCATTCAGCAGAGATTTATATTTTCATCATCAATATATTGGTGGTGGTTGAAATCCGGGGCTTGTATAAGGTCACTCTGGGAGAGTTTTATGGAGTGTAGACCTGAGGATGGCCTCACTTTGGAAGCTGTGTCATTCAGCTATACAGTAGTAATAAACAACCCCCAAATCTCATTGCTTTCACACAAGGGCAAGTCCATTTTTTTGCTCACGCTACTGTGTTTGATGAGTTGAGTACTGACCTGCTGCTCATCATAGGTTGATGGAATCTCCATCTTGATGTAAGTTTCCATGATTGTTTCCAAGGCAAAAAGGAGAACATGAATTCACTCTCTAGAGGAGCCATACTGAGAGGCTAGGGCAGAAGGGAAGGAGAGAATTGGCCCATATACAGGAAGTTTATAGGTGGTAAGGACAGAAGTTGAAGGTATTCTCATTGGGTCCTGAAGATTTTCTTAACAAAGCAAGGGGTTGAGAGCATAGCCAAGGTTGCTAGGGTAGGAGATTTCAGGAGGAATGTGAAAGAGTGGCCTGGCCCCCGAGGGAAATAGAAAGGAGATAGAAGGGCTTCAGAGCAGCATAGAGGCTCCAGTTGAGGGAGTTGGTGACCTTGAAATTGTGAGTTTTACCACCAATGATAAATCAAATTATTCCCTCATATTCATTAAACAATGGAGTTCCAATCAGAGTGTGATTAATCCTGGTTATGTTCTTTTTTTCTTGATCACATCTGTCGAACCTCTGGAGATCTCTCGATTTGGGATCTACAGTTCAGAATGTGATTTATATTATCCCTTCCATCCTAAAAACAATGGGCAACAAATGTGAGAAAATGTGTCAAAAAAGCTTATTATCAAAAATGATGACTAGCACCTAAAGGGATAAGAAAAATATGCCTAGCATGTGTGACCAGTACGTCTTATAAGTGGAGGATGCAATATATACTTTGCCTTCTTGTTGTTAAAGCTACATTTGGAAAGGCAAGATGGCAGGTGGTGGGACAGAAAGGGAGGTAGGTCGGATCAGGTTACTGTGATGATTTGGGTTGATTCTCAATGGTGGTGGAGCTATAGTCAGTTAGAGCAATGACTACAGCAGAAATATTTGAATGGATAAAATCTAAAAAATATTGTAGTGGCAGTAATAATGAATTGGGCCACGCACTATATTGAGCCGATTGTAACCATTAGCTTTTTAAATTTTTACACTTCTAGGGGGTAGATGTTATGCTTACATTACAGATGAGAAAATTAAATGTTACTAGTAAGTAGGAGGACCTTGGTTCAAATCCTAGTCTGTCTGATTGCTTAGACTGTAAGTGCTCCACCAAACTACTTGACCTGTTCACCATTTGTCCTCTTTCAGGTTAGTCTCTCCTGTAAACTGATAGCACTCAGAAAAATTTTGCTATACATCAGTGGTCATGAGAGACAGATACTTTATTCTGACTTACTGTGATAGTATGGTAGTTTTTAGATGACCCTGTATATTACTTGTAAGTTTTACATTGAGCCATTATCATTAAAATCTTGGCATCCAACTTACAGCTCTTTATAAGACTCTAGGACCTCTGTGACTAGGAGCATATTTTGGCTCACGCTTTGGGGCTTATTTGACAAATTTTTAGGAGGGTGAATTTTTTTAGTGTCCTGAACTCAGATCATTAACATGTTTACAAGCATGATGGGTCTTAGGTATGTCATCATGACATGTTTGCAGTACCTTGGAAAGACCATGTGTACTTTTGCTGGTTTCCACACCAGATTGCTGCTTTAGAACATCATAGATTTTCTTTTGGCATAACAGCATTGGGCGGTAATGCTTGATACATTTAATTCTTCAGAACAGATATTGTAATGCTCCAGTGCCTATGAACATTTGGTGTTCTCATTATTTAACAGCATTCTATTCTCCCTCTAACTATTTAATAATGCATATGTACTTTGGTATAGTCTCTGTAGGATGTGGAGAAGTGAGAATACCTCACTTTATAGATTATTTTTTATATGGATGAGTAACTTGCCTGCATGTTAAACTTCACAGGGGAGATAACTATGAATATGCCTTTTATCGTAGCTGTTTTTGCATTCTGTCTAGGATCTGTTTCTTTAGTTTTGACCTTATTGGTATTTAAGTTATCTCTGATAGGGTTCTTCAGACTTCAGATATGTTGGAATTTCAACCTTTGGCAAGTGTGTTTTGTTACTGACTCTGGACTTTTGGATTGGTATGACCAATTGTATAGAAAGCAGCCCAAATTTTATAGTATTCCCTGGGATTCTTCCTTGGTGGACCCATCTCTCAGGAGTCATTGGTACTTCAGTTGTTTTGTTTTTTAAGATTTATTTATTTATTTTAGAGAGAGAGAGAGAGAGAGAGTGAGGGAGGGAGTGTGAGGGGAAGGGGCAGAGGGAGAGGGAGAGAGAATCCTCAAGCAGACTCCCTGCTGCGCTTAGTGTCCTATGTAGGGTTTGATCCCACGAGCATGAGATCATGACCTGAGCTGAAATCAAGAGTCAGAGGCTCAACCAACTGAGCCACCCAGGTGCCCTGGCATTCAGTTTTAATGAGTGCATTTGTACAATAAGAGACACAGTAATTCTTTTCTTTATTTTTCTCCTTCCTCCTTCTTTTCTTCCTTTTCTCCTCTTTCTCCTTCCTTCTCTTTCTTCCCCACCCTCCTCTTCTTCCTCCTCCTCCTCCTTCACCTTCTTCTTCTGACCTATTTCTAACTATTGAGGTTTTTAGTGCCTTTGAAATAGCTTCTTGAATTATTCATGAAAGTTTTCAGAGAGGAGCTCCCCTTGAGACAGAAGTAAGGCCAGGCCTCTGAAGCTAATGATACTTCTTCATTGCTTTCACTAGTTACCTTGTGTAGGTAGTCACAAAATCACCAGTAGAGTCCTAGTTAGACTACAAGAAAAAAGGTTTTATAAGGCTTGAAAAAAGGAAAAAAAAAAAAAAAACCAAAGTAAAATATAGTTTAGGAAAAATACAAGGAGGAATGATTTATAAGTGGATATTTGATAAAAAGTAGCAGGGTGATTTTATTCAGACCACACATTTTAAAGACTGCAAGCATCTCCTGTCTCTTCTGTCCTTTTGATTGCCTCCAAATACAATCATGCCTTTGTGGATTTTTATTCCAGAATGAAAGCTCTATGAGAGCAAGGAGTGTGTCTGTTTTGTTCACTTATATCTCTTCAGTGCCTAGCACAGCACCTAATACTAGTAAGTGCTCAATATATATTTTAAAAACACATGACTAACAGCCAGTGTATAGCCTCCATCTATTGGTTGCTTCACTATGCTGGACACTTTACACGCAGGTTAAAACAATAACCCTCGGAGGTAAATATTATCATCCCAATTTTAACAGAGTTTGAAAACTAAGGCTTAGAGAAGGTAACTGTCTCAAAATATTAATATGTGAGGGCTTCCACCTTCTGCCTTTTCCTTTGCTTTCTTCACTTCTTTCCCTGATCTCACTAAGGAGAAAAAGATAAAAGACAAGCTCATGAATTCTTGTAGGAAAAACAAAAACAGTGCAGAAGTCTTACCATCTTTAGGGCATTGTGCATAAGGGTGGGGGTGGGAGGAGTCGGGGCATGTCTTTTCTCCCTGTCTGGATCATGCAGGACTGTGCATGGGTAGAGGGGAATTAAGAGAGCAAGAGGGCGGGCGTAGGACAAAGTGGACAAGACAGTGAAATTGGTGGGAAGAAGAGAGCTCCTGGGGAGTTTATAAGAGCTTCTGTCACCTAACTATTTGATTCTCTTAAATGTGTGATAAGGCAAGTGTGTCAAGAGTGAACTTGCTGGGGGGACAAGTGCTTCTCTCAACATGACCATGTACCTGGTCTGACTAGAGCCTCCAAGATTTCTAGACATTTCAATCTGCATTGCAGTAGATTGAAAGATGTCTCTATGGCCATAGAAAGTAACTCTGCCACTAACTCTAACAGGACCTGCCTGGGCTCAAGAGGACCCCAGTCTTCTTCTCTCATTAACTTTTCTTAGGCTTATTTATGTCCTATTCTCAAAGGTCTCTGTACTCAAATTAGCAAGCCTCAAATCTGGGTCACTGCCAGTTACCCAAGATTTGATGCCCTCTGGCCAGCTATCTGGGAAAGGCACTCACAAGTTGCTATACTAGTCTCAAAGCTTCAGATTTTACAGGGGCCATTCACCTGTTCAACTTGTTGAAGGAATAAATTCCTATGTTATTTTATCTTTATTATCTGAAGCTTGTATTCGTTCTGTCTTGTACACTGTTTCATGGTGTGTGGCCGAAAATCTGCAGCCTGGTTACAGGGACTGCTACTTCCTCTCCAGGGACCTCGCGGCCAACCTCTGCCAACATCTCCTCTTTCCGCTCATTTTTCAGGACTGTTTTTAGTTCCACTCCCTTTTATGGCCTCATCTTCCTTTCCTCTGCATCCTCCAATATTAGAAACCTGTCTTTGCCTTCTTTTAAGAGAGCACTTACCCACCCAGGCTTCTTTGTTTCCTCCTTTCGTCTCTTTCCCAAGGCACCTCTGCTTTGAAGAGGCTGCTAAAAAGGAGTAGATTATTTCATCTTTTATGATCAGCAAAAGAAAAAGTAGGAGGCTTCATAAGGAAAATTGGCAAGATCTAAAGTTATTTGCATTTCATAGGAATCAAAAGTTTTCTAAGTTTTTTTTTTTTTTTTAAGAACTTTCAAATATACCACAGAAATTTGATCTGAACGTTGAAACACCTGCTGCAAACTTGGGGGCTTTGAATTTAGCAGCTTTAGTTTGGGACCAAGAAATTCTCTGAATTAGAGAGTCTTTTGCTACTAGTTGGCTTGCTGCAGCATTTCATCCCTCGTTACGCTTCTCTTTCTTTTCAGAATATAGTCACGCCAAAGAGCTCGTCTGTGTGCCCGTAGATGTGACGGATACTTTGAGATGTTTTAGAGAGACCCTGGAAAAATCCAAATATCATAACAGATCAATCCGACACAGCAGAAAATTGCTTTCATTACTCCTTGCCCAGACACAAGGTAAAATCCTTGCTCTGTATCCCTTGCTCTTTATTTATGGGGGGACACTACCTTGTGGATCTACCATATTCTGCCATAGGTCCCTTCTTTCCCCACTGACATGCCCACTCCCTCCTGCCCTTCACTTTCTTCTTCTTGTCTAGTGGATCACGTCTTCTCTCTCACACACGTCATTCCAACCAAAGACTGTGTCATTCATCTGCTTTGATGCTTTCTGTGAAATGAGCATACTCCCTTGAGTAGATACAAAAACAGTATTTGTTAATTTTTTGGTTCTGTACATCTACGTTCTCACCTATCTCTTTGCAAGTATGGTGCTATAGTCTTTTTAAAAATTTTTTCTCAAGTAGATGACTTGATTCATACTGACTAAACTAGAACCTATTACCAAAACCCCAGTTCATCAGTGTCAAGGAAACAGATGCATTTTAATTTAAGCATCAACAAGATTTCTTATTAATGTCATAGATTTTGGTCTTAGAGATTTCTTTTAGGTGAAAACAAGATATGCACTATCATTGGTTACATCACATTTATTTGTTTTCTTCCTTCACAACATTTACTGATTTGTGAACTCAATCAAAGCAGGGCTCTGAGTGGTTAAGTGATAACCCCAGAGAGGAAGAATATACTCAAATTTAGGTGGGGAAAAATCTTGAGTTATGTATGTTTGGGTTATTAAAAATTTGTTTAAAATCCTAATATATGTTTATGATCCTTTCTATTCAAATTTATTGGAATAATAAAAATAAGCTTAAAGAATAAACTTAAATTAAGAAACTTAAAATATTTTAAAGTTATGAAAAATAGATTTAAATGTAAACCTAAGATGCTACTACTCACTGAACTGATCTTTCAGAAATTTGAACAAATCTTGTTTTTCACAATCACTGACAGAAGTTTTATTTATGTATGTATATATGTATGTATGTATTTGCTGTTGTTGCTGCCCCTACTCACCCCAAAAAAGCTCTTGGTATGCCTTGTACCCACAGATTTTGTTGTATTGTCTATAGACTCATATTAAATTAGCTCTCTATATTATGTTTAAACTTCTTTCAGTTATGGCATATATTAATAATGGGTAAGGGCATGAATAAAAAAAGCAAATATAATTCCTAAGAATGGATTATACTGGTTCACCCTGAATCTCACCTGGTATTAAAATATTCTCAGCAGTTTATCCCCAGTCCTTGGGCTGCAGACTTCAAACTCCACATTAGCTTCTCTTCCTCTGCAGCTTTTGACTACTTCCCGTAGAATAGTTTTCCTTTTTTTCTTGTGTGTTCTCTGATCTTATAAAGAGACCGATTCTTTCCCACTTTCCCCCCTTAGGTCAGAACTAACTATGTGTTGCTTCTATCCCAGAGGTCTCTGCCCCAGAGGCAGACTAACATCTGACTGTTGGAAGCCCTTAAAAAAAGGCAAACCCAAACCATGTAACTTCCAGCAATCCTCACGAGAAGCAAGGCATTATCTCAACATTAGTTTCTGGCACACTGCCCCTCTGAAGTGTTCTTTATGAAATAATGGGTATAGAGCCCATCCACACATACCTGAGCTCCTCAGAAATGATGTTAGATACTAAATTTAAGGAAACAATGTCCCTCAAACTGCAAAGAAATGTCAGCTATACACAGAGTTGTTCTTTTTTCTCCTCACGCATTTCTTCTACCTTTCCCCTCCTCATCACCTCCCCTTCTATGTCCTTTTTAAATATCTTTTTTGGGGTGCCTGGGTGGCTAAACTCAGGCGGTTAAGCGTCCAACTGTTGATTTTGGCTCAGGTCATGATCTCAGGGTTGAGAGAGAGAACCTGCATGAGGCTCCACATTGGTTGCAGAGCCTGCTCAAGATTCTCTCTCTCCCTCTGCCCCCCCACCCCTCCTCCACTTGTTCTCGTGCGCGCTCTCTCTCTAAAAAAAGTAAATAAATAAATAAATTTCTTTTTTTCCCCATGAATTTAGGAGATAAAGGAGGAATAAACAATTCGAAATTTAGTACTGGAAAGGTGGAATTTTGCCTGGGGACAGAAGAGATGCATATGCCAACACCCCCCAGTCTCTCTCAGGAACACTTCAGAGTTTTCAGTTCAGTGGAGAAAAGTAAACTTCCCTATTCGCAACTGGGACTCGTAATTTCCTCTTATTATGAAACTATTGGTAAGATTCATTCATTATATATTCATTTTCAGGAGGATCTCGCACATTAATGTTGAGATTGCCTTTGGGCCGGAAATGCCACCTTAAAAAGCCAGATGAAATAGCTTGAACATAGAATCTTATAGGCAGTGCCAGGGCAGGGTTGGGACAAGATTCTTCCAGCCTCTCCCATTCTCCACTCTCCCAGCCTGGGCTGTCAGCATGGTGAGGTTCTAGGCCCGTCTTCTGCTCATCCTCCTTTGAATGAATCTGTGAACCACTTGTTGGAATGTGGCCACGGCTGTGTTCTTTTGCTCTGCCCTAGCTGATCCCACTTTTCTTGTCTTTTTTGAGTTGGCTTTTCTACAAATTCAGCAGTATATACTCAATCCATGTTGTAGACCCAACATCCCCCTTTTTTATAACGGACATTTAATAATTCCCCCCTTTACTCCCTGAAATAAAATGTATATTTAATACAGTCTCTCTATACATGTTATTTAATACAATAAATATGAAGCTCTAAATATAAAATTAAGGATAAATAATATTTTTTATAATAAAACAATCTATTTGTGGTTGTGGCATTTAACTGCTCAAGCACTAGAAAGTCTAGTGAAGCAATCAGATGCTCATATCCTGTGTGTCGAATCACCATGAACATTATGGCTACAAATGCAGATGGAAACAGCTTTAATGCATTGGTGCCGCAAGTACTATCAGCACTGTTAATTTTAGTGACAATGTTTTTCTAAAATGGCAAATAAATCTAGGTGCAGTACAGAGTAAAGGACTATAGTGAGTGTTTGCTTTTCTGGAAAATTCAGAGAATTTTGAAAACATGCAAAAATGTCCTTCATGTAAAATGAAATTAGAGGTTAGATTCAGACAATTATAAACAGGTTTCTCACCTTTTTCTTCACTGTGGGAGAAGCTTCTGTGTGTTACAGGCTGTCCAGTGTCTCTGGTCTTCACCGACAAAATGCCAGAGGATGCCCCATTGTGACAACTAACAAAACCCTCCTCAGATTTCTAAAATACCCTGTAGGAGTCAGGAGTGCCCTCATTAAAAACCACTGCCTTGTTGGTTAGGTTTTGTTTGGTTTGTTTTTGCTAGACATCTCTGAATTTATGCATTTATCAGAACCCCCCCTCCCCGCAAAATTCAGATGCTATTAAAGATGTGCTTTTTTTGCATTTGGTAAAGGAGAAATCTGATAAGCTGTGATCTTGCCCCCTCCCTGCTTAAAAACAAACGCTTCGAGGCTTCCCATCTGCTATGGAATAATGTCCACATTTCTCCACCAGGCATTCAGACACCTCCATAATCCTATCACTCTCTCCTTCACACTCCCAAGAAAACCACAGGCCAGCCACCCACATCATGTCCATATATACCCCACCCTTTCTCCCTAGCACGCCTCTTCTGAATTTCTCTTCGACACCACCTCCCCCTGCCTGACTCTTATTCCGCTCTCTCCATGTTTCCTATCGCTTAGATCCAACCTCTTCCTCCGCTATGTTCAGGTAGAATGCCATTTGCTCTCTTTCTGTATATGTATCAGGAGACCTGCGAAGGCAGTGTTAGCTTGCAGTTTGCTTATCTACACAGTTGAGGAATGACGCAGTTTAAATATCCTTGAGAATATGAGGAAGATATTTTCTAGGGACTGACATTTCTTCTTCTACTTGATTAAAATACAGATGTTCTCCAAGTCAGCCATCAAAGAAGTCTTAAAGTTCAGGCATTGCATGAACTCGGAAGCCTTCTCGTCTTTGCCGAAAAGAAAAGGTAGATTTTTTAGGAGTCAGTGGAACAAGGGAAAACTTTTTTTGTTGTTTGTTGGAAAGCATTTTTAAGTATTATGAAAAAAAAAATGTTCTTCATAAATTTTAGTTCTTCGATAATATTCCATTGCTACATTTTATTCACCAAAGGCTACCTGAGCGAAACAGTTATGAGCAGTAAATGGTATAGCTTCATTCTCTAACATTTTAATTAAAATGCTTCTTCAATGCATTTGCTTCCTCTTTTGGAAGATGGATTGAATAATATAGATCTTGAAAAACTTGCTGCTTGATGCTCTGTTTCTCTTTTAGGGCTGCTTTTAGATGTTGGTGTCAAGCTCTTGATGACATATTCAAAAAAGAAGATGTGCTGTATACGTGGAAAGAGTTTGGTACCTCACTCACCAATGCCACCAACAGCTCACCTCCAGGTTCCAAAGATTATAGTGAGGAGTTTCTGTCAAAAGTTGGCATTTGGGGATGTTTGCAAGGAGCGGTCATAGCAGCCAAGATAGCACAGTGAGTGTGGCAATGTAGTGAGCTTCCCTTTGTGCGGTACCCACTGTGCCATGTAGGGCGCCATGCCTGAGACACACGGGATTCTTGGACAGCTATGTCCATATTGTACAAAACTATACAGTTTACATATTTGTGATGTTTGTTGTCTATGGCCGTCTCCTCTCCCTCCTCTCTCTATCTATGGCCCTCATCCCCACCCCCGGAATGTGGGCCTCATACAGGCACAGATCTTGGCTTGTTCACCAGTGTGTCCCGAGTGTCTGGCGTGGAGTTGGCATTTAATTACTGCTTGTGGAATGAACGAGTGAGTGAGTGAAGGGTTGGTATGGGATCAAGAATAACGGTGTGAAGGCGGGCCAACCTGGGCCCAATTCAAGGATCTCCTACTAACTCTGGGACCCTTGGCTCACTGCTCATTCTCTCTGAGCCTCATTGTTCTCATCTGTAAACTGTGGTGGCGAGAATTACATGACATACTTTATTAGTTTGCTACAGTTGCCATAACAAATGATTTGTTTGTAGGGAATTTATTGTCTCACAGTTCTGGAGGCTTGAATTCTTAGATCAGGATGTTGGCAGGTTTGGTTTCTACAGAGCAGAGGCCTCTCTGCTTGTAGATGGCTGTCTTCTTGCTGGTCTTCCCTCCGTGCATGTCTGTGTCCTAATCTCCTCTTCTTACAAGGACATATTGAATTAGGGCCCACCTTAGTAACCTCATTATAATCTAATTACCTCTTTAAAGGCCCTATCTTAGTCACATTCTGAGGTTATTGGGGGTTAGGACTCCAATGTATGAATTGGGGGGGCATAATTTAGGTCATAACGTATACCGACTAGTTTCCTGTTCTGTAATAAATCACCACAAAATTTGTGGCTTAAAACAACACAGGTTTATTATGTTACAGTTTTGGGGGTCAGAAGTCCTAAAATCAGTGCCTTGGCAGGGTTGTGCTGTCCTCTGAAGGCTCTAGGGAAGAATCTTTTTCCTGGTGTTTTCCAGCTTCTGGAGGCCTCCTACACTCCTCAGCTCATGGTTCCGTGCTCTATCTTTGGAATCGACAGCCTATTATCTTCCTCTTTCACTCTCCTCTGCTTCTGTGTTCATCTCTCCTTCTCTTAGTGACTCGCCTGCCTTTCTCTGAGACCATTGTGATTACATTGAACCTAACCTTAATTTTAATCACATCTGCAGTCCTTTTTTTGCCATGTAAAGCAACATATTCATAGGTTTGGGGTATTAGGATATGGGTATCTTTGGCAGGGGTTTGGGAGCATTATTCAGCCTACCACACATAATATATGTGAAAGTCTGTCACAGTGTCTTTTTTTCTTTTCTTTTTAAAAATTTATTGTTTTTTAAACTTTTTATATTAAAAATTTTTTTTAAATTTAAATTCAATTAATTAACATATAATGTATTATTAGTTTCAGATGTAGAGGTCAGTGATTCATCAGTCTTATATAATACTCAGTGCTCATTACATCACGTGCCTTCCTTAATGTCCATCACCCAGTTACGTCATCACCCCCCTCCCCTCCAGCAACCCTCAGTTTGTTTCCTAAGATTAAGAATCACTTATGGTTTGTTTCCCTCTCTGATTTTGTCTTGTTTTGTTTTTCCTCTCTTCCCCTATGATCCTCTGTTCTGTTTCTTAAATTTCACATATGAGTGAGATCATATGATAATTGCCTTTCTTTGATTGACTTATTTCGCTTAGCATAATACCCTCTAGTTCCATCCACATCATTGCAAACGGCAAGATTTCATTTTTTTGTTGGCTGAGTAGTATTCCAGTGTGTGTGTGTGTGTGTGTGTGTGTGTGTGTGGTGTGTGTGTATACCACTCTTCTTTATCCATTCATCTGCTCATCAACATCTCAGCTCTTTCCATACTTTGGCTATTATGGACATTGCTGCTATAAACACTGGGGTGCAGGTGTCCCTTTGGATCACTACATTTATATCTTTGGAGTAAATACCTAGTAGTGCAATTGCTGGGTCAGAGGGTAGCTCTATTTTTAACTTTTTGAGGAACTTCCATACTGTTTTCGAGAGTGGCTCTAGAGCTTGCATTTCCACCAACAGTATAAGAGGGTTCCCCTTTCTCCACGTCTTTGCCAACATCTGTCATTTCCTGACTTGTTAATTTTAGCCATTCTGATCAGTGTAAGGTGGTATCTCATTGTGGTTTTGATTTGTATTTCCCTGATGCCAAGTGAAGTGTGGAGCATTTTTTCATGTGTCTGTTGGCTATTTGGATGTCTTCTTTGGAGAAATATCTGTTCATGTCTTCTGCCCATTTCTCGATTGGATTATTTGTTCTTTGGGTATTGAGTTTGATAAGTTCTTTATAAATTTTGGAAAAGAGCCCTTTATCTGATGAGACATTTGCCAGTATCTTCTCCCATTCCCTCGGTTGTCTTTTGGTTTTGTCGACTGTTTCCTTTGCTGTGCAGAAGCTTTTTATCTTGATGAAATCCCAAAAGTTCATTATTGCCTTTGTTTCCCTTGCCTTTGAAAATGTGTCTAGCAAGAGGTTCCTGTGGCTGAGGTCACAGAGGTTGCTGCCTGTGTTTTCCTCTACGATTTTGATGGATTCTTGTTACACATTTAGGTCTTTCATCCATTTTGAGTCTATTTTTGTGTATGGTGTGAGAAAATGGTCCATTTTCATTCTTTTGCATGTGGCTGTCCAATTTTCCCAATGCCATTTGTTGAAGAGTCTGTCTTTTTTCCACTGGATATTCTTTCCTGTTTTGTCGAAGATTAGTTGATCAGAGTTGAAAGTCCATTCCTGGGTTCTCTATTCTGTTCCATTGATCTATGTGTCTGTCCTAAGAGGGAAGTATATAGCAATACAAGCCTTTCTCAAGAAACAAAAAGGTCTCAAATACACAACCTAACCTTACACCTAAGGGAGCTGGAGAACAAACAGCAAATAAAGCCTAAACCCAACAGTAGAAGAGAAGTAATAAAGATTAGAGCAGAAATCAATGAAATAGTAGCCAAAAGAACATTAAAACAGATCAACGAAACTAGGAGTTGGTTCTTTGAAAGAATTGATAAGATTGATAAACCCCTGTCCAGACTTATCAAAAAGAAAAGAGAAAGGACCCAAATAAATAAAATCATGAATGAAAGAGGAGAGATCACAACCAACACTGAAGAAATACAAACAATTATAAGAACATATTATGAGCAACTATATGCCAACAAATTAGGCAATCTGGAAGAAATGGATGCATCCCTAGAAACATATAAACTACCAAAACTGAAACAGGAAGCAGTAGAAAACCTGAACAGATCTATAACCAGCAAGGAAATTGAAGCAGTAATCAAAAATCTCCCAACAAACAAGAGTCCAGGGCCAGATGCTTCCCAGGGGAATTCTACCAAGCAATGAAAGAAGAACTAATAGCTATTCTTCTGAAGCAGTTTCAAAAAATAGAAATAGAAGGAGAACTTCTAGCTTATTCTATGAGGCCAGCATTACCTTGATTCCAAAACCAGGCAAAGAGACACCAAAAAGGAGGGTTACAGACCAATATCCCTCATGAACATGGATGCCAAAATTCTCACCAAGATACTAGCCAATAGAATCCAACAATACATTAAAAGGATTATTCACCATGACCAAGTGGGATTTATTCCTGGGCTGCAAGGGTGTTTCAACATCTGTAGATCAATCAATGTGATATACTACATTAATAAAAGAAAGGACAAGAGCCATATGATCCTCTCAATTAATGCAGAAAAAGCATTTGACAAAATTCAGCATCCTTTCTTGATTAAAACTCTTCACATTGTAGGGATAGAGGGAACATACCTCAATATAAAAGCCATATACGAAAAGCCCACAGCAAATATCATTCTCAATGGGGAAAACTGAGAGCTTTTCCCCTAAGGTCAGGAACACAACAGGGATGTCTGCTTTCACCACTGTTGTTCAACACAGTACTAATAGTCCTAGCCTCAGCAATCAGACAACAAAAATAAATAAAAGGCATTCAAATTGGCAATGAAGAAGTCAAACTCTCTCTTCACAGATGACATACTTTATGTGGAAAACTGAAAAGACTCCATCCCCAAATTAGTAGAACTCATACAGCAATTCAGCAAAGTGGCAGAATATAAAAATCAATGTACAGAAATCAGTTGCATTTCTATACACTAACAATGAGACAGAAAGAGAAATTAAGAAGTCAATCCCATTTACAATTGGTCCAAAAACATAAGATACCTAGGAATAAACCTAACCAAAGAGGTATAAAATCTGCACTCAGAGAACTATAGAACACTCATGAGAGAAATTGAGGAAGACACAAAGAAATAGAAAGAACATTCCGTGCTGATGAATTGGAAAAACAAATATTGTTAAAATGTCTATGCTATCTAGAGCAATCTATATATTCAATGCAATCGCTATCAAAATATCATCAACTTTTTTTCACAGAGTTGAAACAAATGATCCTAAAATTTGTATGGAACCAGAAAAGACCCCAAATAGGCAAAAGAATGTTGAAAAAGAAAACCAAAACTGGTGGCATCACCATTCTGGACTTCAAGTTCTATTACAAAGCTGTCATCAGCAAGACATAGGGTACTGGCACAAAAACAATACATAGATCAATGTCACAGTGTCTTATACATAGTTAGCACCGACAGATAGCTTAAAGACTTGACTAATGTGAGAAATTTAAAAAGTGTGGAAGGAGTAGAGGTATAGTTTTCTTTCACCTTTCCATTAGTTTATCTATAGGGTGTGGTGGGCAAAAATATGCATGGTATCTTGATCTATAGAGAAAATTTAGATTTTTCTATATATGGAAAAAATTCTAGAAGGAAATTAGCCAAAATGTTACTAGTAATCATGTTTAGGTGGTAGTCTTTTTTTTTTTAATAATAATTTTTTATTATGTTACGTTAGTCACCATGCACATGCAGTACATCATTAGGTTTTGATGTAATGCTCCATGATTCATTATTTGAGTGTAACACCCAGTGCACCATGCAATACGTGCCCTTCTTAATACCCATCACCAGCCTATCCCATGAGAGACTAGGTGCTAGTCTTAATAGTGATATTTCATTTTGTTTTTTCTGTTTTTTCTGTGTTCTAGATCTTATATAAGTGTGTAACACTTTTAGAATCACAAAGTCTATTTTAATTTTGGAAAATCTATGAGTATTGGAGATGTATTTATATAACATTATTATTGGAAAATTGTCCATGAATCCATTTCTTTTTGTTGTACTTATTTAGATTTATTATGATCTCAGAGGTTGACAAGAGAACCAACTGTTGCATTTTGTCTGCATTACTCTTTCAGGTAACACTTTATGTATATCTTTTTTTTTTTTTTTTAAGATTTTATTTATTTATTCGACAGAGATAGAGACAGCCAGCGAGAGAGGGAACACAAGCAGGGGGAGTGGGAGAGAAAGAAGCAGGCTCATAGCAGAAGAGCCTGATGTGGGGCTCGATCCCATAACGCCAGGATCACGCCCTGAGCTGAAGGCAGACGCTTAACCGCTGTGCCACCCAGGCGCCCCTATGTACATCTTCTGACAGTAGTCACCATTCAGTCAGAAAAAAAAAAAGTGTGGTGGTTTATCATAGTCAGAAAACTCACAGGTAGGAAAAGAGCACGGACTTTGATGAGATATCATGAGTCCATCTTTCCTTCACTAGCTGAAGGTAGCATTTTCCCCTTGATTATTCAGCAGACTCTCTTTCTTCTTTAGACTCTGGAAGGAGTTTTGCAGATAAGGAAACTGAGTCTCTCATCATTAGTAAGACTGTGTTGCTAATGAGCTGCGAAGCCAGTCTGTTTGACTCCACATGGTGGCCTTCGATTACCTTATCTCTAAATAAAGTTTTGCTCGATTGCACAATGTGAAGTACACCATATAATGAAAGCAAGAAATAAGCTTAAGACTACAGAAGTAGAGTGTTGGCAGCTCTTAGAATTTTGGTTTAACTTCACTGAAGAAGAAAAGAGCTTTTATCTGAAATACAAGACATTTTGAGATACAGGGATGTAGCCAGGGGCCTTTGCAACCTACTAAAGGTTCTGTTTACCTTAAAGGGTGGACACCCGTGTTCTCTGTATCAGAGGTGTCTGAAAGCTTATGAAATCTGGATAGATAAGCTCTCTGGAAAGCCTTTTCTGGATGAAGGCCAGACTTTTCACTTTTCTTATGTTCCATGCACATCTTGCCTGTGCTTTAAAGAGAGGAGATAGAAGAGGCAAGAGTGCAAAGGGAATGATAATCTGATACTGACTCCTTATATTGCATACTTTACTGTCTGATACTGCTTGTTCTTGAAGATAATGCTGTTAATGTTTTAGAAAATAAGCAATTTTAAAAAAACTAAATTTTTGCGGGGTGCCTGGGTGGCGCAGTCATTAAGCGTCTGCCTTCGGCTCAGGGTATGATCCCGGAGTCCTGGGATCGAGCCCCACATCAGGCTCCTCTGCTAGGAGCCTGCTTCTTCCTCTCCCACTCCCCCTGCTTGTGTTCCCTCTCTCGCTGGCTGTCTCTATCTCTGTCAAATAAATAAATAAAATCCTAAAAAAAAAACAACTAAATTTTTGCTTACTTTGGGCATAATGTTTTAGTAATACTGCACCTTAAATAAAACCTGGTAGGATTTATTTTAAAAGCTTAATTTTTTTAATGATTTTAAAGCAGATTTGTAAAATTAAAAATTTGAACAACTGCATAGTATTTTAGAGTAGGTACCTTATAACTTTAATGAGCAATCTGATTAAAATTCTTTTCTGATATATACATTAAAATAATTTTGTAATGCATGTCATTAGTTAATGTTAATTATTTAGGATAAGATCAGAAAAACTCCTAAATGTAAAATTTGATTTTGTGTATCAATCTTATTTCCCAACATCGAATACGATGTTGGTCATATAAATTACCTAAGAAATATTGGCAAAATTAAACAACTCATCTTTTTACTTAATTCAATTAAAAATTCAGAATTAACTCTGCTTGATTTAGACTTCTGAAATCATTTGTTATCTCCTCTACTTATAGGTTGGTATAGTGGGAAGAGCATAGATTTTTTTTTTTTATTTAAATAGATGTGACTTTGAATCTTCTTTCTGCCACCATTAGCTGTGTGACCTCATATAAGTTAATTGTTTAAGCCTCAATTATATTATTTGTGAGGTAATAATCCTTCCCTCTAGGGGTAGGTTAAATGAGGATTAAATGAGGTAGTGTTTATAAAGAATTTACCAATAGTGTCCAACACAAAATTAACCCCAACAAATGATAATATAATGATAATTTCTTCTGCAGATAGTAAGTATACAACTACCATGGATTTTAAAAGGCCCATATTGAGTGATAGAAGCATTTGGAACTATAATGATAATATTAATGATAAGTACCATTTATTACAAGGTACAATGTGCTAGGCATATGCTAAGCACTTTAGGAAGTAATATGTATACTTATCTTTTTGTTTTGGTGTTGCAAATGCAACTTATAGCTCTTCATTTCATCTGTTTTCATTTTCAGGGTTTGCTTAGAACCACACTTCCACACCCCAAAGCTGAACATTGCTATGCTCAGTATGAAATCACTCAGCTTCTCCCAGGCATCGAGCTCTTCTCAGACAGATACAGGGCTGACATTTGCTCTGTAGTTGCAAGTCTGTATTATGTTATACGTGAACTGCACTATGCTAAGCAAAATCTAACAGTAAGTCATTTGTAAAATAAACAAATCTTAATTCGCTGTGGTATTTTTGCCTTATACCTTAAACCTTTCAAATTTTGCTAATGTTCTCTTGGCTGGTCTTGTTTAACTCTTAAACGCTAGATTCAGGATTCTTACCTATACTGCAAAATAAAATATATTAATTAATATTCCTTCTTTGACATCATTATTTGCACTGCATTTTGGATGCAAAGTCAATGTCTGTTTGATTTTGTTCTCTTTTTGCTCTATTACTTTATCTTTTTTCTTCCTTCTTAAGACAGTTGGAGAAATTGAATATTTCACTGGTCTCAAAGAGAGGAATCTAGTACACATGTAACTCACTGCATTAAGTCATGCAGGTCATATCAGTACCCAAACTATGAGAGTATTTCTTTGTTGAGATAAATTGATCTTTGTGTCTCTTGTCTTCTCCCTGTGAACAACAGATTCAAACTGTGAAATAAAAGACAAATACTTCTTAATATCCAAAGATATTCAAAACCTCATACAATTCTCTTCCTTTGGGGAAATAAATCGCAGTATATATCATAAATTTGAAGTTGGTTACATTTAAAAAATAAATCAGTATGTTCTACCTATTGGTCATTTTATATTTTTCTCCTTTATTTTGTTTTTCCTCTTTTCTTCCTATATGCTATTTCCTCTACATTTGTGTCTCTCCCCCACCATGTTTGCTTCTTAATACCTATTCTTTCTTTTTTTGGTTCTTTCCTTTTCTTCCATAATTTTCATACCTACTTTCTTTTTCCCCCTTGCATATTGTTTACTATTCTCTTGTTCTAATTCATTCTCTCTCCTTATATTGAAAAGATTTATTGTCCCCTGATATGAGTTGTTAAATTATAAAGCCATGTGTTAAAGTGAAGAGATTGATAAATGCTTTTAACACTTGGCATATTTGGCAAGAAATTTTTTTATTAGAAAAAGATAACAAAATGGTGCTCCTCTCATTGTTAAGGGGATTCATTTCTGGATTTAGAAAATAGTTCTATCCCCTGGGTAACCTTTAGCTGCCTAGTCATATTCATATATAATACATATCACTGTATTGGAAAAGAAATGAGACTTTTTTTCTCTGAAGCTTAAGAAATTGAGAACATTTTTCTGAATAATTGAGCAATTGGCAGCAATAAAGTGGTATGTTTTTATTTCTCACTAAAGAAAAGAAACAATCTCAAAGGTAATAGCCAACTCTTATTGCTTTGTGCTGCATTAATTGTAGAAAAAGATATTGTGTTATGTTTGTAATGCATAATTGTAGAAAAATGTATTATGTTTGAAATCATTTAAGACCAGTTCTAAACCATTTAAAAAGCTGTTGCTGTCAGCAGCTGCCAGTTGACTGACAATTAGAGGTTCCTTAACTGAACTTGCAAGATGTAAACAGTTTCTATTTTGTGTTACACTACCCTCCAGAAGAAGCCCAGTGGGTAAGGAGACTGCTGTCACATACAGAACTTGCTAGGAGACCCATTGCTGTGGGATCACGGGAAATAGTTTGCTAAATAATGGGGATCCCAATACTCCTCCGTGCTCTATCTCCCTTTAACAGGGAAAGGCCCAATTGTAGGAACCAAGCTTGGTTTTCAGTTGAGATCAGAAGCTGTTCAGAAGTCTAGGCAAACACCTATCCCCTCAACACCTGACTCTGGCTGGATAGTGGTTGGATCAACCAAAATATGGGTAGTTGAAGCCTTCACCCATATCCATGAGATGTCAAGAGGAGTTGAACTTTGGGGTTAATTCTAGGAAAATAAAAATATTATATGAAGAGTAAGCTTGGGTAATCAATAGAATATATGCTCTGTGAAAGCAAGGACTTGTTAGATTTTGTTGTCATTTAACAGTGCCTGACACATAATGGGCATGTTATAAATATTCTTCTGCTGATAGAGATATTCCAGACAAATAGCAGCTGCCATGAGTGAGTAGGTGACATGGATGGGAGTTCCTTTGCTTTAGATTTCGCAGTTATTTGGTAGCTCATTTGCTAGAATGTTTCTACAGGCCTCAGTGATTCATACATATATGTTAAATTAATTCTTTTCAAGGAAGATGATTGGATTTTCACTTTTGCATGCTTAAAGAGATTTGAAACAGGTTTTGGGTACCAGGTGGCATCTTTAAGTCTCCCTGATAGCACTTTTACGTTCTCATAAAATTATTTTTTTTTTCCAAAGGCACTGCTTTTAATTTAACCCTTTTTTTTCTCGATAGACCTAACCAAGCATGTTACTTATTTATTTATTTATTTTTAAATAATATTTTTTTTATTATATTATGTTAGTCACCACACAGTACATGAAGTGTCTGCTGGGCAGATCATCTCACTTCGCCTCGTAGCATGGCAGAATCAATTGCTGTTCTATGTAACATCTCCCATGTTAATATTTGGCTACATTTTATTATTAAGTTATTCACTTGATAAACATGCTTTAAATGAAAAAAAGTGTTTTTACCATTGGTAGGTTCTGCCTCTCCTTGCATTGTACCAATATTTTGTTTCTGGAATTTGCCAAGATCTGGTCAGAAATCTAGAAGCAAGGATCCTCAAGGTATGTGACAAACTTTTAAGATGTTTGATATTCTTGAACTGTAAAGATACTGTCATAAGTTAATTCGGTTCTAATACCCATAATAATAAGCTGATAATAATATGGTATTTTGCTGATGTTTTAAAAAAATGCCCATTATTATAATAAAGTATGAGAGAGAGCTTGTTTGAATTGTTAGCTCGTTTTATGCTTGGGCCACAGTAAAGTGAGGAACAGCTACATGTAGGAACAAGGCTCGCCCAACATCAGTCAGCCTGGAAATCACTGCTTCTGGAATATTGGTTTCCTGGTGGAAACTAACGAGTCTGTTTCCTGAAGTTTCTGTGAACTTTTTGCTAAGAATCTTTATGTATATCATTATATGTGAGAAGTTTTCATTGTACAGGCAATTGCAGTGACAAAACACACAGGTGCTAGGTTATAACTAATTCTGTAACCTAGAAGTCAGGTGGGGCTCTCTGCCTTTAAGATCCATGTGCAGGTGGCTTGAACCCCATGTGGGGTAGGAACCTCGAGCACCTCAGTTTCTCTGCCCTTTTCCTTGTTAGCAGTGGTCACAGTCACTCACTTCTGTTGAATTCGTTTTGCACATGGATCATCTCAACATCCAGCGGATTTGCTCCCTGCTCTGCGCCTCCTCATCTTGAATATGGAATTCAGTCCTCAGCCACATTCCATACACACACACACACACACACACACTCTCTCACTTACACATAAACATGCACAACACATTCACCCAAGACCTTTATCTTCATACTGGATTTAGTGAAAATTTGGAACACAGGAAAATGTAAGTTGAGGCAAAGCAAACAATTTAAAATAGAATATTTGGCATCTCTGGGTTTAAAATATTTCTTAGCCAACATCTTATGCTTTTGCCTCCCATCCCATGGCTTAATCAGCTGTGTGCTGGTAAGTGTTTCACACCTCACTCTAAAAAAAAGCCCTGATTTGTAGCACTTTCAGTTTCCATGGTGCAAATATTCCCACTATAGCTGACTTCAGCCTACCAACCAGGCATTACTGAATGTGAAATTGGGACAAGTTATGCGCAAGCTCCTCCTGCAATTATGAGTAAGTGGCTCCCTCACACCACTGGCTTAACTCTTCTTATCCTTTTTTAGAAATACCCTATACACTTTCCCCCCAAATATTTCATATTTTCTTATGAGGGAAAATTAAATTTCCCTTTGAAACTCCTCTCTCCATCTGGACCCTGCCCTTGGGCCTATGATTTCAGACCCGAAGAGTCTATAACATTCTATTTCTAAATAAAGACAATACCTTCCCTAGGAGGAATTCTGGTGCTAACTATTAAGAGGATAAATTTTAACTCAAGAATAAATAATTTTTTATCAGCCATGAAATTTCTGTATCACTCTTTCTGACTTACTGAACTTTTTAGGAGTTCTCCTGCTTTTGATTTCCAATAACACTTTTTTAAAAAAGCTGCATATAACTTTTCTCTCTCTTTTTTAAAAACAGTGCCCTGTTCAGGATTGCAAAATTCCTGAGGTTAGGGCCTGAATCTTATTCATCTTTTAATTCCCTATTGTATCTTGAGTAATACATTCATGTATTGATACTCAGTAATTAATTGTTGAATTGCATTTCAAATCTATAGACATTTATCAAATGCCTACTGTCCACACTTTCCTTAGTGTTTAATGGAAACTCACCTAGAAGATACTTGGTAAATATTTATTGCTTTACCTCTGAAACGACATTTGTTATCTCCTATGTAAAAGCATCATGTTCGTAACTCTAATCAAAGAAACGTAACCCATGGTCCTTGCTTATAAGGAAGTGAATATAAGAGAAGAGAGACAGGACATACACACAAGACAATAACACGTACATCTGCCACTTGATCATTTCCAAATGAGTGTGATGAGCACTGTCTCCTGGAGTTTGAAAGAGGGAAAATAGCTTTGGGTCTTGGTTTTACTAGGAGGTAAGATCTAGTGAAGAAAGCAGCACTAACTGAGAGGGAGAGAGGAAGAAAGGAATATTCTTGGCAGGCAATAGTGTGAAGCATATAGAGATCAGACAGTATGGACCTGTTAGGGGGGCAGGGGTGGTTCAGCGAAGCCAGAGAGGAGGTTTTGAGAGGAGGTTTTGACCATGTTGTGGTCCACGATGTCCATGAGCAGTGAGGCCCCATCCTGAATTCCAAGCTAAGGCATAATGTGGAGGCTGAGCAGTGAGAGAAATGAGGAGATTATGGAATCAGAATTGGGTAGCTGTTTTATTCTGGTCTGTCATTTAGAGGCAGGAGAAGCATGGAAGGGTTTGCAATGACCATTAGTAACATGTCAGAAGGAGATCCAGAGAGGCACCGAAAGATATAATCTGGAACAAAGTTTTTGATTAAATGACCGTGTTTTATTGGATTGTTAGCACTTGGCAACTTTTCGTACTAAGGTAGCTTAAAAGCCAGTGAAGAACTGTGGACTCTAGTCTATAGCCTTGGGTTGAGAGGTGGGATGAAGGGCAGAATCTTGGTCAGAAGAAGGACACGATCAAATGTATCGTGGCAACAGTGTCAGGAGCAGTCAGAAGTGGCATCTTATTGGCAATAGTATAACAGAAACACCCGACCAGGGTTTTGGCAGAAGCAATGAAAAAGGGCAACTGATGCATCACCCAGAGGAAGAAATGACAGCCTGTTTGAGTAGAGTTTGCTTGATCTTTCTGAAGTAAACTGGGGTCAGTGAGTGGGAAGAGAGAAAAGTCATAGTCAGGAACAGCAAACAATGCTTTCTGACAAGTCAAACAGCAATAGATCACGCTGTTAAGTTTCTGTTGTGCACTAGTGTCTTTCAGGGAAAGCTTTAAGACCTCTTTATGATCAGCAGGTCTGGCTTCACTTTAGAACTGCCAACATCTTGAAAGATTTATTAGTCTCAACATATCCAGCATTCCTGGGAAGGGTACTGATGGTTCTGTATTTGTGCAAGTGAAGGGTTGATTTAAGGGTAGTTCTTTTTTCCATCTGGCTTATGTTCACACTGTTGGTCATTTCTGAAAATACGTGTTCACTGTTATCACCATTGCTTTTTCAAATGGCCAGATTAGTATGACAAACCGACACAGAGGTAGCCTTAGAGGTTATAGGTAGTTCGTGTACAGGCGTCTCACAACCAAAATCAAAGAGGACAAACCTCACATGGCATTTCCTCCAAGGGATAATGAGAAAATGTTCATCTAGAAGTCTAAAAGAGCTCCTATGACTCCCTAATGCCTACTTGGATATTATATGGCACTGGGGAGACTAGAGCCCAGGTATTTTAGGCAAGAACCAAAGCGTGCAACTCAGTAGACAAACAGTTTTCTCTTTTCCATTGAAAATATTCTCCTAACCTATTATGCTTTATTTTCATTCTATTGTCATATCCTATTTCTCCCTAACTTACTTTTTTTTAAATTTCTTTAAAGTTTAGATACTCTTAATATTCTTATGGTAGTGCTTAAAGGAAAAGAGATAATAAGTGTATGTATGTGTATATATATGATGTTTATCCATTTTGTATTTTATTCCCTGTTTGTACAATTTACCCTTCTGTATTCTCAACAGTCACTGGAGTCTTCAAAACATAAGTCAGGGTAGGGTCCTGCCCTGTTCAAAACTCTCCAATAACTTCTTACACACAGAATAAAATTCCAAGTTCCCAGTCTGGTCTACGGGCCACCATTCATACCTGCCTCCTAACCCTCTGCCCCCAATCTCCCTAAACTCTTGCCACACAGGCTCTTCCTTGAGCACTCCAAGACCCTGCTGGCTGTTTCTGCCACCACATGACCTTTGTACTTGAGACCTCTCAGCAGATTTTCATATGCCTCTCCTTCATGTCATTCCCCAGTTTTCTCTGGAATGTCTTCTCAGAGAAGTCCTTCTTGACTGGAGCTCTGAAAGTAGCAGTTTTGTCAGTACCCTCTATCCCTTATAATACTGTGTATATCTTCATGTATCACTTAAATTAGCTCAATACACATCTGGAAGGAATGTAACATCCAAGAGGGTTTGATGCATAGGAAGTACGCAATAAACACGTTGAACAAATGAATGACTTTTGTTCAGGAACTTTTCTTCCCATAATTTCCTGATTGAAAGTCCTGCTGGATAATATTCAAAATAAGCCATGTACAATTTATAGTTACCAACTGATTAACTTTAAGGGTATGTCTTTAAAACTGACAGTGTGCATTAATTATGGATGACAAAACGAATAGTTGTCTCCATGTTGATACATTATAGAGTTCATCTCCTGGTTTCTTTGACTTTCCTCAGAGTGTTAGAGAACATCAGGAGTGTTTTTGTTTTGTTTTTCTTTTAAACTACAGTTCACCATGGGAACAAAAAATAAATTCAATTATTTTTTTAACTCTTCTCTTCCTGTCCTATTTTTGTGTTTGCTCTGATGAAGTAAGCCACATCTGACAAATGTCCATTGTTTTGAACATTTGCCTGCTGTTGTTCATTAGCTTCTTGGTCGATTGCACATGTACACTAACTAGCTTACGCACAAACACATACATCTCCATCCACTATGTTTACCAAGCATTAATTTGGAAGGCATTACCAATTACATTAAGCAGAAATTTTGGATCTCAGAAAGTTGATGATTTTTCTCTAAAATTTTTACTTTGTAAGTAAAACAAATTACTTAATTTAAAATCTCATTTTTTTCTTTCCTTTAAAGATACAGGTCCTTACAGATTTAGGATTTTTTTCTGAAGCCTTTTATGAGATATCCCAGATATTTTATGGAAAAAACATGCCTTCCTCGATACCCTCTGGCTGTAAGGCTCCTGGAAAAGTGAAGGTAAATCTGCTGCTCTGATTCAAAGCCATTTCTTTACCTTTTGAAAGCTACATTCCTCAAATTTAGGGAATGCTTCCACAGAAGTGTATTTACTAGTCTCTGGTACTGTAACCTCTTTGTTAAGCCTGGTGATAGCTAACAGTAGGCTTTTACAAGGTTTCATTCTTCTGGAAGAGAAGGGTGTCCTGTGGGGGAGTATGGCATGGGAGTCGATTTTTATAATGGAATTCTGTCTCCATGTTACAGGCGGTCTCAGTGGACACGTCAGCCACTACCTCTTAAGCTTTGGCATTTAATCTTCTAATTTCTGGTTAATGTTGTTAGTCAAAACAGTCTCTTCTCATGTTTTATTTGGATATTTTGATTTATATACTTTATACCAGAGTGTTAAACATGCATTGTTCAAATTGTATTTGTAAATTAGATCATTGAAACATCCTTGAAAATGAATACTGGCATTTATATTTAAATTGTAGTGAGCTCTTATTTTCCTCTTTTGGATTTCATGAGAATCACTGAGTGATCTTGCTGTCACTTGGACCCTTGTGATCCAGCAATAAAGGAAATAGGAGGTAACAAGTCAGTTTCCTGGGGAAGATGGTGTGCGTGAGGAGTGAGACTGACAGACACAGTACATACTGTGGGATTCAAATTTGGAAGACCTAGAAGAAGCTGGGGAACAGGCTATCAGTCTTGAAAATTACTTGTATAAGCTGACATTAAATATACATACAATGCATTCATTACTTCAGTGTACTGGCCTAAAATGTCACTGCTTATTTCTCAGTATGACTGCTACAGCATTATAATTTGTTCTGGGGTAAGTGTGAGGTTATCTAGAGATAAGCCTAAGAGGGACATTCAGTAGGCAATAAGATACATCTGTGTGTGTGTGTGTGTGTGTGTGTGTGTGTGTGTGTGTATACATCCCTATCTCTATCTCTTTCTATATCTATCTAGAGAGAAAAGAGTCAATTGGTTTTTTGCTCTTTTTTTTTTTTTTTTTTTGGCATGAACTAACTCATCTTCTTACCTGGATTAAATTAACAGTATTTTCTTGCTTGCTTCTCAGCCAACAGCCTTTCCCTATTATAAATGATTTGCATTATGTTGTTAAAATTATATTTAACTCATTTAAATATTTTATTGAGTGCTTACTGAATACAGGCCCTATTTTAGCCATGGGGATAGACCAGTAAAAAGATAAATGGAGTTATTGCCTTTTTGGGAACATGTTACTCCCAAAAAGGGAGTCCAGTGAAGAAGACAAACAATAAACATATTAAGCACATAAATATATGTCAGATGATGATGTACTATGAAGGACAGTCAAGCTGAGCTGAGGGGACAGAGAGTGATCAGGGCAGTGGGTTTTATTCAAAGTATTTTGGGGAGGGGGTGCCTGGGTGGCTCAGTCGTTAAGCATCTGCCTTTGGCTCAGGGCGTGATCCCAGAGTCCTGGGATCGAGCCTTGCATCAGGCTCCCTGCTCTGCTGGGAGCCTGCTTCTTCCTGTCCCACTCCCTTGTTTTCCCTCTCGCTGGCTGTCTCTCTCTCTCTCCGTCAAATACATAAATAAAATCTTTAAAAAAAAAAAAGGTATTTTGGGAAGTCTCTCTAATGAGGTAGTTTTGAGGGAACAACTTTCCAGCTAGGAGGAAGTGCAAGGGGAAAGGCCCTGAGGGGAATGCCTGAAAAATGTGGTTGAGGAAAACCAAGGAGGCCAAGTGAGGCTGGCAAAATAGAGAGGAGGAGCAAATGGTGGGACTCAGGAACTACAGTCATAGGACCTCATGGAGCTTGGTGAGGAGCTGGTGTTTACTCTAAATAAGATGGGAAACCTTAGCGTTTTGAGTAGAGGAGTGATAGGATAGGAATTACTTTTCAAAGGACCACTTTGCTTGCTGTTTGGAGAATAGACTGTGGATGAACATGGGTATAAATAGGGAGACCAGTTTGAAGGTCTTTGCAAATAATCTGAGTGAGACATGACAATCGTTGGGGTACTAGTGGTGGAAGGAGTCAAAAGTGGTCTCCCTGGTGGAGATGGATCCTAGTAAATTTGGGAGGATTAGCATAGAGATTTAAAATCATGGGACTGGATGAAATCAGCTGGAGCAGAGAGAGAAAAACAGAAGTCAGAGGACTGAAACTTAGGGTCATCCACATGTAGAGTCCAGGAAAGTGAGAAGGAAAGAGAAACCAGTTGGGTAGAATGAGAAACAAGAGAAAGTTGTTTTTTGGTTTCAAGTTTTTTTTTTGTTTGTTTGTTTTTGTTTTTTTGTGGTTTTGTTTTGTTTTTTTTACAAGAGAGTGTTTAATGTTCATTGCTTTCACCAAAGCAAACAGTCTGAAACTAATTTTTACAGGTAAATTCCAAACTTCATTTTTATTAACCAGTTTTCATAAGAGAAAAGTGTGGGTGAATTGTCTTTCATTAGATTGTGACTTTAAATTTTGTATTCTCAAAGTTAATTTGAAGCTTTTCAGCTTCAAATGGGAATTTAAAAAGTGTAATTAAAAGAGGAAATGCGTTCAGGGTTTATAATTAAAATAGGTGCCAATGTCATTAGGCTGGGGGCTAGTTGTTTAAAGAAAGGATTAATTAGATTTTAGTTGTAAAGAAGTAACTGAAAAAGTCTTACAGATTACTATTGGACTTTTCACAGGCTTTTAAAGAAACTCTATCTTTTAACATGATACTTGTGTTGGGATTTTGCTCTTATCACTTAATCTAAAGTCCCATCATCAACTCTCTTCCAATTGTATCACCAAAGGTCTTCCCCTGGATTCAGTTATTTGCTTTTCAATGGATTAGGGAGGATACAGAATATCATCAAAAAAGGAGAAAAAGTTTTAACACTTAGCAACACTTTATTCCAGTAAGAGCTATATATAATGTCTTGGTTTAGGGGTCCCTCAAATCCCTCAGCTCCTAAGGCAAGGAATTGGGAGCAAGTAGTATATTTGAGAGGTGATTCCAAGGAGAATGGTGAGTGTGTGGGAAAGTCAGATAGGGAGGGAGGAGAACCATCTCAGTATTAATGAGGTCCCTGCGTGGGCAACGAGGCCCTCAGAGAGACCAGGGAGAACAATCTTGTGCTTATTGGAATGGGTTGCTCCCTGCACTTCCAGCCTCTCTTGAACACTCTGTGGCCACAGAATGCCCTCAAGCAAAGACATACATGTACTTGAAGTAGGATACCGTCCATATGTGAATAACCTATCCACAGAAGCTGCTGGTGACTTCCAGGTGACTGAGGGGTTATGGGTGGGGCATCAGTATTGACATCTTCGAAAAAGGGCCTTCTGTACGAAAAGGAATGCACCCTATATGACGATACATCTCCTATGGCAAACAAATGGAATGTTTCCTAATGTAACATTGTATTTATTTATTTTATTTTATTTTATTTTTTAATGATTTTTTATTATATTATGTTAGTCACCATACAGTACATCCCCAGTTTAACATTGTATTTAAAACCAAACATATAACAGGTCTTTCACAACAAAGGAAAAGAACCACAAAAAGAGTTACTCTGAAGAATAATATGATTTTACCTCAAACTGGCAAAGATTCTTCTAAGTGCTAATACTCAGTGCTAATACTCTTGTAACCAGGAATTCTGCTCCCAGGAATCTATCTAAAGAGGATAATCAGAAATACAGATAAAATAGCCACCTGTGTTATTTAAACTAGGGCTGACTGGGGAGTTGAGAGTGGGAATTATTCCCCCTCGATGTTTAACAAAAGGAAAGGAGTTAAGTTATCATGCTTCATTCATAGGGATAGAACATTACCTAGCTATAAAACTGAGGTTTACAAATGACTTAATGGCATGGAAAAATGATTAGATATAATGTTTAATGAAGAGGAATACAGATACATACATATAAAAATTTAGAGTACATCAAAAAGAAATTGGTAGTAAAGACATCAAAATATTCACATTGACAACCTAAAAAAGTTGACTTATGTGTAGTTTTTACTTTCTTCTTTATTCTATACTTGCTTTCTGACTAGAGCATCTATTACTTTTACAATAAAAATTATATTTAAAATACTTTTAGAACACATTAACAGTTTCATATAAAAATAGTATTTTTGTTTCTAATGTTTATGTTTTGTATATTGACAGATGTTTCAATCATTTGACTCAGGAAAACCTCTTACCAGTAAAGAAAATATGCAGGTAAGGATAACAATATTTTAAAAATGTTGGATATTTAGGAAAGATAATTTTGAGTCATTTCAATCTATTTGGTGGGTGTAACCCTTGTTTTTTAAAATCTCCTATGTAATATGCTCTTCTGTTTCTAATAATGGGGTTTTATCTCCAAATGCTGAGGCCCGAGGTAGGACTAGACCAAATTGATCTGGTTTTCAAATTGGGCAAATATCAGTTGTTCCTGGTAAATTTTTCAATTATAAGTGTGTATTCGTTTTCTTTATCTAGCCATGTCAAGTACCTAATTTTAATAATCATTTTGTTTACCTAGACGAGAATGGGTGACTTAAGAAAAGGATTTGTGTGTTTTGCTATTAGCTCACTTGTTCAATACTGCTTTTACTCACAGACTGCCTCTCAGCCAGTGGTTTTCTTTTTTTCCTTTATTAAAAATAAAAAAACTTATAAAAATAAAAATTTTTTATTGAGACATAATTGACATATAACATTGTGTAAATTTAAGGTGTTTGAATGGTTTGATACATTTTCACACTGCAATTTGCTTACCACTGTAGTGCTAGCTAATGGAAGGTTTTCATATGACATTTTCATAAGAAACTCCTCTAACATCCCAGTGTTCTTTACATAGAGAGGACAATTCTGCCCATCTCAACATGTTTGTTTTTGTTAGTACTTGAACGATTGGGATTTAAGCTTTTGATAACCTAGTAGCATTTAAATATCTTTTTTGTTTCAAGTTTTTATATAAATTCTAGTTAGTTAACATATAGTGTAATATTAATTTCTGGAGTAGAATTTAGTGATTCATCACTTACATATAACACCCAGTGCTCATCACAAGTGTCCTCCTTAATCCCCGTCACCCATTTACCCCATCCCCCACCCCATCTCCTCTCCAGCAACCCTCAGTGTGTTCTCTATAGTTAAGAGTCTGTTTTGTGGTTCACCTCTTTCTCTTTTTTCCCCCCTATGTTCATCTGTTTTGTTTCTTAAATCCCACATATGAGTGAAATCATATGGCATTTGTCTTTTGCTAACTTCTTTCCCTTAGCATAATACTCTCTAGCTCCATCCACGTCGTGCAGCGTTTAAGTGTCTTGAAATCATTTTTTTAAAATCTTAGGAGTCTTGTCAGTCTGTCCACTAAAAGTGTTACAGCAGACAAGTGGTAGTGCAACCATTGTTAAGGGGTTGCAGACAGGTAAGGTGTTCACACAACCAGGTGTTAGTCAATGTAGAAAGACAAGTGCACATAGTTTTAATTTTTTTTAAATGCTAGGAAACAGCATTCTGTTTCATTAAGTAAGCTATTTTTATTAAATAATTTTGAGAAACATTTCTCAATATTGCCTTAGCTTTGTCTTCCATAATTTTGATAGGCATTATAGCCACCTTTTATTAAATGTAATCTTACTACTTTTCCATTATTGTTCATGTTATTCCACAAACTTCACTTTTAATTAAGCTTCAGATGATTCATTGTTTGGCCTTAAAATTTGTTTTGATTTATAAGCAAGTTGCCTGAAATGAAAGAGTCAGTATTAGGAAGATACGCATACATATTCATATTTTGTTTCAGTGTTCCAAGACCTTCGGATGGTTAAGAATATTTATTTCTTTCCAGTCATAAATTCCAGGGCATCCTAAAAGCACTTTTTAAGGAGTGTTTTTGGGTATAAAAAGAATGTCTGCCCGATCATTTCTTTTTAAACAAAAAGAGACTGACAGTATAATGGAAAGCTGATTTCTATTAGCTAATTAATTAAAACAGAACTGTTGGTCTGCTTAAGACTCTTCAGATTACACTTTATGTTTTCTGTATAGAGGGAGAGAAATGAGTGTTAAATAGCATTACTAATTAATCTTCTTTTGATCCTCAAGTGTGTGTGTGTAATTGTCAAGGCTCATTAAGACACTGTTTGCTAGGGAGAAAAAAGAGAAGAGAAACCTTCTCCCCTCCCCTTACACCCCCAACCAATCTGAAGTTTCTTCCCCTGATAAAGAACGTCAGCCATTTTCCTAGTATGCGGTGTGTTGTCTGCTCAGACTTAGTGCTGTTCCATGTCTGGGTTTTCTGTGTGTACTGATTTTCATCCTTCAGAAGAGAATAGAGAATGGACAACAGCAATAGACCTATCCACGCCAATATTGCCTCAAACTCTCCCAAACAACGAGACTTTTCTTTTTTAATTCACATAAGACAAATAGTTTCCCTCTCTTCTAGAATAGACAGCCCCAACATCTGAAATCACTAATTAACAAATGTTGTTAATTCAACAAATATTTAATAAAAGCATATTGTGTGTAAGACACTATTTTGGTGCTGTCAAAGAAATAATCAGTCAGTCAGCAACAGACAAACTCCAAGCCCTCAGGGAGCTTAAATTTTAGTGGGAAAAACTGATAATAAGCATGATCTATAAATAAATATTATAATTAAGTAAATTATGTAGTAAGTTAGAAGGTGAACCATGCTAAGGGAGAAAATAAACCCAGCAGCACATAATTTTAAGTGGGGTAGTCAGGTTAGTCTTCACTGACGTGGCATTTGTGAACAGGTAAAGGTGCAAGTTTAGGAAATCGGGGAATTTAGGAACCATCTTGGAAGAGAGGGCAGTGAGTGCAAAGGCCTTAGGGGCAGGATTACCTAGCTTGGTGAGGGGCATCTTAGCATGGCTGAGAGCCCTGTGAGTGATGCGAAGGTGGTAGGAGACAGTCAGAGAGGTAACGGGGACAGTTGGAGAAGAGACTTGTAGGGTCTTGTAACTTAGGTTCTTCTTCTGAACAGCATGAGGAAACACTGGAAGGTTTAGAGCAGAGGCGTGGCCTGATCTACCTGTTTAGAGGGATCTTTTTAGCTGATCTGTTGAACCTACTGTGTGCTAGGTACTGTTCCAGTGCTGTCAATCAAACACATCAGTCAATGAACAATACAGACAAATTCCCAGCCCTCATAGAGCTTATATTTTAGTGTGTGTGTGTGTGTGTGTGTGTGTGTGTGTGTGTGTGTGTGTGTGGTTGTGAGGAGGCTAGGAATATAGTTTTGGACATTTTCAGTTTGAGATATCTCTTAGATATCCAAGTGGACTATTTGAGTCAGAAGTTGATTTGACTTTAGAAGAGAGATTGGAGCTGGAAAGAAAAACTCAGGATTTCATTAGCCTTTAGATGAAATTAAAACCTGAGCCTGTTTAAGATCATCTAAGGGGGAAAAAAAAAGAGATCATCTAAGAGGAGGGAGTAAGGAGAGGGAAGAGGACCAAGCCCTGGGACACTCTGGTGTTAAAAATATAGGAGAAGAAGAGGAAGCAGCAAAGACAGAAAAGGAATGACTGACAGGTTAGGGAAGAAACCAAGAGAATGTGATGACTTGAAAGCTAAGAGAAACATTTTCAAAAGAGGAATTGATTAATAGCACCATATTTTACAGATGAATCAAGCACCATAACTCACTGAGTCTTAAACATGCATCTTTTTTCACATTTAATAGCTCTGAAATTAGAATGCATTTTATAGTTGAGGACATGTGATGGTTTAATTGGCATATAAGATAATGACGTCTTAGATTAAAAGTAACATGGCATATGAGGACTAAGAATTGCACACTGATTTAAGGTAAGTATAGGCCACTGGTGACCTTGACCAAAGGGTTTCAGTGTAGGAAAGGAGAGAAATTGGAATATTGACAACTCTTTAGATCATTGCTATAAAGGGAAGTGAGAATTTGGGTAGTAGTTGGAAAAGAGAGTCAAGGTATAGATAGTTTTTGGTTTTTTAAGATGAAAGAGAAGACAGCATGGCTATGTGCTGATGAGAATGTCTGCAGCAAGGGGACATTTTTATGATGTAGGAGAGAATGGCTGAGTAGACCAGTGGGGAGAGGATCAATGGCGTAAGTGACAGGAAGGGAGGCAGGGTGGTGGGGCAGATGCTTGGGTGGGTGGGAGAATGGAGCTTTAGGATCTATGGACACTACTCTGACTGCTTCAGTTTTCTCTTTTAAGTAGAAGAAGCAAGGTCATTAGCTGGGAAGAGCATGCGGAGGAAGGGTCAGAATTTAGAAACAAAGAGCATGAAATGCTTGTCTAGGAGAGAGGGAGAATGAATGGACTGGAAAAATGTAGGATGATGACCAGGTGCACTGAGATTTGGTCAGGATCTTAAAGTGGGATGGCTTAGCCTGACTGCATGCTTTTCTTCAGCTTTCTCAAGCCTTCTTCAGCTGTACGGTGTACACCTCAAGAAGGTCCAGTGTTGGATTTTACCATGGCTGTTTTGCCAAGAAAGTGTGTATGCACAGGAGAGGGACCAGGGAGTTGATAGTGTGTACACAAGGTGGAGTTATAACGATTGAGCTCCAAATCTAAGCTGGGTAAGGAGCATGCTTGTCTACCCATTCTTCCCCTGTTCCTGTCCTAGTACCTCTAATTTACTCATGTGAAAGTAGGACAGCTGGGTGTGCATGGCTGATGAGCTTTTGTGGGTTCTTTATTTTGATGAGATGTTCCCTCCCTTGCTCTCAGCACCAGGTTCACTCATTGTGTGCCAGGGCTGGGTTCATGAGGCACAGTCACAAACTGGTAGGGAATGGCAGAAGCACTTAGAACTGCTGGGGTAGTTCTGACATTCCACATCTCTTGCGATAGACCTGCCATTTATGGTACCTCGTGTCTATCCTGTATTCCATCATCTAACAACAAATAAGGGATGCAAAAGGGGATGAAAACTAATATTACCTGAAAACAGTATTTTACTGATTTGCCTTGTTTTCTTCTTTGTTTCATTTTTTTAGGCACTTGATGAATTAATAAGTAAAGGATTGCCTCTAATTCTAGCTACAGTTGGCCAACAACATCTCTTAAATAAGTTTTCTTTTGTTAAAGCATACTTTTTAATAAGTGTGGCTGCAACAATAAATTGTGTCCCAGATAATTCAATGAAAACAACCTACCAGGGATTTACTTCTGAGAAGAGTAGAGCAAACCTTCCAAACTTGAAAGGTAATCTTTTGTTTTATTTTTTGCTTGTTTTTCTTTCTCTTTCCCCAGCTATTCCTACTCCACTCCCAATAATCCATATGAATAGTCTAGTATATATTCTTCCATATTTTTCTCTAATCTCAATGACACACATGTTAGGTATATGCATAGCCATATCCATTCACATATCAGTATTCATATACATATAAATATATATGTGCAAAATAGGATTTGTCATTTATTTATAAAATGATATATTTTACATTTTTCTGCATCTTGTGTTTCTTATCCAGAAAAACTTCACTAAAACCACTTTAAGTCAACTGCTTTGTTTGTCCTGCTTTTCTGGTTGTCTAGTATTATGTGCTGTGACTATCTCATGGTTTATTCAACCATTCCACATTTGATGTGCTTTCACTTTGTCTTTGGGGAACTATGCTGAAGTGCTACATATCCATATCATATAGTGTATGTTTCTGTGGGATAAGATGCCCATGGATGGGATTTATAGGTCATAGTGTATATGTATTTTTCAACTGTATTGGATGTTGCCCTAAGAATAGTTTATTTTTCACCATTAGGTATGGTGTTAACTGTTGGTTTTTTATAGATATTCTTTATCAGGCAGGGGGATTTTTTTTTTTTATTCCTGGTTTGCTGAATGATTTTATTTTAAAAGGGTGCTGGATTTTATTAAGTGCTTTTCCTGCATCTATTAAGACGATTCCATGTTTTTTTTTTTTAATTCTATTCATATGGTGTAGTAAAGTAATTGATTTTTGAGTGTTTAAACCAACTTTGCATTCTTGGACTAACTCCCATTTAGTCATGGTGTGTAAGTTCTTTTTATGTGTTGCTGGATTCAGTTTGCTAGTATTTTGTTGAAGAGTTTTACATCCTTATTCATAATAGATATTGGTCTGTAGTTTTCATTTCTTGTGGTATCTTTGTCCAGTTTGGTTATTGGAGTAATATTGGCTCTGTTTTAAAATGTAACTGTTATTATTATTCGGGTATGATGAGGCCAACAGATCAGGAGATGGTGACCACGAAAAACATAGTTTGTTATTTAACCCTCCAAGAGGAGGGGCAGGTTACTACCTGGGAGGGGCATGCAGAGAAGCATCAGGGTCACTCAGAGGCAGAGAGAGCAGGAGGAAAGTGTAGATCAAACCCTTCCTAGCATCTCTCATGTTCAGATACATCTCCCAGAGTTCTTCAATACCAGTCTCTAGGCATTTATTTATTTATTTATTTTTCTGTCTCTCCTTTAGTTTCTCCCTTAGGGAAGAAAACCCAGCCCCAGATCTTTCTACTGGGCCTTTCCCAATTCTTAAGCCCTCTTTCTTTTCTTTCTTTTTTTTTTTTTTTAAAGATTTTATTTATTTATTTGACAGAGACAGCCAGCCAGAGAGGGAGCACCAGCAGGGGGAGTGGGAGAGGAAGAAGCAGGCTCCCAGTGGAAGAGCCTGATGTGGGGTTCGATCCCAGAACCCTGGGATCACTCCCTGAGCCGAAGGCAGATGCTTAATGACTGCGCCACCCAGGCGCCCCTTAAGCTCTCTTTCATACTCAGCTGACCTCTCACTCCAGAGCCCCCTAATTTAGGAGAAAAGCCAGATAGTTAGGAGTTGGAAGAAGAGGGGAAGGAAAGTATATTCAATTCCATGTTATTTTAGACTTCTTCCCCCTTGCAGTAATTCCCAGTCATGGGGTGTTTTGTTTTGTTTTGTTTTGTTTTGTTTTTCTCTCTCTCTCTTCTGTAGCCTAGAAGTCAGGTTTACTAAAGCAGGCAGAGTCTGTGATCTAAATTATCTCAGTTCTCCCTGGCTCAGAATAAGGACAACCTTCAGATTGTGGGTAGGTATTTTGAGATACTTGGGAATTATAAATTGTGCTATTCCAAATGGTCTCACTCTCTGCTCTTAGTATGAGAGGCTTATGCAAACCAGTAGAACTGACATTTCCAGGGAGATCTTAATGAAATGTTGTAAATATCTGGAAGGACCAAAATACTCTAGGGACCTGAAGGGATCTTGTGATCCTAGGGGAGGAACCACTACTCTATATTGTAGCCAATAATTTAAAGAACATCACCAAGCATCCTAAAGATCCTTTCAGAATTGTCTGATTTGTTGTAAAAATCATCCTCAGTCTTTGAATATGTGATATTTAGGGACCATTTGATAGAATAGTGTTTCTAATTATCATTGTGGGTTTTTTAAAATATGAAATTTATGGATGGTTTCCCAACCAATGATGAGTTTTATAAACTAGAATTACTATTTAAGCTAACCACAGATATCCTTAGTTCTTCCAAAATTTTGTGTCTTACAGAGCTGTGTTTAAAGGATGACGGAATCTTAATTGGTCAGTTTGCAAAAATGAAAGATGACTTCACTTTAAGCACAGTGAAGGTAAGTTTGGAAATTTTTTCAAATCGTACTAACTTGGTTACCAAAATGTCCACTATTAGGCCCTGGACAGGCTCGCTTTCAGGGTTGTGTTTGCTTTTGGGAGACCGAGTAGCTTTTCTTGCATAAGCACGGATTGAGGCCAGAGATGGAGTCTACTCCTCATGAGAAATTTAAATGCCCAGAGGTTGTCAGACTTTGACTTTACAACCTGATTAAGGCACTGTGGAAAATATGATTCATTATTTGATGGGATTTGAGTATTCCAAGCCCTGTTTCTCATTTCCTAATAATAATAGTGATGACGACAGCAACACAAAACAGTTAGCATTTACTCCGTGCTTACTACATGACAGGCATTTTGCGTGATTTTTACAACTCTGTGATGTAGGTATTAATCATTTTTGAACTATGTTGTGCTGAACCATGAGAAAATTGAGGCTTAGAAAAAAATTCACTAAAGCCATGCAACTAATAAAATACAGGTATGTTCTTAACCATTATATTAAGCTGACGTAGTACTTATATAATATTTACAGCTCTGTACAAAAAAGTTTTTAGAGACCTGTTTCTTGAAAGATTGGCTGGTCCCATTTTCCTCTGCCATGCCAGGCTGCTATTTACTATTGATTTGTCTATTGTAAAATCTCATTATCGTCACATTACCAGTTAGGTGACCATAGTTTAACTTGAAATACAGTCAATCCTCATTATTCACAGAATCAGTATTTGCTAATTTGCCTATCTGCTAAAATTTACTCATAACTCCAAAATTGATACTCATGGCTCATTTGTGGTCCTTTGTCAACATTGACGAGCACAGAAAAATTTGAGTTGCCCACATTCCCAGCTGAGTTGGACAAGGCAATGCTGTCTTTGTTTCTACCCTCATTCTGTAAACAAGTGTCCTTTCCGTGGTCTTTTATATTGCCACTTTTTTTTTTTTTTTGCATTTTTGTGCTTTTTGTTGGTGATTTCACTATTTGAAATGCTTCCCAAGTGTAGTGCTGAAATGCTGTTTAGTATTCCTAAATGTAAGACGGCTGTGATGTGCTTTATGAAGAAAATAAATGTGTTAGACAAGCTTCAGTCAGGCATGAGTTTTAGAGCTGTTAGCTGTGAGCTCAAGGTTAGTGAATTTATGGTATATATTAAATCATGTGTCCTTAAATATAAACACACATTAAATAAAGTTATGTGCAGATCAGTTGGCAAAAATGTTGTGACCCAAGGCCCACAGGAACCTACCCCTGTATTTCCTCTAGGAGCAATACTTCAGTATTTGCTAATTCAGTATTTGCAGCCACTTTATAGAAGAGTTTAAGTACTGTGAGTAATGAGCATTGGGTATGCATACAATAAAGGGTAACTGTTATACATGCTTACACTTGCCATTACTCTCCTTTTTATTTCCTGTTGCCTTTTTCCTGTTTGTTGAGCACTCTTCTCTGATGATTAGGTTCAAATTTCCTACCTGGTCTTCCATTTATTGTTACTTTTCTCAGTACGTGAAAACCACCTGGATGAATAAGAATGCGATAGTACTTGTATTGTTTCTGAACTTATATGATATGTGGTGTTCTTTCTTTAGTCAATTTTACTGACAGAAGCTGAGGACAGGCTAAACCTCCTTGTGTCAGAGATGGAGCATCCAGGCCACAGGAGCCTCTCTCAGTGTTCTGCTGGCGAGCTGGAAATTGTGGTGGAGGCCAGGTTGCAGCTGGCTGCGATCGCCCTGCAGAGACACCAGGCGGCATACAGGTGAGTCTCTCAAGCACAGAAGAGAATTTCTTCCTCACCCTAATTTGTCAAATATACCCAAATTTTAGGTGAGTTTTATAAATTCCAATATTAATAGAGCCTACTTGTGTTTTATTTTTCAGGGGAGTTTTCATATATTATTACACTTAAAACTACAGTTCTAAACAAAATGATTGCTTTATTAAAGCATACAGCTAGGATGTTTTATATAAAGAATGAAGAGCTTTGCTTTTTAATTTTATTTATTTTTGTATTTAATTTTTATTTTTTAATTTTAACTCCAGTATAGTTAATATTAAAAACAAGCTCTATTATTAAAAAGTAACATTTTCTGAACTATGTTTTGCTGAACCATTTAAGAAGCAGTTTTGGGTGGATGATTATTTAAATGCTATGCAATTGTTAGTGTGAGATCTTTCATTTGACTTGTTCATTGATTCATTCAGTTACCCAACCAGTATCCGTTAACTACTTCATTGTTTTTTTTTTTTTTTTTTTTTTTAATGATTTTTTATTATATTATGTTAGTCACCATACAGTACATCCCCGGTTTCCGATGTAAGGCTCGATGATTCATTAGTTGTGTATAACACCCAGTGCACCATGCAATACGTGCCCTCCTTACTACCCATCACCGGTCTATCCCATTCCCCCACCCCCCTCCCCTCTGAAGTCCTCAGTTTGTTTCTCATAGTCCATAGTCTCTCATGTTTCATTCCCCCTTCTGATTACCCCCCCCCTTTCTTTATCCCTTTCTTCCCCTACTGATCATCCTAGTTCTTATGTTCCATAGATGAGAGAAATCATATGATAGTTGTCTTTCTCTGCTTGACTTATTTCACTTAGCATTATCTCCTCCAGTGCTGTCCATGTTGTAGCAAATGTTGAGAACTCGTTCTTTCTGATAGCTGAGTAATATTCCATTGTATATATGGACCACAACTTCTTAATCCAGTCATCTGTTGAAGGGCATCTCGGCTCCTTCCACGATTTAGCTATTGTGGACATTGCTGCTATGAACATTGGGGTGCATATGGCCCTTCTCTTCACTACGTCTGTATCTTTGGGGTAAATACCCAGTAGTGCAATGGCTGGATCATAGGGTAGCTCAATTTTTAACTTTTTAAGGGACCTCCACACTGTTTTCCAGAGTGGCTGTACCAACTTGCATTCCCACCAACAATGTAGGAGGGATCCCCTTTCTCCACATCCTCTCCAACAATTGTTGTTTCTTGCCTTGTCTATTTTTGCCATTCTAACTGGCGTAAGGTGGTATCTCAGTGTGGTTTTGATTTGAATTTCCTTGATGGCTAATGATTTTGAACATTTTTTCATGTGTCTGTTAGCCATTTGTATGTCTTCCTTGGAAAAGTGTCTGTTCATATCTTCTGCCCATTTTTTGATTTGTTTATTTGTTTCTCGTGTATTGAGTTTGAGAAGTTCTTTGTAGATCTTGGATACCAGTCCTTTATCTGTAGTGTCATTTGCAAATATATTCTCCCATTCCGTGGGCTGCCTCTTAGTTTTTCTGACTGTTTCCTTGGCTGTGCAGAAACTTTTAATCTTGATGAAGTCCCATAAATTCATTTTATCTTTTGTTTCTCTTGCCTTTGGGGATGTGTCATGAAAAAGGTTGCTTTGGCCGATGTCGTAGAGGTTGTTGCCTATGTTCTCCTCTAGAATTTTGATGGATTCCTGTCTCACATTGAGGTCTTTCATCCATTTGGAGTTTATTTTTGTGTATGGTGTGAGATAGTGGTCAAGTTTCATTCTTTTGCATGTAGCTGTCCAATTTTCCCAGCACCATTTATTGAAGAGACTGTCTTTTTCCCACCGGATGTTTTTTCCTGCTTTATCAAATATTAGTTGCCCAAAGAGCCGAGGGTCCATTTCTGGGCTCTCTATTCTGTTCCATTGGTCTATGTGTCTGTTTTTGTGCCAGTACCATGCTGTCTTTGTGATCACAGCTTTGTAGTACAGCTCTAAATCCGGCATTGTGATGCCCCCAGCTTTGTTTTTCCTTTTCAACAGTTCCTTGGAGATTCGGGGCCTTTTCTGTTTCCATACAAATTTAAGGACTGTTTGTTCCAGTTCTTTGAAAAATGTCCTTGGTATTTTGATCGGGATAGCATTGAAAGTGTAGATTGCTCTGGGTAGCATGGACATTTTAACTATGTTAATTCTTCCGATCCATGAGCATGGAATATCTTTCCATCTTTTTATGTCTTCCTCAATGTCTTTCAAGAGTGATTTATAGTTTCTAGAATATAGGTCCTTTACATCTCTGGTTAAGTTAATTCCAAGGTAACGTATGGTTTTTGGTGCTATTGTAAATGGGATGGATTCCCTAATTTCTCTTTCTTCGGTCTCGTTATTCGTGTATAGAAATGCAACTGATTTCTGAGCATTTATTTTGTATCCTGCCACGTTACTGAATTGCTCTATAACTTCTAATAATTTGGGAGTGGCTTCTTTTGGGTTTTCCATATAGAGTATCATGTCATCTGCAAAGAGAGACATTTTGACTTCTTCTTTGCCAATTTGAATACCTTTGATCCCTTTTTGTCGTCTGATTGCTGTTGCAAGGACTTCTAGTACTATGTTGAATAATAGTGGCGAGAGTGGGCATCCTTGTCGAGTTCCTGATCTTAAGGGAAAGGCTTCCAGTTTTTCTCCATTGAGAATAATATTTGCAGTAGGCTTTTCATAGATGGCTTTTATGAGATTGAGAAATGTACCTTCTATTCCTACACTCTGAAGGGTTTTAATCAGGAAAGGATGCTGTATTTTGTCAAATGCTTTTTCGGCATCGATTGAGAGGATCATATGGTTCCTGAGTCTTTTCTTGTTGATATGATGTATCACGCTGATTGATTTGCGAATATTGAACCACGCTTGCATCCCAGGTATGAATCCCACTTGATCGTGATGGATAATCCTTTTAATGTACTGTTGGATTCTATTAGCAAGTATCTTGTTGAGGATTTTGGCGTCCATATTCATTAGGGAAATCGGTCTGTAATTCTCCTTTTTGAGGGGGTCTTTGCCTGGTTTGGGGATCAAGGTAATATTGGCCTCATAGAATGAGTTTGGTAGCTTTCCTTCTGTTTCTATTTTTTGAAATAGCTTTAGGAGAATAGGTATTATTTCTTCTTTGAATGTTTGGTAGAATTCCACAGGAAAACCATCCGGGCCTGGAGTTTTGTTATTTGGAAGGTTGTTTATCACTGACTCAATTTCTTCATAATTAATTGGCCTGTTTAAGGAATCAATTTCTTCCGGTTTCAATCTTGGTAGTTTATAGGTTTCCAGGAAGGATTCCATCTCTTCCAGATTGCTTAGTTTATTGGCATATAGCTGTTGATAAAAATTTCTAATAATCCTTCCAATTTCAATGGTGCTTGTCGTGACCTCTCCTTTTTCGTTCATAATTTTAATAATCTGGGTCCTTTCTCTTTTCTTTTGGATAAGTCTTGCCAGTGGTCTGTCAATTTTATTGATTCTCTCAAAGAACCAGCTTCTAGTCCTGTTGATCTGCTCTACTGTACTTCTGGTTTCTGCTTGATTGATTTCAGCTCTAATTTTGGTCAACTGCTTCCTCGTGGATTAGGCCTGTCCCTCTGTTGCTGTTCCAGCTTCTTGAGGTGAGAATATAAAAACTGCATTTTAGATTTTTCTATTCTTTTGAGTGAGGCTTGGATGGCTATGTATTTCCCCCTTAGGACTGCCTTTGCAGTATCCCATAGGTTTTGGACTGTTGTATTTTCATTCTCATTGGTCTCCATAAATTGTTTAATTTGATTTTTGATTTCCTGGTTTATCGAGTCATTCTTGAGCAGTATGGCTCTTAGTCTCCATGTGTTTGAGTTTCTTCCAAATTTTTCCTTGTGGTTGAGTTCCAATTTCAGAGCGTTGTGGTCTGAGAATATGCAGGGGATAATTTCAATCTTTTGGTATCGGTTGAGACCTGTTTTGTGTCCCAGAACATGGTCTATTCTTGAGAATGTTCCATGGGCATTAGAATAGAATGAGTATTCTTTGGTTCTGGGGTGTAGTGTTCTATATATATCTATGAGGTCCAACTCGTCGAGTATGGCATTCAAAGCCTTTGATTCTTTGCTTAGTTTTTGCCAGGGTGTTCTGTCTATTTCTGATAGTGGAGTGTTGAGGTCCCCTACTATTAATGTATTTTCATTTATATGTCTCTTTATTCTGGATAAGAGTTGGCTTGTGTATCTTGCTGCTCCCCTGTTGGGGGCATATATATTTATAATTGTCATATCCACTTGTTGAATACTTCCCTTAAGAATAATATAGTGCCCTTCTGCGTCTCTAACTATAGTCTGTAGTTTAAAATCCAATTTATCTGATATGAGAATTGCTACCCCAGCTTTCTTTTGAGGACCATTTGCGTGAAAGATGGTACTCCATCCCCTTACTCTCAGTCTGAATGCATCTTTGGGTTTGAAATGAGTCTCTTGTAGACAGCAAATGGATGGGTCATTTCTTTTTATCCAATCTGCAACCCTGTGGCGTTTTATGGGATGGTTCAAACCATTTACATTAAGACTGATTACTGAGAGATATGATTTTAATGTTGCCATGTTGCCAGTAAAGTCTTTGTTTGTATTGGCTGTGACTTTCTGTTCTGTATCACTCTTGGGGCCTTTTTACTTTTATAGAACCCCCCGTAATATCTCCTGTAGGGCTGGTTTCGTAGTTACAAAATTGGTTAGTGACTGGCGATTCTGAAATGTCTTTATTTCTCCATCAATTCTGAATGACAGCCTTGCTGGATAAAGGATCCTTGGCTGCATGTTTTTCTCTGAAAGAGCTTTAAAAATGTTCCCCCAACCCTTTCTCTCATTCCAGGTCTGTGTAGACAGGTCTGACGTAATTCTGATGCTTTTGCCTTGGTACGTGAGAAATTTCTTTGCCCTGGCCGCTTTCAATACTGTATCCTTGCATCTAATATTTGCGAATTGCACTATGACGTGACGTGGCGTAGGTTTGTCGTGGTTGAGCTTGGGAGGGGTCCTCTCTGCCTCTTGGACACGAATGTTTGTTTCCCTTGCTAGATTAGGGAAGTTTTCAGCTACAATTTGTTCAAATATCTCTTCTAGACCTCTGTTTTTCTCCACCCCCTCGGGGATGCCGATGATTCTAACATTGGATCGTTTCATTGAGTCAGTAATCTCCCGTAACCTACATTCGTGGGCATGGATTTTTTTAAGACCATCTTCTATTTTCATTTTTTCCTCTATTAACCCATCCTCCAATTCACTAACCCTTTCCTCTGCTTCTGCGACCCTGGCTGTCAGAGCCTCTAGTTTTGCCTGCATTTGGCTCATAGAATTTTTAATTTCTGTCAGATTCGCTCTCATTTCTGTCCTTAGGGATTCTATATTCTCAGTAACCTTTTCGTTTATACTTTTTTCAATTCTACTCATCATTTTGACCATTGTTACTCTGAATTCCATTTCTGATAATTTGGTTACATCCATATCCATTATTTCTGTGGCAGAGGCCACAGTCTCACTGTCTTTTCTTTGCTGGGGGGGGGCTTCTCCTTCTTGTCATTCTGATGAAGAGAGGTTGCGGGGTTTCCAGAGCCCAAATTATTGACTGGGTCCCAGGCCGTGCCCCTTGTTTTATAGGGATCTTAGGGATGTGGGCTTCTTCTTTAAAGATATTATTTATTTATTTATGTGGCAGCCAACCAGCGAGAGAGGGAACAGAAGCAGGGGAGTGGGAGAGGAAGAAGCAGGCTCCCAGCGGAGGAGCCCGATGAGGGACTCCTTTCCGGAACGCTGGGATCACGCCCTAAGCCGAAGGCAGGCGCTCAATGACTGCGCCACCCCGGCGCCTCGGGTTGTGGGCTTCTTGATTTTTCAGCCTGCCTTCTGTGTTCTGGGGGCGGGGCCTGCCGCGCTGATACTCAGGCAGCCCTGTTTGGGTAGAGTCTCCGTGTCCCCTGCGAGGGGGGATGGGGATGGGCACTCCCTGAGCCGGTATTTCCAGGCTTTTGTTCTCTGGCGGCTTTCCCTGGCGGTTTGCTGTGCCTCTTCTGAGAGTCAGAGCAGCAGCGGCCAAATTTCAGCCTCTGTCACGGAACAGAAGGATTGCGGCCCGTTCTCTACTAATGTTCTGGCCACTTTAACTCTGTTTCTGTTGGTGCTGCTCAACCCTGCAGCGTCCCGGGATGTGCGCCCCACACCCGGCGTCCCAGCCCTCACTCCAGGGCCAGCGCGTCTCTGTCCTTTGTGTTTCTAATGCCGCCAGCCGCCAGCAGCCCCGCGCCTGCTCCCGGATCTCCCGGTCTCAGTCTGGATCCAGTGAGCGCACCGGGATTCCGTGTTCCGCGAGATGCCTGGTGGCGCGCGCACCCGGCTCACGGTCTCAGTCTGCTGTTTTGCCGGTGCCGTCCGCGAGCCCCGCCCGCTCTCCCGTGCAAGTGGCTACCGCTTCCCGGCGCCCAAACATGGCGGCTCCCTCCCCCTTCCGTTTATCTTCCGATATCTTTGCACAGTTTCATGGCTCCCCGCTTCGTACCTCAATACTCAGCGCTGGAGATGTTCATTTGTAGAGATCCAGATGCGTCTTCCTGCGTCTCCGGCTGGTTCCGTGGTTGTTTAGGCTGGTCTGGTACCTATCCAGCTCGACTCGGAGGACCGGCTGAAAACGGTGTCTCCTACTCCTCCGCCATCTTAACTCAACTACTTCATTGTTAGGCTCTGATCTAGATCTTGAGGACACAGAGGTGAATAGAATATAGTTCCTGTATCCAATGCTGAAAGATACATAAACAATTAATTGGGATAATAAAAAAATATAGATGTATGTTTTCAAGAATTTCTTATATCAGTTGTGGCAGATACTCATACGGCTCTCTGACATTTTAGTAATGATTCTTTGAATAATGCACAAGTTTATTATCTTACCATTCATTAATTCATTCAAAAAAATAATTTGGGGGACCTACAATACGCTAGTCACTGTTCTAAGTTCTTGAGATATATCAATATCCCAATACTGGATATATACCATATAGACAAAATATTTAACAATATTGAAAACAGGGGCACCTGGGTGGCTCAGCCATTAAGTGTCTGCCTTCAGCTCAGTTCATGATCCCAGGGTCCTGGGATCAAGCCCCGCATCGGGCTCTCTGCTTGGTGGGAAGCCTATTTCTCCCTCTCCCACTCCCCTTGCTTGTGTTCCCTCTCTCGCTGTCTCTCTCTGTCAAATATATAAATAAATTCTTTAAAAAAATATATTGAAAACAGTCTTACCCTCATGGAGTTTATAGGAGGTAATAAAGGCTGACAGTAAACTATGAACATAATAAGTAAGTAAATTATATAGTGTGGTAAAAAATGATACGTGATACAGAGATATCAGAGTAGAGACAGGGGGAGGAGGAGGAACTATCATTTTAAAATCGTGTGGTTATAATAAAGAATATGACTCCAATTTGATGTTTAATGGCTGACAGCTTTCAAGCACCACCACTCCCCCTTCTGCCCCACACCTGGACAGGCAGATAAGAAAGCCCAGCTACTTTCTTTGTGAGAAAAAGGAGAAGCCTACCAGTGGCTTTTGCAAAGGGGAAACCAATTCAGCAGAAATCTCACTTTGCTTTGATTAGAAACATACAACCATCTCATCAGTGTGAGCCTTGACCAAAGGCCATCCCATGATTAACCACATCTAAGTTTGATTTTATGCTACAGCAGTGTAGATTTTTGGACATTTATAATTTTTGTGGTTTCTAAACAGTGATGAAAATCCATACAGTCCATTTTGGAGCAGTGACTCTCAAAATGTGGTCTGCAGATTTCTAGGGGTGTCTCCAAGACCCTTTCAGGGGGACTGTAAGGTCAGAACTATTTTGATAACAAAAGTAAGATGTCATTCACCACCTTCATTGTGTTGTTATTTGCACTGATGCTGCAAAGAGCAACAGTAGTAAAACTTCTGGCCTCTCACTGTGAATCACAGCAGTGGCACCAAACCGTACTCGTGGGCAGTGCATTCTTTACTGCCGCACACTTGCAATTGAAAAAAAAAAAAAAAAAAAGCCCAGGGGCACCTGGGTGGCGCAGTCAGTTAGCATCCAACTCTTGATCTCACCTCAGGGCTTGAGCTCAGCGTCATGAGTTCAAGCCCCGCAGTGGGCTCCCCACTGGGCATAGAACCTACTTAAAAAGAAAAAAGCCTAGTTTCACTTAAGAATGCCTTTGATGAACCAGTAGAATCTGTTACGTGTATAAATCCCTATCCTGGAATATATTTTTAATATCCTGCGGAAATATTAAATGGGAAATAACACCTAAAGCATCTTTGCTGCATATCAAAGTCTGGTGGTTGTCTTGGGGAAGAACACATACGTGATTGAAATGAGAGCTGAACAAGCAGTTTGTTTCATGGAACACTGTTTTTATTTGAAAAAGCAACTGACAAACCGATTTTTCAGACTTGGGTATTTGACAGGCATTTTACTGAAAATGAGCAAAATGAAAATGCCATTTCTAGGAAAACAACAAATAGTATTTGTTGCTAATGATAAAATCTGAATTTTTATAGGGAAATGAGAATTTTGGAGAATTTCTATTTATCACCATGAGCTTGACGGTTTTCTAATGCTTATATTGTTCTGATGAGATTTGTGGTAATTAATATTAACAAGCATCATTTTAAAACATTGTGTAAAGAAATGTTTCAACATTAGGGGGATTTGCGTAACTCAGGGAGTTAATATTTTCCAAATCACCAATGGATAATGTTCCAAAATCCTGGTTGACAAGATAGACCAATAGTTTATAATGTAACAGAGGAGGAAATTTCATCAGTGTTTAGTATTAACTTTCACATTGCAAGAAACTTTTAAGAAACTATCACTTGTCACATTTTGGAATAGTATCAAAGAAGAGTACTCATAATTATTTTAAAAGGATATGAAAATATTCTTCCTATTTCCAACAGCTATCTCTGTGAGGCCTAGTCTTCTTCATATACTTCAGTCAAAACAATATGTCACAACAGATTGTAGAAGCAGATATGAAAGTCTTCTGTTAAATAGATTTTCTCTTATTAAGCCAGACATTAAAGAGATTTGCAAAAATGCAAAATAATGGCATTCTTCTCACTAGTTTTGTTGTTGTTTTGGGAAATATAGATGTTTTCATAAAAATGCATTATTGGTGTGAACATGTAATGGGTTTATTGTTTTTATTTTAAAATGAATTAATAAATAGTAATGAAGTTAAAGTTCTAAGATGGTAAATATTGATGGAACTCTGGGGATTCTCAATAATTTTTAAGGGTAGAAATGAGTACCAAGATAAACAAAAAAGCTTGAGACACACTGATTTAGAGTATTGTTACATTTGTAGCTATCCTTAAGAATACAGTGATAGCTGATTCATGGTAAATGGGCTTAGCATAATAATGTACCATTTTTCCCTTTTGAAGTTTGAAGAGAAGGAACTTTTACTAGGTAATTTCTTAATAGAAAATATATGATTTGTATATATATAGGAATACGTTGTCTCCCTCTTTCTATATAAAATATATGACTATATGATTTCCTATAGAAGGATATTGAACTCTTTTTTCCAAACTATTTTAGAGAGCAACAGCAGCCCTAGAAAATATTTCTTGTTATTTACCTTCATTCCTCCCCCAGCCTTCCACACGCCTTACACCCATGGAAGACAGTGATTTTGTTTTTTTTTTTTAGGAAACAAGAAGGAAACAAGAAACTAAAAATTACAAAATGGCCACAGACAGGAATGTCATCATAGAACTTTAATTTGAAAACCAGATAGACATATGCTAATAATGTGCGAGTATATCAGAATCGCTCCTATTTTAAATACATGGACCTGGCCCCTGGGACAAAACCTGCAAAAACTTTGATGTTATTGCCTTTTTGCAGTGGAGTTGTCATTTGGGGAAGCCTACTGTCAAGATGAATGAGTTTTTCTTATGTGAACTTTACCCCCCACGAGCTTCTGTTTGGGCGCTGCTGAGAGTGTTGGACAGTCCCTTTCCCAAATGATGGTTAGCTTGACATTTTATGATACTTCTAATAAAATTATGTGTCAAGGAAATTGAAAGGCACATTCCCTAGGGTGACAGGTAGAGTGAGCTGCATGGATTTTATGAGAACAAACTGACCATTTTTGTCATGAATGTTAATAAGAAATAAATGGGATCAAAGTTATTCCAACTGCATTTCTACTTCTTTTAGGGATGTCTCTCTCTGAGTCCTTTTTTTTTTTTTCATAAGTTCCTTTCTGTTCTCCTTTATATTTAATTTATTGTCTAAATGGGATGACATTTGAGCCTTTTAATTTTGTGTCAGAATGAAACCTCCTTCCTTGGGGATTTTAGAGTGTTTATAGTGAGTAATCCTCCCACACTTTCTGTCTCTCTGGTGGAGAGCAGAAACTAGAAATTTTCCATTGCGCACCTACATGGCACCAGGAGGATTAGGACATACTAGCATGTTTATATTTTATTCATTAAGTTTTTGGGTTAGCAAGATTCCAAACTTCATACCTCATTTCTCTTGAAGTCAGAATTTAGCCTTCAGAATCAGAAGGATGGGGTGCACACCACTTCCTTCTTCCCAGGCTCTCTCGGAACCATCCTGTGCTCGCCTCGGAAGTCGCTCAGGAAACAAGGGGCCTTCAAAAGTGGTGTGTACCCTTGCGTGGGGAAGGGTGTCAGGGAGAGGAAATTGCACTCCTGTATACGTACTCAATCCACTTCACATCTTTTGTTGTTTTCTTGCTTGTTCGTTTGGTTTTATTTTAAATAAAAACCAGTATGGTTATATAATCACAAATTATTACCTTAGAAAATATCCTACAAATATCTAAACCATTTTAATGACTCAGAAGAGTCTTGGGAATTTAAAATTCAGTAATCGCAGGAAGCTTTATGTTCTAGTTACTGACGTAGAAGAAAAGTTGGCGTAGGTCCCCCCGTATGCCCTGGCCTACTCAATACACGCAATGAGAACAGCTAGTGTGCCCTGAGCACCATCTGTCTGCTGAGCACACCCCACCTACCAGGCCAACTCCATGAGGACAGCGACTGTATCCGCAGCCCTGAGATTTGTTCCTTGCCCATGGGAGGTACTCAGTATGTATTTTTGAACAAGTAGAAAAATAAATACCTCATTTAATCCTTAGAATGATTCCATTTCAGGAAGTCTGCAAAGTAGAATGCAACGCGGAAGGCATTCAAGTGGACAGAGAGGGTCTTTGCGTTGGTAAAAGGTGCAGCCGACAACGACTATGTAGCCACCTTAAACATGGCACCGAGTAACACTAATCCAAAACAAAACCAAATTTGTCGGAACTGCGGAAAGACAGAGGCCACGTGACAGGCAGCAGTTAAGTGTGCAGGCTCAGGGGCCAGTTGCCTGGGTTCTAATCCTGCCTCTTCTTTCTAGCTGTGTTGTCTTAGGCAAGTCACTTAACTTTTCTGTCTCTATTTCCTGATCTATCAGGTAATGATGAGAATAGTATCTACCTTGTAGGTTCGTGGTGGAGATTAAGTAAATTAATTCACACAAAGCACTTAACACAGCAGCACCTGACAGGTGGTAAACACTCAGTAAATACCAGTTATTGTTTTTTTAAAGGCTTGTGGAGAAACAAAAAAAAGAAAATCTCTGTGGACAGAGTATGTGTGTTAGCACAATGTTTTCAGCTTTCATACAACATGTAGACAAAAAAGAAGAGGGTTTAAAAATATAATTTTAAAAGTTGAGCATATGTACACACTCTGGGAGCCTATAAACAGAGACTGTACCTTCTCGCAAGCATCCATGGACACGTCTGAAGCTGATCAGGTACTCGGCCAGAAACCTCAGTAACTGACCCATAGGAGGAAGTGTACTGACCACAGTCCAGGGACACAGGAGGCCTCTGGAACGTATGTGGAGGGAGGTGGTAGGATCTGATTTACCTCTTGATGAGGCTGCTGTGGCCGCTGTGTGGAGAACAGGGCTGCAGGGACAAGAGCAAGAGCAGGAGGCTGGTCAGGAGGCTCCCGTTTGTGCAGCCTGGAGATGATGGTGGCTTGGATGATGGTACCAGCACTGGAGGAGGCGAGGAGCTGCTGGCTGGTACCTGTATGTTGAAGGTGAAGCTGACAGAACTTGTTGGCGGATTGAACATAGAGCATGAGTCAGTGAGGAAGCAATGGTGACTCTGCTCTCGGCCTCTGGCACGGAAGACAAGGGAAGAGGGGCAGGTTCTGGTGGACGAGGCAAAAGCCAGGGGATCTGCTTTTAACATATCCTATCAGTTTCCTAGGGCTCCCAGAACAAAGTACCAAAAACTGGGTGCTTTCGAACAACAGAATTTTATTGTCTCATGGTCCTGGAGTCCATGTTTCAAAATCAAAGTGTCAGCAGGGCCATGTTCTGTCTGAAGGCTCTAGAGGAGAACCTTTCCTTGCTTCTTGTACCTTCTGGTGTTTGCCCATAATCCTTGGCATTCCTTGCCTTGTAAAGGCACCACTCCATTCATGTGGCTGTCTTCCCCTGTGTGTCTTCGTGTCACCTTCCCTCTGTGTATATGTCTCTCTGTCCAAATTTTCCCTTTTTATACAGTGGTCATATTGGAACAGTGTCTACCCTAATGACCTCATTTTAATTTATTTCAGATTACCACCATTCTGAGGTACTGAGGGTTAGGACATCAACATACCTTTTTTTTTTTCCTAAGATTTTATTTCTTTATTTATTTGAGAGAGAGTGCACCTGAATGGGGGGAGGGGCATAGGGAGTGGGAGGGCGGGAATCTCAAGCCGACTCCCCGCTGAGTCAGCATGGGGCTCAGTCGTAAGTCCCTGAGTTCATGACCTAAGTCAAAATCAAGAGTCAGATGCTTAACCAACTGAGCCACCTAGGTACCCCCTTTCTCTCTCCCTTTCTCTCTTTCTCTCTTTCCCTCTTTTTCTTTCTTTCTTTCTTTCTTTCTTTCTTTCTTTCTTTCTTTCTTTCTTTCTCTCTCTTTCTCTCTCTTTCTTTCTTTCTTTCTTTCTTTCTTTCTTTCTTTCTTTCTTTCTTTCTTTCTTTCTTTCTTTCTTTCTTTCTTTCTTTCTTTCTCTTTCTTTCCAGAGGACACAGTTCAACCCGTAACACCTGTTAAATGTGATTGTCTATTAACTGTTCAAGTGGGGACTAAGGTGAATAGGCATATTGTCCATTTGGCTTTCACCCAGTCTTTCCATGATATAAAATAACACTACAAAGCATCTTCAGGTATACAGATTGTTCTGCATCTTAGATTTCATTTTGGAATAGATTTTCAAAAGCAGAAGTCTCTCAATATATATTATTAAGCTATTTTGAAGAAGTGTGATATCAGTTATAACTTGGTTTAAAGTTCAGACAAACTTATGTACAGAGCAACAGGAAGTCAGGAGAACTCCTATCTCCTAGCTTCTGTTTTCTTAATTTAGTACATCTGCCTTCTGGTACTGCTGGACATTGATTAAGCAACAATTTAGCATAAGAGTTTCCAACTGTATAGCTTTAAGTAACAGTTCTAGAACCTTGAAAGGCTGGAGAACCACACTGTGATACATATGAAATGCATATGTGCTCATTTTATGAATGAGATTGTCAGTACTAGTGAGATTTAAAATATATTTTCTATTTTAGTGCTGCAATAGTATTTTCTACGCTTAGACTTCTCCAGGATTCAAAACTTTTTAAAAAGAAGGGAGTGCAAGATAACACAGAGAATTCCATCTCTCCAGGAGCTTCTGTATGTATGAATTTGATGTTTCTCTTTAAAATACTTACTATGTAATAACTGTTGGCATGCTAGGAAATTATATAATTATTTGGATGAAATAAAGGGATAAAGTAGAAAAAACATTGAATTCAGAGTAAAAAGGTAAGTGTTGAAGCCCCATTTATGCTCTTCATTTAGTGGTATACTTGAGCAAGTCCCTTAAACTTTAAAATTTTTTAACTAAAAATTTTAATTTTTCATTTAAATCTCATTTGTGAACTGATGGAATTGAATGTAATAATCACTAAGGTCCCACCAGATACATCATTCCAGTATTCTAGATCTGATTTCTTCAGCAAATAAAGTTGTCTCACTTTATTTGGCTCTTCATTTCACTTTTGAATTTATTAGTTCAGCATCACCAGTATGACACCTGCATTATTTCCTACCTTGGATTTCTCATAGGTAGATTCTTCCACATTTAAGCTCTGAAATCTGTTCGATGACTGGTGTCACGAATTCTTTGACATTTTATTGAAGTTTGATAAGACCAAGTAATTTAATAATAAAGGGTTGTTTAGGATTAAAACATAAAGATTCATCACATAGAATCCTTGCTCATTATTTCAAGCTTTACTAATAAAATTGCTAATATCTAGTGTCATTATGAATAAGCAAAATTAATTATCCTAAATAGAAACTCATTTCTTACTATATTTAAAGCAATAAAAATGCTAAAAAGCAATCTAATTCAAAAACTGACTTGGAGGAATGGTTGTCAGTTGGGGGTTATTTTGCCTCTCAGGGGTATTTGGCAACATCTGGAGACATTTCGGTGGTTACAACCAGAGAGGGTGCTCCTGGCATCTAGTGCGTGCAGGTCAGGGATGCCACTAAACACATGATGCCCAGGACAGCCCTCACGGCTACCCATAGTGCTGAGGTTGAGAAATCCTGATTCAGATTACACGTGCCATGGCTCTTCAATAGTCACAGGAACTGTAGGCGCTGAGAGATAAGGTACGCGGATAGGCATTTTGTCCTGTATTGCTAATCTAAATCCCAGACTCCTCGAGTACTTGTGTGCCCATTCTAGTCACCGTCCTGCCTGGAGGCTTCTGTTCACTTTTTAACTCTGTTCCTGGCACCGGCTCACTGATGCCTCCCACGCTGCTTCCCACCGGTCTCTCCACATTCCTGCCTCCCCCAGGTCCTGATGGCTGCTCCTTGATATTAGGTGTTGCCGATTGGTTGGAGCTGTCAGAGATGCATAGCGGGAAATTCCTGGAACAAATGGGCATTGTTCTAGATGATTTTAAAGTTTCCAAATGTCTGAAATGGATCCCCCACCCCCACTTGGAAAAACCTCCCTTTGTCCTTCCCTCTCAGGAGCTCTGGACATTGACCACCCTTTTCTAAAGTACAGTAATGAAAATGGGAAACCAATTATAATACATATTTGGAACGTGAGCAGCATACAGCAGTGTGTGGCACAGTGGATAAAGACTGGGGGCTCTAAGTTCAGAAGGACAGGAGTTTGAATCCCACCAAAACATAGTAGAATTTAAGCAAATATTTAACTTTCCTAGGTCTCCATTCTCGCATCTCTAAAACAGAAATAAAAAGAACTCCTGTTTGGCTTCTCGGGAGGATCAAATAAGATAATGTGTGTAAAATATTTGGCACAGTACCTGGAACATAATAAGTACTCAATAAATATTAGCCAGTGTTATTTATTATTTTTCAGTCGTTAAGATAATGTTTACAAAATTTTTGAAGACACAGACACAGCTGATAATATAATTTGCAATGAAAAATTCAGAGTGCAAAACTATTTTCTACAATGGGTGTAGAAAGAAAAAGAAAAGTTGAAAATCGGTATGCCAAATATTAATAGAGGATGGCGGGATTGTGAATGATTTTAGTTATTTTCTGTGTGTACTTTTTACAGTTTATAGAATGTGCAAGACAGGTTTCCAAAATTAAAAATTTAGTAGTATTAAATGATATCAGAGGCTTCTCTTAACTTAAATTTCACATTAGGCTAGAACTTTAACGTTATGAAATGGCAAGATAACCATCATTTTCGTATTGTTTAGGCTACTGAAAATAAAGATGATAATGAGTTTTTAGACCCTGTTTCCCTGAATTCTCGAGAATATTTCAACATTCATCTCTGGTTGAGGTGCCGCTTAGCACTGGTGACTGCATTTGTTGCACAGATTCATGGCATTGGAATTGTGACAGGTAAAAATCCTATTTTCTTAATCCAAGTTTTCATAAAAATTAATTTCACTCAGGTAAGGGAGGTTTTGTTGAGATACATTTTATTATTATAACATTAACATTTTCTAACTTTATAGCTTGATCTGTTTCCAGAATAAAAAATTCATGTCATTAAACAAGAATAATCATTTCAGTAGTCCCTTGTATCCCTGAAAATGGCATATATGTTTCTGATGCATGCAGAACAGGCAAGGAGATTTCAAAATACTACTGTACAGGTCTTGTCATCGAGGGGAGAGGCAGCATAGTGTAGGGGCCCGAGCACAGATTCTGGCTCAAGGTACTCGCTCTGGGTTCAAATATTTGGTCTACCACTTTCTCCCTGTGTGATCTTGGCCAAGTCTCTTAATCCCCCTGTGCCTCTGTTTCCCCCTTGGTAAAAGTGGACTACTTCATAGGGTTATTGTCAGTCTTAAATGGGTTAAATTTATAAAGTTCTAGATCATAGCCTGGCACATATATATGTGAGTTCCTACAGTGATTAATAATTTGTAAATTTGTAAATAAATCTATTTGTAAATCTATCTATCCACCCATCTCTAGCCATCTTCCACATTAATTTTTTTCATGTAGCATCATTACTTTTGCAGCACTGGAATACCCTAAAGTACTTTCTCCCAAATGGCAACACACTGATCTTTCATGTTTCATGTAGAGTCTGTTTTCCATCTTTGTATCTTCCTGTTGTTCTATATTACACAATATTCCTGTGATGAATATTGGGGGTGTTATGCATATGTAATTTCTTACTTTCCCAGGGTATTTTGAATAACTGCATTTATTCACTTTAGAAAACGATATGATCGATTACGTCAGCCTCATCAATGAAGTGTGCGAGGAGGCACAAGGTGCAGGCGACAGGGAGCTACAGGCTGAGTTCTTGATGCAAGCTGTAATCATTGGCCTACAAGAAAAGCATCTAAAGGCAGACATCATAACCAACCTTCAGGTAGGAAGGAGACCTCTTTCACATTGATATTTACCTGCTGATCCTGATTAGAGCAAAAGGAGAGAATTTTAAATTCCATTAGGCGCTGAATGCATAACGGTTTGGCCAGCTCTTGTTTCAGTGAATTGGAAACAGGACTATCAAAAGGAATAATTTTATTTTAATAGGCGATAATACATTTGCTTGAAGAAAGTGAATTTATTTCTCCTCGATCTCATTTAACCCTGGTGAGAAGCATGCTTTTGTTGGATGATTTAACAAAAGCCGAGAAATTCAAGGAAACTCCTTTAAAACCAGAAAAATTACATCTGTTGATTCAGTCTCACAACATTCTTATTGAACAGGTGAGCATGCTTTTGTGTCCTCAAGACTTGGAAACTTACTTATCTGTCTTCTTATTCCAAACCACATTAGCTAGTTACTAACTACAGTGTTCCTTTTACAGATGCTAACTTTGGGAGAAACGATTGAATTTCCTTTATCAAACACTGACTATGCAAGTCCATTACAGCCTTTGAAAAATATCTATCTTCCTCATGTCATGTTATTGGCCAAAACAAAAATGAGAATTGGTAAGAACACTTAAACATATATTACACTCAAGTTACTGATGAAAAATTTTTATTTTCAGGCAGGTTGTTATAAGAGTGCATTCAAATGGGGCAATATTTATGAATACCCAGGCTCTATTTATTTTAACAAATAGTTTTTGGTTATTTATCCTGTGCCAGACTCTGTGTGAGGTCCTGGGAAGTTACTGGAGATTAAATGGATACAGTCTCTGATCTTAGTGTGGGAGACAGAAATAAGCAAGTAAAGAAACCATATGGAGAACTGCATACTATATTATAAATATTGTATAAAAGCTTTTAACATTTATAAAATATTTCTAAAATTTTATAAACATTTATAAAATTTAATATGATAAATATTGTATAAAATAAAATGCTGATTTGATAACTACCAGACAGAAAATCAGTGAGGATATAGAAAGCTTATGTATGGTAATGAATTATGTATTGGTATGTAATTATAAATTGTGGTCTGTTTTATGAAAGATGTGATGAATTCTGATAAAGAATAATGAGGGGAGGGGTGCCAATTTAAGTAGAGTCATTGGGGAAGAGCTCTCTGGGGAAATGGTATTTAACCCTAAACCTTAAATTGTAAGTGACTAGTTGTGCACGGTGGATGCAGAGAGAGCCTTGGGGGAGTAGGTTCTGAGGTCTGGACAAGCTTGACCTATTCTAGAACTGCGGGAAACCAGTGCAGCCTGATCAGAGTGGACTAGGGCCTGCCTCATGGGAGGAGGTAAGCTGGGTTGGTTTATGTTTCAGAAGATTACTCTGGCTGCTGGGTGAAGGCTAGATTGGTGGGTAGCCTGGCTGCAAGTGCACCTAATGGGAGTTGTCGGAGCAAGAAACAGGAGGCGTACAGCCCTGGGGAACCAAAGTGGAACCAACTGGTGCTGTCCTCCCCAGGAGCTCACAGATCGTTTCAAGCTTTCTCTTGGACACCGTCTCTGGTCTTTGACCCAAGGCTGCCTGCCTCTAGCTCCCCAGCTTTTGTTCAGCTCAGAGAGCAGAAAATTTTGTAGTAGCTCTCTGTTGTAACCTATATTAATCATGCCTTTTCCATTTCTGTATTTCTAATGTTTTGATGTCTGGGGCCCTGCTGACCAGGGAAGGACTTCCCAGAGCTAGTAAATTCCTAGAGATTAGCAAACCACTGTCCTGAAAGCATGCAAACAATTCCAGAGCCCATCCTCTGAACCTTTATTGGGCTCCCTTATTGTCCTTTGCTGAGCTCTGAAACGTTGAGCCACAATTTTCCTGCCCTAATCACCCTGGGGACAGGTATCAGACTACTAGCAGAGCCCATTGAAATTATTCAAACTAGCCAATCCTAAATCTGCTTAGCCTGCTTACCCTAACCTAATTCTCCCTTCCTGCAAAATCTAAAATAAAAGTTCTTGTCCACAATTTTCCCCTTGCTCCCTCTACTTCTTGACTTTTGTGCTTTTCTATGTGGTTGGTATGTGCCCCATCCTCGTGGAAGTGTAGCAAACTATCTTTTCAGTGGTAGTTGTCACTGGGCCTGTTGACCTCATCACACGTGAACAATAATAAAACCTACATTTTAAAGCATTACCCTTTACCTCCTGGGACCCATATGCCTCCTGTACCAGTAGCTGCTCAGCTCAGGAGAGGCTGATGGTTGGACTAGAATGGAGAAGGGGGGGAACAGTGGTCAAACCATCATCTGTCCAGAATCTTCTCCCCAATGTCCCTTCTGCTTCTCCCCCTCATGATTATTGATTATTATTATATGATTCTCTGTCATCATCATCATCAGATATGAATTTTGCTATTTTGGATAAATTGCATCACCTCTACATTGTTGAGTTTCCTTATTTATGAAATTCAGCTGGCCTAGAGGACCTCTAGAATTCCTTCCAGCAATCTGATCCCATGAGAGCTATTTTTGTGCATTTTTAGTCCACAATTTGTTATATTATCAGTATATTCGATTGCTACAAGAGCTTAAAGCACAGATTGTGTTAAATTGTACAGACTGTGTTAAATCAAATGTATTCCCTGCTTTCATGACTTCCTAATCTTGAAGATGTGTCACCACTCAGTGACAATAGTGCCGCCGTTTTTTAGACTCACTTGAGGCAGAACAGCTTGCTTTCTGTTATATTAAATACAGACTTAAAAAACAAAACCAAAAGCAGATTTTCTGTCAAAACAACATCAGTTTCACAACTTCTTTTTCACAGAGTTGATGTTTATTGGAAACAGGAGCACTTCAATATTATGAAGCATAAAATCATCTGATTTGATGCTTTCTTGACAGTTTTCCTTTATAGTGAGCATATAGATTGCATCACAAGAATAGAGCCACTTAAATAATTGTTTTTTCTTTGTGAAAGCCTCTGACAGCAAAAGGCATTTTGAGATTGTTTTTATAAAACCAAAAATAAACATCATGGTTATTTGAGATTATTTTTCCCCTTGATGACAAAACCTTGAACTTTCTCATAAGGTGAAAAAGTAGATTACTGATTGATTGTATAATAGGAGTGAAGAAAGTTGCAAGAATGATGCTGAGGAGTGGGGATATAAGAGGGAGCCAGTCACCGTCTCTGCCCTCAGAGAGCCTGTTATCCAGTTAGGGGACAGAGAAAGAAAACTGTTGGTAACTTCTATAACAAGTCTGTTCCTAATCTTCACAAAAATCTAGAAAGCAATTCAAGTACTTTTATTATATATTAATACTTTATTATATATAATATGTATTTCATATATGGTGTGTATGTATATATATATGTATGTGTGTATATATATGTATACCTGCTTAAATTATATGAAGATACTTGTTATTGTTTTATATTAATAAATAGCTGTGGTATAATTTGAAACAAGAAGTGAGACATATAAGAGCTGTGTTGAAATATGAGGCTGTATTGGACAGATGATGTTAGCATATCCTTGCCTGGGATCTACTCACAATTGGTCACTGTTGGGGTAAAGAGCACGGACTCTGGAGAAGGATTTCCTTGAGCAGGTCACTTTAACTCCTCTGTGCTTCAGTTTCGTCTCTCATAAAATGTGGTTAAGAAAAGTACCCATCTCACTGGCTTGTTGTGGGATGGAGTGTGTTCCTTGTTAGAAGGGCACCTAGTTTGTTCTAAAAGCTTTGTAGGTGCTAGTGATTCTCACTGGTCCATGCCTGGCTTCCTTGCTCGCCTGGGAGCACCCTGGAAGCAAGGCTCAGTTTCTTCACCTCCATCTTCTCAGCAGTGTGCTACCAACCCGCCTTGTCCCCAGTCAGGGCTCCGTATTCTCCCTGGATAAGAGAGAAAGAAAGAGGGAGAGATACACTTTTCCCACCTTCCTTCCTTTTATTCCTCAACTAAAAATTTAAAAAGTTCTCAGTTTCTTGAAAGCTCTTTGTAGGGCATGGCATTTTGGAATTGAAAAATTTCAGAACCCAAAGGGATGTTAGATATTTTCTAGTTCTACTGCCTCATTTTTCAGAGGAAGACACTCAAGACCCAGGGGAAGTTGGGACTTGTACCAGTGACCAGCTCCGACCCAGCACTTCAGCTGGGACCCAGCAGCTGGATCATTCCGCAATCCGACACTACCTTTCTGCTTATATTTCTCTACTGTGCTGTTCAACTTTCCTCTTGATGAGTATTTCCGCCCCCTGCCTTCTACTCTTTATCCCAACATTTTCCTTTTTAAAAATTATCAAAAGACAAGGCAATCATCAGCTGCCAGCCCCAACAGCCACATTCTCTGGGAAGGTTTCCCTGACCTTTCTGGGGTCTGGGGGAAGGCCCCTGTAACCTGCCACCAAGTCGCCCTGTGCTTTCACTGTCACACAGTTGAGCACACAGTATTTTAATTGCCCCTCAGGCCATTCTCATTCCCCATTAAACACTGAGCTCCACGATCTGACTCTTGTCATAGTTTAGAGTGTGGGTCCTAGAGCCAGACTTGCCTTGGTTCTAATCACAGCCCTGCTACTTACTAGTCAAGTGACTTTGGGCGAATTACTTTGTGTAAATCTCATTGTGTCTCCGCTTTCTCCTATGTAAAGTGAGTGTACTAATGAAATCCGGCCGGAGTTGGGAGGATTACATGAGAAAATGCTCAAGTGCTGGGGCGGGTACCTGGATTGTAGAAAGCACCTAATAAACCTGAGCTCTTATTTTTCTCTTTTCTCATTTTTTTTCCAGTCTCTCCATTTTATCCAGCACTCAGAAAACATATGCTAAATAGATATCTGTCTGTCTGTCTGTGAGGGCACACAGATTAAATCTAATGCCTCTTCAACAATACAACAGTCCTTCATTATGTTAAGTGATGATGGGACCACACAAGAAGTATAGCACATGGCCCTTATCCAAATGGCTTTTGCCATCTAGTTGCAATGACAAAATATGCATAGCAAGCAACCACTAATAGAGCTGAGTAGAAACAAAATTACTGCCTATTAATATATGCAAATTTTTATTGGGAACAATATAAAACTTCATAAAACTTCCAGATGTTTCCCTGCTAACAACCTCATTTTAGGAACACAGTTGTTTTGTAGAACATAATGAAATTTTAGAACTGAAAGAGACTTGAGAAATTATCCTTCATTTTAAAAATGAGAAAATGTCAAAATTTATCAAAGTTGCAAAGGGCTACTGTTACAGTTCATTGGAATATTTGGGTATTGAGTTTTAAGAAAATATTTCTTAGATGCTAAAAAGTAAAGACTCCCAGAGTTTGTAATAGAACTGACTGTGAGAGAGGTCTGGTAACTTGGAGGCTTGTTATGAACAACCTGTTCCTTGTAGGACACACAGTGGCCAAACAAGTATACCAGGCCAGTAAAAAGAAGGATCCCTCGAAGTGGTTGCCTGCCCTTCATCTTTTTGAAATAGCACTGAAGCTCTGTCAGGTATCAGCAATGGAAGAACCTGAGGTGGAAGCTGAAATTCTTTTTCAGAAAGGTAAGATATACTTGGGGTCAGAACTATAATAAAGTTTATAGAATTTTTTTTTTTCCTATTAACGATAGGCTTCTTGAAAACCTGGTCAGTGACTTTACAAAGGGCTTAGTGATGTAAAGACATTGGTACCTCTGCCAGACTTAGTTTGAGACAAAGAGAACACTGCTTTTTTTAAGTTTATATCAAGAAGGGGGGAAAGTACTACTTCTTAGTGTCTTTTATAATTACAATTGACCCTTCTTATTAAAAATTTCATGTTTGACTCAAAAATATCATCATCAGCCAATTAGCTATAAATAATGTTTCTTAATGCTTGGAAGACATTTTTTTTTAAAGATTTTATTTATTTATTCGACAGAGATAGAGACAGCCAGCGAGAGAGGGAGCACAAGCAGGGGGAGTGGGAGAGGAAGAAGCAGGCTCATAGCAGAAGAGCCTGATGTGGGGCTCGATCCCATAACGCTGGGATCACGCCCTGAGCCGAAGGCAGACGCTTAACCGCTGTGCCACCCAGGCGCCCCTTGGAAGACATTTTTTATGCATAACTTTATTCCTTAGCTAGGCATTTTAGTTAATTTCTATAAAAGATACATACCCATTTAAATTAAATAGCTATAGCACACCTCTATTTATAACTTATGTACAATGCATATTTGCATAATACATTCATATAATTTTATGGTGGTTATTTTGGCCATGAGAAGAGTGATGATGATGATTGCTATCATTTGTTGATCATCTACCAGATGCAAGGCACTGTAGTAATCAATATCTAACATCTCATATTGCTAATTCTTACAACAGCTCTACAGGGTAGGCATGGCCAATCCTAGTTGACAGAGGAGGAAAATGAGGTACAGTCTGGTTGAGTAACTTTCTCTAGGTCAGCAGCTACTAAGTGATAGTACCCAGATGTGAACTTAACACTGGGAGGCTCTGTGCCCTATTCACATGCTGCATGAAAACTGTGAATCCTTTTTATAGTGATAAAAGATTTCCCTTTCTTGCCCTTTCGGCTATAGAAGTGCCATTCCAGTAAGGGCTGCGGCTCACCATGAGGCCTGAGAGCTGTGTGAGTCCTAAAGCATTTGCATCATTTGTGATTGTTTTCAAGTGTTTGTTGACTTTTTAGGATTTGTTTTAACAGAGATGTTTTCTATGATATCTGTAATACTAGACAGAGGAAAGAGGACATGGATGTAGACAAAGGAAATGAGCCCTACAGGAGAAAAAGAAAGTACAAAGTAAGGAAATAGAAAAATAAGATGGCAGAACATTTGTGTCTGGAAAGCCAAAGGAGGCTTTGACTCAATGTTGCTAACTAGAGGCAGGGTGAGCCTGGAGACTCTTGGGGAAGGAAGCAAAAGATCTTTCACTATTAGCTGACTTTACAGCAAAAACAACAGACAGATGGGAAGAGAGGACAGCACATCCAGTTTTCTGAAGTTCCAGCATGAAATATTTATTCTGAAGTTCTAAATGATAGAAAAAGGAAAAACCATTTTTGTATGTATTTTTTTATTCTTTCAGGCAAAATAGAACGTCAAATATTGATGGAAGAGAAATCTCCAAGTTCACAACTTGAGAGTTTATTTGAAGCTATACAGCTAAGCTTGAGAAATGATCAAAACTCAGGGTAAAAAAAATCTTTCCATTATTATAACAATATATGTTTTGATTGAAGCCCCATGTTTTGGTAGTACATTGAACATTCAAGGCTGGGATGACTGGGAGACCCCTTCCCACTGCAGGCCTTGTTTACTAGGGTCCATTGTCCAACAGGTTTACTGACTTCCTTTTTAAGATTTTTGACCTTGGCTCTGACCCAAGGCCTTATTTATAGTGATGGTTGATGATAACAGTTATCATGGTAGCATACTGGACTGTGAATTTGCTTCTAGTCTTTACACACATTGAACTCCTGTCTGTCCCAGGATTCTAGCTGCCTCCCATGGATGTGAAATTGTAAAAGATTTATGTGGATGTTTACTTCGTCAGCAGGACCAGGGCTGGCCAACTTAATTCTATATAGAAATCATCTTAAGATGGATTTTAAGCCAGCATTATTACAAGTGTACTATTTTAAATGGCCCCAACTGACAGGTTTGATAGCAAATACACAGACCTAACCCATACAAAATCACTACTTTCTGCATAATTCTGTGTGTCTCTTTCCATTTTAATTAGCGTAGGAACATAGAGAGGTCTGGTTTGCAAGGCAGGTTCCTTCATCCCTGATTTTCACTTCTTTAGTGCCCTGTGTGCTGGACTATTCTAGAACAGTTTTGATGCTGGGCTTCAGAGCAGTCATGTCTGGAGTATTGCCAGCACAGGACAAGGTAGAATGTCTCTTCAAGAGCTTCCAATTTTAGTGGGGAGGAAGGTACTGATGTCTATGCCAACAGTGCTGTGAAAAGAAGGTGTGAGTTTGGTGGGACAGATAATGGTTTTGTCTATTTTTACCTTTCATTAGCTCAGAAATTGTGGAAAATAATGCAAAATGATTATGAATGGTGAAGCTATTTAATAAGTACAATGTTATATCATTTTAGGTTGATAAGAGATGCCTACTTAGAAATGGCCCTATTATTTTTACATATGAGAAAGCCAAAAAACAAACTTTCAACATCACCATTAACATTTAAGGTAATAAACTATTTTATTAGAAATCTTAAGTTAGTTATCTTTGAGCTTGCTATTTTTGGTAACTCTGTGCTATAGAAATAATAAGACTGATTTTCCTGTATGACTTGGAGAAATTAATTCATTACTTTATAGTCACACTCATGTTTAGATACTCCTTTGGATATTTTATATAAGGTTCTGGAAATAGAGTTCATGTGGACACTTTTACCTGTTAAAATGTTATACATGAAATGTAGGTGTGTGATTACTCCTTGTAATCAGGAAATTACAAGAAATGATATATTGGTTAAGCAGATGGACAAGTAAGATTTTCATCACTGATACAGTGTACAAACAGATCACCTTTTGATAGAGTCATTCATTTATTCATCACATACCTATTGAACATCTACTATGACCCAGACAATTGTTCTGGAAGGGTATTAAACAGTGGTTAAGACAAACTTAGTCCTTGTTCTCATGGAGCTTACCTTTCAGTAGAGGAAGAAGCAGTAAAGGAAGAAGCAAGAGGAAGAAAGGTGGGAGGGAGGGAGGGAAGAGAAGGAAGGGAGATGATTTAGGTGGTGAAATTGGGGATTAGGAAAGAACTTGGGTTGGTGGGACTGTTTATGACTCTGTTGGGGAAGACATGAGGTTCAAGGTGGGATTTGTTGGATGAGGAGGGAGCCATGCGAAGAGTTGCAGAGGCATGTTATCTGCATCACGCCTCTGTGTAGAACAGTGCTTCCAAACTAAGGGGCAGAAGCATGTCTGGGGATCCTGTGAAAATGCAGAATCAGATTTGGTAAGTTGGGGTTGGGGTCTGAGGTTTGGCATTTCTAAGGAGCTCCAGGTTAATGCTGCTGCTGCCATCTGGGGGCCACACTTGAATGACAGGGATCTAGACTGAGGGAGATCCTGTGGGCAGGATGTGGGTGCATTGGAGATATATGAGCCCAGGAACTTTTAGTTTTTACTTTTTAAATTTCAGTAGGCTTTTTATCATTCATCCCAACTAAGTAATCCTTTGACCCACCAAGAGATTTTTTTCAGAAAATTTTGGTGTCAAATCTCTAATTTTTGAGACAACATAGACATGATTTAAAACCTTTAGGCAAACAGGTTTTCAGTCAGTTGAATTATTCATGTGGTAGCTGCTTAGGTGGATACAGCAGCTATTATTTTATTTTTTATCAAAACAATTATGTAGAAAACTAACTTTTTATGGTATGATAAACATATTTATTTCTAGTAAGAGAAAACAAAAATCTTTGTTTCCATGGCAAGTAGCAATGCAAATTAATAGGATGCTAGGATAATAATATATCTACCTTTTTGGCCTTTACTAGAAAAGTGTTTATAATTAAAGCTTGAATAAGGTAGAATTTAAATGAAAAAATAGCATAATTCCATACAATATCACATTATTTTTTGTGTGACTTAATATAAATATTTTAGCAAGTCATACAATTACTAGAAGCACAGAAAACAGCGAAAGACAAACAAACAAGAATTTGTCCAGACACATTCAACCATTGAAATACCACATTAGAAGTTTGTTCTAATAAAGATAATGCTTTGTAAACCTGTAAAAGAAAACACTATTGTTTCACTTTTATGGAGAGTCCACAGAACAGAGTGACCAGAGCCCTGGTCTGAGTTTGAATCCTAACTTCAAGACATACCAGCAGGGTGATTGGGGCCTTTCTAAGCCTAGTTTCCTCATCTGTGAGATGTGGAGATGAGGATATTGACCTCTCAGAGTGGAATTAAACAAGATAATGGGCGTGGCACATAATAAGTACTCAAAAAAGAGGGGTACACTATTCTCTATCAATATGTGACTTTGGCTAAACATTCACATTTTATCTTTCTAGAGTATTTTGTATATAGTAGGTATTCAGTAACTATTTTTTAGTTAAATGTGGAATTGAACCTGTATTCATTCCTTAACCAAATACTTATTGAGTGCCTAATGTATGCCAGGCATGTTACTCTCTTTCTATATGAAACACAGAGGAGCAAGGGAGAGAAATAATTGTATCAAAATCTAATGAGGACTATAATCAAGATATGTCAAAGTAGAGAAGTAGACCAAAGTGGGAACTGATTCTGCTTTGGGGGAATGCTGGCAAAAGCTTCACAGATGAGATGAATTTTGAAGAATGACTAGAAGTTTTCCAAGTAGTTAAGCAAAGAAAGAGATTAGCAAGCACACATGTTAAAAATAGATTTATTGAGGTGTAATTTATATACATGAAATTAACCTATTTTGAGAGTGCAGTTCACAGACGTTTAGTAACTTCACAGAACTTCGGAGCTAGATCACCATCCGGTTTTAGATCATTCCCATTATTCCAGGAAGATCCCTAGTGCTCATTTGCACTCATTTCCAGTTCCATCCCTAGCCTCAAGCAAACACTAATTTGTTTTCTATCTCCATAGATTGGCCTTTTCTGGATATTTCGTATAATGGAATTTCATATAAATGGAATCATACAATATGTACTTTTATGTGTCTGCTTCTTTCACTTAGTGTTATGTTCTTGAGGTTCACCTATGTTGTAGCCCGTTAACAGCAGTTTGTTCCTTTTTATTGCTGAATAGTAGTGCCTTTTTTGGATATACAGTATTTTCTTTGTCCATTCAACAGTTGATATATGAATTGTTTCCACTTTTTAGCTATTTTGATTAATGCTGCTTTGAACATTTATATACAAGTTTTTAAGTGAACATATGTTTTTAGTTCTCTTGGGTATATACCTAAGAATAGAATTGCTGGATCATGTGTTAACTCTATATTCAGCCTTTTGATGATCTGTCAGATTGTTTTCCAAAGTGCCTGTAACATTTTGTATTCCTATGAGCAGTGAATAAGAGTTCCAGTTTCTCCACAGCCTGGTCAACACTTGTTATTATCTACATTATTGATTGTAGCCATCCTAGTGAGTATTAAGTATATTTCGCTGTGGCTTTGGTATGCATTTCCTGGCTGTCTAATGATGTTAAGATCTTTTCATGAGCTTACTGATCACTTCTGTATCTTCTTTGGGGAAATGTTTATTCAGATCTTTTGCCCATAACCTAAACTGAGATGTCTTTTTTTTTTTTTTTAAATCACAGGAGTTTTTAAAATGTATATTCTAGATTCAAGTCCTTTATCAGACATTTGATTTGCAGATATTTCCTCCAGTTGGTGGCTTGTCTTTTCATGTTGTTAATAGTGTCTTTGGAGACAAAATTTTAAATTTTAGTGAATTCCAATTTATCATTTTTCTTCTTTTATATATTGTGCTTTTGGTTGCATATCTAAGAATTCTTTGCCTAATCCCAGATGTTGATAGATAGATTTTCTTCTATGTTTTCTTTTAGAAGTTTTATAGTTGTAGCTTTTATGTTTAAGTATGATCCATTTTGAATTAATATTTGTGTAAAGTGTGCAAAAATCTAAATTCTTCTTTTGCACATAGATATCCAGTTGTCCCAGTACCAGTGTTCAAGAGACTATCTTTTCTTCATTGAATTTCCTTGGCAAACCATTGTCAAAAATTAATTGATCATAAATGTAAATGTTTATTCCTAGACTCCCAACCCTATCCATTGATCTACAAGTCTACCTTTATAGAAATATCCACCCTCTTGGTTATTGTAGCTTTCAGTAAGTTTTAAAATTGGAAAGTACATGTCCTATAACTATGTTCTTCCTTTCCAAAATTGTTTTGGCTGCTTTGAGTTCTTTGCATTTTTATATACGTTTTAGGCGCTGCTTGTTAATTTCTGCAAAAAACTAACAGAATTTTGGTAGGGATTGTGTTAAATCTGTAAATCAATTTGGGGACAATAGCCATCTTAACAAATATTGAACCTTCCAATTCATGACTATGAACTGTCCCTTCATTTATTTAGATATTAATTTCTCTCAGTCATGCTTTTTACTTTTCAGTGTACACATTTTGTAAGCTTATTTCTATTGTGAATGGAATATTTTCTTCATTTCATTTTCAGATTGTTCATTGATGATACATAGAAATACACTTGATTTATGAGTATTGAGTTTTGTTTTCTGTGACCTTGTTATGCACCTTTATTAATTCTAGAGGGGGATGTGTGTGTGTCTTGGGGTTGCCTACGTATAGGATCATGTCTTCTGCAAACAAATACAATTTTACTTCTTCATTTCAAATCTGGATGTATTTTCCTCTTTTTCTTGTTTGTTTGCATGAACTAGAATCTCATATGCAGTGTTAAACAACTTTCTCCATCTAAAAAAAATACCTTTTATATTCTTCTCCTGTCCACATTTTTCCATTCTGAACTCAAGCCCAACCTTCTTAATAAAGTCTCCCTCTCAATTCAAAATGAGCTTTCTTTCTTAAATGTCTGTGTCACTACTGTTCTTACATTATAATTATTTAATGTTATTATGTATTCTTCATTTAATGTCTATTAGTCTTGTTTCCAGAATTTAAATAAATTGCCCAAAATTACATAGCCAATAAGCTGGCAGGGGCTACCCCAGAACCTGAGTGATTTCATTACAGTTAATGAGTAGGGTCTTCATATCTTGGGACAGGGCCGTATTGCTTAGATTCTCCATTCGCAGACTTCTCCGGGTTTCGTCTACCTCCAACCAATCTTAGCATTTGATCTAGGCCGGGCCACATTTGCACATTGTATTCCCCGCTCTGGCATCAGCATTATTCATTGACTTTCTTTTGACTTGGGAATCTTGTAGCCAGAAGTAAAAGAAAGATATCTTTTGTTATTGTTTGTTTTATTCTGCAGTCTTGTTGAAGATTAAAGAATTGGCCAAAATGTGAACATCAAAAAATTAGAACCAAGCAGTCTAATTGAATAGTTTTATCCAGATTAGTTAAATCTTAACAATTGACTGTTAATGCTTATTTTAGTTACCTTTAAAAATGTAAAACAGGTAGATACTATGTTACTAGTGGAGTTTCTTTCTGTTAACTTTTGTAGCATTGATTTTCTTGTTTAAAAACTGAACACACACACACACACACACACACACAAAACTGAACACACACACAATAAAAATTATCTCCATTCATTGTTACTTTTGCTATTCTGTGGAACTCTATGATTACATTGTCCCTTTAACATTTTCCCAGTTAAAAAGATGACAGCAAATACCTATCAAAAATCTTTAAGTGATGTTCTTATTTCTGACATCCTTACACACAATATATTCAACTTATCATTTTAAGTATATACTTTCCTTAAAATGCCCTTAGTGTTTATTTTGTTAAAAAATTAGAAAAGATGATAAAAACAATCACCCTTAAAACCAGGATAACCACTGTTAATCATTTCCTCTGCTTGTATATACAGGGAGTATATGTGTGTACATGTCCTTTTAAAAATAGGATCATACTTTGCATACTATTTTGTAACTTCCACTTTTCTTTTTTCAATATACTTTGAACATCTTTTCATGTCAATAGATACAAATACATTATTATTTTTTTATATTATTATTCTTAATGGCTACATAGTGTTCCACTGAAATGTTCTCTTCAGACAATGAGAAAATTTATCATGAAAATTCATGATATCTTTATCTTTATCATAATGTATGTGCTATATTTTTTAGGCTTCTACCAGAAGGCATAGTTCTATTAAAGAGCCAATAGTAAATAAATTTGAAATGTACAGTTCACTGGCCTGGATTGTGATAAGAGCTGCTGCCCAGGTTGGTGTGATTTTTATTTAATCTTTTTCTTTACTGTCCTGTCTGTATCCTCTACCTGCCAGCTGTTAGGACAGCACAATGTATCTCTATGAGAGAAAGGAAAATTCACATTCTTTCAGATTTATGCTGATGATGTTTCTGGGGAAGATTAGAAACGCTCCTTATATACATAATGTTTTTAATCTTTATTAGCCAGACCTGGCTTTGTTTGTTTCAGCTTTCCTTTGATGAAAGTATTGGCAGATACATATGTGCACATTTTGACATTTTGGTAAATATCTGTCGTAGCTAGGTGAGAGAGCCTATTTAAAGTGGCTCATACATTAATTAAATTGTCAACAGTAATGATTTGTTTGACAATGATATATACTACATGTTGGGGATCACATGTTGTTCTCCAGATTATCTTTATTTTTTCTTCCAATGTATATTGAATATTATTTTATGAATTCACTTTCTCACATTATTTACCTAATGGATAATCTATGAATCAGAAAGCTTACATTTATGGGTTCTAATTCTGCATTAATTTTAGGTCAGTGAAGCTGTGTTGGAAATTAATCTACTTATTGGAAAGAAGAATGCTAGAACTGATAAAGTTAGCCAAGGGGCATTACCAAATATCCCAGAATTTGCCACCATGGATCTTCTGTCTTCATACACAGATTATTTGCTTGGTATGTTTGAAATGTGTAGGCATTTTATAAAAATCTGATATATGCAATGTTTAATCAAGTCGCAAAGGTTTAATTGTGGTGATTTGTTGGGTTTTAGCTTAGAGAGGATAATGGTGTGAGGAACCTCAGGGAGAGGAGAGGGTTCTTAGGGCCTCGCTGCCAAAACAAAGGGACATCATTTCATTGTGCATATGTACGTGTTACTCAGTCAGCTCCTGCGTTGCAGATGCAGGGCTCTGTGACAAATGGTGTTCCCTTCTGTCTTGCTTCTTTCCAGTTCACACATGTCAAATGAGCCCTTTTAAAAATATTTACTTGTGGGTCCTTTCCTGATCCTCTAAAATGTGTACTTGCTCTCATACTCTCATGTAGCTCTCTGTGCTTTTTCTTATATTTTAAATGTGTGTGTGTGTGTGTGTGTGTGTGTGTGTGTGTACATGGGTGTACACATTTTGAGTTCTTTCTCCATTAAACTATCATCAGCTTCCTGAGGGTAGGGACTTTATTTTGTTTGCTGCCCCAACCACAGAAAATCACACATTACTTGCACATTACAGGCATTCATATTTGTTAAATGAATTAATGAAGGAGAGGTTAGAATTTAAACTTGACCTCACTGCTATTTATTTTTTTCTCATTTAGGACTCCTTTGTTAGTTAGTAAACTATAAACCTCTAAGTCGGATGAACAGTGACATATTTAACATTCATTTATGTGTTTGTCCATTCATTCATTTGAAAAACATTTATTGAGTGCTCTTATGTACTGGGCACTTGGATGGGTTCTAAGAAGTAAGGTGCTAGAGTCTTACTTCCAGACTGACATTTCAGTAACAACCATAATTAATTTTCCTTGGCACTAGGTGAAGCATTGAGCCAAAGGCAATGAAGAGTGGTACTTGAACCTGGTGGGGGTGGGAGTGGTCTTCCTAAAGCCTCTGAAAAGATACTTGTAGGCAGCAGCTTACTCTGCTGAAGTGTTAAGTCAGCTTTAGCCAAAGGGTTAGTGTCTGACACTGTCCCCTTCCTTGGCTTTCTTCCTTTCCAACCTAAAAACGTATTGCCTGAGGTTAAACCATTAGATGGACTTTTTATGCTGACGTGTCGTTTTCTTATTTTATTGCTTGATTGCCTGGTGGGATTTTGCTTCATCAATTTCATCTAAAATGCTGTATTAATCAGTTATTACCAAAATTATGGTGTATACCAAACAGCCCTAAAACTTAGTAGCTTACAACAAGAATTCATTCTTTGACTTGTCTCACGTATTCTGCTTCCATCTGTACGTTGATTTGGGTGTGATCCATGTACAACTGTTATGAAGCCCAGGCTGCAGAGGCCGTGGCTGTTTGGGCCATGCTCTTCTCGTGGCGTGCACCAGATCACAGGGCTAAATCACCAAGCTAAATCACAGAAGCACATTCAAGGCCTCTCTCCACACCACACCCCACTGATCATAGCAAACCAGATGGCCAAGTCCAACATCAGGGAGGAACGGAAATCTACTCTGCCTATAGAGAAAGGGAGAGGGGCATGAATGTGCTGAATGATAATCCAGACTACTATACATGACAAGTTCAGTCTGTGGCTGGTAGTGACCTGAGGAGAATTCTGAGCCGCTGTATGGAAAGACAGGAAAGGGTGTTCAGTGATTTACTAATGTTGGCACCCATGGGCACATGCCGTGAGGAACAGCATCCCCTATCCAAATGATCTTAGTTGATCCAGCTGAGCAGGTAGTCTTCATCTTGGCTATGCTTGATGCTACAGTGTGTGCTTTCTTTGTCTATTTTAGTAGTTTTCATAATGTATTCCAATTTTAAGTTTCTATTTTGTACGATTAACACTCCTTTACTGTTTTACCAAAATACTAATTTGAAATGACCAAATTTTGAAGTCCAATCTATTTTGCATTTTGCCTTGCCTTAAGGATAATAGTTTTGCCCTCCAGTATTTTCCTAGCAGACTGGTAATTAATTCATGTTGATGATTTCCCTTACTTCGGTATTTGGGTTGGAAGGAGGTACTGAATTCCCTCCGGATTGCTTCAAATACCCAGATGGTAGTGAGGTTCATGTTATAAGGAATTGCTAAAGGGCAACAGCAACAAATAAAACTTGTTTGATTTTATTTGCATTAGCATAAATTAGCATCCAGGAGAAAACCTGCTCAGTAATCTCACCTTCACTAGCATTGATCTGTACACGAGGTGGTGATCGATAGCCATTGTTACTGTATGGAGAGCACTGTACCAGATATTTACATGCAGAGGGAAGGAGTAGTCGTGGAACACATCAGCAAAGTGAGTCTTGCCTTCCATGAGCTTCCCGTCATTGACAGTCAGAACAGGCATACACCTTGAAATTATATAAATGCATCTTTTAAGAGAACCATATTAATGGAGGCAGATTAAACTAAAGCTAGATACAGACAGGATGGGCATGTGAGTTAATTAGGAACATTTTCTTCCAGAAGAAGTATGTTGTAGGGGAGGTGTAAATAGACCAGAGATGTGGGTAGCAGAGTGGAGAGGAGCACATTTTCCCAGCAGAGTATTGATGATCAGAGAACCATGATGACAGAATAGACTAGTCATGTGTATGGGTGCCAGAATAGATTAGTACATGTACCAGAGACCTACTGTATGATATCTGTAGGACAATAAGGTAATTGAGTGATTCAGCTGGTCTGGTTTATCGAGGTTTCCTCTCCATTGTCTTATGGGAATAGAGAACATGAAATGATGGTAATGATTCAGTGCAAAAAACATTTATTAGATGCCTACTTTGGGCCTACTTGTATTAAAATATACTTATTTTTTTCCTGATTTTCTTGGGGCTTTAATATAAAAATTCAGCTAGGATAAAAATTGTTAAATTCTATAAGACACTTTGAATTAAAAGTAACATTTAGGATTAGTGGTCCTGGATGCAGTCTCTGACAACTACATACACTTGGTATATAGAAAAACATAAATGTGTGTCATGCTAAAAGCTAATGTTGGTGAACCTATTGTCCGAATGTAAAAAGAGATCTGTAGAGCAGAACTAAGGATCACAGCTGACCTTTAATATATGCTCTGCCTCTTGAAAGAGAGAAAACCTTCCAGCCTGAAAAAATATGATTTGTTCTTTTCTTACTGCCTTGCCCCTGGTTCAGAGACATGGGGTCAATACCAACTAAAAACTGGGATGCCATTCCTATACCACCATGTTGATTTCTTCTAGTCTTCTGAGACACAATTATCCGTTGGTGGGGAGCTGGGGGAACACATTATATCTTCAAATCCCAAATTATTATACAATTTATGAATGAAAATGGAGATAAATCATTCATGCTAATAACAGTGATGTGTGTGTGTGTGTGTGTGTGTGTGCATGTGTGCGTGTGCATGTGTGTGCACATGCTCTGTATCAGTTCAGAGTATAAGCAGTTGAGACAATCAGGGTATGATGAGAACCATCCTCAGTGAAGCAAAGCTGTCCTGGCCCAACACCTGCAAGATTCTAGAAATTTCACTGAGAGCTCTGCACTTTGATCACTTAAATTCGAGAAGGAACAGACCCATGTCCAAGAGCAGAGCATACATTCTCCACCCTCTATTATCAGACACTAGGTGTGGAGAGATTCTTTATTCTAGACTGAGTCAACAATGAAAAATAAGAAGCAACAGATGCAATAGAATGCTCTCTTGAAGACTCAGAGGAAGACTGACTCTTCAGGGAACCAAAGGAAATGTAGCAAAATTGTTTGGAACCTTCAGCAGGGCCCATACAGTTGAAGACTGACACAACCAGAGAAAGCCATAATGCAGCAAATGCTAGATAATAGTGGGACCAGTGACTTCTGGTGCTATATGCTAGTGCTTTCTTATGTGATTTCATTTATCCTTTAGGAAGATTCCATGAGAGTGTCATTATGCACATATAGTAAATGAAAAAAAGCCCTCAGAGAGGTTATGTAACTAGGATTATTTTCTACTGCTGTTACAAACCCTGATCTACCCAGTTCTAAAAGCTGTGCCCTTGATCACTGTGTTGGGTGTGAAAAGAAAGTATTACCAGGAAATCAAAGTGCAGAATTATGCATCACCCTTTTGGATTGAGCTGACATGAAAGATGCTTTTGCCCTCCCCAATCCAAACATATAACAAGGTTGGGTAACACAGAACCAAAATTGTTTTAACTTATACCTGAGCATGAAATCAGGAAAAGAAAATCTCAAGTTACCAAAGTAAAATGAGTGATTATAAGCAAGGGCTGAAGGTGAGGACCTCATCGGAGAGAGAACAGCTGGGGTTGGGACTTTGAATGCCTGGTCAAAGAGGACATCTGGAAGGAAGGCTCTGCAGGTAGGGAAGGTCAGAACCCAGCTAACTATTTAGAACTGAGGTTCAGAGTGGACTTGTCTACAAATTGAGGACTAGAAACACGTTGCTCAGTCAGGGCCAAAAATGAGCCACTTGGGAGAAGTTGGAACCCCACCTGAGATGTAAAGTTGGAATTCTCACCACCTGAGAAATGCAGGGAAATTAGCATAAATACTGGCCCAGAACCAGTGACACCCCTGCATCTCTGGCTGTGGCTAGAGGGAAACCATTGCAATGGGATACACCTCCCACCAAAGCTCTGAAGATAAACGTACAGTGCAGGTTATACCTGGACAAATTCTGGCATCACTTTTGGATTATAAAGACAAAGAAAATAATAGTAAGTATTCAATCAGAAAAAGTGGCCTTTCTATAAAGAAAGAAAAATTGAACTGGTATTAATTTTCTCCTGTGACATTAAAGACCAGATGACATTGGTCAAATATGTACAGAGGCTCCTTTTTTTCTTTTAATTTAGTTCAATTTTTTACATAGGTAATTTATTCTCAAGAATCAAAACTCCAAAGGGGCACCTGGGTGGCTTAGTCAGTTGAATGTCCAATTCTTGGTTTCAGCTCAGGCCATGATCTCAGGGTCGTGGGATTGAGCCCTGCGTTGGGCTTTGCACTCAGCTCGGAGTCTGCTTCAGATTCTCTCTCCCTCTCCCTCCCCCTCTTTCTCTCTCTCTCCTTTGTCTCTCAAATAAATAAATAAAATCTTTTAAAAATAAAAATAAGTAAATAGTCAAAAGACATCCAAGGGCATGGAGGGAAAGTCTTCCTTCCACCTCCTCTGCAAGTAACTGGGTCCTCTGCAATTGGTGTTGTCATTGTATTGGTGTCCTAGTCCTGCTACAAGAAACAACCACAGTTTAGTGGCTTAAAACAACACAAGGTATATCTTCCAGTTCAGGAGGTCAGAGTCTAAAATAAGTCTCACTGGGGTAAAATTAAGGTGGGGGCAGAACTACATCCCTCTGGAGGCTTTAGGGGAGAACCTGTTTTGGCCAGAATGCTACCTTGTATGATAGTAGGTTCGCCAATACTGCCTTTTTTTTTTTTTTTTTTTGGTTTACATTGTCCCAGTATACATTTGCCCATTCTTTTATTTTCAGCCTTTCTAAATAATCTTATTTTAAATATGCCTCTTCAATAGAACACAGAGTTGTGTTTTCTTTGTTTTAGAACTTGATAGTATTTTGCTCTTTGGTAATAGGCAACTTCAGCCAATTTAAATTAATTGACATGAAGGGTATGTTTGGCATTATTTTGTATCATTTTATGACATGTATATAATAAACTAGGAAACAAAAGCAATAAAATAATTTCAGGGAAAAAAACAATAAGCTATTAGCCAACTTATTTAGGAAAATTAATTACAGTAAAAAAGGGATAAATGATAAGAGGAAGGTAATCACTGATATTGAGAAATTAAACTATTTGAGTTTTTTTCTGTTTAACTTGAAGCAAATAAATTTTAAAAATTTTGTAAAATGCAGGCACCTGGGTGGCTCAGTCGGTGAAGCATCTGCTTTCAGCTCAGGGCATGATCCCAGGGGCCTGGGATCGAGCTCCCCATCAGGCTCCCTGCTCCATGGGAAGCCTGCTCCTCCCTCTCCCTACCTGCTCCTCCCCCTGCCTGTGCTCTCTCTGTCAAATAAATAAATAAAATCTTTAAAAAAATTTTTGTAAAATGTATAATTTTGTAGAAAAATATAATTTACCCAAATTTACTTCAAAATACATTATATTAAAAATTGGGCAAATCTATTATTTTAGAAGAAATAAAGTTACATTAGAAATTAATACTCAAGTTTATTACCTAATTTTAAAAGAACAGTAATAAATCCATTAGAAGTTGGCATAAATAACATTAAAAATCTCTTTAATGTCTGGCTTAATAAAAGAGCTGGACTCTCACACCTACTTCAGCAGTCAGCCTGTTAGAGCATAATGATTTCGCTGAAATATGTGAAGAAAATCCAGTTTCACACAGATATGTAGATAGAAAGTGGAGGACTATTTTAAGAGCTTTTTCAGGTAATTGTGGACATTATTCTTTGGTACCAAACCAACACTGATAAGTGGTACTTTCTTAAAGGTTAGTTCCAATGTAGACTATGAAACAATGTCATTGAACTTTTTTTACTCTGTTACATTAAAATACATTAGTCTTCAGTCTGAATGGATCTTTTACTCATGCATGATTTTGTAATATCATGCATCAGATATTTGGAAAATAGTGGCTCCCTGGGTTATGCAGGACTTCTAGGTGTTGGTACAATTCACTGGACAATTTTTTAAAAATCAGATTTTTAAAATACCACCACCATTCTTATCAGAAAAGTCTAAGTATTGGGACGCCCATGGTGGCATATACAAATTTTCCAAAATCTTAAATTTTTACTTAAAAATTTGAATTTTATCTTTGGCAGTAAATACTGTCAGTTATTTTCCTTGAAGACCTACTACTTTATGGAAGGTGTTTGCCATACACCTAAGTACGGAAAACACTTTGTCTTCTCAGTTGTTCTTTTATGTAAAAATGGTGTTCCATGGTGAGGGGCAGGAGAGGGTGTGGGGAGCAGTGCATTCCATTTGCAACTTAATCACAGAAGTGCTTTTCCTTAAGACAGCCATTGTGTATTTCAGTATGCAGCAAAAAAAATTTTTTTAATTTGAATTCAAGTCAGTTAACACATAATAGTATTGGTTTCAGGAGTAGAATTTAGTGATTCATCACTTACATAAACACCCAGTGCTCATCACAAGTGCCCTCCTTAATGCCCATCACCCATTTAGCCCAACCATCCTCCCACCTCCACCTCCCCTCCAGCAACCCTCAGTTTGTTCTCTATAGTTAAGAGTCTCTTATGGTTTGTTTCCCTCTCTGTTTTTATCTTATTTTATTTTTCCTTCTTTCTTGAATTCCACACATGAGTGAAATCATATGGTATTTGACTTTCTCTGACTGACTTATTTCACTTAGCATAATACACTCTAGTTCCACCTACATCATTGCAAATGGCAAGATTACATTCTTTTTGATGCCTGAGTAGAAACATTTTATGTGTTCTTCCCATTTCATCACACAAATTATGAAAAATGATGTGTACTTGAGGGTCAGTAGTTAATAACTTTAATTTTGCTGCTTTATCAGGGACATTCTTAAGTGAAACTGGCATTTTAATTAATTTATTCATTTTACTATGAGTGCATGGCAGTGAAGAAAGCAAGAACTACTAGTACAGTTTGATGTCACTGCCTTCCGAGGTTCATGTGAAGGAACCACAGTCTTATTTATCATTCCTTTTGCACCATCAATGCACATGTCAACAGAGTTATTCCAGGATAAACCACTGAATTCAGGAAGATTATTCAGCATTTTGCATATTTCACTTGCATTTTTGCTAATCATTCACAGACAAGGAGATCTTCTTTCAATAGTTGGTGCTGATACTTTAGACAAATCCAAGCAAAACTGCATGACCAACAGTGTCTGTAGATGTGAGCATTAGTAAGGCAAAAATACAATTCTGCAGCCGTGTTACTGAATTCATGTGTGCATTTTACATCTTGAATTCAACAAGTTATTTTATTATTGGAAAGTACTACAATTTTGTTTACTGATTTTTCAACCAGTGCAAGTTATTGCAAACAGGACATTGAGGTCTTAGACTTCAGAATATGTATTCAGCAATGTCAACTTCTTAGTTCCTAGGCTTTTGTGTGCATTTCTCTAGCCAACACAATATGATAACCTACTCTATATGATGCTTCACTGACTTTTTCATTTGTAGTTTGAAAAGCTGTAACAAAGAATTTTTTTTTTTTTTGGCTTTAAAGAGCTCGTCACATACACGTTCAAAATGTATATGTATTTCTTTTTCTTTAAACTCTGAACAATTGGTCTTAAGATGCTTCAACTTAACTGGCACCATAATACTGTTTTAAAAATGTGCAACTCACCATTGCTATTTCTTTCTGAGATTTACATCTTAGTATTATCCTCTGCGTCCTTTGTATCCTCTACCTGGTGACAACTACTTCGGGCACAATGCCATGCATCTTGTAGTTTGGGGTTTTAGCTCTTTCCTGATTTATTGAAAATAGAATTTGTGTTTTTGTTACTTGTTTTTTGTGTTGTTTGGGGATGATTTCCAGGAGAAGGGGACATGCCAATACTATATGGACACATTTGCTGGAAATCACCACAAAAATATTTTATTGTGTTATAACATAAATATGGAAAATCACACAAATCATGAAGATACAGTTTCATTCAATGTCATAAAGGAAGTGCCTGTGTAACCATCATGGATCAAAAATAGAACAAATCCAGTACCCTAGAAGTCTACATCATCCACACTTCCACTGCCTACCAGTCGCCTTTTCCCCCAGCTTTATTGAGATATAATTGTTATATAACATTGTGTAAGTTTAAAGTGTACAATGTAATGATTTATATATGTATACATTGGGGAATAATTACCACAATAAGGTTAGTCAACACATCTTAACCTCCCTGCTTTCTGATTTCTAATACATGAATTAGCTTTGCCACCTGATTTTTGTGTAAGTGAAGTTGTATAGTCTATATTCTTTTGTATCTGTCTTCTTTTGTTCCACACTATGTTTGTGTATTTCATTCTTTGATGGATATGATAATAATTTATTATCCATTCTACTGTTGATAAATATTTGGGGGTTATCAGAAATGATGCTTCTATGAATACACTTGTATATTACATTGTTCTGCACAGAGGTACACATTTTTATGTATGTACCAAGGAATAGGCTTGCTGGGCCATAGGTATATATATTTTCAATTTAGTACTATCAAGAAGTTCCTCAAAGGGGTTTGAATTTAAATTTTACCTTGATGACTAAAAAGGTAGGACACTATTATACACAATATTGGCTTTTGCTTAGTCTTTTTTGGGAACTCCTTATTCAAGAATCATGCTCAGTTTTCCTGGGAGCTTTCTGTCTTTTTCTTAGAAATGTGGAGAGATTCTTTCAGTATTCTGGATATGACCATTTTGTAGAGTTTATGTATTACAAATATCTTTTACGCCCTCGTGCTTTGCCTTTTCATTCTGCTAGTGGTACCTTTTGATTATACAAAATTCATTATAATGTTGTCTAATTTATAAATCTTTTCTTTTATGGTTTATGCTTTTTGTGTTCAGTTTTAGAAATCTTTTTCTATGCAAAAGTCATAAAATACCCTCCTATCTTTACCATCTTTTTTTTTTTTTTTTACTTTTCACATTTAGATCTGCAATTCATCTAGAATCTACTCTTATATATGGTGTGAGGCTGAAGTCAAGATTAATTTTTTTTCCATATGGTATACAGTTAACCCAGAACCATGTGTTAAAAAGACCAACCTTCTTCACAACATTGCAGTGTCACATCTGTTATAAATCAAGTGCCCAAAAATGTGGAGTGAGAGAGAAAGGGAGAGGAAAAGGCAGAAAGAGACCAAAAGAGAGAGAGAATCAATATGAGAAATAAATATAAGACTATTTGGCAAGACCACAAGGAGAGATGAGTGTTCACACTGAAAAGGCCTACAACATACCAAGCAGCATGAATGAAAAAGACCTAGGCCTAGATGCCAAACAATATTTTTAATCACCACAAATAACGAGGAATTCATTAAAAACATTACAGAGTAGGGAAGATGGTCAAACACAGGAATGAGTATTTGACTAGCATCCGGCTTCTCCCCAGCAATGACAGATACTAGAAAGCAGTAGAATAAGGCCTTTGAAGTTTTAAGGAAAAATAAGTTTCAACCAAAATCATATATTTAGCTAGGTCCTTGTAAGGACTCAAATGGTTTTCTTTTCTTAGATGGTGAGCTTTTTAAAAGTCAGTTACAAGCAAATGTACCTCAGCACACAAAGTTCACAAACAAAGAAAAAATGCGAGATAGGGAAAAAAAAGCGAAGGAAGGAAGAAAAAGAGGAAGGAAATGGGATTAGGGAGAGTTTTGCACAGTATTCCACAGTACTGGGAATATTCTGTTTGCTAAACTGGGTGGAAAGAGCATGGGGATTCATCTTAATATCCAAGAAAACATACATAAACCATTAACCATAAAAGATTCTATTCATCTTTCTTCCTTTCCTTCCCAGAGGCAGCCACTATCCTAATAAAATACTGTGTGTATGTGTGTGTGTGTGTGTGTGTGTGTGTGTGTGTGTGTATAGGTACACATAAATAATACAAAATATTACCCTGGGTTTTTTTTTTTTTCAAATGTATACAAATGATACTCTGTGTATCATTTGGAACCTGCTTGTTAACTTGGTATATGTTGTCATGATCTATACAGGCTCTTACCGTGCCCATTTTAAAGATGAGAAAATTAAAACCCAGGAGGTGAAAAGCCCAGAGAAACCTACAGTGTACAGAGATTCAAAGTCATGTACTTGTGAGAAGTACATCTGGAATTTGAACTGTGACACTACACTATATGCCTTCTGCCTTATAGATCTAAGTAATTCGTTTTATTGCCAGCAAATGAATAGACATCTGTTTATTTTTCCAAGTTTCCCTTTTTTTTTTTTGATATCGCAACAATGGTATCATGAGTGTCTTCCACAAGAGTCCTTGTACACTTATACCACTTATATGAGTATCTGCATTTTAAATTGTATAAGATCCTGCCAAACTGCTTTCCTAAGTAGTTGCTCTCACAAGTAGTGTATGAGCATACATTTCCTCACATTATTATCACTATTTATTATTTTCAGATTTTAGTATTTATCAATTACTGAGGGATGGGAAATAGTATTTCACTTTAATTTGCATTTTTCTGATTTTTAGAGATGCTAAAATTTTGGCTATTTGGGTCTCCTTTTCTATGAGTTGACTGTTGAAATTCTTTGCCCATTTTTCTGTTGGACTTTGACTTTTTCTTTATTGATTGGTGCATGGTGTTGTACATATTTGAGAAAAACTGTTCATACGTGTTCTAAATATTTTTTCTCAGTCAATCGTTTGTCTTTTAACTTTGTGTTTGGTGTCTTTTGTGATACAAAAACGTTTTTTAATCAAATGTAGTCCATGTGTCACTCTTTCCTTTATAGGTTGAGCTTTCTTCCCTCCCATATGGTTATTTTTCAAGGAAAGCATAATATTTGTCTTACAAACTTTTTTCACTTACCGTTATTATTATTTTTCATTTTTAGATAACTACCAAGTGGTCTTCTCGACTGCCTTTACATGCTCTTATCAAAGTGACGATGTGTGCAACAGCACAGACGCTAGAAAAGAACCTCAGACTAAAGTGGATATTACATGGATTCTTCTACTGCGCTACTATATTCATCTGCAAAGGATTAATAATATGAGCAAACTGCTAGGTAGGTTTTTGATGCGTTAAGAAAGAACACATTTTTTTCCAGTTCTTGTTTAAGTCATGTTTCTTATTTGGGAATTTTAAAATGCTTTTGACATCTTTTGGAGTGAACTCTCATCAGAATATGAAAATTTCAGGGGCTCTTAACCTGAGATACACAGATCTTTGGGTAGAATAGTATTTCAACATCACTGACTTCCTTTGACATTCTATATATTTTATTTCCCATATTTAAAAATGTTATTGTAAGGATGCATCCAGAGGCTTCCCAAGACTGCCAAAGTGGCCCATGGCTCAAAACAGTTAAGAATCAGAGTGATCACAATGTGACAGCTTATAAAATGAACACGATGAAATTTTGACTTTAAGAAGAGTATTCAGTACGTAGAAGAGGAGAATTACATGACTTCAGCTAAGATATATAACTCCATTGAGTTGTTTCGTTTAGTTTTTTTGTTGTATCATCAATGCTGTCTGAAGAACATCCAGAAAAACTGGTCTAATCTGCTTCACATCAGTCCCTCTTGTGTTTGTGACAATGTATGTTGTGTTTTATCTGCGCCCTTGAAATTGGTGATTTCGTGTTGTTCATCAGTGCAAATAGTTGGAAAAGACAGGTTGACCCGTGTCAGGGCCCAGTGATGGAGAAGCCAACAGGGCAAATGGGCTGAGTCACAGAGTGACTAAGCACGGCTAGCAGTGGGATAGACAAGCACGCCGAAAGGTGTCAGGTGCAAAAGGTGCATCATGAGAAGGGCAAGAATAAAAGAAATTCGATAACAAAGGGTGCGGACATTAACCAGTACAGCTCTTCCTGAAACTACTGAGACTTGCTCAGCCCACTGTCACGACAGCCCAAAGTGCCAGGGATTCCGCACATACTAATGAGGTAGGGAACTGGTAGGTAACACTCCAGCTTCCCAGTTCCAGACAGTTCTACGTGTTATTTTTCAGAAGTCCTCAGCAGAACTAAGCCCTTATTATCCAAAGCTATAGCCCATCCATTAACTCACTCACTATTGGCTCTTCTATCCATCACACTTTGTTCAGTCTCTCACTTATGCTCCTTGAGATCACTTTTCAAATCAATTACCTGCACCTAAGTTCTTGCTTTAAGATCTTTGTTGGGGTAAGTCCCAAATAAGATGACTGCATAGAATATTTTGCATTGTCAAGACTTAGAACCTAAAGCAATATCTTCACACCCTTCTGAAATTTTCTTCATTCCTGTGGCACGAAGCAATTCCATTCGTGTATAAGCTTAAAAACAGAGGAATTACACGGGCAGCCGCTAGCTGAGGTGGTGTGATTTACAGGGACAGCAGTTAACGAGCAAATACCAACAATACTGACTGTTCTGTTATCTAACGTGATTCTAAATTAATGTATTTTTCTTCCCTAAGCATCTCCAAAGCCAGGATCTGGAATTTCATTGCCAGATGATACACTCCTCACATCCCTTTTCAACTCTGGGCTTATTTTGCGCCAAAAAGAAATGCATTTTTTCCTTAAAAGATTTTTACAGCTGTATTCTTCCTCTTGTATTGATGAATTTCCAGAAGAACTGTGTCAAGGATTGGAAAATACACTGTTTTCAGAAAAAGCCTCACATGACTCAGTCAAGGTACTGTTTTCAAACATTATATATTTTGGAAAACTTCTTAGAATCATTGTTATATTTCTGAAGGAAGCACAATTGAGAAAATGCAAATGGACGTAGTGTATTATAAATTTCCAATATGTATTTATAAAATGAATAAATCAAGTCATTTGCATTGAATTCTTTCCAAACAAACAAAAAAATCAGTCTTTTGTTTTGAATTATCTTGACTTTGGACTTCACCATATAGTGCTTTCATTTTTATGATTATGGACTTGCCCATACCAGACATGTCTATATTTCTAAGCCCAGAGAAGTGACCTAAAAATGTGACTTCTTCCAAATTGAGAACCTTTGCTTGTCTTATCCTGCTAGATTGTTGGGTAGGTAATAATATTTTTTTAAATCACTATTTTGAACAAAAGAGTGAGGTGACTATTAATAAAGTGTAATTTTAAAAAGTAGTGGGAAGACCTACTAAGAGATATTTAAGAATTCATTTAAAGAAGTGATTCTCAGAGTTATGGAGTTGCTCTCAGGTCAGTGTCCCGCCCACATGGGAGGATTTTTTGAATTAGTTCCCAGATACTGGGGTATTGGCATGCCTAATATTCAACACCCCTATCTTGCCCAGATTATAAATCATTTGAAAAATAAAAGAGTTTAAGAGTTTGGGATTAAAAAAATACCCAACCTTATGAGTTGTAATGTTGACATTGCAGGATATGGTTTATATTTACTGGGAAATTCTGTTCCTAAAAGCAGATAGCAAAGTAGACAGATTTTGCCAATCCAGCTGTGTTTGTTTGCTTGCTTGCTTGCTGGTTTTGGTCACTACAGGCCCCCTTAAAATCTGTGCGGACAAGGACCCCTTTAAAATTGGTCTCATGAAGGAGCAGAGAATTCTACAAACCATTCTCTCCCAAGAAGAAAGAGCATATCCAACATTTCTTTTTTCCCCAGTTGACCAATCAAGTAGCTCTACAGGGCAGGGGAACGAGAGGAAGCAGAAAGGCCAGGAATGTACTGTAAATGTCTGGTCCTCTGCAGGGAAGGAAGTAGCAGGAGTGGGATGAAATCATTTCCATCTAACACCAGATCCCGATTCACCCCTCCAGAAACTGCGACTCCCTGTGAGGATTACTGCCACATATCCAGGTGCCTTAGGTACTCTGGCACAAGAACCAGAGAAGGAGAAGGTGGAGAACTATAGTCTTGTGAATGTGTTCTCGTGACTATTTTGCTAATAGGTGTGATTTCTTAAATACTGTTCCGAAAGGAGCTCTGCTTGCGTATTTTAGTATTAAGGGCAGCCTACCATTACCCATCTCCTAAGCATGATGCTCTGAACATAGGACCTTGAATACATTGTAAATATCTGTGACGTTTCTAATGGCAGCAATGTTATCAAAGACTGTTGTACCCTGTTTGCTCTTTTTTAAAAAAAATATAATTAGTGTAACACTCTCCCAGAATAATCAGCTCTGGAGATCACTGTCGCTCGCCTGACAGGTGCAAGCCACCTAATCATGTGTTCGTTTCACTGGGGTAGACGGCTAACGAGCATAGAGCCTTTTGGATTTTTTTTAAAAAATAAACTGCAAGCTTGGCTGATTTTTATAATAACGTTTTTGAGCTTTTAATCACTCAGGAGGCTATTTCAATCAAACTCTTTCCGTAATTTGATACTTAATCCTGCTTTTCCTCCACAAAGAAGTAGATGTCTTTCCAGAGTGATCATTGCTAGGCTCCAGGCTCATCAGTGTGTGCGTCTGCGTGTTGTTAGGTCTACCGAAGCTCTTTGGTGGAAAAACAAAGGTGCCCAATAAATTACATTAAAACTTCCAAGAAAAAAAAGATACGATTAGAATGATGCACAACGCTGGGTTGTTCGTGTTTAGACTCGTCATAAGGTCAGATATTTGACTAGTGTAAAGTGATTTGCGGTTCATAGGACCATGGCAAACAAGAATTCTCCTGGTAGGTCTGTTGTTTTATTCCTCCCAAAGAACAAATCAAACATATCGAAAATATTCAGTGTATGGTTCATCAATCAGCATATGTACTTAATTCCATTAGCAACTAGATTTTATGTTTTTTAATTTAATTTTATTTTTTTAAAGATTTTATTTATTTATTTGACAGAGGGAGAGGCAGCGAGAGAGGGAACACAAGCAGGGGGAGTGGAAGAGGGAGAGGCAGGCTTCCTGCCAAACAGGGAGCCCGATGTGGGGCTTGATCCCTGGACTCTGGGATCATGACCTGAGCCGAAGGCAGATGCTTAACCGACTGAGCCACCCAGGAGCCCCATAGATTTTATGTTTTTTTAAAGATAATGGAAAACTAAATGCCTATTTTGATATTGACTTTTGTTACAATTTACCATTATTAGACCATCATGTTAGTAAATGCTGTATATACTGAAATAGTAAATATTTGCTTATTATTTTTCTCTTCTTAGTTATTAAATATGAATTCTTATTAAATAGTTGTCAGAAACTGAAAGGCACTCAGATATGAAAAAATATGAGAAATTATTTTTTGAATCAATTATTTACCTGAATTAATTTTAGTTTAGCATTTTTAAGTGATTATTTAAACCTAATAGTCATGTTTATTGTTTATTTTGGTCATGCTTTTAGTATCATAGTGCTAATAAATGAGGATTCTGGCTTATAATATCCTTTTATGATGATAGTCTCTAGACATTTTTGAGAAGTTTTCATCTTTAATATTACCTTTCAGTCATGACATATTTTTCTTTTATCAGTAGACAACTTGAAAGGTCAGAGTCTTTATTTCTCTTTTTATTTTATTTTGAAGACTCTCATTGACAGTCTTATATTATATCTTGAGTAAGCTCAGAAATAATGGGAGGTACAAAGCCTTACAGAAACACCAGGCATTTCTTACTGGCCACTTACGTGTTCCCCTTCATCATCAAGCCTTAAGACACCTTAGATGTCAAAAGTTCAATAGAAGAATTGCTTCCCAACTACGATACTATAATCTTGGGAATAACAACAAGTTAATTTTGAAAATAGTTTGCACTCCATTAAGGAAGGTCCTTTTCAGATTTGAGGTATTATTATCACTATTATTATCTCTCTGTTATCTGTTATTTTTTTGATAGCAACCATGCTTTGTTTTCTGAGCTACTTTTAAAAAACTGAATAATTTATGAAATTGCCAGCTGCATTCTACACATTTATGTTTCCTGAAAACTCCTGATTCAGGGGTCTGGTTCCATCAAAGCTAGGCCCAGATTTACCAAGACTGAAATTACAAATCAGCCCTGTTCATGTAAAGAGGGAATGAGAGCAATTGATTTTAATATTTTACAGCAAAAACTGTGTCTTATTTTGCATATGACACTGCAAAAAATGCCGTCGGAAAATAGATATTATTTATAATCATACCCTCAGTTTATTCACCACTGAATAAACAAGAAGAAAAGGAGATGTTCTTAGAATCTGAGGTGATCTTGAGACTGAAATGATAGCATTGACATTTTCCTCTCTAGATCTTTACTGTGGGAGAGTCACCAAAATAGAAGACGTCTGTTGAGTCCCATGGATTTTTTTTTTCTTTTTTAAAAGATTTATTTATTTATTTTAGAGAGAGAGAGAGAGCATGAGCAGGAGGGGCAGAGGGAAAGAGAGAGAGAGAGAGAGAGACTCTCAAGCAGACTTTGAGCTGAGCACAGAGCCTGATGCAGGGCTTTTGATCTCACCACCCTGAGATCATGACCTGAGCCAAAATCAAGAGTTGGAAGCCTAACCAACTGCACTACCCAGGCACCCTGAGTTCCATGGATTTTGAAGCATATTTTTTCTGTAGGAGAATATTTTCTGGTAATCGGGGACAGTTTTGAAAGCTACACCCATAAACAAACTAAGACAATTCCCAGAGTTTTATAATGTAGCCAAGACTGAATGGATATTGAGTGAAAGTTTTAAATATTGAATGAATTTATTATTACCAACAATTAAACTCTTCTTGATTTTTCCCTAGTTATGTCATGACAGTTCTCTACACTCCGATTTATCATTAAATAAGCTCTCTGCCAGCCCATCTTCTGGAGATGTGTCATCAGATATGAATATACAAGATTTAAACAAAGAACTTTGCTTTCAGTGGTACATTCCTCCTTTAGAAAGACCTCCAAAGGACACAGAACCTATGGTATGTAATATAATCACAAAGCTAAATCTTATATTTGAATATAAGGTTTAACTTGACCATTATAACTTGAAAATAAAGAACAACCCCTTGTCATATAGATGAAAATATACAGCAATATAGAATCTATATTGTCTAGTAGAATGAATCTGAAAATAACTAAGAAATCAGGAAAAGTCTGGCTTGAGTTGATAATTTTTCCTTTTTTCTGATCTTCAAGGGAAACTTCCCAGTGTGTCACCATAATATAGGATGTTTAATTTTTTTTTGCAGCCATTCCTTATCACATTAAGGAAGTTTTTTTTCTACTGTCCACTTTGCTAAGAACTTTTATCAAAATCTTTTGCTGTGTCTATTAAGATTATTTTATGAGTTTTTAAATATATTAATTGATTTTTTAAATATTAAATCAATCTTGTGTTCCTGAGATAAACTCAAATTGGTATTGGATTTTTGCCACTGTTTAAGAGTAATATTGGGTTACAAATTTGCGTGTTCATACTATTTTTGTCAGATATATTTTGTATCAAGATTTTGTTAGACTCATAAAGTGAGTTGATAAATATAACTATGTTTTTCTATTCTCTGGTGACATTTTTGTAAGTTTAGAGTAAACTTTTCTCCTCAAATATTTGGTAAGAACTCATCAGTAGGGGCGCCTGGGTGGTACAGGGGGCGCCTGGGTGGCACAGTCGTTAAGCATCTGCCTTTGGCTCAGGGCGTGATCCCAGTGTTCTGGGATCGAACCCCACATCAGGCTTCTCTGTTAGGAGCCTGCTTCTTCCTCTCCCACTCCCCCTGCCTGTGTTCCCTCTCTTGCTGGCTGTCTCTATCTCTGTCAAATAAATAAATAAAATCTTAAAAAAAAAAAAAGAACTCATCAGTAAAGCCATCTGATCCTAGTGTTTTCTTTGTGAGAAAATAGAAAATTAGTAATATAATTTTCAATAGTTAGAGGCAGTCATTAAGCACTGTACTCATTTACTAAATGCCAGAGTTGGTATCAGTTCTGATTGGGTCAATATCTGTTCTAATGGTTAGCACCCCTGTCAAACCAAGTTTTAAATATTTTGACTATCACCCCTGTTTATAGAACATTGGAGTTTTCTGTTTCTTTTTGAGTCAGCTTTAAGTTGCTTTATCTAGGAATTTTTTCATTTTATTTAAAACTTCTATCATACTTTTAATCTCTCCATTGTATTTGTATTGTGTCTCTTTTCATTTCTTATATTTGTGATTTGTGTATTTTTTCTTGATCATTGTCACCAGAGGTTTCTCATTAGTTAATTTTATTTCACTAATCCATATATCTTTCTTCTCCTTTGTTTTTGTTTTGTTTTGTATTCTTTTCCTAACTGCTGACTTCTTGAGGTAAATGTTTGGCTTAATATTCAGTCCTTTCTTTCCTAATGTATGCATTTTAAGACTATGAGTTTCTCTAAACATTGCTTTGGTTTCATTCCACAAGTTTTTATTATAGTATTATCATTATCATTCAGTTAAAAATAGTTCTAAAATTTTCATTACGATTTACTCTTTGACTCATGGGCCATTTCAACATGTGTTTTTTACATTTCAAACTACACAGAGCTTATATATATTTTACATATTATATTAGAAAATTATCTTTTGTTATTTATTCTTAGATTATGTTGTTCTGTGATAATAAAAAATGCTCTGTATGATTGATATTGTTGAATCCTGTGTATTTTCTCCAGGAGAGGATTTATTATGTAAATATTCCATTGCTCTTAAAAGGAATGTGCAGTCCTCAGGTGCTAAGGCAGTGTTCATACATATATCCAGTAGGTCAGTTTGGTTAGTCTTGTTCAAATCTCTATCCTTGTTTGTTGGCCTTTAATTTTTTAAAATCAATTATTAAAAGAAGTATATTTAAATCCCTCACAGTGATTGTCAGTGGTCAGTCTCTCAAATTTTGCTTTACATAATTTGAGATTGTGTTCTTAAGTGCAATCAAATTAACCAAACTACCTGGGTTGGAATCCTAGCTCTGTCACTTAATATATTATTTTGTGATCTTCAGTAGACTGGTTAACTTTTCTGTATCATAGTTATCCTTATCTGTAACTAGAGATAATTGGGTAAATGCCTAACCTCAATAAATAGTACTTGTCATTTATCATTATCGGAAATTATTTTTAAGTTATTATGCTGTCTTAAAGTTTAATAACTTCAAATATACATGTAATATACTAATAAAACATTATTTAAAAGCTTCTTTTAAAATTTAGCAACAATATCTTCTTATAGATACTTATAGATATTGTATAGAATAAAGTACACTGTGCCTTACCAGCAAAATTAAAGTGCATAGCATATACGGGAAAAAACCTTAGTTTGCCTCTAAGTGCCCTTCATAAATTTGTATCACACATATCACCCCTTGTTTTAATGTTCATTATTTTTATCTTTATCTAACTCTACATCTTCATCTTTATCCTCATCTATGTCCATATGCATGGAAAGATATTTGCACTAGGGTTAATTGGGGAGCTAATTGCGGATGAGATAGGGGCAAGTATTTAGAAGCAGTTTAATATCGATCCCTGGACAGTTAGAGAAAAAACAGTGATTCACATTCTAGGAGAATCTTGATGAGAGGTCAAGCTTTTAAAAATGGAACGGTTGGTCACTACAGCCATTTGCAGAGGGACCTTCCACCATAGCATTCCTTTGATTGCTGCTCTCTCTAAGAAGAGCCTCAGGCTTTCCCCCATAAAACGGTTGCCATATAGTTTTGCCCTGTTCAGCATTTTCATTTGCTTTTTGCCTCCTGCATTGGTCTACTCTTGCATTTTCCAGCTCTTGAGTGCTGTCCCCTCTAGCTGTGCCTCTGGTAGCTTCTGCTGCTCCTTGACCCATGTGACCCTGTCAGAAAGTGAAACCTCCTGGGCTTACCTCTCTTTGCTTTTGAACACACTTTTCCCATTGGCTTCTTCATTCTGCCTCCTTAGGCTGGCAACCTGCTGCTAACTCTTGGTCAATTATATCTCTTTCTACTCATAGAAAAAATGAAACTTTAACATATCACTCCCCAGGAACATTTAAAGCTGTTTCTCACATTTTGAAAGTACTCTCCTTCATACACTTTCCACATCAAATCCTTGCCAGATAGTCCATATACATCTAAAAATAATAAACCTGCATAGTCTCTTTTGGGGAATTTAGTAACGTAATTTTCAGTTTCTAGATCCAAGAATACTAGTGGACCATGGAAATAAATATTGTGTGGGTCTTGAGTAGTATTTTTTCAAAAGAAATTAAAACAAGAGATAAAACATTTTCTGAAACTTTTGTTTTGTGATGTTGTTAAAAAGAAAATTTCTCAGATCAGTTGATCTTCAGCATGTGTCAGAATTTATTTACTTTCTGGCAAGAGAAACAACCAAGTGATAAAAGAGTATATCCATCTAGGAAGGGTATGGATACAGAAGGATTACATATTTGGGAAATAGCAGCTAATTTTAAAAAATGGAGAAGAAACTATAAAGTTCATTTTGCAAGCTCATGGAAATATCACATCTGTATCAGTCTGAGACAGAATGATCTGAGAAGTTAATGCTATGACTCTACCTGTGGCTGATAATTAGAGTAACAGGGTTTTATCCATCAACAGTTGTATCTGACAATGAACATGGAAGCATGGCCTGGTGTGAGACAGAGATTAGAAGGAGCGCACCAGCTAACAAATTCTGGTTTAAACAGGTTGCTAGAGTGGTTTTCTTATGCTGCAAGCAAAGGCACAATAACAGTTTTCCCATTTCTTAGTTTGGGGACATTTTTCCCCTCTTTGGTAATAAATATGTACGTATTGGGTCATGATAAAAGATGTAGTTGCTGACATAAATTTCAGTCAAAAAATTGGGAAACACTGACTTTGATGGACTAGATCTCCTCAGACCTAAGATTCTATCTTTTCAGAAGATAACACTGAAGTTTGTTTGATAATTTGAATATTGGTGTATTTGAACACTTATCTATTCATTATCTTAGGTGTTTAGTGTATAGTTTTGTTTTGAATAACTGGCTAAAGCTCATGAAACTACAAGATACTAGCAGTAGTGAATGTAGAGCTTAGTATATTCTAGATGCTTTGCTTGTATTAACTTCACAACAACTCTATGAAGTAGGTACTATCATCAGCCCCATTTTACAGAAGAGGAAGCTAAGACACAGGATAGAGGAAAGCTAGTCAACAAGGAATCAGGATTAGAGCAATCGGATTCCAAGTCTGCACTCCTCAGCATGGTGCTTTGTTGAGTCCTCAGACAATGGTCCTGGCTGCAGGCACTTCTAGCCTCTGGGTGGGATGGTGGTGAAAATTATATCTGACCTAGGGTGTTGCAGTTTCCAAGGACTTAGAGGATGAACAATGCAAGTTAACAGCACTTGATTCACCTACTCAGTCCTCTTCAGTTAATGTAGTGTCTGAAGCAGAAATACTGGTGGGAACCAAGGATGCAGGTGGCAGCAAAGTAGAAATCATAGAACTAGGGATTTTGACATAAAATTTTTAGATAATTTGGAGGGCTAAATATTTCCATGCCACAATACTTTTTAGAGTTAAGTTTTTAACTTGGAAAAGTTTAACTTCTTAAGTACAGGATTAGAAATTGTATTATCCTATTTAACAAAACTATCTTTGGAAGAATATAGTAGAACCACATTATAAGCTCTTCCCTGGAATTTTGTTACAAACTAAGCATCTTTTGAACAATTTCAGTATCTTCTAGAAGCAGACACTAAAGAGGCTGCAAGGGGCAATCATTTTAATGAAACTTCTGGACAAAGGCTTTACAAATAGTTGTGAAGAATGGCTCAAAGATGCATAACTACAGCTTAGCTTAAAATGGTGTAACTAGAGCCAGAGATTTGATGGCTCAAATTTGTCTTAAGAATACATCTTAGGACCTTTAGCTCTATTCTACCTCATCTTCTTGCTATTTTTAGTATCCAGAGTTCCCAGTAGGATGCTCTGGATCATAAGCCAGCCCAGGTATAAAGTGAGACTTGAATTATGTGTATTACTTGATCAGACTCAAAGGAATGCAGCTCATAGCTAGCAGGGAGGAGGGGCGATAAAGAAGCAATAGTGGGACCTTCCTTTTGGTCTATGAGACCTAATTTGGAGGGAATCAAACTGCTGCATAGGCTGTTGTTTTGCATGAAGCTAGACAGTCCAAGGCACAGTATTCAGAGGCCACAGAAGATTTAGGCAGACAAGCATAATCAAGTGCAAGAAGTCTGATCAAGCAAAGCACTGAAAATCAGGACTCCATGTATCAAGTGAAAACACGAGTTGGATAGAATTGGAAAAGTTCTTGGAGATAAGTCTATTCAATACAGAAATCCAGCCAGTCTGGGAACAAGAGAGATGGAGCTGGTGCTCTTTTCTGGAGATCTTTATAGCCCTTGTTAGAGCTAGACTGTATTTCATGGTCCCAAATAAGCAGGCTGTGCATTCAAGACAAGCTTAGTCCTACATGCTGAAGGAAGAGTTAGGGATCCTGGGAAAACTCCCAAGTTGTAGTAAACGCAGCTCAACATTGTCAGTGCAGATGTTAGGAGTGCTGAAACTCAGAGATCATACAGATGCCCAGGGCTTCCCTCTGAGGTGCCCTGGATTCTGGGTCTTCTTGGCCAAGTGACTAGTGAGAACCTGGTGCTGCAGATGAGGCCCAAAATTACTCCCTTCTTCTGGGAGCTGGGGAAGACAATGGCTGCACAAAGGAGGCAGGGACTGGCATCTGAAAGTCAAGAACCAGCAGCACTGGCCTCCCCTGGAAACTCACTAAAAATGCAGAATCTTAGGTCTCACTCCAGACCCACTGAATCAGAATATCTCCCAAGTAATGTATGCACATTTAACTCTGAGAAGCACCGGGCTAGTCCAAAGTACCCCACAGCTCTAAAGATGATTCTCCAATAAGCTACTGCATTGAGACTTAAACCGTAGGCCCCACTGGAAAGCTTCTCTGGCTTCTCTTCGTACCACCCAAATCAAATTTCAGAACTGAAAAGAAACTAAGAGAACGTCTATTTGATGCTCTCATTTTACAGATGAGGAAGCCAAGTCCTATATGGGTAAAGTGACTTGACCAATACAACTTATTAGTGACAAAAATGAAAATGGAGACCTGAGTCTTCTAGTTCTTCATATGGATTTCTTTATAACATGCATATAACTTAGCTGCTTACTAACTAATTAACAAAATATTGATTGAATGCACACTATATGCCAGGAATTTTGTTAGGTGATAAGATACCAAGGTAAGAAAGTAATGAATCAGGGGCGCCTGGGTGGCACAGCGGTTAAGCGCCTGCCTTCGGCTCAGGGCGTGATCCCGGCGTTATGGGATCGAGCCCCACATCAGGCTCCTCTGCTAGGAGCCTGCTTCTTCCTCTCCCACTCCCCCTGCTGTGTTCCCTCTCTCGCTGGCTGTCTCTATCTCTGTCAAATAAATAAATAAAATCTTAAAAAAAAAAAAAAAGAAAGTAATGAATCAACTCCATCTGGTAGAGGAGGGGCTCTTTTTTCACCCATTGCTGGGCTGTAACGGATTCCCCATTCAAGCCAATTTTAAATAAAGTATTCCTCAATGTTTGTCAAAACCACATCACTTCTTTGCCATTGAAAAACAAGTCTTTGCAGAAGTGAGTAAGGGAGCATTGGAAATTTCATCATGGCTATATTATCTCCTGAAGAATCCAGCCCTGAGTATGCAGGGTGTTACAGGGTGACACTTATCCCTGAGGAGTAAGGATAAATTGGGAATAGAACTAAGCACATGGATTCAATGAGGACAACCTGGGAGGTCAGACGGGAAGCCGGCTTGGGGTTAGCAGTGGGTATAAAAGAATACGGAGAGTGAGGTACCAAGCAGGGTAGGGTGAGGAGCCAGGAGTGGTCATGAGGCTCACAACCCCAGCAGTGATGCCCTAAGCACTTCACATTGACTCACTGAATCCTCACGTGATCCATGAGACGGGGATTACCACATCTCCATTTTACAAATGAGGAAGTAAAGGCACAGTGATTTCATAATTTGCCCAGATCACACAACCAGTAAGTGATGGAGGCAAACCCAGGCACTCTGACTCCAAAGCCCAGGCTCACAACAAATATGCAAGTGAGTTTAGTGTTTTGTTGTTTAGCTACTGCCCTAGTTTATCCAAGTCCAGTTTGATTTCCAGCTGTTATGCTTTGAATTCAGTTGTGCCACGCTCAATTAGAAAAGGCTTTAAAACTGTATTGCAAAACCATTGACAAGTGTCAGCCTGAGGAGGGAGAAAAAGTCATTTTCATTATCAGGGGTTAAATATAAAGTATATTATCTATTTAAATTTTTCCACTAACACGCTTTGGGGAACTTCATTAGCTCTTAAGAGATGTAATGAAAATTTCAGAAATATGAAGATATTAATTAACATGTAGCAGGTGCTGCGAGCACTACTAAAAAAGTACAAGATGTCACTCTTGTCCACAGGGATTTTGTATGCTAGCCTGGGAGTTGAGGTTAACAAACACAAAACAAGAGCAAACACCATAAGATACATTAATCTCTCTGGGACTCCTTTCATTTTCCTTTCAGAAATGTTTCATCAAAAATTTACCATAGTTTGAAAAACCACATTTAAAAGACTTTTAATGAATAAAAAGAACATTTCTCTGTCTAGCTGTCCACATCCCCGAATTACACCATCGGATACAATTACTTTTAACTCTCAGCTGTCTCTGTTTGGTTGGGTCCCCCTCTCCCCCACCACCATATATCTAAATTACATGCTCACATGATAATTCCTTGAGTGATGAACTTCACACACTACTGTGGAAGATGAAGGCTAATATCAACCTGTTTTTTCCCCCTCACATACATTTTTCTCTTCCACATATTCTCTTAAATGAGTTCTATCACAATTCTTAAGCCCATAGCCAGTGTTTACAACTATGTAAATATCACTCACAGCTGAGCCAAATAAGGTACTATTTCCTTCCTTCCCGACTTCTATCCTAAAGAAAAAAAAAAACTGCTTTATTTTTGTTTAACTTACTCTGTATTTTAGAATCTCTCATTCTTCCTAAACTTTCAAAGAACTATACAGTTCTTCTCCATATGGTCAAACTCATCAGTTTGTTTCTCATTCTTTTATTGTCTTCTTCCTCAGAGACATGCTCCAGATTGGATTGATTGCTCTCCTGACTCAGATAGCATCATAAGAGCCCATTCACCATCCTCCTGAGAATTCCTTCATCTCTTTCTGAGATGGGTTCCCTGGGTCCCATGTTTCTATCTTGACTTGCTCTCTCATGTTGAACGAACACATCTTCTAGCTTTTCAACAAAGGGTGTGTTGGAGGTTCTGATTATTCAAAGGACACACCATATAAGTAAGATATTCCACAAAGTATATTCAAGGAAGATTTTAGTAAGGAATAAGGCATGGCAGGATAAAGTAAAATATCTTGGTCTCCAGAAAACTGATATCTCATCTGAGGAGTCTTTCATACCTCTGTGTTCATGAAGTCAAAACCATGTGTGGGATCAGATTCAGTGATAGAAATGAAGAGAACAATAGAATCTAGATGCAAATCATCGATATGTATATTTTCTACAAAAAAATGCTGACAAGATGGCACAGGCTGCCCCTTGTGTGTTTCAGAACCAAGGACAGGACTGCATTAGTCAGTAGGTAGTACATTTCATTCAGGTTTGGCAAAGGGCCAATACCATGACTACAATCCCCTGAGATGCTAACAGGTTGCAACAGATTGACTGAGAGTGACCCTGTACTTGCACAGAATATAAAAAGACCTTGAGTGGCTGACAAAAAGTCATCATTTTAATGCTGACTTCATTGTTCTCTAGGCATGCAATTCTAGGTTGAAAATTATTTTCCCTCAAAACATGGGAGACATTGCTCCATATCATCTGGCAATCCTGCATTGCTATTAAGTCTGGTCCTATTCTGATTCCTAGTTCTTTCTTCTGATTTTTTTTCCTCTGGAAGCTCTGGGGATCTTCCTTCTGTCCCCTGTGTTCTCAAATTCCATGATGAGCCTTGGTTTAGCTCTTTCTTTCTTTCTTTCTTTCTTTCTTTCTTTCTTTCTTTCTTTCTTTATTTCTTTCTTTCTTTCTTAAAAGATTTTCACCTTTGCCTTTTATTTTATTTTATTTTAATGTTTTTTTATTATATTATGTTAGTCACCATACAGTACATCCCCAGTTTCCGATGTAAAGTTCGATGATTCATTAGTTGCATATAACACCCAGTACACCATGCAATACGTGCCCTCCTTACTACCCATCACCAGTCTATCCCATTCCCCCACCCCCCTCCCCTCTGAGGCCCTCAGTTCGTTTCTCATAGTCCATAGTCTCTCATGCTTCATTCCCCCTTCTGATTACCCCCCCTTTCTTTATCCCTTTCTTCTCCTACCGATCTTCCTAGTTCTTATGTTCCATAGATGAGAGAAATCATATGATAATTGTCTTTCTCTGCTTGATTTATTTCACTTAGCATTATCTCCTCCAGTGCCGTCCATGTTGCAGCAAATGTTGAGAACTTGTTCTTTCTGATAGCTGAGTAATATTCCATTGTATATATGGACTACAACTTCTTAATCCAGTCATCTGTTGAAGGGCATCTTGTTTCCTTCCACGATTTGGCTATTGTGGACACTGCTGCTATGAACATTGGGGTGCATATGGCCCTTCTCTTCACTACGTCTGTATCTTTGGGGTAAATACCCAGTAGTGCAATGGTTTAGCTCTTTCATACATTGTGCCCTTTTTTATCTGGAAAGTATAGGCTTTAGTTTAAGAAGAATTTTTTTCTTTGATAATTTGCTCCCTCTGATTATCTCTATAACTTCTAGAATTATTATTAAGATATTGAATTTATTAGATTGACTATCTTTCTCATCTTTTACCCCTACTACCTATGTTTTAAAATTTAGGTTTACTTCTGGGGAGATATATATTCAACTTATATTTCAACTCTTTTATTGATTCTTTAGTTGTTGTGATCATATTTTTTTTTTTTTAGTTTTTAAGAGCTCTTTCTTTTTCTTTGTTCATTTTAACAGCACTGTGTTCTTGATTCACAGATGAAATATTGTCTTTATTCTGTTTGAAGATTTCAATTATGATTTCATTGAAGTTCTCTTCTTCTCCCTTATGCCTGACTCTTTAAGTTCCTTTCTTATATTTCAGAAAGTTCTTTTCTTATATTTCTGGCCTCTACCTTTCATTTCATGTTTAGTGACCCTTGGCTATTCATTCATGTTTGAAGGTGCTAAAAAGTGTATCAGGTCAGACTTATTGATTTATAGACCTCATTGTAGGGTAACTGCAGGAGCAGCGGTTTCATTGCAGGATGCTGAAATGTCAGTACCCGTAGGTCTTTTCTCTTTGTCTGGTCGGTTTCCTCAAAGAGGATCCTTTTCAACTTCTGTCTGCTCTCCTACATCCCTGGCAGGACCTGCAGTGAGGTAGGGAATGTCTCTTGTTCAGAACACAGACTTTCACTTAATTCCAGTGCTTTCTTTTCTTTTTTTTTTTCCTTTAAGATTTATTTATTCATTTTAGAGAGCAAGAGGGCTCATGTGGGGGGAGGGGCAGAGGGAGCAAATCTTCAAGCAGACTCCCTGCTGAGCATGGAGCCTGATGCGGGGCTCGATCCCACGACCATAAGATCATGACCTGAGCTGAAACCTGAAACCAAGAATCGGATGCTTAAGCAATTGAGCCACCCAAGCACCCCCTCCAATGTTTTCAGTTCATCATCTCACCGCTATACTTAATGTCCCTGAGAATAGATCTCTGATTTAGTCTTAGCAGAGAGGAAAATGGGAGAAGTTTGGCCAGAGAGAAGGCAGAGGAAGTGGGGAAATCTGGTTGCATGGGTTCATCGAAGGGATGGAAGGGACGTTGTCTAAGATACCTGACATCTCCAGCTCCCAAGCCTTCCCAGGGCTCTCAGTCACGCTTTTTGTTGGCAATGCCTCTGAAGGCAGTTAGGACATAGCCTTTCCTTTAAGAGTCACCCGGTGCTCTTCTGAGTACTTCTGTCCTTCAAAGTGTTGCTAACATCTCCTGTCTGCTTTACCTCCTCTCTTCTTGTCTGTCTTTGCAGATTTATGCCTTTTTAAAGGCATACTTTACTCTTATTTTAGTTTGATTAACAAGGAAGCAGAGATAAATGCGTGCACTTAGTCAATTTTGACTGGCAGCTTTGGGCCTCAGCTGTCTTATATTTAAAATGAGGGACTTAGACCAGATCCTCTCTAAGGTTCTACAAATCTCAAATTCTGTGACTATGACCATAACTAGGTGCTATAATGTATGGAATTGACTTTAAAGAATTGTCAAAATGGAAACAACAGGGAATTACCAGAGCATGAGTCGTTAGGAGAAGTTCTACATTCGAGGTGGTGACCAGAAAGTTGTGTGTAGGTTGAATAAGTGGAAAGAGGAAGGAAACAGCATAAGTGAGGCACAGAAGCAGCTATGACCACTGATGGGAAAGGGGCATATTGAGAAGTAATGAGAAACAAGGTTGGATATTCACTAGGTACGTATTTCCAACTTATAGAGGGCCTTCGAAGGCTGAGATTTAAACTTAATTGCAGTAAGAAATGGCACTCCTCAAAAATAATATAATATTATTATGAAATGACATTTATTTTTACCTCAAACTTCATACAATTCTCATTCATATCATTCCTTTTTTTTTTTTTTTAAGATTCTATTTTATTTATTCATGAGAGACAGAGAGAGAGGCAGGGGCTGAAGGAGAAGCAGGCTCAGGGAGCCTGCTGCAGGACTTGATCCCAGGAGTCCAGGATCATGATCTGAGTGGAAGGCAGATGCTTAACTGACTGAGCCACCCAGGCATCCCGTATGATTCCCTTGAGGGGTATCTGGCTGGCTTAGTCGGTAGAGCATGTGACTCTTGTTTTCATGGTTGTGAGTTAAGCCCCACATTGGGCGTGGAGCCTCCTTAAAATAAAATTGTTTAAAGTGAATTGATCAAACAGTTGTTTTCTCTTTCAAAGAAAAACTTTTTAAAATTTAATGATGTTATTTTGAGGGAAAATGTAATTTCGATGTCACATTTTATGTATTTTAATTTTTTTATAGGTTTTATTGTTGTATGCATATAACGTGAAGCCCCAGAATATTTCAGATGCTGTACCTAATAGCATTTATTGCAATATCTGTATCGGCTCTCTCTGGGTTCCACTGGGCAGGCAAGTAATGAACGATTTTCCATAACTCTGCTGATATTTTCATTGAAACAGGCTGTATTGGCTCTCTCTGGGTTCCACTGGGCAGGCAAGTAATGAACGATTTTCCATAACTCTGCTGATATTTTCATTGAAACAGGCTGTTTTTAGTAATGTAGAAGGTAAATCACAGGAGAACTTTTAGAAGACTTTTTTAGAAGAACCTTCCTTTTATTTAGAAGAGTATGATAATGCAGTGGTTAAGAGCGTGAACTCTGAATCCAGCCCGCTTTGGTTCAAATGCCAGTTGTGCCCCTTACTAACTTTGCAACCTTGAGCAGCTTACTTTACCTCTCTTTGTCTCAGTCTCCCTATCAGTGCCTGTTGTTGGAGAAATAGTTTCTGACACTTCATAAAGATTATAAAGAGTACAAGGATATTGTCTGTACTGTATTTTGCCTGTAATTTGGGGCATGTTTAACAAATAACACACGGCTCTGTATTGGGTTGCAATATTAAGGACAAACTCCACCAACTCCCTCGTCCCACCCTTCCCCTGTGTCCGATCCTATTTTATATTGTTCCCCACGTCAAAAGTCTCTGCCTCAGCCAGGTTGCCTTCCTTCCTCTCCATCAAACAGGGCATATCTCTAACTTTTCCTCATGCCTGGTTTCTCTCTTTTCCTATTTCACTTTACCAAATTCCTGGTTCGTTTTTTAATTTTTTCCTTGCTTAGTTAATTTAGTTTTGATTCCATTGTTCATTGCCCTTGTAACCTCAGCCTCCATTTCCTCAGTTGTAAAATGGAAATAAAATCTACTCTGCCTGCCTCTCGGAGTTGTTGTTAAGATCAAGTCGGACAATGTATGCACATACTCTGAAAGGCCAAAAGCGCTGGGCAGATGTCAAGTCTCATTACTAACCCCTGTGTCTGTCAGTGTCAGCTCTTTGCCCTACTGGGCACCTCGTAAGCGCATAGTGAACAGAGACTTGGTGCTTCTCTGTTCTTCCCTGATGAGCCTTGTTCATGCTCCATGATTTTCATTTTGAAGGACTTCTTGGCCTCGCCATAAAAGAGAATAAAACAAGAGATGTTTCAAGAGCTGGCATATTTTCAATTATTCAGTCAATTTTTCTTTTTCTTTTTCTTTTTTTTTTTCCCCGTGGAATGGCAGAAAATCTAGACACAGGACATATACCAGCACAGCTAAGCAACAAAGTTAGGAAATTATACACTTGCTTTGTATCCAGAAACGTGGCAGGATTTATTTTTTAGAATCACATAATGAAAATGATTATAATTTCTGCAGAGTAGAATGTAATCAAACTGACAGAATTCTTTTCTATTCCAAAAAGTTCTTAATTTGGATTGTTTATGAGCAACGGTAGGTCTACTAAAATTAGGCATGTGTACCAGTCACTGAGGCCAGCACAGAGGGAAGTGCCTGACAGTCTCTCCTCTAACCTATCTCTCGGTGGCACAGGGAAGGCTGCCTCTTTCTCCCACTTAGGCCGGCATTCCCCTTCTTAGGAGGGTCAAGGTGAGATCAAGGGGACTTGCTCTTGTTGACCATCTTTCAGAAGGCAGAGTAAGAGTACAACAGGTCAGAAAAAAATAGGCAAGAGAAGGAACCTGAATAGCCTTCAAATTGGGCAGTCCTCCTTCGGTTGTTCATTACACTTCCTGATCTCCAAATTAAGTACTCATGAAGAAAAATATATTCTAATCCTTTGCATTTTTCTTACAGCAACAAAGGAAAAGATAGTGTTCTCAATAAACACGCATAAAAGTTTCTGTGTAGTTCTAATTACGCTCTTCTAACCAAGATCCAGTTCCCTACCTACTGTCTCTGCCATCCACATTTCTCCTTCTGGCTGGGTCCTGCCTCTGGAGCCCCGCAGCCCAGGAGAGCGAGTGCCCATGAATCAGTAAATGAGAGCAGAGGCTGTGGGGAGCTGGTCTAGCCCAAACAGGATGATGGATATTTGTTGTGGGCCATGAAGGGAGTTCAAAAGCTGGACCAAGCACTGATGTGGACAGAGAGGTGAAGATGTATATGGGCAAGATGTTGGGGCAAATGGGGTCTCGAGGCTCAGGGCCTGAGGTGGAGATGCTAGGTCCTCTGATGTTGCTCCTTGCACAAGCGCCCAGCCTGCTCTGCTCGGTCCCAGCCTGCTCTTTACAGAGTTGGACCAGGCCGTTTATTTTTGAAGCAGATAGTACAGCTCTGGACATTTGTTGACAACTTGAAACCCTAACATCAAAGAATAGTTTAGCCTTCCTGCAATTCCACGTATTAGAAAGGAAAGCTATGTTATTCTTGAAAGAGAAATAAGAATTCTAAGAATTCTTTCTCTGGGTATTAGAATGAGGAATGGTGTGTTAGAATATCATCTGTCCTTCAGGTGGTTTCTTATGGTTAAGAATGTATGTAGTTATGTCATTTCATCCTTACAAAATGCTGTGAAGTAGATGACATGGATTTTATCATACAGTCTTGCAGTAAGAGGAATATCAGGGCCGGAGAGGTTAGGTGACTTGTGTAGGGTCCCATGCTGGTGTGCGATGGAACCAAGCATGATTCACCCAGGTCTTTTGAGTCCTATTCTCTCTCCAATGCATAAGGCAGCTTTTCTAGCACTATTGGAGATGACTTATTTTTTTTTTTAATGGATGTATTCCAAGTAAACTTTTAATAACAGATCTTTACATTTTAATCGTTGCCTTTTTTTTATAGAAGAGTTTCTTAAACATACAATTTCAGATCCCCTTATTTCATTAAAGGTATTTTTTAAGGAACATTGGAGAATTGACATTCCTGCATATATTCCTGATGTCAGTTTGCTTTTACGGATTGTTTATATCTTTTCTCATAAGAGTTTCCCTCTTTGCCTGGATGGAGACACCCACGCGGATGCACACACACACACGCACACACGCATGTGCTGTACCTGTGGCATAGGATAACTGGAGGCCATGCAGGTGGCTATTTGCCTCCTTCAGATGCTTTCAACGCTTTTCCACCTCCTGACTCCACTCATCCGTCGGCTTACCTCTGCCTTCAGAGTATCCCCTGTTCACTGGCCTGTGGCTGCAGAAGCTTTCCATCTTTAATAGAATCACTACTGTGTCCTCTGCCTTCCTTCTTGGCTTTTGCTTTTCCTTCTTTCTTGATTCTTCTGCCTACCTCTCCCCCTCTATAGTACACTTCATTGTTGTGGGCTCATTGACTGGCCTTTTTCGAACCATGCCTAACTTGCTATAATTCTTACCTTCAGGTCAGCAAGGCAGTCATCGCATGGCATTAAGTTAATTTACACAGGAGCAAACTTTTTGTCATTGCCTGGACTCTCTTTGCCTACATTGATGTTTTATTTTCTTTATTTTCATCTTCAGCAGTATTTTGGACGTGTGACTTTCTGTCATTGTGCCTTTGCCAGTCATTTTATATCTACTTGAGTATATAACTAGATCATAAACATTATACAGGTGAGAACTGGGTCTCTCTGCTCATGGTTCTCAAATCAACAAATGATCGAATGAATGATGTTTGGGAAAGCCAGAAATTCAAGTGTTAAATAACTGAGGACTTACTTTACACATATTATTGATTCTGGCAATAAACGAATGCCTTTCTTACCTTTTCAAGTAAAATACATATTTATCTCTTATTTTTAGAGTTATTTTAATTCATGAGAAGCTATCTAATCTTAAGCAACTAGCTGAAATATCATTGCCAACAACTCCTGAAATCGCTTCAGATGAAAGTGTATCTGAAATGCAAGAAATGGAAGAGAAATCAATTGATAAGGAAATGGAAGTAAGTTATTAAATAATGGAAAATCGTGTTGCTGTTGCAGCATGGATGTCATTTTACATAATTATTTGCTTGAATTTTTACTTCATCAAAGCACAACTATGTAACTAAACTTGAACTTTGTGGTTCTTCTGTTCTCTATTCTCTCTCATTAGAGTATAAGATATGATCCAGCTTTTTTGGACATATAGGTAGTGTTTTCTTTAAAGCTCTTCTAAGCTTACCAGTTATAAGAATCTGATGGTGAACGAATACAAAGGCGATCTAGAGAAATCATCCTGATATCACTGTGAATCCCAAGAAACAACGCTCTATAAATTTATATTATTCTTTTACTCTTCATTCTTAAGTCCGTTTTTTGAACATTTTTATTACTCAAGAAATGTGTGAAGAAAAACTAGAAAATACAGATAAGCATATGTCTCTCAGACCTTTTCTATGCATATATATTTTTTGAACAACAAAAAAGGTTACACATCTTAATGGTGTATTATTAATTTGATCACACAGTTGAGTGGTTTCTGTGGTGATTGGTAGATTGTGTTTGGAGAAGAGGGTCATTTCTCTTTTATCCTTCCTGAGTTCTGAACCGGGTTGAGGAATGGGATGTAGGAGATGGATAGTGGAGATCAAAATATCAGCATCATTAACTGATAAAACTGATTGATTAGCGAACATGGCTTTAGGTGTGTGACCAAACGAGCTTAGTAGTATCTCACCCCTGAATGAGCCAGACTTGCCCACCTAGTCACACATGTATAACCGTATTATTCCCCACTACCCTTCCATCCCCCCCAGGCTCACTGCACACAGGAGCTGAGACTAACAGTCCTGTGTCAGGGTGCCTCCAAAATTATAAGCAAAGATTGCCCAGAAGGGGCTGAACCTACCATGTTCTTTTGCTTTTTCCAAACTCACCAATCAGATAAATCACTCTACTTTCCTGGCAGTAAGTTAGCTACAAGTCTGAAAGAAACCAGAAGTCTCCTCCTTCAGGAGTGGAGTGGCAATTCCTTACCGTCTATGGAAATGAGAGGAGCAGAGAAATATTTGTTCTCCCCTAGTCACTTGCTCTTTGAATTTCCATTTGTGCATTGATCCAATTTCTTGAGTTATAGATTCTGTAGTTATTGTGGCCATTTTTAAAATCAAATAGCTCTACAAGACTTACTGAAAAGGGACAATCTGCTACCCAACCTCTCCTCACTCCACAGTCCTGCTCTGCAGAGGCAACCGTTTTCAACTCTTTCAGCTATTTCTCATTATTTGCTTCTACGTGTCTAATAACACGTAGTATCAGTCATGAAAAACGAGGTAACAAACAGCCTTCAAATCCAAGCGGGCCAACTGAGGCCCTGCTCCATGTCTCCTTAGGCCAGCATCCAGGTGGTAGCACATCCATCATATGAAATATCACCAGTCGCAGTAGCAAGAGGGAAGAAAGGGGGCAAATAACACACTAGCTCTTAAGGTTTCCATCCTTTCACTTCCACTATTATTTCTATTGGCCAAATAAGTCACATGCTTGGAAGGAGGAAAGCCAGAAATATTGATGAATAGTGCTAACGGCTACAAATAATTTTTCTTTTTTCTTTCATGTATCAATTTGAGATAATCACTGTTGATTTTATTATGGTATATAAAGATTTAATTCACTTATACTTCTCCCCACCTTCTCCTTTCCCCTTTCCTGAATACTGTTATATCACAGAATTTGGTTAAATCAATAATCAGCATTTACATTATTACAGCCAAGTCAAATAGTGTACTTAGGTTATTTTCCTTTCTTGTATAAGCTTTGATTCTTCTTGACTTGTCTTTTTTTCCTTAACTTTCCTCTGATCATTACATCAGAATTTTCACATGTTCACCCATAGATTTTTACCCAAGAGTTCATGCTTATCAAATATTTCTCAGTTCCCTTTTTTCTTCTGCTCTAGCTGAGGACTGCCAGCCCCCAGTGCCTGCCACAAAGTTCTAATTCTGGGACCTCCCTTTGTTGCTTTCCTGGTTGAACTCCCAGCCAGTTGGGGCTCGGCTCTCTTTTTCCTCTCTGTAAGCTTTTAGGATCTTCCCTTTGTATTAGGTCTGCTGTATCTTTTTCATTAAATCACTTTTCGCTAGGTTAATATTCAATTACCAATAACAAAACATTTTTAATTCTCAAAGAATAGTATTGGTATAGCTCTTTTTTGTTTTTTTTTCTAATTTTTTTTTTACCCTTTTAACCTTTTCTTTTTATCGAAGTATAATTCAATACACAATGTTATATTAGTTTCAGGTGTAGCTTTAGCCCTTTTTAATTGTTTTCCTCATCTATGCACTCATGTCAAAAGCATAAAAGTTGGGAGCTTTCCTGATTTTTAGAGTGTACTTGTTTGCATTTGGAGTCTGAATTTACCAGTAGAGTGAGTGAATGCATTTTTCATTATTGTGAAAGCAACAAGCCCAGCTCTAAGAGGATTCATCAGGCAAGAACAGTTAGCCTTTGGGGAATGCCAGTTTCCCATACTTACATCTCTGCTGTGTGCTAGGATTTATCATAGAACTGACGTCTTAGATTTTTGGTTGTACATCCCAAGAATCTTTTCAGTGTCTTTGTATGTTATAATACGAATTACCAGATGTTTCATGATATTACCGATATACTGAGTACTTATAATAAATCTCCCAATAGATCAGATATCTCAAACCCATGAGATTACACATATTATAAAATAGTAATATAACATACATATTTTTACAAAGTGTATGGTTGCCCTTTTATATGTTTGCAAGAAGAACTCAGCTCTGGTGTCATTTTTGCACTTCTTTTGTAGATCAGTTAATAATCACAGTTTTTTAGTTGTAGACCAAACATATCAGATTGCTGTCTTTGAGCCATAGCCTAGAATATTCTTTGCTGAAATTGTCCCTGAATCCACTTCTATATAGTTCATATATGGAAAATGATTGTTTTCTCCTGAACCCATTTGTTTTTTCAGCTTAGATTGTCTGAGGCAGGAGAGTGAACACCCATAAAAGCAGGGAGTCTAGGTTGTGCTCTGCCACTCAGTTTTACTACCTGGGGTCAGTCACTTAACCTTTTCTGGGGCTAATTTTCTTCTCATCTCTAAAAACGATCATTTCACTAAAATAGCTCTGAGGTAGAGAGTTGTGCCCCTTGGTTGGAATGTGAGTCATCAGAATTTCCCTGTGGGTCCGATGTGGGTATCAAATTTATCACAATGAGCCCAGTGTCTCAGTCAAGGGGTTGACTATGAATATAAAGAAATACCAAATAAATGGGGGTACAAAGGAGCATTTGAATGTAAGCAGAGGGAGGAATCCAGAGGCCCTACCTTGCCTTAACCAATGTTTGTGGCTTACTTTCATGTCCTAATTGGAATGGTATATATGAGTGGATTCGTCCTTGAGTAAAACAAACTGCTTTAAATCCTGATGTTCTCTGCTCTATCTTTGAATTTGTCTTATTCATTTAGAATAACATTTATAACAATGTCTTAAACATTTAGAAAATGTCTCTTCAGCTTTAAAGGGCATCTTAGATATGCCTCAGTTCTTTGGTTCTATGTATGAGAAAATGTCATCAAATGGAAGACAGACCAATATTTGTTTAGGTGAATTGGCAAACAGAGTAGTTCAGAACATTCGAAAAGTTGAGAAATAGAAGGAACATATAAAGTTTTCTTTTTTTCCAGTACCAACTGTAACTTAAAAAAAAGGCAGCTATATTCTGTGTTATAACAAATCCCATTGACTAAATTTGCCAGCTCGTTGTCATGACAACCTTAACTTCGCGTTAATTAGAAGTTAACTAGGACATTTGAAGAGATCGATTCTGGTCTGGAATTGGACAGGATTTCATAACCTCTATAATCTATTATATTTATTTCTATCACAGTATAGATTTTTGGTGAGTTATTAAATAGAAGGGCCCAGAAAATGTGCCTTTGGTTGATGTGGGGGTTAATGAATCTTAATCTCTTTCTTATTCCCTTCCTTTTTTTACCCACCCCCACCCCAAAGCCTATAGTCTGGAATAAGCTAAGAAATTCAGAAGATAGGTATTAATTTAAGTTATATTGAGAGGGCTACAGAACAGGTGTTCTAATCACTTCTGGCTTGAAAACTATGTATGTCCTTCTAAAATGAACAACACTGGCTCAGAATGACTGAGTTATTTTCACCTGTCATTCATAGCTTTAGGGGTATATTCAGAGCTTACCAGGGACTTTAAAGCATATGAAAGATGTAAATCATCCTGACTTTAAGAGACAAACACCTCATTTAGAATGATAATATACTGATATGAAAAGCCTAAAATATGTTTACCAATTCACCTAAGGTTAGTTCAGCAAACATTTATGGGATGCCTGGATTGTACAAGGCAATTAAAATTTGTATGTAGTTGGGGTGCCTGAGTGGCTTTGTTGGTTAAGCATCAGATTCTTGATTTCAGCTCAGGTCATGATCTCAGGGTTGTGAGATCGAGCCCCATGTTGGGCTCTGCACTGGGCATGGAGCCTGCTTAAGATTCTTTCTCTCTCTCTCCCTCTGCCCGATCCCCCCCACCAAATAAAATCTTAAAAAAAAAATAGTATATAGTCAACATATCCCAAATGTCAAAGTACTACGAAAACAGAAAAAAAAAAATGCAATTGGACATTAGCATCAATTAACAAATTCTTTTTGAGGAACTATTATGTGCAAAAATTTTCCAGGCTTGGGGAGGAGATAAGGGCGTACAGAAATCAGTTTAATTAGGTTTTTGTCATGGAGGAGCTTAATCATTGTATGAGTATGGCCATAAGTACCCAGATGTCATTCATAATGAGCCCAGCCACCTGGTGGTCCTCTTTTAGCAAAATGTGGCATTCAAAGAAACATCAATCTGATATTCAAAACCATTGAAAATAATCTAAGTCTTTATGGAGTCTCTCATAAGAGCATTCAAGAGGGAATCCTTTCATAATACATAGCAAAACTCTTAAATCTTTTCCCCAACTGTTGTGTTCTTTAGTATCTTTCTGACATCCACATGTGGCCCTCCACATGTGACCCCAAAATACCCTGTACCCTTACTGTATTGTTTTGGCAGTTATGTGTTTATGTGTCTCTTCCTCTCTCTTTACTGCAAATTCCTTATTCATCATCTTATCTCCAATATCTAGCCCAGTGCCTGACATACAGTGCCTCTCTAGTACTTGCTTGGGAAGCTTCTAATTGGAGGGCACTCATAGCAGACAGAGGATACAGCAAGAGAAGGGATGTGAAATCAGGGACTGAATGTTCTACTCAGGACAGTGAGCTGTCTGTTGCGGCGGGAGAGCAGGGTGAATGCAGTGGAGACGGAGCTGAAGAGGTGGGTGGAATGACACGCTTCCTCCTCTCTGATTCACCACATAGGACTGTTAAGAGTCCATCTCTCCTTTTCATCCCACTAGACCATCAGTCATCTGCTTTAGGACTCTGTTTCTGTCTTTTCATTACCAATTTATGGCACTTAGGATGCATACAGTAGGTGTTGAATGAAAAAGTGGTAAGTGAACTTGGTTCTGTAGGCAAGGGTCAGGAAAAGCCTGGGCTGGGTACGGGTGGTATGAGAGGGAGAGGGCAGCACCTGGAAGGGCTTCTCATGATCCACCCTTTGATTTGCTGAGACTACCCTGGTGGCATGTGAAGGAGGGACAAGGGAAGTAAGAGTTTGGAGGATGGAAAACAAGAAGTTTTTTTCCATAGGTGAAAGAAGATGAGGATTTCAACTAAGTCAAAGTGTTGGCCTGGCTATTTTTGAAGTAACTCAGAAAACCATCCTTCATAGAATCATCAGATGCTTCTTTTTAAGGGAAAAATGGAAAAGATTGAACAAGGGTCATTCTGTGCCCTGCCACCCCCTTGCCAACTGCACACAGTATGCCTCTGGCTGTCTGCCTGGTGTGATGAGCTCAAGGCTACATTTCTGTGGTAGCCCAGCATCCAGTCAGCCAATTTCTGATGTTTGTAATGGTTTACTGCAAATAATGCCAAAGAAATAGGATGTTGTTGAGGTGAAATTTCTGCTTGATAAATGTTGAGACAGGGAGTAGAAGGAATTTATTTATTAGGTAACATTGCTGTCTTCATCTGCTATGTGAAATGATTAATGATTTAGACAGTCTCATTTTGCTTGATAGCTCTTGATGAAATCATGACAGTAACGCATCATGGCTGTTACTGAAACCTTTCCTATAGGGAGGAAACATACTTTAACCAGTCCTGAGAACTCAATTAGAAATATATAAATATAAATAAGTATCCTCTCCATCTTCAAGTGGACCAAGAGCCTGGGAGATTCATCATAGCAAAGTAGTATACCCTGCCCAGTGCTGGATACCCTGCTTGCCCTGCACCATTTTTGGGCCTGCTGAAGCTCGCCCACTTCTCCCCATGAACACTTCCTGCCCAAACATTTTTGAGTAGCCTCCTAGCTAATTTCTCTTTCTCTTATCTCTTTCTGAGTCCAGTTCACCTTTAAACAGTGGCCAGAGGTATCTTTTTTAAAGCAATTGGATCATTATTTCATCAGAACAGTGCCTCTCAATTTCTTTACTTTTACATATCCTGTTATAAGTTCACCTCTCCAGCCTTATTTCTCATCACTCTCACTGCCATGCTCCCTATACACACCCACAGTAAAGGTCATATCAGATGCTTTGTGTTCCTTGAATATCCACTGTTCTGTTGCTCACATGGCTCCCTCCATTTAGAATGCCTTTGTCCCTATTCTTTGCTAGTGAAATCCTGCTATTCATTCAAGGCTCAGTTCACATGACCCTTCCTCCAAGAAGTCTTTCCTGTTCCTTACAATTCCTCTCTCCCACCTCTAGTTTCCTCTAACATATTCCTATCCATGTTCTGACCACATTCTACTTGGTATTTTATTTAGGAGCGTACGAATCTATTCTTCTCAGCTATTGTACACTTTGTGAGGATAGGGTCTGTTTCTTCATCTTTGTGTTCCGCAGCGTCTTGAATATATTTGTTAAATTGAATTGAATTAGCAATAGCTTTGGAACTCTAAAATGTGATCTTTTCTATGTTGATGCATTTATTAAAACTTAAATATAATATGGTTGGGGCTGTGAATTCAATTGTTTGCTTCTTTATTTTAAGGTTTTAATCAGCACTGGTGAATCATAATTTAAAAATTAGTGTAATCTAATCATTTCATATTTCTGAATGCTGGTACACGTGAGTATTAAACAACCATAAAAGTGAATTGTTGCTGGACACTGGCAACATCATAAAGTAGTCAGAGTTTATCTCTGACAGTCTTATAGTCATGACTCCTTTAGCCGTAAGTAAAGAAAGGCTACCTACTTACACTAGTTGAAGTAAAGTAGTTGTGGTGGAAGGCAGTATGTGGCAGGGTACGGTAAGTAAGCTCATACATAAGGACTGGAAACAAAACACAATGGGCATCACGAGACTGTGCTTAATTATGGGGGGGGGGTGTAAGTTCTCACACATCTGTTTCCTTCTCTTACGCATCTTACATCTAGCCCAATGGCTGCCTTTTCCACGTTTGTAACAGGACCTTCATCTCCTATAGTCAGTACTCACTGTAACTCTCTTCTCTTGCCCTTCCTTATGTGAAATTATGATGATAAGAGAATCTGACTGACTCACCCCTGCCCATGGGTAGATCCGTCTGGGGTCAGAGGTCCACACATAAATGTGGCTGTGTCCACACAGTAGGGGCTGTGGCAGTGTCATCAGCAATGGACAACGTATTATATGGACCCTTGTTTCCTTTTCGTTTACTCTCTCCATTTCTTTCTCAATTCTCAACCATTCTTCTCTGCTTAAATCCCTTTCTGGGGGTCTGAATCTCTTTATCCCCAGGTTCTCTTCTCAGAAGAAAAGTGATTTTCCAAAATCTTATTCTGGTGTGAATTCTGTAACATATGAATTTTAACAATGAAATAATCTATCATTCATAAGTAAATCTTATCTGTTGTGGCTATCCTGTGTCTTTTCAAATAACCTTAATTATATGAGGGATTGTGACCTACGAGTCCCTCTAAGTTTTCTCCTGGGAATTAGGGTTAGGTGGTGATGCAAGAATGAAGACAAATGAAATAGTTTCTAACTAAAATATCTAGTAGTTTACCAGTAAGTTCAACCTCACTTTATTGTCTTCTTATTTCTAGAACATGATTATTGAATGTTGCTCTGAAATAAGAAATCTGTTTTTAACCGATGGAGATGTAATACCATTCTCTGAGGTATGTATCTTTTTGAAAATGTATCTGATTCTCTCACAAGTATTATTGTTGCTATGGAAACAGAAATACAGAAAACATCTATTATGAAAGTATCAAGGGCCTAACCCTCCTTAATTAATGTGAAAAAGTGATAAACAGGAGTTTATAATAGCATGTTATTTTGGTTAAAAATATTCTTTGTTAAAAAATCAAGTACAGAGAATTATGAAGAGGATAATTTTAAAATCATCTTAAATCTACTATTCAGAGAATAACCAACTACGGGCATTTTAGAGAATATCTCAAATTTTTTCCACATATGAATAATCTTTAGAATTTTTACATCAGTGGGATTATACTGTATGTGCATTCTGTAGCTTGTTTTTTATTATTTAACAATAGTGTTATGGATATACTTTTATGTGAAAAGTCTACTTTGTCATGTTTAATGCCTGCATAATAGTCTCTTTTGTGTATTTGTTGTCAGGCTTTCTTTATAAAACTGGATTTTTATTCATGTATCTTGAGGGTGATGGATTCTAGCATATACATATTTCACCCTTCTGTGTTAACCCCTCCGAGTTATTTCTTAGGAGTACATTTTTGGAGTAAAAAAGTGTATATAGTTTCTTATTATGGTAAGATACACATAATATCAAGTTTATACTCTTAACCAGTTCTGAGTGTACACTTCAGCGGCATCAGGTACATTCACAACGCTGTGCAACCCTCTCCAGAATTTCTCATCGTTCTAAACAGAAACTTTGAACCCACTGGGTAATCACTCCCCATTCCCTCTTCCCCCAGCTCCTGGTAACCACCATTCTACTTTCTGCTTCTGTTGTACTATTTGCCCATTCTAGATACCCGTATGTGAGTGGAGGCATACGTACAGATCCTGTGCGGCTGGTTTATTCCACTTAGTACAGTGTTTTCAAAGCTCATCCTTGCAGCATGTGTCATTACTTCATCGCTTCTTAAGGCTTGAGAATATTTCATTCTGTGGATATACCACGTTTGTTCATCCATTGTTTTATAGGTGGTATTTGAGTTGTTTCTCCTTTTTGGCTTTTGTAAATAATGCTGCTATGAACATGGGTGTGCAAGCGTCTGCTTTCAATTCTTCTGGGATCTGCTGTCATTGACAGTGGATGAGAGGGCCTGTTTACCCACATATTCATCTACACAGGCTTTCCTCCCCTACTTCCCCTCTCTGTTCCCTTTTCCCTTCTTTCCCCTCTCTTCCTTGTCTTCCTCCTTCCCTTTTGCTAACCATTCTAGGCATGATAAGTGAAAAAAATGACATTTTTCAGTTATTTCATATTCATCAATAATCAGGCCAAATATAGTTTATATGTTTGTTGGCAGTCAGAGTTTCTCCTTTTGTGAAATAGTACTCATTCACTTAGTCAATCAACAAATCTTTAGAGTGAGCTGTGCATGTGTCAGGAACCCGTTTCTAAGACCCTAGAGAGCCAGCTGTGAACAAGCAGCAAAGACCTTGCTCTCTTGCGGCTGCCATTTTTGTGGAGGGAAGTAGTAAACAATACTAATAAGTCACTAAGCAGGATAATTTCAGATTTTGTTAAGTGCTACAAAAGAAAAAAGCAGAGTGATATATTAGAGTAGGGTCAGCAAACTACAGCCTGTGAACTCTATCTGGCCCACTGCCCATTTTGTAAATAAAGTTTTATTGGAACACAGCATGCTCGTTTGTTTATTTGTGATCCATAGCTGCTATGAGCTATAGCAGCAGAGTTGGGTAGTTTTGACAGAGACTGCAGACCCCAGAAAGGCTAAATTATTTATTTTCTTGCCCTTTACAGAAAAAACAAATTAGCTAACCCCTTTGATAGAAGGTAGCAGGGAATGGGGCAACAGTTTAGATAGGGTGGTCCAGGAAGATCTGTCTTAGGAGATGACATTTGAAGTAAGAACTGAAATATTACACTGTGTTTCTCCCACTAGATCATTAGCTTCTTGGATTAGGAGCAGTACTATCTTGATTTTTGAATACTTACAGTGCCTAGTACAGTAGATCACTTGGTTACTCTTTGTTGAATTGAATTAAATTCCCTTTAGTTTTAAATATCTGAAATGTATTATTTGACTTTTTTTTTCATTTGGCCATTCATGTCCTTTTCCCATTTTTTAAATGGGGAACCTAATTTTGTATTATGGAAATACATAGATTTGCCATGGGAGACATTATAATAAAAATCAAGTTTAATCTGATTTCGTACAAACTGTGGTTAAAAATAGGTCACAGAAGAAGGAGTTGCTATTTTAAGACACATGATTTATAGCAGTAATGGGCTTGAGCGTCTGACAGAACTGGGTTAGAATCCCAGCCTTGAATCATACTAGTTGTATGACCACAGGCAAGTTATTTAATTTCTCTAAGCTTCAGCTTTCTCTTATGTAAAGTGGGGGTAATAATGCCAACCCTTCACAGCTGTGAGGACTAAAGGAAATAATACATGTTAAGTATTTGGAACAGGGCCTCGCACAAATAAATGTTTGGTAATTATTAGCTGTTTAGGCATCATCATCACCCCTACTATGGTCCTGCCTTCCATGTGTGAATTCTGAATTCTTCATCCCCTAGTCAACTAATTTCAAAGAGATTTTCAGGATCCAAATTTGTTTTGAAACATTGATAGGAAAGGAGAGGAGCAATGTTAAAGATAGAGAAAGATGGGACACCTGGCTGTCTCAGTCGGTGGAGCGTGCGACTCTTGATCTCAGGGTTGTGAGTTCAAGTGCCACGTTGGGTATAGAGATCACCTTTTTAAAAAACCTTAAAAAAAAAGAGAGAGAAAGAACATGGAACCATTTTCTTTGTGCTGTAAATCACTGTTGAATCCTAGAGGCATTAAGTCAGTGTGCAGGAACCTGACTTGACATCCCCGCAGTGAAAGGGTCCACCAGTCCAAGAGACGGGGCCCCCCAGTCGAACCCCATACTAAGACCTCCCCTGAAAGCAAGCCTTACCTAGTAGTGCTGGGGTGGAGCATGGGAATTTTCAAGCCTGTTCCAAAAAGCATATTGTTAGACAAAAAAATGGCATGCCTTAGTGAAGCCGTTTTTGTCACTGAGATGAGATCTCACTGTGCAATTCGGTTCCTTACTGAACATACCTGTTATAATCGCCTTCGCCTGCCCTGCATCTTCCTAATTAAAGCAAATATGGCCATGCACAGCCTGTGACCAAAAAAAAAAACTGAGAATAGCAAGAAGGTGGGGGAAGGAAATGAGTGCTCCGTGCTAACCTTCTTAGTGAATAATCACGGGAGATAAATGACCGTTAGGTTTCATTTCTGGTGTACCAACAACAAAGTAATCCTTTCCTTGCCTACATAGATTCAAATTATTGCAGTTTCCAAGTTGTCAGGTAGGATTCAAACATGATGCTAAAAATATGCTTTCTGTTCTTGCGGTGACTGACCATGAGGAAGACTAAGTCATTATATGAAACAGTCTGCTCATCGGTAATTATTGACTTCCACCTGCACACAGAACATTGGTGTGCACACACTTTTGTTGTTGCAAAAGCAGCAGAGGTTAAAGGTCCTGTGTTCAGCTAAATTAAATATTTTCCTATTGGTTCACATGATACAAATAAATTTACCGTGTGTGTGTGTGTGTGTGTGTGTGTGTGTGTGCGCGCGTGCGTATGTATGAACCGAAATGACTAGAGTCATACAGAATCAGTATGGAAGGAAATTCCTAGGAGCAGATCCTGGCTCAAAGGTGGGAAAGGTGATCCTAAGCCAAGAGATAAGCCCCACCGTATAAGAAGATTGTGAACTAGTTTTTCTTGGCTGCATGGATTTGGTAGGATTTCTTTTAGTTCAGGATTTCTAGCTAGACCAAGCATAATGCCTGACAAAGAATAATGATAATAATCATTAATGCAAATGCTACTGCTAGTAATCATTTTTATTAAGCAATGCCATGTGCAGACACTAATCAGTGTTTTAAATATGGTAGCTCAGTGACTATTGCAAGAACTCTGTGAAGTTGGTTACTGTTATTATCCCCACATTAGAAATGAAGACATTAAGCAGCATGTTTGGGATCTCGCGCCTTGTCAGTGGAGGGGCAGGAGTCAAAGACAGTTCTGCTTCAATCCGGGATCTGCATCTTTAACTAAATTATACCCAGCGAACGTTACATTAGAATAGGGACAGATGCTGCCGGGAATTGAGGAGTGAGAGAGTGAAAGTTGCAAGTGTAGATGAATCTTCAGGAAGGTTTGGGTGAGCAGTCTGCCGGGGTAGAGGAACGGCTGGAGGGAGCCGTTCAGGAGGGCACCAGCATGGGAGCTGTGATGAGGGAAAAGAGCTAAGAGGGGCGGAGGTTGCCTCTGTAGGAGAGAGAAGGACGGACAATGGAGGAGGGCCTTCGGAGAGGGGGTGGGAACAGAAAGACATTGACCGCATGCGCAAGAGAGCTGATTGGAACAGAGGAAAGATGCCTCTTTCTCTAGGTCTTGGGGTAGCCGATGAATGTGGGAGGAGGCGTGAGTGAGTGTGGAAGAAAAGGGTGGGAGAAGCTGGGGCAGTTCATACCCAGAGGTTTTCACTTAATCCGTGAAGTGGAGACAAGTTTACCTGCTGTGGAGCAGGGTGGGGGGTTGAGGGCATGGTCTCCCAAGAGAAAGGTGAAGGTCTTGAGTATTCACAGTTGTTGGGTGTGATGAGCAAGGAAGCTGAGCGAGGACAAATAAGAGGATTGAAGGCCACACTGAGATTTAGAAATCATACATTTGTTGGGGCACCGGGCGGGCTTCCTTGTGGGTTTTCTCCAGCCCCCTTGCCTTCCCGGACACAGGAGAGGAAAATGCCAACAGAGGCCAGTGCGGGAGGAGAGTACTAGCAAGGCAGCTGACAGCGTGCCAGAGGCTTCAGTGGATAGCACAGCCATGAATTTACCTCGTAACAGATCCCAAAGCTCTTCCCTTCTCTGAGAAAGCACCTTGATGGCCTGATGTCTGCCACTGTTTCTCAAGCCCCAGTTGCACATAAAATAGTTTCATTATGCAATATATTTTCTTAAAAATAACTTGAATTTAACATAAAAAGTCCTTAATGACGGGTAAGTTCTAATGACTTCCACATTATTATGTACATTATCCATGTGCATTTCTTTTCAGATGGCTGAATATAGTGCACACATGGTCTCTCATTTCTGATTTCTAAAATGACCATTTTTTTGATGTATTTATGATCAGAAGTTGACACCAACCACATGCTGGCCACTAAAATAATTATCTTTAAGAAGTTTTGGGTAAGAAGTGTGGAGAGGGTAGTCAGGTGAAGGGAGGCACAGAGTCACAGATATATTAACCTATCTTAGTTTAGCACTGGCATCTTTAATTTTATGTCTGATGTATTAATTCTATCATGTGACCACCTATACCTTATGACCCCTTTTGACCTTATGACCCTGGCTGTCTGCTAGAGGATCACTCGGTTGTCATGTAAAAATGGAAATAACACATCCTAATCTGTTAACTAACCCAGACTGCCTTCTTGTTATCACTGCCTCTCAGGCCCATGGTTAGATCACTGTACTTAGTTCTTACCAAAATGTGTTCTAATGATGTGCTTCCATATTGGTCTCCCCCACTAGAGCAGACTGGGTTTTATATAATAAGACTGGATCTTATTACGTTTTTATACTCATTGCCTTGCGCACTGCTGCCTCTCACAGAGGCTTTTAATCAATGTTTGTGAAATGAACCAATGCTCTTGATGCATCTTGCAGAGATCCCCCTGGGCTGCAGTTCTAGTCCAGACGTTACCAGTGACTTTGGGCTCACCAACTCTGTGCATTTGAATAGTAAACATTTGACGAGTGCATCCTCTTTGCCAGCCATTGGACTGGACATTGGGATACAGAAGTAAAAGCCAGAGTCCTTGCCTTCAGTTTAGTGGGGGAGACAGACAAATACAGAAGTAATTACAGTACAGGGTAAGACAGAGGCCTTGGGGCCAGACACCCCTCCTCTGTTATTATCTCAGTTAGTATTTTAGTATTATCTTGACATAATTCTGAAGGTGAGAAATTCCCTGAGATATCTTTTAAGAAGGGTTCAATAGTTCTCTATAAGAAATCAAGTTAGTAGAAGCTCCTGTGGCCCATGGTTTGGAGTTTTAATTACTTTGGAAAATGATTGGAAGGCAGCAGAGAATCCTTAGGTAGATATAAACATGATCAAGGGTGCCCGTGAAAGCCTTTTCCTCTGATTAGGAAGACCTCTGAAAGACGAGGCAGAAAACACAAGTCCTAGTTTTGGCAGTAGGCTCAGTAGAAGAGGCATGATTTATGGCTTTGTTCATGAGGATGGAAAGAACAGAACCAATCCCAAAAGCCCTGGATACAAAAATAAAGACAGAAGTTTAAAAAAAAGAAAAAGCCAATGTGAGCTCAGTTACAAGTTGCAGCTGAGTACATGGAACCGTGCTGGCCCCAAAGGAGGGATCCGAAGTGAGAAAGAGTCCTTGCCCTGAAGAGGCTGACAGTCTAGGAAGGAGGAATGGGGCTAATGTTTAAGGAAGATGATGGCTGTGGTTTTAAAATGGATGACTGTTTCACATAAAAGTGGGAAGAAAGAGGTTAACAGAGGTCAGAAGACCTGCCCAAAGTCACACAGCTGGTAACTGTCCCAGTGAAGACTGGCAGACTCCAGAGCCTGGGCTCCAACCATGATCATCACACTGAAGCCAGCAGAGTCCCCCTTTTCAGTTTGGGCCCTCTTGGCCATTGGGGGAGGGGCCAGACTGAGCCATAGGTGGCTGAGGGAGCATGAGAGTCAGGGCGTGGGAAGTGGTACGTGTGGTGGTGAATGGACAGGCTTGGGAGCCAAAGTGCCTGCCTCCAAATCCCAGCCCAGCTCTGACGTTGCTAGCTGTGTGACCTTGGGCAAGTTGTTTATCCTCCATGCTTCCGTTTCCCTATTTGTAAAATGGAAATAAAAATCGTACTTACCTCAGGTGCCTGGGTGGCTCAGTTGGTTGAGCTTTCGACTCGGCCTCAGCTCAGGTCTTGATCTCAGGGTTGTGAGTCCAAGCCCTGCATTGGGCTCTGCGCTGGGCTTGGAGCCTACTTTAAAAAAAAAAGTACTTACGTCATGGGTTCGTTGTGTGGATTAAGTGAGTTAATCCATGTAAACTTTTAGAATAGTGCCTGGCACCATCCTAAGCAAAACATTATGATCATCTCAGAGCCGTGTGAGTTCACTTGGAGTTAGACCCTTGGCTGTAGTAGAAAAACGTGTAGCATAAAGCTCCTGAGTACCTTCCCGAAAGAGAGGCTGCAGTAATTCCAGTGCTAGGAATGACCGCATGCATCACGTTTAGCCACGTGGCTGTCCCGTTTTCCTCTGTTCCAGCACTATTATTATATAACAAAGCACCCCAAGCTTAGCGGCATAGAATGACCCACATTTTAACGAATATTTGGAAAGGATTTGGCTCAGCTCCATGGTATCTGCAGCATCTGCTGGGAAGACTTAAAGTTTGGGGATGATTCAGCTTCTGAGGGCTGGGATCCCTGAAGGCCTCAAAGGCTACTTGGGTTTGGTGCTTGATGCTGGCTGTCGGCTAGGGGCTGAGGGCTGGGGACGCAGAATGGGCTGTGGGCCAGAACGTGACACGTGACCTCCGTGTGGCTGGTTAGACCTCGGCACAGTATAGGGCCTGGGTTTCAAGAATGAGCCTCCCAAGAGAACCAGGCAGAAGCTCTATCCCTGTTTATGCCCCAGCTTTTTCAGCTACATAATGACTTCTCCCTGCTAGTCCCAAATCCACCCAGATGCAAGGTTGCACACAGGTTCCACTTCCTGGTGGGTGGAGTGTCGGTGTCAAACTGTAAGAAGGGCATGGGGTCGGGAGCCATCGCTGCAGCCTTTTGGGAAAATGCAGTCTGCCCCAACATGCAGCAAAGCACGCCCAGCTTGTTGGCCTCTTCCTACTCCGAGCAGACGCCACTCCTGGCAGCCTGCTTAGGCCTTTTTTAAAATTAGTCAACAGGTCTCCCCAAATACGCTCGGTAACTGTCCTGAAGCTGCTGAGCGTGTTTCTACGGAGAGGGTAGAAGATAAACTAGGTGGGTTCTCAAAGCACCCTTTGAAATGACCGATGCAGCTTTTCTGGGTGGTGGATGGGGTTGCACGGGTCCCTATTTATGTAGGACAGCTCCCACTTCACTTTTTTTTTTTTTTTTAGGCTGTTAAATCCTAAAGGGTGATGCTAAGCTATTTAATTTCCTTTGGCTAATTTTATTACATTACTGTATGCCTCTTGGTTTCTTTTTAACAAAACTTTCCAAATGGTGACAAAGACCATACTGTCTTTTAAACTGTCATTTATAGCATTGGGCTTAAGGTTTCACATATTCTGTGGTAGGTGTTTACCATGTATTTAAAAATTAATTTTACTAGTAACTATAACTTCTTTTGGTTGAGTTGAGAGTTGCAGATTTTCTTTTCTTTTTCTTCTGCTTTTTTTTCTTGTTGGTACCAGCCAAGAGCTGTCTGAATAGATTTTATGGGCATCTAGAATTACATCTTTCTTCTGTGAGACATTATCATTCTGTCCTCAAGTGAAGAGTATCCTTTGTGTGTAAGTTCATGAGACATCCACTTAATATTCTTATATTCTTTTGAAGACAATGCTGGATGACATCAGTTCCACACTGCTTTTAAAACATAGCCCTGACTTTGATTCCATCCTCTCACTGTTCACTTCTAGCTGTCAAATTTGGCTAAGAGAAAAAGAAAGCCCTTAAGAAAAGGCCAGGCTATTAATGTGCTCTTCAAAATGCTAAGAAAAGGCTAAGCTGTTTATAGCGTTTTCAAAATGCTCGTCTTCAGAGATTTGCCAGCAATAGTGTCAAGGTGAGATACGCTCTCGCTCGTCATGGAACCAAGAGCCTTTGTGCTGCCTGTGCTCAAAGTACTGGTCCTACTTTTGTGAGACGTGCAATTTGCTGGTATAATGATACTTGGCTGTAATTTAAACCAAAATATAATCATGAACCTGATATTGTGTATTTACTGTCTAAGTGGCAAGCAGTGTGCGTCCTGCTGGATCAAGCAAGCCTGGCTTCATTCAGGGTAAAACTGCATTTCAGAACCAAAGGGACGACTTCCTGAAGTTTAGTCACTTTGGGTAACTTCAAAGGAGGTGAAAGGCAGGGGTATCATGAGCTGATCTGCTTACTGCTTTCCATCTTGCCAAAAACCGAGGTAAACATTTAGTTTCATTTACCTCATTCGTTTTGCTAAACGCTTTTGTCTTGATTTAAAAACTATACCCTCAACAATGGGATTGTATTTTTATTTTTGGAGGATACTGACTTTTGCCTCATATAGCTGAGTCAATTGGTAAGCTTTGGAAGTTCTCTACACAGATGTTTTCATATTAAAATAAATCCATAAAGAGGGAGCAGTGTAAACTTACCCATTCTCCGCGTTAAACCTTAGGACCCTAGCCATTTGAGATTTTTGCTCTTATTCTGCCTGTATCTCAGGCAGCTAACGCCATTATGTTCTTTTCTCAACCGCCTGTGGGAGCGCAGAATGGTAGGAAGAGCTCTCGGCACAAGTTCTTGTCCAGTTTTGCCCTTGTGGACAAGTCATTAATCCTTAAAGACCTCAGGGCTATTAGATTCTGTTGAAGGTCTCGGAAGCAATGTATCTTAGAGGATAAAAACATGATTTAATTCTTGGTTCCACCATCTATTGATTGCATGACTGTGAGCAAGTTACTTTACTTTTCTGTGCTTCAGTTCCTTGTCTGTATGTCCTCCTCATGGAGATTACCGTAGAAAAAGTACGCAACGCATTTCGAATCCGGCCAGTATAATGCCAGTGGTGAGCACTCGATAACGTTGTGGTCGTTTTTATTTTTTCCTGCCTTAAATAATGTGAAATGAGTCTTTGTTCATCTATCTGACCATTAGAAACTTTCTTCACTGGTGGCTTTTGGCCTATCTAAATATTTGCTAATTTTCAGAAGAGTAAATAGGCATTTAATAGATATATTATTATTTTTCAGCCATCCTTTTTTAAATTAAACTTTTTGTTTTGAGATCATTGTGGACTCCCTTGCAATTATAAGAAATAATTTAGAGAGATCCTGTGTACCCTTTACCCAGTTGTCCCCGGTGGTAGCATGTTGCAGAACGATTGGATATCACAACCAAGATGCTGACATTAATAGTCAGGATACAGAACAATTTTGTCACTAGAGGGCCCCTTTCATTGTCCTTTTATAGACACTTCACTGCCCACCCCCACTGCTATCCCTGATTTCTGACAATTACTAATCTATTCTCCAGTTCTATAATTTTGTCATTTTAAGAATGTTATATAAAAGGAACCGTTCACTATGTAACCCTTTGGGGGTTGTCATTTTTTTCACTCAGTGTAATTCCCCAGAGAGCTATTAGCTATTAGACTACACTTCTGGATGAGCCAGACAATTCTTATGAACGTCGGCACATTTTATTGAGGCCACAGAATTATCCTTACCCAAAGTGCCTGATGCAGTTCCTGGGACAGAGCACCGAGCAAACATTCAGGGGGCTCAGTGGTGGATTTCCACTCCACCTCCTCCATCCTTCCTCCTCCTCCTGTCTATCCTTTTCCTCTTTCCTTACCCCCTTCTTCTGCACGTCCTTTTATTACTATTGATAGACAAAGGTTGATTGCTCAAGTTAGAAATTCTAAAAAGAGTTCCGTGAAAGGATTTATGTGAAATTCCTTTGTAAATTGCGAACTCTGTTAGACTTCCTATCAGACATTGCCGGCCAGTGTTGGCCATATTGTATGAGCAGTTTGCAGGCAGCTTGCAGTGTTTGCGGAGATGAATAAAGAAGTCAGCGTGAGCAGCTTTCTTTCCACACCCTGCACAGGAGGTCTGCCCTCCAGTTTGCTGCTGCAAGAACAGCAGCTACAAACAAAGCCTGTCATGCTTTGGTTCTAAGCAGCAAAGTTCCATGAACAAAATGCGAACTTCAGTTCATGTTCTTTACCAAGCCTTTGTTCTAAAAAAGAGTCTCCTCCTGGGGCCCCTGGGTGGCTCAGTTGGTTAAGCAGGTAAGCGTCTGCCTTCGGTTCAGGTCATGATCCTGGGGTCCTGGGATCCAGCCCAGAGTCAGGTTCCCTGCTCGGTGGGGATCCTGCTTCTCCCTCTCCTTCTGCCCCTTTCCCCTCTCTCAAGTAAAAAAACACTTCTACATCCCAGGTCAAAAGCCCACAGGCAGACTGGACACAGCCCTTCAGGAGGGAGCTCAGCTTCAGTGTACCCACTTACAGCATTTCTTCCTCGAAGTTTGCTGCTGAGATTCAAAGTCCCGACCTTTAAGTGGAGTTAAACCCTCCCTCTGATGGCCTCCGCCGCCCCCCCCCCACCCCCCGCTCCCACCACCACCATATGCTAAGGGGAAGATGAACTTGCCAGACTTGCCAGAGCATATGTGTTCTAGACGGGATGGGGTAAGTTATGCTGTGCCCACAAACCCCAAATCTCGGTGCCAATAAAGTTTCCTTTTTTTTTTTAAAAGATTTTATTTATTAATTTGACAGAGAGAGAGAGAGACAGCGAGAGAGGGAACACAAGCAGGGGGAGTGGGAGAGGAAGAAGCAGGCTCCCAGTGGAGGAGCCCAATGCGGGGCTTGATCCCAGAATGCCAGGATCACGCCCTGAGCCGAAGGCAGATGCTTAAGGACTGAGCCACCCAGGTGCCCCAGTAAAGGTTCCTTTCTTTCTCATGCAAAGTTCAGTGAGGGTGGGACAACTCTCCTTCTACTTGTAGCCATGCTGTCTGGACCACATGGCCTCCAAGGTCACCACTGTAGGAGAGGAGAGCTAGAGGACTTCGCTGAATGTTTTTAAATAGGGTGACCATGCCTCTCAGATTGCCTGTGACGCTCATAACATATACCTGTTGATTTGGAGAGATGCTTACTATCCTTTCCTTTTATTCTCAGAAGGTGTCCCGGTTTAGGCAATAAATTAGGATGACTGTTTCCAAGAACCAGCATGGAATGACTATCATAATTTCTGTTCATCTCCTATTGGCTTCAACCTGATATGCAAGGCCATAAAGAATTGTAGAGGGACAAATATGTATTTTGGTGAACACTAATAACTTCTGCCACAGTAGGCATTTTACAGGAATGCCATGAATTTATATATATAAGTGTGCTCTTATTCCCCATCACCTATTTCACCCCCTCCCCAGCTCCCCTCCGGTAACCATCAATTCTCTATAGTTAAGAGTCTGTTTCTTGGTTTGTCTCTCTCTCTCTTCTTTGTCTCCTTGTTCTTTTGTTTTGTTTCTTAAATTCCCACATATGAGTGAAGTCATACGGTATTTGTCTCTCTCTGACTGACTTACTTCAACTTGGCATTATACTTTCCAACTCCATCCATGTTGTTGCAAATAATGCCGTGAATTTTTAAGTAGAAACAATAGGAACTCCAGCTACCAAGACTTTGTTGAACAGATAGGATATAAATATACATTCTTATGAACCGAGCCATATCATTTAATCATCCATGTAGTAGACTGAATCATGCCCCCCCCCCAGAGATATCCACATCCTAATCCCCAGAACCTTCTACATTGTATGACAAAAAGGGCTTTGCAGATATGATTACGTTAAGGGTATTGAGATGGGGAGATTATTCCGGCCTATCCAGGTGGGCCCTAAATGTAGTCACAGTATCCTTATAGAAGGGAGACAGAGGGAGATTTGACAGCGATAGGAGAAGGCGTGTGATGGCTGAAGCAGGCCTGGCGTGAATGCTGTAAGGGCTATAAATCAAGGGGCACAGGTGGCCTCTAGAGGCTACCGAAGGCAAAGACACAGATTCCCCCTTGACAGCCCCCAGAAAGAACCAGCCCTGCTGACACCTTGATTTTCACACAGTGAAACAAAATTCCGATTTCTTATCTCCAGGATGGTAGGAGAGCAGATTTGTGTTGTTGTAAGCCACTAGGGTTGTCATCAGTTTGTCACAGCAGCCATCAGATGTGAATATGCACATACATTGTAAAGGTCAGCATGTGACCTTAGATTTCTGATTCTAGTTAAGGTAGATGCTATTATTATCCATATATTACATGTGAGAAATTTAAGTGACTTGCCCAGGTTCCCTCAGCTAGTTAGTGTGAGAGGATCTACACGCAGGCAGACTGGCTCCTCGGAACACATTCCTAACCATTCCGCTGCACGACCACTCCCCTGCTGCCCAGCTGTCCTCTGAGCTCCTGCCCACCGTGTGTGGCCACCCCGGAAAGCCCCTGTTCCCTACAGCCTCTCCTCCCACTCTCACCTGACTGCAGTCTCCTGTTCCCTCCCGTGAGCTCTGTGGTGCTCTGGACTTTTTTCCAGCTTTGACTTTTGGAAATTTTATGGAATCTTCTAGGGCTTCCACAGGGAATTTCTCAAGTAAAGTTAAGCTTAGGTGAAATTATTGAATTTCTTCATATTTAAGTTTATAGGAAGATATTATTTGAGGGAAGAAATTGTTTCTGAATCTTCCTCCTACTGTTTGTTTCTTAATTCTTCTCCTCGTACTCCAGAAGGGGGGAACTATTCCTCGGGGTATTCAAATAAAGTGATTAATAGGACTTTTACTGAAAATGTATTAAGCTTGTTTTACCATGACCCAGAAAAGCAGCATCTGGAAATTTGGTATAAGAATTCTTACTTAGTTCTCACTTTAAATCCCCCTTTGTCTTGTATTAGTTATATACTAGTATGCTTTTTGCCATATTGCTAGTTGTTTAATGGTCCTATAGTTAACCATTGAGTTAAATATTTGTGTGTGTCAGGGCCCCTTCACTGAGCCACCCAGATCTTCCCTTTAGGACTGAGGAGCTCATTTTCCCAGTTTGGGAAACGTGCTGACTGAAAACAATCAGTTCTCAACCCTCCCCGGGAATTGCTCACGGGGAAAGGAGCTGGCCTCTTTCTTGGGGGAGATCTGCATCCGATTACTGGTTGCTCTGGGGTGCAAAAACCTGACCTTCACCCTGCCACAATTCAGAGCATCTAAAGGGTCATCCCAGCTTCAGAACCCCCGCGGTGTTGGCCGAGCCCTTCCTTGTGACTGCATTGCAGCCGGTCTTCCCGCTCAGCTAATCCTGCTGTCTTCCCTTTCCCCATGAGTGTTGATCCCAAGTGTATTTCCTAATAAGCTTCCTGGAAGCTAAGTTCCATCCTTTCCCCAAAGATCAGCTAAGTTCCCAGGAGCCTGAACCTCAGCAGTGAGTTAAAAAATAAAAATAAAAACCCTGACTGGTGATGAATACATGAGTGCTCAATTAATCCTTATTTGTTGGAATTAGAAGAGTTCCAAAGGAACTAGGAAGCATACTCTGGCTTGAAGTTTATTTTCCAGCTGAGAAGTAGGGAGAGAACATGGTACACATGTCACCCAATCATGATTAAAACTACACTCTTCAATGTGACCCCATAGCTCAATAACATTTTCTCCTGACCTCCATTTAACAGTTAATTTACGGATGAAATAAACTCTGTAGAACAAAGACTCCAGCCCATTTTCCATCCTCAGTAAATGCAGACTTCCTTTCTTAGAAAATGTATATTTTCAGAGTAGAAAAACAAGGACTTGGTAAAGCTTTAAGGCTCTCTTCTGGAAATAAAGGCAGTGATGTAAAGTGATGTACTCTCACAGAAGTACTGTATCAGAATTTATACTCTTGCGTCTCCACGGAGAACGAGAAATAGGCACTCAGTTTTGTGACACATTGAATACAGGCATTTCCGTTAAATCCTCTCTCCCAGAAACTTTCACTCTTCCCCCAAAGCCCTGATCATAAAGCCCTGAACCACCGGCCATGAACTTGCATCTAGCCTTTATGCCCCATGCGCTTCCTTGTTGGTTGCATAACTCATCCTTCCTGTTCTGATTAGAGCTTTTGATATTTTAAAGGGGATTTGCCCTGTTTGAGACCCTTTATTAGTTCTTTATATGGTGAAAAATACTTTCCTGGAGAGAGAGGGAGAGAGCAGCTGCTCTTCTTGCACAGTAGGGTGTCACATTTCAAAGGCTCTTTTCTCTGGGCTTCAGACTCTTGAGCAGTTAGAAGCCTGATATGAACAGCCTAAACTTTCGCTTTTTTCTTAAGGATCTCTTTTGGCCTTACGGAATGTTTTCTTAAATAGTTCCCTATGAAAAGCATGTCCCCATAATGGAGATACCACTGCCAGCTCCATCACTTTTCATTGAGGAGTGCCTCGGCTTGGCCTGGGAAAGCGTGTGAAGGGCGATGTACACTGAAAAGCTACCAAGGAGGAGGGGGGCATAGGAGAAGGCCCCAAAGGCCCAAAGATACTCACTAGCTGAGCACTGCCCTAATTTACATAATACCAGATATGACTGTTAGGTGGTTTTCCCCCAATTCTGCAATTTGCTGATACCAACTGGGTGTCTAACCATTTAATTCAATTCTAACACTATTACCCAGAGTTAGCCTCGACTCCACAGATGAAAGGTTTAATCCAAGACTGCCCCCACTTCAGATGCCAGTTACAAATGAAGTGCCCAGACTATCCACACTTCTGCTCAGCAGACTACAAATTGAGAGTTCCCGTTATATCCGCTCAGATTCGATAATTCATTAGAATGAATCACAGAACTCAGGAAAGTGCTTTGCTTGCAATTATCAGTTTATTATAAAGGATACAACTGAGGAACAAATAGAAGAGATGCATAGGGCAAGATATGGGGGTGGTGAGGGACAGAGCTTCCATGCCCCCTCGGGGCACCCCACCCTCCCAGCACATCAGTGTGTTCACCAACCAAGAAGTTCCTTGAAACCTGGGATTATAAGGTTTCTATGAAGGTTTCATTACATGGGTCCGATTGACTAAATGGTTGGCCGTTGTGATCAAACTCAGTCTCCAGCCCTGCTCCTTTCCCCAAAGATCAGGGCCTATGGCTGAAAATTCCAACCCTCCAATCACATGGTTGGTTTTCCTAGTGACCAGCTCCATCCTGAAGCTATCAGGCCCCTTCCCTCCCATAGTCATCTTATTAGCAGACAAAGGAAAATTTCCAGTGGTTTTAGGAGCTTTATCCCAGGAATCTAGGACAAAGAACAATTACTTATTTTTTATTATTCCACAACTGTAAACTATGAGCATATCCTAAAATTGATTTTTCAACATACACCCAGTGGATGTAGTCCCCCCTAATCTTTTTTTTTTTTTTTCATAATGATTTTTTATTATATTATGTTAGTCACCATACAGTACATCCCCGGTTTTCGATGTAAGGCTCGATGATTCATTAGTTGTGTATAACACCCAGTGCACCATGCAATATGTGCCCTCCTTACTACCCATTACCGGTCTGTCCCATTCCCCCACCCCCCTCCCCTCTGTAGCCCTCAGTTTGTTTCTCATAGTCCATAGTCTCTCATGTTTCATTCCCCCTTCTGATTACCCCCCCTTTCTTTATCCCTTTCTTCCCCTACTGATCATTCTAGTTCTTATGTTCCATAGATGAGAGAAATCATATGATAGTTGTCTTTCTCTGCTTGACTTATTTCACTAAGCATTATCTCCTCCAGTGCCGTCCATGTTGTAGCAAATGTTGAGAACTCATTCTTTCTGATTGCTGAGTAATATTCCATTGTATATATGGACCACAACTTCTTAATCCAGTCATCTGTTGCAGGGCATCTCGGCTCCTTCCACGATTTAGCTATTGTGGACATTGCTGCTATGAACATTGGGGTGCATATGGCCCTTCTCTTCACTACGTCTGTATCTTTGGGGTAAACACCCAGTAGTGCAATGGCTGGATCATAGGGTAGCTCAATTTTTAACTTTTTAAGGGACCTCCACACGGTTTTCCAGAGTGGCTGTACCAACCTGCATTCCCACCAACAATGTAGGAGGGATCCCCTTTCTCCACATCCTCTCCAACAATTGTTGTTTCTTGCCTTGTCTATTTTTGCCATTCTAACTGGCGTAAGGTGGTATCTCAGTGTGGTTTTGATTTGAATTTCCTTGATGGCTAATGATTTTGAACATTTTTTCATGTGTCTGTTAGCCATTTGTATGTCTTCATTGGAAAAGTGTCTGTTCATATCTTCTGCCCATTTTTTGATTTGTTTATTTGTTTCTCGTGTATTGAGTTTGAGAAGTTCTTTGTAGATCTTGGATACCAGTCCTTTATCTGTAGTGTCATTTGCAAATATATTCTCCCATTCCGTGGGCTGCCTCTTAGTTTTTCTGACTGTTTCCTTGGATGTGCAGAAACTTTTAATCTTGATGAAGTCCCATAAATTCATTTTATCTTTTGTTTCTCTTGCCTTTGGGGATGTGTCATGAAAAAGGTTGCTTTGGCTGATGTCGTAGAGGTTGCTGCCTATGTTCTCCACTAGAATTTTGATGGATTCCTGTCTCACATCGAGGTCTTTCATCCATTTGGAGTTTATTTTTGTGTATGGTGTGAGATAGTGGTCAAGTTTCATTCTTTTGCATGTAGCTGTCCAATTTTCCCAGCACCATTTATTGAAGAGACTGTCTTTTTCCCACCGGATGTTTTTTCCTGCTTTATCAAATATTAGTTGCCCAAAGAGCTGAGGGTCCATTTCTGGGCTCTCTATTCTGTTCCATTGGTCTATGTGTCTGTTTTTGTGCCAGTACCATGCTGTCTTTGTGATCACAGCTTTGTAGTACAGCTCGAAATCTGGCATTGTGATGCCCCCAGCTTTGTTTTTCCTTTTCAACAGTTCCTTGGAGATTCGGGGTCTTTTCTGGTTCCATACAAATTTAAGGACTATTTGTTCCAGTTCTTTGAAAAACGTTCTCGGTATTTTGATCGGGATAGCATTGAAAGTGTAGATTGCTCTGGGTAGCATGGACATTTTAACTATGTTAATTCTTCCGATCCATGAGCATGGAATATCTTTCCATCTTTTTATGTCTTCCTCAATGTCTTTTAAGAGTGATTTATAGTTTCTAGAATAAAGGTCCTTTACGTCTCTGGTTAAGTTAATTCCAAGGTAACGTATGGTTTTTGGTGCTATTGTAAATGGGATGGATTCCCTGATTTCTCTTTCTTCGTTCTCGTTATTCGTGTACAGAAATGCAACTGATTTCTGAGCATTGATTTTGTATCCCGCCACGTTACTGAATTGCTCTATAACTTCTAATAGTTTGGGAGTGGCTTCTTTTGGGTTTTCCATATAGAGTATCATGTCGTCTGCGAAGAGAGACATTTTGACTTCTTCTTTGCCGATTTGAATACCTTTGATCCCTTTTTGTTGTCTCATTGCTGTTGCAAGGACTTCTAGTACTATGTTGAATAATAGTGGCGAGAGTGGGCATCCTTGTCGTGTTCCTGATCTTAAGGGAAAGGCTTCCAGCTTTTCCCCATTGAGAATAATATTTGCAGTAGGCTTTTCATAGATGGCTTTTATGAGATTGAGAAATGTACCTTCTATTCCTACACTCTGAAGGGTTTTAATCAGGAAAGGGTGCTGTATTTTGTCAAATGCTTTTTTGGCATCGATTGAGAGGATCATATGGTTCTTGAGTCTTTTCTTGTTGATATGATGTATCACGCTGATTGATTTGCGAATATTGAACCATGCTTGCATCCCAGGTATGAATCCCACTTGATCGTGGTGGATAATCCTTTTAATGAACTGTTGGATTCTATTAGCAAGTATCTTGTTGAGGATTTTGGCGTCCATATTCATTAGGGAAATCGGTCTGTAATTCTCCTTTTTGAGGGGGTCTTTGCCTGGTTTGGGGATCAAGGTAATATTGGCCTCATAGAATGAGTGTGGTAGCTTTCCTTCTGTTTCTATTTTTTGAAATAGCTTTAGGAGAATAGGTATTATTTCTTCTTTGAATGTTTGGTAGAATTCCCCAGGAAAACCGTCCGGGCCTGGAGTTTTGTTATTTGGAAGGTTGTTTATCACTGACTCAATTTCTTCATAATTAATTGGCCTGTTTAAGAAATCAATTTCTTCCTTTTTCAATCTTGGTAGTTTATAGGTTTCCAGGAAGGATTCCATCTCTTCCAGATTGCTTAGTTTATTGGCATATAGCTGTTGATAAAAATTTCTAATAATCCTTCCAATTTCAATGGTGTTCGTCGTGACCTCTCCTTTTTCATTCATAATTTTAATAATCTGGGTCCTTTCTCTTTTCTTTTGGATAAGTCTTGCCAGTGGTCTGTCAGTTTTATTGATTCTCTCCAAGAACCAGCTTCTAGTCCTGTTGATCTGCTCTACTGTACTTCTGGTTTCTGCTTGATTGATTTCAGCTTTAATTTTGGTCAACTGCTTCCTTGTGTGGATTAGGCCTGTCCCTCTGTTGCTGTTCCAGCTTCTTGAGGTGAGAATATAAAAACTGCATTTTAGATTTTTCTATTCTTTTGAGTGAGGCTTGGATGGCTATGTATTTCCCCCTTAGGACTGCCTTTGCAGTATCCCATAGGTTTTGGACTGTTGTATTTTCATTCTCATTGGTCTCCATAAATTGTTTAATTTGATTTTTGATTTCCTGGTTTATCGAGTCATTCCTGAGCAGGATGGTTCTTAGTCTCCAAGTGTTTGAGTTTCTTCCAAATTTTTCCTTGTGGTTGAGTTCCAATTTCAGAGCGTTGTGGTCTGAGAATATGCAGGGGATAATTTCAATCTTTTGGTATCGGCTGAGACCTGTTTTGTGTCCCAGAACATGGTCTATTCTTGAGAATGTTCCATGGGCATTAGAATAGAATGAGTATTCTTTGGTTCTGGGGTGTAGTGTTCTATATATATCTAAGAGGTCCAACTCGTCGAGTATGGCATTCAAAGCCTTTGATTCTTTGCTTAGTTTTTGCCAGGGTGTTCTGTCTATTTCTGAGAGTGGAGTGTTGAGGTCCCCTACTATTAATGTATTTTTATCTATATGTCTCTTTATTCTGGTTAAGAGTTGGCTTGTGTATCTTGCTGCTCCCCTGTTGGGGGCATATATATTTATAATTGTCATATCCACTTGTTGAATACTTCCTTTAAGAATAATATAGTGCCCTTCTGCATCTCTAACTATAGTCTGTAGTTTAAAATCCAATTTATCTGATATGAGAATTGCTACCCCAGCTTTCTTTTGAGGTCCATTTGCGTGAAAGATGGTACTCCATCCCCTTACTCTCAGTCTGAATGCATCTTTGGGTTCAAAATGAGTCTCTTGTAGACAGCAAATGGATGGGTCATTTCTTTTTATCCAATCTGCAACCCTGTGGCGCTTGAAGCAAGAATTTAAACCATTAATGTTCAGGCTGAGTACTGAGAGATATGCTTTTAATTCTGCCATGTTGTCAGTAAAGTCTTTGTTTGTATTGGCTGTGACTTTCTGTTTTGTATCACTCTTGGGGCCTTTTTACTTTTATAGAACCCCCCGTAATACCTCCTGTAGGGCTGGTTTCGTGGTTACGAAATTGGCTAGTGACTGTCGATTCTGAAATGTCTTTATTTCTCCATCAATTCTGAATGACAGCCTTGCTGGATAAAGGATCCTTGGCTGCATGTTTTTCTCTGAAAGAGCTTTAAAAATGTTCCCCCAACCCTTTCTCTCATTCCAGGTCTGTGTAGACAGGTCTGATGTAATTCTGATGCCTTTGCCTTGGTACGTGAGAAATTTCTTTGCCCTGGCCGCTTTCAATACTGTATCCTTGGATCTCATATTTGCGAATTGCACTATGACGTGACGTGGTGTAGGTCTGTCATGGTTGAGCTTGGGAGGGGTCCTCTCTGCCTCTTGGACACGAATTTTTGTTTCCCTTGCTAGATTAGGGAAGTTTTCAGCTACAATTTGTTCAAATATCTCTTCTAGACCTCTGTTTTTCTCCACCCCCTCGGGGATGCCGATGATTCTAACATTGGATCGTTTCGTTGAGTCAGTAATCTCCCGTAGCCAACATTCGTGGGCGTGGATTTTTTTTAAGACCATCTTCTATTTTTATTTTTTCCTCTATTAACCCATCCTCCAATTCACTAACCCTTTCCTCCGCTTCCGTGACCCTGGCCGTCAGAGCCTCTAGTTTTGCCTGCATTTGGCTCATAGAATTTTTAATTTCTGTCAAATTCGCTCTCATTTCCGCCCTTAGGGATTCTATATTCTCAGTAATATTTTCCTGAATACTTTTTTCAAGTCTACTCATTATCTTGACCATTGTTACTCTGAATTCCATTTCTGATAATTTGGTTACATCCATATCCGTTACTTCTGTGGCAGAGGCCACTGACTCACTGTCTTTTCTTTGCTGGGGGGGGCTTCTCCTTCTTGTCATTCTGATGAAGAGAGGTTGCGGGGTTTCCAGAGCCCAAAATTATTGACTGGGTCCCAGGCCGTGCCCCTTGTTTTATAGGGATCTTAGAGATGTGGGCTTCTTCTTTAAAGATTTTATTTATTTACTTATCTGAGAGAGGGAGACAGACAGTCAGCAAGAACGAAACAGAAGCAGGGGAGTGAGAGAGGAAGAAGCAGGCTCCCAGCGGAGGAGCCCGATGAGGGACTCCTTTCCGGAACGCTGGGATCACGCCCTAAGCCGGAGACAGGCGCTCAATGACGGCGCCACCCAGGCGCCCGGGTTGTGGGCTTCTTGATTTTTCAGCCTGCCTTCTGTGTTCTGGGGGAGGGGCCTGCCGCGCCGATACTCAGGCAACCCTGTTTGGGTAGAGTCTCCGTGTCCCCTGCGAGGGGGGATGGGGATGGGCACTCCCTGAGCCGGTATTTCCAGGCTTTTGTTCTCTGGCGGCTTTCCCTGGCGGTTTGCTGTGCCTCTTCTGAGGGTCAGAGCAGCAGAGGCTGCATTGTCGCAGAACAGAGGGATTGCGGCCCGTTCTCTACTAATGTTCTGGCCACTTTAACTCTGTTACTGTTGGTGCTGCTCAACCCTGCAGCGTCCCGGTATGTGCGCCCCACCCCGGCGTCCCTGCCCTCACTTCCAGGGCCAGCGCGTCTCTGTCCTTTGTGTTTCTAATGCCGCCAGCCACCGGCCGCCCCGTCTCTGTCCTTTGTGTTTCTAATGCCGCCAGCCACCGGCCGCCCAGCGCGCTCCCGGGTCTCCCGGTCTCAGTCTATGCCCGGTGAGCACACCTCGATTCCGGAGTTCCGTGAGAAGCCTGGTGGCGCGCGCACCCGGTTCAGGGTCTCAGTCTGCTGTTTCGCGGGTGCCGACCGCGAGTCCGCCCGCTCCCCCGTGCAGGTGGCCCGCCAGCCGCCAGCCGCCCCGCGCGCGCTCCGGGAGTTCCCGGTCTCAGTCTGGATCCCGTGAGCACACCGGGATTCCGGTGTTCCGGGAGATGCCTGGTGGCGCGCGCGTTCACGGCTCACCGGTCTCAGTCCGCTCTCTCGCGGGTGCCCTCTGTGAGTCCGCCCGCTCCCCCGTGCAGGTGGCTGCCGCTTCCCGGCGCCCGAACGCGGCGGCTCCCTCCCCCTTCCGTTTATCTTCCGATATCCGTGCACGGTTTACAGCTCCCCTCTTCGTACCTCAATACTCAGCGCTGGAGATGTTCATTTGTAGAGATCCAGATGCATCTTCCTGCGTCTCAGGCTGGTTCCGTGGTTGTTTAGGCTGGTCTGGTACCTATCCAGCTCAACTCAGGGGACCGGCTGAAAAAGGGGTCCCCTACTCCTCCGCCATCTTAACTCCTCCCAGTCCCCCCTAATCTATATTCCCTTAGGGAGGCATTCTTCATGTAGTCCAATAAAGAGGCCATTGTTCAAAACATTTTTGGTATCTACTTCAATATAAGAAGAGAGATAGGGACCCTTAATGTTGCTGAAAGTTTCTGGCCTGACTGAAACATTTGGTTTCCTGCGCACGTGGGACAACGTGTCTGAACAAGAATTGTCCTTTATGAAAAGGTGAACTCTGCTCAAAGAGCTCAAGGAAATGCCATGCACGGCCAAGGCTCAGTGGTGGCATGGTGACAGTGACAACAGTGGTGGTGATGATGATGATTTAAGAAGAATAAATCCTATTTTTAGATAGTATAACATTCGAACCCATTTCTATACAAATGCTTTCTCTCCCATCTTTAATTTCTAATTTTCTTGTTCTCTGCAAGATGTCTTTATGATAATGTTATTTCTTTAAAATTTAATTTTAAAATATTTCTACCATCTTACCAGAATGACCTTTAGATCTCATACTATGTTTTAAAAAGAACCTTTTTTCTGTCATATTTAAAGTTTTATTAACACAAAATTAGAGTGATGGAAAAGATAATCATTTTCTCAGCAAAGTGTAAAATTTCCCATGGTCTGGTAGAGTTGTATACAAGCCCTTCTCACCTTCTTAAGAGTTGGGTGCTATTTCTTTCTTTTTTTTTTTTTTAAAGATTTTATTTATTTATGTGACAGAGAGACAGCCAGTGAGAGAGGGAACACAGCAGGGGAGTGGGAGAGGAAGAAGCAGGCTCCCAGTGGAGGAGCCCGACGTGGGGCTCAATCCCGGAACACCGGGATCACGCCCTGAGCCGAAGGCAGACGCTTAACCACTGCGCCACCCAGGCGCCCCGAGTGCTATTTCTGTTCGATTGGCGAGATAATATCTATCATGTCAGGAGTGGGATTCTCTTGAACATATGAAGTTCAGTGAAACCAAAACTCTCTAGTTCCCTCTCATCTAGAACTTCTATCCGATGGGTCACCAGTCATTCATGATATTGATTCTTAAGTCAACTAGTATCATATTATCCTTCCTACTTTGGAATGCATGTTTTTCCCCGTCTGAAAAGAAATCTAATAAATTATTAACTTCAAAGACTCAGGGGATGTACTGAGATAGAACTATAACATGGTACGGAAACTTGTATGTGAGAATGCTGGATGAAAACACATTTGTTTTCCTACCTTGAAGCTCTTAAACCTTTCTTCCCCCATGGCTCTGGCTCTCTGTGTTTGCAAGTTCTTGAGAGGAGGCAAAGTTAAGGCCATCCATATCACAAAGCCCACAGTTTTTGATAACCCACTTACCAATTACAAGAGGAGGCAAACCTGATTGAGTAGTGGGAATTCAGTGTTCTCCCTCCCTTTCTTCTTGGTCATTAACATTTAGAATCAACGAAAAGGCAACTGACACTGCTGAGAGAGAAGCAAGAAGAGTTCTGAACATAGGTGCTCAATAAAAGCTCACAGGATTGAGAAAAACCATAGATACTTTGAAGACTATATGATTTCTCTTTCAGTCAAGGAAAGCTATTGGAACAAAAGAACAGAAGTAATAAAATCTTTCATTATGATAGAATCTAGTTTTCATGCAGAAACTCATATAAAATATAACATTGGCAAATAACCTTTAACTCTCCAGTGACTTTCAGAACTCCCCCAGACAAGCTCAATCCTGGCCTGTGAACCTCTTCAGTGTGCCCCAACTTGATTACCTTTTTTCCCTTCTTCCTGTTATTTCCAACTTCTATCCTTTCCAGGCAGGTAGAACCATCACCGTTTCTTTAATATTGCCCCTTAAAGCATAACCTACTTGAACTAATTTACAGTCTGCTTTACCTACTAGGCTGTTTTCTTCCTTTCTTTCCACAAAGCCTTTCTTGATCCATGAAAAGGAACCAGGACTCCTTGGTACCTTATCCAGGACAATTTGGACTCAAAGCTACTTACAAAAGACGTAGAAGACTCCCCCATGGTTATACCATTGCCAATCCTGTCTGTCTGTATTGAATGGTGAAAAAAAAAATAAGAAATTCAGTAATTTCACCTAAGCTTAACTTCACTTGCCCTAGAAGCTTCCATAAAATTTCCAAAATCAGAACTGGAAAAGAGTCCAGAGCACCACGGAGCCCACAGGAGGAGCAGGAGACTGCGGTCAGGTGGGAGTAGGAGGAGAGGATGCAGGGAACAGGGGCTTTCCAGGGTGGCCACACGTGGTGGGAGGGCACTCAGAGGACAGTTGGTCAGCAGGGGAGAGGCTGTGCAGCAGAGTGGTTAGGAACGTGTTCAGAGGAACCAGGAGTATAAATCCTGATACGTACTAGCTGAGGGAGCTTGGGTAAGTCGCTGAAAGTCTGAGCCGCTGGGGCACCTGGGTGGTCCAGTGGGTTAAGCAACCGACTCTTGACTTTGGCTCAGGTCATGATCTCAGGGTCGAGAGATTGAGCCTGGGGTCAGTCAGTCTCCGCTCAATGGTGAGTCTGCTTGAGATTCTCTCTCTCCTTCTCCCTCTGCCCCTCCCCACCCTCGAGTAAATGAATCAATCTTTTAAAAAAAGTCTCTGAGCCTCATGGGTGTGTTCACATTATAAAACTTTATAAGCTTACTTTAAATAGGCTTACTTTAAATGTCCAGGTATCGAGATTGAGTAGAGATCAAGAAACATGTCTAAAGAAATACTTTACCTTTTAACTCTATCATTTTATTTGAACTCTTATAAATTCTAATTTGTAAAATCTTGAACTCTCTGGGAAAAAGATATAACTCTGACTTCCTAAAGCACATTCAGATTCTCTTAATGTTTATAGCATTGATGTACTTCCGGTGTGAGATAAATTTTCACCTAACTCAACATTTTTTAAAACTGGACTTCATGTTTTTGATGCTGGTTGCTTTTTAATTTTACCGTCTAATAAAATAAAATTTCATAAATTACCTGGAACATGTTTAGGTGGTTTCCTTCTATTCCTAATTTAAGTAAAAGTTTTAGAAGTCACAGGACTCCATAGCACTTCTAGGAATCAGTATTACTTTGAAATTTTTAGCTATTGCAATAAGGCAAAAGAATAAAATCAGTAACATAAATACTAAGAAATAACAAAGTTATATTTATTTGTAAGTGATAAAACTGCAAAACCAAAATGTAAGGGTTTTAAAAATGATTAAGAGAATATGATAAAGTGGCTGATAGAAAAATTAATAACTTTCTTTCTACTAAGAATGACCATTTTTTTAAAATATTTTATTTTTAAGCAATCTCTACACCCAACATGGGGCTCAAACGCACAGCCCTGAAATCAAGAATTACGTGCTCCACCCACTGAGCCAGACTGTTCTTTTAAACAGAAATTTCTTTTAAACAGAAATTTTAAAACCTTAAAACACTCACAATAGTAACAAAAATATAAAATGCCTAGGAATAAATTTAACAAAAATAGTAGAGGACATAAGTAAAGAAAAGAAGGAATTTTAGGGGTAGACACTTTTACGATGCCATTCGTTAAATAAACCTTTCCCTTTTCCCTGAATTGAGAAGTCAATTAATCATATGTTTATGACATCCTGTCATCATTTCTAATTAGTACTGCATGGGGATTCTCAGCCAGTGAAGTAAAGGAAGAAAACAGAAAGGTATGAGAAAGAAAGGAATAAAAATCTTATTATTTATAGACATAGAAAATCCAAAATAGTCTTCAGATAAACTCTTAGAATGAATAAGTGAATTTAACAAAGTTGCTATATGCATATGAATGTAAATATAAACTTTTTTCTATACAGCAGGAAAAAATTATTAATGACAGATTTGAAAAGCTATCATTTACCGTAGTACCAGGAAATTTACACAGAAATGCAAAGAATCTGGAATAGCCAAAACCACCTAGAAAAAGAACAAAGCTGGTGGAATTACACTTCTAGTTATCTAATCTTATGAAAGAGCTGTAATAACAGTGTGGGATTGGAGTAAGTATTGATATAGACCAGTGGAACAAAAGACAGTTCAGAAAGAGGTCCATTGCATCTTCGGTCCCCTGGTTTACGTCAAAGGTGACTTTGTAGTGCAATGAGGAAAGAACAGTCTTTTCAACAAACAGATCTAGGTCAACTGGGTGTCTATACATCTGTCTATTTCTGGTTGAAGTGTTAATTATCATAACATATTTGCAAAGTAATCTGGCAAGAAACGTTAAAATGTAAAATGTAAACACCCTTTGACTAAACCAAACCATCTTGGGGGATCAGTAGTACAGAAATAGAAGCATTGAAACGCAAGGATGTGCATGAATAAGCAAACATGTCAAAAACTAGAAACAACCTCTATGGCGAGTGATTGGACAATAGGATGCGCCCATCCCGTGCATTGTTCTGTAGCATTAAAAAGAATGTGTTCGACAATGATAGTAACGTGTAGCCTTTATTGTGTGTTCATTGTGTGCTAGGCACCATTCTGAGTATTTTATATGTATAAACTCGTTCCATCTTGTAATAACAATATGTTGTAATAATAATTGTAATACAATGTTATTTCTATTTTATGGATGATGAAGTTAAAATTCAAACAGATTAAATATTTTACTCAAGCTCGCATGGCTGCTGTGTGGTGAGGTCTGAATTTGAACCCAGTCTTACTCCAGAACACAAACTCTTAAACTCCATGTAGTTATTCCGCCTCCCTGAGTTGATTAAAGAGGGATTTCTGTAAGGAGGGCACGTATTGCAGGGTGCACTGGGTGTTATACGCAACTAATGAATCATCGAACTTTACATCAAAAACCAGGGATATACTGTATGGTAACTAACATAATATAATAAAAAAATATTATTATAATAAAAAAGAGGGATTTCCCTTACATATTAGTAATTGAAAAAGCAGATAATGGAAAGCTAGTTATCCTATTTCAAAAAAAAAAGGAAAAAAAAGGAAAAGAAAAAACCCACATGAATATACATAATTCATAAGAGGATTTTAAAAGTCTTGGAAAGATACTCCTCAAACTGGTAATACTTATTTCTTCAGGATTGAGTGAGAAAGGAGGACATTATTAATTTGTTTTCACCTCTTTATTATGTTAAGTGATAGAAAGCACTAGAATACTTTGGTCCTGTTTTAATCTAACGAAGTGAAGAAAAAGAAATAAAAACCAGCCTCCACTTTTAGGTTCACAGTGTTTTCTTAAGAATAAAAGATTCGTTGAACAATTTGACAAGAAACTAATAAAACTTGTCTTCTAATTTCTTACCAGAATTTAGGTCCACAAGCATCTAATCCGCGGTGGTCATTCTACATGACATTTGCTCATTCATCTTCCAAAGTATCTAGATCTGCATAAAGTAGGTCCCCAGGAAACGTTTCACTTCCTTCCCGTTTATTATTCTCTCCTTCCTGCCTCTCTCTCAGTGAAATAGCCAGTGCTGTGATCATAAAGGCAGTCCTGTTTTCCATCATTCGTTCTGTTCAGGTGACTGACTGCACTAGCTCTCAGCATGGTAACCCAGTGCCCCTTTCGGAGAGAGTGAGCGCCAAACATAACTTGCTTCATTGTGGCAAGACCTAAGCTCAGAGTGAGACAGGGAGATTTGTCAACTGGGCAGCCTGTTACGGAGGAAAGCATTTTGTTAGGAACAGGGCCAAAGTCCTACCTTTAGAATCACATACAGTGATTACAGAGAGGCAAACAGTCCGTCTTTCTAAAATATCTGCTGTTTTATAGGCTCATCTGTGAATCTTAATAGGATCTAAAATGATACGTGTGACATTTCCGCCGTGCAGAGATATGAAACTTTGCATTTTGCCTTAGGCAAGAGTTAAATATCTTTCACATAAAACCATTATATGGAATTGGTATTTGTATGTTTGAGAACTTTACTTCAGCCGACAGTTTGAAACGATGCATTTCATGAACACTTTCTGCTTTTCCTTAGGTCCCATTTGATATCTCGCTGCCATCTATATTCAATCTTGAGAGACTTTTTGATCTTGCTAATGGTTGTATCGTATCTGGAGGAAGCCTTTTCAACTGGATAGTGTCGATTATTCCCTAAACGTTCTTTACATGTTAACTAACCTTGTAAAGGATTTAGTGGATGCTGTTTTTCTTGGTTTGAATACATTTGTGGAACTGTCTTCTTATAACAAGCAAAATAAAATTGTTTCGTACATAAGCTAAATTTCCTCAAACATTGTAATTTTGAGGGGTGTCTTAAATTGCATGAATTAAATGACGATGTTGTTGCTTATTAAAACCGTCTTACAGAACTATTCATAGAAAATATGTGTGCGCCCGGTGCCCCTATCCCCGTGTTTCTATAGATCGCATGTAGGTTGTCTTTAGATGTGCCCATAGAACAAGACTGGATTAAAACAGTGGGGACAGGAGGCAATGTCTGAAGACACCTCGATCGCTGTACCTGGGAGGAGGGTGCTAGTGGCCTGCAGTGGGTAGAAGCCAGGCAAGCTGCTGCCTGTCCTAAAATGCCCAGGAGGGCCCCCCACAACCTGGCCCAGAATGTCAATAGGGCCAAAGATGAGAAATTCTGGATTAAGCCTCAACATGTGGTCAGTTCAGTGCTGGCAGTTTTTCTGTGTGGCTTGGAAAGAAATATGTAGCTAATTAAGACCTTTCATATTTTCTGTCGCTGCATGAAATTTTAGAGCACGGGCTATGGAATTATATAGACCTGAGTTTGAACAGTAACTTCACCACTTCAGAGTTGTGCAACTTTAGGAAAGTAATAAATTCTTCAAGCCTTCGTTTTCTTACCGGTAGAATGGGACTATTAATAGGCTTGCTGTGTGAATTAAATTGAGATGATGTAATAAGGGGCTTAGCGCAACACGTGAGGTAGTAACAGTCATTGCGCTAGGAGTTAGCATTTCCCGGCCAAGTTGGAAGAGAAGCATGCATTTCTGATCCATTTTATTTAGCCTGTACCTACATGCTTCCTGCATACTGGCCCATGAATTGTTAAGGTAAAATGAGAAAAAAAAAATAAGGATAACATTAACGTTTTTTCTTTTCTTTTCTTTTTTCTTTTCTATTATTGTGTTCATTAGCCAGCATATAGTACGTCAAAAGCTCATTGTGTTAAATGAATTGCCCTTTATTCTGATTATGAATTTTCTGCTTTGTTGGTGTTGAATTGGCTTTTCTTTTATGAAGCCGTGGTAATAGTAGCTGGTAACTGTTTTAAGTATTTTAAATGTTCTTTATAACAAAAGAAAAAATAGTAACTTTATATTGGTCCCTGATTTTTAAAATATATTTTATTTATTTATTTGGGAGAGAAAGACAAGTGGGGGTGGGGGTGGAGGGGAGGAGCAGAGGGGGAGGGGGAGGGAGAGGGACAAGCTGACTCTATGCTGAGCACAGAGCCCTATGGGACTCCCAGGACCCTGAGATCATGACCTGAGCTGAAACCAAGAGTCAGATGCTTAACCAACTGAGCCATCCAGGTGCCCCTGATCCCTGGAATTTTTTTTTTTTTTTTAAGTTACACATCCACAAAGTTCCAAAGTCTGGGAGCAGCCAAGGTAGAAATGTCCTAGAATACTACGTAGGGAAAATGAACCTTAAGAAGACTTTTAATGATAAGAATTTTGATAGTCAGACATTTGCTGGTAGGGAGGATGCTGTAGGAGAACAGAGACATAACAATGAAAATGAATATGGTTTATATGTCAAGGATCTTCCTGCTACCCATGTGGAGTGGACAATCATAATGGAAAATGAGATAAACTCTTAGAGTAGAACTAGAGTGAAGACTTCAGGCTTGATTCAGTATATCATGGGGTACTATTACTGGTGATTAAGGAGAGGAGTGGCAAATTCCTAACACTAGTGGACATTCAATAAATGTTGAGTAAGTGAAAATGAAAGAGAAGAAAAAGGAAGGAAGGAAGGAAGGAAGGAAGGAAGGAAGGAAGGAAGGAAGATGAAAAAGAAAGAGAAAGAAAGAAGAAAAAGAGAAGGAAGGAAGGAAGGAAGGAAGGAAGGAAAGAAAGAAAGAAAGAAAGAAAGAAAGAGAAAGAAAGAAAGAAAGAAAGAAAGGAAAGGAAAAAAAAAAAAGAAAAAGGAATGCTGGGCTGGCTTTCAGAGAAGATAGGTATTCAGTATACAATGGACAGGGAAGAAACAGAGAAAAAGCCAGTAGGAAACTATGCTGCAGTGAAAGAGAAAGAGAAAAGAACAAAATATTTTCCATTGAATTCAGAAAAAGAAATTGCCTGATGACTAAACCTTCACATGAAATAAAGTTTGGGTCTTGCAGAAAAGCTGTTAAGATAGTGATGACTCTTATGTGGTAAGGGGCTTCCAAATCCTTTGGCCAGAGACTGGAGTTTATAAATTTCTATTGTGGGAGAGAGAATGCTTTCAAGGCTTTTGTGTTTCTCACAGGGAAAGTTTAACTTATGGGAAGTTTAGCCACCAAGGGCAAAAAAGCGCAACAAATCGCCTACACATTTAATATAGGTGCGGAAATATAGCACCACTAGTAACCAAGGCCATTCACTTCAACCTAATATCAATTTCCTAGGAGTGTATATGTTAACTGGGTGCTTTTCATTTTTCTTTATTTTAAATATGAATGGATATAAAGGCATATACTGCTTTATAGAACCCTAGAATAATGCCTGGCACATAATAGAGGTCTATAACACTTCTTGGATGGGTGGATGGGTGGATGGATGGATGTGACCAGGCAAGATGGCTCTGTGGGGATATAAAAGGAGGGGAAGGGAAGGTGTCACCACCACCTCCACCACCACTACCACTACCATTACTGCCTAACCTTTCTGGAGCATTACCATGCTGGACACTCTATTAATATATACTTCATATGCATTGTCTCCTTCTGTCCTCACAAGAATTATGACCATGGTGCACATCGAATGACTGACCCCAGGTTACTGATAAGGAAACAAAAGCATGAGGCAATTAAATAATTTGCCTAATGATCACAATTAGAGGTAGAACCAAGATTTAAATCTCGTTCTGACTGGAGAATTTGAACTCTTCATTGCTACACTGGCTTCTCCAGCTCTTGCACCTACCCCACTGCTCTGGGAAATTTGAAAGTCAAGGAAAAGGAAGACATAGCAAAGCCTCAAGCTAAAGCTGGAACACCTATTGTCTGCTCTAGGAGCAAATTTTTTTGAATGACTTGCAGACCTGAATGGATACCCCCAAGGAAACGTGGCGGCGGGGGTGGAGGGATGGATCCCCTTTGTCATCCATGCCAATATACTGGTTTCCTCTGGGGATGGCGGATCCCTTCCAACTATCACAAATAATATTTCAGCACATTTTTACTTTTTCTCCACTTTTAGTCACTTACAGCTGCTGTTATTCTTAGGCGTTGTTTTGACTGAGAGAAACACTGCCTAAAACTGCACCACGCCCTATAGACACAGTTGCCCCATTTTAAGCCATGATTCCAGAAATTCCCCCATCTCTTCTAAAATAGGAACACTCACTAGATAAAGCTGAAACTTTCTGTACAAGGCAGTGAATGAGGAAATGGCGAGCAAATGGGCTGAAGTACAAACAAAAAGAAAATTCAAACCTACCAGGATGAAAGATGTGTTTATTTCCAGAAATGTCTTTCAGGTTTTTTTTTTTAAGACCAAATTACACAATTTGCAGCTGCTTATTTTTTCATGTAATATACGGTATCTGCAAATGCTTTACAGCAGACACCTGCAATGTTTTCTATTTTAATTATAACAGAGAATGACAGGACGCAAACTGAAAGGGGAAGAAGAGGGGAAGCAGAAAGAGAGGGGAGGGAAGCAGGCAGCGAGAGACTAGGAGCCAGTGCCAGCAGCTAAGTGATGGGTAATAAAACCCCAGAGCTTCCCATATCTTTCTCCATATCAATCTCCAAGAAATTGCTTTAGAAATTGACCACCTGCCAGCTCTTCAGAGGCTTAAATGCAGTAGTCTCGGTTCACTTCATGTGTAGGCGCTTTACACATTCCCCACCCCAGCTGACTTGTTCTCCTTCATTGAATTGCAGGGGGTTTGAAATGGCACATTTCTGGAGAGTACTAGAAACTCGGTTTCTGTCTCTAGTCTGCATTGCTCTTCCTTCTCCTTCTGCGCATTATGTGAATCTCTCCATCCTAGTTCAAATGGCAGAGCATCAGGCTCCCAGAGCTCCTTGGGCACTGGCTGGTGCGCTGCTCATTTGGCTCTTAATAGCACCCTTCAGCTCAGAGGTTCGCATTGTTATATTTTCACTGTGCAGTCTTATAACCTTAACTCAAGGGCATCATAAGTGTGTGAGCCTGCCCCACATTCCTTCAGCTTTCATTTAGCTTGAGACTGGCACTTCATTGTTTGCTCATGTATCCTGGAAATGTGTTGAGGAAATGTACAATGTCCATAAAGCCTGGAAACCTAGGTGAAATATATATAATGTCATCAAAGCTATCTTCAACCTATGGAAACATAAATTTTAGTAATTTAATATCATCTATGTGTGCACAGGCTTGGACAACCCCGTAGCTGTGGATTAGGGGAGAACAGTGGGCCAGGAAGCCCACTGTAGAACCACCTTTTCCCCTTTTCCCATACTTGAAATGTTTGTGGTCTATCCCCCAAAGAACCTTTGCCCACGTGCCCAAGGAAACTTGTGCAAAAGTGTTCACTGATGCCCTGATTACAATAGCAAAAGACAAAACCCCCAAAATACAAACCTACCTCATATCCCCCAGATGGAGAATAGATAGATAAATGACGGTGTCGTCACACAGTAGGTTAGTACACAGAAGTTAGAAAGGAATGTGTAACAGAATTGTTGTAAATGAATTAAAGAGATGTATTTATCTGGATAAGCTTCAAAAGAAGGTTGACCAAAAGAAAAAAGTGTTGCGGAAAACATATACGAAGACACCATTTATATAAAAGTTACTAGAACAGGGGAAATGACATAATAGAGAGTATTTATGGATGTGTAAGTATCTACTAAAAACATTTTTCAATGCAGGTTCATGGGCAACCCCAAGTTCCGGTTTGGATCCCCCTCTTGGATGAAGGAGGGGGAATGAGATCTAACAAGAAAGCCCAAGGAGTTTCATTTGGACTTGCAAAATTATCTTTTTTAAGCCAGGGGTTTGTTGTATCAGCCTCTACTTTTTGCACACGTGAGATATTTCATGAGTTAAAAGCAAGCGCGTCATTTACCTTCTTCATCTCGTCGGCCAGCATGCTTTGTGTGGTTATCGGCTCACCTATCGGTAAATAACTATGAAATGTGAGTTGTGACTCTGGTCTCATCGTATAGCTGTGGTTCCATCATTTGGGGTTTTAATGACAACGAAAAATCATTTTGAAACTAATGTCAAATTATATATGTGCTCGATTTTGGAAAACTCCATCTACAAAAATATTAATTGTTCATGTAAGGTAGTAAAGCCTCAACCTATGTTTAATTACACGGAGGCAGATCCCCGTGCAATGCCTGTCAATGGTACGTTCCCTACTTATACTTTGATTTTCCAAAATTAGATATATGCAGAACTTTTTACATGACTGCTTGTTATGCAAAATGAGGTTCATTTGTGAAATCCATCTACAATCCATAATTTCAATGTTTTTAAAAATATATTAAGGAAGAAGTTTCTCTTTCCTGAAGACTTGTTTCCTGTTTTTCTTTACACTTCAGTAGAACTTTATGAGATGCAACTCTGACACTAAAATTTCCATAGCAACAGATTTTTTTTTTGTCATAAATACAGGCATGATTAAGAGGAAGGCTTTAGTGACAGCAGTTTTTTTCATAATTAAATTCATTAGTTAAAACGCTGGGTTAAAAGGCACAGGAATTTTATTACAACAAGGACATTTTCAACTGGAGCTTTGGAAACAACACAGTTAATTGCTATTAAATTGCCTTTGGTCCTGTTTTATATTTACAAAACATTTATATGTTTTTTATTTAATAACTCAGAATAAAACAGGTCTAAAAACCACATTCTGCCCAAGTGCAAGTCAGCTTGAATCCTCCCTTAAAACTGTACACAATGTGAAAGAAAATTCAGTAGATTTCCAAATAATTTGAAGATTTTCTAAGAGTTTCAGAGCTGTCCTAATTTAATTCTCCCCCACAAGATTCACAAGAAGAACTTGAACTGATTTCTCTTCATGTCATTGCAAAAACAATTCAGGACTAATATAGAGAATTTGTGAAATATTGAAAGGTACAAAGTAGAAAATAAAAGTTACCCAGAAATCCACTGCTGTGAAAAAAATCAACATTAACGTTTAAATATATGTCCTACAGCATTTCTAGTTGTCTTCCCGAATAGCCAGAAAAACACAACCTTAGACTGAAAAGTATCGAGATTTGCGGCAACTAGCCGTACTCCCGGAGGTGCGGCACACATACCTTTCCAGAGTGCATCGATTGGGAAAATACCCAAATTGGGAGTGTTTAGACCTGGTGGTCTGGATGAGATGCAGTTAGAAAAATCAGGATGTAATTAGATCCAAAGGTATTGTCCAGAGTCCTACTTCCTAGGAATGAAGTATATGGTAATGATCCATAGGAAGGAAAAAAATATATATCAAATCTTTGTTTTGTCCTTTGGAGGCTGGTCATTTAAATCTCCTTCTTAGGGACACCTGGGTGGCTCAGTCGTTTAAGTGTCTGCCTTGGGCTCACTCATGATCTCAGGGTCCTGGAATCGAGTTCTGCATCGGGCTCCCTGCTCAGCGGGAAGCCTACTTCCCCTCTGCCTCTGCTGCTCCCCCTGCTTGTGCGCTCTCTCTCTCTGTCAAATAAATAAATAAGATCTTTTTAAAAAATAGAAATAAATCTCCTTCATAGGTACACTAGTATTTCCCTGAAAAACTTAGCGCATTTGTTCATGCACACATTTGTTATTTGATGGATTTTACTCATTATTTTGTGCCTCTGCTTTTGAGCAAGAATGTCCTTTCTCACTTTTTTCATTGAGAAAACATTTATCGAGTGCCCACTACATGCCAGAGACTAGACATGAAGAAAAGCACTTACTCCCTTCAAAAAGAGTCACATCTAATGATACCAGCTCTTCATTCTAGATTCGGCCCAGGCATCTCCCCTACCTCGGACCTGTCTTTCCTGCTGCCTCCTGCTGCCTCCACGTACCACACACATGCCCACGTGGGACCCACTTTATTTTACGCATGCATATTTGCATGTCTGCCCTGCCCTGTTCTCAAGATCAGGGAGCAAGGTAGGTGGAGTTCAAGGAAACCAACGAATTTATTTCCCCATTTTTTAATGAAAGTTTCTCATTAAATTTTGATTCAACTGAAGTTGAATGGTTCTTTCATTTGCTATTTGCTCATCACACTTTTTTCTATTTTCATGCCTCTTCAAAACCTTTACTCAACTTTTTACTTGTACGTCCACCGATTTTTTTGTTGTTGTTATTGTTGATTTCCAAGATCCCTCAACGTCCAGGATATTAACCCTTTCCATTTAATTTGTGACATCGTTTTCAGGTTTTCATCTGCCTCTCTCGACTTTCATTTATACTTTGGTGGCTTTTATTTTTAAAACTATTTTTAACAGTAGTTTTACAACAAATTTCGATCACTTAGTTATCTTCAGACCTGCTCAAAAAGGATGGAAGAGGGCTTACAATTATGTATTCAACACAAAGCTAAGATTAATTAAAGCCAGATAAGAAAAAGGAGGCAAAGAAAACAAAGGTAGAACACAAACATCATCTTACTTATGATGAAGCCAGGAGTTGAATTAATTTCCTGAAAAAAAAGATGGTATGACCACCTTTACGCTCACCAGGGGTCAGCCACAGGGGCGGCTGCGTGCTTTCAGGCAGCAGAAGCTGACAAGAAACGCAATGCATTACAACAGCGACAGTGTTGGGAGGCACAGCAGACCTTGTGCTTCTAGCCCCGCTATTCCCAGTACTAACTCCAGAGAACATTTTTTCTTGGGTGGACTCAAGAGAATATATTCTCAATGAACTGTTTCTTCGAGGGCAGCCTACGATGAAAGACAGCCCATTTCATCGATCATCTGGAGGACTGAAGACTTCCAAGGGTTGTATTTTGCAGACTTTCAAGAATTTTTCTTTTCTTTTGTTTTTTGCAAAACAATAACCACTTCTGATTCGTCAGTTTAAAAGAATTTGGGAGGCATGTAGCAAAAGACAGGTATCAGGAAAAGGGATATTTTTATTGATATTAGAAAGTTTCAGGAAAAAAAATTAAACGTAGCTTTTTCCCTTAGAGCAATTTTTTTGGTTAAAAGTACTTTTCCAGTGCATTAGGGGTGGCATGGAAAAACATACCAAAACGGCTGTCTTTCAAAACGTCAAAGGTCGATGCTTTGAATTGCTTGAAGTTGGTTTCTCCATCTCAACATTGCATTGGGAATGGACATAATAGACAGCCAGCTCCGTGGCAGCTCCGGCGAAACCGCAATATACAGTTCTGCTCGAGGTGCTGTAAGTCAAACTCTGAAGTCGAGAAAAGAGAAACGATTCTGCGGGAGCTGAGTATACATGGAAATACCATTTTATGTGTACATTTTCTGGATTTCTGACTGAGGGAAAATAATTTTTCTGATATGAAAATATTTTTGGTTGATTGGAGATTGTAATTTTTATAGGATAATGGATTCATTGGTTTAAGAGAACCATGAAGTTTATTCGGTGCAGTCCTCTGCTGCAAGCTTAAATCCCCTCCAAACTGTCTCCATCAGGGGCGCCTGGGTGGCTCAGTTGGTTAAGCATCTGCCTTCAGCTCAGGTTCATGATCCCGGGGTCCCAGGATTGAGCCCTGCATCTGGCTCCCTGCTGAGCAGGGAGTCTGCTTCTCCGTCTCCCTCTGCCTCCTCCCCCTGCTCATGCTCTCTCTCTCTCTCTCTGTCTCTGTCTCTCACTCTCTTCATAAAATACATTTAAAAAATACATTTCAAAAAAAATGAACTGTCTCCATCAAGGAAAGGCCACACTGAAGAGCAGCCCACAATTAAATATTGCCACCGTGCAGTGGCTAAAACAGCCAGCAATGACATCGGGCCATGTGGGCTGGAGGCCTGGCTTTCCTTTTGACCACCTACATAAACTTGGGTAAGTTTTTTAACCTCTCTGTACTTCAGCTTTCTCATCCATAAGCTGGGGAGGGATAAAGTACCTGGAGTAGTGGCTGTGGGTCCTGGATCCGCAGTGCAGTTATCTCTTACTTTAATTACATCTTATATTATCACATGCACCTTTCAGGAAAGTTCAGTTCTGCCTAGAAAGACCAGAGTTTTTTGTTGGGTTTTTTTTTTTTTTTAGTAATAAGTGGTATTCACTTCTGGTTACTAGCAGAGTAGTTTTCATTGAACTATCATCTGGTCGTAACAATCTTGAACTTAGGACTAAAAAGACGTATAAATAATTATAAAATCAGAATTCAAATAACTATTTGGAGCCCTGGGGAATGGCCGACAATATGTAGAAATCGAGGGGGACATGATCCTTGAAATAAAGGGAAAAAAAACTACGTAAGATCCACATTCATTTATTAATTTTTTAAAAGATTGATTTGTTGATTTTAGAGGCAGAGAGGGAGAGACAGAGCAGAGCACCAGGGACAGGGGCAGAGGGAGAGAGAGCCTCACGCAGACTCCCTGTGGAGCGCAGAGCCTGACGCTGGGCTTGATCTCGAGACCTTGAGATCACCACCTGAGCTGGAATCAAGAGTTGGACCCTTAACCGACTGAACCACCCAGGCACCCGAAGATCCGCATTTGAATGTCTTGTTCCTTGAGGGTGCTCATCGCCTTGTAAAGGACAAGAGGGGTACAGAGCTCAGTCAGGAGGGGCAGGTGGATGGGACTGAGGGTTCACAAGGCGCAGTGTGGGGTTGTCAGAGTAGCTAGAGATTAAGGAAGGATAGTTCAGAAAATTGGGAGACAGGGTGGGAAGGCCCCAAATCTGCACAAATTCCCCTCAAATTGTTGGCTCTCACTTGCACATAATCAGAGCCCTGGGAATCCAGTGGAAAGTAACAGCTGGAAGTTTAAAAGAGCCGAACAGCAGTTTCAGCAGGGGCCTGGTGCTGCAGAGACAAGTTTTGTAATTCAAGTCCAGCCAGATAGAAGGGGCTTATTAGGTTCTTTGTTCTTTTCTTTGGAACCCTTAGAGGGCCATGCCTTAAGAATGCGAATCCCAGGACTAAGAATGACAACTGAGGCCTTAGGGCAAAGCGAGTTCGTCCCATCAAACCTCCACAGGATGAAGGTAATTTGTCAGTAGTTTAATGGTCTGCTAAAACAAAACTCAGTACTCTTCAGAGGAAGATAATGTATCATCTACAATATATTGTCCACAATGTCCAGTATCTAATTTAAAAATTACTATATATACAAAGAAGCAGGAAAATGTGCCCACAATCAAGGGGGAAAATAGTCAAACATCTGTGAAAGTCCCAGATGTTAGAAATTGCAGATGAAGACTTTAAAATAACTATGTTACAGACATAAAGGAACCTGTTAGAAAGATTGACATAATGGGTAAAGAGATGACGAGTGTTAAGAAAGATATGGAAACTATATAAAAAAAAAAAAGAACCAAATGGAAATCCTAGAACTGAATACTATAATATCTGAAATACAAAAATTCACTAGATGAACTTAATATCAAATCAGGCACCACAGAAGGAAAAATAGACAGTAAACTTGTGGAATGGAAAGCATCAAGGTCAGCCCACACCTCTGGCTCGTAGAAATGATCTCTGCCTTTTAAAATAGAACCCATACGCAAGCAAATCACGTTCAAACTTCTGAAAACCAAAGATAGGAAAAAAATATTAAGTCATGTAGAAGAAAAAGACGTAACATACTAAGGAAAGGATCAATGATAAGAATAAAGACTGATGTCTCATCAGAAACATAGAAGGCAAAGGATAACGGACTGACCTAAAAGTCTCGATGACGTTTATTTGACTTACACTCAGCCACGTCATTAATGAGACTAAATGTATATGGACCCACACTTCCACTTAAAAGGCAGAGATTGTGTGCATTTAAAAAAGAAACAAAACCCTGACAGGTTGAAAATAAAAGGATGGAGAAATACCATATGAACAGTGAACATAAGAGATCCTGTGTGATTATATCAACATCAAGATAGATTTCAAGATAGGAATTGCTGCCAGAGGTAAAATGAAACATTTCATAATGATAAAAGCATCAATTCATTAAGATGACATAACAACCCTAAGTATATAAGATAAGAAATGTTTATTTTCAAAACATCTGGTACAGTTATTCCCTTTAAGGGGACTACTTGCCTTGATTAGGAAGATGTTTCAGTCTTTTGGAGCAGGTGGTGTCTGTGAGCCACAGATGTGGGCTGGCTTTAGTGCTTCAGAGAAGCAGGTAAAAAGACTTCACTTGAGACAAGGAAATAGAGTTATCAATCTTCCCACTTCACCCAGGACTAAGATGCTTTTTGGGACGTGGAACTTTCAGTGCAAAAAGCAGGATGGTCCCCAAATTAAGATAGTCCTAGGCAAGCTGGGATGGTTGCTCATCCTACAAAGAGAAGAATTGTTTTTTTTTCTGGAAATGGAGGAATAAGAGAGTAAAGAGAGGAGAACAGAATGGATAGCCAGGAGATGTAGGAGATTGCAAAGTAGTAAAAGTGACACCTTTTAATGATCCCTCAAGCCCTAAGCAAAATTACTGAACTCACAAAATGGTAAGTTCAAAGTGTCTATAGGTTTGGGAAACTTGTGATGAAGTAGAACGGGTGAAAAATAGACAGCATATGTCATTGACATGGACTTTATGGAGCAAGACCATGAGTGCTATGGCCTGGATGTTTGTGTCTCCCCGAAAAATCATATATTAAAATCCTAACCTCCAATTTGATGGCATTTGGAAGTGAGGTCTTTGGGATATAATTAGGTTTAGATGAGGTCTTGAGGGTGAAGTCCTCATGATGGATTAATGCCCTTATAAGAAGATACCAGAGAGCTAATTCTCTGCTGTGTGAGGATATAGCAAGAAGGCAGCCATATTTAAACCAGGAAGAGGGCTCTTACCAGTCACTGAATTGACTGGCACCTTGATTTTGGACTTCCCAACCTCCAGAACTGTGAGAAATAAATACTTGGGTGTACTTAAATACACCCAATCTATGGTATTCTGTTTTAGCAACTAATATGATTAGTCTTCAGGAATTTGTAGAAATCATGAGGATGACCTCGGACTGGTATAGGTTATGAAACGGGAGATTTGAATCAAGTTGGCATATATTAAGGGCAAAAAGGACTATGATTTACATCTGAATCTCATAACTGTATTAGTTAAATTTTTTTTGGTTTCGGATGATAGAAAAATCTATCCAACTAGATCAGACAATAAAGGGATTTTAATCACTCATTAACTGAAAAGTGCAATGGTAAAGTGAGCTTCAGGTTTGATTCAGTCTGGGAGTGTCACAGTCACTTCTGGGCTCTGGTTCCATTTCTCAGCAAGTATCCTAGCAACTCTCCTCCCTGCCACCTTTCATATTCAGACTGGTTTCCCTCATAGTGGCAACAATGGCATAGCAGTTCCAGGACTCATGTTCTCACATGACACCATAAGCCAGGAAACTTGGTCTGTAAAGAGCAAGATTGTAAATATTTTAGGCTGTGTATCTCTGTTGCAGCCAGTCAGCTCTGCTATTGTAGTGCAAAAGCGATCACAGACAATATGTGAACAAATGTGCATGGCTGTGTTCCTACAGAACTTTAATGATCAATTTGAATTTCATATAATTTTCATGCATTATGAAATACTCTTCTCCTTTGGATTATTTTTTCCTAACCATTTAACCATTCTTAGCTCAAAGACGGAACAAAAATAGGCAGAGGGTCTTTCACCTATACAGATCATAGTCCGCTAACCCTTTACTTTAAAGATTGACCGGTTTTAAGCAGAAAACTCTCCTCCTCGCATGTGCTCCCTTTTCTCGTCTCCATTACTCTCATTCAGGATGACCGTATTTTTCCATTTATGTATTAAAATCTTCCAAATTTTCATCTCCAACATAGATTGCTCCCCTATCTCCAAAGCCCTATAGCCACCTGTCTGCTTGACCTCTCCATTTAAAGGTTTAATAGCATTTTAAATTTAATGTAATCTAAACCTGCTAGGGGACTCTGCTTCCATAAAAATAGGCTCAGCTCCAAGCGGCAGGCCGAGGCACCTTGGCATTTCCATGGTATTGACCCCAATGCCATAGGATGATTCTTCAGCGTTCCTTATATTTCTAACATGCTTGTGGTGAAAAGGAAGTATTCTGATTACTTTTTTCCTCCTTGAGGGATGAATAAAACTGAGAAATAAATCAAGAATGTGACATCAGACAGAGGAATGTTTCAGCAATATCTGTCACCTTTTGGAGAGTTGGTGAGAAGAAATAGTCATGATTTAGTATCTTATTTGCACAGAAGGCACTAGGTCTGACTTGGAACTTGTCCCGTGTGATCATTTGTGATGTATCCATATTCTTCAGATATTGTTTTGGATTTTGCTCTTGCTCAACTGGCCTCTTACAGCCTCAAGGGTGTTTTAGTTCCCATTGGGGCAGTTAAAGCACTTCCTTCCTATTACTTACAGATTTGTGTATCTCTTCAGCTTGTCTCAGTTTGTCCAACTGATTCATTTCCTTATCAAGTTGCTTTGGCTTCTCCACTTTCTCCTGTGTTTTGAAAAGTACTAATTTTCAAAATAAAAATGATTGCGCATGGGTCCTTAGTCCTTCATCTATTCAGTACACATCTTTTGACTATTGCTATACACTGGACACAGTTCCAGGCTCTGAGAATATAAATATCCAGCAGCTCTGGCCCGCCCTTCAGATGCTGATAGTCCATTAAGGACAACAGACATGAAAACTTACAGCTCATGATACAGCAGTGTAGGTGATGGAACAAAACCCGAACAAAATGTGTAGGAAGAGAAGGAACTAGCCAGTGTTCACAGAGATGATGCAAGAAAAGAAAGAACAAAAGAGAGAAGGGAGGCAAAAATGAGAATTCCAAGCCCAAGATATATTGTTCGTCGAGCCGCAAGAATGATTACTTCCGGAAAGAGGAAGAATTGAGAAGATGTATTAGGTATATGAAATGCCTAATGAGACCATAAATGAGGAGAATTGCTTCTTACAGCATATGAGGAGATAATTTTTATCAGATAATGAAATTGTTTTCAGTCTTCAGAATGAAAATGAATCCCTTGCTAATGCAAATCATGCTAATAAAGGGAGTGAGAGAGAATGTTGGAATTACACTTGGCTAGCGGTAGGCAGAAACCAACCTAAATAGTCTAGGAAAAAAAAAGAAAGATAATGAAGTAATCAAAATAATTGCTTAATAGGGAATGTGAAAGATCTGCAGTGTTAAACTATAAATGTACATTTTCAAGAAAAATGAGGTGACCTTAAGGAACAGATTAGAAACCCAAACTCACGCCGGGTAGAAGCCCTGCTTTTCATTAGCAAAGCCGAGGATTAATTAAATCTGGGGAAGCTTTTTGAAATCCACAAGTGTGAGTTACATTAGAATACAATACAACTGGTATATTGTATCCTAATTAATGATTAGCATGGACTTTTTTATTAAATGTATTCTGGCGTAGTTCATGTGACAGATGTGAAATGAAGAGGACAAAAATGTGTTATTTAAAACCAAAATTGACTTTCGCAGCGTTTGCTTTCAAAGGGGCGGGGGGAGTCATAGTTTATCTAGCAGAGAAACATATTGTTCTCTTCCACTTTCGAAATTGCCTTGGGACCCATCCCAGGCATGATGGAGGGCAACATGCCCTCTCCCTAACTCTCTAGGGAGCTAGAGAAGGGGGCGGACTGTGGTGGCTTATCAATTATTTTTCAGTGACTTCTGAATCACGTCTCTGACTTCAGCTATATAATTTCAGAGACTGGTAGCAGAGTTTAGTGCTGCTCAAGGTGGATCTTTGGAGAAAATGGTCCATTGCTCACAGAGCATGTTAAGTATAGGTAAGTGGAAGCCCTGAGCAAGTAGGACACAGTGGTCTACGTTGTTTTACAGGAAAAAGTAAAGAGGAGTTAATTTCCAAGGGACTCCAATGGAAAGGAGAAATGAGAAAAGGAAGAGCCCTGAGGGGAAAAGGGTGAGAAGCAGCAGGGTGATGTAAAGCCCTTTCCTCTGCTCCACACACAGATGCCTCCTGTGAGAGACAGACACCAAAGCGGAAATCAAAAAAAGGCTGCTCCGTGTCTAGGGTGCACGAGGGAAGATGCTCCACCAGCCGAACTAACTCAGAGATGTAGAAATTCGGAATCAAAGGTGACGTAAAAATGTAAACCACATTCCGATCCCAGTGTCAGAATTATACAGAGTTTGCAGAAACCAACCTACATAGTCTGGGGTGAGGGTGCGTGGTAGGGTTACAGCCTCCCATCTTCAGAATTCTGCAGGCAGGAAGCACACGCTACGTGTAAAATTACAACCCCAACTCAAGGGACATAAATCCTTCTTTCTAAAAGCTCTGCCTTGGGGCGCCTGGGGGGCGCAGTTGTTAAGTGTCTGCCTTTGGCTCAGGACGTGATCCCAGCGTTCTGGGATCGAGCCCCACATCAGGCTCCTCAACTGGAAGCCTGCTTCTTCCTCTCCCACTCCTCCTGCTTGTGTTCTCTCTCTCGCTGGCTGTCTCTCTCTCTCTGTCAAATAAATAAATAAAATCTTTAAAAATAATAAAATAAAATAAAAGCTCTGCCTGCTCCTGGTGACCCCAGATTAAGCTGCCAGGTGACTGTAGGCTTCTGTTGCAGGCATGTAGTTCTCTACCATGCTTCTCTCTAGAACCACCTCACCCCAACTCCATTTTGTAGCAAAGAACACTCTTCATTTACCTCGTCATCTTCATGATGGAGCATGAGCCATGCAGTGACTTCATGCTCCCCCAGGAGAGAGGAGAAAAGCCATAGCACTCTCCTCTCCCCAAACATTCTCTAAGTGAACTCTCATTTGTTTATGTAACACAGCCAGGGTGGGGGAAGTGTGTGTGTGGTGGGAGGGGAGAGAGGGGGGTTGCAAGGGCCTGTTGTGTGTCTCTTCCAGGCAAGTCCTGGAAAGGTGTGACTGGAAGCTTCCTCAGCAATCTTTAGAATGTGAATGGACTTATTAACCACTGGCCTCATCTTTAGGGCTTAGGAAAATTCTAAGAATATAAGAAAAGTTCCATTCCACATCTTTTTATAAGGTTATCCTTCACAACCTCTAAAAGAGGCTTTATGTATGTATGTATGTATGTATGTATGTATGTTTTTAATTGACACTTGTTTTAAAGATAGAGAATCTTAGGTATAAAAGAGTCCACAGATCATTTCACAGCCTTGAAAGTATCAAAGGCAGACAGCAGGGATTCTGTTTCTTTCTTTCTTTCTTTCTTTCTTTCTTTTTTTTTAAGATTTTATTTATTTATTTGACAGAGAGAGAGAGACAGCCAGCGAGAGAGGGAACACAAGCAGGGGGAGTGGGAGAGGAAGAAGCAGGCTTCCAGCAGAGAATCCTGATGTGGGGCTTGATCCCAGGACTCCAGGATCACGCCCTGAGCTGAAGGCAGATGCCCAATGACTGAGCCACCCAGACACCCCAGAGATTCCGTTTCTCATCTGTTCAACTCTCTTTGTTGTGCACCTTCTGAGGACCATGAACAAGATGGATATGGTCCCTGCCTCCTTAGAGTTTACACTATCAGGAAAGATTACTAATAAATATGCAATTACAATAAAGTGTAATCATGCTTTGATAAAGGAATCACAGAGCAAAGACAGAGGATGAAAGACCAGTATCCTTTTGAAGGCAGCCTTCCTGGTAGAATTGCCTTGACTCTTGTGTCAAACACAGATCTTATCTGCCACTTGAGATTCTTTCAGCCCCCTGCACCGGGCTGTGCTGCCAACACCAGGGACCTAACACCCTGTGGTCCTGGCCTCCATCTTGGTCTCTGCCACTCAGCTAGAGATTTTCACTCCTTGTGCATGACTCAGATCAATGGATGACTCCAGCTCCTGGGCTCTGAATCCACTACTGTGTTAGTGCTGATGCCCCACTTCCCCATGTGAAGTGACTGAGTGACAGAGGGATCCTGAGGCAGGTGCATTCCTGTGCAACACAGGACTCCTATGATAGGCATCTTTGGCTCTAGGATTCCCCATCAGTCTGACTGAAACTTTCTTAGTAATAACTTCCTTCCCTGCCTCTATTATGCTTTGACGTCATTCTCTCCTTTTTCTACCTTTTTACCCCCCCTCAATTTCCTCATAGTTGTTTCACACAATCAGTATCTTGGACATTTAACCCAAACTAGCACATTTTGCCCCTTATTCTGGAAATACTTGTAGGTAAGGAAAAAAGACTTTTCCTCTACTTTTCTAGGTTTGCTGACTGGGCCCCTGTGAAGTAGACTGACAAAAGGCTGATTAGCACAAGAAAAACAGAGTTTATTAACACATGTAACATGCATACATGTGGGAGAAACTCAGTGATGAGTAACTCAAAGAGTTGGTTAGAACTTGGGCTTATATAGGGGCACGTGGGTGGCTCTGTGGGTTAAGTGTCCAACTCTTGATTTTGGCTCAGGTCATGATCTCAGGATTGTAAGATTGAGCCCCATGTCACGTTCTGTCCTAGGTGTGGATCCTGCTTGGGATTCTCTCTCTCCCTCTGCCCCTCCCCATCTCTCTCTCTCCCTCTCTGCCTCTCTCTCTCTCTCTAAAAAACAAAAACAAAACCAAAAAAACTTGGGCTTATATAGCATCTTAACAAAAAACAGTAAATTTGTAAAGAAGTACAAGACAAAGAAAGAGGTTTCAGGATTCCAAGGAGGACAAACTATGAGAAGGTAAATATATGGGAGAAACCAATGAGTATATTTTCTTTGTGCAGATCCACTCGGTGCTGAATTTCCATCTTCTCTGTGGCCATAAACCTTCCCTGGGAGAAGGGATTTCCAGCAGTATTCATTTCTTGGAAGTTTTTGCTTTTCAACAGAAAAGGGAAGCTCCAGAAATGCTTCTTTCTGTATCTCTTGAATCCCAAATGCTTTCAGCTCAAAATAATTCTTATTCCAAGTGGCATATCTTGGCACATATAAGTGGCATATATTGATTCCCTGAACATGACATTGTTGGATATGGGATCTGGTATTCTGAGAGGCTGCAGAAAGGACCAGATGTCATGAACTAGAAGGATGAGGTGGTTAAGCCCACTTGGGGTTTTAATGGCTGTGAGGCCAGGGAATGCATAGTGTGGCAAGTTAGAACTAAGATCTTGGCATAAAGCTGAGATCCTCAAAAGACCAGTCTCGAGGGAAAAAAAAAAAAGACACATGGGATTGGGGCAAATGGATTCCTCTTCTTACTTTCTCCCCTTTTGAGGCATTGTTTCTCAGTACAGTCACCTGGAGAAATCTTGAATACTCAACAATCACATCTGCTGAGAAAATTGCTATACTTCTTAAGGATTGTCCTGAAGCGGTGGCCAGAGTGCTAACCCATCTCCCGTTGCTTCCACCCTATCTTGCTTCACCTGTTTTTCTCACGCTTGTTTGACCTAGGATTACACATCCCTGCCCTCCCCACAAAGCACCAGCAATGAGTTCTTGTGTTAGGCTCTATCATCTAGGAAATCTGGGCTAAGACAAGTTTTAAACTAATATTAGGTATAGATATATAAGTAAGAAATAGTTTCTGAAGATGGAGGAAAATGGTCCAGACTTAGAGAATAGCATTTTGGGACACCTAAAGGCAAACTGGAGTGTGGCTTTTCAAGAACTGGAAAGAAGCTCAATTTGGTTGGATAACAAGCCTGCAGTGGTGGTGCAGGGATGGTAAGAAGAGGGGCTAGAGGGATATGCGTGTTCACTAAATGCTGCAGGGGCCACAGTGAGGTGTGAAGTCTCCCGAAGGACCTGCAGCCAGGGAATGACAAGGTCAGAGTTGCACTACAGGTCACTCTGGCTGCAATAGGGAGACTGGATTGAAAATGGGCAGGAAAGACATAGTTGTCTTTGCAAACCCTCAGTAGGGTTGTGGCATTGGTGTTTTTTATGATAAATGAAAGTAGCCTGCCCTAAATTAGCTCCCCAACTGTATTCGAGTAGTCCGCTCGTATCGTTTCCTACCACCCACTGAAGTACAGTTCTCTTTTAAAGTTATTCTGAGAACAACCCATGAAGCATGATGAAGGGCCAATTTTGGTGTTAAAGGATTTCTGAATCTATGAAATCTTTCCAAATCAATGGGATGTTAAGAAGAATTATCCATAATTTGGAAATAGGCAGAAAGGATCACTGGGTGCCCTGTCCATGGAGTTCTGGGCATTGTCTAACGTGCCTCAGGTAGGTATCTGATTCTCTAGGATTGTAAACTTGTGTTTGGCATTTCATTTGCTACTGATTAGGACATTTTACATCTCTGGAAGAGTGGAAGCTAACTTGTAAAAAACCGATAGTAAAAATGTAAACACATCTTGTCGCAAAGGGATGCCAGTGATGGGAAGATAAACCAAAGGTTACCATTAAAAAGTGCCCTTTGAATAAGCCTTACCATTTTAAAACTTCCCTCCCCAATTAATGAGTTGGACGATGTCTTTGTCTTATATTCATTTTATATTTTTATAAGTATAATATTTTTAACTTTTGCAAGTTATATTTTGGCAGAGGGAAAACCTATAATATACAATATAGGAAAGAATGACTAGTGTAGGGTTATTATTTACTTTATGCCAAAAACAAGAGTCAAGAGAGAGGTACTTAATAACCATTTTACTATCTTCACCGGTACCTACTTGACATTGGTTTTAAGATATATATATATAATACATTTTCTAAATATTGTTTCTCTCCCACTCACTTGATTCTCTTCTTTAGGAATTCTTAGTACACATGTTTTTGATGTTCTCTTTCTACCCTCTCCATCATTGTTCTATACAGTGCTTCTAGATTTATCTTTCAGTTTGCTAATTTTCTTTTTGATTCTACCAAACCTGCTGTTTGTTCATAAAATTTTTAATTGCAAAGGCTATCTTCTTCAGTTTTAGAATTTCCACTTTGTTCTTTATCAAATATGTCTGATCTTTTTTATAGTGTCTTGTTTTATTATTCTGATTCTTTCTTTTCTGTTGTCAATCATTTAAAACATACTTGCTTTCCTTTCTCTGTCATTTCTCTATTGTATGATACTCCTGTGGTATTAATTTTGCTCTTTGCTGTATCTGCTTACTTGGTTTATGCTGGATTATTTTTTCTCCCTCTCTTTTTAAAAAATTTCGATTGTCATTTTAAGTAGGGTATTTTCAGAACTTTATCTGTGTAAATCATGCATGTCCTGGGCTAAGGTTGGGTCTAAGAGGATTTCGCCAGGAGCTGCTCCCTGAGAAAAATTATCTTGATGATTTCTCAGTTTGGAAATCCCAGATCCTACACCCAGTGAAGGGCAAGGCCATGGTAACAAAATCTCAGGGGACACTTTTTAACCTAAAGCACAGGGAAATTAGATAAAACCCCTTGTTCTTTACCTGTGTTAATGAGCAGATTGTTTTTCTAGTCTAACATTTATGGAGGATGAAGTCTGCATTAGTTTCTTATTGCTGCTGGAGTAAATTATCACAAACTGTCTGTAATTTTGTAGGCCCGAAGTCCAAAATGTATCTCATTGAGCTAAAATCAAGGTGTTAGCATATCTGGTTCCTTCTGGAGGCTCTAGGGGAGAATCCATTTCTTTCTTTTGAAGCTTCCCAAAGCTGCCCACATCCTCAGCTGGTGGTCCACCTTTCATTTTTAAAGTCAACAATACTGAGTTAGGTCTTTCTCACATGGCATGGCTCTGATCTCTTCCTCTGTCTTCCTCTTCCCCTTTTAAAGACTCTTGTATGACGTTGGAACCACTCAGATAACTCAGGATAATCTTGTTATTATAAGGTCAGTTCATTCGCAACCTTAATTCTCCTTGGTGATGTATGGTAACAGTCACAGTTTCCTGACGTTAGGATGTGGCTATTTTTAGGGAGCCAGTTTTCTGCTGGCCCCATGATGTTTTGAAGATCTCAGCTTCATGCAAGGATCTTAGTTATAACATGCCCCTCTGTGCAGTCCCAGATATCACAGCTGTTAAAACCTACACCCTTATGTTAACAAAACCGAAAGCTTCCTTCAGTGAGGCTATAGTACCAGCTCATGTTCTTTCTACCTTGTTCTATTCTCTTGATTCTTCCACAGTCTAAGCATGGATTTCAAGATGAAGGCTAAAGAAAACAACAAAATAAAACCGTACGTGTTAAGTCAGATCCCTGTAATACCAACGACTGTTCTCATGACAGGAATGAAGATTGTATCACAAGGGGGAGGCAGTGCTTTGTGCCCTGCTCTAACACTAAGCCCACCTCACCCTGAAGTACCATAGTTAAAACACTCTTTAAAGACAATCACTAAGTCACAGAGACCTTATTCTTCCTGACGCTTATCTGGTAATACTGAAAATAAGGCTTGTTTGATTGGTCAAACATTGTATTTAATATGTACCACAATTATGAGATCCGAGCTGCCTGGAGAACCTGGCCAATGTTCAAAATCTTCACAAACATAATTGTCTTTTGCAATGCAGAGAATACCAATTTACTATATTCCTATTTTGAGTCATTAAGACCTGTGTCTAATATCTTCACTTTGATCATTTATTCATTCCTTCACTCACTCATTTGTTCAGCATGCATCTAAGTATCTCCTATGGGCTAGCTCCAAGAGGGAGCATAAACTACGTGAGACATTTGCCCTACTCTCAAGGAATTTAAAGTCTAATAAAGAAGAAAGAATTTATAGTCTAACAGAAAATAAAAAGATATTTTAGGAAAATAATCCCTTTGTGTGAAGAGGGAGTGTGTGTGTGTGTGTGTGTGTGTCTTTATCTTTCAATCCTCCAGGTGGGAAGGAGATGTTGCAGGGTTTTTTTTTCTTTCTTTTCTTCTCTTTTTCTTTCTTTCTTTCTTTTTTTGTTGAAGTAAAACATACATACAGAAAATTGCACGAATCCAAAGAATATAGCTCAAAGAATTTATTCAAATTGAGTACACCTACTAACCACGGGGGATAAAGAAATAGAATTTCACTAGCACCCAAGAAGCCCTTTTCTGGTCAATACTTCAGCAGGAGGAAGGAAATATATCAAACAACTTTTTTTCCTATTCAACAATCTGCTTAATGCTTACCTTCCTGCGTCACAAGTCACCCTTGGACCATTGTTAGTCAGCTTTCAAAAATAGTTTCTCTGAGACAACTCCCCCATTCCCCACAAGCTGAAATCAGTGATGAAAGTCCAGGTGAAAAAGAGCAAAAAATTTCCAGCTGTCAAATTAACAGCCAGAGAGCATTTTTTCCTCACAAAAGATGCGTCTAGACTCATGGAAATTAGAAGGGGAAAAAATCCATTAGGTCACCAGGTGAAGGATTGTTCCCTCTGATATAATTCCTAGTTTTTTCTCTAGTTTAAAATGAGAGCAGCTGTTTTATTCAAAGTCAAGCCATACACATAAAGCACACCTAATGTACCCTTTATTATAGGAGTAGACAGGAAGCAAGCACCAAACCAATTAAATACTATAACCCCATAATGTTGCATTAAAGTCTATGGCACGCTATTAGAAACCAAGTGATGTAGAGCATCCTTTATTTTGTGTTTAGAAGGCACAGGACAGCTATCTGACTCGAAGGTGAACCTATGTGGCCATAGGCAGACAAAGCATTCTTCATCAAGGTGTAGGAGTGCAAGGCTGTAGTGTTCAAATCTCCTTGAGTGCTAGTATCTATCAGTAGCTACAAGAAATGCAAAAAGTCAGTCTTTGGGATGAGTCCTCCTTTAATCTTTTCTAGAACAGCCTCATCTCAGTTCAAACAAAATGGCTAAAAGTAAGAGTGCGTCTCTAGTAGGCAAATAACTCAGGTGGAGGTCTCTTGGATCATGTATTTGATGTTGTGCTTTCATGGAATTAGAAATGGCATGAATCACAGCATTCGTGTTGTACATTTAGTGACTTTTCTCCCAAACTAGCAGCTCTTTTAGGCAGAAACCACGTTTTCGTCTTATTTTCTGCAACTACAACATCTACTACAGAACTTGGGACCTGGTGAGTGTTTAATGCATGTTTGGTGACTCAATAATGGCTGTATGTACTAAGCTAAGGAGTTAGAACTTTATCCTAAAAGTGATAGGGATCCATCTCCTGAAGCATGTTCAGAAGAGGAGTGAAATGGTCGTATCTTTTTGTAGGAAGATCCTTCTGGCAATAGGATGGAACGTACACTATAAAGGGACTGACATAGAGGTAGGATGAGTCACTAAGAGGTAACAATAGTCCAGACTAGAAAGTTTGAACTAGGGTAGGGCAGGTTAAGGTAAAAAAGTAGGGGCTGATTTGAAGGATACTTAGAAAATAACATGTGTATGATCTAATGATTGATAGAATGGAGGGAAAGAGAAGATAGGGGAGGAGGGTCTAACAATGATTCTTGGGATTTTGGATTGAGCTTATGGTTGGGTGATGGGTCAATCAGTTGAGACACAGAATATAGTAGGTAGAAAGAGCAGGTTTGGTGTCAAAGACAGTAAGTTTACTATAGCCCCTCAGGCTAGAGGGACCTGTGGGATGTCGGATTTAGAGTCAACAGAATAGAACTGGGTTTTGAAGCTGTGGGTTTTGATATTATTTCACAGGAAGAAGGACACAACATGGAAATCCGGGGGGCAAAGTGCCAAAATGGAGTGGCCAGAGAGATGGGATAAAAGTTAAGAGAATAGAGTACAAAAAAGAACATAGCTAATGGACATATGGACATCAAAAAGATTGGATGAGCTAAAGGCTGTGATGTCATATTCGGTACATTGGAACTAATTTGTAAGTGAAGCAATTGGGTCTCTTTTTGTTGCAATTACTGGAAGCTCAAGTCAAATCAGCTTAAGGAATTTATTGGTTTCCGCTGATGAGAATGAGAAGAGGGGACACAGGTTTTAAATGATATTACCATTTTCTCTCTATTTCTTACCATAACCCCTCATCCACACCTCCCTGTCCTTCTATGTTTTGGTCTCATTCTCTTCTACTGCATACAGGGTCCCTGTCCATGCAGGGACATAAGACTGGGGGCAGCTCCAGGCTTACATTTCTTCAGCCTTGTAACTCCAGAGAAAAGAGGGAACAACTCTTTCCCCACTTCAGAATATACAACTTGCTCAGAAGGACTCTGATTAGTCAGGCCAGGGTCGTGGGCCCATATCTAGACCAGGGAGTAAGTACTGTGAATGGCCACACGATTAGGATCACATGGTTTGAGAGGGGAGGAATAAATCCAAAGGAAAGAAGAGGAAGAGTTGCTGTTTCCAGAATATGTGGGAAAAATGGAGGGCAACCAAAAACAACAGATGTCTACAATCTGTTGAATGATGATGGTGGAAGCCAGTTTGCAGTTGAAACCCAGTCAGCCTTTTAGACTCAGCTCTGATAGATATTAGTTTAAAAATGAAGACAAGGGGCACCTGGGTGGCTCAGTCGGTTAAGCATCTGCCTTCAGCTCAGGTCATGATCCCAGGGGCCTATGATGGAGCCCCATGTCCGGCTCCCTGCTCAGCAGGGAGCCTGCTTTTCCCTCTGCCTCTCTGTGCTCTCGCTCTCTCTCTCTCTCAAATGAATAAATAAAAATAAAAATTAAAATAAAATAAAATAATAAAAACAAAGGCAAATCTCCATAGACTAGTCTTCATTTTGATGAAGCTTGCCTATTAACTAAACATGAATTTAAGATGTATGTACTCTCAGAAAATCACACATAAGAAAGGCAGACTTTCTTTTCCTTTATGGTGGTTGAATTTTGTTTTGGGCACAAGATAAGACTATAACGTTTTTTTTAAAACCTTAGGTAAAAACACTGGAACATTTTCCAAGGTATTCACTCGGAGAGGCTATACATTTATCTAGCAGTGAAATCACTGCACAAGATACTCCTGAAACTTCTATTTTGAATTTGTCTCAAAGCTTGAAGGGGTAAAAATCAGTTTCTTTAAAGGATAGATTTGAGTTTTTAAAACAATGTAAGCTGTCATTTGGAGTAAAATTAGGTGGAAAAGGTGAGTAATAGGAATACAACACAATCATGTAGTACGATAATGAAATGGATTAATTTTCCTCTCCAGGACCCTAAATGATCTGCTCCTTTTCGCCCCTTTCTCTCCCTCACACCTCTCTCTCCCTCTCTCTCTCCCTCCTTCTCGTTCCCTCTCTCTCTCTCCTTCACTCTTTTCTCTCTCCAGTAGCTCTTACACACACCAGCCAGATTAATCTTCTGAAGCAGAATTCCAATCATGTCACTACCTTTTTCAAAATCTATCAGTGACCTCTGGCTATCACATAAATACGTCCGAACCCTTCAGTCTAGAAGTCAAAGCTCTTTGCAGTCTCACTGAAACTTGTTATTTGTTCTCTCTCACTCAATGAACTGAACTCTTGAATATTTTATGTTCGTTCTCTATGACTTTTTGTCTTCTGTTCTGTAGGTCTAATTTCTGCATCTCCTTCATGACACCAGTCAAATGTCATCATTCCCATGTGTCAGCCTTCCCTGACTAGTGCACTCCAGTTCATTAGCCTTGGTTTCCTCCACCTGGGGTACAACTGTCATCCTTAAACCATGGGAATGCCCGGAGTTCTTATTTCTATTTATCTGGAATTTTGTGGGAATATGGTGTTAGCATTGAGGTAACGTTTTAGCTATCAGTAATAATGATATATTTCATACAGCACTAGGGTTAAAAGAAGCGGACAATAGTGAAACACCTAAGACAGATTATATTGATCATTACAGTCTAGTCAAAAAAGCAGCATAGTCTTTAATGTCACTAGGCAGACTGGGTTTGAATCCTAGCATTTCCGCTTATCAGCCAGGTGTTTTTAAGCAATTTATTTAATATCTCTCTAAGCATCTATTCTCTAATTTGTAAAATGGAAATGATGACATCAGTTTCTTAACTTTATTATGAGGATTAGAAGAGTCACAGAAAAGATTTTTTTAATGATCTTAGAGAGATGAAAACCTCTGTTAAGTATGATAAAATCAAGAAACCATAAAAGAATGATATTCTGACTGCTTAAAATGTAAACATTTTTTGCATGGCAAAATAATGCCATAACCAAAGCCAAAAGAAAGTCAATTAGAAAAATTGTTTGCAACATTTATGACAGATAAAGGGAGTAGTTTCATTCTCTGATCTCTCAATGAGGAAGAAAACCAATCCAGTAAAAGAAAGAAAGAAAGACAAAAGGCATAAAAATAATCCAGAGAAAAGGAAATACAATAACTTTTCAACATATAAGAAGATGTTCAACCTCACTTGTAATGAAGTGCAAATCAAAACTCAGTGATTATTATTATGATTATTTCTTTTTCCTTAGTTATAGATTTTTATTTTATTTTACTAGAATAATTTTTTATTATATTATGTTAGTCACCATACAGTACATCCCTAGTTTTTGATGTCAAGTTCCATGATTCATTACTTGCGTATAACACCCAGTGCACCATGCAATACGTGCCCTCCTTAATACCCGTCACTGGCTTGTTATTTTTAACTGAACTGAAGGTAGCGTAAATAGGTACAACTTCTTTGAAAGGCAATTTACCTCATACTCTTCTGAGCAATTCCTCTTCTAAGAGTGTTTGTACCTATGCTGTCCAATATGGTAGCCGTGACCACACCTGGTTGCTAAGCACTTGAAATGTGGCTTGTCTGAATTGCAAGAACATATACACTAGATTTCAGAGACTTAGTCCAAGTAAAAGAATATAGAATATCTCACTGACGATTTTTTTAAAGATATTTATTTATTTATTTATTTATTTATTTATTTATTTATTTATTTATTTATTTTAATTGAGAGAGAGCCTGCGTGAGAGCAGGGAGGAACAGAGGGAGAGGGACAAGCAGACTCCACAGTGAGCACAGACCCTGGTGCAGGGCTCATCCCACGACCCTGAGATCATGACCTAAGCCAAAATCAAGTCGGATGCTTAACCAACTAAGCCCTGCAGGCGCCCCTCTTGCTTATTTTTTACTTTGATTTACAAGTTGAAGTATTTGGGATATAATGGATTAAATATATTTTTCAAATTAATTTTATTTATTTTTTTAGTGTTTTTAAAGATTTTATTTTTTTTATTTGAGAGAGTGAGAGAGCACACAAGTTGGGGGAAGGGACAGAGGGAGAGGGAGAAGCAGATTCCCCGCTAAGCAGGGAGCCTGATGTGGAGCTTGATCCCAGGGCCCCAAGATCACAACCTGAGCTGAAGGCAGATGCTTAACTGACTGAGCCGCCCAGGCACCCCTCTTTTACTTTTCTTAATGTGGCTACTTAAACATTTAAATTTGCATAAGTTGTTCACATCATTTCACTATTGAACAGTGCTGGCTAATACAGTTCTAATTGCATGTATGAGAAATTATGCATGTGTAAAGAATATCGGGAAACATCTTTAATATTCACTAAAAGACTTTGTTAAATAAAACATGATACATCTATAGAGTGGAATATTATGTGATGAGAAAAAGGAATGAGACCAATACGTACTAAGATGGGGAACTCTCTAAGCTAGATTATTAAGTGAAAAAGAGAAGAGCACAGAACAGATAGATATAGATATATATATTAAGCCAATGTTTGTGTTCAGTGAATATTGAGTGGATTTTTGAATGATGTATGTAAAAATATACGTATATATAGAATATTATTGGCAAGGTGCATAAGAAATTATTTTTAGTTATTGTCCCAGAGGGGGAAAAATGTGGCTCAGTATCTGGAGTGGGAGAAGATTTATTTTTACTCTACCTTTTTTACTGATTAAATGTGTTATAATATGTATTCATTATCTATTCAGGAAAAAAATATTTGCAGGTCTTTCTTATTTTTGAATAATTTCCCAAAATCCGTTATGACAGATAATGATTCATGTTCATTTTTAAAAAGTGAAGATGGGCGACAGACCCATGTAAACCATGGTGTCCTCCACACAGGAGGCTCCTAGGTAATTCCGTTCCCTTCCCTTCCCCATGCTTAGGCTAATAGCACAAATGTCATAACAGAATCTTTCCATGTTTGGGGGCTACCTTAAGTGTTACATCACATTGTGACTCTAGAGATATCAATTATTTATAAATGAGATAGGGCTACATGGATCCTATTGTGTGCCCTGAAAGTTAGTTATTCCCCCCCCCCCAATAAATCCCAGGAACTCGCTTGCTTACTTTTATACTTCTCTGATCAAAATGGAAGGCAGCTTGTATAATGTATAACTTTGCAGTCAGTATAGTATTGTAGGCTGTCTGCAAATTTTATTACCATATTAAGGACGGAAGCAAACTTTTCCAGTTATTACATCTTCTGCACTCAAATCTTCACTCTCCTTGTCAGCCTCTAGATTCTTCGGCCGTTAAAACACTCTCTTTTATTTCTGTATCAAAAACTCTATGTGCCTTGCTAACCTCTTTGTCTACTTCAATCACCTTCTCTCACTTTCATGAAGTTTGTTGATTGATTGCTTCTCACGGGGTACGTCTGGCTTTCCAACCCTTTGTCTAAATTTAAAACACTAGACCCATCCTTCAGAAAACACAGTGCTCAATTGCATTTGCTCATAAAATACCTTTTGTTTTTTTGAACAAAAGTCTCTTATTCTGACTCCTTATTTCCATTCCTGTTGCCTCTGCTTGAGTCCAGGCTCTCTTCATCTTGTCCGGAATATGTCAATTAGCTCTTAACTAGTCTGCATGTTTTGAGACTCCCTACCAGCAATCCATTTTCCACTTTACTGCTAAATTCTAAGAAGAGATTCTGAAAAACAGATTCATTCCATTCATTCATTCATTCATTCATTCATTCTCCAAACATTTATTAAGTATCTCCTTTGTGTCAGTGATCATGCTAGGTCCTGGGGATGTAAAGACATATTTTTCATAGGTCGGCATTATGCTCATGAGCCTTGGGTCTAGGGCAGGGGGCCAATGAGTAGATGCATGATTTACAGTCCATTGGATTAGGCAAAGGATGCTGTGGCAGCACCCAGCAGGGGGGAACAGTTTCTCAGTCTCTGCCATCTGATCAAATTGGAGAGAGGCACGACATGTTCTAAACAGAGGAAGCAGCAAGGACAAAGGCTAGACAAGCTGGTACAGGGTATATCTGCTCGGTAAGGCTAAACAGGTAGCCAGAGAAAATCTGGGGATGTCAGTATGAGACAGTGGTGAAGGGCCTACGTGACAAGGCAAAGGAGTTAGATTTTATTCTAAGAACCTGGGTTTTAAGCAGAGCAGTCATGTGATCTGATTTGCATTTTATGAAAAGCAATGTTGTAGGAGTTTGGAGGATAGTTGGAAGGATCAAAGCCTGGAACCAGGAAAACGATTGAGGAGGAGACCCATTCAACAATCCAGCCACGAGTCTAGGATACTTTATTTTTTTATTTTTATTTTTTTAAAAGATTTATTTATTTATTTATTCGACAGAGATAGAGACAGCCAGCGAGAGAGGGAACACAAGCAGGGGGAGTGGGAGAGGAAGAAGCAGGCTCATAGTGGAGGAGCCTGATGTGGGGCTCGATCCCGTAATGCCGGGATCACGCCCTGAGCCGAAGGCAGACGCTTAACTGCTGTGCCACCCAGGCGCCCCTAGGATACTTTAAATCGAGATAGTAGCGGTGGGGATGGGGAGGACTGGACAGATTTGAGAGTTATTCATCAACAGAATAAACTGGGTTTGGTGATGACCTATTTGGATGTTTGTGGGATGGAGGGAAAGAACAGAGGTAAGTCAGTATTGACTTGCAAATGTCTGGTTTGAGCCCTTGGGCCGCTCTGAAGGGCTATGGAAGAAGGGATGGTTTGGTAGAGAGGCAGTAGTATGATTTGGTGGAGACAGAAGTGGTTGAATATTTATGCGTCTGCACTCAGGTGAGAGATTTAGACTGGAGATATTCAGTCTTCATCCATTTACACATTCAGCAAATAACTACTGAGGGCCTTCTGGATGCCAGGCATTGGTCTAAGCACTGGGAGTACAGTAGCAAGGAAAAAGGGGTCAAAATTCTTGTTCATGCGGCACTTTCATTCCCATAAAGAAACTAAAGCCAAATTAAAGTAAATAAATGTATAATATTGTAAAATGTCAGGTAGGTATGGGCTTTGAAGACAAGTTCAGGTAAGAAGAGAGAGCACGATGAGGTGTGGGGATATTTTAGATAATGTAGTCTGGAGAAAAGAAGAGGTAAGATTTGAGCACAAACCTGATTAAAGTGCCAGAAGGAGCCATGGAAAAGTCCTAGGGAAGAGTGTGCAAAGAAGAACCATGTGGGGCCACAGGGTCCCAAAAGATGGGCTGGTGGCAGTTGTGGGGAAGGAATGGAGAGGGAAGGGATGCAGATCTCCATGTAATAGGACCCTATCAGTACCCAGAAACTGTAAGTTAAGTATATGTCATCTTGCTTCCTTTTGAAACCAATCCTAGCTCCTTGGGTGGTATTAATTCTTTCTTCCACTGAGACTCCCCAGCCCTTGATAAATATTATAGCATTTATCACTTGTATCACTCGAATGTGTTACCTCGGTATAATCTGAGCTTCTCCAAGGTGACCAAAATCACCTAACCCGCACAGCTTCCTGGGAAGTTGGAGGACTCACAAATGTTCATTGACATTGCAATAATGACAAACAATGTGGCTTTCTGGCATATCCCTGAAAACCACTATAAAATATATTATCTAGCTGCTCTATCCTTTCTAAATCCTGAAGCCTTAAAATATGAATGGGTCAATATATTGTACTTACTTTTTTCTTTTCAAATTTACTTTACTTAAAAGAATCAGACATATTGGAATAAGTTAAAAAGAGGCACATAAAACCACAGGCTTAAAAAAAAAAAAAAGCCGTCCTTTGCCTTTATCCATCATCACCTACTTACTACTCTCCCTGAGGCAACGTTTTTGTTGTGTCTTTTGGATTTCATCTCCATCTCTGTGAATAATAAGCTTATTCATGAAAAGTATTTTTTCAGTTTTAGGATTTACTATTAACTTTCCACCGTAAAAGGCGGGGTATCAGTTCTTACAGGACCCAACTACACGCTAATGCATACTTCCCATCTCCCGATCAACTCAAGATAGCTGTATCATAATTTTAGTTAAATTAACATTCCATGTTCATTTTTTTTTAAAGATTTTATTTTTATTTATTTGACAGAGATAGAGACAGCCAGCGAGAGAGGGAACACAAGCAGGGGGAGTGGGAGAGGAAGAAGCAGGCTCCTAGCGGAGGAGACTGATGTGGGGCTCGATCCCAGAACGCCGGGATCACGCCCTGAGCCGAAGGCAGACGCTTAACCGCTGTGCCACCCAGGCGCCCCTCCATGTTCATTTTTTATGATTATGTTACTATTACTCATCTCAGAATTATATGGTATATTGTGGTTGCTATATCCATTTTTCCTTCCTTGCACAACTTTTTGTTTCCCTAGTGTTAGTTTTCTCTTATTGTTTAGCTGGTTGGTTGGTTTTCCAGTTTTTTATGTATTCAGTCACGAATTAAGCCCTTTACCTCCTCTCTCCCAGTCTGCAAATCCTTTCGTAACACAATTAAGCATGTCAGATATAGGTCTTTGTGTGTGTGTTTGTGTATTTTTATTTTTGACAGTAGCTTTCCTGGAGCCTTTTGACCTACTGTCTGGACTCATTGCTCTTTAAGCCCAGTGTTTGGCTGTTATCCTGGGATTTTCCTTTAGTGACATCCTGGGGATTCCCTTTACTTTTCTCAGGGTGGGTACCCATGCTTCCCCTCTCTAGGTTTGCTCCTTTGTTTTGGTGGGGCACCTCCCCCCCCAAGTAGCTTCCTCATAGGGTGTATGGGAGGTAAATTCGTTGAGATGTTACATGACTGAAAATGTTTTTATTCCTCCCTCACACTTGACTAGTAATATGACTAGATAATTTTGGGTTAATAATCTTTCTTTTTTGTTTTGCTCAAAAATATAAGGGGGTTATTCCAATGTCTTATAAATTCTAGTATTCCTATTAAGAACACAGAAGCTGGGACACCTGGGTAGCTCAGTTGGTTAAGCAACTGCCTTCGGCTCAGGTCATGATCCCGGGGTCGGGGTCCTGGGATAGAGCCCAGCATTGGGCTCTTTGCTCAGTGGGAAGCCTGTTTATCCCTCTCCCTCTAACCTCCTCCAGCTTGTGCTCTCTCTCACTCTCTGTCTCTCAAATAAATAAATAAATAATCTTAAAAAAAAAAAAAGAACATGGAAGCCATTTGACTCCTTGAACCTTGTGTAGTAGCTTTGTTTTTGTTTTTGTTTTCGTTTTGGGGCATGTTTAAAATTTCTCTCAAGCCAATATTCTGATATTTGACAGTTAGGTTCTTTGGTATGTCTTTTTAAGAAATAATTAATTTTGTTTTTCTCTTATAAGTCAAGGACATCACTTTATTTCTTAAGGATCTGGAGTTCTTAGTCCCTGAAATTTTTTAAAATAAAATTTATTGAGGTAGAATATATAAACAATAAACTGGATAGTTTAAAATCAACCCTTCTGGGGCGCCTGGGTGGCTCAGTCGTTAAGCGTCTGCTTTTGGCTCAGGCTCTTCCACTGGGAGCCTGCTTCTTCCTCTCCCACTCCCCCTGCTTGTGTTCCCTCTCTCGCTGGCTATCTCTCTCTCTGTCAAATAAATAAAATCTTTAAAAAAATAAAATAAATTAAAATAAACCCTTCTACAAACTTTGATAGATGTATTGAAACCACAAAAATCAAGATAAAGAATTTTCCATTACCACCAATTGTTTCCTTGACTTCTTTATGTCCATCCCTCCCACTACCCAGGCAAATGCTACACTGCTTTCTTTCACTATAGACTGATTCATATTAAATCTAGGTCTTTTGAATTTGTCTTTTTTAAAAAATTGACATTCTAGCAATATTTTCCATCTCATTAATGTGATATAGCTCTCTATTTAAGTCTTTAACTTCTCTCAGGAATGTTTGTAGTTTTCAATGTGTAGTTATTGAATATATTTTATTAAATTAACTAAGTATTTATGCTTTTGTATGCCATTGGAAATGAAATTGTAATTTTTATTACATTTTCCAGTTGCTTATTGCTAGTACTTAGAAATGCTACTCTATTTTTGTATACTATTTTCCACAGGCCTTGCTAAATTTACTTACTGATTCTAGGAGCTTTTTAACATATTTCTCATGATTTTCCAGAATGTAATCACATCATCTGCAAATAGAGTTTTGTTTCTTCCTGTACATTCTGTCTACTTTTCTTTCTGTCCGTCTGTCTCTTATTGCACCGGCAAGGGCCTCCAGAAGAATTTGAATAGTAGTTGTGAGACTGGGCATCCTTGTCTTGTTCTTGATCTTTGGAGAAAAGCATTTGGTTTTTTACCGTGAAGTATGGTGCTGTCAGTGGGCTTTTCATAGATGTTCTCGACCCAGTGGTTGAGGTATTTCCTCCCGGTTTTTTTCCTAGTTTGCTGAGACTCATTAATCATGAATACATGCTGATTTTTTTCAAATGCTTTTGCTTCACCTATTGACATAATTATATGGGTATTCTTTATTTTGTTAATATGGTGAATTATATAAACTGATTTTGGGATGTTAAACTAACCTTCCACTTCTGAAATAAACTCCACTTGGTCATGATGTATAATCTTTTTCATATGTCATTGGAATTAATTTGCATATATATTTAATTTGCATACATGTATACTTTTTGTATGTATGAGGAATATGAGTCTATAGTTATTTCTTGTAATGTCTTTTGTTTTAGTATCAGAGTAATACTATCCTTAAAAAAATAAGTTTAGGAGATATTCCCTCCTCTTCTGTTTTCAGAAAAAGTTTGTATTGGATTGGTATTATTTCTTTCTTATGTGTTTGATAGAATTCAACAGTGAAGCCACTTGATCCTGGTATTTTCTTTCCTTAATTGTGAATGCAAATCCTGTAGTACATATAGGGACTACTCATATTATTTCTTCTTGTGTCAGTTTTAATATTTGTGTCTTCCAAGATATTTGTCCATTTTATTCCAAATTACCAAATTTATTGTTATAAGGTCATTCATATTTTTCCCTTAATATCTTTTGAAATATCTTTTGACTCTGTATTGATGGCCTGGCTTTCACCTCCCCTATTGGTAACTTACGTTTTCTCTTTCTTCTAGATAGGTCTAGGGAGAGGTTTTTTAATTTTATAAATCATTTCAAAGATTTGCCTTCTGATCTCATCGAATTTTTTCTACTGTTCATTTATTTTGCAATTTCATTGTTTTCTTTGTGTAATTTGCTCCTCTTTTTCTAGGTTCCTTAAGAGAGTGCATAGATCATTGACTTTGGATCTTTCTTTCTTTCTTTCTTTCTTTCTTTCTTTCTTTCTTCTCTTTCATATAGAATAGTTAATAGTGTTCAGATCTTCCACATCTTTACTTATCATTTTTATTTGGATAGTCAATCAATTACTGAGAGAATTCTGCTAAAGTCTCCAACAATGACTCTGGATATGCCTTTTCCCCCTTTAATTATGACATTTATTCTTCATATACTTCTAGTTTCTGTAGTCACATATATATGTATAATTTATATCGCTTCTGGTTTTATTGACACTTTTTTTGTTATGAAATATCCCTCATTGTCTCTAGAAATATTCCTTGTCATGATGTCTACTTTTGGAAAGGTATATAGTATAAATGTTTATATGATTCCTATATTAGTGAGGTTTCCAACATTTGGCTGCTATTGCTTATATTGTATAGACCTGAGGAAAGTATGCACATAGACACAAGGGTAGGAACAAGAAGGACAAGACTGTCTTAAGACCATATAAGTTCTGATGAGGCTGCAGCACCAGCAAAGAGGGGCAGTGGAGGTTAACTTTTGGCTCTTTATGCTGTGTTTTAGCTCTTGACTATATAGCATAATGACTATATAGCACAGTCTTTGTAGACTTATGGTTCTGGGTTTAACACCTGTCCATACCATTTCTAAACTGTGTGACCTCGGGCCAGTTACTTAACCTCTGTTCTTCATATGTAAAGTGGGGGATATATAATAGTGTATGTTTTTAGAAGGATGACTTATATATAGAGTATACATAAACACATTATATCTATACATGCATACATATGTAATGTTTAGTAAAGTATGCATTCAATAAATATGTAGTCATATACATTTGTTATTAAATTATACAGTATATAATATGTATTATATGACATGTATTATTATATTTTGTTTCATATATTCTAGTCTCAATTTTCTTTCTGACTTTAACTTTTCAAAGCTTTAGTTGTCTTTTCTTCCCCATTTGCCCCAATTCTTCCTGCCCTTATTCCCTTACTCTATTTTCTCATTTTCCAACTTTTTGGCCCCCATCCCTGCCAAAACTGGATTTAATAATCTCAACAACTGTAAACTACACAATTAAGGGAGTTGCTGATTGCTATCTTTCTTTTGAGATTTCCCATCAATCTTTACAACTTGGTTAGGATTTCAATTTCTGCTCTGAAAAAATTGCATTCAGAGTTTTCAAGTTTATTTACAACATGGGTACAAATAATCAGGGCTTATGTACCTAGTTCAGAAACCCACTCCTAGTTCTTTCACACACCTCTGATGAAAGAATAATACTGTTTGTGGAAGAAATGCCCTATATTTATTATAAGTATTCTCAGCAAAAATTGTCAGTAGAGCTAAAAAAAAAAAGGCCTTGGTATTGAAAACTCAGTTTAGCTCCTCTTTTTTCCACTCTGAGAAACCTCCCTTTCAAAAGAATTCCCAACCAGATGGTGTTTGATGTTCCTGACCCTGCAGCATGATTAAGAAGAAAGATCAATGATTAGGAAGAAAGATCATGGGTTTTGAAGTCAGATACCTCAGACACTTACACTTTTGGTTATTTCTTATCTTTTCTGAGCATGCCTCTGGCTTGTAAATTGCATGGGGTATTATCTGCTCTCCATGGTTTCCTCTTCAAGGGAGCCTTTCCTAAACCCATATCCATGTTCATTTCCCTTTCATTCACCTCTTAGCTTTCCTTTGAAGCAACTGTCAGCTTCACTTTTTTTTAAGGATGTAATTATCTATTAACGTCTGCCTCCTATAGTGAACTGTAAGCTCCACGAGGTCAGGGACGAGGATGGTTCACAGCGTCCCCGTACTCCCAGGCTAAGGCCATCACGGAGCACCGAGTCTAGCCTAGAGCCTGGCACACAGCGGGCAGTCAGCGAACAAATGAACAACAAAGGGACATCTACCTGTGCCCCGAGCGCCGTCGCTGGGGCGTGGAGGGAACCGCCGAGGCCCCCAGTTCCCGCCCTCGCGGTGGGAGAGCGACCCCCGCGGAGGCCCTGCCCCCGCCCCTGCCCAGCCAACCCTAGCCCCCCTTCCGTGCAGTGCCTCACCCCTTGACGCCACTTGCGGGCGGGACTTCCGGCCGCCGAAGTTTAACAGTCCGGGCGGGAGCCGGAAGCCTAGCGCGGGAGCGGGCCGCGCCGTGGCCCCCGGTGTACCGCGGTTGAGAGGTGAGGTTCCGGAGGGCCGCGGGGCAGCTGGCTGTCGCCCGCCGCGTCCTTGCACACTCCCGAACCCCGCCCGCCTTCCGGCCGCCCCGGGGGCGGGTCGGAGGTCCCCGAGCCCCGCGCGCCCCGGCTCGTCCGCTACTACGGACAGTTGTCGGGCAGGGGCGCGGCAGCGAGTTTGGCGCGGAAGTGTCCGGGAGCCGCGGGCCAGAGTCGCGCACCTCCGTCTACGACAGTCATCGGCTCGGCCTGAGAAGTGGCCCGGGCAGCTGAGGTGGGTGGGTTGGTGGCGGCTCTGGGCGGTGTGCTGTCCCCCGGAAAGTTTGCCGTTTCTCCACCGGCCGTCTCCCCTTTTGTAAACCTCTCCTCTACGGCTCGAATGCATTTTATAAGGTAACCCAAGTTGAGCAGTTCTGCAAGTAAATGAAAGTTGAAGAACTTTGGTTTAAACTAAATATTATAGTGAATTATTATTTTTTTTTTCCCCTGTAGGCGCTGTCCCTAAATTCGGGGTTGGCTGTCTTTTGCCGCCTTGTGTCCTACTGGCTCACTTTGATGGGACCTTCTTTGAGAGACTGATGTAATGCCTCTCCCTTAAAGGTGCTCAGTTCTCAGAAGAGTGAGGTAGGTGGGCAGATGGTCCTCTTCCCCGCTCCACTTGAAGAGAAGGAAACAGACATTAAGGGACTCTGCCAAAGTCGCCATCACCTAGCTTTGGGGCAGATTCTTTGAACTCCTGTTTTCTGAGCCCTGACTTAAGTGATGTTTCCACACTGCCCTACACACTCCACAGGAATGGTGTGAGATTATAGTAAAGGCATTTTTCAGTTGTGTTTACTGGGTTTAAGAGATCCCCTTTCCAGCACTTAATTGTACCTTGAGTAGGGAACCAACACATGTTACCACATGTCAAGGCACCAAATCCAAACACTGCATGTCCACATTTCAACAGATGACTAACGGCTTTTGGTAACACTGTATTTATCCAATGAATGAAGCATAATGAACCACGTAAGTGACTTTTCTAGTTAACAAAAGTTTGGTCTTTTTATAAGCATATTAAAAAGATTTTTTTTTTTTTTTTTGTCTCTTGAGAATCAAAGGGCCCTGTAATTTATTAAAACTTTACCTTGGCCTCTGAAATAAGATCTACTGGACATAAATGTGATGCTTTGTTTGTGACTTGGGACTCTGTGACATCACTAGTACTGTGCTGTCCTCTTACACTGTCCACACCAGGAAGGTGTGGAGGGTGTATTTCTAGGCTCCTTTCCCTTCCTTTCTTCCGTGTATTTTTGTGCATTTTTTTCTGACTCGTCATGCATTACTACTTGCTGCTCTTAAAGTATCTGCTTAAAGCAGCTCCCTTGCCTTCTGTTTTTTAGACTGCCGTGGTTTGTCAAATCACTTTGTCAGAATTATGTATTGGAATTATATACTCTGAATAAACAAAATGAGTGAGGGCATCGTAGACCAAGTATTGCTCTAGGGACTTAGTGACATCTCCTTTGGCTGTATTTGCTAATTTTGGAGTTATTTGGAAAAACTGGAGTCACTGGATTCTGACCCTCAGGGATGCTACAGTTTATTATACATTTTTAAAAGATTTAGTAAGTTTTTCTAGCCAACAGTTATTTATTGAGCACCTACTGTGTGCTAGGAACATTTCAAGACTGATAATAAACAAGACAAAAATCTGTTCTCAGGATCTTTGTTTTGTTCAAGTCAGGAGAGGCAGACATTATTATGAGAACAAGTAGGAGTTGCAAATAGCAGAAAGTGCAGTGGGAAAAAAAAAAAACTGCGTAACGGGCAACTTTTATAGGGCTACTTTAGCCATGGTGGTCAGGGAAAGCTTTTCGGAGGAGACATTTGAGCTGAAACTAGAGTGAGGTGAAGGAGATGACCATGGGAAATCTGGGGAAAGAGCATTCCAGGCAGAGGGGGCAGCAAATGGAAAGCTTGAGGCAAGAAAGAAGGCCTGTGAGTCTGGTGGCCTTGGGGAAGAGAGGTAGGACAGTTACACTGGGGCCAGGTCATGTGAGGCACGCCAGGGAGGTTGGATTGCATTATAATTGCCATGGAGAGCCATTGGAAGGGTCAACTGACAGAATGTGATTTTAGAAGGATCGTTCCAGCTACTTTGTGTGAGCACCGTCTGTGGAACGAAAGTGGGCAAGTAGAGCCACCTGATTTAGATTAGATTCTTCATTTTGGCCTATTCTGGATTGTTTTTTAAATACATTGTTTTAAACTATTTGTAGGTGCAGTCATGCAGGAAAACCTCAGATTTGCTTCATCCGGAGATGATATTAAAATATGGGATGCTTCTTCTATGACATTGGTGGATAAATTCAGCCCACACACATCACCACATGGAATCAGCTCAATGTGTTGGAGCAGCAATAGTATCCTTTTTTTTTTTTTTTTAAATAACCACTTTTTGTTAGGTTAAATAACAGTATCAATGAAACTTTTGCATGTGACCAATAATAAGAAATATATTTTGCATAGCTATGAAAGCTAGATAGATAAAGTGAAATAGGGGTTTAAAAGTACATCATATGAATGCAATGTGTATGTATGCATAGATATATAAAAACTACTAGATCCAGACCATGGAATTAGTTTTGTTATCAACAGTTTGTCATTGAACCCAAATGGAATAAGGTAGGTAATGGTGGGAAAACTTCTGAAAGGTTTTGGAATGAGTTTTTGCATCTACATTTGGTCATTTATGGGTCTGGTCTATAAATGAAAGACAGAACTCAAAGGCAGAAGCAAAGTTAGGGGAGGAGATAAAAATTAAAATTGCCCAATATCCTTATCTTACTGATGTACTGTCTGTATTTTTCTTCCTTTCTATGATGAAAATAGCCTGATTTCTCAGAGAAATTGTCTAGATTGAATTTTCCAAGCTTTCTGTGTTTCTGGTTTATACCCTCCCTGTCTTAGTAAGCTCCTAAATGTGGATAAAATAAATGAGGGGATGAATTTCTCAACCTTGCACTATTGACGTTTTGGGCTAGATAATTCTTTGTTATAGGGGCTGTCGTGTGCACTGTAGGATGTTTAGAAATGTTCTTGGCCTTTACCGACCAGAAGCCAGTAGCTCTCAGTAGAACCACTGCTGTAAACAAAATACTATGAAAATGTTCTATAAACTTGGTATGCTAGAAGTTATCATTCTTTTGTATAACTTACACATATAGACTTACTACTTAGCAAATTACATTTTAACGTATGTCTGATCTTATCAATATCAGATTATGAATATTCTGCTCCCTGATGAAAGTAAAAATATCAAAGCTTTAAAATATGACTGATTTATGAACAAAAACAGAAGTTTTCATGCCCAACCTAATTATTTTTGCAAATATGTAACAAAAATGATGAATTTTCTTACTGAATTAAATTTACCTCTTTATCATTCCTTGATTTTGCGTTAAAGTAGCAAAATAAATTACGTTGGTGCTCTATTAATCAAACTCCTGGTGAAGGGAGTACATTTTTGAAGGACTGTCCAGATGGGTAATGGGGGAAAAAATGTTTTAAAGAGAGTGACAAATATGTGAGGCTTCTTCTTTCTATTATTAGTTTTTTATTATGTGTAGAGCTTAATCTCCCTGTTACTTACTGTATAAGAGAAAAGTAGCAATTCTTGGTCAGATTTATTAGTTTCGGTTTATTTTTATTCCAAGGAGTTTTATTAGGAGTTGGCATTTCCTGGTAAACCACTTAATGGTCTATCAACAAAATTGATGTGACTATGAGGTAATGTGGGATGACATTTGGAAACTGGTCTTATTTCTATATAGTTTTATTGTACAAATAGATATGCACTGGAAACTTTTGCGTATAGTCTTATTTCTAATGAGGCTTTGATCTTTCCATAGAGGTTAGTTACCAAAGAACAAGGACTTCCCAGACTCAGCTACTTGAGGTCCACTTAGCATGGATTCCAAGAACAGGATTTTTAAGAGTGAGGTACCAGGGAAATTAGTTTTTGGCCCTGTTAGGTAATGTTCCTCACTTTCTCATGATTTCTAAAACTACAAGAGAAATAAAAGGAGTAACTAGATTACCCTCTCATATTATCTTTGTTCAATCCTTTTTGTATTCTAAGGAGAAAAAGTAGTAGTGAACAGGATGAAACCAACGAAAGGGAAATGATTTTTCTCAGTGCTCTCATATCTAGGTGGGAATGATTTTGTGTGAATCATGTATCATAATAAAATCACAATCCATGATCTATTCATGAAATACACAAATGTTATAGAAACCACCCAAAATAATGCAGTTAAGATTTTGCTTCTTAAAAAGCAAAGATTTAAACTTCTGATATTTTAATTCATTACGATTCTCAAAATTAGGCTCTTATTTTTGATTATGTTGTATTTAATCTTTTTAATTAAAAAAATTAATTTACAGTGTTTTGTGTTTACTGATCTTATAATTTCTGTAAAACAAGGTAATATAATTTTAAATCAAGTTAAATTTTAAAATAAATAATTTTAAATTAAGTTTTAATAAATTTAACTTAATTTAAAATAAAACTTCCACAGCATAAATAGTTGCTATTTAACCACATTTATTTATGTTTGCTACATTTACTGTAATATTTATTCTTAATTTATTTAAAATTGAAACATTCTCTCATAAAAATTTTAGTTCTAAGAATATATCAGGCTTTATATTTTTAATGGATGAACAGGAGACTAATGTGGATATTTGCTTCCTAGCTTAAATTGGTACCAAGCACTGTGTTAATAAATAACTATCTTGAGTAGTGTTTATAGATGAAAAGGCTGATTGATATTTGCTGATGTTGCTTTTATCATGATCTCATTCTTGAAGGATAAAATTAGACCTTCTGGCCTATTCTTTGAAAATGGAGTAGTATTTCACTTTGGTAAAATAGCTTTCAAGTAATAGCAGAGCCAGAGAGGATAGTTCTTCCCTGCGGTAGTAGTAAAGAGACTTAGTCTTAGTAATTAGTAACCTGAGCCATTTTTGAAAGCTGATGTATAAGCTATATTCATTTGCTTGTCTTCTTAGGGTAGTGCACTTCCTTTTATCATCACAATTCTTGCAGTAATAGTCTAGTGCTAGAGATGCTCTTGGATTGTTTGATGCTCCATAACTCTTCATTTAGATAACTTTCTAGTGACAGCATCTTCCAGTGGCGACAAAATTGTTGTTTCACATTACAAAAATAAACCTTTTCTACTTTTCGAGCTTGGTGAAGGGGTAAGTGATTTTTAAAAAAAAACTTCAAAAAAATGTTAGTTCTACTTGGGTGGTAACTGCTTCTTATGGTTCTTGCAACTAAATATAAAGATGTTTAAAAGTATTATTCTTAACTGAAACTCAAAATAATACAGTAACACTTAAAGAGGAGATAGGCACTGAAACATCTTCAGGTAAAATAATAGTGGATCCTAGGGGACCAGTCAGGGACTTAGCTTCTGTCAGCTAGTCACTTGCTTTTTCCATCTCTCTGTGGAAGATTCCCTGGTATTGCTGCCTTTTTAAAGCCCAAGTCCTGCCTCGGTCACCAGGTTCATTTGACGATTAGAGTCCTAACGATGTAGTCCTGTCCTTACTTACGTTGAGTTCAGGACCATCAGCTAAAGACCCCTATGTTTAGCTTCTGTCCTTCTAGTTACTGAGGGGCCTGCCTGAATCTACCCAAGCTCTTCTGGAACAGGATGGCTTTGTCAAACTGAGCCGTGGTCCTAGAGCATTTAAATAAAGTTCTCACTGCGTAATGTTTTCTCATCCTTTTGTTTTATATGTTAATCCCTCTGATTCAGGGTAATGATGATGTCCTCAAGTTAGTCACACAGACTCCTTGAAAGCTATTTTTTTAAAAAAATTTTTAAGAAGGTACAAGTAGCTGGTAGCAGGCCCCTAAACCATTATGAATTGTTGTGATTTTACACACTGGAATAGGTAAGGTAGCTCACTTAGAAAGAACACAGAAGGCCAATGGAATATGAACTCATCTAATTTAAAAAGGACTTTTGATTTCTATCCATCCTTTCCTAAAGGTAGGTGGGATTGACACGAACTTCAAATCTAGCCCACAGATGCTAGAGGCTGGGGCAGAGAATGTCTGCTAAGGGTAGATACAGAATTTGAGACACACTGCCTATTCAAACTCAGTTAAGTAAAATTGAGGCAGAGAGCATCCTTGGTTGATAAAAGGTAAACTGTGCTCTTCAAAGAGCAGGCAGACATCTTAGTTATTTTTGGATCTTTAGGTACTGTCAAAGGTGTCAACAAGCATTTATTGAATTAAATATCAATATCAAAACAATTTCGATTTTCACTTCCACTACAAGATATATTGTGCTCCTTCTATGCATTATGCCTTAGAACAGTTTGGGAACTTTGTAATTATTGTTGTTATTGTTAAATGATGAAAATAGCAGATGATATTCACAAATGTGACACAATTCTAAGGATTTTGTGAATATTCCACATCAGTTCTTATAGTTAGTTCTCTTTCCTACGATTCAGAAATCGCATCAGAGAGGCGCCTGGGTGGCTCAGTCATTAAGCGTTTGCCTTCGGCTCAGGGCGTGATTCCGGAGTCCTGGGATCGAGCCCCACATCAGGCTCCTCTGCTGGGAGCCTGCTTCTTCTTCTCCCACTCCCCCTGCTTGTGTTCCCTCTCTTGCTGGCTGTCTCTCTATCTGTCAAATAAATAAATAAAATCTTAAAAAAAAAAAAAAGCCACTGGGTGGCTCAGTTGATTTAAGTGTCTGCCTTTGGCTCAGTCATAATTTCAGGGTCCTGGGAAGGAGCCCTTCGTGGAGCCCCATGCTCATCAGGGAGTCTGCTTCTCCCTCTCCCTCTGCCCTTTCCCTCTCTTGTGCTCTCTCTCCTTCCCTCTCTGTCTCTTTCCCTCCCAAATAAATAAGATCTTTAATTTAAAAAAAAGTGTACAGGTGGATGAAAGTAAGGTCATTACTTATAATTTGAATCTGCTCTAATTTAATTTGCTTAAAAGAATATTTTGCAAACATTGGTTCTTTAGCCTTTGTTAGTAATTTCTCATAACATATTAGTTTGTTGATCACCTTTGCTTTGTAGGATCCAAAATCTATTACTCATGTGCCATTTGAGATATGAGACCATTACGACTTGGGGAAATAAGATACTTACTTTAACACTTTTTATAGCAGAACTCTCAGTTTGTATTTATTTTCTTTGATTTTCATTTTAGCTCTTTAGAGTAGACAAATTGATATTAACAGTATTATAATGAATATCTTAGGCTACTGTGTAATCTAGACATTTGGCCAGATTTTATTTTTAGATTTTAAAAACTTCACCCATTGCTTGTGTTTTAGGGTACAGGATTCCTATAATAAGCACACAATTTTCATTAATTATTTAAGTTCAGTAGCTACATTAATAATACATCAACATAAAAAAATATCTTCTATCATCAGGGTAGGCCAGTTAAAAACATAGGTTTTGTTCTGAGTCCTCAATAATTTGAATTGTTTTTGATGATTAGAATACTACTATATTGATCTTTGATGGACACCATTCTTATTTATTTTCCTTAACGGTTATTTTGATAGCTCATAGCAAACTGTCCTGATTTGCAGTGATAACCAGATTCTTTTTTTTTTTTTTTTAAAGATTTTATTTTTTTATTTGAGAGAGAGAGCACGGGTAGAAGAGAAAGCACGAGTGGGGTGAGAGGTGTGTGGGTGGAGGGGCAGAGGGAGAAGCAGATTCTGCACCGAGCAGGGAGCCTGATGTGGGGCTCGGTTCCAGGACCTGGAGATCATGACCTGAGCCAACGGCAGACGCTCAACCAACTGAGCCACCCAGGCGCGCCCAGATTCTAAATCATAACAGTCTGTTTAGACCAAAGTCAGTTCCTAGAATTGTGTCTGTAAGGGAATTGTAGCAATTATACTGAAACATTGATGTAATGTGTTCCTGTTATTTTTCTGTGTGTTAGTAATTTTGACTCTTGGTCAGAATTTCAGAGCTGGAAGAAACCTCGGGGAGAAGGAAAGGTTTCTTATAAGAATCCAGTGCTATCCTAGGGGCTTGACAGGACAGTTCATTGTGATGAGCATGAAGTAATGGATAGAATTGTTCAGTCACTGTACTGTACACCTGGAACTAATATAACACTTATGTTAATTATACTGGAATTAAACATTTTTTAAAAAGTGGTCTTTTGAGCATAGGATGTTTTCAGATGAATGGACTCTCGAGGTAAGAGCAATAGATCTAGTCCTCATTTTTCACTTCTCAGATGAAGAAATGTAGGCATAGAAAGATGAGATGACTTGCCTAAACCTTCATAGTTTGCCTTTCACTTTTAGTTAAGTCATAAAATGTTCCCCTTTGAATTCATTTCTCTCTTTTTCCCCCCATTGCATTCAACTAGAGGTGAGAACAATTCGTGTAATTACAGAGTGTATCTGAAGGTTAAATAAGAGAAAAAACATGCAACATTGTGTTTTACTGTGTAGCATAGTTACTGATGGTGCCTCCAGATAGATGACACTCACACATACTTATTGTTGGAAAAACTTGTAAACCTCTGTATTTTTAGCCATTTATTCCATAAAATTTTATTGAGCATGGATATGGTCTTTGCACTAATGAGACTTATATTCTGGTGGAAGATAGACGGTATGCTACTAAACAGAATACCCAGATAGTGATGAAGTTGCTACACAGAGAACTAAAATAAGATATTGAGATAGCAAGTTATATTAGGTGGCCGGGGGTGGTCTCCAGAAGGGGTGGCATTGAAGTTGCTGTCTATCGACCAGAAGAAGTCATTCCACTAGTGTTCAGGGAATTCAGGTTTCCAGGCAAGAATAGTTGTATAGGAGCCCCAAGGCAAATACAGGGCTGACATGTTTACGGAATGGAAGAAGGCCAGTGTGGCTGGAGAATTAGTGAGTGAGGAGAAAAATGGTGAGAGATGAGGTAGGAAGGGTTTGAAAGCCAGGTTAATGAGTTTGGGATTTATTCTAGGGCTGATTGGAAGCCATCAAAATTTTTTAAATCAGAGTCATGATCTGTTTTGCATGTTTTAAAGGTCATCCTACTTGTGGAGCATGGAGTGTAGGGGAGTAGGGTTGGAAGTGGGACAGCCAGTTAGGAGGCTCTTGTTATCGTGATTCTGTAGGGGTCGGATTAGTGTGTTGGTAGCAGCAGTAGATAAAGGGGAGCCCCTCTGGGGTTTATGTTAGCATTGGGTGTTTAGAGAACTTAACGGTAGATGGCAGGGAAGGAGAAGTGGAATCAAGGGTAATTCTGGACTTTCATCTTGAGAAACTGAGTGGATGGTGCCTTTACAGATGTGAGGAAGAGTGTAGAGTCAGGTTCTGATGACCTGATGTTTCAGACTTGGGCTCCTTTGGGGGAGACTTTGTTGTGACACTTTGGGCTAGTATCTTGTCCTCTTTATGAACTTTCCCCATCTGTAAAAGAAGGGGTCTAGACATTCTGTAAAGTCTCTTTTACGTTTAGTGTTTTCTGAGCTGTGAGTTGATTCTAATTCAAGATATTCTGTGAAAGTGCAAGAGTAGCTTTTACTACTGGGCAATATTAAGGGCAAGTAAGCCAGGATGGGAGGCCAAGACTTGCTGGTGTTCCCTAAGCTTCCTCTGTCCCCACTGTTCTGTGGAGGAGAAAACCACTCTGTTTGAGTTCCTTGAAGCCTTTTTGAACTCCTTTCAAGCTGTCGGATGCCTGTGGAAGATGATGAGAGGTGAATCTAAGTCTTAGCATATTTATAGCATTTAATTCAATAAATGTTTACAGTGCTTACTAAGTGTTGGATGGGGCTTGAAAGTTAGCTCTGGGCTCTGTTAAGTTAAGGTAACTTTTTTTCTTTCTTTAATAGCAAAAGCAGACATGTGTCAGTTTAAATTCCACATCTATGTATTTGGTAAGTGGAGGCCTAAATCACACTGTTAATATTTGGGATTTAAAATCAAAAAGAGTTCATCGATCTCTTAAGGTAAGCAACTTGTTTTTTTAAAATCCTTATAGTAATGAGTATCTTATGATGTTTAGAGTATTTACCAAACTTTTAATCTTGAGCTTTGATGATAAAATAAGATGCTTCAGAATTGAAGTGAGATTTGTTAGGGGAAATAAAGATGCTATTTAAGTCAGAATTTTTTTTTTTTTTGGTCTATTTTTACCTCCATGTATATCACTAAAGCACATTGTTGGTGTTTAAAACTTTTCCTTTATTATTTTCACTTAGTTCCACTCTTTTTTCAGTGAACCACTTCATTTTTTCTAAAGTAGTGAGTTGTCATCATAAATCTTTTTTTAAGTTTCTGAAAAAAATGAGAGTGGTTTTGGGATGGCTGTAATTGACCTACTAATCAAAGTGGGGGATTTGACTTCTTAATTCTCTAATGTATATCGTTGTGGCTGTTTGTGTTATTTTTGTGCGTATGTGTTTTCATCTTGGTAATGAAATATTTTCTAAAATAATTTACTATTTACAGTTAGTATTTCTTTAAATAACTAGCTTTTTGTAGTTTTAGAAAATAAACATATTTGTCACATGAAAGCTTCTGGGTTATGTTTTTGGAATCCTGCTTTTCACTATTATGTACTTTTAATATTTGGAAACTCATCTTTAAAGTTATTTTTCATTTTCATATGTCTTTAAAAAACTTTTAATATGAAAAATTCTAAACATATTAATACACATACATTCATCTGACTTTGATGATGATCAACTCATGGCCAGTATTATTTTGTATGTGCCCCTATCTACTCTCTAATCAGATTACTATATAATCTCACCCTCAGATTATTTTGAAGCAAATGCTAGACACATTATCATTTTGTTAATGTCAAATGTCATTGGGTTAATTCTTACTGGAGAAATTGTATATAGAGGAATGATTTTCTTTTAAACAGAAATATAATCCTGTAATTACTGCTTAAATTATTACTTTTTGGAAGTTCATTATTTTAGATATTAGCTAAACTTTGAAGGGTCTTAAGGAAAATTGAAGAGCTGCCAATAATGAGAATAGTTAACTTTTATTGAGTTCTTTGATACGCCAGCCACTGTGCTTAACATATGTTTATTCTTTGTGTCACAAGAATCCTGCAGAGCAGGTAGTACTATTCGTGTGAACCTGTGGAGGAACTCCGGCTCAGGGATGTTACAGAACTTGTTCAGTGTCAAACAACTAGTAATGACAAAGAGGAGATGCAAACTGAGATATTATCCATTGCTTAATTTTTCAAGTTATGAAATTGAACTAAAGCTATTTAGAGAGGTGTGCCTACTATGGAAGAGATTATTCTGCAGAATTGAGAAGAGATTAGAAGTCTGTGGCTACTTCTGTCACATATTGTCATTCATTTTAGGAGCATCACTACCCCGTAACTCCTGCAGCAAAACGCTACTTACCTTTCCATCCTCGGTTTTCCCACTTACTCCAGATGGTTTTGTCTCTTCTCATTGTTTGCAACTCTTAGAGTACTTCATTTCTTTATTCATTCAGTTAACAAGTGTTTGACTGACTAATTGTGATAGTGGGAAATCTAATCTTTCACCTTTGGGTCTCTTCTCTGCGGTGCTCTCCCTGGAAACACAATTTCTGGCACTTGGTAGGTGCTTACTGAATATTTACTGAATGACTTATTTTCCACAGTTAAAATAAGGAAGACACCTGCTTCTTTATAAAGTTATAGAAATTGTATTGGACCCCATGTTTGTAATTTTCCAAGTGGGATCAGTGCACTAAATGTCCACTCTCTTTGTTCTTCTCATCAGACATTTTTTTTCCCTCAGGATAGCAATTGTTTCTTTGATTTAGGAAAGAAAGTGTAGAGATACCTTCAGACATGCTTAAAGGACCATTTGAGACATTGGATTATAAGTGGAATATTATAGCTACTATTCTTGATATTACATTAGTTATTAGGTACAAAAGTTAGTTTATTTATATTATTATGATACAACAGCAAACTTAAAAACTATACTTCTAACCCTGATCACTTTCCTATGCTCCTGCTAGATATCTCTAATTTGTTGTTGGAAAATATAGTGCTTGTGAACCCAGTTTGTTTAAAACCGTTTTTGTTTCCTCAAAGTGGATTCCCCTTCGGATTGGGAGACAGCTTAGTATAGAGAGGGAGATAGGCTTTGGGCTTTGACCTGGAATTGAATCTTGGATCTACCACTTAGTAGTTATGCGAGCTTGCACAGATTTCTTAACCTTTCTGTGCCTCACGTAGTGAATTCATCCATAAAATGAGAAAAGTGACCTTACCTCCCAGGATTCTTCTAAGGATTAATAAGAATTCATAATGTTCCCACCAAATGGAAACAGCTGCTGTCGTCTTTCAGCCATGCCCTACTTGTTCTGGCTTTGGGGCTTTTGTTTTTGCTCTCTTCTATTTATGTGTGTCTGGTTTCTTCCCCCTTCCCCTACTTACCGTTTATTTTTTCTTTAAGGTCGAACCCAAGTTTTATGTCTTCCTTACAGCTTCTGTCAACTCAGGTCACAGTCACGCCTCTTTCTCTTTCCTAGGACACTTTGCCTCTACTACTCATCTAATGTTCCTTCTGCCATTTTCATGTTAATTTAAATGTCCCGTCTTCTCCATTGAATGGTGATAACTCTCAAGGCCAGGGACTCTCATAATAGTCAACTTGCAGTAAATGTTACTTGTCAGTGGAAGGTAGACATAATGCCATCTAGAAAATCACGTTTCTTTTTGTCTCTTGTTTCAGAGTGCCTGATCATTGTTACAGTTAAAAAACTAAGTCTCTGTTCCCTGAGAAGACTTGGTGTTGATCAAATAGTTTCCTACTCATTTGAGTAATTTTTTTTAGGTTATTTGAAGAAAATGTTAAAGCAGATATTAAATTCACAAATACATAATAATTATAAAAAAATGAAATTTACAAAAACATGAAAATGTGTGGTGTGAGGGTTATGTGGCCAGTGTACTTACTTTCATTTCTTTCTTTCAGGATCATAAAGATGAAGTAACTTCTGTCACATATAATTGGAATGATTGCTACATTGCTTCTGGATCTCTCAGTGGTGAAATTATTTTGCACAGTGTAACCACTAACTTATCTAGTACTCCCTTTGGCCATGGCAGTAACCAGGTACAGTATGCATTTATTCAAATCAGAGTTCATAAGGTAGATTTTGAATTATCTTACATAAGACCGTGAATTTTAAGTTTTCAGAATTAAGTATTTTAAATTTGCATTTAGCTTGCTTAAAAAACTTAGAGCTAGCTGTTTTTTAATGGTATTATTTAAAAATGTTCAAATAACAAGGTAATTCATACTGGATTATGTTGCCTGCATGAGTTCAGTTATGCCATTGAATAGTCACATGCTCCTAGAATATAACTGTATGATAAAATATAAACAGTTGTTGGGTAGGTTAAATATGAAATATGGATATTAATCTTGCTATGACATCACAGTTACGTAGCTCAAACTATGTCAGCTACAAGACAGATACTTCTGTTCATAAATGCTGTTTGGTGGACATGGATGGTTGGGTATGTTTAAGCACAGGGTTAATTGAGCTTTCATTTTTGTGTAAGTGTATAATAGTCAAAGTACGAAAGCTAATTTATGTACTTTCAGGTTAATACAGGAGTAGTGAGGGAAACTTTATGAAGGAAAATTAGTCAAGTAATTTTTTTGTTTATAAAATATTCATCTCTAAAATTTGTCAAAGAATAAATTCAGTTACTCAAGAAATCTGTCTTGGCCAGCTTTCTGTGAAATTCTTTACAGAAATTTCCAGTGAGGTGCAATCTCTTTTAATCCTTACTTTTTATTAAAATCACTTTGTCCTTAACTATTATTAGATAAAATATGGGAGCTCTTCATTTTTGAAAAGCAGTTTTTGAAATCATGATTTGAATAGTATGTATTTAGTGTTTAAGGAAAATTTAATGGGTATTAAAAATACAGAAAAAAGACTTCTCAAGTTTCTTATGTATTGGGGGAATAAAAGAGATAAACAAAAATGATATTATAGATGATTGATACAAAACAATCTTATCTTGATTCAGAGCAGTGAGAGACAACTATCTGGGAATAAAATAAAGAAAATCGAAGGAGGGAGGATTTCATCTGTGTCTAATGCTTAAATGAGTTTTATTTTGTTTTGTTTTTACTACAGTATAAATTGGCTTCTTTGCTAATTACTTGATTCTGATTTATATTAGGGTTAGCTCTTTACATCCCCACTTTACGGTTGGAACCATGTCTTATTTCTTTGTCCTCAACCATTGTGTCTAGCTTTGTACTTTATATGGAAAAGAGCCTTACTAAATACGTGAATGGATTTAGAGATAACAAAGATCTTAATAGGCTAATACAGAACTTTGGGAGAAGGATATTTTATATGTAGGAAATCACAAGGACTAAGGAAGGCGCATAGGTTTTTATATAGGGCCAATGTGAAAAAAGATTAGGAAGGTAAGTATGAGCATAGTGTTAATGTGGAACTTTGAATGCCAGACCAAAGATTCAGCTTTTATTTTGGAAGGCATTTGAGGAGCTAATCAGAGTTTTTGATTAGTTGAATGTCAGAATCCTAGAAGCCTTGAACTGAAAGAAAGCCTTTACAGGTAATTTCACTTTCTGCATTTTATAGATGTGGGTAAGTGATTGGCCACAGAGAACATATTTAATATTGTCATAAAAGCAGGAAGTAATATTTTGTTTTTGTCATTCTTTTTTTGGTTATTTGTATTTTGATAATGAGACATAAAGCCTAGGTGCATAGACATTGAACTATTGTGAAAAAATCTTATCTAGTTTTCACATGTCTTGCTTTTTAAGGAAATTAATTTTCTTTCTTCCTTTCCTGTTTTTTTAAAAGATTTTTGATATATTGGAAGCATGACACGTTTAGATTAAAAGTTCTGGGCTGACTTTTTAGTCACATAAAAGTTAGGTTAGATATCTACCGTGTGTATTCTTATATTTCAGTTTTTATTGTATCTTGCTGGAAAGGTTTTTTTTTTTTAATTAAAACTAGACATGAAGGAATAGTTCTGAAAACATTAGGTTTAGTTATTGCTCTTGGCTTTATTATGTGCAAAGTATTTAAATTTCTAAAATTGAGATATAATTTAAATAATAAGGTGCATACATCTTAAGTATATAGCTTGATGAATTTTTATATATGCATGCACCTGTGTAACTACCAGAAAGTGTAGAACATCTCTGGTATAAGTATAGAAGGCATAGGACGAGGTATAGAACAGTTCTGGCATACCGGGGGACTCTCTCTTAACCCATCCCAGGCACTACCTCATATTTCTTAAAAGAATTGGATGTGTCTGGTTTCTTCTAGTCTTCACTGTCTGCTTTGTTGCATGGAATAGAAGTTCATACTCTTTTACTACTGTGTCATTTTCCGTTATATGAATATGTCACAGTTTGTTGATGGACATTTGCGTTGTTTCTAGTTTTTATCTATTACAATAAAGCTTCTGTGAATATTCTTTGTGTACGTCTTTTTGTGGACATATGTTTTCATTTGTCTTGAGTAAATACTCAGAAATGGACTTGCTTAGCACCTAAGACCTTGCTTAGGTCTTAGTGTAGGCATCATGCTTTACTTTGTTAAAAAAATGCCAAACGTTTTCTAAAGTGCTTGTGCCAGTTTACACTTCTCCCAGCTATGTGTGGGAGATTCAGCTGCTCCACATTTTTGCTAATACCAAGTATCATTTATCTTATTAGTTATAACAGTTCTGATGGTTGTGTAGTGGTATCTCGTTGTGGTTTTAATTTGCATTTCTGCATGTGGATGAGTTGAGTGTATTTTCATTTGCTTTCTTTTGTGAAGAAGTTCCAGGTCTGTTCCTTCTTGTATTTTGTTACATGTGTTTTTTTCTGATAGATTTATAGTTTATTATATATTCCAGATGGAGTAATTCTTTGGATATGCATGCTGCATATATCTTCTTTTAGTCTACAGCTAGCCTTTTAACTCTAATGCCTTTCTAAAAAATGAACAGAAGTTCTTAAATTTAATGAAATCTTGTCTAGTATATTACTTTCATTTATAGATGCTGCTTTTTGTGTCCTCTTGAAAAAAATCTTGCTTGCCCCAAGGTCTTAAAAATAGTGTCCTTTGTTTTCTTTTAGATAAAGCTTGTTGTTTCACCTTTCCCATTTATGTCTATTATCATCTATTTCAAATTAAGTTTTGTGTAAGTTGTGAGATATAGGGTTCAGCTTTTCATACAGGTGTATAATTATGTCAGCATTATTCATTGCAGAGACCATCCTGTTGCCACTGGCGTGACTATAGGTGGTGAGAGGATTTGGAGAGCATTCTAGGCAGAGGTTATTACCTTTGTAGAATCCTTACTACCATTTCCTGTGTTTCGAGCACTGTGATTATTGCTTTATATTACATTTTCTAGTTTAATCTTTGCTACTCACTTGTGAGATGTATGTTATTCTCATTTTACAAATGAGGACTTTTAGATTGCAGGACTTTTTTTTTTTTTTAAAGATTTTATTTATTTGACAGAGATAGAGACAGCCAGCGAGAGAGGGAACACAAGCAGGGGGAGTGGGAGAGGAAGAAGCAGGCTCATAGCAGAAGAGCCTGATGTGGGGCTCGATCCCAGACCGCCGGGATCACGCCCTGAGCCGAAGGCAGATGCTTAACTGCTGTGCCACCCAGGCGCCCCAGATTGCAGGACTTTTAACTGACTGTTTTGAAGATCTGATCTTTGAGAGTGGTAGCACTGTTTTCTTTGGGATCTCTTTCTAGCTTTGAAGCAACTGAATGTATAAAGATTCGAGAGTCCAAAGCTTCTGAAAACTTTGCGATATTCTCTTGCCACTTTAAAGATATTTTAAAATTCTAGGTGATAGGTCGCTGTATTGTTGGTTTTCAAAGGATTTTCATTGATTATTTGCATAGCAAAACTGAATTTAAATTATCTTCTAGTTGAGGAAAACAGTAATGGTGTGGGCTTATCTCTGGTGTAAGGTCACCTGAGATTTTCTCGTGTCTGCTGCCTCCTGCTAGCACAAGTCGGCGCCTCCGTAGGATCTGTGGCATAGTTCTGTATCGCAGTCCCACATTTATTTGGAGAGCCAGCTGTGTGAACCTGGGCAAGTTACTTGATTCTCAGGCCTCCCTTTCTTTATCTGTCAAGTGAGAATGAGAATATACTTTCTGTAGAGTCGTGGTTTTTTGTTTGTTTTGAGGGCTAAATGAGATGCTGAGTGTGTTTAGCATCGTTCCTAACATTTGGTAAGAGATCAGTGAACGTCAGTGAGCTTTTAATGAGTAATTATATGAAATCATTAAAATAACTTTTGTGATTTACTTTCCCAAACTGGTTTGAGTATCTTTAGGTTTAATGTATTTCCTCCAAAGCCTTGCCAATTTGCCAGTTGTAACTTGACCTCAGAAATCATGTTTTGTGTGTTTGACTTAGAAAAAGGAGAGCATTAAAGAAAGTGAAGAAATTGAGCTGGAGTGTTTTAATTTTCCCCCTTTCCTGGAACAAATGTTTGTGTGTGTTTTGTATACTGTATTATTTCATTTTCCTCTGTACCTTTAACACAGAGTGTGTAGGCTAGGAAATACCATTTGGTATTTGGTATTTGGCTGTGTAACTGTGCAGTTTCAGGTTTTTTTAGTGAAGAAAGTCACAGTTTTCGAGATTCTGCATACTTACATTTCCCTTTTATGAGCATCGTAATTGAAATCTTTGGAGTGTTTTTCCCCCCTACAAGTGATTTTGTTATGGTGTATTTTATCTGTCAGTGACTAGAGGCATAGAATTGCTACTTGAGCATTCATTTGGATTTCTCGAAATTCATTTAAGATTTCAAATGTATTAAATATTCATTTCTTAAATTTAAACAGTGTTTATAAAATTTTAACTCTGTCAGAAGATTGACATAATTCAACTCAAATATACTGTTAGCCAGCTCAGTTTTTATGTTAATCAGTTACTATAGGTAGGGTCTGGGTATTGAGAAAAATAGTAGAGAGGACATATCTAATGATTAAAATAAAAATTTTATTTTTTTAAAGATTTTAAAAATGTATTTTGCCGAGATAGAGAGAGAGAGCGCGCGCGTGTGCCCGCGCCTGCGCACCACGAGCGGGGGGGGGGGGGGGTGTGCAGAGGGAGAAACAGGCTCCCCGCTGAGCTGAGCAGGGAGCCTGAGGTGGAGGGGACTCTGGGATCATGATCCCGGACCCTGAGATCATGACCTGAACCAGAGGCAGATGCTTAACTGACTGAGCCACCCAGACGCCGTAAAATAAAAATTTTAATTTTTGTTTCTATGAACAATCAAGAATTTGAAATATTTAAAAATCATCAGATGGATTTCATAGCAAAAGTGACAAAAACCTGGAGTGTCATTGAATCTGCATTATACTGAATCTCATATCAGAAATGTGATGGCCTGAATACACTTAGATCTTAACTTTGAAGTGTCTGAGCTGAATTGAAGCTATTAGTTTTATGTGGATCGCAGTGTCTTTCTGCGGGCGTGGGGGGGGGCTTACTGCCTCTGCAGAACTGCCAGGGCTGACGGACCGACTTCCTAGATTACAACTGCATGTTGCTGTTTTGGCAGGTTCAGAGGCGTAGGCTCACAAATAGGTTAACCTTTGTTGCCTTTCCCAAACCGCAGCCCCTTTCAAAGCAGATACAAAGTAGATCTATTTTATTGATTCCTTAGACTTAAAAATGATCTTTAAATGCAGCAGGCTATTTGTGAGATTTTAAATATAATGTATTTTTAAAAAGTAAGTATAAATGTATTTCAGTATATCTTAAATAAGTCACTTTTATTCAGTGTAATTTTTGACATTTTAGGTATAGATTTTGTAAGTATGAGTAAGCATGTTTGGGTACAGAGTCCAGTAAATGTAAATAATTATTAGTTACACTGAAAAATAATTATTATTTTCAAGAATGAATTTTAATTTTAATTGGGTTAACTTGTTTGTCTGGTTATATTTATACCTGAATTTTACCACTCAGAGAGTTTGGCTACAAAGCTTTATTTCTAGAATAGATGTTTCCTTGATGTTATATAGGAACATTGATACACAATGTTTGCATGATAATATGTCCTCCATGTATTTTCTTAGTATTTGTGTATATTTATCTAGCTGATAATAGTATGTTCTTTGAGCAGTTTTATAATTGACATGTTGGCATAAAATAAATTTCTAATCTATAGCTTTAATGTAGATACTTTTTAAAGGCTATTTTTTTCCTTCTATATCTCTCTTCCAAATTTTCTGTAACAGGAAGAATGTTTTCTTGTAATGTTTCTATGTATAGCTCTATATTCCTTCCATACGATTATAATCATTCTGTTGGTCCAGTCTTTTTTTTTTTTTTTTTTTTTTTGCCTTTTTCACAGTAGTGTTCCATCTCAGGTATTTTCATTTTACCGGTCTTTATAACCATAATTTTTAAAAAGATTTATTTATTTTAAAGAAGGAGAATGCACATGAGTGGCAGGGAGAGGGAGAGGGAGAATCTCAAGCAGACTCCCTGCTGAGTGTGGAGACCAACATACAGACCTGGATCCCATGACCCTGAGATCATGACCTGAGCTGAAATCAAGAGTCAGATGCTCAACCTACTGAGCCACCCAGGTGCCCCCATGACCATAATTTTTTAATGGCTCCATAATATTCCATTGTTCAAATGCCACAGTTTAAACATTCCTATATTTTAGGTATTTTCCAAAATTTTGTAATCACAGTGAGCACCATTTATTAATATTGTTTCCATAAGTATGTTTTCTGCTTTTTGACTTTTTCTCTGATATAAATTCTCTTTTGGTGTAACTCAGTAGCAGGCTCACATTTTTTTTCCGTTGAGGAACTTCAGTGTGTTTCTCCCATCATTTTTGGTTAAACATCTGATGATAATTTAAGTATTTTTTCCTTAGAAATCACTTGTTTCTTTTTTCCTAGATGTCCAAAGGATATTGTTTTTTCTGTAAAGTCCAGTAATTTTGTTAGACTGTGTCTTGGTGTTGATCACTCTGTATTGCTATTCATAGGGACATGGTGTGCTCATTTAATATGTAGTTTCAGATCTTTTCTTTCAGGGAAGTTTTCTTGAATTATTGCTTTTAGTATTTGTTATTTTCCTTATTTTTTTTCTTTGTTAGATCTTATCTTCACTGATTTATTACTTTCAAATCATTTTAACTTTTTCCTTATTTTTAATTTTCAAAAAAATTTTTTTTGCCTGTCTCTAAGGTGTTCTCTGTTGTGTTTATTCATTCTTATATTCCTTTTAATTAGCTTTCATTTTTGAAGAGACTTTTGAAATTTCTAATTCGCTTCTAAGTTCTAACATCTCATTTCTAAGTTTTCTAATTCTGATACGTATTGTTCTTTAGTGTCTTGTATCATTTTATTTTCTTTTTGGTCGTCTCCTGAGAGTGCCTTTCTTCTTGTTCCCTTTGTTCTCATAACAACTTCATATGGGATTTATCTGCGGAGTTAGTTTCCCTGAACTTCTACACAGAGATGGGGTTCAGGGTGTCTTTTCTAGCTTTACAGAGCTCCCTCTTCTTTTCAGTTAGTTTTGGTGACTTGTTTCTGAGGTTGCCTAGCTTTGTTCCACTCACTTGTATGTGGACTTTTGCTTTTCTTCAACTTTGTTGACTCCATCCTATTCAGATTTGCGTCCACTCGTAATAGTGTCTCCTTAGTGTGGTGCCCTGACCTGGGAGGAAGGCATCTCAGCTGGTCAGTTTGGAGAGTTCATTCTCTAGCTCTTCAGACCTTACTGTAGACCTCTGTATAGTCCCACTGATGCAGCGGATATTCCTGGTTTCGGCTGAGCTTGTCAAATTGGCCACCATACTTTTTTTTTCCTAATACCTGTTAGCTATTTGGGGCTTTTCCTATTCTCAGATCTGTCTCAGACTCCGTGTTATTTCCTTCTGCTTCCTTTTGCACAGATATTAATACTATGAGGGACTTGTGGCTGCTAATTGTTCGACTTACTAGCATGTATTTTGGGGCTCATGGGGTTACCTGATTGTCTGGTTTTGTTGTAAATGTTCATGGGATTTTAATTTTGCTGTCTGGGTTTTGCCGTCTGTAACACGCACACACACATGCGTATGCATGCACGTGCACGCTCAGTCACTTAAACTCACTGTGCTGGGAATCCCCAAGACCAGGCTTAATGATTCACTAGGAGTACTCACAGAACTCAACATATAATCATACATATGGCCATGATTTATCACAGTGAAAGGGTACAAAGCAGAATCAGTAAAGAGAAAAGGTGCATGGGGTGAAGTCCCGAGGAAACCAGGTATAAGCTTCAAAGCATCCTCTCTCAGTGGAGAGGATGTACTTAATTTCCCCAGCATCAAATTGTGACAACATGTATGAAGTGCTCTCTACCAGGGAAGATCATTAAAGATTCATTCCCTTGAGTTTTTACTGGAGGCTGGTTTCCTAGGCACCCTCTACGTAGCATATATTGAAATTCCAAACTCCCAGAAGGAAGGCATCTATTCAGTCATGGTTCAGTCATAAACCATATCTTATACACAAACAATTTTGGCACAGTGAGCCACTTTGATCAGTCAGCGAGTCTCTCTTATCAGTTAGAGTAGTGGAAACCCTTCCAGAATCCCAGATACCAGCAAAGGGCCAACCTTGAAAAACAGGACTTTCTAAGGACGGACCTGCTTGTTAAGTCTTTTCTGTGCACATGCGTGTGCATGCGTGTACACACACACACACACACACACACACACACACACACATACATGGGGGAATTCAGAGAGATTCAGAAACTCTGCCACACTGTAACAACTAACTTTTCAGAGTCTTCAAGTTAAAAGGATTTTAAGCAAGGCAAATATGTTCAGATTAAGAGGTTACTGCTGTAACAGTGTGAAGGATGGATAGTAAGCCACTGAGAATGGAAGTGGGCGGTACCTCCAGTGACAGTTGGTTAGTGCTTGAGACAGGACACTGGGAGTTAAGAAGAGGGAGGGGATGGAGTTGAAGGGATACTATATATATTTAAGTGTGTGTGTGTGTATATGTACACACATATGTATAGTATCATATGTATGTATTTCTATAGTGTCTAGTATATATATGTATATAGATACAGATTATAAAGCTATAATATATATTAGAGATTATAAAGCTAAAATAAAATATGAATGTACATTCTTATCTCTGTGAAGGTAAGGCTTTTCTAAGTATAAGAACAAAGTTATAAGTTGGGACAGATTTTGATAAATTTAAGTGCATAAAACTTAAAATCTGACAAAAAGCAATATTTTAAAAAATTAACAAAATTGAAAGGAAAATGGGGAAATATTTATACTTATGAGAGCTTTAATGTCCTTATTATAGTAAGATCAATTGCAAATTAGGATTTAAAAAAAATCTTAATAGCCCAATAGAAAATAAACAAAGTAGATTAATGTGCAATTCACAAAAGAAGGAAGACAGATGGTCACTTAGCATTTTTCAGCCAAGAACCTTTAAAGCATGAACAACAGTAAAATATAAATTCTTTCATAAATTAGCAGTTTTTAAAAATGATAGTAGTTAGGGAACTTGGAAATTGGAAATAACCTAAATGTCCAACATTAGATTATTTAGATAAATTGATACATTCACACATTCATGTATTATCCAGCTGTTAAAATCATGTAGTAGAAAATATTAGTGACGTTGCTGACTTTATAATAATAAAATATGATCCCAGGTTTTCTGTTTGTACTTACTGAATACACAAAAACATACATTCACACAGAAAAATATTTAAAAAATAAAGCTAAGACTTATTTACAACAAAACTAAATGTTAACCAGGTTTTTTGTAAGCGGTGAATGGTTTTTTTCTCTTCCTCTGTGTGTGTGTGTGTGTGTGTGTGTGTGTGTGTGTGTGTTTAGGATTTCATTTATTTGAGAGAGACAGAGATAGCGACAGAAAGAACAAGAGAGAGCATGAGTGGGGAGGAGAGGGAGAAAGCATGCTCCCTGCTGAGCAGGGAGCCCCATGTGGGCCTGGATCCCAGGACCCTGGGCTCATGAACTGAGCCGAAGGCAGACACTTAACAGACTGACCCCCACCCAAGCGCCCCATGTTTTGTTTTTTTATTTCAGACATTTGAAAACTATGGGGCCAACAAACTATGACCCAATAGCTGGCCATTATTTTTGTAAATAAAGTTTATTGGAACACAGCCATGCTCATTCATACTGCTTTCGCAGTACAGCAGCATAAAATATTTACTGCCTGACCCTTCAAGAAAAAGTTTGCTAACCCTTGATCTATAGTGAGTGATGTACTTTTTATATTTAGAAAAATATTTCTCCACAAGACATACACTCTTATATAGTAATAATGTATTGTAAGAAAAAATGGCATTGCTGCTTATAGGGTTTTTTTTCATAAGGTTCTTGGCAGTATATTTTTTTTTCTTAGAAATGGTTTGAATCTGGAACCAGGTAGGGGCTTAATAAATGCTGCTGATACTAACATGCATTAGTACTAATTTTAAATATAATTTAGTAGATTAATACTTCATTTATCCAGGTCATTGGATGCTCTTGTAATGATACTCTAAAGACATGATGATTTAAGAGCTGTAGAAAGGTCAGAGAGATAGAGGGGGGAGCCATTTTAAGAAATCAGTTTGGCTGCTTAAGGGTCTTTAAAAAAAAATGTGTAAAAGATGGTCAAATGGGTACATAAACAATGAAGAATGAGTCATGAGCCTGTGAGAATAGTGGCAGCTACTGCTGTATACGTGGGTCTGTGGAGAGATTCTGTTTAATCCTTAGAACAACTTTGACTGGAAAATATGAGCGTTTTCTGTTTTGTGGATGAGAGCACTGAGGCTTAGAGAGTTTAAGTAATTTACCCAAGACCCTACAGAGTTTGGCCAAGACCCTGCTTGAACCCAGGTTATCTGAGAGGAAGATTTATGGTTATCGTTACCCTTTTTTTCTTTTCTTAAAGAGTTGCCTTATAGATACACAGAATATGAAGCAATATTTGGAATTTAGGTTTTGACTTAATCAAGAAATGCATTTTTAACTATTTATAAAGTTTCATTGTATGAAGTAGTAAGCTCCTTGTTCCTTGCTATATTCAAATAGATTCTGGATGACCATCTTCCAGTAGGTATCCTGTGGCTAAGAGGTTGAATTTTATGTACTTCGAGGATCTGTGAGGTCTGTTTTATGGTGTTAGGTTGGTTTTTTTTTTTAGTTCTGGTTGTGTATTTAATCCAAATTTAAATTATATGAAGAACCATAACTATATGGTTATATATAACTATATAAATTCTTAATGTGCTACAGAATTTTTTAAAAAATTAATGTTTTGCTAGGTTGGTATGTGACTCTATAAATATTGCAATTCACTAAGGATCTCTGTCTTTTTTTTTTTTTTTTCTTTTTTAGAGAGAGAGAGAGCTTGGGGGTGGAGGGAGGGACAGAGAGAGAGAGAACCTCAAGCAGGCTCCACCCTCAGCACGGAGCCCCACGCAGGGCTTGATTTCCCGACCCTGAGATCATGACCTAAGCTGAAATTAAGAGTCAGACATGTAACTGACTAAGCTACCCGGGCGCCCTCTACATCTTTTATATAGTCAAGGTTCTAGTAGTTTATTTTTCCTTGAGTGTAGACCAGAGGAAGGATTTGTCTGTTGGAATGGATATACTTTTCCTCAACAAAAATGCAAAATACAAGCCAATGTTTTCTCTTTGTATTCTAACTATGTGAAAATGAGGAGCCAAATTTAATGCATGACCATAGTAAATACCTTATGTTAGGGTGTCTGGTAACAAATACTCCTTTTGTTTCCTTAGAATTTGTTTTGTATTATTCGTAAATATTTTTGTTGTTGAGGGGTGACATATATTTTGAAACATCTTAGAAGTAGGTAGTGTATGAGTTTTTAATATATAGAAGCTAGTGGTTTCTGTGTCGTCTTTAGTGGTACATAGAAGCTTTTGGAGTATAATAGATTAAACTCGATAGAACAAACAAACAAAAACCTTTCAGATTTGACTTTTGTTCTGTGCCAGGTTTATCAGAGACGCATATGTCTAGCTACTATTGCCTACTAGAGCCCGGTTCATTGCTTTATTTGGAATTACAACTTAACTCTTTGAAAACCAGTTTCCCACTCTTGCGAATATTAATTTCTGTACTTCTATTGCTGTTTCTGTGTAGGGAAAAATTAGCTTAAATGTAAACTACTTAATCCTCAGCTCAGTAGTGATAATATCAATACAAGTTTGAAAGCAACATTTTAGTAAAAGTAGATAAAATTCATCTAGTTTTAATTCGGGATCTATTTACTCAAACTGGATCTTTGTTTATTCTGGTCCAGCAGAAACTAGAAAGAGAGAAAGTCTCCACTGCCTCCAGGGATGAGCCTTTAGAGAAAGGCCAGTATTGCCCTCAGGCTGATGCTTTTGAAAGAAGGATATAGTCCATCCCCAGTCTAGAGTGTTGTCAATTCTTTCTTTGTGGTTTAGTTAATTTTTTACTATGCTTCAGGTGCTAAATTGCCAGTATATCGGATGCTCAGATTCAAACAAATCCAAATATCTGAAATATGTATAGAAAATAAATTTGAAATACTGCTTATTCTCTGCCAGCGTTCTCTTACTCGTGATTTGGCTGTGATTAGCTACCAGTCCTTTTATTATGGTAGATGTTCCTAACCCTGAGGAATTAATGTAGTTAATCTCAACGTATTATATTTTTCTTCTACAAAAGGGGAGGTTGAGGTAGCTCTATTCCAAGATAATAAAATCATGACAAATATTTAATTACTAGAATATTGGTATGTCTTAGGATCATCTTATAGCCTACTAAGTGATTTTATGGTTGTCATAATTGAAACCTGTTACTCTGTAAACCAGAGAAGTCCTAAATCCCCTGTGAATAGTGTGGTAGATGGTTGCCATTATTTATATAGTTTATATAAGATGTTCTTATGAATGCTTACAATTGCATAAAATTTATTCTTATTTTTATAGTCCGTTCGGCACTTGAAGTACTCTGTGTTTAAGAAATCACTACTGGGCAGTGTTTCGGATAACGGAATAGTAACTCTCTGGGATGTGAATAGTCAGAGTCCATACCATAACTTTGACAGTACACATAAAGCTCCAGCTTCAGGCATCTGTTTTTCTCCTGTCAATGAATTGCTATTTGTGACTATAGGCTTGGATAAAAGAATCATTCTCTATGACACCTCAAGTAAGAAGTAAGTGTGATACCATCATTTCTTAATTTAGTAACAAATAACTATTATCTCATTAGCAGACATTTATGATTTGCATAGACCTCTGATTAATGTTTAGGAGATCTAAAGTTTGTGTACTTGATATCTAAAAGGATAGAATTTTCTCTTTTTCTTCCCATGCAGAAAAAAATACATGAGATGTGGATATTCTTTAGAGTACATCTGGATGATGAATGTTGAGGGTAGCATGTTAATGATTGCACATCTTTATATTAGCATATAGGTATAGTATTCTTTTTCAGAAATACAACTAAATATGTATATTTTAAAAGCAGTATGATTAATTTGCTTTAAAATTAACTCATTATCAAGAGCAGGGTTTCTACACTAGTCACATTTTGGGCTGGATAATTCTCGCCTGTGGGCATTATAGAATATTCAGCAGCATCCCTGGCCTCTACCCAACAGAGGCTAGTAGCACTCCCCAAATTAGCAAAAGTAGCAGAATGACCCCCAGTTGAGAACCACTTATCTAGAGCTAAAGGGTACATAATCTTCTAAGTATCTGGGTCCATTATGCCTTCTGGCTTTCTTACAGTTAAAGGTATGCTTGGTTAGCTACAGGAAAAAAAAATGGTACAAGAGTGCTACAGGTGTATTCAGGACACCTAACTATATCTAAAGATTGTATGGAAGAAAATGGTAACGTTACTAGACTAGGTAAGGACCTTCTGTCAGTCCTTGTTGAAGTTTACTGTTACTTGTTTCACTTTCTTCTTTTTTAAACATTTTTCTTTTTTATTCTTTCTTTTTGACCTTTACCAAGAACCTTAAGAGTCCGTAAGCATTTCTCTTACAGCAAATAACTGTGGCAAAGAGCTCAGCTTCAGCAGTTCAGTATCCATATTTCTGTATTAGCTTCATGAGGATCACGCTACATGGATTCTATTAGCTTTTTGGTCAAGAAATGCACAGCTAAGAGCAAAGTAGCAGCTGCTCCCCTGCAAAAGGTCATAGTCCTCTTGAGACCTGAGCAGGTCAATAAATGGAAAGGGGATAGTTAGGGCCTCCTTAATCCTGAGACTAGAGCCCTTGTTTGTGGAGTAACACCCAGGAAGTCTGTCGTGTTCACTGTCGAAGTAGTAGTTACTCAAAGAAATAGGTGCTGCTTTTAGACAATGTAGAACGTACCTATTGGAAGTGAATAGAAAAAATAGGATGGGTATCAAGGAGGGCACATGTTGTGATGAGCACTGGGTGTTATCTGAATCATTGAACACTGCATCTAATGATGTACTATACAGTGGCTAACAACATTAAAAAAAAGAAAAAGAAAAAATAGGATGGCATGTTCAGTTCCTTTATATGCCATTGTATTAGAAATGTCTCTAAGTCTAATTCTGAATTTATGCTTTACACAAGTATTTGGGATGCATATTCTAAGTAACTTTGCCAAATGCTAAGTAACTTTGGTTTTGTTAGATAGCTATCTATATGTCACATATGCTTATATGCCTGTATAGGCTCACATATCTAGATATACTTTGTTACCCTTTTCAAAGACTAGTGAAAACTTTAGTGGCCGACACTCCTCTAACTGCAGTAGACTTCATGCCTGATGGAGCCACTTTGGCTATTGGATCTTCCCGTGGGAAAATATATCAGTATGATTTAAGGATGTTGAAATCACCAGTTAAAACCATCAGTGCTCACAAGACATCTGTGCGATGTATAGCATTTCAGTACTCCACTGCTCTTTCTAAGGTAAGGTATTTTCTTTCTTTTCGTTGTTTTTGACTTTACTAAATAAGTCAGTTCAGAATATGGAAATCATATTTTGTCCATTAAACACAGTGTAGTTTTACTTTATAGTCATTTTTATATGAAAGCATTTCAAATGACTTTAGTACAAAGCCATTTGATACTTGGTTTTAAAACTATTTTTTTTTTATGCTTCTCATACTTCTCTCTTCAAAAAATATTTTAAAAGGCTTTTTGGTTCAGAGGGAAACTCTCAGATCCACCAACAGGCTTAAGATTTGTAAGGGAAATTATATATATTTTTAACCTAATGGGGAATTGATAAAATATTAATGTATAGTATGGAGCATTAGAAACCTGAGCTTTTAAATATTCCATTACATTTCAGTCAAGTTTAAATAAAGGCTGTTCAAATAAGCCCACAGCTGTGAACAAACGAGCCATTAATGTGAGCGCTACCAGTGGAGGACTTCAGAATTCTGGACTCGTCAGAGAAGCAGCCACCACTTCTGTTGGCACGGCTCTACCACAGCCCATGACAACAGCCGGGGGGAAAGGAGCAGTAGCTGTCCAAGACAAAGCAGGTAAGTGCTGCTTATGTATCGTATGTGGAGCTACCACCCGGCACCCCAGTATGTATTATTAGTGCTTTCCTCAAAAACCTAGAATTCAAATACACTTGTGTATTTAGGTAGAATTATTAGTAGATAGTGAAAATGGAAGAAGTGACCATTTTAATTTGAGCTATAAATTTTTAAAAAATTGATGAAAGGTACCTATTCTATTTAGCTGAACTTTTGTTGTAAGAAATATTGATTATCTTAAAAACAGAATAATGCCAATTCAGAAATTATCCTAATGCCACTCCAGACTAGATGACTTTCCATTGTGTCTTCAGATTAATCAGTAGAGAATATGATTCTTTGATGCTGTCATTTTGATTTGATCTCTGAGTCACAAAAAAAGCTATTAATGGCTTCTTTTATTTCATAATTCAGAATGTAAAGTAAGTCAGGTGATGAAATGAACGTATTTAAGTGCAGAATAGTGCCTGGCACATATTAAGCAGTATATTAGTAGTTTATTAAAGAAAAATAAACAACAGTGTTGCAATTTTTAAATAATTGCTTCTACTCTCATAATCATATTGATGAAATGGTTCTTAAAGAACTCATTTAGACTTTGTGAAGGTGTGATATGATGATAAACTTCCCTGTATTTACTGTAGAGAATATTCTTTTTCTCTAAATTCCTGAAAACATTTTTTTTCTTTCAAATTTTAAGAAGTTACACTATACTGTTAACTTGCAAAGTATTTTTAAAAGTCTGCATGGTAGGGGCACGTGGGTGGCTTAGTTGGTTGAGTGTCAGACTCTTGGTTTCGGCTCAGGTAGTCATCTTGGGGTTGTGAGGTCAAGCCCCACGCGTTGGGCTCTGCGTTGTGTAGGGAGTCTGCTTAGGATTCTCTCTCTCTCTCTCTCTCCCTCTGCCCCACCCCCACTCGCATGCACTCTCTCTCAAATAAATAAATCTTTAAAAAAATTTTAAAAATTTAAAAAAGTCTTCATGATATACCTCTGTGTTTCTAAAGTAATCTCATTAGAAATGGATGTATCCATGTCTTTTTAAGGTTTCAGGACAAATACTTAACTTGGACAAAAATATTTATTGTACCTTCTCAGCAGGAGTTTTTGATTTTTAAGTAGAAGCAAAACTTTAATTTGTTAGCCTTGGTAGTATGGAATGGCTTTTTAAAAAAATAATAAGTATATATCTTCATTATGAATTTTCTTGTAATATCTACATCATCCTTACATAAAAGTCATTACATATTATATAGAAAAATAGTTAATTTAAGAACTCCCAGAAACAAATATTGTTATATACTTAGAAGAAGAAATTCATTTTGAAATATAACTTTGAGTGATACATTCGTCAAGATGTTGAATTAACTATATTATGAAAATTGTCATTGTTTTCAAAGATTATTTTATTATTATTGATTCTATTCATGATTTCCAAAATTAAACAAAATAAAGTTTCTCTCATTTACTCTGAGCTTTCTGAAGTCTCACTGTTATTCATTTAGATTTTAATAAGGAAACTCATTGTAACGATGACAGCATTAATTAGGTAATGCAAGACTTGGGTCTGCAGGGTCACTGATTAATGATAACTCTTGGCTGATCAGCACAGTTTCTGACAAAATGAATGTTTGCTCTGTACCCACAGAGTTAGAAACTTTTGTTTATTAATTTTATTTTGAAATAATTGCAAACTTATAGAAAAACTTCAGATATAGTACAAAGAACTCCTGAGCTCGTATACCCTTTAGCAGATTTACTGTTTTATAAATTTTGCCACATTTGCTTCATCATTTGCTCTTTCTCACACACACACACATATACGTACATTCTCCCCCCTCTGAAACATTGAGAGTATGTTAGACTTAAGTTTTGGGTCTGTGACTTCCTACCAGAACGACTTTGGGCAGTTTTCTTAACCACTCTGCATCTTAATTTTCTCTTCCATAGATAATATTTAACTTTGAGGGTTATTTTGAAAACCAGAGAAAATGTATCAAAAGTGCCTGGCGCATGAAGGCACTCAGTAAATTATGGTTTTGCTAATGTTGTATCATGGTTATCATCATTACTATTACTATTATTTTAAACTTCCTGTAAAATAAATCTGAAATTTGAAAAAAGTTCATGTAGCATCTACTTAAGGCGCCAACCAAACCATTCCCACCAACAGTGCAGGAGGGTTCCCCTTTCTCCACATCCTCACCAACACCAGTTATTTCTTGTGTTGTTGATTTTAGCCATTCTGACAGGTGTGAGTTGATATCTCATTATGGCTTTGATTTGCATTTCTCTGATGATGAGTGATGTTGAGCATCTTTTCATGTGTCTGCTGGCCATCTGGATGTCTTGTTTGGAGAAATGTCTGTTTGTGTCATCTGCCCATTTTTAAATTAGATTATTCATTTTTTGGGTGTTGAGTTTTATAAGTTTTTTATATATTTTGAATACTAACCCTTTATCAGATATGTCACTTGTAAATATCTTCTCCCATTCTGTAGGTTGCCCTTTAGTTTGTTGATTGTTTCCTTTGCTGTGCAGGAACTTTTTGTTTTGATGAAGTTCCAATAGTTTATTGTTGCTTTTGTTTCCCTTGCCTCAGGAGACATATCTAGAAAGCAGTTGCTATGGTTGATGTCAAAGAAGTTACTGCTTATGTTCTCCTCCAAGATTTTAATGGTTTCATGTCTCACATTTAAGTCTTCAATCCATTTTGAATTTATTTTTGTGTATGGTGTGAGAAAGTGGTCTAGTTTCATTCTTTTGCATGTTCTTGTCCAGTTTTCCCAACACCATTTGTTGAAGAGACCTTTTCCCACTGGATATTCTTTCCTGCTCTGTCAAAGATTAATTGACCATGTAGTTATGGGTTCCTTTCTGGGTTTTCTGTTCTGTTCCATTGATCTCTGTGTTTATTGTTATGCCGGCACCATACTGTTCTGATCACTATAGCTTTGTAATACAACTTGAAGTCCAGAATTGTGATGCGGCCTTTGCTTTTTCTTAACTATGGAGAACAAACTGATGGTTACCAGAGGGGAGGTGGGTGTGAGGGATGGGTGACAGGTGATGGGGATGAAGGAGTGCACTTGTTGTGATGAGCACCTGGTGTTGTATGGAAGTGTTGAATCACTATATTGTACACCTGAAATTATTACTCTGTATGTTAACCAACTGGAATTTAAATAAAAACTTAAAATAGAGAACCTTTGCAGACTTGTTGCTAGTGCTCATTTTTGGTAGAAAAACAGCTGTTCAAGAAGTAAAAAGTAAGTCTTTAGCACTACTTTCAAATGATCCCAAACTTCTTTCTCCTAAAGTTCCAGAGGCTAGAGGTATGCATTCATACGTGTTTAAAGACCTAGAAGAAGGAGAGAAAATTTCTTCTTTATAACCTTTAACTCTTGGTGTAAACACCAATGACAGTGATGTACAAATGTTCAGTAATATTTTAACTTTTTATCAGGTGTTATCAGAAAAGTTTATTTTATTTGCCAGGTTTGGACATTTTTAGATATGCTGGCTGTTCTTTGTTTTTGTCCCACCTTTTTAGTTTTCATTTGGGACCAAGATGACAAATAAAACACTATTTAAAATGTAATTAATACAGGGGGCATCTAGGTGGTTCAGTCGGTTGAGAATCTGACTGTTTTGGCTCAGGTCTTGATCTCGGGGTTGTGAGTTCGTGAATTCAAGCCCAGCATCAGGCTCCTTGCTCAGCAGGAGGTCAGTTTAAGATTGTCTCCCTCTCCTGCCCCTCCCCCAACTCTCTCTCTCTCTGGGAAAAAAATAAATGTTTTTAAAAAATGTAATACAGTAGCATGCTACCAATTAAAGTACCTGACTTCATCACAGCTCTTGAATCTCTACAACTCATTCTTCCACCCAAAAATGAGCAAGAAGCTACTGAGCCCACAGAGTTCCTCTTACAAAGTCCCTGCCCTGATTCCTTGCATTATATACTGGTGGGGAAAATAAACTGCTGCACACCTCTTTATCGTTGTCTACTCTGCTATTCTTTATGAGTTTAATATTCTGGTTTCTTTCCTCTTAGTAAATGATCCTGAGGCTAGGAAAGTCACTTGAGGTCGATAATACTGAGAGCAGTGTTAAGCTTCCACAGTTAATGAAGGAAAAGACAGCAGAAGGGAAAAAGGAGATCCATTTACTGCAGTTGTGGAAAGGAACTAACATGACTTGAATCCTGCTCTATGTTAGGCGTCTGGCTGTACACCTCACAGACCTTTTTAATCATTTGTAGATGCTCATAAAAATGAGTCCATTATAACAGAAGTTGGTTGTGTTCAGTATACTTTGTTTAAGAGGGTGGCAAAGTATATAAATCATTTTGGGAAAATTTCATCAAAATGGCTAAAATAAGGTGGTGTCCTATAAATAAATAGACTATTTGCTTTTGAGAAGCCCTTCATTCCATGAAAATCATGGTTAACTGAGCTGTTGTTATGTTGTTTTTTTTTCCTGGTGCTCACAGTACCAATATATGTGTAATACATTAATTTTTAGAACCTAGCTTCTGATGGTAAATTCATTTAGATGTATTAACAGTTATTTTTATATCTAATTTTCCTGTAAGGTTTGCCTCGAAGCATAAACACTGATACTATATCTAAGGAAACGGACAGTGGGAAAAATCAGGATTTCTTGAGCTTTGATGATACCAGAAAAAGTAGTTTAGGTGACATGTTCTCACCTATCAGAGATGGTAAGTCTGTTCAGATCAGAGGGTCATGTTCTTTTGCTGGCAGTCATTACATTTTTATTCTAGCTAAAAGATGTGGGTAATAGCTTCAGCCTGACTCTGTTCATGACAGTTGCTAATTTTCTCAGTCCCTGGGGTGGTATCTTTTCCTTTGCCCTGATATTTCAGATGTTACCATTCTGAAGTATATGCTTGTCATTTTCACATGGGAACTATGCAAATAGCTCTCAGGTTAGCATTTTAATTTCCACAGAAGTTTCTTAAAGGAAGCTTTGCCTCCATAGGCAGTTTTTAGTTGTATCTACTTCTAAATAAATCTTCTTAAAATCTTGGATATTTTGATAGGCAAAAAATATCTTTCTAACCTAAAAGAATTGTTTTTTGATTATTAGTATCTAATTGATATATTTATTCATTGTTTTCATGGAGAAATATGGCTGGGTAATAGATTGATTGCCTCATCTTTTACCCTATGTATGCAAGTACCATACACACACACACACTCTCTCTCTCTCTCTCTCTCTCTCTCCCCCCCCCCCCCATTGTTAGGAGATGCTGCTACTAAAAAGAAAATAAAAACATAAAAAACTTTACCATTTTGATAAATAAAAACATTATGTGTCATTGTTCTTACTATAGAACTAGGCACATTATTTGGCTGTGTTTCTGATACCGATGTTCATACTGTTTTCATTTAATTGAGTAGTCTCACTGCTAATAGTAGTATTATTAACAATATGGGTAAATTTCTAGAGCATAATTTGGCAGGTTAAATATTCATACTCTTTGGCCTATTAATTCCATTTCTATAAATTTTTCTAATAACTTGTTCAGAGAATCCCACAAAGATTTGTATATACTGTTTTTTGTAATAGTGGAACTCTGGAGCATATCTAAATGTCAACAGTAGCAGGATGTTTAAATTGTTACATCCACTCATGATCCTATAAAATTTCATTTTTTACTCTAAATTGTCTGTTTTCCAAATTTTCTACAATTAATTTTGTAATCAGAAAGAATGAATACAAATGTGATGGCACAGAATAATTTAGTGGATTCTGTTTTACCCTGGCCTGAAAATGACTAATTGCCAGGTCAAATTTCTCTATCTTCCACCTAATGAAAGAGGAAGGATTCCTTTTTTCAGGACGAAGAGGGGTCAGACTACATAGCTAAAGAATAAAAAGAGGAAAGATGTGGGCAAAGGAGGGAAAAGTGGCTTGAGCTAGAGTTGAGAAAGGTTTTGGAGGTTAGTAACCATCTGGGAGCTTTGGCTTATGAGAACCCCTGGGGTAACTTTTGAATTGAAGAATGTAGGAAGGGGGTTTTTGAAAGTGTTTGAGTTATAAATGAAATTCTCTTTAGTGGTTTTTAAGAGAAATGAATAAAGGATAGAAATTCCTCTTTACTTTTTTAAAAATATGATTAGAATTTGAGCTATATGTCCATTTATTATTAGTGTTTTGTAGTATTAATAAAAGAACATGAATACTAAATATAGTATTGGTTTTCATTGTCAAGGGATTTATGTTTGATTTCAAGAATGCGTCTCTCCTTAGGTAAAAGACTTAATCTGTGCCTCAATTTCTTTATATTTTAAATAAGAATACTTCTCCTTTTCTTAAGAGAAAACTAATAACTTCTAGAAGTGTATGTGTGTTGTGTAATTGCTAGCGATGTATACACACATGCAGATAGACGGGTGGATGGTATTCCTACTACTCTGATAATCGTGTATGATAATTTATTGGCCATTTGAATTTCTGCTGGATTTTTTAATGACTTTTGCCCATTTTTCTATTAATTTGCTAAAATGGAGTTATTAAAATATTAATAAAATCTTATGTTTTTTATATCATTGTAATGCTCTCAAACTATTTTGATGTTGTTTCAGTTGATCCTCAAAACAATCTTGTGAGATGGTCAGGACGTTATTCCCATTATATAGATGCAGAAACTGAAGCTTAATTGTATTAGAGGCTTGTTGTTTAAGGTCACAGAGCTATTAAGTGGTATAGGCAGAATTGGATTATAGATTTCTGGAGCCTACTGCAATGCTTTTCTAGTATACCTTGCTGTCTCATTAAATGACCCTATACCACAGAATTACTTTTCATATTTGTTGCTATGCATGGAGCAAAAAGAATAAAAAGGGACGTTTATATGAGTTCCAGCTGTAACTTCATTCAGATTGTCCTTCTTAAAATCAAACTCTTTGAGGAATGAATAGGAAGCTTAAGTTGCTATGTCTTCTTTTTCATAATTTTAAAAATTTGATTTTCTAATTTTATTATAGATGCTGTGGTTAACAAGGGAGGTGATGAGTCCGTAGGCAAAGATGGTAAGAACTTTTGAGAAGTATTATGAAAATTAAAAGTGACATTGTGTTATCTATTGATATGTAACAAATTACCCCAACATTTTTTTTTAAAGATTTGTTTATTAATTTGAGAGAGAGAGAAAGAGGTAAAGAGAATCTCAAGCAGACTCCGCACTGAGCATGGAGCCGGACACAGGGCTTGATCTTACGAGTCTGAAATCATGACCTGAGCCAAAACCAAGGATCAGGTGCTTAACCAAATGCACCACCCAGGCACCCCCAAATTACCCCAACATTTTGAAACTTAAAAGAACATTTATCATCTCATAATTGTGGGTTAAGAATCTGAACTTGGCTTAGCTGGGTGCCTTTGGCTTCAGGTCTCTCTTGATGCTTTAATCAGGAGATCAGCAGGGCTGCAGTCATATCAAGGCTTGACTGGGCAAGGATCTACTTCTAAGCTCATTCAAGTGGCTATCAGCAGAATATACCAGTCCCTTCCCATGTGGGCCTTTCTGCAGGGCAACTAACAACATGGCGGCTGGCTTCCCTTATAGTTGGTGAGCAAGATAGTTAGAGATGGCACTCAAAATGAAAGCCACTGCATGTTTGTAATCTAATCTTGGGAATGACATCCCACCACTTTTGCTGTATTCTCTTTGTTGGAAGCAAGTTCCTGGGTCCTGCCCACATTCAAAGGGAGAGAATTACATGAGGGCATGGATCCATGCCAGAAGGCAGGGATCATTCGGAGGCATCTTAGAGGCTGACTACCAAGATGTACTACAGATACATACCTACCAAATTAACAATTTTCAGTTATCAAAAACTAATAATATTGACTCAAACATTCATTGGGCTTTGCAATTTTCAAAGTAGTTTTACATATAATATCTCTTTTTAGTTTCACCACTCAGGGAGATGAATATCATTATTCACATTTACTGATCAGGAAACAGAGTTTTGCAATTTCTGCCCAAGATTTTGTCTACATCAAGTAAGGGGTAGAGCTGACAAATGAACCTGCCTTCTGAATCCAAATCGCATGTCTTTCTACCATATTAACCTGTCTATCCTGTTAAGTGCTTTTCTTAAATATCCAAGATTGAGGAAAATCATATGCAAATGTTTTTTTTCTCCTCTTTTTTCAGGCCTTGACTTTCTACCACAATTGAATTCAGTCCTTCCTCCAAGAAAAAATCCAGTAGCTTCAAGCACTTCAGTATTGCATTCTAGTCCTCTTAATGTCTTTATGGGATCTCCAGGGAAAGAAGAAAATGAAAATCATGATCTGACAGCTGAATCTAAGAAAATATATCTGGGAAAACAGGAACCTAAGGACTCCCTCAAACAGGTATCTGCCTAAAAATGATACTGAGTTATTGCGTGCACTTGTCAGTAGCAAGCATGTAATGAAGCTCATCACGAGGTAGAAAGCAGGCGGCTGCCAGGGGATGTGTCCTAATTATTGACAGTGCTGTACACTTCCCAGGTAGAAAATAGTCTTCAATCTTGATGTCACATGTTTAAAACTAAAGGCTACTTTTGAAATCTATCTTTGGAAATGTTGGAGGTAACAGCAGATGTAAACTTACGCTGTTTTTTTTAAGACAAGATACTTGACTAGTTTTTACCGAGTTTTTTAGAATTTATTTCCATTGCAGCAGAAAGCACCAAGTTGGTGGTCAAGTCATTTGCCCTAAGTCTTAGAGGTAATTGATGGTGCTGAGAATGTAATGCATCCTCATTACCTTCTGCTATAATACAGTATCCAAAATAGAAGTTAATTTGCTATATAAGGGCTTAAAATGATCAGATGTTACCAGCAAGGTCGAATCTGTCACATTTTCATATTGATTTTTTAGAATGATATTGAAAAGATATTTCTGGCTAGTTACCATCTGAGATTTGGGGATTTTTCTTTTCTTTTTTTTTTTTTTTGGCCTATAATCACCATTTTCAGTGACACTCAATAGCAGATGCTTATTAGTAAATGAGCTTTTCCTCATCATGTTATCATTGAAATTGTTTTTGATTAGCAAAGTTGATTTATTTTGCCACTAGTTCTAGCAATTTATTTTTCCCCTTCTATATCCCTTCTAATTTTTCATTTTTCTGATCCTAACTACTAAAAGAAATATAGGTACAAATTAGATATATAATATTGGTAAAGCCAGAATTGATATATTGTTTATTTTAAATGTGAAGTTTGCAAAGTTGATTTCTGGTGCTGAAACTGGAAATCTGAATACCTCTCCGTCATCTAACCAAACAAGAAGTCCTGAGAAATTTGAAAAGCCAGAGAAAGAAATTGAAGCCCAGTTCATATATGAACCCCCCCTCATTGGATCCTCAACTCCAAGTAAGTACATAAAACTCCTGATATTTGAAAGTGTTAAGTTGAAAACTCCCACTATTTAACTTGAAAAGGGTAAATAAATAGAGTGATCATAGGCTAAGAAAATTAAAGGAGTTTAAATTTTACAACACTTGTCTACTGCAGCTCTCTTACTAGAGGACAGTGACATGTATGTGAATGGGGAAACTTGATGACATTGATTTGATACTCTTTAGGTGTGAATTTTATTTTCAATCCAATATCTAAGGGTTTTGATCTAATATGATACAAATAGGAATATAATGTAGGACCCTTTGAAAATGAGTCATTAACTACCTGAAATTGTCTTTTTTTTTCTCCCCTCCATACTAAAGTCCTACATAGATTTCATGCCACAGATCCTATAAACTTGATCATATTTAATGGGATATTGGGTTCAGTTATACAAGTTATCTATAGAAAACAACTCTGTATAGAAGCAACTCTTCTATATAGACATTTATATCTTACTTTAAGGTTTCTGTGGTTATATTGTATTAGTGTAAACTCTGGGGCTTTGCTTGTAGCGGTACTTTACTCCTGTATTCCTTTTGTTTATTTTTAATAGTCTTGGTTTATCTAGTTGGTGGGATAGCATGTCACATTCATCTTTTATAAGAGGAAATGGTTCCAAGATTCTTCAAGATTAATCCCTCTGTCATATGTTATTATATTAGACAGTTGGCAGTTTATATATATAGATAAATGACTATTAGAAATAATACCATAGAAAGTTTCTAAGATTTGTATTCCAGACAGTGAGTTTTTCTAAATGTCACAGGAACACTGTTCTTTACCAGTTTTTCAAGTGTCCTCATGCCAAATCTTATTTACAAATGTTTGATGTCTCTTAGTCTAAGCTGACTATTAATATTTTCTCTATTTTTATTCTAGATCCAAAGATAGCATCCTCTGTCACTGCTGGTGTTGCCAGTTCACTGTCAGAAAAAATAGCTGATACCATTGGAAATAATCGGCCAAATGCACCATTGACATCTGTTCAAATCCGTTTTATTCAGAACATGATACAGGAGACATTGGATGACTTTAGGTAGTAATTGAGAAATTTGCTCTTTCTATCCAGACATTAACTGGCTTTTTTTATTAGGTATAAAACTGGAACCATAAGTAATATTGGCAGTTACTACTCTTTTTTTTTTTAAGTATTTTTTTTGTAAAGATTTTATTTATTTATTCGACAGAGATAGAGACAGCCAGCGAGAGAGGGAACACAAGCAGGGGGAGTGGGAGAGGAAGAAGCAGGCTCCCAGCAGTGCAGGGAGCCCGATGTGGGGCTCGATTCCAGAACGCTGGGATCACACCCTGAGCCGAAGGCAGACGCTTAACGACTGCGCCACCCAGGCGCCCCGACAGTTACTACTTTTGCCTAGGTTTTGGGGTCCATAAAAACAATAGAAAACATGATGAGTCTTGTTGCTCTTGCTGTATTGAATTTATTGAATGTCAGCCAGGAAAAGGTACATTTACCTAGGGCAATTATTAGATAACTTGGCAGGACAGTCTAGCAGGCAGACTGCCATCATGGATTTTTTTAATCATCCACATTTGGACAGATTCTGGTAAGGTTCAGTGGTATTTGTAGAAGTACTGAAGTATTTATAAATCACCTGTTATGTATGCTATGTGTAATAATGTAATAGAGAAATAATTTTTTAAAGGAATTCTGAATATTTACAAACAGAATGCATCAGAATGTAGTAGTGAATTAAAAAAAAATTTTGCATGGATCTATGCTTGTCTCCTCATCCTTTGAATTTTGAACATGGTAAGAATGTGTTCAACATTGTTGCTTCCTTTTACCTATCATCTCAATATATACTGGAAGCTATTTTCAATTATTGGTATCTTTTGTATGTGTTTTTTCCCTTTCTGACCTGTAGATACTTAGTATTCTAGCTCTGATTTGGAATATCATGAGCAAGAATGTTAGAGAAGATGTATGGTTTTTGTTGGTACAGGTTTCTTTCTTCTTCTTTTTTTTTTTTTATGATTTATTTGTTTAGAGAGAGAGCACAAGCAGGAGGGGCAGAAGGAGAGGGAGAGAGAATCTCAAGCAGACTCCCCACTAAGTGTGGAGCACAACACAGGGCTCAATTTCATGACCCTAAGATCAGGACCTGAGCTGAGATCAGTAGTCAGACAATAACCGACTGCACCACCCAGGTGCCCCAGTGCGTGTTTCTTTCTAATGTTAAAAGTGTTTTGGGGGGCGCATTCGGTGGGGCATCTGCCTTCAGCTCCGGTCATGATCCCAGAGTCCTGGGATCGAGCCCTGAGTCAGGCTCCCTGCTCTGCGGAGAGCCTGCTTCTCCCTCTCCCTCTGCCTACCGCTCCCCGTGCCTGTGTGCATGCTCTCTCTCTCTCAAATAAATAAAATCTTCAAAAAATAAAAATAAAAGTGTTTTGGGGGCACCTGGGTGGTGCAGTCAGTTGAGCACCCAACTCAATCTCAGCTGAGGTCTTGATCTCAGAGTCATTAGTTCAAGTCCCACATTGGGCTCCATGCTGGAGGTGGAGCCTGCTTTTTTTTTAAAAAAAAAGTGTTTTGAAAAAGTAATTTTAAATGTTAACAAATATATTTTTAAAGGAAAATCATCATTTTTGGTCATTTTTGACATTTACAACATACAACATGCCTAGTATATGTACTGGGTAGTAAGGATACAAATATGAATGATCGGTCCACAAAGACCTTCTAGTTTAATTGGGGTAGGTACAATGTGTCCTGTTATGATGTGTGTTTCTTTAATGTGGATTAATTCATTTGTGATTAGTAAATAGGACAGTGATGACAACATGATGAGGAAATTTCGTTGGTTCCTTTAACAGTTGCCAAAACAAAATATATGAACATAGCTGAAGGCAGCAAACCACCTATCAGTACCCATCTTTTCCTCTTCCCTTCCTCTTCACCTGGTTTGGCTTTGTGCTCTGTGTTTGGAAGGACTTATTTTGTGATTATTCCCTATCTTTGGATATTTTATCCTTGCCTCCATCCTTCACAGCCCCAATCCTTTTTTCTCTTTTCTTACCCCTTTTAACAAGTGACAACTTTAAGGTAAAAGGCAAATAGTTGGTGACTGAATGGAGACTTTCTTTGTGGCTAGGACTCCTTGGATCCAGTCCTACTTGGTTTTCAAAAATCTATAAAAATTTCAGTTAGTTCTCCTTACCCTATCAATGGCCACTGTGTCATCCCCTCCCCTCCAGACACACCCCCCCCCCCCCCCGCGCCCCTGCTCTGTTGAGGATGAAAACAATCATGGGTCTCTTCTCCTAGGAGGGACTCATCATTTTCTGGATTTTCATTCATATAGGTTTCTTTGCACTCTCAAGTTGAACTTAAAAATATATGATTTTGTAGGTTATCTGGCTTGTCCTCACTGTTAGAGTTGGAGAGGTTATATCCTAAGCAGAAGTCTGTGGATCTATTTTTATTGTCTTTCGAGAAGATTTAAGTTTCTTCTGGCAAGCAGATCACTTTGTACCTGTACTTGCTGGCTTTCAGGTTTTCTTAGGGCTGGTTTATTTCTGGTTTGCCTTTATTCCTAGGGTTTAGTCTCTGCCCTTCTAGGATGTGAAAGAATCCTAGAATGTCTGGAGTATTCACCAGGCCTGGTTCCTGAACTTTAACCTCCATTTCCCCAGCATCACAAGGCTGCCAAAGCTTTCTCTACTCTAGCTGTGACTTTATGTTTAATTTTCTGCATCTAACCCAGCACGGGCATTGCTTAGGAATCAACAGATATCTCAAGGGGGAAATTGCACAATTTTAGGTTTACTTTTCTGCAGGTACCTTCTTAGCACCTTGAAGCCTTGGCTGCTTTGGCTGTCCCAGACCCTAGCACTCCCCAACCCAGTGAGACTCTCTCAGCTCCAGGCGACTGCTTTCAGGTCAGCCTCTTTTCCCCACTGTCTAATCAGCACGTCCCCCAGAGGGAAAAGCAGAGGTAACTGGGGCTTACCTAGTAGACTTCCCTTCTTTGCAAGACCATAGCCCCTCAAATCCTGACCACCTCAGTGGTTCTCTGATGCTTTCAGTTTGTTTTGTTTTATTTTTTTTAAGATTTATTTATTTGAGAGAGAGAGCACGAGCAGTGGGGAGAGGCAGAGGGAGAAGCAGACTCCCTGCTCAGTGGGGAGCCTGACTTGCGGCTCCATCTCAGGACCCTGAGATCATGACCTGAGCCGAAGGCAGTTCCTTAACTGACTGAGCCACCCAGGTGCCCCCAGTTTGTTTGATTTAAATACAGCTTTTGTCATAATTGAAAGCAAAAGAGAATGTTTAAAAAAACCTATATAGTTGTAGCAGAAAAAGTTGTAACAGAAAGAGTACTTAGGAATAAATCTGACCAAAGATGGTAAAGATCTTTGTAGAAAAACACTTAAAAATTTATTAGAAAGCATTAACACTTAAATAAATGGAAAGATATGAAGATGTCAGTTCTTCTAAATTGGTCTATAGTTTGAGTGCAGTTTCAATCAAATCCCAGCTGTTTTTTGGAAGATGATGATAGGATAACTTCAAAATTAATGTGAAAGAAGAAAAGATCCAGGAATAACCAAGACACTCAAGAGAAGAACAGGTTGAAGGCGACTTGTCAGTTGGGTAAGCTTAATTATTAAGCTGTAATTAAAATAGTGTAGCATTAGCACAGGATGGACAAATTGCCCAAAGGAATCAAATAGACCAGAGAAAAACCTGGGCTTATATAGAAATGTAATACACGACAGAGGAAAAGTATAGATCCCTGGTCCCTGCTATTAAAAAAATTAATTCTACCCAGCATAAAAGTTTAAAGGGTAAAATTTTAGACATTGTAAGAGAATTTATATATGAGTCATGGTAGGGAAGTTATCAAAGCATACGAGGATATACCACCTATAAAAGTAGATTGGCAAATTTGATTGTGTTATTAGGTCAGTAATTAGGAACACTAACTAGGACTGCTCATCACAAGACACCATTAACAAAGTGAAAGGACAAAAATCTAACTGTAGTACTCCAACAAAGGATCCAGCGAAGGATCAGATGATGTAAAGAACTCTTAGAAATAAATAAGAAAAAAAGACATTCAAGAGGTGCCTGGGTCGCTCAGTCAGTAAAGCACCTGCCTTCAGCTCAGTTCATGACCCCAGGGTCTTGGGATTGAGCCCCCACATCGGGCTCCCTGCTCAGCAAGGAGTCTGTCCCTCTGCCCCTCCCCCTGCTTGTGCTCTCTCTCTCTCTCAAATAAAGTCTTCAAAAAAAAAAAAAAAGACATTCAATAGAAAAACAAGGTTAAAAGGCATGGACAAACATTTCACAGAAGAGGAATGGTCTATGAACATAAGTAAAGATGTTCAATCCTGTGGTTAGTCAGAGAACTGAAAATACAACGGGATAGTATTTCACACCCGTTAAATGGGAAAACGTCTAAAGTCTGGCAAGACCAAGTCTTGGTGTGGATATAGAGCAAGAGGAATTCTGTTACACTGATGACAAGCACGTCCACAGATACTACCACTCCAGCAAATAGTTTGCATTATTTTATAAAACTAAACAAATACACATCTGGATCATACCTTTAACGCAGCATATCTACTCTTGGATATATCATCTACAGTTATGGGCACATGTGGGTTGGGAAATATATATGTGATTGTTTATAACAACATTGTAATAGTAAAATCTTGAAAACAATCCGAATGTCAGTTGACAGGAGAATCTGTACACTGGTACAAATCAGTGAATTACAGATATATAGAATACGAATGTTGAAAACATGATACTGGGTTATTTTTTTAAGTGTACACTACTCAGTACTACATAGGATTTGGTATTTTTATAATGCTCAAAACCAAGCACAGGAAAAATATATTGACTACTGTTTCTATATTAGACAGTTTTTTTTTTTTTTTTTTAACATTTCTTTGCTTAAACAAAATTCATCAGAGTAGTGACTTCTTTCTTGGGCTTCTCATAAGTTAAGTGATAGAATCAGAGAGGAGCACATAGGAAGCTTCTATGATTTTGGTAATGTTCCAGCTCATAAGTTGTGTGGTGGGTGACTGAATAATCCGTTTATTATTATACTTCATAATTTTCATGTATTCTTTTGTAGGCATGAACGAATTGCATTTTATAGTGTAACCTTTATTATAACCACCCAAATAACCCTTTCCATTCTACTGGAAGTATTTTGTTTTAATAGCTAAAACATTGATAATAGTTAAAACATTGTAACCTAGTAAATTATCTGTATTTCATTGTAATACAAACCTATGTCTTTCCTTAATGATAATTTTATATTAAGAAATGTATAGTATGAGAGTTCTGGAGGTATACAGCCGGAGTTTATATACTAGCTCCATACTGGTTGTTTGATTGGATAAATTTTAACTGCTCTGTGGCTCAGTTCCTTCATTGGTAAAATGGAGGTAATAATTGCACCTGATTGTAAAGATTAAATGAGTTCTTCCATTCAAAGTACAAGAAACACTGCCTAGTATATAGTAATTAAATCTAGGTGCATTAGTATTTTTATTATCATTAATATTATTATTACTACTACTACTATTATTAGTAACATCCAATAATTTGAAACAATGAGAAAAGTTTAGCCAGCTTCTTGACTGATCTAGAATTGGCAATACCATTATAATTCTAACAAGTATTTTAAATTCTTCCCTAGAGAAGCATGCCATAGGGACATTGTGAACTTGCAAGTTGAGATGATTAAACAGTTTCACATGCAATTGGTAGGTATGACATATTTTATTTTAAATTAGTGTAGAGTTGTGGATCTAAAAAAGTCCATTAAAGGGTAGTATATTTTTACTTTATTATATCTAGTTGCTAGAATAAATAAACAGGGAGTTTTAGAAATTTAATAAGTAAAATGATTTTAACTAGTCACCCTTCTTTTTAACCTGTAATATTTAAGACTACTTTTTCACAGCTATTTCTTTCTTTCTTTCTTTCTTTCTTTCTTTCTTTATTTATTTATTTATTTTAAGCTAGAAGTTTCCCACATGTACAAATATAAGCCTTCCAAATATATAACTTCACCAGCGATCTTTCATTTATATTAACAAAGTAGTAAGGATGGTTAAGTAGAAGAAATACCATTCAGCTAGTTAATTGAACATGACAGAAATGATAACTGAAAGTATGTAAAATAGCTTGCCAGATAAATGTGAAATACCAATGATTTAACAAGCATTTTTTTCTGTTTTCTAGAATGAAATGCACTCTTTGCTGGAAAGATACTCTGTGAATGAAGGTTTAGTGGCTGAAATTGAAAGACTACGAGAAGAAAACAAAAGACTACGGGCCCACTTTTGAAATTTCAGTGAATACCTTAATGTTTTATAATTTGGGAAGCTTTTGGCAACACAGAACTGCATGGAATCAGTATTGTTTTCATGGTATCTGGGAAAAAAAGTGTTTTTCAAGTAAAATGGTGATGGGATTTTATTCCAACCACTATTTCACCTTCTCTGTCAAAGATATTTATATTTTTATATTAAAAACTGTACAACATGTCATCTGCTTAATAGGAAAGTCCTCAGAATATTTAATTTCTGGAAGTTTTAGCTATACACTAAGTGCCCTTTTTTATAAGAAAAGAAAATTGTGCAAAAAAATAGGTTATGTTTTTTAATCACCTTTTTTTAACAGATAATATTTTTGATTGATGGTTGCCTTCCAAATTTTTTGGATGTTTGAGGATTAAAGAGTTTGATATGCCTTCTATTTTTATGGTGAAAGTAATTTTAAAATGGCAGTTGGTGTTTCTAAGCAATTGACTAGTAAAACACAAAGTTGGTTAGTAATTATTTTGTTAACTTGATAAAGTCAAGTATGACTATTATTTATTACTTGTACATTTCATAAGGAAATTTTGGTAATTTTGAATTGCACAGATTACATTATATATCTATTGCATTTATGTGTTTTGTACTTCTCACAAATCTCTACTCCTGTTTGGTATTTTTTAGCTAATTTCACTTTATGAAAACTTTTAGGGGTTTATAAGACTTGACTAGAGCTGCATATCTGCTGATTATCTCATGAATTAATAACATGCAAAGTTATTCTGTAAAGTTTTAATCAACATAATTCAACTTATAATCAGTGAAAATTTTATATTAGATGCTAAGTATTCAGTATTAGTCCCATTTTTTCCCTTCCAAATGAGAAGTGTGGATTATTTTGTTTTGTGGTTTATATCATTAACTTTCTCTAATTCTTTGTGTGCTGTGTGTAATGTTTTTATATTATTGACCTTATCATAAAATTTAGAAAGGTTAATTGTCAAAAGAATTTACACCTCTCTGGTATGGGTGGAGGTATACATCTACCTGCTATGATCTACAGTCTTAGTGATGTAAGATTAGGAGGGCTACTGGCTTATTTATCTTCTTGTAGTCTCTTGTCCCAAAGATTTAAACTATGTACCTTGTATACAGTACTTGTACCCAATTTTGACTTCTGAGATAAAAAATATTTACTAAAATAAAAAGGAAATCTAGCTAGCTTACTAACTTTATGGTTTTCCGAAGTGGTGGAAATTTTAAGGATATATTTAATAAGTGTAAACCTACTAATAATTACTTCAGGAAATAAAAACAGAAATATTACTTTTTCCCAGTGTGGCTCAGAGAATATGTTTGTGTTGAAGTATGAATGGGTGCTAATGTGATCTTTTTTCCTGACAGATTATTGGAAGCATTATGATTTGTAACAAGTTTCCTTATATATCATTATCAAATAGGTTTAGAAAACATAAAAGTGTGTTTTGCCTACATGCTGTATTTAAGTCCATTAATATTTTCCTATTGCCTTTTTCTATATATGCACATATGTATTAAAAGAGGTGGGATAAATAAAACAATTTTAGTAACTTTATGTGTATAGATGAAACATTTTGTCATAGAATTTAAAAGTTAAGTAAGTAACAAAAAATGAAATTTTCATATGGTAAAAAAGGTGCCTGAAATTGAACTTTTGCTTCTGGCCAAAATGGAATAATAGAGATTGGATTTACCTATTTGAAATTCTAAAAACACAAAATATGAGAGAGTTTTCAAATATCAGGCAAATATAGGCAATATATATCATATATAGGCAGCACAGGATAGTGTTCCCTGAGAGAGGGAAACAAATGAGACCCAAGAAACTCAATGGACCTCTAAGTACAAGAAATAAAACTACCAAAACACATCATAATCAAATTCCTTAAAACTTGTCTCAAAGGAAAATTCTTAAAGCTGCTAAATTTAAAGACACAGAAGAACAGAGACAGGAGTGTCAGAGACAGTAGAGTAACATCTTTAAAGAACTGAAAGAAAAATACTCAACTTTGAATTCTATATCCAGTGAAGATATCTTTCAAAAATGAAAATGAAATAACCTATTCAGACCTCGATAGTCTTAAAGAATTCATCACAAGCAGACTGGCTCTATAGGAAATGTTAAAGAATGCCTTTAGTCAGAAGGAAAATGGTACCAAATAGAAATATGTTTCTGTGCAAAGTAACAAGGACACCAAAAATGGTAAATATGTGAACAAACGTAAGGCTTTTTTTCATTTTAAATTATCCTTAATGGATAATTAATGATTTAAAGCAAAAATAATGACAAGCTGTTGTGTGGTTACCATAAGTAAAGTGAAGCGCCTGACAACAGCATCGAGGGCGGGAGGGAGGAAGCATAAGCGTACTACTCCAAGGTTCTAACAGTACCTGTGAGATAGCGCAGCATTACTCGAAAGTAGACTGTGATAAGAATGTAAACTGTAAGCCTTAAAGTAACAATAACAAGTCATAACTAATAAACCAACAAAGATGATAAAATGTAGCCACAAAAAATAATCCAAAAGAAGGAAGAAAAAGAAGAAAGGGAGACAAAGAATAAGTGGGACAAATAGAAATTAAAAAAAAACAAGATGGTAGATTTAAACAGCAATATCAATAATTACATTAACTGTAAATAGTTACCCTGATCAAATTGAGTTTTTTAGTCCAGCTATGTATTGAATCATGAAATCTACTTAAATATAAAGACAAATGGTTTATGAAAAGAAATAAAAAGTTAGAAAGTATATTGAGCTTAATGCAAATGAAAACAAATCAAAATTTGTGGGAATCAGCTAAAGCAGTACTTTACAGGGAAATTTATATCATTAAATGTCTATGTTAGAAAAGGAAAGAATTCAAATCAAGGACTGAAGCTTCCACCTTAAGCTAGAAAAATAATAGCAAGTGAAAAACAAATGAAAAAGGATTAGAAAAGAAATCAATGCAATAGAAAATAAAATCCATTGAGAAAGTGAAGCTGAAAGCTAACTCTTTGAGATCAATACAATTGATAAATCTTCAGACTGATGAGAAAAAAGAAGACATAAATTACCAATATTAGGAATGAGAGAAATGACACGACTGCAGATTCTACAGATATATATATATTTTTAAAGATTTATTTATTTGAGAGAGAGCACATGTGGAGGGGGAGGGACAGAAGGGGAGAGAGAATCTCAAGCCAGCTCTGCGCGGAGCACAGGCCTCACTCAGGGCTCAATCTCAGGACCCTGAGATCACGACCTGAGCTGAAATCAAGTCAGATGCTTAACCAACTGAACCACTCAGGCGTCCCTACATATATTTCTGACAGAAAATGCCAAACCTAACTGTACTGGTGAATTCTTTCAAATATTTAAGGAGGAAAGTATCCAATTCTCAACAAATACATCCATGAAATAGAAGAGGCGATAATTCCCAACTCCTTTGAGGCCAGCATTACTCTGATACCAAAATCATAAGAAAATGACAAGCCAGTATTTATAACACAGATGTAAAAGTTCTAAACAAAGTTTAGCAATTTGAATTTAATGATGTGTAAAAGGATGATGTATGAACTAGTGAGGTGTTTGTTAATGCAAATTTGGGCTAACATTAGAAAATTAATATAATTCACTCTGTTGACAGACTAACATAGGAAAACCATATGATCATCTCAATAAATGCAAAAAGGGCATTTGACAAAACCCAACATTCATTTCTGATAAAAACTCTCCGTAAAGTAAAAATAAAAGAGAACTTCCTCATCCTGGTAAAGGACATCTTTAAGAAAAACCTCCAGCCAACCTCAATGGTGAAAGACTGTTTTTCCCCTAAGATCAGAAACAAAGCAAGGATGTCCACTATCTTCTATTAAACACTGTATTGGAGTTTCTAGCCAAGACAATTAGGCAAGAAAAGGAAAAACCATTCAAATTATAAAGGAAGAGGTAAAAGTCTCCTCACATGACATATTGGACTCTACAGAAAACCTAAGGAATATATAAAAATTCTAAAATTCGTAAGTGAGTAACACGGTTACTGTATACATGGTCAATATACAGATCAGTTGCCCCCCAACTCCAAAGTATATAATCAGCCATTCCTCACAAACCCAGTGCAGCTCTTTCTGCCCAAGTGTCCTGTCCCCATGCTTTAATAAAACCACCTTTTTGCGTGTGTGTGTGTACACACACACACACAAAAACAAAATCAGTTGCATTTCTATATAGTAACAAAAAATTGAAATGAAAAATCAATACTATTTATCAAGAATATTACATACTTAGGTATAAATTCGATATCTAAGACCTGTACACTGAATTCTACAAAACATTCCTGGGAGAAAGTAAACCTAAATAAATGGAGAGACGCCATGTTTATTGATTGGAAGGCAAATGTCAGTTCTTCCCATACGGATTTACAGATTCAGTATAATCCCAGTAAAAATTTTAGCAGAAACTGTTTTTCTCTTCAGCTATGTCTAATTCACTGTTTACCTAATATGGTAAGTATTTAATATCACCTGTTTCATTTTTCAGCTTGGAGTTTCCACTTGGTTCTTTTTTTTTTTTATATATATATATATAGTTTCTAATTCTCTGTTGAAATCTTATAATTTAATTCCTTGAATATATTCATCTTAGTTATTTTAAAGTCTGTGGCTGATAACTAATATAAGAATATTTTACGGATTTGTTTCCATTTTATATTATTTCTCTCAGGTTTTGGTCACATTGTGCCTTCTTGAATATTTTTCTTTACTGAAGGATTGACATTGTTAAGAAAAATTGTAAAAATACTCTTTGAATGCTATCTTCTCCCAGAGATTTACTTTTCACTGTGGCAGGCAGCTAGGGATGAGCTGATTGCAAGTTGAGTTTAAGTCCCTGGTTTATTCTTATTTTTGTGGTTTCATCCTTAAGAGTTTGTGTGTGTGTGTGTGTTTTAAGATTTATTTATTCATTCGAGAGAGAGCAAGAGAGCAAATGTGCCAGTGTGGGGGGCTGGGCAGAGGGAGAAAACTCAAGCAGACTCTGGGCGGAGCACAGAGTCTGGCATGGGCTCAATCCCACAACCCTGAGATCATGACCTGAGCCAAAATCAAATCAAGAGTCAGACACTTAACTGATTGAACCACCCGGGCTCCCCAATCCATCAGAGTTTAAACCAAACCATTAGGGTTCCATCAGGTCCTATCTTACTTAGTGAGTCATGAGCTCTTAATTTTTGTCTTTCCAACTCTGTAGAGATTTCAAAGTTCTGCTTCTTATGGATGTTTAGATACACTGTTTCACCGTTGAAGTTAACAGGATGCCAGACAAGTTAGTGCTGTGGATAGTCAACTTTTTCTTATCTAAAATATTTCTAGTAAATAATTATTTTATGTATCAAATTATCAAGTTCCACATTCTTAGATAAAATGGAGCTCTTAAAGACTATAGTGATACCAAGATAAAGAAATAATATGTGTAGATTTATGTTATTTGTGGGAAAATCAAGTGTGAGACTATCAAAACTGTCCTGAACCTCTGAGAAGAAAAAGAGTATCTAGACCAAAATTCTCAAAATGTAGTTTGGTGATCCCTGGGAATTTCCAAGGTCATTTTGGGGTCTTGTGAGATCAGATTATTTTCGTAATAATACTAAGACATTGTCTTTTTCGCTCTTATTTTCTCATGGGCATAGTAGAGTTTCCAGAGTTTACATTACAAGGGATACCATTGCCCTGGTATTTAATGGAATGGGTACTTGTGTATTCTTGTACTTTCTAGAGTTTTCTAAGATGAACTCTTTGGAGTCTTCAATTTTTAATAGTATAAAAGAGACTGAGACTGAGAAAATCAAGAGCCTGGAGTATACCTTTTCAGATGAAAAAAAGGACATTTATGAAGCTTAAGGGTATGGTCCCCTATTAGTCAAATATGCTTAGTAGTAGTAATTAAGTCAAGAGGGAGAGAAAGCCTGCCTAGAAAAGAATTGTGGATGTGACTTCTGGCTTTTGGCACACAGAGTAGACTGTGGAATCAAATGCATAGAAATTCACAAGTTGTTTTAGACAGTTGAATTAGCAAAAGTACAGCCATCTAGGACTAAAAGAAATTGAGGCTTTGCAAAAATATATTTTTTTAATTCCTAAGAAAGTTGCTCCATTGTTAAAATGGCATATTTTCCAAAGCCCTTTTCAGAAGTGATGGGGGAGGAGGAGGAAATCTCAAAAAGCAGAGTCAAAACCAGCAGAAAACAAGGGACAGTGGGAGGGCACTCCCAGGAAACAGAACCCAGGCCTATCAAGAAACATTCCCCGTCCACAGAGCAACATTTGTCCAGTGGGATTTCAGAATTGCTGTGGGCCAGTGACTGCTAGGAGCCTCCCATACTTAAATGGGGGTGTGTATTGCTGATATGTGTAAGCTCTGTGTGTGTGTGTGATCGGGTGGGGTCAGTTAGCTCATTGTTTTGTTTGGTATTCTCTGAACAAAGGGCAATTGTTGTTCTTTTCAAAATAAGACTCATCTGGATCTAATGTAGATTACAAGATACTAAACTTGCAATATGATGTGGAGATTGGATGTGGCTTTTGAGAATCCATTGATGGGGGTAAGCATATGTTGCATTTGGGAGGAACGCGAGTAACTGTGGCCCAGAGGGCAGAGTGCGATATATTGCATTGTCCACACCAGTCCTTCTCCCCTCCCTGTTTTCCTGCCCTTTGCTTTTTGACTTTGCAGTTCCTACTAGTAAAAAGGTAGAGTATTTTTCCCCATCTTCTGACTTTGGGTTTGGCCATATGGCCGATAAAGCAGAAGTGATGGTGCCCCAGTTTCAAGCCTAAGCTTTAAGAGGTGTGGCATATTACCACCTTGTACTTCTTGAAGTACAACTTCTGCACTTCCAATATGGGTGTTACACACACACACACACACACACACACACACACACACACACGCTGCCTGGGCTAGCTGGAGGTCCCAAGAGAAAGATGAGACATGTGAAGGAGAGTTGTATCAGCCAAGCTGCTGGCCAAACCCAGTTTAGTCTAGCCCACCCGACCATCAGATCTACGAGCATAAACACTTACTATTGTATGCCGGTAAGCTTTTTGTGTAATTGATAAATTTCTTGACTCATCTCTATTCCAGCTGCTGTGATTTAGAGCTTCAGGATGCCTTGCTGAGATTTTTGTAAGAGCCTCCGAACTAGGCTTTCTCTCTTCCTCTAGTCCTTCTTGTCTGTTGTATTCACCTCTACTACGTCTGTTTCTACCCAAAAGGCAAATCTAACTGCCATAGGAAAAAACCCTGCTCTTTGGTGTGGCATCCTGAGTCCTGCCTTGAAGACTTGAAGACTTGTCTCTTACTTCTCCACACACCCTGCCCCTGATATTCCAGTCTCAGGACCCAGAGAGTGCCAGGCCATGTCACGGCTCTGAGCCATTACCTTCATGGTTCCTTCTGCCTGGAAAGCTCCTACAGATCCTTCAGGACGCTTCTCACATGTCACCTAAAGGCAATTCTCTTCTGTGCACCCGAAAATTCATTTCTTACTATTGTAAATCTCACATAGAACGGCGATGATTTTGTCTCCAGGTTTCTCTTCCCCAGTGGGCAGAGGCCACTTCTTGTTCCTCTCTGTGGATGCAACATCTAGTATGATGCTTTGACCTCTGTAGAGGTTCAATATCATTTCTAATTTTATTGTTAAATGATGGAATCCATGTAGGGATTGTTATAAATTATTAATTTCTGTGTGGTGTTTGTTATGTTTGTTTGCATAAACTAGAAGTATGATTAACCATAATTCTTCCTTCCTCACACATGTCAAATAATAGCATTTATAGTAGGATAAATTTACGAACATAGAAAAATGACAATAATGGCTGAAGAAAATTGATGTGCCCTTGATGTAGATATTGTGGGTCCTTTTCAAGTGAAATCTGACAACCAGCTCACTTAAAATTAAAATGTCAAAAATCAATTATGCTTCATTTTCCATTCAGACGAATTGAACTTTTCAAAATTATTTAAAGCACATCTTATGTCAAAAGACACCTACTCTATTATTTGAATACTAGTGGAATGAGAAAACATTTTATTTCTCATTTTTACAATGATCATCACACTGAATCTTTATCTGCCAAAATGAAACTGAAAAATATCAGGATGTCTAAATATTGCCATTGTTATTGAACTCTCTTTAAATAACAAAGTTATTGACTTTGGCAAAGAAAAACGTTGTCTAATAGGAGCAACTGCTGGAACTTGAGCCACACCAAGGAGACTGTGCAAAGCGAAGACTGGAGAGGTAGGTGGGCACAGATCAGGAAAGGTTTGTAAGACATGGCTGAGAATTGAAAGCTCATCCAAGAAACAGAGACTCTTGCCTATAGACTATGGAATGAGGGGTGTGAATTTCTCTGTCCGTACTCTTCTTGTTGGACTGCATGCAGACACTTAAATGTGGCCACCATCTTTACCTTTGTTAGCATTTCATTTTGTACATAAGGCTTGTTTTCTTTTCTTTTCTTTTTTTTTAAGTTTAAAGGGAAATAGCACATCCTCTGAGTGTGGGTTGTAAGGTGATATTAGGTCTACAGGATATTTCAGATCTGGAAGGTTGACTTTGCGGCGGATTCTTTTAAGATTGGTGGTAGATAATACTTTCAGGCATTTTCATCTGGTCAGGGCAACTAACTCCCCCAGATGATTGCATTCCAGCCTGTGTTTCAGCAGAGGTGTTCCAACCAACATAGCTCACTTTTGCTCCTTTGTCTCAGTTTTTTAATCATTCTTTCTTTCAGTGAGCAGTAGTCACCTCCTGTGTGCTGAGCACCGAGCATCCCGTGGGGGAGCGCAGTCATCAAGCAGCAAAGACTGATCTCCATTGGATAATCCTGTGGTAGGAGTGCGGAATGGATGTCTGCACACGGCCTGGTGGAGGCAGCAGGCAGGGGCATACGCTGCAACCTAAGAGGTAGTGTGGAATCTGAGAAGGCTTCCTAGAGGTCAAAGGAGGTAAATCAGGAGATAAAAGACCTGAGTGGGGGATTAAAAATGAGTAGAAAACACCTCTAGTGAAGAGGGCCGGGGAAGTGCCTGAGGCAGGAGGCTGGAAAGACTGTGCACAGGACCTGCAAGGCCAGACAGGGAGGCAGGAGGTCGTTTGCAGGCATTAGCACCGTCAGATCACCAAGAGCCTTGGGTGCATGCCAAGGCACCAGGGTTTTCTTTTGAGGATGAAGATGAACCAATAAAGGGTTTTAATCAGGGAGAGGAAATGATCAAATTTAGAAAGAGGATAGCTGACCACAGTGAGGGGAATATTTTGAGAGGATTTAGGCCAAGGGCAGGGATATTGTCTTACTCTGTTCCGGCCACTATCGCAGAATGCCACGACCGGGTGGCTTATAAACAACTGAAATGTATTTTCACTGTTCTGGAGGTTGGGAAGTCTCAGTTCAAGGTGCTGGCCTCTTTCTCATAGACGGCTCTGATGAGGACTCCCTGTGTCCTCTCATGGCCATGGCCAGAGGGATGAGAGGGGTGAGGGATTTCTTTGGGGCCTATTTTTTTTTTTTTAAATAAGGACACTAATTCCATTCATGAAGGCTCTGCCCTCAAGACCTAATTACTTCCAAAGGCCCTGCTTTTTAATACTATTACTTTGGGGTTAGGATTTCAACATGCGAGTTTTGGGAGGACACGAAACTTCAGACCATAGCGGATGTCATCTAGGAGACTGCTAAGTCATCTAGGTAAGAAATACTGAAGGCCTGAACCATCAAAAGATTGAAGAACTATTTAGAAGGTGAAATAATCAAAGCTCGATCAAAGATGGTGGATTTAAACTGGAATGCTTCTAGAAGTTACCTGTTAAACATTAATGGTTTGAAAAGGCTTTTTATGTTTAGTAATTATCCCATTAGCCCTAGTTTTTGAAGTTTTAAACATTAAATGTATGAACAGAAATTTAAGAGTTCCCAATATCTATTGAGCTTTCTCTCCTTTGTTAACCTATAGATGTGAGTTGCTATGATTTATTTTTGAATACTAACATCTCTCTCTTATTTGGGGGTAAGTTCTATGTGGTTATGCAGGATTACTTTCTTTCTATACTCACTGTTGCATCTTTTTCCCTGGTATTTTAGAGTTTTAGTTCTATTTTCATAAATGTTATAGATTTCTAATTGTCCTTGCTAGGTTTTTCTTAACACAATTATGTAAAATGAAATACTATATATTTATCAGGTCTTGTGTATTAGTTCTATTTTTTAAATGATGCTATAAAGTTATATTTTATATCATAATGTTTATTATGCTACTTGTGAATTTGTTTTATAAGATGAACAGCATCTTACACTGTTTTCTATAACTTGAAGCATAATATTTTCATTTTAAATTATTATAGAGCCTCTGGATCCCTTCTTTGCTTTTATTATATAAAAATTGACCATATCAGTCATAGTAATGACTCATCTGATGCTGGGTCATCAACTCCCTATTATACAGTTATTCCTATGGGAAGATACTGACTCAAACAGCAGAGGCATGGAAGGCACGGAAGCAAAAAACGTCTATGGACTATTTATGTGCTGCTGTGTATTGTGTAGTAAGTGTGCTTTTCCATTTGTTTCTTTATGGTTGTGCTTTGATCCTCAAAGCTGCCATGCTTCTGCATTTGTTTTTCCTTTCATCCGAGAGCAACTGGTTCATTAGAAGCCAAAGAAACTGCTAAGAACAGAAGTTGGAGCAGCCAAGTTACATATCCTCTTGTAAAGTAGAGCAAGTCAGATTGAAGCCTCACTCATCATTTCCCTTTATGGGGGAGCTGGCTAGAAATACATTCCATTTTGTTCTAACCAGTATAGTCTTTCAATTGTCCCTTTAGATATTTAAGCAGTTTTAGCAAAAGTGTAAAAACAAGACAACAACAGCAACAAAAACGGCTTTCGGAAGTTAAAGTTCATATTAGTTTTCTATTTATGTGTAACAGATTACCACAATTTAGCAGCTTTGAACAATCATATTCATTATCACACAGTTGCTCTAGGTGGGGAGTGTGGCGTGGCACAACCGGGTCCTCTGCTCACTGGCCCATAGGGCTGCCCTCAAGGTGTCGGCTAGGGCTGCATGCTTATCCAAAGGCTTGAAGGGGGAAGAGCTCATTTCCAAAATCATTAAGGTTGTTGATAGAATTCATTTCCTTGTGGTTGCATGACAGGCCCTAGCTTTTTGTCGGCTCTCAAATGCAGGCTACCGTAAGTTCCTTGTTGGCTTTTCCAACATGACAGTTACTTCATCTCCTTACAAGTGGAGCTGCTTGCTTCAGGGAGCGTGCAATCTCTCTTCTGTGGAATTTCACCTGAGTGAGTCAGCCCCTTCCTCCCTCAACCTGAATGATCTCTCTTTTAATTAGTCAAAATAAACCAATTAAGCACCTTCATTTCATTGACAAAATTTCTTCACCTTCCCCGTATTGTTTTGGCTCAAAGTAAGTCACAAGTTCCACCCACACTCAAGGACAAGGGATTAAACAAGATTACACACCAGGGAGCAGGATTCATTCGGTCCACCCTAGAATCTTTCCACCAAAGAGTTTTATCTTGCAATACATTTCTCATTCTAATGTTTTATTAGAAAGTGACATTTTCTAATAAAGTGGGGGAAAGGGACAGTTGCTTAAGACTGTGCTTGTCAGCTGTGTCTGAAATACAAAGGCATAGGCTTTTAGTTTGGACAGCTTAGCTTTTGGTAAGCCCTGTGGTCCAGAGAGCTTGGGCCACTTGCTACTTGCAAAAATGCCACCTTCTTTCATCATGACTTACCATTGTCTAAATGCTTCTCCCTAAAAACTGCTCCTTTCTACTCACTCATCTTTCAAGACCTAGCTATAATTATACATTCTGTTGTGGAGCTTTGAGAATTTTCTCAGGAAGAGAAGTTTTCTCTGTTTCCATGATAATTTTTAGAAGCCCTTTTCATATCAGATTTTATCTGGGCTGGTAGCTATTTGTTCCTAGGCCTGTCTCCTTGCTTTCTTTGAGTCAGGAATCATGAATTTCTCATTTTTGTATCTTTAAAAATGCAGGACTTGACACATATTAGGTACTACACAAATCAGACTTAAAAAGAATGAGTGAAGAATAAAAATGGGTTACAGTAATAACAAAATAATTATAGAAAAAATTAAGAAGAAATAGGAAAACAACAGTGTGCACAGAATGCGGTGGCAGAGTTTTTACAGGGTTTTATTAGAATATGAGGATGGGAATGTGAAGGAGAACAGTTGTGAATAAGTCTACTAGAGTCGGATGATGGAGGGTCTTGAAATGTCCAGGCTAGAAAATGTGGACTTCATAGAGCTTTAAATCTAGCAGGGAGGAGACCTAAATAATCTCACAGATGCATAATTTCATACTGTGACAAGCTCTATGAAGGAAATGTATGGTATGCTATAGTAACAATTAACAAGGAGACCTGATCTAGCAGAGGTCACTTAAATAAGTAACATTTGAGGTGAGACCTGAAGTTTGAGTAGGAGTTACTTATTTGAATGTTCAGCAGTGGTATATAATCAGGCTGGAGAGGAAATTCGGAATCAGGTCTTGTAGAACCTTGCAGGCCATGTTACCATTTTGGTCTTTATCCTATGAATAATGGGAGGAAATTGAAAAATTTTAAACAAGGTGGGCTTGGAGTGAGGGTAGGAGAGTGAGAGAGAGACATGATTTGATTTGTCTTTTAAAAAAGATCCCTGAAAAGTAGACTAGAAGAGTACAAGAATGGATGCAGGGATCTGAGTCTAGTTAGGAAACCTTTTAATGGTACAGGGATTAGGCCATAGTAACGTCATCTAGGGAATGGCAGAGGAGTTTGAAAGAACTGGCCAGATTCCATATTTATTATAGAGACTCAGTTGACAGGAATTGGATATGGATACTGAAGGAAAAGGAAATGTTTCTAGCTTCCATGCCTGGATGAATAGTTGTGCCCAGAAAGAACAGTGGAACATGAACAGACTTGGAGAGATCAGAGACCATGAGGTCTGCTTTGGGAATGTGAGGGTAGATATGCTGAATGGCCTGATGGATACATAGGTGTCTTGAGCTCACAGGAGAAATCTCTTTAAAAGATAATAAGTGTTCCCATGTGTCTATGGTCAACTTATTTTTGACAAAGGTGCCAAGACCATTCAATGGGGGAAAGAACAATCTCTTCCACAAATGGTGTTGGGACAATTGGATATCTACACTCAAAAGAATGAAGTTGAACCCTTATCTCACATCATTTACCAAAATTAACTCAAAATGAAAACTCAAAAGACCTAAGTTTAAGAGCTAAAACTTCAAAACTCTAAAAGAAAATGCAGAGACAAATCTTCACAGCTTTGGATTTGGCAAAAACTTATTTTTTAAAAAATGATGTCTTAAATATGACACCAGAGCAAAAACAATAACTCTGATGGACTTCATCAAAGTTAAAAATGTTTGTGCATCAAAGAACACTATCAAGAAAATAAAGAGTCAACCTACAGAATGGGATAAAATATTTTTAAGTTTTATAGCTGTTAAAGGTATATAATATAAAGGGTATATATAAAGAACACTTACAACTCAACAACAACAAAAAGACAATCTGATTTTAAAATGGGCAAAGGACTGGAGTAGATATTTTTTTCCAAAGAAGATATATAAACAGTTAAAAAGTACTCTTTTTGATATCACATAGCATGATAGTTTTCTTGGCTGCAGTCAAATAAAAAGTAAATAACATTTTATATGTATATATAAAACATAAAACTCAAAGGTTTGCAGATTTTGGAATCTTAGGTAAGGAAATGTTTGCTTGTTTATGAACAAGGTTAACAAGATGTAGTGTCTGCCCTCCAAGGACACAGATGCTTCTCGCTTTGTCCATTAGACCCTTTTCTGTTTGTTGTAAGCCAGCTCGAGTGTGCTTAGATTAAAAAAAGAGGGGGCAGGATGGAAGGGCCTTATTGATTGAATAATTGAAAGGTCTAGCAGACAGGTTTTGGACAGTGATATATGTGTGCCTGTGTCTGTGTGTGTGAGAGAGAGAGAGAGAGAGAAGGGTTTAGAATAAAGTCGCCATGAACAAGAACATGCACTTCAATATTTAGCCAAGGTCATGACCACATGTATTTAGCATCATAATCCTTTTACATCTTGGAATTACGGTTTCTAGTACATACAGTGTAGTGTAACTTGGTGTGGAGTCAGGCAACGGGTTCTATTCTTCTTCCAAATACTCTGTTCTCGAAGCTGTTGACACTATTCCTTGAGACACCCAACTCCTTTTGCTTTTGTTCTGAACTTCACGGATTTGTATTTTGTCCTGGTTTTATCAAGCTGATATCTGACTTGATGTCTGAGTGTTGTGTGCCACGCAAACACACGTTTACCTTCAGTACAACTTTGGAATGATGGATGCTTTCATCTTGTGGTTGTCAACAGTGTCTTTGGCTAACTCAGAGCCCATCTTCTTCAGAGATTAAGCACTTACGTATTCAATAAATTTTTTCATTCAATTTATCCTGTTACTAGAAGTCCATGGTCTTTCATCTGAAACCCTTGGGGTTTAAGAATTTATAATTTTTAAAAATTTAATAAAGATTAGAGTTTATATACCTTATATAGTCTGATGCTTCTGGCAGAGTCTGCAACACATATTAGTGGTTCCTTTTGGCAAAGCATAGGAATATTCACATTAAATGAGATAAATAAGGCCTATGAGTAGCCTTATACATGTCCCTGTAGGGGATGTCTGTTTTGTCACCAAATAAGCTACAAAAGGACTTTGGGTTTTCAGAGGTTTGTGGACTTTGTGTTTGCTTGTTTTCGAACAAGGTGAAAAAGGTGTAGCGTCTGCCCTCAAAGGACACAGACACTTCATGTTTTGTCCATTAGGCCTTCCTTTATCTGTTGTTAAGCCAGCTCAAATGTGTTTAGATTTTTTTAAAAAGGGGGTGGAGGGGCAAGAGTGCTTTGAAAAGTCTGGCAAACATAGTTGGACAGTACTGTATTCACAGATGCCATTTGGCTGAGTTTTTCTCAGTCTTCCACATGCTTTTTTGTTCCAAAGGTTTCAGTCTCTGCCTCCAGGCCATTGCATGCTGGAGGCCAATGCTTCTGTGGTGGCAAAGATGGTTAGAGCAGCTCATTCCACACTCACATCTTCCAGGGAAGAAAAAGAGGCCTTCTTTCTGTTGGAGCATTCCCAGCAAAAATCTTCTGGCATGTCTTTGGCTTAATCTGGTCACACATGGATCTTTGAACCGATCACTGAGGTCACGGAGCTGAGATGTGTTGCTTGGCGTAGGCCAGGGGCACATGATCCATTCTGGAGGCAGGAGAGTCGAGGGCACTAATTATGCAGGTGCAGCTTCCTCAAACAAAGACTGGGAGTGGTTGCCAGAGGGAATGGGAAATGTTGGGTGGCAAAGAATAAACGTGGCCCCACAGGTCCATGCCGGGTTTTCCTTGTAACTAAATTCTTCTGGTGGAATGCAGTAGAGTTAAAGTCCGCTGCTTATAACCCTGCTGCTAATTGCATAGCGAAACATTATTACTCTTTTATATGTAACAAAATTCTTAAGAGCCTGCAAATCAGAAATCAAATTTAACTCTAAACTGAAGTCATCGTCAAAGTGATATCATTAGGAACTCATCGCATCTTCGGTGACAACATGGTGAGCCTGAAGGCTTTGGGCAATAACCTCAGAGAGACGATGCGGCAGGTGGATGCCTCTATCGTCTTTTTAGTCCAGAATGGATGACTCAAAGCTCTCTATCTGGATACGGTGTTTAGTAGTATTTTACTTTTTCATACAGAAGCAGTTTTGCCTGACGGCTTAGAATGTAGACTCTGGAGGCCAATTGCCTTGGTTTGAATCCGCTTCTACCACTTACTTGGATGAATTACTTAAATTCCTTGTGCCTCAGTTTCCTTATGCATAAAAAAGTATAATGATTGAGGATCACACGAATTAATACATAGAAAGCACTGAGAATGGGTCCTGACATGGAGTAAGTTGTGCTTTAAACGTTAGCTACTATTATTGTTACTCTGTAGAGTTGCACTAACTCTGAAATTCCCCACAGTGAAGTAAGAATTTTTACAGAGTGGGTTTAACATTTCTGTGCCTTTAACTAATATTGCTGCTGCTGTGTGTACATTATTATGGATAATACCATTTGTCTTATTGTCAGGTTAAAGTTAAAAAAAATAAGCCAACCGTAATTTTTTTCAGAAAGCGTTTATTTTGACACAAGAGACTCCAGTCAGCCTTACAAACTTAGAAAGTGGAAATCCTTCCTGAACTGATGGAAAATGAATCCAATTTCAAATCCCAAAACATCTCCTGCTTTTGTTGCTATTCTTCCCCTAGAAGACAAAACCTGACGCTTTCACAGTGTATATAAAACAAATTTTAAAATCCATACATAGCACAGTGTTTACCACCCACCCCTGTCCCTGGTCATGAATATCACAAATTCTTTAAATTTCCCAAACATGAGATAAATGTCAGACCATTCTATAAATTGACTTTATGAAGCATTTCTGAGCTGAGCTATCTGACATTCACACCAATGTTTCCATAGTAACTAATGTGTTCAGAAGGGGGAAAAGCAGGAGGAGATGAAGAACAAAGGAGATGATCCAAATAAAAGAGATGCATAAGTAAGGGAGACTAGAAGGTTCTATAAACTTTGAACCATTGCTTCTTGCGGGAGACAAGCATGCTTGTCCACACAGGCGACTTCCCCTGCTGGTTGACTGATTCTGGGTCCTTACTGGAAAAACTCCCAAAGCTTGACCAGTGGACATCCAGTTACACTTGGACAACGACTCATTAATGCCAATTTAGACTATTTCTTCTCCCTTTTATTTTAATCTTACTGTTTTCTCTATTTGGAGGTCCCTTCGTTACCATGGTAACAGTCAAGTAATTGTGCCTGTCACTGAACTGTCAAGAAAAAATGCAGTATCAAGTCGATTTAAAGAATAGTTAGAAACAGGGTAGGGGGAGCATAGGTGTTAGTGATCATCACAGTTTGCAAAAATGGAAGTGAAGAATGCTAGAATGCTACTAAAATATAGGTTCTGTTTTCATGTCTTATTAAATGTGCCCTATCCATTGCGTTTAAAAGCAGATTGTAACAGATTATTCTCTTGTGATGTTGAGAGCATAGTATCTTTTTCCTACTAAACTTCAACAAACTTACTTCTGTGAAAATGTGCTTCATCCCCAAGTTGTTTGTAGGCTAGCTCAGGTAAATGTCTAGAGATAAGTCTTTGTTTTGTTTTTGTTTTTGTTTTTTTCCTGTGTCATTTGGGGAGGGGATAGGTAGAAAGTATACAGGTATCTGTCTCAGTGAAATAGGTACCTGTGGTGAGCAAAATAATGGCCCCTCAAAATTGCCACATCTCAATCCCCCAAAATCTGTGACTATGTTAATTTACCTGGCAAAAGGGATTTTTGCAAGTGTGATTAAGTGAAGGATCACGAGGTAGGAAGAGGGTCTTGGATTATCCAGGTGGGACCAGTGTAATCACAAGGGTCATCAGAAGACAGAGGCAGGAATGTCAAAGTGTGAGAAGGAGATGTGATTGGTGGAAGCAGAGGTCAGAGTGATGAGGACCCTGGAGCCACACAGTGCAGGTGGCCTTTAGAAGTGGGCAAGGACGAAGAAAGGGATTCTTCTCCAGAGCTCACAGAAGAAATGTTGTCCTGCTGACACCATGATTTTAGCCCCATGAAACTGATTTCAGACTTCTGACCTCTGGGACTATAAGAGAATAAATGTATACTGTTTTAAGCCACTAAGTTTGTGCAATTTATTACAGCAGCCATAGGAAAATAATACAACACAGTTGGCAGTCTTTGGTCCCACCAGTTCCTCTAAGGCATTACATATTTACCTTTATGCGGCAGAAGTAAATGGAGCCATCAACGACCGATGGCTGAGCATCTGAGTGCATTAAAATGAGGGTCCCCTGGGTGGGTCTCTCTCTGGGTGGTACTTGAGGGACCTTATATCAAGTCACCAGGAAGGTGCTAGTCATGGCAAGGCCAGCTGCTGAAATGAAGCCTTGGCTTGAACCCCTGCAAAAGCCAAGTGCTCGAAGGTGCTGGGTGAAAATTCTTGAGAAAGAGAATACTTGCATTCATAATCTATCTCTCTGTGACAGTGCACCTGTTTGCTGGGTAAGTCGCCTTGTCTTTCAGCTAAATTGTAGATGTCGCAAGGTTAAACACCATGATTTATGGATGCCTGCAAATCTCATAGCTCCAAGCACCCAGTAGATGCTTTGGGAAATAGCAACTCCTCCTTCTCCATCCTGCTTCTCAGGTAGGTCTTAGGTTTTTCCCATTGTTTTCTCTTCCTGTCTGATGCTGGGTGAAGCACTTGATGTATATTATTTCACCCAATGCCTACCACCACTCTGAAGGAAATCTTATAACTTTGATTTTATAGATGCCGAAACAGAGACATGGTAACTGGACTTGAAAGTTACAAAGTGAGTAGTTGGCAGAGCTGAGCTCAGAACCCAGGTATGCCAATCTTGACCCTTCTACTTCTTTTCTTCTTCTATTTTTTTTTTATTATGTTCAGTTAGCCAGCATATAGTACATCATAAGTTTTTGATGTATTGTTCAATGATTTATTAGTTGCATATAACACCCAGTTGACTTCTAATTGCTGCCTTGCTGCCAGGTCAGAGGCACCATGGGTGAGCGCCAGTGGCCTTTCTTATCTGTGGCCCTCAGTAAATGTCCTTGACCCTCTGAGCTCCAGCATTGGCTCTTAGTCCTCCTCATGCAGAGGGGTGGAAGAGCAAAAGGGAAAGGTTGGAGAGGGCTGAGGGCTTGCGGCAAGATAGAAGGAGGTGTCCCTTGGGCCCTGGAGGTAACCCTGGCTTTTAGTCAGTAGTGATGTTAGATAGGGATTTGATGTCTGTAAATTAGCACATTTCTATAGCTTTATGTTTTCTTGGTTTATTTCCCTCTGCTTTCTTCTGTGGTAGACAGAATTCTAAGATGATCCACAAGATTTCTACCCCCTGGTATGCATGTTCTGTTGCTAATGACTAAGTGTTTCTGTCCTCCCCAAATTCACATGTTGAAACCCTAATCCTCAGTATGATGATATTAGGAGGTGGAACCCCTCATGATGCGACTGGAGCTCTTATAGGAAGAGACATGAGAGAGACGATCTTTCTCTCTCTGCCATGTGAGGATACAACAAAATGCATCCACCTACAAACCAGAAAAAGGGCTCTCACTAGGAACTGAATCAGCTAGCACCTTGATCTTGGACTTCCCAGCCTCCTGAGCTATGAGAAATAAATGTGTTTTTGTTTTGAAGCCACCGAGACTATGGTATTTGTTACAGCAGCTCAACTGAAGACACCTGTATAATATCCTTCCCTGTGAATATGATAGGATATTACTCCCATTATTAGGTTCCTAATCATTGGAGTTTGAGTTACTCACAAAGGAGATTACTAAGGTGGGTCTGATCTAATCAGGTGAGTTTTAAAAGAGTGAATGGTCATATGAGAGGGTCTATGGAGGACACATTGGTGAGGACCAGGGTGGCCTCTAGGAACTGACAGTGGTCCTTGGCTAATAGCTAACAAGACAGTGGGTATCTCAGTGATACAACCACAAGGAAAAGAATTCTGCCAATGCAAGGGAGCTTAGGATTGGATATTTCCCTAGTGGGGCCTCCAGGAGAGGATGCAACTGGCCATTTTATTTTATTTTATTTATTTTATTTTATTTTTTCCAGTATAGTTAACATACAGTGTCATATTAGTTTCAGGTATACTATATAGTGATTCAATAATTCTATTCATTACTCAGTGCTCATCATGATAAGTGTACTCTTAATTCCCTTCACCTATTTCAGCCATCCTCCTACTCACCTCCCCTCTGGTAACCACCAGTTTGTTCTCTCTATATATTATAAGTCTCTCTAGTCTTTTTTTCTTTTTGTTTCATTTCTTAAATTCGACATACAAGTGAAATCATATGGTATTTGTCTTTCTCTGACTGACTTATTTCACTTAGCATTATACTCTCTAGATCCATCCATGTTGTTGCAAATGGCAAGATTTCATTCCTTTTTTTGGCTGAGTCATATTCCATTGTATTGATATGCCGCATCTTCTTTGTCCATTCATCAGTCAATGGACACTTGGACTGCTTCCATAATTTGGCTACTGTGAATAGTGTTGCAATGAACATAATAATAAACATTACAAATAAACATTATCTTTTGGAATTTAGTATTTTCATTTTCTTTGGGTAAATACCCAGTAATGGAAATACTGGGTCATATGGTCATTCTATTTTTAATCTTTTAAGGAAACCCCATACTGTTTTCCAGAGTGGGTATACCAGTTTGCATTTCCACCAACAGTGCACGAGGGTTCCCCCTTTTTCCACATTCTTGCCAACACATGTTGTTTCTTGAGTTTTTGATTTTGGCCATTCTGACAGGTATGAGATGATATCTCATTGTGATTTTGATTTGCATTTCCATGATGATGAGTGATGTTAAGCATCTTTTCATGTGTCTATTGGCTATCTTTATGTCTTCTTTGGAGAGATGTCTGTTCATATCTTCTGCTCATTTTTAAGTAGATTATTATTATTATTATTATTGTTTTTGTATTGAGTTATATAACTTTATATATCATGGATACTAACTCTTTCTCAGATATGTTATTTGCAAATAGCTTCTCCCATTCCATAGGTTGTCTTTTAGTTTTGTCAATTTTTCCTTGGCTGTGCAGAGCTTTTTATTTTGATGTAGTCCCAAAAATTTATTTTTGTTTTTGTTTCCCTTACCTCAGGAGACATATCTAGAAAAATGATGGCTGATGTTAGAGAAGTTACTGCCTGTGTTCTCTTCTAGGATTTATGATTTTAGGTTTCACATTTAGTTCTTTTACCCATTTTGAGTTTATTTTTGTGTACGGTGTAAGAAAGTGGTCCAGTTTTCCCAATACCATTTGCTGAAAATACTTTTTCCCATTGTCTCCTTTGTTGATGATTAATTGACTATATAATAATGGGTTTACTTCTGATATTTCTATTCTTTTGCATTGATCTATGTGTCTATTTTTGTGACAGTACTATACTGTTTTGATTATTACAGCTTTATAGTATATCTTGAAATGTAGGATTGTGATATCTCCAGTTTTGTCCTTCTTTTTCAATATTGCTTTGGCTATTTGGGGTCTTTTGTGATTCCATACAGATTTTAGGATTATCTGTTATAGTTCTTTGAAAAATGATATTGGTATTTTAATAGGAATTGTATTAAATTGTATTAATTGTATTAAATCTCTAGTTAAAATACCTTTAAAAAAAGTTGAGAAGAGCATTCTCATTTGTCCAGGAATAGTTTTTGCAACGATATGACTCTCTTTAGTGATATCAGTTATCATCTCTGATCAGTTCCTTTGAGGGGAAACTCGGTGAGAAAGCATTTTTGGGGCCCCTGCAATCACTGGGGACCCCTAAATACATCTACAAAAGGGGTAGGAGATAGCTAACAACCCAAATGCCATTGGAAGCTTTTAATGAGGAAGGTATGGGCTGGAGGGAGATCCCTGTGCAGGCTCACCTCTCTTTTAATGAAAGAGACTCATTTTTTCTGAAAGTGGTCAGTCCTTCAATGATTCAAGGCCTTCCCCAGGAGGATGCTATTCTGAATGTTCTGCACCAGCCCCAGCAATATTTGCCTCATGAGTGGCAGGGCTTTGTCCCTTCCATTACTTCAACCCTCCTCCAGGAGCCCAGGGCATCCAGGAGGAGGATGGACTTGATGTAGACACAGACACCTAATAATATTAAGCACCAGCCTTTCGAGAAGGCTGAGCACGTGCTAGGAGCTGTGCTAAAAGGTCCGCCTGCACAATTTCATTCCTGCTACTCCAGGTTAATCCCTTTTGAATGTTCACTCCAGCAGCTTGTGTCCAATTTGATTGTCGGGGTATATCCTAGTGCGTCAACAGTGCTTGGAAAATCGCAGGGACCTCATGGCATATTTGTTGTGAACGAATGAATAAACGGATGCATATATGGTCATATCCGACAACTATGGCTTAGATTTTTGGTGTTATCACCATTTTCTTAGATAAGGAGTCTGAGGTTCAGATAAGTTAAGAAACTCGTCCCCTACGCCTATCCCGTCCTCATTAGCCCACGCCGCCATCTCCCAGGCTCCTCCAGACACTGCATTGGAGGAGGCAGGCGGCTAGCCTGGCCTTGGCCTCAGAGGGGGCGACTGGCCGCGGGCGCCCTCTGTCGGCGCTCTGGTGGCGCTGCGGCCCACGGGCCGACGCGCACGTGCGCAGACGGCGGAGGCGGGAAGCCGCGCGCGGCCTGTGCGCGCCAGCCCCTGACTACCCGCCATCTTCACGGGTTAGCTTCACATTTGGGGTCGCGGAGGGCGCACGGGCAGTGGGACCTGGATATCACTGTGTGTTTTGGGGGCATCGTCCTGGGCCTCCTTAAGGAATCGGCACCGGAGGTGGGGGCGCACTTTGAGGAGAAGGGGCTGGCTGAGGGGCAGGAGAACGGTACAAGGGAAGAATTGCGCCGGTAGGTTGGAACCACAAGCAGTGGGAAGCTGGCAAGGGCCTGGTTCTAGTAACTCCGGGTCCTTGACTTCCCACTGGGGAAGACGGAGGAAGTGGGGTTTGAGAGTGAAGTTGCCTTTAGACAGAGGTCCAGAACCTGAGATGCGGGTGTGGCGCAAAGTCCTCGGAAGCCAGGAAGACCTTCTCGGCTTCCTTTTCCCGAACCTTCTGTTCCATTTCCAATCCTGGCAGCACAGCCCACGCACCCCGCGCGCACCAGGGGACCTGTTTGCTGGGGAGAATCACATCCCACTGGTATTTGGGGGTATTCTCCTACACTCCTACAGAGAGTCATTAAACTCTCTCCCGGTGCACCAGGCTTATTCGGTTGCTCTCCGGATTCCCCCCACCCACCTCTTTTCAAATAGACGCAACACCCACCCACGTCCAAGGCGAATTTTACAATGAAGACGAGGTCTTCCTTCTCTTTTTAGAAGTGGTGGCTTTGTTCTGGTTTTCAGATCAAATAAGTACTACTTCTGGGTAGCTTTGTTTTTGACCCCCCCCATTATTGATTGATTGATTGATTGATTGCCTGTTGAAATTCCAAACACACAAAGCCAACTTTATTAATTTCTATTTCTAAAACTCCTGCAGGAAGTACTTATTTCTTCTCCCAATGGGACAATATATTCCCTAGAGGGGGAAATATAGCTCCATTTATTAAGAATGATCTATAAAAAGACGGGTCAAAAGAAAAGGAAAGGAAAGGTGGTGAATTACTCTGAGACGATAGGATACGCATTTGCTAGTCTAGATGATTTGGTTCTCTCCCAGAGTGTTCGAAAATACAGTTTGAGGAGCGGAGGCCATCCGCTCTCAGCCAGTTCACCTGAAGAGGCCTGAGGATATTTGATTTGAAACTGACATTCTTTCTTTTCATAATATTGAACATGTTCCTGATCATTGTATTCTAGATATTGAACCCAAGCTTTTAATCCCTCCTACTAAAATGTTTTGTGCCCATTTGAACATTTCTAAATTGAAATTCCAAATTATTATTCATTGAAAACTGGTTTGACGCAAAGAAAGGAACATGGATGAAACCCTCTAAGCCTTCTTTGCATTTCCAAGTGCGTGTTCAATTCCTTAGGAAAGTCACTGTCACTGGTTTAGGGAAGGTTTATTCAATTCCCTAGTGCCACCTCCAGAGGGCACAGCTGTCTCAAAAATTTTTTTTCATCTCTCTCTTTTTTTTTTTTTTTTCTCTTTTTTTTTCTTTTTTTCAAGTTCCTTCTCTAATGCCAAGTAAGGGAGTCTTTAGTCTGTAATTTTGATTTCTGGAACCCAAATGTGAACTATTTTTACCTAATACATTTTAATGTTCATTTAGATGTTATGGTACTCTTATTTTCAGCAGTTATTTAACATTTATAAAAGAGGTGCTTATAAAGTGAAGAATTAAAACGAACATTAATTTGCCCCCTGACTTAAAAGTTTGTCTTAATTCTTTCCAGTTTTAAGTAATAACTCCAGATTCAGGCATTTAAGCATTTGATTTTTAAAAATGCATTTAACAGTTTATTTGTTACAGCCTAACTTTGTATTCCCTAGAGATTGTGCTCAGTGTCCCAAGCCTCCTTAAAAAAGTGTGAAATGTCCTGTATCTTCCATATAATATCATTTTGGATTTAGTGCCCAATGTATTCTTGGAGAGTGTGCTATTATGTTCAGAGTAAATGCTTTGGAAGCTTTTTACTTCTGAAGCTACACAAAACATCTGGGGGATTTATTTGCAACATCAAAATTTATGGTGACTTTTTATTCAAAAATGCTTTTATTCATCTGCACAGGAGGGAAGTTGACATGAATTTTCTCAGAAAAGAATAAGGTTATACTCTTCTAGAATGTACATTAAGTGATTCACTCTCCCCCTCCTTTGTCTCAGCAATCTCTGCTGTGTGTAGTGTGAAATCGAATCCTGTAAAGCTAAAATCTAAGAGGGAGAAGTAAGGGTTCACGCAAATGATTGCCATACAGCAATCTCTGGCTTATCCGCGGTTTTGCTCTCTGCAGTTTCAGTTACCCGGTCGACTGTGTTCTAAAGCAGATGGTCCTCCTTCTGGTGAACTGTCAGAGGTCAGCAATAACCTCATGCTACGTCACAGTGCCTACGTCATTCCCCTCACTTCATCTCATCCTGTAGGCATTTCATCATCTCACGTCATCACAAGAAGAAGGGTGAGTACAGGACAATATTTTGTTCGTGTGAGAGAGGGACCCTGGCCACACAACTTTTATTACAGTATTGTGATATTGTTCTATTTGATTGTTAGTTATTGTTGTTAATCTCTTACCATGCCTAACTTATAAACTTTATTATGTAAGTATGTATAGGAGAAAACATAGTCTATGTAGGGTTTGGTACTATCTGCACTTTTGGGCATCCACTGGGGGACTGGATTGTTTGCCCCCCAGGTAAGTGGGGACTACTGTATATTTCTTCCCTGTGTTTTCTTTGAAGCTTTCACTTGCTGCTCACTTTGGGCTGTGTTTCTTTTCCTGTTGTTGTTGTTTTTTTCCCTTGTTAACATTACACAGAAATAAACTGCCAACAGGGTGTAAAAGGGACTGTTTGTAAGTATTTAAAACTGCTTGACATCTATTTATATGAAAACGCTTTTTAGGTTTTTGGAAGCTTATTTCCATGTTGGCATGGAAAATTTTGGAAACTAATACAGGATAGGTGTTGAAAGTGTTTAACTTTCATGTTTGTTTTGTATAAAGTGGGAAAGAGCTAGAGCAGCCACCAAAACGGAGTGTGTTCTGTAAGAAACCATGCTTAGGACTGGTATCAGCTGAACACATAGAGGAGTCAAAAGACACCTCGATGAAATGTCCCTGAAGTCAGGTTAAGCCATGGATGAGCCATTTAAGGCTAATGTGTACAGCACAGAGGATAATTAGCAAATCCATTAATCATCCCTCTTCTATTTCAATTAAAAAAACTTAAGGATAGTTTAAGAATTTATTCCTCGGCCTTGTGTATTAGTTTTGTCTCTGCAGTGAGATGGTGGAAACGGATGATAGGGAAGAACCATATCTAATAGGTTTTTTTGTTTGTTTGTTTGTTTGTTTTAGATTGTTTGTTTTTCTGTTCCATCATGGTAACTAGACCACAAAGGCCTTCCACAAATAGTTGTCAATGAATTGTTAGCCCAGAGAATTGTGGACCAGGATCCACTCTCAGGTTAGGGAATGCCAGACTTGAAAGTTGAGAGCATATGTGAAATCCAAAGCACTCTTTCTCCTGTGATCTCCGCGAGGCTCACGGCACTCTTGGCATTTTCTTAGGTGCATGGATGCGCTCCTATCATCTGATAGGTGATTTGCAAGAAATTTATCATAAGCATTTGGGATTTTTGGTGCTGCCGTTCTTATGAATTAGATAATCTGAGGATAGCATGGCAGAAAGGATTCCAAGGAAGGTGAAGTTATGTAGAACATTTGAAACGGAAGGATCAGGAAACCATCTCAGCAGAACAGAGATGACTGTAATAAAAATATGCTCTCCTCTTCACTGTTCCCCCATTCATATATCCTAGAGCATCCCATAGTCATCTGTGAATGTTAACTGCTCTAAATGAGACCCTGTACTGGTGAAGTTGAGTGACACCTAAGAGCCTTGAAAAGTAGTCATCTTCTGTGAGCAGATGTGCTTAAGTGAGGCTATCAGACATGTGCTTGTGGGGCCCTGAACCTCAGAGGAAGCTTTTGATAGGTGACCTTTCATGGTCACCTGCCAATGAAAATGCTATGGGATTCTGCGTAGAGCTTACACTATCCTCATTTTGTTCGAATCAAAGACAGTTTTGTAAGTGCCGAAGCATCATAAGGAGATTGAGAGGAAGACCAACAAGTGGAAAGCGTGGCATCGTTGGATTAAGGGTGTGTCATCCTCACGCAGGGACTCAGGTCTAGTCCTGTGAGCCTAGGACATGTGTTAGTTACACAAGCAATTCAGATTTCCTGTCTCTCACAAAATTGAGTCTAGTGTGAAATATTTATAGTTCTAATCCAATTAGAAATGCATTCAAAGAGCTAATGTTATTGGTAAGAATTTAGAAGTAAATTGGTTAGTGAAATAAATGGACCCTTGGTAAAGTGACTCATAACCTAATTTTGAAAGTATGGACTTTCTTCTGTTGGCTTCGCTTGAAGTCTGGCAGAACTTTCGGGAGAATTCTGGGTATAGTTGCAGAACTTCTCTGTTCTTACTGTATGACTTAGTTCAGGATCTATATTAAAATTTTCCTTCTCCCGGCTACCAACACAGTCTTCAGAGACGAGTCATTTATTAGAAGCAAAACAAAAAAAGGTCAGCGATCAAAACAGTTCTGAGTTTCTCGTCAGGGCACCCCCCCCCCCCCCCGTTAACTGTACATCCGGGTAGGTGAGTGAATAGTCGGAGGCAGTGTTGCAGGTAGCGTGAGATGATTCCTGATGCTCAGTACACCCTCAAGCAGTAGTACTGCCCCTGTCCCTTGGTTATGCTCGGTGACTTTCAGTCCACTGCAGTCACAAGCTGACTTCCTGCAGTCAGAGCCTAAAATCCAGGCCGGTATGATGACACAATGTAGGTGGCCTCCTGGTGGCACTCGAAGGACACCTGCCCTACATAGAAGGGTCACATGTTTGGCAGGTGGAAAAGACAGAGGGTACTCTCACCACAAGTCCAACTGTGCCTTTTCCAAGTCTGTGGGATCACATTTGTTGCGAGGCGGACGGGCTCCTACAATTTATCTTAAGTCTCAGAAAGTGGTTTGGGGCCGGGTGTACACTCTCCTGTTGGTTAATTCCTGAGGTGACACTGCTTAAGTCCCAATGTTTGATGTTCCCCAATCCCAGAAAGAATGATTTTTGACTCTTTGATCTTCTAAGAAAAATCCAATTGTTGTCCCTCTTGCAGTTCCTGCCGATGGCTTTGGTTCTCTGCTCATTTCAGCCAATATTTTCTTTCTGAGGCCAGAGTTATGGCAGGGGGAGGTCTGTGAAGATATTGTAATAATATAAATAACAAGCTGGTGGAATTACAAAGATAGCAGAGCGATTCTTAAGAGGTTAGAGCAAAAACCAGTTACGCTTATCAAGCTGGAGGGCTGTGTTGCATGGTCCAGAGCTTTTTTTAATGTCATGTCTGCAGAATTCCTTACTTTGAAAATCATCCTCTGCTCGCTGAGAAGAGAAAACACAGGCTAAGGAATAAAACGCTCTGGACACGTTTCATTGAGTTCCGTACCCCCCACCCCCCCACCCCAGTCCTCCTGGTGGTTTGCGACCTCTCCAGTTCTCTAATAATGTTACTTGGAGAATTAAAGACAACCTGAAAAAGCAAAACAATGGCAAGGAAGAAGGGCAGCGACAATAACAATGAACTGAATTCTCTAGACTGTTCACAGAATGGCAGCAAAGACAAAGAACTTTTTTCTTCTTTATAAAAGCTGCCCTTCCTTTTTTTTCCCTTTCAGACCTTTTTCTTCCTGTTCTTGGCTTCCTTGCAGCGTTCAGCGTCTTATCATGAATGGCTATTTTAACATCTCCTTTTTATTAATAAATAAAATGATGTTACTGTTGCTAATTTACTGTTTGGGAAGTAGGGGCTTTCACACGGCACTCTTGGAGGTTTTAGAGTAGCTGAATTTCAAGACTTTCTTTTTTCACCCATTGAATCTGATTTTTCTCATAGCCAACCAAGTGTTTGGCCTATTCTTTAATGCTAGGGTTTTTTTTTTCTCCTTTCAGTAAGGATAATTGTTCTACAAATATAGCTAAAAAAAAAAAAAAATCATGTTTCTCAGTGAAAAACAGCCTCCCCAAAATGAAAGCCAACCCAAATCATACCAGAACAGACTCATAGAGTCTGACATCCCGGGAGGAGAAGGGAGAAATGCTAATGCTCCCAAGTAATCAGTTTGGACCATTTCGGTGCTAAATGACAGGATCAAGAAGAAAAATTTTGAAATTGATTTTTAAGACTGTCTGAAAAAGGGGACTGAAATGAATATTAAGTGATTTCTTTGGGGCTGTCAGAAATAATAATGGAAGAAGAGACAAGCCCAGACTTGCTGCTGACGGTAGGATCAGGGAATTTAGAGTCAGTGCGGATTGGAGATGAAGTTCTGCACTCCAATTTTTAAGAAATGGTAATGAACAGAAGGGAGAGGAAGCGGCAAAGGAAGCTGGTGTGAGTAGGTATGAGCTGCAAAGGGGAGAGGCGGAGACGTGGCGTGGCATGGGGGAGTGTTAGGGGAGAGGCGCAGTGGGGGGTGTGCTACGCTCTCTGATGCTGTGAGGATTCACTCCCCTTTCCCAGGAGAATGTGCTACACGGGCTGTGCTCGCAGTGGAGGTGGATTTGTCTGGACACGTCCATCCGCTCTTCTTGCCCTCTCCCCACCAGCAGCCAGATACATCTGTCTATCGGTTGTTTGGTTGGAGTGGGGCTCCGAGCTGGCTGTTGAACAAGCCCATATGGCATGAGGATTGGATTCATGTCTTTGGTCTCATTAGCACCATGTTGGAACCACCAGAGTTAGCGGACTAATTAATACAGAGATGCATTGGGTGTTTTCTGGGATTTGGAATCAGTTTCCCTTAAATTAGCCATGTCAATTACCACGAGTCCGTAGATACCAGGAGTTAGAAAAAGATCTGGCAGGATTTAAAAACAGATAGGGAAACATGGAGAATTTCAATAAAAATGGAAAAGAACACCCACTTTACTGGGACTGTGCTTTTCCAGGACACGAATGCTAACTGGCACAGCATTGTGAGGGACTAGTACACCATTCTGAGGGACTACTTTTTCTATAGTCTGTTTCTAGAAATTTATTAAATTCCACTTTTTTCCCCCTAATTCTCTGAATACATGGGCTAGAAAATGTAATCTTCTTCAACTTTATGCTTACCAGTGTTGGGAAATGGGACTGTAAGCATTAATTCTCTTATCTTTTGGGATCAGTATCCTGACTTACTTTTGGGTGACTTACCCACCTTCCCTTTGTCTTATGGGATCATACATCAAGGGACCTGGCCTTTCCTAAGCCATCAGGTGGGCAGTTTTGTGAGTCAGTCTAAGCCACTTCTCAACTGGGGTGATTTTGCCTCCTGGGGGATATTGAGCAATGTTGAGACATTTTTGGTTGTCACAACTAGTGAGAATGCTACTGGCATTTAGTGTGTAGAAGCCAGGGGTGCTGCTAAATACCCTACAATGCATAAGACCACCCCCTACAACAAATAATTATCTGGTCTAAAATGCCAGTAATGCAGAGGTTGAGAAACCCCGATCTAAGCCAACTGGGCTGTACCTTCTGGGACTATGGAAAATCAGTGATGCGCTGTAAGCAACACCCCCTCCCCCAGATGATGGGGACTCATTCATGCCAGTAGCAAGTCCTAGTTAAGACTGTCAAGTTGTTCTTGTTAGCTGGACCTCAGACCTTTCTAGACTTCCACCTTTTTTCTGTGCCAGATCTCAAGACTTTTTATTCTGAGAACTCCGCTCTACTCTTTTGATACCGTCTTTTTCTGCTTGCATTAGCCAGAGTGATTTTCTGTTGTTTGTAATTAAAGGACTTTAAACTGATGTGGAAGAGCGGAAAATTTGTTAGAAACATGTGTTGTCCAACAATACCTCATAAATAGATGGTTCCACAAAAATCTCATCTATGGTTAAGCAGCTGTCTGGCAGTTGAGAGTCAAGTTAGAGCAAGCAGAAATGGTGGAACAGAGAACCCCATCCGTTGGAGGGTTTTGGTGCTGAGCGAACATTGCACTGGCAAAGGAGAATCAGCCGACCAACAGATAGCTTGACAACTCACTCCCAAGCAGGGAGATAAACTTTTCCCGGACAGTAGGGCACCAGTGGCAGTAGATCAAATGCAAACATCAAAGAGTAGAGACGGAGCATTTTTCAAACCATGCCTGCCTTTGACCTCCTTGGGTACGATATACAATGTCGAAGCCTGAGCGGCAGATGAATAATTCTTTTTTAAAAAAACATCATTCTCATTTCAAGCTTCATTGTAAAATAATGAAAGCATAGATGGCCATACCTTACTCACAGGCATATAAGTTTTCTTTAAAGATTTTAAAACAGGGCTGACGCTAGTGTGGTGCTGTCCTCTGTTAAATAGAAAAAGTTCTTTCAAATGAAGGCGATCTGGGGGAACAGAGTCTCTTGATTACCAAGGCTGAGAGAGGCGAGTGTGGGTGGCTGCCTGAGCTTGTTTAGCTGTTGGTAACCTTGAGAGCTGCTTCATAAAACACCTGTATGTTTGGAAGCTCCTCTTCCACTACATGCATGTATTGGGATATGTTAGCCTGTTCTTCAGTGAACAAAATTATAAAAATATGTGTGCATACAAATAGAAGATTCGTGTTGGAACTCTCATGAGGTTCATTGTACTTCTCAGAGAAGGTTTCTTTTTTTTAAGATGCCAGCAAAATGCCATGGTATTTTATTTTTGTCTCTGGTAAATTGCTCTGGAAACTTAAACAAATTAAATGTCCTGTTTTGTGTTTCTGAAACTCGCTGGGGAAACTCCATCTCCCCCGTCTGATGCTTCAGTGGGAAGAAAAATGTGTATGTAATCACCTTTTTGAAATAGTTATGCATGTGCCGGGTAAGGGACGGGCGCATGGATCTCTCAGTGTCACTGGAATTGCAAGCAGTTGTGTTTATTCTCTAAAGCAGAAGAAAACAAAAGTGAATTTTTTGGAGGCTGTGTGTGTGTGAGAGAGAGAGAGACAGGGATACTGTAAGACGAGAAATCCTTTCCGTTGCTTTTTATACTTTAAGAATTGATTTCTAATATAATATGTTAGTAATATTTAATTAAAATCTATTAAAGCCATTTGAAAACAAATTTAAAATAAATCTTAATAAAGTAGTAATACTCATCATTCAAGTGGAAGGCAATGAGACAGAAATTAGTAACTAGAATTTTAGAACCTGCCTTTGGATTTTAAATAAAAACTTAAAAAAAATAAAGGGGCTCTGTTTTACTTGAGTTGCCCATCACTCAAAAGCATTTCACTTTGTTTCCTATGGTGGTACATGGAAACAGCTCTGAGATACGACCCCCCTTTCCCAACCCTTCCTCCCCACTGCTTGTGCACGCTCACACACACTGGATTTCTCCGGAATCTCCGGAATTGCTTCCTTCCAGTACCTTCCCACTAGGAAGAATGGAACAGTCTAGAAGCCTTGTGCCCTTGGGCCTGAGTGATAAAATTAGCCCAAGTGGCTAATTTTAGTGCTTCTCCCCTTCAACAGGGTCTCCTTGACAATAGGAACTGTCTGTCTTGGTTACTTTTCATGAAAACATCTCAAACCCCCAGCAGCTTGAACTCTCAGTTGAAATATTACATTTAAAGGCCAAACAGAACACAAATGAATGGATGATTGCAGCACCTTTCAAATGTCACTTAAAAAAATCCATGAAGTGAAGGTTCAAGTCCTTTGGGAAGGAGCAGAAATGAACTGTCACTGTATCCTCCCTTTGCTTAGATATTGGCTCTCTTCCCCCTCTTGCTCATTTCTCTGCTCTTCTCATTTCCACCCGCCCCGCCTCCTCCCACACACACCTTGAACTGTATGAAATTCTGGTTCGGGTGTATGCCCTGGAGGCTGAACTATGCAAGGAGCGTCATCTGTGGAGGTGTTCCCTTTTGGAATGTCATTGTTTAACTTCAGGGTCCTGTTATTCTTGTGTGAATGAAATGTCAGAAATGAATTTCACCGTGTAATTTCCCCAGCATTGACAGGCTTTTGCCATCTGTCATTGGATTGTGGTTTTACCTTTGGTTTCCTGCCATGTGTAGGGTTTTGACCTATCCCTTTGAGTCCCGGTAATTTTACCTCTCAATATAGCCTTCGATGGAGGTCTCTGCTGCCAGGTGTGACTTTTGTAACTTTAAGGTATGGAGTGATTTCTTCCACAGGCTTCACTTTTTATTATTTTTAAAACCTTAGGTGTCATAAATCCTGTCAGTTGAACAGTGTTGACTGGCGGTTAATCCTGTGTGTATTATCTATTTTTGTCCTTAGTCTTTGCTGATGAGGAGGGTCCCCATTATCCAAAAGTCTCAGTCTTGCTTTTTGAAACCTAAGACTGAGTTCTGCATTCTGAGAGAGGTGGTTTGGGGGAAAGCATTAGGATAGGAAGAGGGGGATAACATGTAATGGCTTTTATGAAAAACCCAAGTTTAATTGGAAAGAAGGAAAACTGAAGTTTTCATTCCCTACAGAGTGAAGATTTTGAAAAATCCTCCTGCTCTGAAGTCAGAAGCTGGATTTTATAAAGTACAAGCAGGTGTTTGAACTGAATGTTAAAGCTCTGCTGTCAGAGTTGACAAGTTCCCGACTTCAATTTTCAAACTAAAACTTAGAAAACTGAGGGACTCCTCAGTAGCTTATCAAAAGAAATTCCAGGGGCAGGCGCTCCCTGTTGCCTAGGGCAGTGCGGGTGGAGGGAGGATGGGTGCACCTTCATCAGATGATTTCTGCTCCTTCTGGTAGACAGGCATTTTTGAGGTGGGCTAGGGTAGAAAGGGCTGGCTGAGATTGGATGACCATGAAAGGCAGCCCAGCTCTTCTCTGCAAGAATGGGTAGAGTGTTACCATTCTTAGAGAAGCATCAAGCATCAGTGATCCTTGCCCGGGACTTACTGGTCTTCATGGTTGGCAGAAAAAGGATTAAGAAGCATAGATATTAGCACACTAGTCATGGCATTACAAGAACAATGTTTACTATATAGAATTCCAGGCATACCTCCTATCAGCCTCATCTTTCATTTGGGATAAAAATTAGCAGGCTACGGCTATGGCTCCTGAGCTTTCTCAAGATTTTCCTTATGCATCTAGACAATAACTGGGTGTTCAAAAAAAAAAAAAAAAAAAAGAAGAAGAAGAAGATACCTTACAACTAACTAAGACCTGTTGCAGGAGAGGTGGCTGGAGGGAGGCTGCAACAGTCGTAATGGGGGTGAATATAATATAGTATGATGCTAATGCTCTGTTAACATCAGGAAGCTTTAAATATTTACAGGTGCCCTCTATTGCCTTAAAGACCATTTAAATTTCATAACAACCCGTAAAGTAGGTCATATCATTACCATTGTGCAGATGGGGAGAGTGAGCCTTAGATTCAGGATTTCCTAAATATTAAGCAGAAGAGCTGCAATTTAGACCCACCTCTGTCTAACTCCTAACCTTGTCCTCTCAACATTATATTGTAAAACCACCTCCAAGGCGATGACAATGATGAGCTCAGTGGTAGAATTTCTTCCTACAGATTTTTTCAAAAGTAAATAAATATCATGACCTTTTGAATACTCCTCTGGTTGTGTGATTCTATTAAGTCTTAAAATTTCACAGCCTTTTATTTTGTATTCATTTGGTCTTTGAGAATTCAGATTTATTAGTTGCTATATTTTGTTTTTATTCCTGTAACTGTTATAAAACCTTATTAAATTGAAATCTTATTACCTGGAACTCTCAATTAGCCAGATTTTTTTATTTTTTTGCACTCCACTTTTAGGAGGAGGAGAAAACCACAGAAAAATAAGCTTATATCAGAATTTCTTTTAAAGGTTAAATATGTCCTGTGGTCCTATGCCTTTTAGATGTTATGCCTAATGTCTAAATATGCCTAGTAAGACGTTAAATTGTAAGTATATTTCTTTATGATTTTGAAATGCGTAATCAACAGCTAAGCCTGCTAAAAATATTAAGGAGGCTGTACTAGTAAAGGTAAGCTAATGGCTGTGACAAAGGGTCCCTGCATCTTAATAGCTTATTGTAATAAAACTTGATACCTGTTCCACAATGCAGTGGGAGTCAGTTGTGGTGGAGGGAGGGGTGGTTTCTCTGCTCCATACACTCATTCAGATACCTGGACTCTATCTTGTGGCTCTATATTCCTCTAGAATCTCAGTTTTCTACTGAAGCTCTGGGTCCTGACTGGCAAGTGAAGGAAGGCTGCCAATCAGAAAGATTCTCTGGGACGTTTTTGAGGGCCAGGACTGGAAGTGGTACACAGTCCATCTGTCCACTTCCAATGGCTGAGGCTCAGTCACATGACCGCACCCAACTGCAAGGGGGGCTGGGAGACATAGTACAGCTCTGTGCCCAGAAAGAAAAGGAAGAAGGGGATGGTAACTACCTAACATGGTCCCTGTACTGCAGTGACATAAAATCTTGAGATTTTATGGCCCTTTTGATACTGTGAGACATCTAAGAAGCATCTGATTATCTGGTTTCATAAACCTGGGTCATTAAAAAATATCTCTGGAACTTCATTTAGGTTCACACAGCATCAGAATGGGAGTGGGGGTAGGGGTAGAAGCAGACCAAGAATCTGTATTTTTCAGGAGCGCTCCAGGTGATTTGGCTATAGTCAGTCTGGTGCCAGTTTGGTGTTTGCAGAGGACTGATCTAGATAATGCACTAGCCAAGCAGGGATATGGATTAATTCATTTCAGGAAGATTTTTAGCAAAAAGGACTAAAAGAAAAACGAGTGATTTTTAGTTACTTAGTAACGTGTGTATATGTATAATGTATATTTATACCAGGCATTCTAATTAGTCAGACTTCAGACGTATCCTGTGGTCAGTTGTTTGGGACTTCCATAGCATGCTGCATAGATAAAACTACTTCATTTCCCAGTGAAACGCCTCGTATATGAGGAGAGCCATCCTGGATTTTGTGGAAACTGGCTACCTGTGTTTTATTCTAATTATAAATAAAAAATTCTCCATGTCTCATTTCAGTCTTTTGCACCCTCCTGGCAAGCACCATTATAGATTCCTAGTTACCTCAACTATGCCAGTAGATGTGAAGGCAGTTGTGGTAGTAAAACGGTTTCTCTTTCTTTCTTTTTTTTTTAATTTAAATTCAAGTTAGTTAACATACAGTGTAGCGCTGGTTTCAGAAGCAGAATCCAATGATTCATCACCAACAGACAGCACCCGTGCTCTTCCCAACAAGTGCCCTCTGTCATCACCCAGTTACCCCATCCCCCCACCTGCCTCCCCTCCAGCAACCCTCAGTTTGTTCTCTATCGTTAAGAGTCTCTTATGGAGTGAAACTCTTTTTTCTAAAGCAAACAGTCATTGGGTTTTAAACATCAAATTATGTGTTTTCTGTTTTGGTCTTTAAGTATATGAAGTTGCCAGTTTGTTTGTTTTTAAGTCACGGATTCCTCACATGAAATACTTCTGCTTCATGTAAATTTTTAATAGTGTGTGGCTTTCGAGGGGTAAAGGTAACCTCTTGTAACCAGTAAAAGTTGCCGTGGTGAAATTGGTCTCATCAGTTTTGAGGGCTGTTCCATGGTTTCTACCCCCAAGTGACAGTGGTAGTGCACAGGGTGATATTTCAGGTTTATGCATTTGTATTTTGCCATCAGATTGGATTTATGAAAGATAGTGGAAATTTATCATCTTTCCCTGTTATTCCAAAACCATAATTTTCTAGTCTCTTGGTTGTTTGTGAACATTTTTGGTAAAACGTATACCACTCTGAACCTTTGTAATATGGATTTGTTTAAGATCTTCAATTATAGGGGCGCCTGGGTGGCTCAGTTGGTTAAGCATCTGCCTTCAGCTCAGGTCATGGTCATGATCCCAGGGTCCTCGGATCAAGCCCTGCATGGGGCTCCCTGCTCAGTGGGAGTCTGATTCACCCTCTGCCTCTTCTTCTCTTACCGCTTCTCCCCCCCCACCCTGCAAATCCCCTGCTTGTGCTCTGTCTCTCAAATAGATAAATAAAATCTTTAAAAAAAATAAAAAGATCTTAAATTATATATTGCTGTGATCCAAGCAGAGGATGAGAGGCCTCAGGCGGCTGCACTTCCATAGTGAGGGTGGCCTTGCAAACCGTGCAGAGCATTAATCATATTACCTTCACAGTTATCCTACCTTGCCTACCTAAAAACTCCCATCTTCCTTAGTTTGCATTTAGGCACCTCCATAATCTGAACTCCACTTAAAACTGCTGGAGAGCTTTCCAGATATTTAGCCTGTAGGTCCCTTACCTGAAATTTCTACACCAGCCAATTAGTCATCATCCTACAGAACATCTTGAGTTTCCTACCCCTTTATCTTTGCACCTTATTTCCAGACTCCATCTCTTCCCAAATGAAATTCAGTCCATTCTTTAAAATTCACTTTGAAATGCCACAGACTCTGAAACCTTTCCTGTTCAAGTTAACTATGGCAGTTGTTGCCTGCATATGCCATGTACCATGATTCGTTTAGTGTGGGTGGCATGTTAGATTTTCTACGGGAGAGTCAGATCCTGGAGATCAAAGATCCTACTTTCTTCATCTCTTGTTCCTTACAGGGCTTTAACCATAGTGAAAATTGGGTAAATAACCTTCATAATAGATAGCATTCAGTTGAGGATTATAGTGCACAGTGAAAACCCAATCTGAGACTAATGAGTTAGAGCATAGTTTCCCAAAGTGGAATAGTAATATAAGTTACTTTGGGAAAAAATAATCTGGTTACATTTACATAGGTTGCTTTATTGCATGGCTTTTCAGAGCCTTTAATATGCTTAATAGAATGTAATAGGCTAATGTGAATATCAAGGAGAAAATGTAGTAGGTGTCATATTTCATGTTCTTTTGACCACAGAGCTCTTTTTTTGTGAAGCATATTGATGAGCCAGGGATTTTAGTAACTCATTTTGGGAAATATTGACTTAAGGCGGTACTCTGCATTTTTTATAGCACCCTTTGTTATCAAAAGTATTTTCACCATTAAAGTCACCCTCATTTTCTCTAATGACTGCTCGTAAGAAAACAAAAATAGTATGCACTCCTAGACAAAATTAGTTTGGGTGTTGTGTGTATGTGTGTTTATAGCTGCCAAAATTAATCAAATATGCCGTTTGCTCTAGCTAAGAGATATATATAGTTCAGGAAAAATCCTGGTGATCTAAATGAAACCTATAATAATGAAGATGTGCAGCTGAGGTCATTCCCTTGTCAAACATCTCTGAGATATGCAGAGGCCTTTGTCTTAATAGTAATTTTCCTGAAGGTCACTCACCATTTAGACTATTTATGTAAATCTCCATTAATTCAAGCTTCATTTAATGATCTGCTGAATGTAAAGTCAACAATTAGGGTTTTTTTTTTTTTTTTCCCATTATTGATTTATCTGTTCCACACCTTCTTTCCCTGGACACAGATTAAAAAAAAAAATCAGGTCATCGCTGTGTTTAGATTTCTCTCCTTTAAATGAGGTCTATTATTGTCAGCAATCATTTGTCAGGGCTGTAATTGCATGTACAGTGGGTGAGATCGAATTTCAGAGCAAGAGGAGCTAAAGGATCTTTTAAGTTGAAGTTAAACCTATGATTTTTTATGAACTTTGGAGCGCCTAATTAAGCGATTAGTAACAAGCAGGAGTTTCCAAATGTCAAGTATATAATTATGAAATAAACAAGAGCTGGTTTTTCCAATAAACTTCTATGCTATGCCCTATTACCTCTTGATGGGCCCCAAACAAAGTCTTCCGGTGAAGAGCACAAAATATGGATGGATTTCTGCTACTGATAGTAAGAAATCTCATCCTCTGGAGCATAACTGCTAAGAACTTAGGATAAGAATAAGTTTGAACCTGGTGAATTTATGGATGAGTATTAATTTCATCTTTCAAACCATACATTATAAAGAAGTTCCATTTCATACCATTTTTGTCTTTATTTTGCTCCTTTCAGCTTCTCTTACTGGTAAGCTTCACAATCAACATTTCCCTCTCATTTTAATTCAGAATAGTTAATAGTTTAATTTTTTAGCTGATAAGTGAAGTAAATTTGGTGAGAGGTGAGGAGTAAGGGGCTATAAAGATTAGTCAAACATATTAATATTTAATTTGAGTGTAAAATCTCTGATATTAAGGTTAATATAGAATAAAGCAATCTTTCAGGCTATAAATATAAAACTCTTGAGGATGAAAGATTTCATTTTGTTAAGCCACCACCACCACCTCTCCATTTATCTTCAGCGTTTCTGTACAGAGAGTCAGTGTTTGACAAATTCTGACAGGTTTTAGCCAATCAAATATTAGGACCTATTATATGTTAGGGATAGTGGCAGACACAAAGAAAATAAAAGTTCTTATCTCTGCTTCTGGGAAGCTTAAAAGATTATTTAGGAAGCAAAATATATACAGGGTAGAAAAAATTAGCATTTTTATGATTAAACATTTTTTGTCATTTGTTATACAAGTAGCACATAAATCTTTTACTTAAAAGTATAATGCATATATCATTTATTTTTCTCTCAAATAGATATAGAAGTAGACGTGTAGGTAGATATAGTTTTTTCTTTTAACTACCTTCATATCAACATTTAAAAAAAAGATTTATTTATTTTGGAGAGAGAGAGAGAAAGGGGAGGGGCAGAGGGAAAGGGAGAGAGAATTTCAAGCAGACTCCATGCAGAGCACAGAGCCTGATGCAGGGCTTGATCCTAGGATCCTGAGAGCATGACCTGAGCCGAAAACATGAGTCAGACACTTAACTGACTACACCACCCAGGCACCCCTCAACATATTTTTATATATTCATTTCTCTAATGATAGGTATTTTCAGTGTGTTCCAGCTTGGCTGCATGAAGTAAAGAATCCTAAATAATAGTGATTCAAATAAGGCAGAAGTTCATTTCTCACTCATGGAAAAGACGGCCAGAGGCAGGCAATATGTGGATGTTCTGACGGTTCCATGCTACTGGTAGATACCCCAGCCCTTGCTGGCTTACTGCCCTGGTTAGTCCTTGTCCTCATGGTCCAATATGGCTGCTAGAGTTCCAGAGTCACATCTGAATTTCATGCAGTGGGACTGAGGATACAGAAGAGAAAGGTGTGCCTTTTCCTGACTGGCCAAAATTTAGTCTGGTGGCCATAATTAGCTACAAAGGAGGCTGGGATGTTTTTTTTTTTTTTTTTTCTTTTTTAAGTTGGGCAGCAGTGGGCCCAGCTTACGATCAGAGTTTTTGTAATATAGAAGTATGGACTGGATTTTAGGAGGCACTGGCAGTCTCTGCCACAAATTGTTTGCAATAGCAAACAATGCAAAAACAAACATTCTTGAATGTGATAATCACGTTAATTAATGCTAATGAGTGGTATGTGTCAAGTGGGTCACAGGGATAGCCCCTTGAGGAGGAGCTTGGTGAAGTGTGAGATCATGGTGGGCTGGGGTGGCTGGACAGGCTAGCACTGAGCTTGGTCCTGATGGATGGGTAAACTGCAGACGGGAGGACAGGGAGCGTATCCAGGCCAGGTGAATAGCATGTACTAATTCATTCAGTCACTAAACAGCTATTTATTGAGTGTTTACTATGTGCCAGACACTAGTCATACAGAGAGAGGCCACAGTCTCTGCCCTCATTGGAACTCACAGATAAATAATTCATGCCACTTTGAGAAGGAGAGTGGGTACCTTGGGGATCAGCAGTGAGGCGACCCAGAGCTGGATAAGAAGGTGAGGGCCAACTTGAAGAGAGCTTGGAAACCTGTTTAAAGAGATTAAACCTAGTTTGTAGTTAGTGGGGAGCCACTGAAAGCTTTTTGATCAGAAGAATGATCTGGTCCAGGTGGTGTTTGGCGAAAGCGAACCTAACATGCACAGGCTGATTGGAGGAGGGTAAGGAGGACTTGAAGCAAGGTGGGTGCCGAGAAGCTATTATGGAACTTCCCTTTGTGGTGATAAGATCCTGAGCCAGGGAGCCAGCCAGGGCCATACAGCATGGTGGCTCAGGGCCTTCTTTGCAGAGAGAGGTGGTCCTGGCTTTGGATCTGACCTCTGTGCCCTTATAGTGGGTTGGGCATGGTCCCTATCTTAGCACAGCCTGTCATAACAAAATACCAAAGGCTGGGTGGTTTAGACAACAGAAATATTTTTTTCTCATAGTTTTGGAGCCCAGGAAGTGCAAGATCAATGTGCTGGCTGATTTGATTTCTTGTGAGGACTCTCTTCTTGGCTTATAGATGGACACCTTTTTGTTGTGTCCTCACATGGTTGGGGAGAGGGGAGGAGTGCACAATGGTGTCTCTTCCTCTTCTTACCAGGGCACCAGCCCTGTTGGATTAAGGCCCCATCCTGTGACCTCATTTAGCCTTTATCACTCCTCAGAGGCCCTTTTTCCATAAAGTCACATTGGTGGTTGGGGCTTCAACAAAGGAATTTTGGGGGAATTCATACAGTCCAGTCCCTAGCAGTCACCACAAGTGCTGAACTACAAGATTCTCATCTGCAGAATGGGGAAAATTCCATCAGCCTCTTAATAAACTTGTCATGAGAATTAAGTAAGGTGAAATTTGTCAAGTATTCAGCATGGTGTCTGGCACATGAAGTGTTCAGATGCTGGAAACGAGAAGGGCAGGTGGGCCAAGCATTTCAGTGGAAAAATTTTACGACTGAGGGAATGGGTATGGAAGACGAGGGAGAGTGAGGGCACAGGGATGATGCTGAGGATCTAAGCCAGGGTGACGGGGAGAATGATGTCAATTGACAGAAATAGGAGAGTCTGGGAAGAAGCCAGTTTTGGGGGAGAGATTGATGAATTTGATTTTAGGTGCATTGCATTTGGTGCGATGGCTGGATATGCAAGTGGAAATTTCCAGCAGACAGTTGGGGTTTATTTACAAGAGGATATATGGCTGCTAACGATAGCTCCTGGGGGATACAAAATTGGTAGAGGCTGAAATTCAAGAGGAAAGAAACAGAGAATTCAAATGAACCTGCACAGACCCAATAAGCTGGAGGCCCTTGCCTATGCTGTAGGAATTTGGATTTATAAAGTTTTCTGGCCAAACAAATGAATAGTCTGAGGCAAACGTCAAGCTGGGGCTGAATTTTCTGGATCATTTCTTCAGTTCTCCACTTTACTTTGCATATTGTAGACACAAGGAGATAGTTTAGGGTCCAAAACCTAACAAACCTGCAAGAAGAAATTTACATCTTGAGCATTCCAGTTAAGGATTTCATGTGAAGAGAGAGAGTGGCTTTCTCAGTAGCAGGACAAAGTAGCTGGGAAATTTCTGAGCCAGGATATTGTCTCTAAACACTGCTGAGTCTTGGGCAGTCTGAAAAGCCCTTAGCACTTCAGGATCCAATTAAAAGGGAATTATTTTCCCATTCCACAGCTAAGGAAATGGATCAACAAAGAGGCTGAATGACTGTTTTAAAACCTGACAGATGTAACACAGCAGACGAGGGAATGGGATTTAGAAGGCTCCCCCTTTCTGAGATGTTAAGTTATTTTCTTCTTAGTATGGTCTGTCAGTTCTCCCAGAAATAGTCGGTTGAAATCAACCTTTGATAGACTCATGCCAGTGAATAAAAAATAGCCCACCCTAATCCAGTTGCAGGCAATGGAAAAAAGCAAGTACGTAGAATTTATCACACTTACTATTAGCTTTGACCTTTCTACCTTTTGTGCACAATCCCTCGTATTCTTCCAAATAAAAGTAGATTTCTATTTTCCTCACTTGAGTTTGCACCTGCTTACTCTATTCTTCTGAAATAGTTCTTGCTAACAGCCCTGGTGTCTTAATCACCAGATCATTTGGACTTTTTTTTTTTTTTAAAGTCCCTCTCTGGATTTTTCGCTATTCGACAGTACTTCATCAAAATCTGTTATGTTGGCTGTTATGAAATCTCACTCTCCTGGTTGTTGTGACACCTCATGGACTGTCTCTTCTAGGTTTTCTTTAGGGCATTCCCTACTGCTCACCAGTTAACTTCTGGTGTTTCTTCGTCTGAAGTAGACTATTTTTCTGCGTGCTCTCCTTGCTGGTTGATCTAATCCATTCTCATTATATCAATTATCATCAATATATCAGCAAGTCCTGAATTTTATCTCTGGGCCAGATTCCTCTTCCAATCTTCAGACTTACATTTTCACTGGACAGCTTGATTCAGATATCGCCTAAGCACCTCAAGATAAGATATCTGAGTCTTTTTTCCTCCAGTTCCTTCTCCCTAGCACCCTCTCATCTATGAAATTTGAACTCTGGGAACCCAAATAATCCCTTCTTCTTCAGCCCTCTCAGTGCCTACATGGTAGTTAATCATTTACTAGCTGGTGCCAACATTAGATTTCTCAAGACTGACATTTGGGGAATATAAATACAGCATGATTTATAAGAAGGGGAAAGCAACAAAAATTTGGATCTAAGAATGTCCAGAATATAGATGGTATTTAGGTTAAACTATGATCACTCCATGTTCTGTCTTCAAGGTAGACTAGTTTACAAAATGATCGTAATGTGTTGATGAGAATCACCTTGTGTTTTGTTTTGGTTTTGGTTTTGGTGAATGAGAAATCGTAAAAATGGCAATTAAAAATATTGAATTTTGTATGAGGAAGTATATGTCCTTCTCCCATTTCTAGATGAACATATGGAAATCCAAGGGAGTAGAAGGTCTTACCCAGGGTTGTAGAGCTAGCTTCCTGAAGACTTGCAGGTCTTTTGATTTTTTCTCTTTTGTACTCTTCCTCCCTTACTGTGAGGCTTCCCTTCGTAATGTATAGTGCCCTACACCTAGTAATGACTCAGGGAGCACTCACAGATTAGACTCACTGGCATTCTCTAGAAGCTTTACCTCTGAATTTCACTCAATCCTTTACACTGTTCATGCTGGTCATCCAGGGGGGGTTTGGACATGACCAGACCTGGCCTAACAGAACACATATCATTACTTCTGTCTTCCCTGTGCTGGGTGTCAGCAGTCAGTCCAGCACTGTATTCTCACTGAGCCCAGGAACAGCCCCAAGTGCTTAACACAGGGCTCTGGGCAGTTAGTGTCAATCAATTAGAGTTTGCTAGACAATTGAAACCCATTTTTCATCCCTTCAGAAGTCACATTAGCCCCCATTTCTTTTGTCTATAGATGATTATTGACCATTGTTTTAATAACACTTGCTTTTCCTGTGCTGCATTTGTAATCACTTGTGAGATGATGTGCTGGAGAGTTACTTCCTACCTGTCGTGGATTTTTCCTGTTAATCCAGATCTGTGCTGAGGCCTGTCCTGGGTTCTGGGTTTCTTCTTTGTGAGAGTTTGTCGGATCAGAGTATTTTTCACTTATGGCTAAAACAATTCAGGCACCAAGAAAGGAAATACAGAGGTGTAAGACCAAAAGTCAGTAGTGGAATTTGAGCTCCTGGACTTCCAAAAGTTCAATGCCAACATGGTGTACCTTCCTAACACTTACCACACAGTATTGCCTAAAATACTTCCCAGCGTTAATATACAGTTCTTTCTTTTCTTCATGTTAATTTTTTTGGAAGTATAAGAATGATGATATTTCTAAATTGATAGAGTTTCTGAGACTCAAAAACTGTGTGCCAGATGGCTGGAGCAGCAGGAAACAAATCCTGTCAGGGGTGGAGAGGTAATTGTGAAGGAATGGAGAAAAGGTAGGCGGGACTATAAAATGATAATGAGGGAATAGAGAGAGACTAAGTTATTGTAATAACTTTAAAAAGAAATTCCTGTTGGATTTCATGACATTTAATTAATTGATCATAGGTATTCATCATATTATTTCTTTATTTCCAGTACTGTCCTAGGCATCTTGAAAGATGTGAATGATATGGCTCCTTTTTGGGAGAAGCTTAAAATCTTACCAGAGAGATAAATACCGAGGAAGGGTTGAGAGAACAATGTGAGTTGTCTCCCCTGTCCCCATTAACGTTCACATCTGGAATTGGTATCTTGCCCTTTTCTGATCTGAGGTCTGGTTTGGCACCACTTCTGGTCTAATACCTGGACACCAATGGCAGACCTCCCTCAACTTCATTTTCATCTTCTTGGTGATTAGTCACCCACGGTTATATCTCCTTCATTTTGTTTCCCCCTCAGCCCCTGGCACTATTCCAGGTACATAAAGGACGCTCAGTCACTGTTAAATTGTTATTTCTCTCCGTGCTTTGGCTCTTGTAGCTCTTCCTTCTCGTTCAGCCATTTGGCAAACTCAGACTCACTCCTTTCTGATTTCGCACTTGGATTATTCTACTCTTTTCCTGATCAGTCTTTCTAAAATGCCACTTCCCTCAAATTGTTTCCTTGCTCAAGGATTTATTGGTATTCCTTATCGCCCATAGTGTCAACTCTGTATTTTTCTGCTTAAGCTTTTAAGGCCTCCCAATTATCCCCATGTATCTTATTTATCATCCATCATTATCCTCAGAGCACGCCTGGGGCTTCATTAAGGTCAGTCTTCCCCTCAGTTCCTGTCTATAGTTATGATCACCTCTGAGCATGTGGGCCTGCTTACTCTGCTTGCCATGAGTAGCCTTTACTTTGCTCTTCTAGAGTTTACTTACCAAGCTCCATATCATTCAACAAGGCTTCTCTCATTCATTTACTCAGTTGACCAACACACATTAATGGACTGTCTACCATGGAAATAAAAATCAGGAGGTTGTGATTTCTTCCCTTAAGAATCTCACACTAATCCAGTACTCCAAACCTTGTGCTCAGCATAGTATTTTGTAGTTTTTACAAACTGAATAACAGTGGTGGCTTCTCCACTGCCTGACCTTGAGCAAACTACCTAATCTTTCTCTGCCTCAAGTTTCTTATCTATAAAATGGAAATTGTAACAGTACTATATATATATGAAGTTCTTAGAACAATAGCTCCTCATGGTGAGCACTCATTACCTTAGCTATTATTAGTATAATTCCTTGGCTTCTATAACACAATACACAGTAATAATAGACAGTCTCACATGGTCTTATGGTAGCTTCACATATTTAGTGCTTCTCTTAATTGGGCTGGAGGCTTTGGGTGGACCAGGTCCTGTCCTTGTTCTGGTAGAGCACCGCAGTGCCATGTGCAGAGCTCAGAGGTTGTTCTTAGAAGGTTCTTGTTGAAGTGTGAACTCACATGCAGCCTTTCATATCTCTTGCCGTGGCTGGTGTGAAAAGAACCCGGGGAGACAGACTGGATCGGTCTGCTCAAGAGGCACGGCAAACAGTGCAAGGAGGAGACTGAGTGGGTATGGAGAAGAGACAAATATGGGATTTTATGGGTATCCACATTCTTATAAAAAGTGTTTTAGATAAGAAACAAATTTGGAGTTGGAGTAAGGATGAAGAAGGGCATTTATTCGGTTCCTACTGGCTGTCAGGCCCCAGGCTTGCTGCTTTCATAGGCACCTTCTCATTATTCCTCACACAGCCCTGGATGGCAGATATTGTCATCTCTAGTTTATGTGTGGAGACCCTGAGGTCCAGAGTGGGTGTTTGCCTGGCAGAGGTGACACAGGGAGTCATGGTGGGATCTTCTGCGTGATATTTGTACTGTGTGACGATTCTGAAGAAAGTCTGGCAAAAGTTGTGCCACTTAATTAAATTTAATGGGGCCCATACAGGGTGGATAATGCATTAGCAGTCACCACTCCATTTGTTAGTGCTTCTGATTAGGAGCATTCTGTTCCTTTAGGCCTTAGCCTCATGGCATCTCAATAGTGGGTAAGTAAATGGGTTTGGCCTTGGTGCATAGGAAGAGGATAGTGAGACCCCATTCTGGGCATCCCTTATATTGTACAAGTATAAGGGATCATCTGAGAGACATTGGTAGATGCTCTTCTTCTTTCCCTGCCAGGGACATCATGCTGGGTCATCTGGAATTTCAACATTATATGTCTTTGGGTAAGGATATTAGAGGTCCTTTTTAAAAGTAATCATGTATCTTAGGAAGGGGGGATGCACACGGAACAGCCATCAGTATCCTGGCTCAGTGAGTGAACCTATCATACAGGGTCTGGATGGAATGGCTCTATAAGCCAAGAAGGACAGATAGTTTTTTATTGCCAAGAGAAAGGTGGGAAAACATGGACACCAGAGTGGGGATCCTGGTCAGTCAAGGAGAGTAGGAGGCTGCCACACACCGAGGTAGGGATACAAATGAGAATGGACAGGTAGGAAAGATCAATTTCAAGTACTTTGTGTTCTTTAGCACAGATTCTGACCATTGAAGGGGTAGCAGGTACCATCAATGGGCTTTTTTGCTTGTTGGCTGTAGGTTGCTGGACATTGCCTGACTTTGTGTTGTTGGAGGATTCTTTTCTTTAGTGCCATTTCTCATGAAAGCTGCTTGTTCGGCATTTGCAAGAGGGTAAGAGCGTTTTCTTTAATCTGGAACAGCCTGTTTTGTGTGTTCTCTGGAGATGAGGCTCATTAACTGTAAAGGAATTCTGGATGCCTCACCTGTAGGTCAGAAGGTACTCCTGGGCCCAAGAGCTGTCGAGGGAGGGAAGGGAAAGTGAGAACAGTGGGTACACAATAATATTGTCTTAGTGATACCTTGTTCCTTCTCCCCCCACCCTCCACCAGAAATTCACCCTCTTTTATGCTTTGGGAATAAGGCAGTAATTAAACAAACTTTGTAACCATTAAGTTAAGTCAAACCAGGCAACTTTGATTTCCAATCTCTTAAAACCTATGTTGGAGCAGAGGGAGAACAGAACATAAAAGCAATCCTTTGGAACCTACAGGCTGCAAGTCTGTTTATGTGGGGCATGATGGCATGTACAATCATCAGCCTTGTGTGGACTCCCAATTATTCTTGTGCCACAGACACAGATTATGGGGCTGGAGTGCAGGGAATAAACTGAATGTGTTATGTCCTGCATAACCTTATAGACAATTATTTGAGAATCTGACCTTGTTAAGACTTGGAGCCGAACAAAACTGTAAATTATTGCATAAAAATTCCTTGCAATGGAGCTAAGCAGTATGTAAATCTTGCCCATCCTTTCTTCGAGAGTTGGAGGCAGAATGAGCGTAATACTGCCCTTTTCAAATCTTGGCCATTGATTAAAATGTGCGTTTTAAATGTAGCTCTAAGGGTGTTTTCCTATGAAAGTATGCCATGTAGGCTCCAGAGAGGATGGAAGTAGTCCTGTTGAGCTGGGTGAAGAAGATCAGAGGTCAGAGTGCACAATTATTCCAGAAATCTAAGAAGATTAAAAATGGGCAGCCGGAGAATATTGTCAAAGGCTGAGTCCACCTTCATTGTGAAAAATAAGTTTTATGATGTATGTACTTACTGTATATTTCATTTAGATCTGTATGTAATTCATGGGAATGGGAGGTTCTTTGTTTTATACATTGCTTAATTTTGCATTAAGAATCTCATTGTCTCATGAGAATGAAATGAGACCCAATTCAGTTGGTCTGGAAATTCTTTTTTTTTTTTTTTTTTTAAAGATTTTATTTATTTATTTAACAGAGAGAGACAGCCAGCGAGAGAGGGAACACAAGCAGGGGGAGTGGGAGAGAAAGAAGCAGGCTTCCAGCGGAAGAGCCTGACGTGGGGCTCAATCCCAGAACTCCCGGGATCACGCCCTGAGCTGAAGGCAGACGCTTAACAACTGAGCCACTCAGGCGCCCCTGGTCTGGAAATTCTTGAAGAGGAATTTCTTGGAAAAGCTAATTCATCTTTGGAGGAGAATTAGAATGCAGCAGGCCTGGGGTAAAGCATAGGTCGTCCTTATCAAGAAAGGATCAGAAAGAAAGGAAAACTTTTGTATCACTGATTCTTTTACATTTCTGAGTTATTGGATCATTCTATAATTTGTTAGCATAAGAGGCAGTTAAAAAAATCTCCTAAATTTTGTTCTGTTTCCTTTATGCAGTACCAAGGAGTTCTCCTGTTTATTATTATTAGAAGTTCTTTGGAGGTCTATATATTAGACAAGTGAAAAAATATCAAGTTGTGGACTAAGTTGTTTTTTGGGGAGGAAAAAAAAATATATATATATATATATATAAATAAATAAATGTTGCGACTGGACTGACCCATGTGGTTCTCATTATGATGACAGGCTACATTCCGCGGAATCATCAAGAAACTTTGAGGAACAAAATTTATTACTCACAGGTGCCGGAGGGTACGAGGCATGCCGGAGGGCCACACAGCAAGGTCTTGGGCAGTGCAGGGAGGGGAGGCACAACCTGGGGCTCTGCCTTTCTTATGGTTCTGGGGAGGGATGTCTAGGGTTTTGTGGGTTCACTCTTCATCAGCTATCTTAAAGCAGGAGAACAGGAATTAGGGTATGGGAAGGGAGAAGTGGGACCACTCAGGTGGCAGTTATCCAGGTTACTCAGGGCTTTCTGAAAGAAGGAGCTTCCTGGGTCCGGTAGCCTAGTTTGTTACAGATTGTTTTGTTAGTATCTGTGTCATACCACTGGCGGTGTATTTATTCAAGATGGATGGCTTTTGAAATGGATGCCTTGGCAATCAAAAGCTATTAGTCAGGCACTTACACTACAATCAAAAGGTTTAATGTGAAGTACTTACACTACAGAAGAGCCCTGGAAATGGTAAATATGTAGGTAAAATAGGATATATCTAAAGCAGTATCTTTTTTGTCTCATTCTCAATTTCTTTAACACTGTAAGATTGTTTAAATAATAGTTATAATACTATATCGTTGGGTTTACTACATATAGAGGTGGAATATATCTAATAATAATAGCACAAAGTGTAGGGGAGGAAATGAAGCTACGGTGAAACAAACTTGATATATTTTACCAGAATTCTGTCAATATTAACCTGAAGTAGATTGTGACAAGTAGAGATGCATATCAATCCCGGAGCAACGGCTAAAAGCATAACTTAAAAAAATTACTAAAAAGTCACCCGAAGAATTGTAATGGTATCCTAACAAGTAGTTAATGCAGATGGAGGCAATACATGAAGAAAACAGGAACAAAGATAGTCATATTGAAAATAAAGAAATCCATCCAAATTAATAATTACATGGAAATTTTAAGATATGAAATCTACAGGCAAAGAAATCCATCACATCAAATGGAAAAATAAATCCACTCATAACAATAATTTCATTAAATGTGAATGGAAGAACACTCAAATCAAAAGACAAACATGGTTAGATTTGCTAAAATAAGACTCAACTATACACCGTCTTCCAGAAACATAGCTTAGATTCAAAGACACAAATAGGTTAAGAGTAGAAGCATGGAAAAAGATATACCATGCACAGAGTAACCATAAGAGAGCTGGAGGGGCTACATTAATATCAAAAGCTACCAGGATAATTCTGAGGTGCAGTCAGAAATTAGAATCCCTCACTTCACCCATGGTGGGGCTACAGAACATCAGCGAAGGCTCCAGGAGGAGGCAGTCCTTGAGAGGAATACTGATACTGATCAGGAAAAGGAGATGATGAGATAAGGTCATTTTAGCAAAAGAGAAGGATGCAGCATAGGTCAGCATTGGGTGTTCAGGGAGCTCTAGCTGGGAATTGTTCCAGGGTTAAGAATGATGAGACGGTGAGGGGAGGATGCAGGGTTGCCAGGGGCCTCATGATGAAAGGTCTTCCATGTCATGTACATGACACAGAAATTCTTTTATGTTGGCATGTTAGGTTTTGAGTGTAATCACTATGAAACATGAAGAGTTGGGAAGAAAGGAGACCTGTAATCATATAAAAATGGAAGAATTAAGGCTATGCAAAGAGAGGGAGAAGGAGAAGGACAGTGGGCCAGTTGCTATAGACACAAAGGCTCCTCCTGGTTTTTGTACGTGTGTTAATTTGCTGGTTTGTGGTGAAGACGTAAGTGAGTCAGAACAGTTTACCATGCTTCATATCAACAGAGGCATACCTGAAGCTAATTTCTTCCCGTAAAAACAATTTGTGTATTTGCAGAGAGTCTAGTCAGTGTCATCTGTGTCTGTTTCAAATTTAAGACTTTAGTAACTGGAAGTGCCCCTTTTTGCTACTCTTGGGGTATGAAAACTTCCATAGATTGGGTCTTTACAGTACTTGTTTCACAGTGCATTGCCTGTAGTAGTGATTCCTGAAATTTTGTGTTTAAAATGTAGGTAACAAGGGCCCATATCTGGGATCAGTAACTCCAGGATGGGGTTCAGGAGCCTGTGTGTTAAGAACCTCCCAAGGTAATTCTGATAGAGTTTTTTGGACCCAACTTTGAGAACTATATAGTTTTAGGCCTTTCATCTTTGATCTTTTTTCTCAGTATGATGTGGTAGTCTTTTTACGTATGGAGGAAACGCTTTATAAAAATGACTCTATTCTGAAATTCAATGACCTAACATTGTTGGAAGAAAAGACATGCAAAAACTAATTTAAATGTCAGCAGATCAACAAATCTTCAGTGTACTTAAATATTGGAAATGTTATCAAACAGAAATGAATGTTATACAACAAAATACAGATCAGTTACTTGAGGAGCTGCCAAAACTATTTTCAGAGGTAAGAGTTTCATGATGCTGTTTAATGCCAAAATCAATTTCCTTAGCTTGTGAGGAAATCTGTATCTCACCAGCCTCCATGGTATTCTAGAAGGAACAGGACCTTTGGAATCCAACCTAAATTTGATTCTCAGATCTATTTTTTGCAAGTGTGTTCCCTTATTACAAGTATCTTCCTTGTCCTTTTTGAGTTTTGAGTTCTGTGTTTTGTGTATTTCATATATAGTAGATGGAAGAGTAAACCAAGAAGTGGTATCGAGGGGATTAAATAAGAAGATGCAGGTAAAGCACCAGGTATAGGGGAGTCTGGGTGGTTAAGCATCTGACCCTTGATTTCAGCTCAGATCATGATCTTCAAGTCTTGAGATCAAGACCCGCATCAGGCTCCATCTGTGCTGGGCGTGGACCCTGCTCAAGATTCTCTCTCTCCTAGTAGTACAATTGATGGATCTTAAGGTAGCTCTATTTTTAACTCTTTGAGGAACCTCCATACTGTTTTCCAGAGTGGCTGCACCAGCTTGCATTCCCACCAACAGTGTAAGAGGGCTCCCCTTTCTCTGCATCCTCATCAACATGTGTTGTTTCCTTACTTGTTAATTTTAGCCATTCTGACAGGTGTGAGGTGGTATCTCATTGTGGTTCTGATTTGTATTTCCCTGATGCTGAGTGATGTGGAGCATTTTTTCATGTGCTTTTTGGCCATTTGGATATCTTCTTTGGAGAAATGTCTCTTCATTTCTTCTGCCCATTTCTTGACTGGATTATTTGGTTTTTGGGTCTTGAGTTTGATAAGTCCTTTATAGATCTTGGATACTAGCCTTTTATCTGATACGTCATTTGCAAATATCCTCTCCCATTCTGTAGGTTGCCTTTTAGCTTTGTTGACTGTTTGGTGTGCAGAAGCTTTTTATCTTGATGAAGTACCAGTAGTTCATTTTTGCCTTTGTTTCCCTTGCCTCTGGAGACATGTCTAATAAGAAGTTGCTGCAGCAGAGATCGAAGATGTTGCTGCCTGTGTTTGCTTTTAGGATTTTGATGGATTTCTGTCTCACATTTAGGTCTTTCATCCATTTTAAGTTTATCTTTGTATCTTGTGTAAGGAAATGGTCTAGTTTCATTCTTCTGCACATGGCTGTCCAATTTTCCCAACACCATTTGTTGAAGAGACTGTCTTTTTTCCATTGGATATTCTTTCCTGCTTTGTCAAAGATTAGTTGACCGTAGAGTTGAGGGCCCATTTTTGGGCTCTCTATTCTGTTCCATTGATCCATGTGTCTGTTTTTGTGCCAGTACCATACTGTCTTCATGATCACAACTTTGTAATAGAGCTTGAAGTCCAGCATTGTGATGCCGCCAGCTTTGCTTTTCTTTTTCAACATTCCTCTGGCTGTTTGGGGTCTTTTCTGGTTCCATACAAATTTTAGGATTATTTGTTCCTGTGAAAAATGTTGATGGTATTTTGATAGGGATGACATTGAATGTGTAAAGTGCTCTGGGTAGCATAGACATTTTAACAATATTTGTTCTTCCAATCCATGAGCATGGAATGTTTTTCCATTACTTTGTGTCTTCCTCAATTTCCCTCATAAGTGTTCTATAGTTGTTAGAGTACAGATCCTTTACCTCTTTGGTTAGGTTTATTCCTAGGTATCATGGTTTTTGGTGCAATTGTAGATGAGATTGATTCCTTAACTTCTCTTTCTTCCGTGGTAGCGATCCAAAGGACCACCTGCACCCCAGTATTCATAGCAGCAATGTCCACCATAGCCAAACTATGGAAAGAGCCGAGATGTCCATCCACAGATAAGTGGATAAAGAAGATGTGGTATATATATACAGTGGAACATTACTCAGCCATCAAAAGGATGAAATCTTACCATTTATATCAATGTGGATGGAACTGGAGGGTATTATGCTGAGTGAAATAAGTCAGTCAGAGAGAGACAATTATCATAGGGTTTCACTCATGTGGAATATAAGAAACAGCACAGAAGATTATAGGGGAAGGGAGGGAAAACTGAATGGAAGAAATCAGAGAGGGAGGCAACCCATGAGAGACTCTTAACTATAGGAAACAAACTGAAGGTTGCTGGGGGGGAGGTGGGTGGGGAGATGGTATAACTGGGTGATGGGCATTGAGGAGGGAACATGATGTGATGAGCACTGGGTGTTACATGCAACTGATGAATTACTGAACTCTACATCTGAAACTAATGATATACTATATGTTGGCTAATTGAATTTAAATAAAAAAAAAAGATTTTGTTTCTCCCTCTGCCTCTCCCCACCTCCTCATGCTTGCATTCTCTCTCTCTAAAAAAAAAAAAAAAAAATAAGCGCCAGGTACAAGTATGTACTTGAGAAATATTGGGATGTTGGTTCTCATTTATTCACATCCATAAATACTCACGTAGAAAACTGAAGTTGGGTCAATAATGACAAAGACACATTCTGATAGTCCAGAGACAAAATATATATGTCTAACAGATGAGAAAATAGTCCTGGCAGGGTGAAGATACAATTCAGGATGCTGACACCTTTCCTGGTTTCTCAGGAAGTCCTGGCTCATTAGTCACAAAGGAAGATGGTACTGAAGTCCTCTGGCTTTAGAGGGTAGTGAGCAACATTTCTGTCTTATCTTGGGGGTTCTTCAGTCCTGTGAGTTCACCACAGGTCATCTAGCTTACTCCTTCACCCCTAACCACAGGCCTATATTCTTCCTGCCCCCACCCCCCAACCTCTGCCCCTCAAGACCTTGGCAGATTTTAAGAAGGATTTTGCTAATTACCATGTTCAAGTGCACAGGATAGTTGACAAAAGGTAATGAATCATGAGGCTGACATTTTAAATATGGGAATAGTAGACATTCTAATAAATTTTCTCTCAGTAATATAATTTTTGTCCCGTCTTATTTCTGCAAAGATTTAAGCCGCATAAGAAAATGCAGTAAACCGAAAATGTGATTATTTAAGTGTTCACTCTGAGAATAGTGTTTAGATTGCATTTATACTTTTTGGGGAAAAGAGTTGTAATGATGTTTGGAGTAGAAGGTTCTATACCTTTTAATAAATTCACACTTCAAGGCAAAACAGCATTTTCTTTGCTGAACAAAGCAAACAGACTAACTTGGCTATGACTCTTAGACAGCTCTAGGCGAACAGGAAAAAGAGGAAAGGTGACTCATAAGATCAAATAGACTATAGCGGAGGGTGGTATTCGTTCATTTTGGTTCTTGCAAAGGTATTTTTTGTTTTGGAATTGACATAAAATAGGAATTTATTAGTGATTTGTATGTTTTGCAATTTAAAATTTTGATGTCTTTTCATTGTAAGGAAACAAGCAGTTATGTATATAACCCTTTTATTAGCAACGGACTAGGCAGTATTTGCTAATTTGTAAGTCTAAAGATTCAATTCTGAAGTGTGACCCAGTTGATTTCTTTTTTTTTTTTTTTAAAGATTTTATTTATTTATTTGACAGAGATAGAGACAGCCAGCGAGAGAGGGAACACAGCAGGGGAGTGGGAGAGGAAGAAGCAGGCTCCCAGCGGAGGAGCCTGATGTGGGGCTCGATCCCAGAATGCCGGGATCACACCCTGAGCCGAAGGCAGGCGTTTAACCGCTGTGCCACCCAGGCGCCCCGACCCAGTTGATTTCTGCAGGAAAGATCACAAAAGAAGACAGGCTTATTACAGACCATCTTTTCTCCCTTTTATTTATTACATGATCCTGAGAAATGGAGACAACTTTAGGGAAATAATTTTAAAAAGAGTCCTTCTTGGAATAAAGAAGATAATCAGACAAGTCATACTGGACACACAATTATTACTTCTGGAAGAATTTAGCCTAAAAATTTTTACCTAGTTTGTATATGTCTTTATTACATAATTATATGTATGGGGGGGCAGCAGGAATGTATGTGTATAAGTCTGTCTGTTTTGGGTCAATGCACCTTTCTGTGATAAGAAGTTATGATTTCTTGTAATGAGTATCTTTCAAGTGTGATTTTAGTAGAAATGACATTTATGAGGAAATTGCTATGAAACTAGTTTAAAGTTTCAAGACTGTACATAGATATGATACTTGAATCTCCAGCCTGAAATAGTAAGGTGAGGTTGACAAGAATATCTTTTTGGTTTTAGCAGAAAATTCATAGAACAGAATTAAAGCTTGAACAGATCCCATAGTCTGTAGTTAGTTGTGTGTGTGTGTGTGTGTGTGTGTGTGTGTGTTTAAACAACTCAAAAGACCTTTTCACATCCGGACAGCATAGCAACAGTCCTATCAGGAAAGAACCAGGTAGACTGGGAAAAAAATAACTGATGGCGGAAGAAAGTACAACCATAGTAGCACCCCCTTATCCATGGTTTCGCTTTTCCACAGTATCAGTTACCCGTAGTCAACCTGTTCTGGAAGCAGATGATCCTTCTCCTGACGAATTGCTAGAAGGTCAGTAGTAGTCATGCTGTGTCACAGCCGACGTCATTCCCCTCCCTTCATCTCATCACATAGGCATTTTATTGTCTCACATCATCACAAGAAGAAGGGTGAGTACAGAACAACAAAGTATTTTCTTTGTGTGAGAGAGGGACCACATCCACATAACTTTTTCTACGGTAATCGTGATAATTGTTCTGTTTGATTGCTAGTTATTGTTGTTAATCTCTTACCCTGCCTAACTTATAAATTGAACTTTATTATGTAAGTATGTATAGGAGAAAACATAGTCTATATAGGGTTCGGTACTACCCGCACTTTCAGGCATCTGCTGGGGATTTTGGGATGCATCCCCCATGGATAACAGGGGGACCGCTGTACGTGATCTTACTGCAGCGTCTTGAAAACTAAAAGCAGCTATTTCACTTTGCTCTTTTGGAGAGGTACATCCCAGACACTTATTTTAGATATAAGGTTGGTATCAAGCATACAAATTTTATTTATTTAAAAAAATTTTTTTTCAAACATCTAAATTTTAAATGTAAGGAAAGGAACGTCCATTTCATTTTCCAACGCCCAGTCATACCCTCAGTATGGAGAATATTGTATTTCTTTCCTAAAAGAGGAGCACATAGGAAGAGAGGGTATAGCTTTCATAGCTCTTCCCCCTAAAAATTTGAAGCTGCCTACTTTGCCATTTTTTAGTGTTCTGCTCATGTTAAGTATAATTTAGATGAATTTGAAGATGCTGAATCATAAATAATGGACACAGCTACAAAGCTGCTGGAAATTTTATAAAATTGTTGGTTTGAGCTTCAATAAGCCGCCAGGTCAGAAGCAAGTTCCCACTGCTCCATTGTCTGAGGCAAGCGGTTATGTACAGCCTTGCATGAACTCCAAAGGGCTGTGTAAAATGTATTTTTCTCTAGATTCATAACTATGACATCAAGCCCAAGAACTGGGCTCAGTTGTTTTTTTCTCTGTACTCATAAAGATTACACCCCACTGGTTTCTTTCTAGGTTCAAAAAAATGTATTTGTCATTTTTTTTTTTTTTTGGTGATAAAATTAAGATCATGGATACATAACTTTATTTTTTTATTTTATTTTATTATTTTTTTAAATTTTATTTCTTTATTTGACAGAGAGAGAGGCAGCGAGAGAGGGAACACAAGCAGGGGGAGTGGGAGAGGGAGAAGAAGGCTTCCCACTGAGCAGGGAGCCCGATGTGGGGCTCAGTCCCAGAACGCTGGGATCATGACCTGAACCGAAGGCAGACGCTTAATGACTGAGCCACCCAGACGCCCCATGGATACATAACTTTAAATTAAGGACAAGAATTGTTATTTTGTTCCCTTGCACCAAAATCACTACATTTACCATTTCCACATGGAAGTACTTTCTCTAGAGTAGGCAGATCATTTAAATAGTTCCAGGTAAGCCTTTAAAAACTGAGCTGTTCTATGAAATATATAGAAGGGTAATTAATATACTTATAACAAGATTTCCTACTTGTTTAATAGTTCCAAAGAATGGGGGAATTAGGGACCCCTTTAGAATTCATTCCTTCCTTCCTTCCTTCCTTCCTTCCTTCCTTCCTTCCCTCCCTCCCTCCCTCCCTCCCTCCCTCCCTCCTTCCTTCCCTCCCTCCCTCCCTCCCTCCCTCCCTCCCTCCCTCCCTCCCTCCTTCCTTCCTTCCCTCCCTCCCTCCCTCCCTCCCTCCCTCCCTCCCTCCCTCCTTCCTTCCTTCCTTCCTTCCTTCCTTCCTTCCTTCCTTCCAGCTGCTAACTCTGCCTCCTCACTTACTTATGATTAAACAAAAAAAGGACAAATGATGTCATCACAAGTGTCAGAGAACTTTCCTATAAACAAAATATCTTCTAGTTGCTAGTTTGAGTTTTTAATGCAGGCTAATATTTAAATTAGGAAAGTAAAGGTAAAGAGCAGAGGCATTTATCCATACTCAGGGACTGAGGAGCTACAAACATTTTAAATATATTTTGGTCATATTTATTAAGGATCAGAAAGCTGTTGAGAGCCAGTTTTTAAAAACCCTCTCAGATCTAAAATAACTACCAAAGACCTTTTCATTTTGAAAGAATAAACAGGATTATGAGAATAGGTAACTTTTTCCTTGAGGAGCTATAAATGCAAGTCATTAGTAAAGTTCATTCGCTCCACCGGAATTCATTTCTTATAAGGTCTGTTGGATAATTATTCTTTCTAAACACGACAACAAAAACTGAACAGATGTTTAGGTAGATAACAAGTTTGATGGATAAGATATAATGAATCTGTTCTTTTCATTGTTTTTAATAAAAAAAGAAATATCTGATGGTAAGATTTCTTCAGGGTTTTTAATAGGAGTATGTTCCCCAGATTAAAGAAGAAAAAAAGGTGATATAGAACTTGATGTGATACTAGGATAATGAAAAATGTATCACTTAACAAGGTCTGCATTATTCAGAGTTATGCCCATGCAACTGTGTGCTCTAATCCCTAGCAAATACGTTGCTTGGTAACCAGTTACCTGCACACCTGCTCCGTAGCTATAAGAGACAGTGCATGTATGGTTATTGGCCGTATTTAGTACTGAAGAAAGAGATAAAAATCCAACAAATATTAATATTTTATACAACAGTATATCTTTTATTATTGCACTTACTGTTTAGCCAAAGATTTCTTTTTGTAATCATGAGAGTTCCTGCTTCTCAACACACTATCACCTCCTGAATAGCATAAGAAAGGACTTAAATTCCTTTCAGAGCATCTATAATCAACTCTGTTTGCCACAGACAACAGATGCTACCATTAGGAGGGATTTTGCACTTAGGTGAGGGGGAAGGCTGAATGGAGAATTTCAGTTTATAAAAGATTCCAGCCGTGGAGGCAGAATCATTCCAGAATCAGTTTGACCATAAGGGTCTGTCTCTATGAAGGCTTGATTAACACGGCCCTAGAAATATCAGTCATTGTGATTAGGCTGTGGTGTAGCTGGATTGTTCTTGATTATTTCCCTCTCAAGTTACAGTTCAGAACAGTGCTACCATTGATTGTGTGGCAGTGACCCGGTAGGGGAGCCCTAAGAGGCAAGCTTTGGGACCAACACATGAAGCTCATGTATTTTTTTCCCATTAGAAGGTTGATTGCACACTATGCATTTGACTCTCAGGGCTACTAGAAGGGCTGTCCCAAGGGCCTCAAAGTCATTTCCTCTAACTTCTGGCAAGATCACAGCAATTTATTTTTTCTTAAGAGTTGGAAGCTACCTTTAGAGATCATTTAGTTCTTTGGTTCTCAGCCCTGCCTACACATTAGAATCATCTGGAGAGCTTTTAAAACATACTGGTGCCTAGGCTCCCAAAAGATTCTGTTGCTAGGTCTAGGGTGGGATTGAAGTCAAAAGAGTGTAGGTGGACCAAGGTCAGGTATGTTATGGTAATTGATGGCTGTTCACTTAAAGGGAATATATTCCCCTTTGATTAATTACCATCTTTTTGTCCTTTTATTAGCCTTACCATTTGGTTAGCCAGAGTGAGGCTTTTCTGCTTGGGGGAAGGAGGAGCAGCTTGTTGGATCAACCTGCTCTCACTTCTTGAGACTTGTCCTCCTGTGACAGCCTTGCTCCTACGGGCATCAACCTAGAGCCACAGGTGGGCAGTGAAGAGTTTACTCAAACAGGGCCCTGAAATGGATGAGATAAGTCCCTTAACTGAATGAACTTGTAGGCTACTCTGTTCCCAAGGCTGACTGTTTCCACCTTGCTCTGTTTTCTGTCGTATGTGAGGACAGCACATTGCCCATGTCCTACTGTGAGATTAAATGATAGGGGTGCCTGGGTGGCTCAGTCAGTTAAGTGTCTGTCTTCAGCTTAGGTCATGATCTCAGGGTCCTGGGATTGAGCCCCACGTGGGGCTCCCTGCTCAGCAGGGAGTCTGCTTCTCCCTCTCCCTCTCCCTCTATCTCTCTCTCAAATAAATAAATAAAATCTTTAAAAAAAATAAACGACAGCATTAAGATACTACAAAAAAATCAAAATACCAACATCATTAAGATGCCTCCAAAATTAATATCAGTCTCCTATAAAATGTCTAAAGAGAAAATCTAAAGACTTGATAAAATCCAGAGGAATTGAAGTCCAAAATCATAGTTTATTGCCACTGTGATGTAAAAGTCCATGGAAATTGAAATCAGTAATCCATTCTCCTCAGTTTGCTATTTTGATCAGTCTTAGTGAGAGGTGTTCTTGACTCTCGATAGATCTGGGTATTTTCCAGGACTTGTAGCCCAGGTGGAATCTGGTGAGACTGGGCATGTTTCTCTGTGCCTTGCAAGTTGTACTGATAGAATTCCAGGTGTCCATGAACATCACATGTTCTAAAGAGAATCTAAAGAGTTAAGAGGACACTCAAGGTAATTGGTTAGAAAATAAACCCCTAGCCCTGAAACCATTATCTCCTGTCCTGGGCAAAATTATATTCCCATATATTCTAATATATAAAATATTATATTCTAATATAATAGAGTATATTAGAGTACTTATACTCTAAGTACAAGGTTACTTGTACTTAGAGTTGCCAATAGCTGGAGCAGAAATGCCCTGGTCACTGTGGGGAGGACCAGAGGAGAAAGAGTTTGTTTTTATCAGGAAGCCAGTGGCTGTTGTCAGCTTTCTGAAACACACAATATGTGACCTTAAACACAATGGGAGAAATATCAGCAAGAGGTTGGCTAGTTTGGGCACGGGGAATTTAGTCAGCCTGGGAGAGAACACCACCTATGTGCATGGCTCCTCCCTTTACGTGCTGAGGCATTGGGGCCCCCTGACAAAGAATACAAATTTGCAACAGAGACAGTTATTTGAGGATCTTTTTACAGCTTTTTTTTTTCCCTTTATTATCACGCGTATTTGAAACCTCTGTATTTTTTTTTTCCTTTTCACTGTCTACTTACATGGCACTAACCATCGGAACCTAGAACTTACTGGAGCTCCTCTGTATACAGCCTAGCTGAGCTGCTTTGCAGTTTTAAAGGAGTAAATATTTTTTGCATCCCTGCACCTACCTATCCCTCCATGGCCTCTTGCAGCACTGAGGCCCTCCCCTCTGGTGGCCTTTGGTAGTGTCCTCTATGTACCACCCTGGAGAAAGTTACTTGATTGTAGACAGAGCCACCACAGTCTGTGAAGATTAGTCAGGGGAAAACCATACGTGGTCCTTTGTCCAGGCCTAGCATTCAAAGTCAACTGCCTAACTGTCAAAACTAGCTTCAACAGAGAGGCAGCTGACATTGTCCAGTGGCAGTTAGTTGGTGTTGAGGTAACTCAACATGATTGGATTTGTAGTATCTTCATATTTGCTGACAGATCAAAATGCAAATCTTCCTGAAGACCTTGACTGGCAAGATCATTACTCTGGAGGTGGGGCACAGTGACACTATTGAAAATGTGAAAACTCTAAGATCCAGGATAAAGAAGTCATCTCCCCTGACCAGCAGAGGCTCACCTTTGTAGGCAGCGAGCTAGAAGATGGCCCCACTCTTTCTGACTACAGCATCTAGAAAGAGTCAATCCTGCACCTGATTCTCTCTCTGAAGGGTGGCTGTTAATTCTTCTGTCTGGCTGGCATTCACAGTGCCCAATGATGGCATTACTCTGCACTCTAGCCATTTCCCCCAATTTAAGCTTAGAAATTAGTTTTAGTAATCGCTGATTATCTGGTTTTCTCAGTGGCTATTCAAAATGTTAATAAAGGTTTTGCTGAAAAACAACAACGACAACAACAACGACAACAAAACCCAACTTCATGGACCATTTAGGCTGCTGAACACCAGCAAACAGCCCCAAATCACAGGCTCCACCAGAGGACCATGACTTGGGTTCCCTTGATTGCCACCATTTTGTCTTACTTCTCAAAGTTCCTGGTTCATGCACCAGTGGTTGGGGAGGTCAAGGTTACTTCTACAGCTGTGAACCTCCCTGCTTTGTGTAAATGCAGAATAGAGTGGGTGTTTCGCAAGGAGCTATTGCTCTCAAGTAGAGGGAAGAAGAAGGGGTGGGCTACACTTGCCCGATTTCTCTACCAGATTCACCATCAGATAAATTGCTGTAGCTCAAGGGGGCAGGGAATAAGAGGGCAGAGAGAGGCCTGGAGTTTTATCTTAATTGATGTTCTTTGTTCATGTTTCAAGAAACATCGGGAATGGGAAAGGAGTATTCCGTTCCTAGTACGTGTCTGCCTTTGTCTTCTTCCCAGTTCCCGTCAGGGTTGCCCTTTCTTCCCGCTCCACCTCCTGAACATCCTGGGTATCAACCCTTACCCTGTGTCTCCACTGCTACTGCCCAGGTCAGGCCTTTGTTTTCTCTTTTACTAAGGGTTGTATTTTCTTTATGACTAGGATTCTGGCCTTTGTGTCCTGCCCCCATCCTGCCCCCTTCCCCACCCCCATTGTACAGATGAGCAAAACTGCAACAACTGTATTCTAGATCACCGTTTTATTACATACATCTGATGACATCACTCCCATGCTCAGTACCCATCAGTGGCTTCCCATTGCCTAAAAGATCTGTACTTTCTCAACTCCTATGTCTGGTGTCCAGGATCCTTCCTAGTGAAAGGTGGCTAAACTTGTGGACTCTGGAGAAAGAATGCCTGGATTCAAAGCTACTGACTAGCTGGCAGACCTTGAACAAGTAACCTTTTTGTGCTTTACTTTCCTCATCTATGAAATTGGTTTCATAATAGTACTTATCATAATAGCACTTATCTCAAAGGGAAATTATTTATAATAATAATATAAATGCCACATGAACACCTATCACTGTGCCTGGCACATACGTAGTGTCCAGAATTAGTCTTTATCTTTATTTGGCCTCTGCTTGCTCATCTAGCCATGTGTGTCTTACCAATCGCCTCGATATTGTTAAGGTCTGGTCTTAGCTGCTCGCTCTTCTCTGACCCTGCCACACTTTCTCAGGTCTTTGTAACTTTCACCCATGCTCTTCCTTCTGTTGGAACACTCTTGCCTGTCTTGACTGCCTGGCAACATCATCTTTATTGTTCAATTCTCATTTGAAGCACTTTGTCTTCTGTGAACGGACGTAAGTGCTACCTCTTTTGGGCTCCCCCTTCCCAGCCTAGTAAAGCAAATACCCCCATTCTCCTACGACTGTGTACTTCCTGAGGCTGGGGACTAGGTCTTTCTGCCTTTATCTCCTAGGACCTGACACAGTGGAAGGCATATATGGAAACTACTGAGAAATGTTTGTTGAATGAGTGACCATGTGAACGAGAAGGCTCTTTTCTAGGGAAAGTAATTTCAAGTTTTGAAAGCTCTGCATGGACAAGCATTTTATGGAGGACCAGACCTCAGCATATTTTCTGATGCAATTCAGTGGGAACTTCAAATGAAAAAGAATCTTAGAATACAGATAATTGCTATTTTCACTTTAAACTACTTTTTAAAGTCTAAGTTCAGACTAATAGAGAATTTTTTTTAACCTGTGCTAATATATTGTGGGTGTGAGAGGAAGGAAAGAATAATTCACATCTAACCTTTTAGCTACTTCTTTGTCGAAATAACTTTTCTGAAACTAATGATACAGTTGAAGAAATCTCTTGTAAATGAATTGCAATGCATTAATATACTGCCCTAACTAAGTTGGTTAGTCTCAAGGCAAACAATTCTTGTATGCTGATCTAAAATTTAGAGCTATTTTTTAAAAACTTTTTAAAAGGTCAATTGGTTTATTTTTATGTATTTAGCAACAGTTTACAAAGCAATATTTTAGAGCTGTCATTGTATTAATTTTCATGATTTTAGTAATTGTGAATTTTATATTTCCTTGGGAAGCAATTAATACATTTAGGAAACTCTCTTGGGTTTCATAAACACTTCCAATTAAAATGTATTGATTTGGCAGTGGTTTCTCCTTAGTACTTGTTCACAAAGACCAACAAGCAATTCATGTGGCTTTGTCTAACCTGAATGTGAGCAAAAATGAGACAACTGAAGATATTATCTCTTTTTCCCTTAGAAGTTAATTAGTTCTATAGGTATTATTAGCCTGTAAGCTCCTGGAGGGCAAGGATAATGTCTTATTCATTATTATATCTCACCCAGGGTCTAGCTGAGGCCCTGCACGTATTAAGGACAGCAGGGATTTGCATAAATGAAGGAGCTTTGCCACTGGCCAGTGTGGAGACTAGAAGAGAATGAGCAAAGTTTGGGACAGGAGCTTAGTGAGTGCTGCGTAAACAGGATGGACTGCAACCTCTCAGAGGCCCCTGGGACTAAGTTTGGAAATGGGGGCACAGCAGAGGAGCCCTTCCTAGAAAGCCTGGGAAGGGGGAGCGGATCCAGTCAGGAGACTTCTGGATGTACTGCGATTCCTGGAATACATTTCAGGTTGGAATCATCTGGAGGATTGGGGTGAATAGCTGTTTGTGGGAACTTGGGAAAGATCCAAAGCAGGGGGATAGGAATTCTGGTCAGGAGTATTTGTGACGCTTTCTCACTGTAGTGTGTGTCCGGTGTGTGTATGTGTGGGCTGTGTAGTATGTATATATGTGTGTGTGTGTGTGTATGTATGTATGTGTGTGTGTGTGTGTGTGGTGTACGTAGGGTGTGTATGTAGTATGTGTGTGGTGTGGGGGGTGTGTATTTGGTATAGTGTGTGGTTTATGATGTGTGGGGGGCGTGTGGTATGGGGGGTGTGTGTGTATGTGTGGTAAGTGTGTGGTCTGTGTGTGGATGTATATGATGTATATGACTCCCCATCAAATAATAGGCCACTGCTGGAGCAAAGGATTGGATTTCTCCTCAGGGCTAATTCTTATGTTATAGGGATCGATAGATCCTTATTACCATGTGCTTAATCCTGGTTTAAGTCATGGGGAATACAAATAAAATATAAAATATGGTATGCTCATTAGTAGTTTATAATCTAATTAGATGTAAGCATTAGAACGGTATATATGATACATGAGAAAATAGATAAGTTGTTCGGTGTATTCAAAAGAGAAGGTTGCTCTGGGATGACTTATGAAGATGTGAAACATGATCTGAGCCTTGAGGGATGGATGAATGTCATTTCTGCGAGTGGGGAATAGATGTCACATACATGATCCGACGGTGCAAAATTGTGGGTTTTGAGTGAGTGTTTGGCTGGTGTAGAAGATTCCTGTTGTGTGGGGAGCTGAGGCAGGGAGAGGTGGAATGTCCTTACGACTCATTACAGCTTGGGCCTGGAATGTTAGGTGAAGGTCTCTGAGCTTCACCCAGTAGGCCCTGGAGGACTGTTCATGGTGTTTTACCAGGGGACTGACAAATCAAAGTTGTCTTTTAGAAGATTACTTTAGCAAAATTATGCAGCCTGGATTGAAGAAGAAGAATCTGAAGGCAGTGAAACCAGTTTGGGAGTGTCCTTTTCCTAAAACTCTGGAACTGTGTATCATCTCCAGTTATCCACATATGATTTGGCCACTTTAAGGTCATTCTCGGCACGGAGACATATGAAAAATAAAAACAACAAAATTTTCTCTGTATTTTTTTGCTAATATGGCATAATACAATATAAAACATCTTTAAAATTCTCTTCACACATTTAATTGAAGAATATATTTCTCAAAAAGATAAAATTATGGCTCTCCTACAGATATACAATGAACATTTGTTAAAGATTTTATTTAACTCATTAATGAGGGAACTTGTAAGATGTCACAATCAGTTCAAAGAAGAATTCAAGGAACAGATGCATTTCTGGATCAGGAATAGAGAAATGGATGATCAGGAATAGAGAAATGGATGTACAGATGGAGGTGAGACTGGTCTTTCCCCGCAGTAGGAGAAGGAAGTCCATCCCACTTCTGTTACAGAAAATTTACATGTCTTCCAACAAGAACTGTTTTGAATTGCTATAAGTTATCTACAGTTTACAGAGTTCTAGAATAGCTTACTAGCAATGGAACGCTAGAATCCGATAATCCAGAAGGGTGTGCTGTAAACAAGGCAGGGTTCTCCTGGGGAAGCACAAGGCTTTTCTAAATTTCAAAGACTCGTGATATCCCTCTCCTTATACCAAACTTTATTTTAAAATGCCCACCTTTACCTCCTCCCACACTGGGCTACATTCTGATATCTCTGGATCAGTTCCTTTTTCCAAGACCAGTTCCAGATCCTTCCTTTCTAGTGTAAATTAATGAATTCTTTGTTGCTTCTTTCCATTTTTCTTCCTCCATTACTGGATCAACTTACTAAGACTACATGCTCTCCTCCTTGAAAGGAAGGCTGTGAAAACAGAGAGTTCACATTTTCTCCATCACACCCACACATACAAATGTTTATGCAATTGTTTTAGACCAAAAATATTTTGAGATTGTAATCTGGATTGTCAGTTTTCCCTTAAAGAGTGTAAAAGACAAAAAGTGGGTGGGAAAAATCCTATATTTTCTTTTCTTATTCCACCATAAATCTCCTTCTAAGAGATCTTGCCGCCCTCCCACCCCCTTACTTCAGAGCTGAAGCAGCTGAGGACAGTTAGATTGGATGCCTTCTCTCAGAGGCAGTGATGAGACTTGAGTCGGGTTTCTTGGTCTAAGAGTTAATCATATAGCACAAATGTATTGAGTGCCTAAAATGTGCCGGGTCTTCATGGAATTTACATTCTATGTGGAGGAGACAGGTAATAAGTAAGATAAATAAGTAAATTATACAGTGTATTACATTCATGTTATGTTGTATTATGCAGAATGTGAAAATTTTTATGAAGAAAAATGAAGGCATTCAATATAGAGTGATCAGGGAAGGCATCAGTGAGAAGGTGGTATTTGCACAAAGATTTGAAGGAAGTGGTGGCGTGAGCTATGAGGATTATATGGGGAGAACATTCTGGGCAGAGGGTACCAGAAGTACAAAGGCCCTGAGGTTGGACTATGCCTGGTGTGTTTGAGGAAGAACAGGAGGCCAGTGAGGCTGGACAGATGAGTAGCACAGTAGGAGAGGAGGTCAGGTCAGTAGGGAGAAAGGGTGTAGATCATATAGACTCTTGAAGGCCATTGCAGGGCTTTCTGATTATGGTAGGAAACCACTGGAAGGATTTGAGTGGCATTATCTGTTTTTTATTTCAAGAGATTATCCTGGCTGTTACATGGAAGTGCTGTGTCATTGCACTAATCCAGGAGAGGAATGACAGTGGCATGGAGCTAGGGGGTGGGGTGAAGGTGGAGAGGTGATAAAGTAATGATGGGTACGGTGTTGGCCTTGGGTCAGCTTACTTCAGTTATCAAACAACTTGGGATATTTATTAGTTTTCTAGGCACCTTGCTAGGGACTGGGATACAGAGCTATGTAAGCTCCAGCTCCTATCTCTGAGGAGCCCAGTCTTATAAAAGAGACTACTATGAAAATATTAGAAACATTCTAGTGCTTTGTGGCAAGCACAATAGAATAGAAATATGAGCAAGGTACAGATGCAGACCCAAAAAGAAAAGGAATGGCAGGCAGGGAGGGCTTCTTGGAGGAGCTGTATTTTAAAAAAGGAACAAGAGCTTCATAGGGTTACCTTCCTAGGCGGAGGGAGACACTTCAAGTAGAGGGAACAGCAAGAGTTGTGGGGTAGTGTAAGCGATTACATTGTTCATTCTCTTTTATTCTTGGTAATGCAGTAGATTTGAAGTGTTGAAACAAGACTCCTCAGCCCTACTTCTGCTATGCGATATGAAGGTAACTGGTGGTGGGAAAGGGGCATATGGATGCTTGTCTGGGGCTGGTCAGTGAGTCCTTGGGAGCAATGATGAAGTTTCTCTGTGGCCAGTCCTAGAAGCCTTGGAGAGCTGCACTGTTAAGGCTGCTATGAAGAATATGTAAGTGAATATATGAAAATTGCTTGGAACAGTGGCATAGAGTGAGCTATAGTAAGTGTTGTCTAAGTCGGTGCCCTTCTTATTACTACTTTCTGGCATGAGCAGTGTTCATGGCCTGCGGATTACCAGGACAGAGGTGGTAAGTTCAGTCACAGCAAGGGCAACCTGTGGACCTGGGCCGGGCCCTTTCCTGTGGGAGACCTGGTACCCTTATGGACCTCACTAGAAGGAGGGGACTGAGGGTCAGGACTCCAGTTCTGGGGACTGGCTTTCTCATCAACACTGGTGAAGAAAGGCTGAGCCAGTTTTAATTTTGTCTAGAAAAATAAATGTGATATTTCTCAAGCGTATCATGAAGCACATTCTTAGTGGTTATGTGTGCTCGGGGAGCTACAAGCAGTTATAAATTGCTGAAAGATAGATTCTGAGGTGGCAAGTCATAGTGATAAACTGGGCCGGGATCAGATCAAGATGGACCTCAAATACCCTTCAGTGACCTTGGCGTTATTCTGTACATGCTGGGGAGAAGGATTTTTAAGCAGAGATGACATAATCCAATTTAGATCTTTAGTAACTTTGTTGGTGGCAGGAGCATAGGTGTAGAATTGTTGAAGTGAGAAAAAGTGGTCAGTTAAAAGGCTGTTGCAACAATTCTGAGGAGGAAGACGAGGGGTCAGGATGAAGAAATGAACAGCAGGGATAAGGAAGATTGCTGAGACTTATCTAGAAATCTCAGATGTGATATCGCAGATCAGGGAAGTCAGGCTTCTGGCTTTGGAGAAAGAATGGATTTGGGGATGACAGTGAGTTCATCTTGGGTTCTCTGAGCTTTAGCTGCCTGTCCTGGAGTGGAGGGATAAAAATTGGGCCAAAATTGGGTTTGGGAATCATCAGGATGGACGTGGTTATGGAGGGTGTGGAATTGCTTAAGGCAAGGCAATAGAGTCAGAAGAGAACTCTGGAAAGGCCAGAGCCTTTGGTGAGGATCAGTGGGAATAAACGGTGAGACCAATAGAAAGACAACAGAGAGGCAATTGCCAGGGAGCTGGGAAAGGAGTTTCCAGAAAGGTTTATGATTAAATTCCGAGAGTTCAGGGACAGGACTTCTGCCAGTACATGTTGGTAGGCTGGTGGAAAGGGAGTCAGTCTTTTAGCAAGTCAAGGAAGGCACAAGAAGCAAGGATGTGGTGAAGTAAGTATGAACCACACTTTGAAGAAACTAAGGTATGAAGTAAAAATGAGCATGGAAGCCAGAAGGGCAATGCAGGGTCAAATAATGTTCCCCTCTAGCCCTCCAGTTTGTAAGAACTGATTACATAGGCCATGGAGAAGTTCTTAGCAGAGAGAACATTTGAGGATTCATACACACACATGCACACTTAGAAGGCAGGGAGGGACATATAAAATGCTTTTAGTCTTAAAAAAATTGCCAATTCAACTATCTGAAAAACTCATATAAGTTGGGATGGTAACTGAAGAACCCCTATATTTAAATGACATTTTCATTTTGTTTTCATTAAAGTTTGAGTTGTATTTTCTGAAATGTGTTTTATTCCACATAATTTAAGTGGCCCTCCAGCAGCTTCATCTCATTGCATGGCTGTGTATATTTTGTCCCATAAACTCCTTTTGAGATGCTCTTTTATATTTGATATGAAAGTACACAGTTTATCCTAGCACAAGTCAGAAACTTAAAACCATCAGTCAGGGGCTGAACAGTGATAAAATCCATTCTTATGATTCAGAGGGACACATGCTTCACAGGAAAAGGAAGGGAGCTTTTATTCTGGAGAAATAGTAAGAACACTGTGGGAGGTATATTTGGGATAATTGTAAATATAGTTTTTCCTTGCACGAATGAATCTTAGATTGTTAGTTAGGAATATTCTGAAACAATACAATTATCAGCGAGAAAACACTCAGATGCCTCATTGCTTTCAGTGGTTTCTTTTATTAACGGTAACACCTGCCGTTTCACAGCCTGTGCTTCCGTCTCCAGATACAAAGGGAAGGGGCTCCCACAACAAATATTGGGCTAATTTAAGCCTCCAAATAATAAAATAACAATCAAACTGTGTACTGAGTCTTAGTAATCTGGATATGTCAGGTAAAAGCCATTTTCTTCTTGTCAAAATGAAATGTATTTGGTCTGAACTGTTGATTTAACAAATATTAATGAAGTGGCCTTTATGTGTCAGGCACTGTGCTAGGCTCTGGAGTTGTGGTGGTGACTCCGATGGACAAGTTCCCTGGCCTGATGTCGTTAATGGTTTCATGTATCAAGACTACCTTAAAAAATCATTGTGTAGGTAAAGAATGAAAGGGAAAGCACAGCAGGACATAGTGACATTCGGCAGGCAGGAATGTGGACCTAGATGAATCAGTTCTGTTTATCCCTTTACTCTTCTGTGGTGTAGATGAAAACACTGACTCACCATTCCTGAAATTTCCTCCATGTGGACGGACACTCATTGGACATCCTGACTAGCCCGTGATGCTCCCTCATTCTCCTCTGCCCACGGAAGGAGAAGGGGCTCACCTCATGGTGAGTTCAGGACAGAACCTGAGCACACCTGACTTGCCATCTTCCCCTTCCTGGTGGAGAATCTACCCTGTTTCTTGGCCAGATCTTCAGGGGGGATTTCAAGCTGCTGGAAGATGGCTGAGTTCCCTGCGCCCTTCTGAGCCCTGGCTTTCAGTTATAAGTGCCAGGTGGCAGAGATGGATGGCACCAAATAAAGGCCCTTTGAATGTTGATCTTCAGGCCAAGAAGGGAGCTAACCTCTTAGTTGTTATTTTCTTGGCTCTGGGCTCCTTAGGACTGTGACCACTATATGGTCTCACTTTGGTTCTGGATTGTTAACTATATGTAAGCTCTGGGCATGGGTTTAAACTTCCAGTGCTCCAATGGTGGCTTCATCCATGAAGAAGTATTAGATTTTATTTAAAAGGAAAGAAAGGGGAGGGAGGCGAAAAAGAGAGAAGAGACCCTTAATATAAAGAGCAAATTCCGTATTCCTGGGTTGCAGTGGAGAAACCATTTCACAAAATTTTTGTAGAATGAAAGTCCAGAAAAGCAATTCAGAAGGCCTGCATTTGGGACACCCTATCTTTGGGAATCAGGTTTGGTTAGAAAATCAGGCAGGACCTGGAATGGTCTGGAAAACATGCTTCAGTCCTGCTAGCAGAATAGGAGTAGTGGAGGAATGAAAACCAAGAAAGACAGATTGATTATTTGAAGAGAAAAGAAACTTCTTATATTAAGAAACGAGATATTCTTGGGCAAACCAAACAGACATGCATGCGAATAATAACAAGGCTAGGGATAGACAGATACAAAAGGTAAAACAAGGTTCTTTCAGATTTAGTTTTTTGTAAAGAAAGTACTAGAAAACAGAGGCATTCGTTCAATAATCACTCATCATTGTTTTTCAAGTGCTATTTATGTGTCAGGTACTGATCCTAGGTATTAGAAATACATCAATGAACAGAAAAGATAAAAAAAATTCTATCTCTGTAGATTTTACATTTTAGTAGGAAAACTAGATAATAAACGTAATAAATAAATTATATACTGTGTTAGAAAATGATGTTATAGAAAAGAAAACACATCAAGGGGTGTAGGAGCTCCTGGGAGGGAAGGGATGGTGTCATTAAGGGTGGGCGTTATTCAGAAGGTGGTATTGGAATAAAGATTTAAGGAGGTAAATAAAAGAGGTAAATAAACCATATGATATCAAGGAGAAGAGCATTACAAGTAGAGGGAACAGCCAGTGCAAACACTCTAATGGCAGGAGGGTGTCTGGTGTGTTTGATGAGGAGCCAGGAGGCCATGGAAGTATAAGCAGAGTAAACAAGGGGGAGAATAGTAAGAGATGACATTAGAGAGGTAACAAAGGGCCATATTTTACAGACCCTTTAAGGTCATTGTAAAGACTAAGTTTGACTTTGAATGAATAAGGGAGTCCTGAGATTGCTGTAGCAATTCAGGAGAGGAGTGAAGATACCTTGGAGTAGATGGTGGCAGTGGAGATCAGTCAGTTCATGGGTGTACAGTTGACCCTCAACGATGTGGGAGTTGGGGGCACTGATTTTATAGTTGAAAATCCACGTATAACTTTGACTCTCCCAAAACTTAACTACTGGTACCCTGCTGTTGAGTGGAAACCTTACTGATAACGTAAGTAGTCAATTAACACATATTCTATATGTTTTCTGTATTGTATATTGTTCTCTTACAATAAAGTAAGCTAGAGAAAATAAAATGTTATTAAGAAAATTATAAGGAAGAGAAAATACATTTATAGTAGTGTACTATATTTATTTAAAAAAAATCCTCCTGCCAGTATATTCATGCAGTTCAAACCCACGTTGTTCAAGGGTCAACTATATTCGTATAATCCCACTATGTCAGATACCTGACAGCAGTGACTAATGAATGAATGATAGCTACATGTCTCAGCATGGGTGAATGTCAGAAACATGAATGTAAAGGGAGAGACAAAAGAATCACCGCAGTACGATAACACTCTTTAAAGTTAAAAGTCACGCAAAACCAAATAGAGGAATGTTTAGTTATATAGCTATTTGTGGTAAATCTCTATGTCAATACAAAGGGAGGGTAAAGAACCAAAGTTCAGGATTATAGTTGCAGCCATAGAGGGGTAGGAAGCCCCGAAAGGCTTTGGGTGGGAGCACATAGAAGATTCTTATGGAAATGTTGTTTCTTAAGTTGTGTGGAAGTTTTGGGGGAATATGTTTTATTGTGCTTCATTCATAACTTACATACACATTACATACGTTCATTAGCTATACGAATACTCTGCGAAAAAGAAAAAACAGAGAACAGATGGTAGTTGACCAAAGGGAGGAGGATAACTAACAGAAGGGACCGTGTCGCAGGAATTGAAGGTGTGGGTTTTGCTTTATTCCTGGTTTAGCAGAAGCTCCAGCTGTGGGAGGCCGCAGGAAGCCCTTGGAGCTGTCACTGAGGTAGCTTTCCTTAAGAAGATAACTGTATGCAGGCGTCTTAGACTCCCTGAAGGGCAGCCGTGAGGTGAGGGACCAGCCCCAACATCTGGGAGGGAGAACAGCCTGGAACCACTGTGAAGGCGAGGGGACCTCCGTCCCATCCTGGTAAGGAAGCTGACCATGGACTTGTGCCCATCCCAGTGCTTTCAGTGGCTGCTGGTGGACACCTGGGCAGGGGCTATACACACAGCCTGGGATTTTGTTTTGGATTCTAGTTGACCTGCCTTCTAATGTGCTGTGTGAACTCTCTGAGCTACAGACTCTTCATCAGTACAATTAAGGGGTGAGACAAGGGCAATTGTCTTCACAGTGTGTCTGTGTCATCTTCATAAATCCCTGGTGATGCTGTTGGGTCACTTAGAGAAGGAGTATGTACAGTTGAAAAGGAGTTTTCAGCCGTGCCACCCCTGGTTCAGTCAGGGGAGCCACTCTGATGGATGTTGTATGTTTCAGTTGTGGGTGTGACTTCATTTCAGAGGAGAGTTCTGCTGCTAAAACAAAAAGCAGTGAAAACCCAAAGAAATAACAATTTGGAAATCACTGGTCTAGATTAGTATTTCACAGACCTGTCTGTCTATGTATCACATTATTCTGATGAATTAAAAAAATGCAGACCCCCCCCCCCAGACCTTACCCTTGATTTATTGAGTCAGTATTTCCAGGAGGAGGGTCGGCAGGGGCTTTTGTAACCAGCCCTCAAAGGTGCGTCTCACAATGGCAGCCCATCTCTGGCCATAGGTTGGTGTTCGGAAGCCCCCTATTGTGTTGGAACTTTGGAGTTCTCCTCTCAGCACTAACATACCATGAGCCTGTGTTTATATTCCTCCTGTGTATAACACCTTCTGTTCCATTTGTTTATTTTTTCCGCATTTCTACAAAAACAACAGCTTCTGAGAACCAAAATATCAAAATGAAGCTGCCATCCAATTTTTATTTTTTCCCCATGTGCAAAATTTAGGGTTGTTTTTCTGGTTTTTGTGCCTCCCCCCCTCCTGGAACATTGTGTATAAAAATAGGCTCTTTGTTTTTCTACAGTGCCTACCGCTGTAGCTCCCACATGCTTTGGAAATCATGCCATTCAAGTTTGAATAGATACTAAAGGAGCCCAGGGAGTAGTTTTCCCTTGCATCGTTCGGGCGACAAAATATTTCCAAACTGTGCTCTGACATTGACTTTGAAATATTTTTCCCTTCCTGTTTGCTCCCACCCTCCTGAAAACATATAAGCATGCTTGATTGAATAGCCCACTGGAGAGAGTTAAAGATAAGGCTGGGAACACCTGCTCTTGAAATAGTACCTGTGGTTAATACCCCTTAACAAAGAAATATGATTCTTAGAAGGGCCAGTAAAGGGCAGATGAAAGAATTAAGGGAATATGTGGGCTGAAACATGAGGTCAAACTAAGAAGATTAAGACTTTCAGCCCACAGAGATGAAGGCTGCATGGGGAGATGATCAAAGTTGATGAACCCACGAAGGGCATCAATATGTTTGTGTTCACCAAATTCCAAAGCACAAGGATGGGCAGGAAGACTCTTTGAAGCCTGAAAGAGGAGAAATTTGGGACAAATAGAAGAAAACATTACTTTACACAGTGGGTCATAAACTTTTGAAACAAGTCACTCCCAAGATATGGTCTGGGTTAAAAATAATAAAAGTTCACAGAAGGTGTAATGTATTTATGAGTCGTAGAGACACAGTGCTTTTTTGACAGTGAATTATACTGTCCTGTGGTACCTCTTTGACACTTTATATTTGGGTTGGTGGCATGTTCGAGACAGAGTGCTAAGCTATGTTTACTCTGCAGGTGATCTAATATGACAAAATTTATGTCCTTCAGGGGGAAACACTTTATTCAGTCAGCTGCCTTAAAAATTTTAAATAATGGAAATAATTTCCTTACCATTTAAAGTGTCTTGCTTTAAGAAAACTCTTTATCCATCTTGAAGCCTCATGGCTTGTCAGTTGATGGGGCCTGTTTTCACTAACAGTGAAGCTGGGATGGGAGTGAAACAACGATAATAGTGAATGCACTTTGCATTTTTTTTATTTTGCATGTTTAACCCCCAAAACACATTGGCAGGGCCAGAGAGGGAAAAGACAGGGAGAGGCCTCCACTGATGCCACTGATGCCCCATGAGGCCCACACCAGTGAGAAATGTGAATACTCCTCAACGCCACATGTGGGAATTCCTTTCTGAGGCAAAATGACCTTTTCTGCCTTTTCAGTCATGCAAAAGGCTGACTGTTGAAGCTGACAGACAGGGAAACATATCCTGGGATGTGAAGTCATCCATAGAAAAGGTGGAGATAAGAAGAGATAGTAAAGCAGGAGTTTTAACCTTTGTTAAACTCTTTCTCAGATTCTCATAAAACATATCCATAAATAAATTATTCTAGTAATAGTACACCAAACATCAGGACCAAGAGTTGATTCCTTCACACTGTATAAATGGCTGAGTCATGTAAGGAAATAGCTGTGTAACAGGCTATCCCAACACTCAGTGGATTAAAGCAACAACCATTGAATTATGCTCATGGATTCTGTGAATTACTAATTTAGGTGGTTAATCTCTTCTCCATAAAAAATGAGGCCTCTAAATGGCTGGGGGCAGAATGATCTCAAGGCTTCTTCACTCACATGTTTGACACTAGGTTGGGATGATGTAGAGTTTGGGCTCCACTGAAAATGTCAACCAGAGCACCCGTATATGGCCTCTCTGTGTGGCTTAGACTTCTCATAGCATGGCAGCTGGGTTCCAAATGGGAGGATCTGGAGATTAAGCAAATGGATGCTACATGGCCTTTTCTGACACAGCCTAGTTTCAGAAATCATGAAGAGTGGTTACTTTTGTTGCATTTGTTGGCATAAATAAATCACTGAGGCCAGTCCATATTCAAGGGAAGGGTATTAGACAACTCCTCTTGATGGGGGTGGTGGTGGTAAGATTACATTGCAGAAAAGTGTGTTGGAGCGTAGATATTTTCATGGTAATCTTGAAAACTGAGAGTCTACCATAAGAGTGTGTGTGTGTGTGTGTGTGTGTGTGTGTGTGTAAATGATCACCTTTTTGCCCCATGTTAAGATCTGAGAGGGGAATTCTGTTGGCGTCTGGGTGACAGGGAATGCAGGATGTATTTATTGAGGGTGGGAAGAGGTCAGAGGATTAAGAGCAATATTTGCAACTTGTCCTTCAGAAGAAGGAACTGGATAAAACTTTCTTCAGTAAAGGATGAGCAAACAGGCAAACAAATAAAACCAACATGAGGCCTTTAGAGAGTTTCTGCAACTTGAGAAAAAAGGACCATTGCCTTGAAGATACAGATGGAAAGTATACTTAGAAAAATGATCTATTGATAGGAAACAAAAGAACATTTTTGAAATCTTCTTTGGAAGGAAGAAAGAACATAACTGAGACTGCAAAAAAGTTGCATCTGTTACTATGAAGAGAGTTGAGAGTTACCTTTAGAATGCAGAAGAAATCATTCAGGAGATGAACATAATGATAGCAAAGTTGATCAATATGGAAGGCAGAGATTAGATAATGAAACCATGAGCATCAAGAGTATCTGTGGTATCAAAGTGATACAATAGATATAAAGAAGAAAACTTTCCCAGATGGAAGAAAGGTTGAGTCAGCATTTGAATAGCACTCAATAATTCCCAGAGAAAATAAGCAGAGTAAGACTTGCTTTCCGACATGCCCTTATAAAAATGTTTGAACTTTATAGACAAAACATTGATGGAAAACCCTGAATTCCCAAAAGTTTTCATACAGAGGAACAAAAATTAAGCTGAATTCAGATTTCAACTCTACAGTACTAAACACCACATGATAGAGTAACTTCTATCATATGAAGCACTAGCTAATAATAGAACTATGAGGGAAAAAAGTTTGACCAAAGTAATCATCCAAGTTTTTATCAATGTGTGAAAGCAGCAGAAAAGCATTTTTAAATGTACAAAGATTCAGAAAGGAATCACACATGTATGATTTTTGAAAAATTACTAAAGATACATCTGTTGATGGCTGGAATGAGAAAATACACCTACAAGATACTTAATAATTATGTGGATTTCAGATTTCAGATCTCATCTTGGATTAGCAAAGACTGACAAATAGGAGAGAGACAATGCTGACGTTCTCAACTTACAAAGGGAGAAACGACAAAGATACTGATTCCACTGCTCCAAAACAAATTAAAGATGGGGGGAGTAGAGCAGAGCAAACTTCAGCCATAATATCTGCAGAGGAGGTTGCAGCCTAGAAAGGAGCCAGAAAGGATCTAGATTGCAAGCTAAGAGATAGCAGGTAACAGAGAGTGAGAATGAGGGTACAGAAAGCAGAGAATTGAAGGTTTATATTTAAAGGCCTTTTTTAATAAGGACACATAGTCTCCTTTTTTCCTTCAGAAGGTCTAGCAACCAAACATTTTCCTCTATGCAAAACAATAACAGCAATACACTAAAAACCCAGAGTTTTCTTTCCTAAAGAAATTGAACCAATATTTGGAGAGAACTTGAGCTGTTAGTGTGGGTGTTATCACATCTGGAGGAGAGCCCTTCACTGTCTGTCAATTTGATGGCCCATACATACAGCTGGTTCTCACCTCTTCACCCTAAGGGGAAGCCTGTGAATAGGCAAATCCTGCTCCTGGTCGGCTTTATATTTGAGGAAGTTCACAAACATGGAAAAGAAAAGAGTGAAAGATAATCATAGAAAACTGACCCCTGAAGAAAGAGAGAATCCAGGGAACTGAAAAGAATTTAAAAATAACAATGACAACTCTGTTGTCCTTAGATTTAAGGAATCTATTACCTTCATAAAAGGAGAACACGGTGCCATGAAAATGAAAAATACAAAGAACAAAGAAGAACACTTGGAAATTAGAGATGATTTCTCAAATAAAACGTTCACCAGAGTAATTGGGGAAAAAAAACTTGAGGAAATCTTCTAAAAAGTAGTGCAAAAAGAGAGGATAGAAGGAGAGAAAAGATAAAGGTTAATTAAGGTGAAGACTTAAAAGTGTCCAGTGCACGAATTTAGCAAAAAGGAGACCATTGGTGTTCTTGCCAAAAATAGTTTCAGGGGAGCAGTAGAGTGAATACAACATCAGTGTCCAAATGAGGTGATTCTGTCTTCTGGCTTAAGAAGGTTGGTGTGTTGCTTCAAACTTAGTGGGAAAGAATCCTGTATCTCATCCCAAATATATGATCTTAACCCATCTATATAGTTCAATGGATGGTGACTTCCTGGTCTTGAGTTCTTACCCAAAAACTACCTATGGGATTATTTGTGACTTTTGGTTCCAGGTGTATAGCAGTGACCTCAGGCCAGAAGTGAGCTGGGCCAAGTTTGTCTAGATTGTTAATTTATTTTTCAGGAATCTAGGTTATATACTATTAATGATCTTAATGATATTGATAGTGTTTAGTTGCAAAGTAGCTATTTCTACTAGGAGAAGGACATGTAAGTCAGGTGATTACCATATCACAAAGTGGTACATAACCTTTTTCTTTTCTTTGGGTTGGGGGAGAAGGTGGGGAGGGCAGAGGGAGAGAGAGAATCTTAAGCAGGCTCAGCGCCCAGCTTGGAGTCTGACACAGGGCTCAATCTCACAGCCCTGAGATCATGACATGAGCTGAAATCAAGACTTGGACACCTAACTGACTGAACCACCCAGGTGCCTCTGGTATGTAACTTCCTATATAAGCAGTTGGAGGCTTTTCTGGCAGTAAGTGGTTTTCTACACATAAATTTAAAAAAAAGACATAAGTATTAGAATAAACAGATGAAGATTAGGTGGCAGGAAAAATGATCCTTAAACTACATTTTTCAGAGATTTCCATGAAGTATTCATTGACCCTAAAGTAGTACTTCACCAGTATCAGCATCCTAAGAAAAGTAGTAGCTTGCTATATTGATATTATTATTAGATTTTGAAAGGAGAAAAAGGTTGCCTTCCAGGTAAGAACTGTCTTGGAGCTCATTGTTTAACTACAAACAAAGGGTTTTCAGCTCTGTGGTGCTTTTAACTTTGTACCATTGACAGGAGGCAAAATGATAATGGGTAATAGCTAAAAAAGTCACTTTTTATATAGCAAGTGAGCTAGAGACTTTCAGTCCTGCAAATTAAGTTAAAATGAATGGCTTCTGAACAGCACATTGGGTGACAGGAAGTTTATAAATGTTATGTCTCCTGAGGTGTTCCCGTAATAGTAAGTTTGGGCAGAATAAGCTTTTTCTGTAACAGTCTCCTTGGAAGGACCGGCAGTCTCCAGAGAGTTTGGTTAATAAGTCAGTTACCTGGGTGTTGAAAATGAAATAGAAGAGGTAGGGGAATAAAAAAGACTTTGAAGAAGAAAAATGTTAATTTAGCCAATTCAGTGCTTCTCCTACTAGAGTGATATTCAAAGCTGGCTAACCTACTCTCTGTGGTTTTGCTCTAATTTCAATTTGTATGACAGCCTCCACGAATGCAGGGTTTTTTGTTTTGGTCGTGCGGAGCTGATATGGAGAAGACAGTGGACATGTGATTTAGGCTTAGTGCTGGGAGAAGGTTGGAAATGGCATTAGGAAGACCACCAGGTGTGCTGTCTGATTGGACAGCCCAGCATGTGGAATATGGTCCTGTTGCCATGAGCTACCCCTTTTCTGCTGTTGCTTTTGCGGATCTCAGTAGGAATCGAGGCAGTGGTAAGTGGTATATCTGTATGTCACAATCTGACAGTCGTCCCTACGAAAAGCATTTTAATTTTCTCGTGTAAAGGTGCTCTCAGAGGAAACACAATTAATTGGCGTCTGAAATGCCTTGATATTTCGCTGTCACTGGTCAGAGGACGCTGTACAAGTTCACAAACAGAATGTGCTTGGGTACGTAAAAGAAAGAGCGTCTCCTTGGAAAAGGCAGTGTTGTTTGTTTGAAGTTGTTTTTTTTTTTTCTTGTCCTTGGGACGGATAAGATTCTGAAACAGCCCTGACAGAGAGAAGATTGAGATCTTTTTAGATTTCACAGGCCACCAACCCAGCAAGTCTCATGGTTTTGTTTCCTGCACGAACTCTACATATGTTTACACATAGTTTCTCTTATTTTCTGCTAGCCCAGAAGTTAATAGTGTTGTTGTTAAATAAATGAATGTATTAATTTTAATGTGAAATGATTTTTGAAAAAGCAGTAATGTTTTCTCAGGAAAGCTCATGAAGTATTCATTTTTCTATCACTACACTGTAAATCTGTTTACCAGTTATAATCATTTTAAGATTTAGTGTGTATGCTCTTTGGTGATTATTTTGACCTAGAAGTCAGGGAAAGCTGACATCATGTTACCATCTCTCTCTTACCTTCTGCCCTCCTTTCTCTGGTCCCCCTCTTGTTGCCTCAGTTCAGGCTTGCATCCTCCCTTGCCTGGACTACCTGCAGTAGCCTGCCTCTTGCTAACTGGGCTCCTTACTCCAGCTCTGTCTCTCTACAGATCTTCCATATGAAAGTGATGAGTCGCAAGGATCTGTAGGATTAGGTGAATTCCTTCTGTGGTTTTCAATATTTAGAAGAATATCCAAACCCTGTGCAAAGCCATTCATTAATCAACCCGTTTCTATCTCTCTAATCTAGTGATTCTCAGCCAGGCTCAATCTTGCCTCCCAGCGGACATTTGACAATGTCTGTGTACCTTTTTGATTGTCACTATGGTTGTGTGTGTATGTTTCTAGTATCTAGTGGATAGAGGCCAGGGATGCTACTAAACGGCTTACAATGCACAGGATAGCTTCTACAACAGAGAAGCCTAGAGTCTAAAATGTCCGTAGTGCTGAGGTTGAAGAAACCTTCCTCTTATCTAATTTGCTCATTTCTTCTATGCTTCCAGGACTCCAACCCCAGGGAACTACTTTCTCCTCTATGACTATGCCACGCTGTTTTTCTTGTCCTGCTCTTTGCATATGCTGTTCCCTCTGACTGGATTTCCTCCCTCCCCTTTTACCATCTGGAGCTAAAGTGTTCTCATCCTGGGCTTTCATATCATCCCTTAAGTTTCTGTGTAATTTGTGCTTATGTGGATTGTAATGTTGGTTTTCAAATTTTTTTCCCTTGTTCCCTCCTTGGAAGAGCTATTCATGTCAGATATCATGTCTGACATCTTTCTATTTGCACTATCTGGTATAAATCTTGGCATATAGTAGATGTAAGCATGCTTGTTTGTTGGATACTTGGCGAGATGCATGGATAATAGAATCTGTATTTAGATCAGACGATAATCAGAGACCAATATTGTTCATAATCTGAGGCTACTGATAGTCCAGGTTGAGAATTAATTATTCTTTCAGTCTGTTTTTTTCAGTGTCACCTTCTTGGTTACTTTCCTTTGATTCCCACTTTGACTACTGATGCCTTGAATATAGTAGGTGATCAGTAACCATTTACGAAATGAACGTTGTCTATAGGTCTTAGGTTTAAACAGCTCATAGCTCTGGATAACTTTAGATTCATTCTCTTTAGGAAGCAAGGAAGAGGTTTTTTACCTTCAAAATTGATCTGGGTCACCTTGTTCTTACTCCGTTTCCCTCCACCTCATTGGTACCTCCCTGCATCCTACTCCACCCATTATAGCTCGGCATACCCTCAAAATTTGGGTGCAGAACTGAAGACCCCTGGAGTGAGAAGGCTCGGAGGCTTCCCACCAATACAGCTGCCTTAATTCGCTTCACCCCACTCAAGACCAGAACATTAAGTCCCATCCCTGCTGCGCTGGTAATGGCATAGATTTATCTTCTCTTTGGGCCACAGCCTCTTCTCTAGATTCTGTCCCCACCAATTATGAATGCTGGTTAGTTCGCCCTGCTTCTATGCTTAAACAGCAAGTTGAGCTGTTTCTATCTTTAGCTTTCCTTTGTGGAGAAGGGTCTATCCAGTTTCTTCTGAACGTCCTTTCTTCCTCTGGCCACAGACATGGGTCATTAGAGAGGAGCAGCTTTCTCAGGGTCTGTATTCAGGTGATTTTTCCGTTCACTGGTGCAGCTTCTCCATTCCCACCTTTTTTCTCAATATACTCAGTCGGCTGTTGACAGTTCCTAGTTTTGGACCCATTTTCTTGTTCCCTGGCTTTTTCATTTTTATTATAGATTCTGGGCCTCTTCTATCTGCAACATAATTATTTTCTTTCTTATGAAGTCTTCAGTTATTCTCCTGAACTCTTGTTCTCTGCCCTCATTTCTCTGTAGGTTCCCATTAGCACTTATCTATCTTCCCTCTGAATTTACCATATCCTTTCTAGGTGATGGCATTCTTTTTTATAGGCCTTTAACTTGAGTCTTCTACCTATTACCTCTTGAGGAGCAGATGCTTGGTGGTCTTAATCTTTGGATTTTATTATGTCTGGGAAATGGGGTTGGGTGTGGAGAGGAGAAGGGGAGTATTTGAGGAAGAAAGAGGCAAGAGATCTTCATTTCAGTCTTATCAGAAAAGGGCAAGGATCACAGCGACAGGGATTCTTTTCTATTAAACCCAGCTCTGGGTTTTGTAGAATTTCCTTTTCTTTCTTAAAGCCTTGATCTCTACTTCTACCCATAAGCAAAATTTCAGTAATTTGTGGAATTTGAAAAAGCAAAACCAACCCCAGGAAGGTTACTGTTGGAGTCTATTCAGTATTCGGCATGACAAGCTAAGAAACATCTACCTGGCCATGGTGGCAGCCAGAGGGGAGGTGGGCGTATTCAAGACCAACAGCATTGGATCAGAGACGAACTAAGGAAGAAAAAAAGTCAGTTTTCAGCAGGAACTCCAATCAGGAAGTTGCCCTTCCCACAAACATAAAATAAAAACAGAAATAGAAATAAACAACAAACAAATCCTTCTCTTTCCTTTGCCACAGGCAGACAAAAAATACAGAACAGTCCACTGACAGCTCAGAGATTAGACAGGCAGTAAGTCGTAACACATCATAAACTGAGAGACAAACAGTGTATTCCAGGGGTTTGCACAGAATGTAGGCAGCCAGCATGTTACAGAGGGTATTGGCAGGAAGCAAAGTATCCTCAGCAAAATGATTGATCATGAGAATGCATAAAGTGAACTCTGAAGTGTGTTGAAAGATTTAACAAAAGGATGCTGATGAGAATTGCAGCTACTCCACTGTGGACCAGGGAGAAATAAGAATAGGTTGGTGAATATGGAGGAAAAAGTATAATTCAGATTATGTCAGAAGCACAATCCCCTACGCTCAGTGGCTGAGAGTTTTAGCAATTTTTTCCATAAGAACGAACAAGGTGTTTCTTTTGGAACCCTACCCTCTTTCCTTTGTATTTGTGTGTGAATGAAGTTCAGTCATTCTCAGTGTGCTTGTTAACTTCATGAAGTCTGAAGGTAACCTCACCTGCTTTTATTACATGCAGACAGCTGATCTCGTTTCAGGCACGTGGAATGGGAAGAGAGGGTAAGCAGGAGTCTTGCAGAATGTTGTCATGACCAAGCTCCCCTGTCCCTGTCATAAGTTCTTTTGTAAAAGGTGGACCTCCTGTAGACAGAATCCAGTTAACCACAATGTTTCAGTAGTCCCAATTCCCTCGCAACACTCACTATGATTTTGAATATTTTTAAAAATCTTATCAGAAAAAGGTTAGATATCAAGAAAATATATGGTGGCAATATGGAGTACATGAAAGATGTTGAAAGCTATTTACAATCGATGAATAAATATTCTGGGATTAGTATAGATTCGGTTCAATATCCCTTACATGATTTAAATCAGTAGCTACGGAAACTCCTACTTGAAGTTTCTTGTAATAAGCATGAAATGCTGACCTCTGTCATCAAAGAAAGACTCAGCTGTGTTCAGGATGGTGAAGGGAACTAATAATGCTTCTTAGAAGGGTTTAAAACAAAGGTCAAAAGCAAATGTTCCAAGAACATTCTGAATACTCTTTTTTTTTTTTTTTAATGTAAAATTTAACACACACACACAAGTGAGAGGATGATATAATGATCCTAAGGTTCAGTTAGATTCAAGTCCAGTTTTCAGGCCAGACTTTTTCCTGGGTGGTGGTCTGTGCTTCCTGCTGCTTCATTTCATGAAGCCCTAAGTCTGGTTGTCCCACTTGAAGTGATGTTGAGATCCATGAGTGGGGACTAGTGTGTCAGCCTCATCCCTCTGTCATAAAGTTTCTGGTCCTTGATGATTGTTATCTAGGTCCACTGTTTCGTTTAAGGGATTGCGAAATATTGATTTTCTGGTTCTATCATTTCTTCTGCATTTATTATTAGCAGAAATTTTCCAAAAAAGAAATTCTTTCATTGACTATTTGATTACCCCAAAACACATAAAGAACCCCATTAAGTACAGGGAGGGCAGAATAAATTCCTCATTCATTCCTTTTATTTTTCAGCCTTCAGAATCACTCGTTGGGGCCCCCAAAATTAGATTTGTGGCCACCTAACAAATGGGACCTGGGGGGTTGTTTTTAAACTTTGTTTGCTAAGGTCATTGATGAGATGCTTTTGTCCCCCTCATTCAGGAATTATTATATATATATATGTGTATATATATATATATATATTAACTGTAACCCTCTTAGCTCCTACACATACACTGCCTTCAACAAAAACTAGTAAAAATTCTCAAACAGGAGTGGCAGTAGAGGTGTTGAGTTGACAGAAGAGTTATGGTTTTCATGTTCTTTCTTCAAGTATTTTATGATTTGGGTTTAATACAGGGACCTCCCAGACCTGACATTGCAAGGGTAGGTTTAAATATAAATTCTAGATGTTGAGAGGTGATGTATGGTCTCCTCCTTTCCTTGTGGCAGGCCTATTGTAAGGACGTGCACATGCTTATGATATATGGATAGGGAGCTACTGTGGCAGTGGCATTTCTCTGCGTTGGGCCCCATGCATCCTGGTAAGGACATACTTGGTGTTGCCAGCATGCTCTGTCAGGCATTTTAGAAGTAACAAGAGCATGTTTCAATGGAAGATTTCCACTGTACAATAAACTGCACTGTAAATATGTTTAACCCAAGGAATCATTAGCAGTACTAACAGTGGGCAATGTACTGACTTGGTTAGTACTTTATTTTGGGGATCAAGTGGCACAGGGGGAGAAGGAATTATTTGAAAGAGTAAATATATTTATTTATTTCTTGCTTTCCCTCGTTTTGATCATCCCTTGGGCCTCTGAATTCAATCTGGTGACCACAGAATGGTGGAAGTAAAAAGCTTATAGGGTTTTGGGGCACCTGGATGGCTTTCATTCTTAAGTGCCTGACTCTTGATTTTGGCTCAGGTCTCAGGGTGGTGAGAACTGAGTGTGGAGCCTGCTTAAGATACTGTCTCTCCCTCACCCTCCCCCCCCCCCCAAAACAATGGCTTATGAGGTTTAGATAAAAAGCTTCTTGAAATTTGATTCTTGGAAGCTGTTTGTGCTAAAACTGTTCAGAGAAGAGGACTAAAGGTAGTATCAAAGAGATCTTGGAGGATATGGTTGCTGGATAAAATACAGGATGCCCAGCCTAAAGTTGAATTTCAGATAACAATTAAATTTTTAGTAGAAGTATATCTCAAATATTGCATGGGACATAATTCTACTGAAGAATATTACTCGTTTATCTGAAATTCAACTTTAACTGGACATCCTGTACATTTATTTGCTAAATCTGGCAACTCTACTTGGAGGGCTGAGGGAACAATCTAAGAGTTGTTTGTGGTGCTGTGTGCTGAGCCTCCAGCCCTGTAATTATCTCAGAAAAACTCAAGGGAGTGCTAGTAATGACCATGAATATTCCTATACCATGTGTTGCTGATATTCATCAGAGCAAAGCCTGCTGTTCCCTAATAAGCATACTTTTTAATGTCCCTCTTACTTTTTAAAAGTGAATATCAATAGGCATAGCAATTTCTGGGGGTCAGAAGACCCCAGGCTAATCAGTCTTTCTCACTGAGCATCTTAGTTGTATGATGTCCTAATCTGGAAACAGCGAAACACTAGGAGCCAGGGCAGTTGCCTTTAGATTTAACTGGGAGAAATGGATATTAAATAAAACTTTGTTTAACTTGTTCAGACATCCAGTGAAGAGGACAGTGTGAAACTTGCATTTTTCATGACCTGGCTATAGAACTGGAGAAATTAAAGGAGGCGTGAGTATATATTTGTTTTAAATGTTGTTGCAGGAAATAGATTACATCAAATATTTTTTGGTGATCTTTGAGAAGTTTGTACCTGGGATTTCTCTATACTTTCAGCAATGTCTAAGGTGTTCCTTTTCCCTCCTTATAGCACATGTTGATTTTTGTAGTGTCTATAGCTCTGAAATAGAAACAGGGAGGCCAACCATTTGTATGTGATGTTGAATAATTCTCTAAGAGGAGTCTTACTTATAAGATAAAGAACTAAAAGTTTACAGTTTGAGCATGAAAAATACCTTTTATAAACTGTGATTTCTTTATTTCAAAGTTGTATCTATGAGCTGCCATTTTTGTAAAACATGTCCGCAGGCTCAACTTCTGTGAGTTGGTCGAGGGATGTTACTTGATTAAAAACTGGGCCAGTCAAAATAGATCTCTGTCCTTAACCCTTTCTGTGATCACCTGAGATGTCTCTAGTATTCTTCCCAAAACCAGTCAATTCCTATTATGCCCTAAACCAGAACGTTCAAGTTGGGTTTCTAATATCTACAACCAAAAGAGTCCCAACTAATAAAACTCAGAACTAAATTTTTACAAAATATAGTGTATAAGCCTTTAAGTTGCTTTAAAACAAAAACAGAAAAAAAAATTAAAACCCAACCTCCCCTCAGCCTCCTCTTGAAACAGTTCTATTTATACTTATTTTAATGTTGGCCCACCTCCAGGAAGCTTTTAAAAATCATTCTTTTGAAATTCTTTTTTCATTCAGTGAACCATCATTTCGTTATTTGTACTACTCATATCACACTTCTTTGTATCATATTATATCACAGTTATTTTTGCTCACCTCTTCCTCCTGCACTTGTAAGGATCATTCCTCTCTTCATTTTACTAGCGCTTACAATATCTACATTGTAAGTAAAAAGTAATATTTATTAAATGGGTGAATAAATATTCTCTTGGTTATTTGTTCTTAATGGAATATAATAGAGGTTTGGGTTGTTCTTTATCCCAAAAAAGCAACTTAGAATAAAAAAAATTATTACTTAGAGATGTACACATATGCATGTGACTGTGTATTTAATACAGAATAGAAAAATTCATTTTTGAAAATCTGATTCAAAAGGCAGTGGAAAGATGTGTCTGGCTTGTGGAGAAAGGGAGTTTTTCCCACCTGCATTCTCTGTATGCTCTGAGAAAACCAGCCTCCATCAGTGACAGAGGGACAGAGGGAACTTCTTAATTGTTGTGGGCCATTAGAGACAGTGGACAAGATTCCCAGCCACATCCTTGAGTTGCTTCTGGGAGGAAAGCAGAATGAGGCTCATCAGTAAAGTCAGGCTATGGAATAGACTGGATTCCCAGAGGAAGCCATACTGGAGGGAGGCATAGGGGGGCGTCAAGTGAAGTCACTGTGAGGGAAAACATCTGGAGGTTGGCCAGAGCACAGTGGCTGGAATGCCACAGAGACAGTAGCTCTAGGTCCAATACCTTGATAGTGCCTAACCCCAGGCTGCTCGCACTGGCAAGTTGGGGTGTCTGGGAAGAACTGTGGGTCTGGAACCTGTGAACATTCTATGAACGCTTTTTTCTAAGGGAAAGCCCTTAAAGTAGCTTTTTAAAGGAAGTAGAAGGAACTGTTTTCTTGGCCAGAGACGAATGCCAGAAAGTGGCCTTTCTGAAGAGGCCAGCAGAGGTGAGAACAGCTGCAGAAAGGCTCTGGATGGAGATGAGGACAATGAGGTGAAGAGCCAGAGGGGTGGGGCTCAATTCCATGGCCATCTTCCTCCTAGGTCTCCTCTTCTGTCCATCCCAGAATCAAGGAGAGGATAATGGGGGATTGATTCCTGGAAAAGTCTTGACCTAGAATAATCGAGCTAGTGGGGCCTTATAGGCTAGTATTTATGGTAAATGTGAGATAGTATATATTACTTATATAGGGTTACAGTATGTAATACTATGGATATAGTATTATAGTAAAGAGTGTTACCATACTATAGTAAATGTATATGGTGTTACAGTAACACAACACGTTTGTATTCATCTGGATGAAGTTAAAGGACATTAGAGTGGCATGTATATGAACCATTTGTTTAACTCTTTCCAATTATCTATCAGTTGTTTGTAATTTTTCACTGTCGTCAATAATATGGCTATGAATTCATTGTATGGGTAAATCTCTGTCCATATCTCTGATTATTTGCTTAGGATAAGTTCCTGGAAGTAAAGTTAAATCCAAGAATATAAATAAATTTATGGGTCTTGATACCCACTGCCAAACTGCTCTTTAGGAAATGTGTACTGATTTATATACCAACGCATAATTTATAACAGTTCCTATCTCAGTGATAGCATTATGAGCCTTGAATACTATCACAAAAATGTAAATCTTTGCACAGGTGAAAAATGGGTGTGTTTTGAGTTTCCCATATGCTTTTTACTCTATTAATCGTGTTGGAGAGGAAAAATATTTACTCTGCCCTTCTAGGTTCTTTTGACTGGCCTGTTATGTTGACATAAGACAGATTAACAAGAGAAACAAATTTGATTATGTATGTATGGGAGCCTCATGAGAATATGAGACCCATACGTGGTCAGGCAATTGAGCTTTATATGCCATCATGAGCTAGAGCTGGGGATAGGAATCTGAGGCTTCAAAGGGGATGAGGACAATTTACAGGAAGATGAGAAGAGCAGATGTTTGGTAACAAATATTTGTCATGCTGTACAGACACAATGGGTGAGGAGAGGGTTTGATCTCCAAGCCGTGCCAAGCTCCCCACAGTTTATCACATATTCTTTGTGGTTATCTGTGGTGATAGTTCTGTTTCTCGACCAGGCGCTCTTTCTAAATTTTTTTTTTAAGATTTTATGTATTTATTTGACAGAGAGAGAAAGAGAGTGAGAGAGAGCGTGTGTGCACATGTGTGCACACAAAAGTGTGTGGGGGGGCAGAGGGAGAAGCAGGCTCCCCTCTGAGCAGGGAGCTCAAGAAGGGGCTCGATCCCAGGACCCCAAGATCATGACCTGAGCTGAAGGCAGACGCTTAACTAACTGAGCCACCCAGGTACCCGTTTAAATTCTTTTAGGTAGTTAAGAGGGGAGGTAAAAGCTCTTCCTGAGTCTTTGGGCCTTGATTGACTTTAGCTCAACGAAATCCACATGCCAGAGTAGCACATTTTAGGAAGCCTTGTTCTGAACCCCTTCAATATGATGTATTATATTAATAAAATTTCTTTTATTGTACTTCTTAGATAAACCCTATTTGTTTGTGGTAGAATTGTTTTTAAAAAGAGCAACTTGATTTCCTTTTTATAAAAGAAATATGTTCAGGATAGAAGGTGCAGGCAAGCAGAAAATCCTGCCTCCTGGAAATAACCACCATTAAAGCTTAGGTATATATAATAGGTTCTTGAACAATGCAGGGCTTAGGGGTGCTGACCCCCTACACAGTTGAAGATCCACATATACATTTTGAATCCACAGAAACTTAACTACTGATACCTTACTGTTGACCGGAAACCTTACTTTTAACATAAACATTTAATACATATTTTGTATGTAATATATATTATGTACTGTATTCTTACAATAAGGTAAGCTAGAGAAAAGGAAATGCTATTAAGAAAATCATGAGGAAACAAAAATACATTTATAGTACAATACTGTATTTATTGAAAAAAAATCTGCATACAAGTGGACCTGTGCTTTTCAGCCTGCTTTGTTCAAAGGTCAACTGTATATGTTTAGTCTGTTTTTCAATGAATGCATTTCAGTGGTTTTCAAGCGTGGTTGCACATCAAAATCACCTGTGTTGCTTTAAAAAAAATATGGATGACCAGACCTTGTCTCTGGAGATCCACATTCAAGAGGTACTTTCTTAAAACTCTTTCTGCCATTATGTTTAATGGTAATATGCCTTAGGGTTTTATGTATCCACCTTCCCTGGGTCATCTCATCAACTGTCAACACTTTGATAATCTATTGAGAAGTGACAATTCCTACCTTTAGTCCAGATGACCATACCAAGTATGATAACCCTATATCCCAGCAAGTATTACCCAAAGCAGCATGGGTGTGCTACAGGTCCCCCAAACTCAAAATATCCAAAACTCATCTCATTATTTAATGGCAAAAACTGGTTACTACTTCAGTAGTCCCAATAATTCAACTACCTACCCTCTTATTCATCTCAAGCCACACAGCCAGTCAGACTCAAAGATAGTTCCAGTGATTTCTGCCTTCTGCCCTTGTGTAATTCATGTGTTTGTATAATTTCCTCCTCTTCAGTATGGGCTGGTCTAGAAACTTGCTTGTACCCAATAGATAGCATGTCATTTCCATGATTAGGTTAAAAATGTGACTGATCCCATGCCAGCACCTTCTGTCCTTTCCTGGCTTTGCTGAAGCAAGCTACCATGTTGCAGAGGAATGTTCTGTATAGGAAGGAAAAAAGACCCTCAGTCCAACTGCTGCAAGTAACTAAATCCTGTCAAAAACTATATGAACTTTAAAGCAGATCCTTCTCCGTTTGAACCATCAGATGAGACTCCAGCCTTAGCCAACACTTTGACTATAGCCTTGTGTGAGACCATGAAGCAGAAGACATGCCCTGGCTCTCAAAACTGTGAGATGAAAAATGTATTTATGCTAGATTAGTGGTAATTTGTTGTGCAGCAATAGATAACTGACATAAAATTCATTCCCACATCCTGTTGTTTCAGGATCTCTCTCAAATCTAATGTGTTTTCCATGTCTACAACCACCTGTCTAGGTCAGTCATGATCACAAGTCCCCTCAATTATTACACTACCTTCTCACCCTGTCATTAGTCTTGTGGACTCCATTCCTAATTTTTCTTGGAAGAATCATCTTTCAGAATGGAAATTGGATCATGTTCCACTGCTTAAAAATCCTTCAGCACTCTTACACTGTTCTTGGGTTGAAAGTTCAGTGTTTTAAGCATGAGTCACAAGGTTCTCTACGACTTAGACCCCTGCTTGCCTCTTTCAGGTCCTAAATGCATCATGTTCTCTTGGTTCTTGGCTTAACCGTTGCTGTTTTCTCTGTCTGAAGTGTTATCTTACATACTTCCACACTTGCTCTGACTCCAAACCTTTCACCTACTACAACTCATTTTTTTCACAATTTCCTTTAGCAAGTCTTTCCCAGTTGTTGAAGTCTGATCTGGATGCCTCTGTGGATTATCTGCTGGCTCCATGTTCTTCACCTATTCATCTATCATCACCATCACCTATTTATTTGTCTCATGTCCCCTGTAGACTCTGAGCTTTGGAGCACAAGGATCATGCTATTTAATTTCCTAGTTGGTTGACAATAAATATTTGTTGAATGAATGAATAAATAAATAAAATACCAGTGGAGGATCTGTGTTCTGTAGGTCTGGTGAAATTTCTGAAACAGAGACCAGTTTTCTGCATGCACCGTGCCTGGATCAAGCTGTGGCTTGATATTTACAACCAGTATCCAGGCTCCTTCTATGATAGAGCCCACCAGATCTCTGACACTGTGTCAGCCTTCTGCTTTCTGCTGTCAGATGGGTTCTGGGGCCACATTCTTTCCAGTGTTAATGCTCATGAGGGATGAAATGGAGTGCAGTTGGCTCCTGGTTGTCCTAAATCCAGCCCAGGCCTCCAGCTTAGGAATGTCTGTAAGGTTCAGCTAAGGCTTCCTTCACTTAAATCCTGGGTTTGCTACTCTTACTTAGGAGGGGGCTGTGTGAATGAACACATTCTGGACCTTCTCTCAATATCTTTATCTTCACTGGATGAGAATGTTTTTAAGTTTTGCCATGTGAATGCTGTTCTTCCCTTTAAGGGCTTGCTGATAAAGGATTTCCCCTGATTTCATTGGAAAAGTGGGGAGGAAGAAATCAAATGACTGTGCTTAATGCTATTTGACCTGAAAAAAATATTTGCAATTATTTAAGCTTTACTCTTTAACTCATGTAATGTTCGCCACAATCCTCTTAAACATGACTGCCTGATTTCTAAGCTCCTGTTTTTAATTCATCTCTGTTCATAGGAATGTATCTTCAATATACTTTTAGAGTTCTGGGAATGTTTTTATCTTCGCTTCATGCATAGATAACAAGTTGGTGAAATAGAAAATATTTAGATAGTAACCATTTCTGTTCAAACTCTATAGTTATTGATATGTAGTCCTCTGGCCTTTGCTATAAAGAGAAGTCTGAGGCCAGCCTGATATTTTTCCCTCGTGGATCACCTTTTCCTATTCTTCTTCCTATCAGGAGGCTAATGTGATTTTTTTCTTTATCCTGTAATTAAATTATTTTCTAAAATGTAGTAGCACTTCTTAATTTTTCCTAGAATGCAGTAAGCCCCTGCTTACTGGTCTGTATAGGCATTTATTGGAGCTACTGTGGATTCAGTTCTAAACATATGCAATAAAGGAATATCTGAATAAAGTGAGTCAAATGAATTTTTTGGTTTCTCAGTGCATATAAAAGTTATTTTTATATTGTACTGTAGTCTAGTTCAGTAGCATTATGTCTAAAAAAATACATACCTTAATTAGAAAATACTTTATTGCTAAAAATGCTAAGAATCATCTGAACTTTCAGTGAGTCATAATATTTTTGCTGACAGAGAATCTTGCCTTATTGTGGGTGGGTGCTGACTGACGAGGGTGGTGGTTGCTGAAGTTTGGGGTCAATTTCTTAAAATCAGACAACAGTGAAGTCTGTCACACTGATTGACTCTTCTTTTCATGAACGATTTCTCTGTAGCGTGTGATGTTGTTTGATAGCATTCTACCTACAGTAGAACTTCTTCCAAAATTGGAGTCCATTTTTTCAAACCCTGCCATTGCTTTATCAGCTAAGTTTATGTAGTATTCTGAATCCTTTGTTGTCATGTCAGTAGTCTTCACAGCATCTTCACCAGGAGTAGATTCCTTCTCAAGAAACCAATTTCCTTGCTCATCCATAAGAAGCAGCTCTTCATCCACTGAAGTTGTATCATGATTGCTGCAGTTCAGTCCATCTTCACACTCTGCTTCTAATTCCAGTTCCCTTGCTCTTTCCACCACATCTGTCATTATTTCCTCCACTAAAGTCTTGAACCCCTCATGAGAGTTGGAATCAACTTCTTCCAAACTCCGGTTAATGTTGATATTTTGACGTCTTCCCAGAATCACACATGTTCTTAATGGCATCTCAAATGGTGAATCCTTTCCAGAAGATTTTCAATTTACTTTGCCCACATCCATCAGAGGAATCACGATCTCTGGCAGCTATTGCTTTATGAGATGTGTTTCTTTTTTTTTTTTTTTTTAAAGATTTTTTATTTATTTATTCGACAGAGATAGAGACAGCCAGCGAGAGAGGGAACACAAGCAGGGGGAGTGGGAGAGGAAGAAGCAGGCTCATAGTGGAGGAGCCTGATGTGGGGCTCGATCCCATAACACTGGGATCACGCCCTGAGCCGAAGGCAGACGCTTAACCGCTGTGCCACCCAGGCGCCCCTGAGATGTGTTTCTTAAAGAATAAGACTTGAAAGTTGAAATTACTCCTTGATCGATGGGCTGCAGAATGGATGTTGTGTTAGCAGGCATGAAAACATTCATCTTGTTGTCCATCTCCATCAGAGCTCTTGGGTGATCAGGTGCATTGTCAGTAAGCAGTAGTATTTTGAAAGAAATCTTTTTTTTTCTGAGCAGTAGTTCTCAACAGTGGGCTTAAAATATTCAGTAGGCCATGTTGTAAACAGATGTGCTGCTGTCCAGGCTTTGTTGTTGCACTGATAGAGCACAGGCAGAGTAGGCTCAGCATAATTCTTAAAGGCCCTGGAATTTTCAGGATGATAAATGAGCACTGGCTTCAACTTGAAGTCACCAGTCGCGTTGACTTCTCTAACAAGAGGGTCAGCCTGTTCTTTGAAGCTTTGAAGCCAGTCATTGACTTCTCCTCTCTAGCTATGGAAGTCCTAGATGGCATCTTCTTCCAATAGAAGGCTGTTCCATGCACCCTGCAAATCTGCTCTTCAGTGTAGCCGCCTTCACTTATGACCTTAGCTAGGTCTTCTGGATCACTTGCTGCGGCTTCTACATCAGCACTTGCTGCCTCACCTTGTACTTTTATGTCATGGAGACAGCTTCTCTCCTTAAACTTCACAAGCCAACCTCTGTTAGCTTCAAACTTTTCTTCTGCAGCTTCCTCAGCCTTCACAGAGTTAAAGAGAGTTAGGGCTTTGCTCTGGATTAGGCTTCAGCTTAAGGGAGTGTTGAGGCTGATTCGATCCTCTACCTAGAACATTAAAACTTTCTCCATATCAGCAATAAGGCTGTTTCACCTTCTTCACATAAATGTATGTGTTCACTGGAGTGCTCTTTTAATTTCCTTCAAGAACTGTTCCTTTGCATTCACAGCTTGGCTAATTGGAACAAGAGGTCTAGCTTTCAGCTGATGTTGGCTTTTGACATGCCTTCCCAACCAAGCTTAAATCTAGCTTTTGATTTAAACTCAAATATGTGACTCTTCCTTTCACTTGAACACTTTGGGGCCATTGTAAGGTTATGAATTAGCTTAATTTCAGTATTGTTGTGTCTCAGGGAATATGGACGCCCTAGGAGAGGGAGGGAGACAGGAGATGGAGGAACAGCCAGTTGGTGGAGCAGTCAGAACACACATAACGTTTATCACTGCCGTTTACTGTCTTAAAGGGGCACGATTTCTGACACCCCCAAAACAATTACAATAGTAACATCAAAGATCCCATGATCAGAGATCACCCTAACAAATATAATAATAATGAAAAAGTTGGAGATATTATGAGAATTACCTAAATGTGACACAGAAACACAGAGTGAGCAAATGCAGCTGGAAAAGTGACATTGATCGACTTGCTTGATACAGGATTATCACAGACCTTTGATATATAAAAAAAACACAAACCCTGCACAGCAAAATAAATTGAAGTGCAATAAAATGGGGTATGCCTGTATATGCAAGTCATTTTTTTCTAGCTTTAGGAAGCAATTTTCAATCATGTATGGTGGTTGCTTCTGTTTCATTTATATGGGTTTCTTTTTCAGAAACTCTTATAATTCTTCGATGGGATCTCCATGTCAGTTGCGAATTTTTTTTTATGTCTGAGGGCTGCTTTTGTGCAGAGAGAAAGGCTATGCTGTTATTCAAGGTTTTAATTTAATATTCACTTTATTAAAGGTACAGTTTTTTTTTTTTTAGAAATCCAGCTTCTCTCAAACCTTTAAGTTCACCTTACACACTTTATTATTTGATTTATGAATCTAGTAAATTTTAACAATTGCTTTCAAGGGAGCCTTTGAATAATGTTTGATCAATTTAAGTTGAACTCATTCAACTCCCAAGCATGTCCTTTTACAACTTAGTTAATAAAATCATTCCCTTAAGTATTTAAAGCCCATTTATACATTTGATACATTCAGTTTTCTTTTTCAGCTTTTCACATGCCTGACCTACTAGCCAAACCTTAACAACTCCAATAAATCTAATAAGTTAACCTTAAATAATGAATCACGTGTTCTCCTAACCATTAAGAATACTTTTAAACTGATTAAATTCTCTAAATCTTCCCACTTAAAGGTAAAAGTCTAAAATCCATTACTCAATTACACCTTTTAAATTGAAATCCCAAGACTAATCTGTTATGTTCACTGATATGCCACATTCTCTTAAACATTAAACCTTTTTATATACTGTACATATAAATATTGTCCAAGGATTAGAAACCTATTCCCACATTTGCCACAAAAGTATTAATTCTGTAGGTTTGATTCACTTTATCATTTCTACGTTTAATGCAAAACTTCCTGGAGGGAAAAGACACTTACCCACTAGATTGAATTATCTAAAATAAATTTAGGTTGCCATTCTAAACAAGTTGGAGTTACCATTTGGGGAGAACTGGATGCTGAGGATGCTTATTGGCTAGAGATTTTTGACCAGGATCCACAGGGTCTAGTGGGATAGCATAGTGTTGTTGTTATGACAACACAGGACTCCCAATTCATTGCCTGTAGATGAAGCTGGCTCCTTCTGGTTTAAATTATGTAGTTCTTTTGATTTCAGTAGGTGGGATCCTGCACCCTCCCTCTCCCTTCCGCCCGCCCCCTGCCCAAGAATTACAACTAATTCCAAAATTTCCTATTTGAAGTTTGCATTTTTTGGGCTTCTTTAATTATTTTAACGTATTTCCCTTCATCTCTACGGCTGTGTATACAATTCTTTCCTCTCATTTGAGTAACACAACACAACAGCAATAACACAACAGCAACTGACTTACTGGGCATTTGCTGTGTACCAGATTAAGTGCTTTGCATGACATAACTCTTTCAGTCCTCACGGCCGTCCCTTGACGAAACAATGATTATTCCCATTTTATAGTTTACTTATAATTTTAAGTTTTTTTTTTTTTAAGATTTTATTTATTTATTTTGACAGAGATAGAGACAGCCAGCAAGAGAGGGAACACAAGCAGGGGGAGTGGGAGAGGAAGAAGCAGGCTCATAGCGGAGAAGCCTGGTGTGGGGCTCGATCCCATAACGCCGGGATCACGCCCTGAGCCGAAGGCAGACGCTTAACCGCTGCGCCACCCAGGAGCCCCACTTATAATTTTAAGTTTTGAGGAAAAAAGAAATGAAGTGACTTGGACAAGGTCACATAGTGATGAATCCAGGATTTCAACCCTGGCAGTGGCTTTATATTACAAACTCACTATGAAATGTTCTTTATTTCTCTATTGTAGCTAAGACCAAATGAGGCTTTGTGTCCATCTTTTTAGAGAGAAACGACCTCTCCTAGTTTCAGATTATGCCTTTAGTTTTGTAATACTCCTAGTAATGTTGCAGTTACTTCCTTCCCAGTTCCTTTGTTGCAAATTGAACTCTTCATTCATTTACAGGATCTTAATGCAAATGAGATGACTGCATTGTTGTTCTCTCCTGCCTTTGTCTATCTGTATCTGTTATCTCAGGTGCATGCTAATCACGTGGTTATTTGCCTTGTCTTCTTATCCATCACTGGTAGAGAAGACAGTACCGGTGTTCTCATCCCTATTTCTGTTTTTTCTAAAGCGTGAATTCCACTCTTTACCAGGTTCTATGAGTTTTTAATTTTGTTACTGCAGTTTTAGTTTTTTGCAAATCTTCCTTGGGCCACCCAGCTTCTTTTGCATTCAGCTCACTGTTTTCAAAACTCATCCTATTGTCTTTTATTCTTGACACTTTTTCTCCTTAATGGCCTCTTCTCTGGATATCTTAGAGGGCACAGCTTCTTGGACAGTATCCAATTGAGGCTGCCGATTGAATTCTTAGAATTTTTTTCTGATTCCTATAAGGAAAGCATTTTCAAGAGTGTCCGCTTACTCTGAGATCTTGGATATTCCCTCCTTTGTCTGTATGATTTTTCAGAGCACTCTTGCGGAAGAGAAAAGGACTTTCTAGTCTGCGGCAACAGAAAACGAAGTAATAATGCAACATTCACTGTCTAGTTCTTGCCTTACTATTTTCTGGGAGTTTCAGCCTGAGGAAAGGGATGGAGGAACATCAGTGAGTTGGAGGAGGTGGGGGAGTAAACAGCATCTGGCTGGTCAGGCTTGTGGTCCTTCAGACCAGGGTCTCTGAGGACCTGCAGGCATACATTTTAATTTATGTTTGTGAGCCCTATATTTATTTGAAGTACTTCTTAGAGTCTAGTAATAAGTTGTCTAGAACTATTATTTTTATGGTGGTATGGTGTTATATTTTTCTTTGACTTTGTGTTTTATTGAGGAATCAGAAAAGGCCATATAAAGGATTGCAAGCCAAACTCCATTTAAATCAGAAGTATTTAGCTATAGTCTTGGAGATCTCTATGGAATAGGTTGGATATCCCAAAAGGCTTATTTCTTGGATTTTATAGTGGACTTGGATTTATCTCATCTTTTTTCTTTTTACCTGTAAGATAATCTTCAAAATCTTTTATTTCTAAACAACCAGACCTGAGTATTATTTTCTTTTGGTTACTCATTCATAGAAACTCAAGCAACATATTGTGACTTAAAAAGATACACATGAAATCTTTAGCTTACCTATTTTTATGATAGAGAATACAATGAAGAATGCAACATTATATTCTACAAGTATAACAAATAACAAGAGGACAGTTAGCCAGAATGAAAGGGTAGGGAGGGGAGGACTCTCAAACATAGTTCTTTAAAATCTAACCAAAAAAATAAAAAAATAAAAATAAATCTCACCGGAAAAACACCACTGGCTCTTCATGGTAGACGGTCCAGTCTAAATCCCTTTGCCTAGCATTCAAAGCCCCCTACCATGTGGATCCCATCTGCTTTCATAACCCTGTCTCTTACCACTTTCCTATGTGAACCCCATACCAAAGACTAACAGCCTACATGGTTGAACTTTGCAGCAAATATGGTGCTCTTCTTCCCCTGTGTCTTTGCTCCCAGTATCCCTTAGCTGAATACTCTTCCAGGATACCAGAGTCTGCTCGTCTTCTAAGGCCCAGCTCTTGGAACACTCCAGCATTTATAGTTTGGCAGTGCCTGCTTGAGGTTCTCTGGGTGCTTCTCTTATCTTTCAGCTTGATAGTACTTTCCAGTCTGACAAGGACCCCATGTTGCATTCATATCGTCCTAAGGTGCAGCCAAGTGACCTGCACAGAGTAGGACCACAAGAAATAGGTCATTTGATTGAAAAGAGAGTTGTGGTGAGAAGGAAAATGAAAGGGCAAATAATAATAAAGTAAAAAAGAGAGATAAGGCAGACAGAAAATTGAGATGACAGAAGAAAAGAGGGAAAGGCAGGTAGACCGGGAGGAATGAGACAGGCAGACATCACTTCCTTTAATTCGGAGATACGTTATCTTCTTTTCTTTGAAATGCTTGTTAGCATAGCAGCACCTTCACCATTGGAGAAAGGAGCCTGTCTGCTTTTATTTACACATTTCAAAGCTTATATTGGAAGTAAACATTTATTTTCCCATGGAATGCCACAGATTTTGTATTATGTCACAGAATGTGTTAAGATTTTTAAAAAGCGTTTTGGAAACTCCAGGGCATCTATCAATTTTCCATTTATTCCTGTGAGTCTCTTTGACATTCACATTCTATCATTTTTGCCTAATCTTTGTTATTTGAGAGATTAGGCTTGTCTCATTTCATAACAAGTAGAAGATTTTATTTGAGAACAGCATTTATTTCATGATGTGGACTTTTTTTTTTTTAAATCAAAGCGATCATTTTCAAGTCCTTTTGCTTTTTGTTTTGTTTTAATTGTTTCGTGGTGGGGATTATATGGAGAAGAAACAAAAATAAAAGTGCAGAAAATCATCAGGAAGAAACGAGTTGCTCCTGATCACAGCTCTTAAGCTGTTCTTGTTAAACCTCCAGAGTTTTAATTTTGAGCCCAGGCGTCTCAGAGGCCCGCCGCAGAAGCTTTGGCTGTGGTTGTCATGTTGCTGCTGGTCCAACACTACCTCGTGACAGCTCTCCTCGCGCCAGAGGAAACAGAGGCTAAATGTGATTTCTAGGCTATTTTCCACTTTTGCTTACTCTGAGGTTCTAGTCAGTAAGAGATTAAAACATCCTGAAGACGTTGTGATGCATGCCATTGCTTTAACCGTGAGATTTGACTCTAAGACTTCTTGAAATTACATCATTCCTTTGTGGGAATGAGTTTTCAAACTTTTCATCAGGGTCCGTTGCAGAGTGACATATATTAAGGTGGGGATTCTGAAATCTGACTGGCAGCCATGCTTCTCCCCTCGCTTCTGTGGGAAGGCGTTTCTGGTATATTTGGAAGGTGTATCTGGCAGCTGCAGGGGAAACCATTGAGCTTTCAGTATGATGGTAAGTTCAGAATGAAAGAATATGGAAATCCTCTGCATTACCGACAATTTTGGCATGGGAAAGCCAAGTGAGAAGGTGAGAATATAGCAGTGCAGATGGAGGGTGGGAGAGGAGGAAGGATATTTCAGGTAGAGGCATCGGCATTTGTAAAGACCCACAGACAAGAGAGAGCTGTGCTTGAGAAGTGAGAGTGTAGGTAAAACACGGTGTGAGATTTGGGGAAGTGGGGAGGGAGGAGTCGGGAGAGAGAAGCCAGGAGCCTTGTATACCAAGCTGGCTCTGTCAAATGGGAGTCATGGCGGTGGGTACCTGAAGACTCAATTTGGTAAGCACAGCCTGGTACAGCATTTAGAAGGGGCTTAAGTCAGAGCTGCTGCTAGCCTGTACGGAGCCTGTGCACGAGTCAGGAGAAGTAGGTTCTGGTGGATGATGTCCCGGTTATCTATTGCTGCATAACCAGCCACTCCGAAGCAGAGTAGCGTAAATAAGCATTTTATTATGCTCATGGACTCTGTGGGTCAGGAATTTGGACAGGGCCCACCAGCACTGGCTTACCTCTGCTTTACGATGTCTGGGGTATCAGAGGGAGACGGTAGAAGGCTGGGTGTGAACCAACAGCTGAGCGTCACCTGGAGGTGTCTTTACATGCATGTTTGCTAGTGAATGCTGGCTGTTCGCAGGGCCTTAGCTGAGACTCAGGCAGAACTTCTGCACGTGGCACCTCCACGTAGCCATCACGGGGATGGTAGCTAGTTTCCAAGAGGTAATGGCCCAAAAAGCAGGAAGAGGAAGCTGCCACTTTGTCACTTTCAATTTTCTATTGATCCAGCAGTAAAAAAAAGAAAAAAAAATTAGATTCAAAGGGGATGGACCCTAGATCACACTTCTTGTTAGGAGGAGTATCAAAGAATTTAGAAGCCATTTTTTTTTTAAGATTTTATTTATTTATTCAACAGAGATAGAGACAGCCAGCGAGAGAGGGAACACAAGCAGGGGGAGTGGGAGAGGAAGAAGCAGGCTCATAGCGGAGGAGCCTGATGTGGGCTCGATCCCACAACGCCGGGATCACGCCCTGAGCTGAAGGCAGATGCTTAACCGTTGTGCCACCCAGGCGCCCCCTAGAAGCCATTTTTTAAAGGCCACATGTTAATTAGATAAAGATGCTCCCACCAGGCAGAATTTCCCTTCAGGAAAGGAAAAAAATATCTCTTTCTCCAAAGAAACATTGCCCCATGCCAGGGAGCACAGGTTGGATCCAGTTCCACTCAACACCTTCATTGGGAGCCTTTGTGCAGCTCACGGACTGCACAACTATACATAGAGGCTTTGGGCTCAATGAATCTTAGGGACTCACTTCCTCTCTCCCACTCCTCAAAATGAAAAGGAAACTGCCTTTCTCCATTCAACTTTCAGACTTGCTCCCTACATCTATTTTTTCCCCCCTGTGATTGATTCCCTGGGTAGGAGTAGGGGGGCAGATATTTTTAAAGTGCTAATCCTCTTTTCTCTTAAAAACTTACCAAGTTTTAAGTTTTTATCAAGTCAGGGAAGTTAAAAAAAGTTTTTTAATTAAATCACACATTATAATATGTTTGAACCTTTCCCTAGATCTTTCCTGATGCAATTGGCATTAGGTGAAAGTGGTCAAGGAAATGAGTTAAAGATAATGTGTACTGGTGAAAAATGGTTACTGAGATAAAATTAATTGAGCTATAGAAAACCGAAGAATGAGAACATGACCTAGGATAACATATTCATGATCCTACTGAAGAGAGGATGGGAAGGTGATGAAGAGAATTTGGGGTCGAACACCATCTTGTACCAGCCCCCAGCTGACCCTGTTAGGCACAGACAGCTTGGATATTGCACAGGTGGAGGTGGACATTAGGGAGAACAGGAGTGGAGGCCTCATTTGGGAAAAAAGGACAGTCATATAAATAGCATATTTGCAAATAGCATACATGAGGGATTGACTAGCAGTACTATAATCTGTAAATTATTCTCTGATTTATTTCCCGATTATAAGTCATCCAAGATCTGGAATTGGGTCATATACTTATTTTATATATTCCGGTATCCAGAGCCAACACCAGGCCTGTAATAAGATCATTAAAATATGGAGTAAAATTCAACGGTGATTTCGAACCGTTGGCGTTTACAACCAGAATGTCTTTATTCTTTTGTGGATCCTCTTTTCTTTCATTATCAGGTTAGGAGTTCTTTTTTTTTTTTTTTTTTTTTAAAGATTTTATTTATTTATCTAACAGAGATAGAGACAGCCAGCGAGAGAGGGAACACAAGCAAGGGGAGTGGGAGAGGAAGAAGCAGGCTCCTAGCGGAGGAGCCTGATGTGGGGCTCGATCCCACAACGCCGGGATCACGCCCTGAGCCGAAGGCAGACGCTTAACCGCTGTGCCACCCAGGCACCCCCAGGTTAGGAGTTCTTGATCAGTGTGGTCGGAGGACGACATTAAGGGAAAGAAAAAAGGACTTTATTTTGTGCTAATTGAACATAATAAAAAAACAGTAAATAACAGATCATTAGAATGTAAATTTTTGCATAATAATTACATGTATCTTAATTCTTTGGCAAATGTAGAATCAAGAAAAATGTTACATTGTATAATCTCATTAACAGTGTTTTGGTCTCTTAATTTACTGATTCCTATGTAAATAAAGACATCACTTTAAAAAAAAGAAAAGGAAAAAGGACTTTAGGAGTCATAAGTATAAGTACTAGCTTTAGATGGTCTAAGAATCGTCTGAATGTTCACATTCTGAGTGGAATATTCACATTCTCATTTTGGTCATTGAAACGTTGTAAATAAATACATTCTGTTATTAGATATAGATTGTAAGGTACTGCTTTTAAAGCAAATGAAAAATTTGTGCAAATAACTTTTCATGTTCCTAGATGCTGACTTTTAGAAAAATCTCACATGAGATCAGAAAGACCTATTTTAAATGGGCCCACTGGGAGTCAACTTAGGGGTTCTCTTTTAGTGAGCCCTGCGGCCAAATGTCCATTTCCTCTAGTTCTTTGGTTACTTCACAACCCCGGAGAAACCCTGCCTTCCCAGTCCTGCTGTTTCCTCTAGGAGCAGAAGGAAGATTGGTTTGATCAGGGCCTAAGGTTGCCAGTGAGAGCGCAGTTGAGGCAGGAGAAATACTTTGTTATCTTGCCCTGTTGTCTGCCAAAGGTTTACAGAAAGGCCAATGAAATACTCTTAATTTCAGTTGCCCTTCAAGGTGGATTTCAAGGCATGTCCTCTCTTCTTTTAATCTACTTGTAAGAGTATAACACTGTTAGATTATTTGTCTACTGAATGATTCTGTCCTAATGGATCCATTTTTACCCCTGCACACTTTTTTTTTTTTTTTAATCCACAAAGTGTGAAAAAAGACTACTGATTTTTACAGCTCTGTCTGCTCTTCAGTTGGATGCACCATTTTCCACTTGGGTTAAAAGCACTTTTTGAGGAGTATGATATTAGTGTAATACCATATCTTATCCACTTAAGGCACCATCATTTCATGAACCACTAAGAAAAGAAAGAAAACCCTGCCAATTAATTGTGAGATACTAGGTGCACTCAATTATAAGCTGCATTCTGATTTCTGAGATAGTAAAAGGCAAAAAGGATTATCTTAGACTCAGTGAAACAAGGTGTGTATATTTTTTTATCACTATGTACATGCATTTAATTTTATAGAACTAAAATATTTTAGTGCAAATTATTTATCCCCCTTTCCCTTTACTATTACTACTATACCCATCCATCCATCTCGTATAATTAAATTGTATAACCTAATATAGAAAGGTGTATATTGTGTGTAATCCATATTTGTCCACATGATCATATAATCATGTACAAGCCTATATATACACACATATACATAAATGTCATATTTTAGGAAGTTTGGTCATTGTTTTATAATACTGTCATTTTTAGAAGCATTTTTTCTACATTTAGGTTTTGTCTCTCAAAGTACCCCTCTTATCCCAGTTGGCAGAGCTATAATCCATTCTTTTTGATGGCTGTATAATATTCCACAGTGGTTCTTATTGATAGTCATTTACTTTGTTTCCATTTTGTTGTAGTTTTTGTCTGTTGTTACTAATAGCTTGATTCCCAGAAGGGGTGAGTTTTCAGTCAAAGATATGTATATTGTTAATGAATGTGGGCAGATTCTTTACCAAAAAGGCTTTTATAGCTCACATATCCTTTTACCCTTACACACGGTCTTGTCCTCTTTAAGAAGTATAAAATGGGCTTGTTTTAAAAGTTCAACAATAGTAATTATTTTTCTCTCATACTTTGTCAATCTAAAGGACATAATGGATATTTCATTACTTTCATTTACAGTTCCTGCACCACTAGGGAAATTGAACATTTTTGAATACTATCTAGCCATTTATATCAGCTCTTCTGCAAATTTTCTCCTCCTATTCTTTTCCTATTGGGAAAAACTGTTTGCCTTCCTGTTAATTTGTAGAAGCTTTCTGTGTACAAATCATATATTAACCGTCTGTTTTTCTTCTGTTTTGTAGTATTTTTTCCCAAATGTGTTGTTGGTCTGTTGGATTTGGTTAGGGTAACTTTTGCCATCGAAAGTATTTAGTTTTTACTTAGCCAAATATGTTTATTTTACCTTTTACAGTATGAGTTTTCAGTTTGGATGAGAAAGGATTCTCCTGGCCCTCAATAATACACTTAGCCTCCTAGATTTTTTAAAAATAGTTTTGTTTAATATTTTTGTTTATATCAGAGCATCTCAAATTTGTTTTGGTATATAGTGTAAGATGGTATTTCAAATAATTTTTTTTCCAGATGGATAACCAGGATAATTTATTAAGTAATTCATTTTTCACCCAGTGAAATGAATGCTATCCTTGCTGTTAAATCCTCATATGCTAGCATCTGATTCTTGATTTTCTGTTATGTTCCAGTGACTCAGTTTTCTATTTCTAAGTTAATACTATCTTCTTGTTGTAGTATGTTCTGATACCTGGTAAACCAAGTCTTATTTTATTCTTTACTATTTCTAGGCATTTATCCTTTCATATAAAGTGTATGACCATTATGGCCAAAATTTTAAGAGTGTCATATTGGAAATCTAATTAAGTTACATTAAAATTACATAGCTATATTGATAGATATTTATATAGACATATTTGTGGCATTAAGTCTTCCTAACTAATAACATGAACAAATTTTTAAGTACCATTGTATTAGCAGATTTTATTTCCTACTGTCTTATCACAATTTAGTATTGCAGTAAAGCTAGATTCCACTAGTGGGATTTCCTTCATTTTCCATGCCCTAGAATAGTTTAAATAACATTGGAGGAAGAGGCAAGGTAGTGGAGTAGGGGAGTCTATTTCAATCAGTCCCCTGAATTTAGTTGGATAAATACCAAACCATTCTGACCACCCACAAAATCAGCCTGAGATGTAAGAATATATATCTGAATCTATACAAGCAGAAAATCTCCAGTGGTCACGAGGTATGAAGGGCGGAGTCATGATTCTGCGGGCAGATATCAGAAGATAATCAGAAGGGGGAGGGAACTGCCATAAGCTGGTGCCAGGAAGATGATATAACACCGAAGTGCAAAAGTGTTCTGAGCTGATGACTGGGCACAGACTAGCAGAATGGTAGTGGTGGGGAAAAGGCTTTAGAGCAGCCCCCAGACAGGATCCAGGAGCTGTGGGTGCGTGAGCGCACATGAACCTGGGGCAGCTCACAGTTTTAGAAGCACAAAGGGCAGAGACACACCCCAGCCTTAGGATCGACCTCTGGGAGAGTTGCTGTGGGTACGCACCACTGCGGGAGGCTGTGGTTTTTAGCAGTGCAGGCAGAAACAGATACTGTTTGTCTTGGAGGGCTCAGCGAAGAGCAGACTGAGATTTCTGTGCTCTGGGTCAGAGGTTTGGGTGTGGTCATTTCTGTTCTGACTCTAGGAAGAGACAGAAGAGACTCAGAAAGCCACCAAGGAAAAAAAGCTAAAAAAAAATGGTTTCCACTGAGCCTGCCCCCCCACCCCTAACAAGGGGCAGGGCAGCTCTGCCCAAGCAGGGTTGCATGAGTAACAGCGCTGCAGGCCCCTCCCTCAGAAGACAGGCTGGAAAAACAAGAGGATGACAGCCCTAGGGTCCCCATAAAATGAGTGTTGTAGTTAATAATTTGGACTCTGTACATTCCCTCAACCATCCCTCTACAGAATGACTAAGAGGAGGAACCCCCAACAAAGAAAAGAACCAGAGACTGTGGCCTTTGACACAAACTTAATGGATATGGATATAAGCAAGATGTCAGAGATAGACTTCAGAATAGTAATTATGAAATCAATATCTAGGGTTGAGAAAAGTATTCGTGACAATATAGTATGTCTTAGGGCAGAAATGAGATCTAATCAGGCCAAACTTAAAAATGCTATAAATGAGATGCACTCTAAACTAGATACCATGACAGCCAGAGTAAATGAGGCAGAAGAACGAATTAGTGAGCTAGAAGATAAGATGATAGAAAGGAAAGAAGCTGAGGAGGCCTGGGGTAAATAGGTAAAAGCCTATTACCTATGATGCCATGAAATGTTCCAGTGTCAGAATTATTGGGATCCCTGAGGGGGTGGAGGGAGAGAAAGGACTAGAAGGTATATTTGTGCAAATTGTAGCTAAGAACTTCCCTAATCTGGGGAAGGAAACAAGCATTCATGTCCAAGAGGCAGAGAGGACCTCTCCCAAGATCAATGAGAACAGACCAATGCCCCAACATATGATAGTAAAACTTGTGAATCTTAGAACCAAGGAAGCAATCCTGAGAGAAGCGAGGGGGAAGAGATTTGTTACTTACAGAGGTAGGAACATCATGTCAGACCTGTCTACAGAAACCTGGCAAGCCAGAAAGGGCTGGCAAGACAACTTCAGGGTACTAAATGAGAAAAACATGCAGCTAAGGATACTTTATCCAGCAAGGCTCTCATTCAGAGCGGATGGAGAGGCAAGGAGCTTCCAGGACCAGCAGAAACTGAAAGAATTTGTGACCACCAAGCTGGCCCTTCAAGAAATATTAAGGGGGTTTCTATAAAAGAAGAAATACCCTAAGAGTAATATAGATCAGAAATTTGCAGAGACAATCTACAGAAACAGGGACTTCACAAGCAATATGATGGCACTAAAATCATATCTTTCAATAGTCACTCTCAGCGTAAATGGCCTAAATGCTCCCATGGAATGACACAGGGTTGCAGATTGGATAAAAAGGCATGACTCATCCATATGCTGTCTATGAGAGGCTCATTTTGAACCTAAAGATACCTCCAGACTGAAAGTGAGGGGATGGAGAACCATTTTTCATGCCAACAGACCTCAAAAGAAAGTTGGGGTAGCATATCTCATATCAGACAAATTATATTTTAAGCTAAAGACTATGGTAAGAGATGCAGAGGGACCCTATATCATACCATAAGGATCTATCCAACAAGATCTAACAACTGTAAATATCTATGCCCCAAACATGGGAGCAGCCAACTATATAAGCCAGCTGTTAACCAAAATAAAGAATGATATTGATAATAATACTTTAATAGTAGGAGACCTCAATACTCCACTCTCAGTGATGGACAGATCATCTAAGCAGAAGATCAACAAAGAAACAAGAGCTTTGAATAACACATTGGACCAGAAGGACTTCATAGATATATACAGAACATTCCACCCTAAAACAAAAGAATACTCATTCTTCTCGAATGCACACAGAACTTTCTCCAGAATAGACCACATACCGGGTCACAAATCAGGTCTCAGCTGATACCAAAGGATTGAGATTATTCCCTGCATATTTTCAGACCACAATGCTTTGAAACAAACTCAATCACAAAAAAAATTTGGAAGAAATTCAAACACTTGGAAGTTAAAGACCATCCTGCTAAAGAATGTTTGGGTGAACCAGGAAATTAAAGAGGAACTTAAACAACTCATGGAAACCAATGAGAATGAAAACAGATCAGTCCAAAATACATACATAGCCATCCAGGCCTCACCTAAAAAAACAGAAAAGTCCCGAATGCACAAGCTAACTTTACACCTAAAGGAGCTGGAGAAAGAACAGCAAATAAAACCTAAATCAAACAGAAGAGAAATAATAAAGATTAGAGCAGAGATCAATGAACTAGAAACCAGAAAAACAGTAGAGCCAATCAACAGAATAAGAAGCTGGTTTTTTGAAAGAATTAATAAGATCAATAAACCTCTGGCCAGACTAAGCCAAAAGAAAAGAGAAAGGACCCAAAATAAAATTATGAATGAAAGGGGAGAGATCACGACTAACATGAAGGAAATAAAAACAATTATTAGAAATTATTATCAGCAACTATATGCCAATAAATTAAGCAACCTGGAAGAAATGGATGGGTTCCTGGAAACTTATAAACTACCAAGACTGAAACAGGAAGAAACTGATAATCTGAATAGACCAATAACCAGTAACAAAATTGAAGTAGTAATCAAAAACCTCCCAAAAAACAAGAGTCCAGAGCCAGATGGATTCCCAGGAGAATGCTACTAAACATTTAAAGAAGAAATAATCTCTATTCTTCTGAAGCTGTTTCAAAAAATAGAAATAGAAGGAAAACTTCCAAACTCATTCTCTGAGGCCAGCATTACCTTGATCCCAAAACCAGGCAAAGACCCCATCAAAAAGGTGAATTACAGACCAATATCCCCAGGGAATATGGATGCCAAAATTCTCAACAAGATTCTAGCCAGTAGGATCCAACAGTACATTAAAAGGATTATCCATCACGACCAGGTGGGATTTATTCCTGGGAGGCAAGGGTGGTTCAACATTTGTAAATCAATGTGATAGAACACATTAATAAGACAAAAGACAAAAACCATATGATCCTCTCAGTTGATGAATAAAAAAACATTTGACAAAATACAGCATCCTTTCCTGATTAAAACTCTTCAGAATGTAGGGATAGAGGGAACATTCCTCAATATCATAAAAACCATCTCTGAAAAGCCCACAGCAAATAACATTCTTATAAGATCAGGAACATGACAGAGATGCCCACTCTCAACACTGTTGTTCAACATAGTACTAGAAGTCTTAGCATCAGCAATCACAACAAAAAGAAATAAAAGGTATCCAGTTTGGCAAAGAAGAAGTCAAACTCTCTCTCTCTGTAGATGACATGATACTCTATGTGGAAAACCCAAAAGGCTCCACTCCCAAATTACTAGAACTCATGCAGCTGTTCAGTAATGTGGCAGGATACAAAATCAATGCACAGAAATCAGTTGCTTTTCTATACACTAACAATGTAACTGTAGAAAGAGAAATTAGGGATTCAATTCCATTTACAATAGCACCAAAAATCATAAGATACCTAGGAATAAACCTAACCAAAAGGTAAAGGATCTGTACTCTAAAAACTACAGAACACTTATGAAAGAAATTGAGGAAGACACAAAAAGTTGGAAAAACATTCCATGTGCATGGATTAGAAGAATAATCATTGTTCATATGTCTGTGCTGCCCAGAGCAATCTACACTTTCAATGCCATCCCTATTAAAATACCATTGGCATTTTTCAAAGAGCTGGAACAAACAATCCTAAAATTTTTATGGAACCAGAAAAGACCCCGAATCACCAAGGAAATGCTGAAAAAGAAAAAGCTGGGGGCATCACATTGCCTATTTAATGCTATATTACAAAACTGTGATCACCAAGACAGCATGGTATTGGCATAAAAAAAGCCACATAGATCAGTGGAACAGAATAGAGTCTCCAGAAATGGACCCTCAACTCTATGGTCAACTGATCTTTAACAAAGCAGGAAAAATATCCAATGGAAAAAAGACAGTCTCTTCAACAAATGGTGTTGGGAAAACTGGACAGCTACATGCAAAAGAATGAAACGGGACCACTTTCTTCCACCATACACAAAGATAAACACAAAATGGATGAAAGACCTAAATGTGAGACAGGAATCCATCAAAATCCTAAAGGAGAACGTAGGCAGTAACCTCTTCGACATTGGCCACAGCAAACTCTTTCATGACATGTCTGCAAAAGCAAGGGAAAGAAAAGCAAAAATGAACTTTTGGGACTTCATCAAGATAAAAAGCTTCTGCACAGCAAAGGAAACAGTCAGCAAAATTAAGAGGCAACCCATGGAATGGGAGAAGATATTTGCAAATGACATTACAGATAAAGGGCTGGTATCCAGGATGGATAAAGAACGTCTCAAACTCAACACCCAGAAAACAAAAATAATCAAGTCAAAAAATGGGCAGAAGACATGAACAGACACTTCTCTGAAGAAGACATAGAAACCGCTAAAAAAACACATGAAAAATTCTCAACATCATTAGCCATCGGGGAAATTCGAATCAAAACCACATTGAGAATACTACCTTATACCAGTTAGAATGGCAAAAATTAACAAGACAGGAAACAAAATGTTGGCAAGGATGTGGAGAAAGGGGAACCTTCTTACACTGTTGGTGGGAATATGAGCTGGTACAGCCACTTTGGAAAACAGTATAGAGGTTCCTCAAAAATTTAAAAATAGAGCTACCCGATGATCCAGCAATTGCATACTGGGTATTTACCCCAAAGATGCAGAAGTAGTGAAAAGAAGGGGCACATGCACCCCAATGTTCATAGCAGCAATGTCCACAATAGCCAAACTGTAGAAGGAGCAGAGATGTCCTTCAACAGATGAATGGATAAAGTAGATGTAGTTCATATATACAATTGAATATTACTCAGGCGTCAGAAAAGGTGAATACCCACCATTTGCATTGACATGGATGGAACTGGAGGGGATTATGCTAAGTGAAATAGGTCGAGCAGAGAAAGACAATTATATGGTTTCACTCGTATGTGGAACATAAAGAATAGTGTGGAGGACATTAGGGGAAGGAAGGGAAAACTGAAGGGGTGGAAATCAGAGGGGGAGATGAACCATGAGAGACTGTGGACTCTGGGAAACAATCTGAGGGTTCCAGAGGGGAGCAGGGTGGGGGGATAGGTTAGCCTGGTGATGGGTATTAAGGAGGGCACGTGTTATAATGAGCACTTGGTGTTATATGCAAATAATGAATCATTGAACACTGCATCAAAAATAAATCAATAAATAAATAACACTGGAATTATGTATTCATCAGAATATTTGCAGTTGTACAGGTGTTTTTGTTATCTTGGTGATGGTGGGATGCTAACGTTATTGTGTACCTAGGAGCTATGAATGTGTTAATGCCAAGCAATGCACAAGACAGTCCTGTACAACAAATTATTATCCCATTGAAAATGCCAATAGTGCTCCAGTTAAAAAACACTGGGTTTGAATAGCTCAGCTAAGAATCCACCAGATTTCAATGCTTCTTTCCAATAATAGCTTTAAAATTTTTTTTTAACCTTTCAAAACTCCATACTAACGGATCTCTTTCCCTTAGGTTTGAAAGTTCCGATAGATTCTGGTAGGAAATATACTTGTTTTCATTGCTTACAAAGTAGTTTGTCATTTTTCTTTTGATTCCTCTTTGGTCCAGGAATTTTCTAAAAGTATGCACCTTAATTTCCTAGTAGTTATACCTTTATTGGGGGAAATTTATTATTATTTGTTTCTAATTGTATCAATTTATAATTTATAAATCTAGCATGTATCTTTTAAAAATTTATTAGAGGTATTCTTTGTGGTTAATATATAATTTTTTAATAGATAACCCATGGATCATTCTCTCTACACACACACACACACACACACACACACACACACATTCTCTGTTTGAGAAGATACCTCCTATTTGAGAATTAAGAGATTCAATATAGATTATATTGGTTTGCAAGGCTGCCATAACAGAATAGCACACATTGGGTGGGCTTAAACAACAGATATTTGTTCTCCCGTAGTTCTGGGGGCTAGAAGTCCAAGATAATGGTGCCAGCAAACTTGGTTTCTTGTGAGGCCTCCCTTCTTGGCCTATAGATGGTCACCTTCTCACTGTGTCTTCCAGTGGTCTTTCCTCTGTGAGCATGCATCACTCATGGCACTTTCTGTGTCCAGATTTCTTTTTCTAATTAGGACACCAGTCAGGCTAGATTAGGGCCCACCCATATGACCTCATTTAATTTTAATTACCACTTAAAAGTCCTATCTCTCTATACAGTCACATTCTGAGGTTTGGGGATTAAGGCCTTCTTGTGATTTTTTTTTTTTTTTGGAGGGGGGGACAAAATTCAGCCCAATAATATAGATTTATTAAGTAAAGTTTATAAATTGCATTATTCATTTTTTCTCTGATCTTATTTTTTGTAAACTAGAGTTGTGTAATGCTCAAAAGCTATATTGATATTTCAAGCTAAAATTATATTTTTATCAAGGTCTCACATTTCTAATAATTTTTGCTTTTTATATTAAGCTCCTACCGTATATAAAATTATAGTTATTTTATCTCCATTATGCCTTGTATGAAAACCTAATGACCCTCTATTTCCTGTTTAGAGCTTTTAACATTAAATTCCAGTTTGTCTAATATTAATAGCCTCTTTGCATTTGTCATTGTCCATACATTTGTTTTCAACCTTTCTTAATCACTTTGTTGTACAGTTGTTTCTTTTAAATTGCATAAATCCGGGTGTTCTCTTTTAACCCAGTTTGACAGTTTTGTGCAGTGGGAGAATTTAGTCTATTGGATTTTAGTGTAGTGAATTGATTTTATTCCTCTTTTCTTCCTTTATGATTTATGTTGTTGTTCCACTTTCCCCTTATCCTAATTTAAATTGCTTTCATCATTTTCTTATGTATTTGGAAGACCTACTGTACTATTTTGGTCCTTTCTCTGTACTTATAACCTTACGTATATTTCTCTAATATTATTTCAAAAATAAGATACTGATTATTTTCTTACCAAGAGGCACTATTCCCTTCCATTTTACTCCATTCCAGTGAAGTGAACTTTTGAACAATGCCATCTCCCTTCTTCCTACCTTCTATTTGCCCTCTCCCCGTCCAGATCCTTATAGTTCTTTCCTCTCTGTAGTCTTTGGTCTTACTTCATCAGCTTCTGGATCTCAGTATTGCAGAGGAGTAGTCTGCTGCCTGATTCGTTTTCCTTGGTGGTAACTTGTTTTGTTTTGCTTCTGTCTAGAAGTTTGTTAAATTTTCTCTTAATCCTTAGAATCCATGCATTTTATTAGAATAGTCTTAAACATGTATTTTCTGATTAATCTATACTTGAACCATGTCCTTTGATTCTGTAGACTCAAGTTTTCAGTTCTGAGAAAATTTTCTCTGTTATTTGTTTAGACATTGTATCTCTGTCCTCTTCTGGGGACAAAAAAAAAGCTAAATTCTTGACTTTGTCCTCCAAAGTCTTTTGTCTTTTCTCTCAATATTTCTAAACTTTTATAATTTTTAATCTCTTCATGTTTCTCGCTTTATTATTATTTTTTTAATCTCTTTATACTTTGGCTTTGTGTTTTGAGATATTATCTCTTGTACTTGATTTCTAAGTCACTAATTTGGATCTTAATGGTAAACATTCAGTCTTCAAATTCATCTAAATTGTTTATTTGCAAAATCATGGTCTGTGTTTTGATTTTCTTCCAGATAGTTTTTTGTTTGTTTTTTACTTTGTGATTGCAATTACATTTATATACATTATATATATATATATATATTTTTTTTTTTTTACAAAAAGTATGTGTGTGACATCATCATCATTTATTTTCCCTAGCAATTCTATTTTCTTAGACATGTGTTCTGCTTGCTCTGAATGATCTTACTCTCTCTGGCTTTAATATAATTTTTAAAAAATATATTTTATTTATTCATTTATTTTTCTAGCATCCTCAGTGGGACTCAGGTCTGGCTTTTGGAGATCTGAAGTGGTCGCAGTTCAGGAAGTGAGTGATAGAAGGCAGTGTGGTGTCTATACTCTGGGCCTCCCACAGAAGTACCAAAAGAAGCCTCCTGCCCCCGTGTTTTTTTTTTTTTTTTTTTTTTAAAGATTCTGAAGCGCTGGGGACAGGGAGGACCAGGCCCACGTGCTTAGTTACTTCTTATCCACTATCTACCACTTCTTGTTCAAGATCCTAGGCAATCTTCCGAGTTCTGTGGGCTATGTTCTTTCCAGCATCTTGAGTTGTAATCCTCATTCTAGGATCTCTGACATTGGTCTCCTGTAGTCTTTTGCTCATTTAGTCCCTATGGGGAAAACTTGAGCTATTTCCACCTTTGGGGACTTACTCTGAAGGGAGGCCTCATTTCCACCCACCAATTGTTGGACCCCAGAGAAGCGGATAGACTGGAGTTGGGAGTATAGCTGTCACAGACCTTAACAAGGCCTCCATGTTTTCAGAATCCCTAGAGGCCTATTTTAAAGTAGTTACTTTATAAATCTGGAAAATCTTAGCAAAATTCAGAGTTTCCTAGCCTTTTAAATCAGGAGAAGTATTCAATCTAGGCTGATTCTTTGCCTTAATGCACACTGGCAATGAGAGCTTAAATGCCAAATGATGTTTTTTCTTTCACATGTGTGAGACAGAAGAACATTTATTGTAAAAGTTAAACAGAGTGACAGCTTGCTTTGGCTAATGTGTAAGAGTTCTTGACTGGGCTGCTTTCCTTTCTTCCATAATAAGTAGTTAATAGAAATTCACTGACCTGCAGTGCAGACTTAATTTATTGCGTATATCAAGTTGATTTAACAGGAATGGAATGTGGTAGAACAATAGTTTCCCTCTCTTGGTGATCCTCCAAGATTTCCCCTGAAAAGAAAATCGGGTTTAACACCATGTAGAACCTTTGTGATTTTAAATAATTGGACTATGTTTGAAAAAAAAAAAAAAGTATTTAATCAATGGCAATCATCTGTTTATTTGAAAAACCATTGGGTGGGGGAGGTGGTATTTGTCTTTAAAACTTTCACTTGTAGGAAAAGCTGAAGTGGCTGAGTACACTATGTACTTTGCACTATGCAAAAGAAAAACTGAAAATCCTGAATTGCTTCTTTCTTGTTTGGTATGTTCTCTATTTAGAAAATCCTTAATTAATTTTGTGTGAAAGCAGACGGTCAAAGGATTTAAAGAAGCAGAAAAACATCTTGAATTCCCTACTGCTGGCAAAGTGGGGAAAGTGAAAATGGTAAACTGATTAACAGAAGTCATCTTGAAGTCTGCCATTATAATAAGATGTAAATAACAACAGCCACAAATCCGAATCACTTAGGAAAGTTTGCACAGGGTTTTTCCATTTTAAATGCATCTCTCTCCCAACTTTGTCCTCTTGAGACATCAGCCATTTAAAAGCATGGTATTGGAACTAACCCAGCATCACTTTTAATTAGCACAGAAATGCTAATTATACTTTTTCTGCATGATGCTTAATGCGAGCTGTCAGGGCACTGCATTTTTCACATCAGTTGTGGAGAGGTACACATGATCACCAGACCCGCTTTAAAATTGTAAAGGCCAAATTCATCTCAACTGATTATTTTTTTTAAACTGTAGGAATGTGCTAGAAGATACATGAAAATAATGGCATCAAAATGAAAAAAATGAACTTTTCATTTACTCCAGACACAAGCATATTTCATTTTATTCAATATTTGTGGTCTGTGCAAATCAAATTTCTTGCCATTGAGTCATTTAAAATACCGTACAAAGCTTGATTTTGAAAGAAAGCTACATTTTCATGAAACAGAGTCTGTTTTAAAAAGCAAATGTCCTCTCCGTTTTACAGGTTCAGGGCTTTGAATGTTATGTTTTCTTAAAGGAGGGCCTACCTGTGTTATTGAAGTGATTTTGTGTTTTAAGCCGATAGTTCTAGGAATGCAATGGATACTATCCTTTAATAAAGCCTGTTGTATGAATTTAATCAAGCACAAATTTAATTAAATTTATTTTAATTACTGAAGACAGTTAGACTGAATTTTTCCCAAAACTCAAACACTAGTTCTCAAAAACAAAATAAAATAAACACATCCAACTATAAAATCTAAGCTTTACATTTTACCAACATTTATCAGAATCAGGGGTGAGAGTCTAAATGACTTTAAGGTCTATACTCATCATATAATCCATCATATAATTCTGTGTAACAAAAGGGATTCATTCTATATTAAATTATGTCTTAAAGTATTGATGTAATGAACCCTGTAGTCAGCCAGAAATCTGGGGGGGGAATAACTTAATAGAACTGTCCATTTTGGGGGGGAACACATTTTTTTCCCTCCACTAATGTAAATCCTCACTTGGAGAAAATTCTGAATTATTTCTTAAAAGTCTGAATTGCAGAATATTATAAAAGAAATTGAATTTGATGGCTTTGGTACACTTGGCATAATATATAATCACTACAGTGATCACTGTGATGTTTATTGACTGCCTGCTATGGTCCTGGCACTGAGCTGTGTGGTTTACATAAAAACCATACCAAGTAAGAGCCATTATTATCTTCATTTTATAACAGAGGACAGTATGGCTCTGGATGTTATAGAGCTTGCTCCAAGGCTCCACAGCTAGCAAGTGTCAAGAATGAGTCACACCCAGGCCTGTCTGGTACTAAAACCCCCGTTAACCATTGCACTATATGATGAAATGTATATGTGTTTGGCTGTACGGTACAAGTCCTAAAGGTGTGTGGTTTTTTTTTTTTTTTTTTTTTTTTGTCCATCTGAAATCAGGTTTAATATGACTGTGTGATCATGTTTTCACTGTTCTCAGAAAACCATTTCTTCTTTTCTATGGCAAAAGCAGATTTCTGTCCAGTATGCTTTGAATGCTGACTGTATGGACCGAATCCCATAATTTGGGGGACTGCATTCCCCTCAAAATTCATATGTTGAAGCCCTAACACTCAACATGATGGTATTTGGAGTTGGTGCCTTTGGCACATAATAACCTAATTATTACACTAAAAGAGAAACAGATTACTTTTAGGACTTTCTACCATATCCCCAAAACACATAAGTGAGGTTATACGGGTAGGCCCCCATGACAGGATTAGTGTCCTTATAAGAAGAGGAAGAGATACCAGGATTCCTTCTGTCTCTCCACCATGTGAGGACCCAGCAGGAAGGTGGCTGTCTGCAAACCAGGAACAGAGCCCTCACTAGGGAACCATTTTAGCCCACACCATAATCTTGGACTTCTCAGCCTCCAGAGTTATGAGAAATAAATTCTCGTTGCTTAACCCACATAGTAGTTTGTTATGACAGCCCCAGCTAAGTAAGGCTCTGATAACATGGGGCACAGAGGACTAGTCAATGCAGAATGTTCAATGACAGGGACATAGGTATAACAGCCTCAGACACTTATGAGTCCTACTGTGTTATGGGCACTAGTCTGTGTGCCTAACCAATCCTCATAACACTCCTCTGTGCTAGTTAACTATTATTACTATCCTCCTCACTGTACAGCTGAAAATACTGATGGACAGAAAGGTTGAGCAGCTTATCCAAAGGTACGACCCTAGGAGGAATCCGAATAGAACCAGAATTCAGTCTTAGGCAGTCTAGCTCCAGAGCCTCTGGTTTTTCTTTCTTATTCGACCAGAGGCTTTTTGTCAGTTTTCATATCTATAGAGTGGGGATAATGGTTGCCCTATTTATAGGGTAAGGAGAAATAGGTGAGGTCATAAATGTGAAACTATTAAAAAAAAAGCAAAACAAAATATAAAGTATTCCTATTTATTAGCACAAATTTTCAAAATCGATATTTACTAGCAAATTTATTTCTAACTTAGTTCCTTCAAAAAATAAGTTGAGACAGGCTACCAAAAAAGGACATAAAAATAAGGTCTGGAAAACCAGATTTAAGTAAAGGAGGAAGACAGGGCAATAAATAACGCTAAGCCTTCTAATACCCAAGACCAAAGGTAAAACACAAGCTACATAGTTTTATCAATAAAAAAGAAAACAGAGTATTTTTCTCAGGAGAAAGAATGTTCCTTCCCCCCACCATTACATTTAAAAAGAAATTTCTCATGTTGGAGCTTCTAAAGTGAATATAATGATCAGTGGTTCCACAGAGTAAGCAGTTTGATTGATTACAATATCATCACTTTGTTTCTCTCTTCTTGTCGTGGTGGAGATATTAAGGAGCCATGAAACCTTCAAATTTGGTCAGCAGGAGGGAAATGTTGTAGAGTATAAGGATATAGATAATTTAAAACTGGATAATCAACCCTTAAATTGTCAAAAATGGACTGTTTTCCAAAGAAGACCTCCCAGGTGTGCCAGATGTATCTGCCGTGGCTGTGACGATGCTCACGACCAGTCATTTCACACCGATGCCACGTACGGTGCAATGCGGGATGTGCAACTAGACGATTAGATGCAGTTTCTGCTCTTGGGGCCCCAATTTTAAATTAGACACAGTGTATTAGTGCAGAGAATGGATCAGAACATAGATAAGAGAAACACCTATGCATCATGGAATATTTGGAAAAAGTATAAAAATATATAAAAGTATGAAGTCAACACCAAATTAACCATCATTGTTACCTTTTCGTGTATATTTCCTTCTAGTCTCTTATTCTCATTCTTTGTATAAGTGGAGATAGAAACCGATATGATACAGATATGATATAGGTAGAAATATAGGTGTAGATAGATATAGTTGCACACATGTGTTCACACACATACTTAGAGGTTCAGAGATTCACATGGGTTATGTATCTTTCAGAGTCAGTAAGTGACAAAAATGGTGCTTAGATCCATTTCTGACACTAATGCTCCTTTCTCTTAATCACTATTCTGTATTTTGAGTGTGTCAGTTTTTTTAAAACATATTATTTTATGAAGGTAGAAGCATGCATTATTTGGCACTTCGTACCCTGCTGTGCTTTCCCTAATCATCTTGTATTGGGAGCAGAGTTTCAGATTATTAGTGGGTTTTTTTAAAAATTTTTGATTACTTTTGATATTGTTTAATATTCTACCATAGGCCATCAGTTATTTAATTATGTCATTATTTTAAATCTTTAGGTTTCCAGTGTTCCCAAATTACTAGGTATCCCTCATAAAGGGGAGGATGATAAGCCCTGTTTGTGTGTGTCAAGGAAAGCTTTATTAAAAAGTAGGCAGTTGGGCTAGATCTTGATGTTACCTGGGGGTTGATCAGTCAGACACGTAAGAGAAGAATATACCAAGTGGAAAAAAAAAACCATGGCAAATCTGGTGAACTAAATGTAGTTCAGTGTGGCGATGTAGTGTAGTAGTTAAGAGAACAGGCTTTGTTTCCAAATAGATGTGTCTGAGTTCCAGTATTGGCATTAGCACTTCTCAGCTGTTTGAATTTGGGCAACTTGCTTGGCCCCTTTAAGGCTGGATTTTTCTCATCTGTAAAATGAGGATTGCAATAAGGTTTTTGTGAGGGCACAGAGGGTTCTTTGTATAGAACTTGGTGCCTTGTTAGAACTCAAGAAATATTATTTTTCTTTATTAGTGTTAGAATGATATCAGTCACCTTAGGGTGTATGTTGGGGAATGTTGAGAGACAAAGCAGGGCAAATCCTAGAGAGCCTTAAATGTCCTGTGAGGGAGCTTGTGGTCTTTACATCATAGGTAGTCAGGCCCTGATAGATTCATAAGCTAGGCATACTGTGTGTGATCAGATTGGAATTGCAGTACAGATGCAAGACTGTAGGGAGGGCTATTACAGATGCAGGTGAGACACGATGGGAGCTTGAGGTAAATCAGTAATAGTGGTGGTGTCTGAAAGGAGACAGGTAAGAAGCACGTTAAGGATAGAAAATCACTGGAACTAAGCAATTCTTTGGATCAAGGGATGAAGGGAAAGGGAGTCCAGGATGATATGGAAAAAGTATCCGATGTTTTTGCCTGTGCAGTGTTCCTCCTTTTTTTTTCCCCTTTGAAATAGCATCTCAGTTTTCCTCTGGGTAATTCCTTTTCCCCCCACACTTAGTCTATTTCCCAGTCCCCTTTATCCAAGATCTGTGAGGATGACCCAGCAGTTCCATATCCGTGGCCACAGTAACTTCTCAAGAGTGGGTCAGTCAACTGAGTTGGCCCAGCAAGGCCAAGACACTTGCTAAAATTATTAAGAAGGAGAACCTTTTTTTGGGGGGGGGGATTAAAACCAGATGGTGTAAGCTTAGTATACACAACCCAGGATGGAGCCAACCATGGAGAAGAGCTGAGAAGAGAAAGAGAGCAGGAGAACAATTTTATGGTATCACTTACCTGGGTCCAGTGAGAGATAGAGTCCCCTTTTTAGACTTTCCAATTAAGTGATTCAATAAATTATGTTTTTTAGTCAAGCCAGCTTCAGTTGAATTTCTTTCACTTGGAACTCAGTTTGAAATGCTAACAAATACAGGTGATTTCCAGATTTTTGCCTTGAGTGACTGGGTGGATTAATCAATATGTGAAACATAGAGGAGATGCGGGTTTGGGAGAGAATGATGAATTTGGTTTGGAGCATGTTGAGTCTGGATTACTCATGGGACAAGCAGGTGGAAATGTCTGGTAGGCATATGGATACATGAGTCTGAAACTTAGGAGAAAGATCAGAGCCTGAGGAACAGGTTTAAATCCGTCTGATTTTGTGGTTTGGAAAGAGTGTATTTCTTTTTGAAGTTCTCCTTTTGTGGTGTGAGGCTGATCCCATGGCAAGAACTCAGGGTATATTAGTAAACTAGAAGGGGAATGGCAAGCAAATCAATACCATGCATAGGGTTGTTTTGGGGTGGATTGGACATTTGATGTTAGTGTGTATCACACTATTGATATGTTAGTAGCAGTATGAGGTAATTAAGATGTCAATTTGCCATCTCAGAAAAAACAAAATGTGTATTTTGAAAAGCATCCTCTGATTTTCTTTTTAGGGACACAATAATGCATGCAATGCCTTTATAAGCTAGAGAAGAACTGTAGTCAGCCTGACTGCTTTTATGGTGGTGGATGTAGAGTAAATAGAGATGATTGGGATAAAATGACATTTGGTGTGTTTCATAATCACTAGCTATGTAAATTAAATAATATAGCTATTTAAATATGAAAAAATGAGCAGGTTCTATCTGCCCTCATTCCCAAGTTGAATGTCTAGTCAAAAGCCATGGGCAGTGTAGCTCAGTGCTTCATTAACATTAGACTCTGGATGTTTGGCATTTGAATCCTCTGGGGAGCTTCTTAAATCCATAGGATTTTGGAGTCCACTCCCCAAAGAGTCTGTTTCTGCAAGTCTGCGTGTCCAGGAACCTGTATGTGTACTATCAGGTGACTGATGTTTGGCCAGGTTTGGGAATTACTTAATGGTGGGGAGACTTACAGATGCAGTCCCCCATCATGTGTCCTTGAGCTGGCTATTTTGATTCTTCGCAGCTTGTTTTTCCTCACTGTTAAACTGAGGGAGTTGAAATGATGATCTCTAAGGTCCCTTCCTGCTCTTAACATACCCTCATTTCATTCACCAAACCAGTTTTTTTTTCTCCATTTGTATGTGACTCTTAAAAAGTGCTTCTCCTACTTCATAAAAGAGATAAGAGAGAGAAAATTCAAACCAGCATTTCAGCTGTCTGTTGACTGCCAACAAGTTGACAGTTTTAAGAGTGTCTTGGTTTAGTGATGTGTGACAGTAATGATAGTGAGCTGTGTTGTATATAATTTAATCCTTAAGCATGCATACACCACTTAAAGTTATTTTCTATACATATAAAAAGATAAAATAGTGAGCAGATTTTTCTTTAACTTTCTCTGTTTTGTTATTATATATTGTGCTATTTCCACAGGAGAAAGTTAGTGATTTTTTTCTTCTTTCCTTTGAAAATCAAGCTCATGCGAAGTGACAGGTTTAGAACATATTTCTAAATCAAAGAATGACCATTCTAGGACTCGATCATAGGAGTTACTTCCCTAACTACCATTTATTTGTGCTAAAATTGGCTACATTCCTGATGATAATTCTGCAAGACAGCAGTAGGATATGACTTGCCTTCCCACTGTTTGATATAAATCTCCACTGATACGAATTGAGTTCAGCTGCAGTGAACTTAAATGCTAATGTTGAAAACATAAGGCAGCCTGCTGTTTCATTTATACCAGAAAGTTTTAACTTCTACAGTCTTCTGTATCCCCCTGCTCCCACCTTAAGTTAGATCAAATTAGAAGCACTCCATTTCTGTCTGAAGGGTGAAATGTGCAAGCATGATTTACATAACTCAACATGAAAACGGAAGAAGGAATTAATCATAAGGATGGGTGCACCATTCTTGTCCTTGAATAATACACCATAACAGTCATGGGAAAAACGGTTGGTGCCATAGCATTTATCAGATAATCAACCAGTATTTGTTAACCACTGACTCTGCCCAGTACTGTGTAAAGCATTCTAGGGTCTAGAAAACAATAATAATCAAAATGATAGTAATGGAATTTGTTGAGTGCTCACTATGTATCAGGCATGGAATCCTCAAAACAACCTTATGAAGTAGGTACCTGTTATTATATCAGTTTTACTGATAGAAAAATGGAGACCTAGAGAGATTTTAAAAAAATAGCCCATGGACTCCAGAAACCAGGATTCAAACACAGGTGTCTAGACTCTTGGCCTCTTGACGTTCCCTAACTTTAAAGAGTTTACAGTGTAGTTGGGAACAAGGGGCATAGCTCTTCTGGAAAAAGCTCAGCATTGCAAGATCTGCATAAAACAGATAGCATCAGGATTTCTCCCTGATCATAATGTCAGCAGAGGTGAGTATAATTCCGAAGTGGGAACATGAGCCAGGTTAAAGAAGAAAGCAAGAATGGGAAAGAAGAGTCAGTTCAGTTATACAACACTTATCTGGTTTGCCCCTAGGATATTTCCCTCCAAGCTTAAGTCCACGCACTTTTCTCATTTTACTTTTGCTGTGACTCGGAATCAGTCCCTGGATGCCCTAATATTAAGGTGTGCCTAGTATTTTAGATGTTTGATATGGCTGATGCTCTGAACTTGAGAGAGTGGAATGAGATAAGATAAGGAAGGCAGGGACCACATGGGTGGGGGAGGGGCCGTGAAAGTATCCTGAAGAATTTGGTCTGTATCCTAAGTGTAGCACTGGGATGATGTGGTCGGAATTGGTTATTGGCAAGATTATTCTGGATGTGGAATGGGGAATGAATTGAAGGAGAGCGTGATATGTGTGAGCAATCTTAGTGGTTTAAACTTGAGTTGAGATGGAATAAATGAGACATGTTTGGGAAATATTTAGACTGTGGAGCTACAGGATTTCTGGTTTATGCCTTCGTCATTCTTTCACAATGCCTTTGTCATTGCTGTAGTTACTTTCTTTTCCATTCTCTTCTTAGTTGACAGTATTCTAGATAGTTGGTCTCTTGACTTTTGGACCCCATTTTTTCTTTTATCTACTTTTCTCCTTTTTAGTATATTTTTACCTATTTTTCTTCTTTCTGACCTACCTTTTCAGTCTCTTTTTACCTATTTTTCTCCCTTTTAACCACCCATAATGGATCATTGGGGTTGATTCTGGGATTGCTTTCCTTCTCTCTCTACAGTATACTGTCTTCACTGTTTTTCCAGGTGATTTTATTGTCGTTATGCTGTTGACTCACAAGTTTATGTCTCAGGCCTAGACTTTTCCTTGAAGTTATAGGCTCATTACCGCAACTGCTACTTGCCAAGCCCATTTAGAAGCTAACAGACAGTTCAAACTCATCACATCTAAAAGTTACTTGTTGATTTCCTACCTTTTCACCACCTCAGCTAATAACATCACCATCTGGCACCCAGATGTTCCATGGAGAAGCTGGAAATATTCCTTGATTTCTCTCTTTCTTTTGATGCCTACATCCAGTGAATCAGGAAAACCTTCCAATTCTATCTCCCGAGATATCTCTATGCTTCTGTATTTCTTTGTTGCCCAGTTCTAGTCCAATCAGAGTTATCTTCCAACTGGTTCTATTTTTCCTTGTATTTCTTACCTTCTTATGCGTCTGTTTACTTGTTTAGTGACTACTATTCTCCACGTTAAGCTGTAAGTTTCATGAGGCCAGGAAATTCAGTTGTTTTGCTCTCCATGGCACCTAATATAGATGATAGACTCAATAAATAAATTTGTGACATAAATGAATGAATGGTATAATGGTTGATTTAATGTGAGTGGTGAAAGACAGACAAAGGAGAAAAAGGTGCCAAAAATCATTCCCAGATTTCCGATTTGAGTAAACGGTTTACTCAGTTATGCTATTTACTAAGATAAGAGCAAGTTTGGAGGGGAGACGTTAAGTTCCTTTTAAGACATGCTGAATTTAAGATCCTTGCAAGACACCAAGTAGAGATGTCCACCTGGCCTTTGGATGTATTGGACTAGAGCTTAGAGATTAGGTCTGATCTAGAGATATTGATTGCAAACTCATTAGCCTAAGGATGATACTTGAAGTCGAAGGGGTGTCTAAGCTCCTTTAAGTGAGAAGAATGAGTCTAGAGAAACATCAACATTATGGAATCAGTAAAGCATCAGAAGTAGCCAGAGTGTAGGAAGAAAACTTGAGTATGTGTTGTCAAGAAAAAAAGAGAATTTCAAGAAGGACTGGACAATAGTGTCACATGCTGCTGAGAGGTCAGAAAATTATAGCTGAAAAGTCACCATTGGATTTAGCAACATGGGAGACAGTGATAGTCTTGGAAAGTAGTTTCAGTAGAGTATGAAGGAAAGGTCCAGATTTAAGGGACATGAGGAGTGAGGGAGATAAAGAAGATGGCACAGAATTTGTTTAGGACAGAAAAGGAACAAGGAAGAAACGTTGTCACCTGGAGGTTGGACAGACGGTTGATGGCTTTTTTTTTTTTTTTTTTTTAATGTGAAAGAGGCTTAAGCATGTTAAATGCTGTCCAGGAAGAGAGAGCCAGTCTGGGGTAGGGGGAGAAGGAAAGGATAGAGGGGGAGGGAAGGGGAGAAAGAGGTTAACACCGAACGAAGCATTGAGAAGAGGGAGGTGATAGCCAGGACAAGCAGAATGTGGGAGGAGATAGAGACCAAAGTATAAGTAGGAGTAGCTTTCCACTGGAGGAGGGTACAACCTATGTTCTAACAGAAAAGAGGAGAGATCATGTGCACTGTTGACTGATTAGTAGGTTTGGTCAAAATTGCAAGAGCTTCTGATGGCTTCCATTTTCTTTGTGCAGGAAGAAGAGATGTCTGTTTCAGGACCATCCATTTTAGGGACTACCCCTTCTTGGTAAGGGCTACTTTAAAATATTCTGTATTGCCAAGTCCTCTTGAAATATTTTCTTCCAGTGATCGTCCAGAAATGAACCCATTTGCTGAACTTCCCTCTTTTAGTAACACTACCTCTCTTAGTAACACTTTCCTCTCTTAGTAACACTACTCTATGGACAGACCTACAGAGAATTGTGGCCAGTGTAGTATATTTGTGGACAGGCTCTCATCATTCCCATGACTAATATAAAGTTGTCTGTTTATTATTCTTTTCTCTCTTCTTTGTTTATGGCTACTTTGCATTTCACCTTCCTGTTGCCAGGCATGATAAGCTGGAACGGAGATACTTGGTATAATGGTTTCAAATTATAATATCAGTACACTTTCGATGCCCCTAGATAATTAATGCTGAAATTCACAGCCAGCAGTGGTAACAAGAGTCAGACAACAACTCTTAAGAATAATGCAGTGTGCTTAATAATTGGTTCATTTTTTCCCTCTGCCTAGTAATCAACTTTATTTTTACCCGCTATAACAAAGACTGGCTGGGGAAAAATCTTATTATGTAACAGTCTCCTCCTTGACCACATCCAAGTGTGAAAGACATTTCACCTGTTCAGTGGGTGACTAAGAATCCTAGGCAGTATTGTAGTCATGGCTTTTCTATTTCCATTTGGAAATAACAGTAACTACAACATCACTCAACTCTTTGGAGACCTGAGCTGCAGCATTAACAGTCATCTCATGTAGGTTTATTGCATGACCGTTAAACAACTTCGAAAATCAGATTTTCACTGTTAATAATTAAGTGATTAGAGAGTTACGAGCTTTGACAACAGTTCTTCATCTTTTGATCCCTACAGGGAAAATAAAGACAACAAAATAAAAGTTAATAACTGAATCCACTCACTGATTTTCAAGTCCTACAAATGCCCTGCAATTGAAATTTCAGGGAGCCATGGACCAGGCACTTCAGACATGAATTATTTTCCCCCTACTCTTCCAAATTTATATCTTTTTGGAGATAGTCTCTTTCTTCTTCCAGAGATAAATAATTCTGACATTGGCTGGGCAGCCTTTTGGAAATTTCCCATATTTATTCAGAGGTTTGCAGAGCACTGAGAATCCATTTTGAATGTTGATAGAGTCTAAGGAATTGTGAACAGGATAAGAATTGAGCGCTAGGAAAGAAGAAAGACCTTCAAGTGTTATTTTTGCCTTGAAGTAAAACGAACTGATCTTGAAGTCAGATCTTGGCTCCATTATTATCTTACTCTTTGGCAAATTACTTAACTTCTCTGAGCCTCAGTTTCTCACTTGTATAAAAAAGATAATGATACCCATTTCAGGGATTCCTGGGATTAAATAAAATGTTCATGAGAAGCTCATAGCATAAGCTCTAGCAGATATAATTCTCAATATATATGAGTTTCTTTGTCCTTCTTTCTCAAAGTAAAATTTCTTTACAGCTCCTGAACACATAAAAACCTCCTTTTAAGATTTGTTGTGTTAGATCTACTTCTGTGACTATCTCTTGCATCTATATCTTCCTCTCCAGTCCTGCTGCCAGGAATGGCAGATTGATATCCTAAATTCAGATTGATATCCTTAGCACATGATTCCAGTCATATGAATGGAGAGGCTCTGAAGCCTTCAGTGGTTTTCCACTGCATGCCTAGAAAAATCCCAAGCCTCTTATAGCTCAGAGAGGTGGGGCCTTCCATGCTGAATCTTATCCTTCCCTTTCCAACCTCATCATTGAGTTCCCTACACACCCTGATTTATTCATGCTATTCCTATCCTGGTCTCCTTCTTTGCCTTTTCTGGCTTAGCATCGCCTCTTCACCATTTCTACTTGATGAATTCCTACCCTCAGTGAAGCGAGTGCCAGTGCTCTCTGAACTCAAGGATGTACTAGCTCTCCCTCCCAGTTCCACTCTGAAAGGATTTCTCCCTCTGAAAGCTCCCATGGCCTTTTTTCTGTATTTGGCCATGTCTAGAATGTTCTTCCTCAGCCTCCCAGCCTTGTCACCTCCTGTTCATTCTAAGGTCTTAGCCTTAAGTCGTGTCTCCAGCTGCTGGGTCTCCATCAGTCTCCTTAGATATACACTGCCTTTGGAACACTTATCTTGGTCCATGATGCCATAGGTTATTAGATCATTCCAGTAGTGTTTGTTACCCACTCACAAGCTCCCCTAGGGGAGGAAGGGTGCCTGTTATTCTCTCTGCTATATCCTCAGTGCCTGGCAGAGAAAGCACTCAGTAAATGCTTGTTGAATCAATAAATAAAGTCTACTACTTGCCACATACTGCCTTTCTGTATAGCTGTTTATATCCACGCCTATCACATCTCTGTGTCACAGAACAGGGGCTATGTCATATTAATCCTATTTGGCTCTATAGCAGCTACCACAGTGCCTTGTTGATCATAAGTGGTCACTAAGTATTTGTGTAATAAAAAACAAGTGAGCACAGAAACAGAACCCTAGCCCGAGGCCTACTGCATGCATTTTGAGTGGCGCAGCAGCTATCTGTATGGGGCGAGGGGAAGACGGAACCCACTTCAGGTTTAGTAGGAGTCTTCTCATTTTAGTAAACAAAACACTTGCAGTGGCTTTTGAAAACCTTGATTTTCAGATGTCATTCATAAATAGTTAAGATTGTTTTTTTCAAGAAAAAAACTTCTTAAAGCAGAGATTAAAGCATAAACCCTTTCAATAACAAAAACAAAAGCTGCCCCTTCAGCCCCAGGTTTCCGATGGAAGGGCCTTTTTCTGGAGATATAATTTCCTGTGATCACCATCTTTCTTTTAAATTGCCCAATCCATCAGGAGGGGGGATTTGTGCCCCACCTGTGGCGAGACATTTTAAAGAGACGAGACATTTGATTGCTGTGTTTAGATTTATGGGGATTGAGATGACCCTGAAGATTAAATGAAGAAGCAACTGTGAAAAAGAAACTGAAACAGGGAGAAAATTGATTTTTAAGTTGAAGGCATATTGGTGTGGAGAGGTTTAAATGAGGAGATAGGGCAGAATGATAAGAGCCAGGTAGGTGGGGGAGGGGCACCCTGAGGGGAAGCCACGTTGGTTAATTGCCACTGGTGTAATCCCTGTTGACCTTCAGGAGGCTCTGAGAAGGATGATATCGTGAGGCTGGGTCTTAAAATCACATTTAGTGAACACCTATTCAGAGCTACAGATGGACTTCGGATTTGATCCTCCTGATGAAACTGAATTAAGACAGGGTAGAAGATAGATAATCAAGAGTGACTATGAGATGAAATTCCTCAGAGTTAGTTTTCAAAATGCGAGAGGCAGCAAAAATACATTGCCAGCTCAAACAAAAGAAATTTAATCAGCAAAGATAAAAATATGATTTTTTTTTCCAAAGGGGGGAAAATGTCTAGAGAACTTTCCCCAAATATCAAAGTTTCTTTAAAGGAGATCTACTCCTGCTTACCCGAAATAGATTTATTTCTGCTTCCTTGTAGGTTCCTGGTCTATCATCTGTTCTACATTTTGTACTGTAATATCATTCCTTTTTGCCTTTTCTCCTTCATCTTACGGTAACTTCAGAAACCCCTCTCCAGGACTGATTATGGAACTTCCGTGGCATGCAGTGTGTTTTGAGTACTTGCTGTTTACTTAACAGTGTTGTGGGATTTAAGCTACAGGTCCTTCCTCAAGAATTTAAAGGACTTTTTGAGGATACAAAGAACACACATGAAGTAATGAATACACATTTAATCCATAGACATTTGTTTAATAGAAGCTCACGAGAAGGAAGAGGGATCCTCTGGGCTGGCCCATTACGGTAAATTCCCTGAAGGAGATGGGACTTAGCGCATGGGAGAACAGAGAAGTCGTGGATACTGGAGTGTGGGATAACGTAGACTAAAAAGGTCACAGAGCCCAAATTGAACAGGGGGGTGTTGAGTGCCCAGTGAGAAGACTGACCTGATAAGACTAGAAATTCATTATTAAGGAAAAGTGAGGATCAACTGAAGTATAATCTATGGATTTTGGATAACCGTAGCAAAGAGAATTATATGTTCTGCGAACATGATTATATAACTATTAAATCATTTATATGTTGTGTTTATGTATTTATGCATAAATACATGGAAGGGAACACTGGATCCTGTAATTGGGTTTCTTTGTTTCTCATCCTTGAATCTGTTCTGTTGATAAACACACACACACACACACACACACACACAGAGTATGCAAAGCACTTTGCTAAACGTAAAGCTCCATGCAGTGCTTAGTTTAATATGATCGATTTTTCTGGGTGGGGGAGGGAAGATAGCAAACTTTGTTCTGAGCACATCCTTCTTACTAGATAAATGGGCTAAAGAGACTAATCTATGGCCTTCTGCATGGGGAATAGAAATTACTAGATACAAAAATTCCATTAATGAATGCAGTGAGAACAAAATTATGGTAACTAAATGGTTTTAATACCAGATTGTTCTTTAGAAATGTACATTTAAAAAAATATGGAGTAAAGATGTTTGGGCAATTAAAAACATATCAGGAATGAAATAAGAATATCTCCCGATGTATAGGTAAGAGAGATGAGTAAGAAGAAACGATTTGCATTTAGTAATATTATAAAAAGAATAATGAAGCTTATTCAAGCACTGAATTTTAAATCATAGCAAACTAGAGTGATAAAGAATAAGAGAAAAAAATGCAATGTATTTGGAGGCCGCATGCATTGTTGAATAAATGAAGCACTGAGTTGAGATTCTATAAAAATTTCAAATTCCTTGTGCAAACTCAATTTCTCTGTTTTAAAGGGACACTACAAAAATAATAATGACTACCACCACCACCACCATCACCTTTCCTAGGTCTTGGCTTATTTGCTCTCAAACCACTTTCTTATACTTTTCCTGCTCTATTCTGAGGAGCAGGGGGCCTGACTGTGTTTCCAAAGGTCACCTGTCAGCTGATACTTCGCTGTGTTGAGGTGTGGGAAGGTGCTTGAGTGGGAGGAAGGGAGAAAGCAGGGCATTTCTCCACCCCTCTCTCTGCCTTGACTTCTGCTTCTCCATTATTCTAGTCCTTCCAGACTAGCCTCATTGTTCTGGCTTTAGTTAGGTGACTCTGCCCCTGTGCTCTGGAAACACAAACACCTCTTTACTGTGTTTGGAGGAAGAGACTTTCTGTGCTGCTAAGCTCTCAGTTGTTTCACTGTTCCCTTTGGTTGTTCATCTCTTTCGTCACCTATTTAACAAAATGCCCTCCGTTAAATTCCCTCTGTTTTAAATACTATTTTTCTGGTTGGACCCTGACTGCTATGCTGGTGTCACACATATAACACAAAGAATGAAATAGTACAGTAGATTGGTCTGAGATATTTGGAGAAAGGTAGTTAGTTATACAGTTCAAATAATAATTTTATATGATACTTCGTGAATCTAGAGTAATCATATTTCACACTACAGGCTTTCCCAGAAGCATTACAAGGCTTACTCGTGGGACAAAAATCTCCTGGTGGCTCTGAAATTATCTTCTAAGTATTGCTTTCTAAATTGTCACTAAAATATTGACAAATTCCCAAGTTCTGGGATGTATCCAGTGCATATAATGTGAAAGCAACCTAGGTAAATGCTTCTCAGTGTTAAATTTATTTTAGCTCCTTTGACAGGGATCCATGCTTATTTTTGTATGGGCAAGCTATTGTAATGTTTTCTCCATTGCTTAACTGATTTGGCCGAAGAGCAGCAGATCATGGTTGTATCAGTGAATCAAGTATATTTCAAAAACAGTTCCAGCACTGCTAATATGGATAATATTGTGAGGACTCTATTAGTCTGATATCCTGAAAGTCCTGATTCTGTTGGGAAGTCTTTTTGTATGATATTGCCTATAATGGCTGAACTCTAGTCTGGTCCTCTAGTACTTGGACTGTCCATATCATTTTTTCTCAAGTGTGGTTTAAAAAATGCTTGTGCTGGAATCACCTGGAGGGTGCTTGTTAAAAACACAAATGCTGAATCAGAACCTCTGGAAGTAAGGCACGAAAACTTGAATTTTAATAATAAGATTTTTTTTAACCTACTAGAATTTGCAAAATATTGGGTACCAATGAATGCAGAATTCCCATTAGTCTGTATTTTATCTCCTCAATGAGATCAGTGGCTTCCAGAGGAAAGTTTTCTTCTGCTAATCTGTCTTCCCTACATTGCCTGGCAGAGTAATAAGCAATTAGTAAATGTGCAGTAAGTATTTGTAGAATTGATTTGAATTCTTTTATCAACCCAAATATGAGGAGTAATTTCTTGAGCATTATCTTAATGATAATGATTATTGTTGTTCTTTAAAACAATGAACAACACTGACATAATTATGCAGCAAAAGCAGGTAAATCTACATTGAAAGAATAGAATGAACATTAATAGAAAATTTGCAAGCATTGATGAACCATATAAGGATAACGATAATGGACATTATAAAATGGAATTTAAAAAGAACAAATCATGCCAGAAAAACTTGATTGCTTTTTTTGATAGAGCTATAAGATCAGTAGATAAAAGTAATGTGAAATTGTAGATGTAATCTACCTCAATTTTGGTAAAGTGTTTGATAGTGTCACATGAAATTTTCCATCTTGAATTAATTGAAATTGGCTTTGGTGTGAACCTCTTGTTGTCTGCTAGATGCTGCAAAAGTCTACTAACACAAAATAATGATGCATCTTGTGATGAGCTATTTCAGAAATGAAAACTAAGTTTGCCTTCAATTGCCATCTTAGTGTTTGATTTGGAGGCTGTATTTAAATAAGTCAGTGACATTTTACATTTGTGTTGCATTAAAACTTGTTGGAATCACTAGGGAAAGAGAAATTATACTAAGATGTGTTAAAATATCATAAATATTCATATTTTGTATCATTGACAACTCAGGCTTTTAAATATTCTACCAACTCACACAATTATGTTCACATATAGCCTTTTCTAGACTGTGAATATACAAGCATATGCTTATTTCAAACATATTAAGGGTTGCCAGATTTATCAAATTAAAGTACTAAATATACTTAGAATTTATTCTCAAACACAGATGTATTAAGAGATCCTAAGAAAAACTTATAAAAAAATGATAATTATACTTACTCATCCAGGGTTGCTGGGTCAGTTCTTTATAAGGGTAACCTGTTTTTATGGACTAATACAAGTGTCTGGTCTGAAGTATGATATGGCTGTCCAAATAGGTATGTTTGGGTGTGAATGAGAAATAGCAGATTGAAAAGGACATTGTAATTTTCGATTTTCTGTAATTCTGAGGAAAGTATTATCTAAATTTTAAAAATTGTGGAAAGTGATGAGAATATTTAGTGCTAAAGGATTTGATTCACATATGTCAGAAAGATGAAAAGAATTAAAGAAATGAATATTTATAGTTGATGAAAATGGTAACTAAAGGGGTGTGATGGGTTGAGGAAGGTATCTAATAATATCCAAAGAACATGAACATTACGGAATTAAATACCATGGTACATGAGTATTAGTGAATGACATTAAGTAAATGAAAATTTAAAGAGAGGGATACCAAGGTGAATTATTTTAATTATAAAACTCTTCTAAGAAATTGTTGGGTATTTAAATATGTTAAATATATTTACTTTAGTATATATTTATAAATTTTAATATATTTAAAATTAGACTACAACCTAGCATATACACAGAAAGACTTAACTAGAGATAACAATTTCTTATTTTCTCTCATTTTATTAATTTTATATTTTTCTAGATAAGAGAACTAATGATAGGTAACTTTAATTCAGTGCTAAGCATCATACTAAGCACATTTGTGGGGGTTAGTACTTTTACAGGGATTTTATAAATCCTCCCAACAATCCAAGAGGTAGGTATTCTTTTTTTTTTTTTTTTTTTTTTTTTTTAAAGATTTTATTTATTTATGTGACAGAGAGACAGCCAGCAAGAGAGGGAACACAGCAGGGGGAGTGGGAGAGGAAGAAGCAGGCTCCCAGCGGAGGAGCCCGATGTGGGACTCGATCCCGGATCGCCAGGATCACGCCCTGAGCCGAAGGCAGACGCTTTAACGACTGCGCTACCCAGGCGCCCCAAGAGGTAGGTATTCTTATCCTCATCTTATAGCAGAATCTGAGGCTTTGATAAATTAAATGACTTGGCCAAGGTCTCATAGCTTTGAAGCTGGGATTTAAACCCAGGCCTGCCTGATTCCTAAACCTGTGACTTTATTTATTTATTTTTATTAAGTTTTTTATTTTAATTCCAGTATAGTTAACATACAGTATTATATCAGTTTCAGGTGTACAATATAGTGACTCAGTAATTCTATACATTGCTCACTGCTCATCAAGATAAATGTACTTTTAATTCCCTTCATCTGTTTCATTCATGCCCCCACCTATCTCCCCTCTGATATACTTTGCTATTTTATTTTATTTTATTTTATTTTATTTTATTTTATTTTATTTTATTTTATTTTATTTTATTTTATTTTATTTTATTTTTCCAAGCTTTTATTTAAACTCCAGCTAGCTAACACACAGTGCAATATTAGTTTCAGGTGTAGAATTTAGTAATTCATCACTTATATACAACACCCAGTGCTCATCACAAGTGCCCCCCCTTAATACCTCTCACTCATTTAACCTATTCCCCCACCCATCTCCCCTCCATTAACCATCAGTTTGTTCTCTATAGTTAATAGTCTGTTTCTTGGTTTGCCTCTCTTCCCCCCCATGTTCATTTGTTTTGTTTCTTAAATTCCACATAGGAATGAAATCATATGGTATTTGTCTTTCTCTGGCTGACTTATTTAACTTCGTATAATACTCTCTGGTTCTATCCATGTCATTGGAAATGGCAAGATTTCATTCACTTTTATGGCTGAGTAATATTCCATTGTGTTTGTGGATTTCTTTATCCATTCATCAGTCAAGGGACATTTGGGCTCTTTCTGTAATTTGGCTATTGTTGATAACGCTGCTATAAACATGGGGGTGCATGTATTCCTTTGAATCAGTATTTTTGTATCTTTTGGGTAAATACCTAGTAGTGCAAGTGCCAGGTCGTAGGGTAGTTCTTTTTTTAACTTTTTGAGGAACCTCCATACTGTTTTCCAGAGTGTCTGTACCAGTTTGCATTCCCACCAACAGTGCAAGAGGGTTCCCCTTTCTCTGCATCCTCACCAACACCTGTTGTTTCCTGTGTTGTTAATTTTAGCCATTCTGACTGGTGTGAGGTGATAAAAGATGTTGAGCATCTTTTCAGGTGTTTGTTAGCTATCTGTATGTCTTCTTTGGAAAAAATGTCTATTCATGCCTTCTGCCCATTTTTTAACTGGATTATTTTTTTGGGGGGTTAAACCTATACTTTTAATCACAAGGCTTTGCAAGCTCCCATGAAGACAATGGGGACTTTGATTCAATTCACAAAAGAGATTATTATTGTTTTAAACAGTAAGCTCACTGTTGCTTTTGAAATCATTCAATTTACTCAAATTTGATTTAAGCACAACTTTTTTTAATGTTCTACATATTTTTAAAATTTTATTAATTTTTTTATTTTAACTTCAGTATAGTTAAAATACAATGTTATTTTAGTTTCAGGTGTACAACATTGTGATCTAGGCATAGCTCTTTAAAGGAACAGATCTGTTGGGTAAAGTGAGATATAGGTCTGCAGTGCTTAGATTTCCCCTGATTGTCAGAGACTTCAGTAAACCCACCTTAATCATACTCTATATGGATAATTATGTAAGATTCATGAACATAAACATGCAATTTTTAAAAAATATTTATTTATTTTAGAGAGAGGCAGAGAGAGTGTGCATGTGAGTGGGGGGAGGGGCAGAGGGAGAGGCAGAGAGAGAATCTCAAGCAGACTCCCAGATGAGCGTGGAACCCGCCACAGGACTTAATCTCACAATCCTGAGATCATGACCTGAGCAGAAATCAAGAGTGGGACGCTTAATGGGCTGAGCCACCTAGCCGGAACATAAACATGCAATTTTTTAAAAATTTCTATGGATGATCTCCAGGACTAGTGCCCCCAGAGGATGCAAGCATTCCCTCAGAGGAGAATTTGATAGTTGCACTTAGTGGAAAATATTTAACTCACAGAAGATCTGACTCTGTTTCTCCTACCCCTTCTAATACCACTGTACAAATAATGGTATTTTAGGAAAAAAATTGTATTAAAAGGAAGGAGATATAGTTGTCTTTTTTTTTTGGATATGTTCTTTAGTTCTTTAACCTCTCTGGTCTGAACTACTTCATAAAAATTAGGATAGCGGTTATGGTCTCAGGTTTTGAAAACTGCTTGGCTTCAAATCTAAGCTTGAGAACATCTGCTTCTGTCTAAGATGAAGTGAAAGGAACTAGATTTACCTTCCTTCCTGAAATGACTAGAAAGTCAGGCAACATATGTGACATTGGACAGCTTTTAAGGCATTGGACCTCATGTCATGAAGGACAGTGATCCTTGAGCTATGGGAAACAAATACGGTGAGTCCTGTAATTGCCCTTGCTCACTGCCTAGAGAGTTTCCAGACTGAGGTGTAGGCAAGGGGAACCCAGGTAGATCAGTGCAGTTCCCCTGAGTTGAGATGACAGAGCTAAGATTCTTGGCAGGCCAGGGCCAGAATTTATAGGGTAGAGTGTTGTAGAGAAGAAATCCATGGAGAGAGAACTCCAGAAATCTGCAGAGGGTCCCTCTGGAGTCTTTGGCTGAATGATAACTAGCTTATTAACAAGAGGAAACTACCAAGGATAGGGAGGGAACCACGTACAAGGTTTAGAGGGATAATGCTAGGAGCTCACACAAGCCTGAGACAAGTTCCTGTTTCAGCCAGCCAGAGTATAAAACCTCGTAATTCATGGGGCATCAGGTAGTATATTCTGAAAAATTTTGCCTTAGTTGTGGAGAATACTTAGCCCTTCATTAAAACACTGCTCTGGTCCTGCCTAGCAAAGCTTAAAACCAAGACCTGAAAGAATTGAATTCTTCCCAAGTAACTTTACAGCATTCCAGAATACGGCTCAAGAAAACAATGTAAAAATATCCAACATCCAACAATGTAAAATCACAATGACTAACTTCCAAAAGAAAATTACCAAATCTAAACTTGACCACTTATCAGTGGCACCTTCAGTAAATATTCAGATTCTCTAATCCTCTGTTTCTTTTTCTTCAAAGTAAGGATGATCATAGTACATTTCACAGAACTGTGAAGGGCAAATAACTTCCTATATGTCGAGTACCTAGTGCAGTGCGTGGCATATGTTAAGCACTCTATAGATAATAACCATGTATTACGGTTATGGTTATTTGTGAAGAACTGCATTTCTTTCACAGACCTTTGGGATATCTGCTGAAGAACCCTCCACTTCTAATATCTACATGTTCATGAAGTACAGAACAGTGCTTAACATTGTTTAAAGATCCCTTCTCTAAGGTACACTTTAGTGTTTAGCAGCACCCTCCCAATTTTATGATGATTAAATATTTGGGATTTACTTAGGGTAATAAGAATACAAGTACTCCATCTCAACAGACAAAAATCTGAGTTTTGTCGGTTACAGATTTTTACCTGATGGAAATAACAAATAGCAAAAAGAAAATACTGCCATAAAAATGTCATTATTCGAGAGCCTTTTCTGACAGGGAAAAGGGAGACCAAGATTGACCGGAAGCTTTTTTTGATTGCATCATCTGCCAGAATCTCAGTCAGCTCTGTTATAATGGCCTCTCAGGACCCCTTATCCATCTAGCATCATCTTACGGTCTCATGTCGTTTTTTTTCTGTCACCGATCTTATTTTAATCCCATCAGGATCATGGGACTAAGGGTGCAAGAGGTACATGATAGAACAGTGCTACCTCAGCTCTGATGGTTCCAACTCTGGCTCTGATCACTACTATTTGGAACATCTGTGGCCAGATCTATTAATTGTCTTCCTAATGCAACTATATTTTTAGCAAAACAGAATAGATTCCATTATATTTAATTTGATGCTATAGAACCTAACATAAAAATTTAAACTAATTGAAGTGATGTTAATTTAGAATGATTTATTTCTGTTTCCTTTCGTTTTAGCGTATGACTGTAATTTCTAGCATTAAGCAGGTTTCCAGTACTTTTTTTTTAATGCTTAAGGGTCCTACCCTATTATTTTCTTTCATGACCTTTCTTTCTTTGGTTACTGGATTCTTCATTTTATTTTATTTGTTTTTTAGATGCTGGCACACTGCACCTCCAAAGGTTGTTAGCATTTGTCAGCTCTCAGAATGACAGTTCTATTCACTATAGGAGACAAGTCATTTTCTTCCTAAAGAAAGGGGAAGCTAATCTCCTCCCACAGTAACATGTTTTGAGAAACATAATGCAGTGGGAAAATGTACCAATTATTTTGCTGCAAATTGTCTCCCTTCCGCTAGATAGACAATCATATCAACATTTTCGGACTTTTTTTTTTTTTTTTGCAGTTTTATAACATAACTCGCTTCCTGCAAAGTTAAACTTGATGTTAAAGAAAATGAATGAATGTTCCATGAACTATATGAGTGATAATGTATTGCTGTACGGTTCTGGGCAGCTATCATTTGAGATCTCATTCCTGTTGATAGCTTCCATCCAAGCCCTTTAGCAAGAATATTTGTTTTCTATCATACAGGAGCAGGAGTGGAGAAGACGTTGGATCGGTTACTTATTCTTCAAGAATTCGGCAGGGGAAATTAGATAGAGGGTGTTTATTATATATCCACTTCCCTCTGACCTCTTTAATGATTACAGGGCAGTGGGAAGAAGGGACTAACTTCCTTCATGGGTCCATGTGCAAACCGCTTTGTGCATAGATTTGGATTTAGTGTCTGACCTGAGTTCAAGTCCTGACTCCTGCTTATGCGGGCTGGGTGGCCTTGGGCAAGTTGCCCAGCCTCTCCAAGGCTTACTTTATGCACCTGTAGAATGGAGATGGTCATTGTACCTTTCTGTGTAAGGTGTTTTGGAGGATGAAGAGCCCATCCCACTCAGCGCTATACCCAGTACTCAACAGAGGCTTTAGAATGATGACCGCAGTGATCATGACCATGGTCTTAGGCACATATTTAAGTTAAATGAGTTTAGAATGATTATAACCTCTTTTAATGTAAAATTAGCACTGCACAAACTAAATTTGGTATTTTTCTTTCCCCACAGAGTAAACCTATTCAATATACAGAGAAGTGGCTATTACAGTTCCTGACTCATTAGAAGTGTCTCGTCCACGTTACTCCCCTATCACATCTGAAGGTAGGTGAACTTAAATTAATGAAAAGTTTAGTTGTTTAAAAATACATGTAGCACTATTTTCAAATTGAGATTAATAATTCAACTTGATTGCTGAAAAGTATTCATCCTAGTGGGACCTGCTTCAACAGTTAGATAACATCTTAATTTCTAGACAGAGGAGACTTTCGTGGCTTATCTATTTCAACCATTAAGTTTTATAATTGAAGAAACTGAGATGTAGAGTGTTTAATTTTTTTTAAAGATTATGTAATTTATTGTCAACAGAGTAGAATAGGGATTCAGATTTCTTCCAGCCTAGGTGAGCACTTTTTCCGTGGTTTTTCCTGTCACCCATTGGCTTTTTTGTAATTTTAGCGCCATTTTTATGCAAACAATGTGCACATAGGAGATCTCATAAGCATAAAAGTAAGTTGTTTACGATGTTAATTTGCCTTAGAATTCTTTGTTCAGTGAAGTTCTAGTCAAAGAGTTACAAATTTGGAGTTGGTATTATCCAAATGACTATTACTTTATTTTAATAGTGCCTATAATTTCATGGCACTTTGTATAGTTTTTAACAGGAAACATTTCATTTGCATGCCTGTGCATTTTCCCATCTTGAAAAGATAAAAATTAAGCTTTTTAGAGATGATAACTCAAGGAGAAACCCAACCAGGTTTTAATTTGGCAACATAAGTCACGTGCATGCTAGACTCACAGCTTGCATTTTCCCTCTTACTATGCAATTATCTGTAAATACTGTATGTGCTGGGCTAAAATGCTAGGAAGTCTACAATTACATTAATGTAGCTCCTTAATTGCATATAATGGGATTTTCAGGCTACTGCAACCTATCACATTTATCATATTCCTAATAAAATTACTCAGTTTTTTTTTTGTCAGAGATCTTTTTATTTACTCTTCATTTAATTTAGAAGAACTTTAAAAATAATTTAATTCTTGAGAAATTAAATCATATGTAATGAAGGAGGAAAATATGCAATCCAGGTTAAGAGCTGAATCCATTTAAGAGGCAGTTATCCAAAACCCCAAGTCTTGTTGATGAGACATTTTGTGCCCCGGGCAGCAAGCGCTAACAAGTGAGTCATGCTAGGACTCTGCTTATAAGAGCTGTCCGTTGGAGAGGAATATGAATGTTTGTAACTCCTTTGATGTCTGATGTCGAAAACAGGTATCCCTAGATATATAGAGTAGATGTATTCCACACCAAACGTTAGCTGCCTTTAAGGCAGATTTCTTCATGTTAGTCCCGTTTGCACGATAGCCATTAAGAAATCCAACTGGCATTTCAAGACCAAAGAATCTGTAGCACATACAGTTTTAAGTTCCTAATAAGAGAAAGACACTGGTTTATAAGAAAAGGTTAATAGTATTCAAAAGTCACTGAAAAATACCCATGCTGACCCTCAAAATACCAGCCTTGGTTTAACCCTGTAGTGGAGAGGGAGGAGAGAGGCAAGTGCTAAGGGGCTGGATGAGCAAGAGAGGACAGCAGGCCCTGGCGAGTTCACCTCGGGGGCTCAGAGCCTGTGTGGGGCAGACACAAAAGGGCACAGTTATGTATTGGCTGGCTCCCTCTCTCCTGTTCATTCCTATTCCTTCTCTTTCAATCTCTAATCTCATTGCACTTGTTAGTTGCTCAAAGCTTTCCGTTCTGGTTTATCCAGGACTCTGGTTGAATCATCTGCTCCTCATCGTCTGGCTAGAGTCCCAGTGTACAAGTGTGGGGGCAGCCAATCCCCTCTTGTTTTTCTGCGTCGGGGGAAACCATGACATAGAAATGGAAAGTACGTGCTTGCTATTTGTCTTCCTAGTCTCCTCACCTCTGTCTTCCAAGACAGTCGTAACCTTGGCAGCTTCCCTAGGCTCAGTGAAAACTTCCTCTGGCCTGTAGTCTCTGGCTCCTGAGAGTTTCATTTCTGCCCTGGACCGCAAAGTTGGTAGAGGAGTAACATCCTGTGCTAGCAGTGCTAAGCTCCCCAGGAAACTGCTGGGCAATGATACTCTGGTCTAGGAGCACTGGGGAAAGGAGAGAGGCAGAAGGGGAGAAGAGAAAGAGAGTGAGCGAGCACATGTATGTTTAGAGGTGGGGGATAGATAGTGATCTGGTGGCATTCGAAGGTAGGTCTCCAGTCAAGGTCTGATTCATCCAAGTGCACTGGGGACCCTCAGGGACAGTACAGCATGGGGGTGACAAGCCCCATGAGGGAAAGCATTAATAATATACTAGCAGCCCTAGAGTAGAATGCCCAACTCACCCTTTCTTATTATGTGCCTTGTATTAGTTTTGGGGTCAAAATGTTGTACATCTTTGGGTAAAATTAATAGCTTTGGATTTTTAGGGAATGTATATAGCATCTCTGCTTTCTGTTACATATATGCCGTCACTGTGAAATGCTGCTTGGTAGACTGCTGTATCTTGAGAAATATTTGCACTATATGCAATACATATTTAACACGTGGGGGGGTAAGGATGCTGAAACACTAGAAGCTTTAAACTGTAACATCTCTAATGACCAAAAGGCTTTAAGGCTTTCTCCCCTAGAATTATGTCTGTATGTTTTCTATGAACCAAATGCATGCCTTCATGAATTTTTGGGGGGTAATATCTCAGCCTCCCCAGTCCCTAATTCTAAGTACTAAATATCATATCTGCTGTTACTATATGGAGGTCAGATGGTGAAAGTCCTTGCATTTATCTTTATTTTACTGAGAACCATCATTCAGGTCTTATTGGTGAACATAAGAGTGATGAAGTGGATGTTAGGAGAATTTCTGATGTTCAGCTTCTCACGCTTTGCCTTGTACAGGGATTCATCTTGTTAGTTAGACAAATAAAAGAAGTACAAAGCTTGGAATAATTTTTTTTCTCAATGTAATGAAATTATAGTTTCGAAAGTGTTGAAACAGGGTATGACGTGTAGAGAAAAGCTCTTTGTGACTGCCTGGAGAGTGTGAGAATGTTTAGGGCCAGTGCGTTATTTGCTAGCCTGCCTGCCTGCTTGACCTGATGCGTTGGCATCTGAGAGAAATGAATCTCAGGAGAGAATTTATGTGGGTCACCATAGCAACAGAAGGGGGTGCAAAGATCGGTCTGGAAACCTATAAAGAACGCACACAAGTCGGTATGACAACTGCAATACCTACTCCTCTGAGTTTATATGTTTCAGGGAAAGTCTAATATTTAACTTTTCCAGTGGCATTCGAACTTTTCTTTGGCCATTGGTGGTTAATGTGGCATGACTCAGACTTTGATGTCTGATGTCTTTTTAAGAAGTTAGATTCCTGCAGGAATTCAGTGACTATTACATTTTGAGTCATAATACTCTTGTGGCAGTCTAGCAGGAATAAACTTTTTCTTTTTTAATTATCTTGTTCTATCTTTTTGGTTTCTGACTAATAAAAGAAATGTTCTTTTTACCAATGTGTACTAACACCGGGTGCCCTTCTTTATCATCCCATTACTGAGCCGAACATTTTAAATGTCATTTAGAAGAACATCATATCGAGCTGTTCACAAAGAAATGCCTTTCATGTTGGGATTCAATATGGGAATTTAATTCAGACTTGCACTGAGATACTGGAAAGATTAACAGATTATGGGATGAGAATGGAAATGTAAATGACAGATCAAAGACAGTTGAATAGCTGCCGTCTTGATTCCCCCAGTAAGAGACAGATGAATAAAATAAAGCACATGTATTTGAAAAAGAGTAGGTACACATTTGTTTGAAATCTCTATGCTAGAACCTGGGTGTTAGAATATGTAGATACATGGAAATCTGAGGAGGGGTATGGCTTCCAAGACAATGACCTTCTTCCAGACCACCACATATTTTTATCTTCACCTTGTCCCAAACTCAGTGTTTTTTCTGCTCCATTTCCTGCTTCAGTTTCTTGAGTTCCTGCGTGAAATCTACTTTCAGTTCCTTCTAGGCACTGAGTAGGTTGACCAGTGGTTGTAGTTTGCCTGGGACTGTCCCGTTTTTGGCCTTGGAAGTCCCACGAAACTCCACAGTCCCAGTCACACCAGGCAGGTTCGCTATCCCAGCATCATGTGTTCTTTGCATATTTCTTCCTGCTTCCCACTTTCTATTCCTCTCACTGCTCTGTTCTCTGCCACTTAATGATTTGCAAATGGTCCAGACATGCACTATACAATATGTTAGCTACCAGCTACATGTGATTATTTAAATTTAAAACAAAGTAAAATAAAAAAATTTAGTTTCTCAGTCTCTCTCGCCAAGTGCTCAACATGTGGGACAGTGGAGACATAGAGCGTATCTAGGATCTGAGACCATCCTATCAGAGCGTGCTGATCTACGTAACTAAGGATGGGGGTAGAGGCATGCATGCAGGTGTTTCCTGCAATTTATGGCTTTGATAGAATGTTAGCTGGAAACATGAAATGTTGAAAGAACCACGTAATCCTTAGCTTCCACACTCTTTGAATTTCTCCTTATACCAACTATGGAACATGTAATAAGGCTGTCTGTCATCCTTATTGGGTCATTCGTCAAACAGGTATTGAGAACCTGTGCTGAGATACCATGATGAATGATAGCGTCTGTCTTCTATCAACGTATGGTTGAAATGAGAAGAAAAGTTGTGATAGTTATCATATAATAAGACTCTTCATGAGACCCATTAAGAGGAGTTGATGTGCAGTTGTGGTCGGTAGTCAGAGCGGGCTTTGCAGAGGAGTTGACACAGAACAAGGAACTAAAGAAGCAGAAGGAGGCAATGCATGTGTGTTGAGGATGTGGACATGGACTGGACTGCCTGGGTTTGGATCTTGCCTCTTTCCTCCCTCCACCAATTTACTTGCTCTGTGGCTTTGGGCAGGTTTCCTCACTGATCTGTGCCAGCTTCATCATCTATAAAATGAAAAGAATTATAGTATCTGTCTCACAGGGTTGTAATGATTGAATGAGTTAATACTCACAAAGCTCATGGACTAAGACCGGGCATGATAAGAGCTATATAAATCTTTGTTAGACGCAATAAGCAAGAAGGAAGCATAATTGAGACGCAGAATGTGAAAATTGAGTTTACAGTAGCATGGGAGGATTAGAAAACCACAGGCTTTCTAGAACTGTAAGAGTTAAATAGTGGTGGTGGCCATGCTAGGTGTGTGTGTGTGTGTGTGTGTGTGTGTGTGTGTGTGCGAATGAGCAATAGGGAATGAGAAATAGGGAAAGAGGAGAGGGGTTGGGGGATGGAGGAGAGAGTAGACGGACATATAAGTGGGGCATGCCAAAGGGTGATTCTGTAAGTGATGGGAAGTTGTTGACTTTTTTAAGCAGGGAAGGGAGGAAATTAAATAGGCAGCTTACAAGGATCCCTGTCCAGTGGGCTAGGACAATGCATCTGAAATATGAGGAATGTTGAAAGGAAGTGACAAATTTGAGAGATATTCAAGAGGTTAAAAAAAAAAAAGAATTTGGTGGGGCGCCTGGGTGGCACAGCGGTTAAGCGTCTGCCTTCGGCTCAGGGCGTGATCCCGGCGTTGTGGGATCGAGCCCCACATCAGGCTCCTCCGCTATGAGCCTGCTTCTTCCTCTCCCACTCCCCCTGCTTGTGTTCCCTCTCTCGCTGGCTGTCTCTATCCTGTCGAATAAATAAATAAAATCTTTAAAAAAAAAAAAAAAAGAATTTGGTAGTTAACTGGCTATGGGGAATGGGTGAAAGGGAAAAGTCCCCTGTAACAATATAGCACCACTTAGCCTAGTATACTTGAAAATAAGAAACCAAGTTAAATTTGGGGACTAATTTCAAAGACAGTTTTCCCTGCCTCTAGAAGATGGTGTTACAAAAATATGTGATTATCCTTACTTATGGATCTATTGTAAACTCATAAATGGAGTTTTAATTTTTTTAAAGAAAATTTCCCTGTGATATGGAGAAAGAAAAGGGGAGAATTTGAGGGTGGAAAGAGGTGTAGAAAGTTTAACATCATTCTGTTATTCTAAGTTATTGCTTTGTCTTTGGAAAAGTAATAAAAGCTTATTTCCTTTATAACTTCATCTGTGTACTCAGGGCTGTCACATTAACCCCACATTAGTATTAGATTTTAATAAAGGACAACATGGTAGGAAGAAAGATGTTTGCTAAATCTAGAGAGTGGGCCATATAATTTCATTTTTGGAGGGTTTCTAATGTTTTTATTTTTTCATTGTCTCGAAAATGATATTTAACTTTGTCAAATAACTGCAACAGAAAACAAAGGCTGTGTTTGAACAGTACTTGGGAGGTGTTGCTAAACAACATAAGCTGGGGCTTCTGTTTCTTTACTGGTTTATTTCTTGGTAGCATTTTGGAGCCAAAGGGGAGTTGGATGCCTTGCTTGGAACAGAGTTCCTTACGTTCATTTCTGGGCTGAGATGTGTTTTTGAGGATGATCTTTGCCAGTGTGTTCTTTTCTTTTCTTACTCAGTGAGTTTGGTGATTCCATTATGTGACCTCATATAATCTCTGGACCTCCAATGGCTAGTGAGCTTTGGTCCTCAAGCCAAAGCTGGTTCCTGATGTTCAGAAAACTTGACACCATCTTTGGCATATTCTTTCTGAACCCCTCTTTCCTCACAGCTCTTTCTGGGTCCCAGGCTTGCTATCCAGGTGATTCAATTCCAGATGTTTCGATGGGTGGAGGATCTTTTCATCTAACCCCCCCACCCCTGGGTGGAGATATACTACTGCTCAATAGTATTTTTTTGTTTCCCCTCTTCATTTTGCTTCTTGGCCTTAAGGAGATTAGAAACAAAGGGAGAAGCATAGGGCTGCACATTTGTATTTCCCACAAGGCTTCTTGGAATATAGGAGAGAGGCTGGAAATGTCAGGTGAAATAGAATTAAGTAATGGTCTGTGGGCTTCAGTAATTGGTAGCATACCTGCCTCATGACACTAATAAGCAATTAGTAGTTGTGAGATAATTTTGGCATTTTTCCAGAAATATTTTCCTCAGCTTTCTGATTTCAAGTGAGGCCAGTACTTCTATAATTTCCTTCCCATGGCACCTTGCTTGAGCCTTCATTAATATAAAACTATGATAATATTAGCGGCTGACATTTTAGGCTGTTTCTCATATTTCAGGCACTATGCCAAGTACTTTACCTTCATTCTTTGTTTTAGTCTTTACTGTCAGCTCTTGAAGTATGTACAGTTATTATCTATACAAGTGAGGAAGCTGAAGGTCAGAGAGGTTGATAGATTTATAAAGAATCATCCAGGAGGCAGTGGAGGAGCTGGGATTCTGATGCAGGTGGTCTGACTCTAGAATCCATGCACTTACCCAGTACCCTATAAGTATGACTCCCCCCGCCAGCCACCAGCCTTCCCCACATACACCTTGCTTTACTAGGAAGTGCTGTGTGGTGTAACGAAGTCAACAGAAGTGCCACTCTGTAGCATCTTGCCAAAACCAGACTTCCTGTGCCTTTCCTGTTAGACATGGTGAGCATCTATGTCTTACTTCTCTGTGGTTCCCAAAGTCCTCCTTGGAGACAGAGAGAATTGCTAAAACTCAGCATCTGTGTGTTGAGTTTCCGCAAGAGGAACATTTTGGTAGCAGTAGCCTGAACTCTTTGAGGAGCAACTCACAATATTTATCATCCCCATGTTTATAGATGGAAAAAGGGACCCCAAAAGTCGAAATCACTTCTCCAGGTTTGAGTTACAAGTCTTCAGGGGTGACAAAAACGTGGCCAGAAGATAAAGAATCTCAACTTTCTTCCAGAGTCCTCTAAGTGTGGGGCTTATAGGATTATTTTTGCTTCTTCAGCTTATATAATACCACACCGAGTGTCTGACCCGACCTCTTATTTTTTTCCTGGGAGAGCTCCCGCAGTTGCAACAACAGGTTCTCCTGTGGGCCCAAGTTGGTGGATTCATTTAATAACTGTCTTTTGTTGTGCTCTTTCCACTCAGAAAGGGCTCTCGCCTTTTCTTTGATGGTTCTCAATCACACTGCCTGTTTGGTGCTGAGAAAGGCTGCAGAGTACTTTTATTCTGGTCATTCTCTCATTACCCTTGCATAAAGTAGCCACAGGCACAGAGTAGGGAGCATTTACAGTGGTTTTCAATAGACTTGGCATTCCTTTCTGTTTTTCCAAAACGCAGCTACGAAAAATCTCCTGGTAGTCGGAGGGAATGGAAGCTGCTCACCCACAGGTCAAGTCCTGTTACAAAGAATGCCGCTCCGGCCGCACCACCATCTCTGTGTGGAGAGAATGGTTTTTGGCTACAGCATCCATCTTTCAGAAAGCAACACGAGACCCATTTATACCTTTCGGCTACCGTTTCATTGCCTTCCTTTCATCTTAATCACTCCTGGGGCATGACTCCATCTCAGTATGTGAAATTCCCAGACACCCCTTTCAGGATAGCCTTTACACCTCCCAATTACGCAGCGCTACACAGAGCCCACCTGTCCGTACGAGGATTGCGAAAGGCCCCCTGCACAGTCAGATTCCAAGGCAGCTGCTTAGCCACTGCACTGCTTCTGGCTCTATGAGCTGCTCCTTTATCCTCCACGAGTCTGCAGGCCCTCTGAGGACCCCTTGCAGTGCCTGGGACGTAATAAGAGCTTACAGAGAAGGTGCCCATAATGACTGGGCCTCTGAGGAGTGGCCTCAAACGGGCTGCCTGTTATTTCTCTGACAACCCCTCTCTATCTTCTCTTTCTCCGTTAATTACCTCTAGAGCTGGAGCCTGAGCTATTTGTGTTCTCTCTCTGTCTGGATTTATCATCGACATCCTCTGGCTACACTTCCATCTCTTTCTACCTCTGCATTTCCTCACTTGAGCACCTGTGCTGTTCCTCATCCCCAACCCACACACATGCAAGGACACACGCAGACTAAATTCTCTTGCAGACTTCATTCCCCCAGAGGAGTTACAAGTTTACTTTCCTTCAGGGGGCGCCTGAGTGGCTTAGTCAGTTGAGCATCTGACCCTTGATTTCAGCTCAGGTCATGATCTCAGGGTTATAAGATTGAGCCCCATGATCTTGAGGTCTTGAGAGCAAGCCCCTCATTAGGCTCCGTGTTCAGCACAGAGTCTGCTTCAGATTCTTTCTCTCTCTCCCTGCCCTTCTGCCGCTCCCTGCTCATGCTCATGCCCACCCCTCAAATAAATAAAATCTTAAAAAAAAAAAAAGTTTTCTTCCTTTCAGACAGCAACCTTGGTCCCCTTTTCTGGCCACATAGTTCTCTGTTCTGTTGACAGATATATAAAACTGACTTACCAATTCTAAATGAGTTTGCCCTTCCAACCTCCTAGATCAATAGTCAGCACATTGTTTTGTAAAGGGCCAGATTGTACATATATTAGGCTTTGCGCGCTATACAGTCTCTGTGGCTACTGTTCAACATTACGATGTGAAGGCAGCCATAGGCAATGTGTAAACAAATGAGTGTGGTTGTGTTCCAATAAAACTTCATTTATAAAAAAAAAACAAAAAACAAAAAACAAACCAGTAGGCAGGATTTTGTTTGTGGACCATAGTTTGTTAACCTCTGAACTAAACTGTATGTTTTTTAGCCTGAAATCTTTGAACCAGTGAATGGTATTCCGGTGTAATTTCTGTGATCAGGTTCAGTCCAACCTACTGTGTTTTGTACACAGCACTATTACCCCTAACTCTTTGAGAATGTGTGCCAGAAACTTTTAAACTTCTCTCTCATCCTAACTGAAACTTTCCACTGGGTTCTACTTTCTACTGCTTTTTTAGATCTCCGTTGATTTAATGCTTTCCAGAGTTTTTGCCTTAAAGAAGTTCTTCTATTTAACTTCTTTGGTTTTCCTTACCCTTTTCAGGCATAGCTGTGTTTCCTTAAAGTCATCTGTTTGGTTTTAGAAAGCCTGAATACAGATTTATTTATTTATTTTTCTTTCTTTCTTGCCAATCTTTATAAAAAAGATAGTTTCTAATATTGGGAAAAGCTTAGATATGGTAGGTAAAGCATGGAGTCTAAAAGATTCATTGGTTCAGCCTCAATCCTTTAGTTGTAGACAACAGAATTCACTCTAGGTAGTTTAACTGAAATGGCTTTATTACAGGGTATTGGGAAATTTGCCCGCTTTCCAGGCCTGGGAAACAAGTTTGCTTGCTATGCAGCCAGAAATAATGTAGCCAGAAGGAACATTCGAAAATTACAAGGTGCTTCTTTAGAGAAGACCCCACTACGAACTCTGCCTGCTGCTCATCATTCTTATGAATTGGACACACAACCTCCTCAACCCAAAGGCTGTGCCCTGTGCTCGCCAGATAATCCTGTCTCTCTGCTTGATGCTCACATCCACCTTCCTTGTCTTATATGGGTGTATCTACTTGTTAAGCCTAGATCGTACATAGAGCCAGAGCACAAGAGAGTCTGAAAACTAGCTCTCTAGCTTCCATAGTACAGAAAGACACAGTGGAAGAGAACAGAGTGGGTTAATGATAAATGACTATTTACTGGCCACAACCTTGGGTGAATTACTGTTTGAATTTTCCTATAGATAAAAATGGGGATAAAAGTACATTTCTTATAGTGTTGGTCTGATTATTTTCAAAACATCTAAGGCATAATAAGTAATTAATGGCCATTATAAATAGACAATAAATGAATATTTTTACCTATATAAGAACACAATGAGCATGTTAAGGAAATTTTTCCTTATGTTTAAAAGCATACAAAAATAAAAAGAATGGAGTATGTTTCTCACCTTAATAATTTTGGTGTTCCAGTTTGCTGACATTCTGTCCTTTGGTCAGTTCACACTAATATCAAAGTACTCTTAGCTCGTATTCACTGAATTCAGTGCCTTCAGTTTAACTCCAACCTCTAAAATATACCCACATCTTTTTATTCATAAAACATGGTTATAAAATGTATACATGACCATTCTAGAAAAACAGAAATATAGAAAGTGTAAAGAAGAAAGTAATGGTCACAGGTAGTCAGTGCTCATTTATGACAAAGTAAAAAGGCATTCATAGTAGCCAATTGAGATATTCATGGCTTGATGATAGTGGAACTGAGGGTCAGGTTCAGCAAAAAATTAAGTACAAGCTGTGGTGGGTAGTGTTTGAGCCTCTGTTATTGGTTTGTTTTTCATTAACAGTTGGGGAGACACCAGTTGTCACCCTCATCTTATGGTGGAAGAAACCATGACAGGAGGTGACCACTGTGTGGTGTCTCACTGTGCATCTTGAGAGGCCAGGATTCCAACATGGGTATTTAGACTCCAAGTCCACCTCTCTTTCCATTGTCCTATACTTCCTCTGTTTTTATGATTTGTGTTGCCCTGTGGTCAATCAGTAATGCACAGGACTTATTCTGTTACAATCCTGCTGCTTCTACTATCACAGTGATCCGTTCTTAGCTCTTCTACAATGAAAAGTGAATTAGTATCACTCTCTTAGTTTAGGACGACAGTGTTTTGCCAAAGATCGTGCCAATTGGTTGCTTAAAAATAACTTTGAGATGATGACAAAATGAATTGACAACACAGTATAAGAAGTTGTTTATTGTATTATAATCACAAAGGTGTGAATTTTATTTTTTTGACTACATATGCTTAGCACACCCTAGCATCTCAATTAAATATCTTTTGATTTCAGTTCACATTTGTAACAAAAGTATTTGACCTATGGGAAAACATGTGTCTAAATTGTTTGCTAGCGATTGGTCTCTTCTCAGGAGTTATTTCCTGATATATTTATCAAGTGGAAATAAAAGATGGCAACAAAAGAGTACCACCTAATTTAAATGTAATTGTTTTTTAAATGTTTTAAAATGCATTCTCACATGATACTTGAGTTTATAAGTGGGACAAAGTAAAAATAAAAAGAAGGACATCCTGGATATGTGCACGATGCATCAATATTCTCCTTTTACATGTTCCTTGTGAACTGAGCCCCATTCTTGTGCTTTCTGTATTCAGTGACAGTACATCCCATAAAATGTCTAAGTTCTGTTGTTAAACTTATGCAAGTAGATCACCATACATACATCTATACACCTATTCTCCACTGACTCAGTCTCACCAGAGTTAAAAACAAAAATAGAAAGAAGTCACCCTGTGTAGCTGGTAGATGGAGGATGGACCCAGTTGATTTCTAGGGACATTGGGTCCCCCTCCAGGGCTGCGGGAAGCAGAGCCAGTCCTCTGGGCGCAGCATGCCTCCATGAGCCCTGGCAGAGCTCAGGAGAGCCTGTACACGCCTGCAGTCTGTATGCCCTGAGGATGAGCCACAGTTAAGAGGTAGTGGTGAGGCAGCCGGGGCAGCCGTTGGGAGGCACCACCATCGAGGCACCTTCTCTCTATTTCTGGTGTGACTGTTTGATTTCCTGTGCAGGGCACACTCAGAGCTGGGATTTCTTCTAGAATGTCACCATATTATCTTGGTCTCTCTATCGAAACCATTCTTGTGAAAAGACAACTTCTCCTTTAGGAAACTAGATGTCAAATATTTCAACATATCTTTCTCTCTTGTTGTAGACACATTTGTTGTCTTCTGTGGAATATAATTGCTTTGCTCCTTAGCTAGCTTTTTCCTCATTACATTTCATACAACTTTAAAAGAAAATGGTCACTCACAAGACAGAAGGAGTGGAGGAGGCAAAAAGGTGTCAGTTTTCTCCCCTCTCACAATCACTGTCTAGTCAACAAGTGTCACCAAATACGGCTTCACTTTCCACACAATTCTACGGTTCCTTAGGTGGAAATTTTTCCCAGCTTGGAATAGATTATCATGATCTATTTTAAATACAAGCCGACAGGGATGTTTCCATCCCTGACACTGTGCTTTACTTGTGTTGTTAATAAAATTAGAAAGTGCTTACAGTTGTGAAGTTCTTTAAATTTACTTCGTGGTAAAAAATAGCAATTAAAGATGAAAACACTCTTAGTTCTTTAATTCTTGGGGAAAAAACTGAATTGCAAGTGAGAGCTTAGTTAAATTCTGTCTTTAAAAACTTATAAAATAGTCCTTGTGCCCTCATTTTCTTAGAGAGGGCAGGTGGGCATATTTGTTTTAATTCTAGAGCTTTGATTCCCAGCCTTGGCTGCACATTAGAGTCACTTGGGGCACTTTAACAGGTATTGGTCACACCCTCATGGAGTCTCATTTAATTGGCTAGGGGTGTGACCTTAGTGCTAGATTTGAAAAGCTCCCCCATGATTCTCTTTTGCTGACAAGGTTGAGAACCACTGTTCTAGAGCAAGCATTTCAGAGCACATCAGCTGGATTCTCGGTTTATAGCTACTGGAATAGACTCTTGCTAACTTATATACAGAAGGAATTTTTTAAAAAATAAAGGGGAGCTCCCTGACTCAAAGGAAGAACTACCAAGTCTCGGGACAGAAACCAAGACAACTATGACAATTGAGGCAGCATAAACTAACGGCCAACCTCTTTATGCACTGCTGGGATGAAGCAGCTCCAGCCATTTTCTGTCCTAAAGTTCCGCTTCAGGTTCAAATTCCAGGGAGAGAAAGAGGATCCACTAAACTCTTAGCCCTACCCTTAGCCAGGATAGGATGGGGTGGGGTAGTTCCCCAAAGGAAAATTGATTTGCTCTTCTTGGAAGGTGGCACTGCAGTTTCTTGGCAGACAACACCAACAGATGTCCCCACACCCTGAAACCATTTTGCTCTGGATAGGGAGGATGTAAGGAATATTTCTCTCAGAAGACAGTTGGCTTAGAATCAGACTCCCTTGATGTCTGCTAATTTGTTCATGGTAGTTATTCATTCATTCAGAAAATGTGTATTGAATGTCTATATTATGAAAGTCTCTCTGTGAATGTCAAGTTAGGGAAGTAGTTGATGCTTTTAGGGTACTTAAAATCTCACAAGGGTAAGAGAGATGTAAATGTAAGCATGATATCCCAGGCATATCTCCAGGCATCAGTCAGACAACCAGTATTTGAGTGCCTACAATTTGTTACATCCTCATAGTCCTGGCCAGTGAAAATAAGGTGGGGGACCATCAACTGTCCCTAGACAAACTTGATTTTTACTGGTTACCCATGGCTGGAATTTCTCATCTTCTGACTTAATCTTTTCTATTGTTTCTCAGTCTCTTGAACTGCCTTACTGAGGGCACCTGCCTTCCAGTGTACCTGGCCTCCGAACTGCCTTCATTCTCCTTGCTTTAGTTGGATTTTCTGGACGTAACTTTATGTCTGACCAACTTAGAACGCTTACTAACATTATTGCTTTTTTTCTGAACCACTGTTCTGACACAGGCCCATCTTCTTGCTTTGCTCTGTCAAATAAGGTCCAAAAGGACAGGCTCTCTCCTTGACCTTGGGCATAGTCATTTTTTATTAGGCTTGTAGAATATGCTATATGGTGGGTAGAAAATATATTCTTAAAACTACTGTCTGGCCTCTTAGGCTTATGTTCTAAACTAAGATATGGTCAGGTGACTATTATGTTAGACCTATAGAGTATTTGGGTGTATTTTCTCAAATTTTATATTAAAGGTATGGTGGAAACCTGCCAAAGCTATCAACCCAGCAATAATGACAACTAAAGAAATCAAAATATTTCTGATTTTTCATTAAAATATGAAACTGAAGGATCCAGGTAATAGTAATAAAAACAATGGCTAACATTTATTAAATGTGTACTATACCTAGTCCATGGTGGGCAGTAGATGCCTCGTAAAGACTGGCTGTAGTTTTGGGGGTTTTGTTGTTATTGTTATGTGATCTGTCAGGTGTTGTATATATGCAAATATAAGGATAAGTACCCTACATTTACAAACTTATTTTGTCTTCACAACAATCCTGTGAAGTCAAGGTACTTTCATTATCCGCATTTTACAGATGAGGACATTGAGTTATATAGAGATTCAAGAACTTGTCCAAGTCCCATAGTTGAACTAAGTGGAATGATCAGGGACTAAACTAAGGCACTGTGGCTCTGTTTGTTTAGCCCCAAGATAGTTGTTGGTTATTTTTGTTGATAAAGTGCCTACATATGGTTGCTTCATAAATATTTGTAGAAAAAAATGAATGAATGAATGAATGAATGGTGGGTTCTATAGCTGGCTTTTTTCAGTGTATTCCCTACCGCCATGCTTTGAAACACAAGAATTTAAATTTATTTTTAATTTTAACTAAGACATAATCATGATGACAATTTATGTTTAAAGACTACTCTATGCTCTACAAAGCTTATTGCATTTTTTATTTTTTTATGTTTTTATTATTTTTTCATGTTTTTATTATTTTTTCAGCTTTATTGAGATATAATTTCCATGAAACACTATAAATTTAAGGTACATGGCACGTTGACTTGATACACTTATGTGGTGTAGAATACCTCCATCCTTCACGTAATTACCTTTTCTTTTTTGTGGTGAGAACATTTGGGATTTACTCTCTTAGCGACTTTCACGTATATACTATAGTATTACTAGCTATATCCCCATACTGTGTATTAAATCCCTAAAATTTGTTAATCTCATAATTGCATATCTGTCCCCTTTGACCAGCATCTCCCCATTTCTTCCACTTCCCAGTCTCTGGTCACCGTCACTCTACTTTCTGTGCCTCTGAGTTCAGCTTTTTTCCAAGTTTTTAGTTAATGTGATTTCTTACGGTTTTACTAGTTTAAATCACTGAGATTTGCTTATCTTCAGAAGAATAATGATCTATTTGGCCATTGTAGATAGTGCTTCAGGAAAATGCATCAATAACCAAGAGAGGAGATGGGGCTGCTTCATTCTTACTGTCTTTCTGATTCTCTTTCCTTTGCTTGCTTTTTCCCCGGGCTGGAGATGACTCTGCCTAAAGTTAATTCCTCAGTTGTCCTTGCACTGTCAGATGCCTTTCTTTTCTGAAGGATTTCCTTAATCCACTGTGGTTCTTTTAAGTGGCTGTCTGTATAGCACCAAATGTTGTCTGGCAAGTGAATGACCTTACCTGACTATGCACATATATTGTCAGAGGAGACTGTGAACTTTCTTTTGGCCTTAATTTTAGGAAACCGAATCCCAAGGCATGTATAACAAACATAAAGACCTGTCCTATTTCCTGTTCCTGCACTTTGCTAGAGACTAATAGAAATTATTGCTGTTTTTTATTTGTGTTTATTTACCTATTTCTGGAAGAGCGACTTATTTTTAAGTGACAGGAAAAGAATGCCAATAAACCAATACCTGGGTGAATCACGGATTGAAAGTAACCCTGCTGAGGATGTTACAGAGATGCCGCTGTATCTTTCAAACCAGGAGATCCTGGAAGCAACTATTTATCATATTTCTTTGCCCTCAGTGTCAGTTGCACTGCAACAAAACAAAGGTCTGTGATGAACACTGGGTTCTAGTCTGGGACAGCAAGAACCAGGTGCATTCCTGGGTGTGCTTTCACAGAGATCTTCTGTCTTCGAGTCCATGTTAGCCTGGCTCCCATGCTGGTGCAGGCGTTCAGGCAGGGCACCCAGCCGAGGCAGGCAGGATGGGGACCAGGGATGGTGTTAGGTGAACCGATCCCATTAACACTGCATGCAATGAAAGAAAGAGAAAGTCTCCAGGCATGTGGCTTCTCAAAGAATCTGAGGCTAGGGGATAAACAGCCAGCTCCGGCCAGGGTGAGTTGGAAATGACCTCTGATCTAGTTCTTCAAGAAGTAGGAGTTAGCTCAGCAGAGAAGTAGGGGAGAGAATTCCAGGGAGGGTTGCATGTGTAGAGATTTAAAAAGAGAGGAAGAAGCTGAGTGGTTGATGTAACGATGTATGTGGTGAGGTGGGAGAAGGAAGCAAGGACCACACATTACAGAGATCTTAATGACCCCAAATGAGGGTTTCTCATTTATCCAGAAGGCTCTAAGAGGGAAGTAGGAAAGGGGCAGCATTGGATTTTCATTTTTGAATCATCCTTCTGATGCAAAGGATGGATTGGAATTAGCTGGGAACTAGAGGCAGGAAGGTCAGCTTCAAAGAATGGTAGAAGAATGAAGAGGAGGGGGTTGGATTTATGAGATATCGTAGGAGGTAAAAATCAATAGAACTTGGTGAGTTACCTTGAGTGCAAGGGGGTGAGGATTTTCCCCAGGATGGGAAGCTGGGTGAATGGTGGCTTTGGTTTCTAGGAAAAAGGCTGCAGGAGGGGAAGTAGGTTTAGAGGAAAAGAATACACATGTGTATATTCCTAGAAGCTGACAAGATGTGTATACTGGTTATTTTTTCCGCCCCAGCTTTCGTCATGTACATACATAAGGTATTTCAGGTCCAGCCTCAGCTGGTGCAGTCCAGCAGTCCCTAGGATTGTCACTATGGATTTTTTCGTGAATCATTCCAAAACCATAGGAACTTGAAAGCAGAGACATTTCCCATCCTAAAATGACTTGAGATTCATTCTCCTTCAGGCTTGAGCCTTAGAAACTGGGAAATCAAAACAGTGTTTCTGAACTGCCTCTTGGAGAGTAAGCTGGTGGTACAGCAACCAAGCTACACTCAGCAACAGTCAAACCACTGGGTCTCAAGGGAAGGTTCCCTCCTACTTTGCCCCATTCAGGGTCTTTGTTCTTTCAACCTCATCACACAGAACCCCCTCACAACTTGGGTGAGGCTCACACATTTCTGCTTCTTTCTCCTTCGCCCTCGCAGATTTTCTGCCACACATCCTGTGCTCTTGGCCACCTTTGGACCCCTTATAGATCCAAGGTTTTATCATTTCTAGAATCTATCCTTCAGTTGCAGTCTTTCACCAGGTTAATGAGGTGTCAGGGACAGTAACGAAAATTGTATGGTTCTTGCACAGTCCTTTCCAGCCTAGTATTTCTGAGGGGGCCCAGAGGGTGTTTCGCATGTGCTCATAGGGGTCCTTCTGTTCTTCTGTTGGACAACCAGCCACCACTGCTGCTCTTTTGATGGGAACATTAACGTCTGTACAGAGGGTATTCTTAATTCTTGATTCAATACTCTGATGGTTAAGTGTAGGTCAGCTTTGCTAGGCTATGGTGCCCAGTTGTTTGGTGAAAAACTATTCTAAATGTTGCTGTGGAAGTATTGCGTAGATGTGACTAACATTTACAAACATTTGACTTTAAGTAAGGCAGATTACCCTCCATGATGTGGGAGGGCTTCCTCCAATCAGTTGAAGGCCTGAAGAGCAAAAACAGGTTTCCCAGAGATGAAGACATTCTGCCTCAAGACTGTAACATTGAAATCCTGAGGTTCCTGTATTTCTACCTGCTATCCTGCCCTATGGATTTCAAACTTGCAAGTCTGCCACCATCAAATGAGCCAATTCCTGGAAATATTTATCCATCTTTCTGTCCCTTCCCTAGTATCTACCTGTGGCTCATCACTCCACACCACTCAGTTACATGTCCTAGAAAATAGAGGGTGAATATTCTGGCCTGCAGGTATATGGAGGGCTGAGACTGCATCTGCCATGTTTGCCCATGTGTCCCCAGTCCCTAGCAGAGTATTTAAGCTTTAGGAGTTAGTTTTTATTGGGGTGTCTGCGTGGCTCAGTCAGTTAAGTGTCTCTTGGTTTTGTCTCAGGGTCCTGGGGTGGAGCCCTGGGTTGGGCTTCTTGCTCAGTGGGGAGTCTGCTTCCTCCTTCTCCCTCTCCTTTTGCCCCTCCCCCGGCTCATGTGCTCTCTCTGGCCTCTCTCTTTCTCTCTCTCAAAGGTAAATAAATAAATAAATCTTTAAAAAAGAGAGTATTTAGGGAGTTGTAATGAAATAGTACATGCAGTGTAATATGTACTAAATAAATATTTGCAGATTGACACATTGAGACAAACCCTTCCTGCTTTACCCTTTACTGGTCGTTTTCTCTAGATCCAACAACCCAGATGCAAATCAACTTGTTCTAGTCCTGCCTACAACCAGCATGCTCAGATCAAGTCCAAGAACCAGTTTAGGCTTTAACTGCGGGAGTGGAACTATGCAGTCCTTTTCTTCTCTGGCTAGAATTCATCCTCCACCTGCTACCTTCCCACACATTTTGGTCACACAGAATCCAGCTCATCTGTCTCATTTTGCATTTTAATTATTTTTCCCACTGATCTGTCTCCCCCGAAAGTATGGAGCCCTGACTTCTATATCTTTGCCTTCCTAGTACCTCGAATAGCGTCTGGGATTTCTTAGATGTTAAGATAATTTTTCATGAAGAAAGAATGGATGGAAGGATGGAGGGAAAGAAGGCAGAAAAGATGGGAAAAGGAAAGAACTGAAAGATAGAAAGAAAGATGGAGTTAATTAGAGACGCAAATCCCAAGTTTTAAGACAGCCTCCTCTCTCTCTTATATTTGGTTCTGTCAGACTCTTTAGGTAACAGAGTTTCTTTCAGCAGGTAAATGAAGTACTTCCAGAGTCCTGCTAGTTTGAAGACTTTGGTACAATACATAGACTAGTACTCTTGTGACTTGGAGGAACAGAAGCTAACTTCAGACCTGAGAATTCAACTCACTGAATCACAGAACCCTAAAATTATTTCCTACACTCACAGTCTGGATCAGACACCTAATGCTGTAATGGAAACTATTCATATTACATGATATATTTTGACTAATGAATGTGTGGGAAGGCGCCCCTACGACTGTGATGCACATGGCTTTTAATATGGCTAAGTGGGACCGATGCCTGGTGTGCGGAAATCTCATGTTAGAATTGTTGTATTTGCAGCCAGATCCTAGAGAGACTCAGACGGAAGAATCTACCACAATTAGAATGTCAAATCACACTTCCCCTCTTCACATTGCATTTCTAAAAATAAGATAATGAAAATATGTATTTGTGTGGGAGAGGGCTTATTGTAAAAAGCTGCAAATAAGACTCAAGAAAATGTCTTGCTCCGAAACCCCATTCAGGCAGCGGCTTTCACTGCAGGGAGCTTCTGTGCCATGAAGAAAGCTGCATAATGTGCTCTGCGCACAAAAAGGTAGCAGCCAAGAAAGCTGACTGCATTTCTAAGCCTCTAGAATAAGAAGGCATGCAGACAACATTGTTTTACCTGTTAAGGCCAGTCTTTCCATCTCACTGTCATCTGACTTCAGACATTCTTTGAAGGGTTGGGAAGAGACTTAATATGGTCTATTAAACCGTGTTGCAGCTTTTAAACCTTTAAAATAGTTCGTTATTGAAAACTTTGGTGAAATGTTATGGACGGCATCTAAGGAGTCCAAAAGATTTTTCCCATTTTTTTTTTCCAGATTTCTATTGTGCAGCTAAAAAAAAAATGCAGGGAAAAGATTTAGGATCATTACTAGTGACAAGGGAAAGAATTGGCTGATCTGTGATGCTCCTTCCCTTAAGAGGTTGTTATTCCCCAGCAATGAAAATTCCTTGAGGTAATCTCTCTTTTGAAATGAGAGAAAGTATTAAATGAAAAGAGAGGTTTGAGGGCACCTATTCTCTTAAGATTTGGTTTTTATTTGGGGAGTTGTAATGCAATAAAGTCATTTTCAGACCCAGGTATAGACATTTGGATTCTCCTTTTTTTCCTTTTCTAAGGTTAATGGATACTTATGGAATATAAAATTTCTCTGACTTAAAAGAAAATGGGAGTGAGGGAACTATTCATTTGGAGCAAGTTGGAGGTACTGTTATTATTTTAACAGTTAAGTACTTACTAAGAGATAGTCATCATGCTAGGAACTGGTCTTAAGTTGTTGAACTCCTTGCTGTTCTGGAGATTACTGACAGGTTTTTGAAAATGTGGGCTTTTCATTGCTCCCTGCATTTCACTGTTGCTATTTCAGATATTTTCCTCCTACCTGAAAAAAAAATCCTTTTGGTAATTTTATTTTTTAGTTCAGGTTTGCTAGAAATGTATTCTTTCCATCTTTGAAGTTTGTCTGTCTTAAAACATCTTAATTTTCCTTTTATTTTTGAGTATTGAAATCTTCATTATTTTACTCCAACACTTCAAAGAAGTCATTCCATTGTCTTCTTGTTTTCATCATCTCTTATGAGAAGTTAGCTGAGTCTCCTACTATTGCTCGTTAAAGGTAATGCATCTCTTCTCCCCCTCTACTTTTAGGATTTTTTTTTTTTTTCATTTTCTTTGGTTTCTAGCACTTTGACATGATATAGCTCAATATATTTTTTCTTTAGCTTTATTTAGGGTTCTGAGAATGCTCGAAACTGTGAGTATGGTCTTTCATGAACTTGGGAAATTTTTGGTGTTTATTGGAGTATTTTCCTCTTCTGTTGCTCCCTTCCTTCTGGGATATCAATTACATATATGTTAGACTTGTCGATGTTGTACATGTGTTTATGCTCTTTTTTTGCATTTTTTATTCGTTTCCTCTTTGTTTATCATTTTGGATATTTTTATGAGCCTGTCTTCTAGTTCAGTAATTTTGTCTTCTTCCCTATTAAATCCATTCAATAAATTTTTAATTTCAGTAACTGTATTTTCCGGTTCTAGAATTTTCATTTGACTTTTCTTACGCATTTCAGTTCTTCGTGGAAATTCTCCATCTTTCCTCTATTTAAAATTTTTTCTTCTTTGTTTTCTTTAAGTTATAACTCATAGTTATTCTTAAGTTTTTTTCCTGTTCTAATATCTGGATCTATACGGACACATTTCCATATCAGTTTTTCTTTGGGTTTTTAGACATGTTGTTTTGTATCTTGGCATGCCTAGTAATTTTTTAATTAAATGCCAGTCATTTTATATAAAAAAATTGTGGTGGCTTCGGATGTTATCTTCCTCCAGCCAGAGTTACACTTTGTTATCCTAGGCCCAGTTGGAGCTTATTCTTAATCCAAGTAAAGACTATGTTTCAGTTTTGGTCTGAGTCTGCTCCTGGTGCACTCTCACCCCCCAGAGCCTAACCTTCATGAGGAGTTCACTCCCCAGAGCCTAACCTTCATGAGGGTGGGTCCCTCACCCACCAAGGGCCTAAACTCTAATCCTTTCTCCTTAACAATTGAGATTCCTAAAAACTCTGCTCTACTTTTCAGTTTATCTGCTTAGCTTCTAAGCCTTCTAGTCTCACTTTAGTAATTGGCATATGTGTTAAGGGAAAAGCTGGCTATGTACCAGGCTTTGTTCTCTATTCCTCCCTTGTTACCAGTAACTTGCAGTTTCAAATATGTCTCTCTAGCTTCACAAGATAGTGAAAAACTCTGCTTATTTATATGTCCCAAGTAGTGGCTTTCTGCCTGGGCAAACCCAGATTTGCATTCTTTTGCTCTGAATCCAGAATCATCAAAACAGTTGCACAATGTCAGTGTGTTTTTTTCTAGTTCTCTTCTTTCTAGAATCTTGTCCCCTTTAGTTCTGATTGTTTCAGTAACTTGCAGATGCCTTAAACAGTCTTTTGTTCATTTAATTCTAAATTTTAAATTATTCTGAGAAATGTTGACCTGCTATCATGCTGTATTTCTTTTTCAGGGAATAAGTGTTTGTATCAGTATTTGAGATGCATTAGATACTATTTGAGGTGTGGGGGGTATAAAGGCAAATGAAGTTGATGAATTCTTGGAGTAGATTCTATTCTGTACAGGAATAGGGCCCTGTTATGGGTTCAACTGTATACCCCTCAAAAAGATGTTGAAATCCTCACTCCCAGTACCTCAGAATGTGACCTCATTTGGAAATAGGGTCGTTGCAGGTATAATTAGTTGTTATGAGCTTCTGTTGGAGTAAGGTAGGCTCCTAACCCAATATTACTGCTGTTTTTATAAGAAGACAGCCATGTGAAGACACAGAGACACAGGAGAATGCCATGTGAAGATGGAGACACAAATTGGAGTGATACAGTATAAGTCAAGGAACATCAAAGATTGACAGCCAACACTGGAAGCTAGTAAGAGTTAAGGAAAGATTCTTCCCTACGGATTTCAGAGGGAAGTGACCTAATGACACCTGGTTTTTTTTTACTTCTAGCCTCCAGCAGCTCTAGGAAACAAATATAGGTCTCTTCTCCTCTGAAGTCAGACTACTCCGAATGAGAGAAGAATTAGGAGCTTCTGTGAGAGAAGGGAGGGGCAACAGGGAGGAAGAGAGACAGCAAGTTAGAAATAGTGGTTTCACACAATGCTTTGTGTTGTCAGTAATGTTTGTGATGTCCTAAACCCTTGGTAAATCCTAGAAGTGGTAATTGATGCAATCAGATTTCTTGAAGCAACCAGAAAAGGGCTTGAGGGCATTGTCCAGGTAATTGTGGGACAAAACCAAGTTAACATAAATGGGTATCAGAGGGCAGAAGAACCTTAGAACTTCTAGCTAGGCCCCTGGCATTCACAGAAGTCTTAGGTAGAATTTTGAAATTCTGCTGTCTCTGGAATTTTTCTTCAGTGAGAGTGAGGAGGATTAATTTTAAGAAATTTTGCCTTGAACTCAAGAGTTGTGACATATGCATTATTCATGTGTTCATTTACTCAAAATTTGTAGCATTTAGTTCCTTATTAGCTATATTCTTGAGTCATGTTTTTGGAAGATTGCTTTTTTCCCCTAGTTATTTTTTTCAGGCACAGTGCCAACTAGATTACTCAGGACAGGCTGGTTATGCAGCAATAATAAATTTACCCTGAAATCTCAGAGGTTTTAATAAAGGTTTATTTATTTTTCATGTGATATCTACTGTGGATAGCAATGTGGCGTACTCTGCTCTATGTGGTCAGTCAGGGACTCAAGATGATGGAGGCTCCACTACCTGGGTCATCAACATTCACTATGGCAAGGGAGAAGAGAACAGAGAAAATTATGTGCCAGCTCCTAAATTTTTTGGTGCTCTGGAAGTGACACAATTACTTTTGCTCCTACTCCATTGACCAGAACTAGTCATGTGATTCACTTCACTGCAAGGCAAATCAGGAACACATAGATATTTGTGTAAGCAATCATTGTCTCTGCCACTCCACCTTAGCCGGTTACTATCTCCATTAAACAGATGGGGACATTTGAAGCATAGAAAAGTGAAGTAATTTACTCAAGGTCACACAGCTAGTGAGCTTCCAGAGTCAGGACTCAAGCCCAGGCAATCTGCATTTGGAAGCACTGTGTTATATATTATATGTAGAGGAAAGAGTGGTCAATTTGCTTTGGATTTTGGTCTCCCTAGTGCCCTTTTCCCGGTCCCCCATGTAGTGGGGATTTCTTTATCCTTCTGCTTCCTAATGTAAGAAATCAAGAACTGTTGCAAGAAACATGTCTTTCATTATTTTTTGGAAAATGAACAAAATGGATTACTTTCCATGAAATCTTTCTTAACTAGCTTCGTCCTTTCAGGTTTCAGCGTCAGAATACCACTGATTGGGTGGGTTACACAACAAACTGTATTCTCCCGGTCCTGGAGGCTGGGAAGTCTAAGATCAAGGTGCTAGCAGTTCCAGTGTCTGGTGAGAGTTCACTTTCTTCTTCATAGACTGTGGCCTTCTCACTGTGTCCTTAGACGGCAGAAGGAGTAAGGGTGCTCTCTTTTATAAGGAGACTAGTCCTGTTCACACAGGCTTCACACTCATGACCTAATTATCTCCTAAAGGCCCCACCTCCTAAAATTGTCACATTGGGGATTATGTTTCAACGTGATGAATTTTGGAGAACACAGTCTGTGTCACTAGCTAAAACTGATCTTTCCTTGCGCTGAACAGTCATTGCACTTGGATTACATTGCAACAAGGAAGAATTGGAGAGATTAACTTTTCCATAATCCCATAATCCTATAATATCCATTGGCCTTGCTACCATCCACACAACACACACATACACCTCTTTATTATGTGAAATTGGCATGTCCTCAATCTTACATATAATGCTGGACAACATGGCTTCTAACTTCCCTTCCAAACAGACTGTGGCTCTTGAACCACTTCTGTGTAGAAATTCTAGTGCTACTGTTGACACACTTGGAGCTTCACCCTTTCCTTAAGCAAGTAGTTTTGAATACATACCTTATGCTGCTTACTGTGGGTACAGCATCAAGTAAAATGCACATACATGGTCCCTCTCTGCATGGAGTAAAGGCAGGACCAATAAATACACAAAGAAGGGTATAATTACTTGTTGTGAGTTTCTCATGGCTGATTTCCCCAACTTCATTGTGAGTTTTTTTTTGAAGGCATTAGGCACATCTTATACCGGTTGGGTCCTTCCACCATGCTTGGTTGAACTCTCAGTAACTCTTGGTTGATTATTAATTATCTGACCATCTGTACTTGAGAAGAAATTCTAGGGGTTAAGGACTCCTTGGCAGAAGGAGTTCTTTGAGGCTGACATTAATTTCTTACTTGGCTCCAACTTTTTCCTATTTTTCCACTTAGGAAGACAGTCAGGTTTTTGAAATTGGTTTATGATGTGGTCAGAGGTTAATTTATTCTATTAAAGAACCTATGTTCACCCATGAAATTCAAAGTATTAGACTGAAGTCAGAGGTGCTGTTTTCTGTAATTGACTAAAGCTAACCCGGTGAGTAATACAGTCTCTAATGCAGGTAATAGTGCTGAGCCAGCACAATGAGGGCTCCACCTCAGAGCACTAACTTGTCTAAAATAAGCTATGGGGCTCTTTTAACCAAGTTAAGCTCTCCCCTACTTTCTGACCCCTGAACAGGGCAGGTTTCATCTTAATTCCAAGACTACATCACTTGTGTTATCACACTCAGGACTTGGTTAAAGGAACTTTTATTGGACTACAGCGTCTCATACTGCCTGGAATTCTCTTGTCTTGTTACTTAATAAGGTTAAGGGCTGCATTGATCTTAAAGTGACCACACGGCCCCAAACCTAGCAACCTGCTGAGAATAAGGCTGGAGCTTTGGCAGAAAGAGCTGTGCCTCTTAACTGAGAGAATGAGCTTATAGTACAACCCTAGAAAGGCGAAAGCTGGCAGGAAGAAAATAAGGTCTCAACCTCTCCCATTCTCCTTTTTATGCCAACCAATTATTGATATAGTTTAAGAGTCTCCTCCTTGAGCAAGGCATTTTCCTCTACATTATGCTGCTGAAACAAAGGAATGTTTCCTGTATGTTCACACAGATCACTGCATTTTTGGCCTCCTTTGCTTTTAAATTAGGGGTATGTCCTAATAAAAGGAAGCAGTTCCTCCCAGAATGTGGGAATCACTGTTGCCAGCATGTTTTTTCAGTGTGAATAGGGGACTAGATAGACTATGACCCAGTTAAAAGTTTTTATGCTCAATTCGTAGTTAAGACTGTTCCCATTGTCAAGAACACAAATGGAAGTCTATGATTCTTTGTCAAGATTGCTTTTTTCATGTAAGCAAGAGTCAGTGTATAGATGTTTTGTTAAAATAAAAATCTGGAATACCTGGAGAGATAGTTTATTTTCTGACTTACTGTATGAGTTCCCTATGACTGTCGTAACAAATTACTGCAAATTAAGTGGCTTAACACAACACAAATTGGATACCAGAAGTCCAAAATGGGTCTCACTGGGCTAAAAGCAAGGTGCTGGTGGAATGCATTCCTTTCTGCAGGCTATAGGAGAATCTGTTTGCTTGCCTTTTCTAGCTTCTAGAGACCATCTCCATGCCTTGGCTCATAACCCTTTCCTCTGTCTTCAAAGTCAGCAACATTGGGCTCAGTCTTTCTCGCACTGTCATCTCCCTGGTTCTCCTTGGTCTTCCTTTCTAAGGACTCTTAAGATTATATTGCCCGACCTGGATAAACTAAGGCACTCTCCTTAGTTATGGTCAGCTGATTAGCAAGTTTAACTACATCTGCACCCTTAATTCCCCTTTGCTAAGTAACCTAATACAGTCACAGGTTCGAGAGATTAGCACATTTTTTGGGGCTTGGGGGGCATTATTCTACCTACTAGAGGAATTAGGAGGTGTTTTTTTGTCTTTTAAAATTTGATTTTGATGGGGCACCTGAGTGGCTCAGTCGCTTATCGTCTGCTTTTGGCTCAGGTCATGATTCTGGAGTCTCAGGATCGAGTCCTGCATCGGGATCCTGGCTCAGCAGGGAGTCTGCTTCTCCCTCTGACCCTGCCCCCCATGCTCTCATTCTCTCTCACTCTCTCTCAAATAAATAAATAAAATCTTTAAATAATTAAAATTTGATTTTGATAATTCCAGGACCTGCACCCTGATTGTGGGTTCTTATCTGTCAGATAATTAAGAAAGAATCTTCAAGTTTAGATCTTCCCGTCTTCACTTGTCCCAGTTCAGTATCAGTTCATAATATTCTCGATTTTGCAACTTAAGCAATTAGACACAGGCATTGATTATCATCCAGCTATTTCATGAGATTAGAAACTGCTGGTAAATTCCTTACCGGTTATGTTGTGACTGTGACATGATTGTCATTGCTTTATTGCAGGTCTTTGCAGTGATTTTAAGAAAGGATCAGATCCAAATGTGTTTCTAATATGACTTAACATTCCCAGGCCACCATCCCCAATAGGCTGCTGCTTCGAATTTCTGGTCTTCCAGACACATAGACTGGAAGTTTGGGTGTAATCTTTGACAGTATTTTAGTTTCCAGGCTCTGTCACCCAGGGTATGCCCATGCCCTGATTGTTGCAAAGCTTCTAATTCACTTTCCCTGATTCCAGTCTTTCACCCCTCTATCCATTCTGCGCTCTCTAACCGGAAAAAAATTTTCTAAAATATCAGTTTCACAAATCATGAATCCTTTTTCCAGTACTTACTAGCTGTGTGACCTTGCAAACTTAGTTAACTTCTCTGTGAGAAGCAGATGAAATGAGGCTAGTACACAGTATTGACCTCTAAGGTTGCTGTGAAGATGTAATGAAATTTAATACATATAAGGTGCTTTGAACAGTGTCAAGCATATATTAAGCACTCAACAAACATTTAGAGATAGCATTATAATTATCATTTACTATTAATATATCAACCAGTGTGAATGCCTCTGCTTTTGTCCAGATGGTGCCTCTGGCCTAGTCATCATCTCCTGTGGAGACACTGACCTCTCCCTGACCTTCTTTCCACCCACCCAGACCCCTCAAGCCCAGGAACTCTTACCTGCTCTTGGGTGGGGACAGGTGGGAAACCTGCCTTTATTTCAACAAGCCTTCCTGCCTGTTTTCCCTCTGGTCCTAAGCTCCTGAAACCTAAAAGGCCAGACTTTGAACTTCAAAAAAGCTGCTTTTCTTCTTTTTTGTTCTGACATCTCCTGAGTTCGAAGCTTTACTGTTCAGCTTGAATGGAGAAAGTGCCAGAGTGTAAATAAAATACTAGGGTTTTCCCCCTAACCCAAACACGTACATGCACACACCCAACCCCCGACACACACATGCACCTGTTAAATTATTGAAATATTACCTGGTGTAAGAAGTGTTTTGAATAACAACAACGACAAATACTTATTAAGTTCCTTTTCTGTATTGGGCACTGTCTGGCTCATCTCCCACCTGTGCCATTGCATTTCTGGCTCTGCTTTCCTGGATCCTTTGCCTGTGACCCCACTTTTCTTCCTGCCCCAGGGTCTGCGTTCCCACCACTGAGACTTTGCTTCTGCTCTTTGCTGTTTGGATGTCCTCCTCTTTCTTGTCTGTTTACCCGTACCCTCTCCATCCTTTATGGCCCATCTATAACACTGTCCATTTTAAATCCCATATTTCCTCCTTTAACCAGACCCCATGAAAGATAAAAATGAAGCCAGAAGAAAGGATCTTGCCACTGAAAAGCTGAGGAGACAAGACACGTAGAGAAAACCCCCCAAATACTGTTAAAATCAAATTGCTGCACAAGTATCCAGAAGTCATAGTCATATGACCAATTATAATACTAAATCAATACACACATAGAATTGACAAAATCCTTTCATCCTTGAAGCAGATTTCTGTTAGGAGTTTATGACCCTGTTCCAACTACTATGTATAAATTACTTTAGGAGATTCTCACTTTCAGTAAAGCTGATCCATAAAAAACAGGATTTATAAAACATTTCAGGTCATGATTATTTCCACCAAAAGACTTAGCATAACATTTCTTCTAAGGCGCAAATCTTATTGGCTAAATAGATTTAAAACGTGGTTTGATTTACATGATGGTTTTGTTTATATAGAATTTCAGGACAGATAGCCAGTGAATAAAAATGAGGCAAACTGTAATTACTCTGCAAAATAGCCTGGGGTTTCATGAGTTAATGCAACTCCCCAGTAAGCTTACTTCATTCCCCAGAAGTCATGTGAATTTAAGTTTTGGTGGGAAACTTAACAGAGTATGTCCAAGAGATAATTAAGTGCTCATATTCATCAATTAGGTTGCCCCTGGATGTGGGGTGTCTCACCTCCATTTTTACTTATTTATGGCTTTATTTATGAATAATGAGTCACTACAAAAAGAGTGTTTGAACCAGCAGAAAAGAGATCTTGAAATTTAAATTGATTCTGCATCTAGAGCAAGGGTTCTTTAATGGGATTCTCAAATCATGAGTGAGTTGTAGGGAATTCTCAAATATGGGAAAGTGTAAGCCGTGTGTGTGCGCGTGCGTGCTCATGTGCACGCACACGGTTTTTGGGAGGAGAGGACCAGAGCTCTGAACGGGTTTTTCAGAGAGATCCATGATACCCCGTGAAAAAGCCACTCGTCATTCCTCATGGGTGAGCTTCAGGAAGTTCCATCAACCTCCTTGATTTGTTTCAAAATCTTGCATATCAAATATACCTGGGACAAAGCCAACTAGGTACCCTAACTCTCTGCCCCCTTTACTTCCTCTCCTTCACCCTTCTCAACATTTGCTTATTTGGATTCTGAGAACCTGACTTGATACCAAATTTCATTAAACCCATTTTCGTTAATATTGTCCAATGAGTAAACTAAAACAATTTAGTAACAAGTTCGATGCCTTTATTGAAGGGAAAACAGTCCATGGACTGGAGGAGTACAGCCCCTCACAAGCAGTGGGGCACTCTTCTGAGGGATTTTGGGCAAGAGTGAGTTCTGTCAAAATTAGAAGAGGCAACATGGAAGCTGGGCATGACTGGCTAGGAGGTGGGAGATTTCCTTACCAGGTGAGCACGTCCTCTTTCCGAGGGTGAGGTAAGATGGCTGAAGTTGAGTAGGAGGTTTGTGATTGGTGTTAGATTTCCCTGATAGTGAGGTATTTCTTAGTGTAGGCTGACTTAGGTGTAGATTTGTGGTGTGGGCTTCCGCTTTGTGGGTTGTGATATACAAATAAACTTTATCAGCGTAGATTTGGGACTTTGTGAGCACCCGGGGGTCTTGAGAAGGATCACCACATGGTCATCCTTGCAGTCGTCTATTTGTTGGAAGTTGTACAAACTTTTCCTTTTGGAGTGGTCATTTTTTGTCAGGGGTATTTTATATGGCATGGCCCTTCTGGTGTCAACTTTCTCAGCGAGCATGAGATGAATTATATCCTTTTCATTGGTTATTACTTACTGTAATTTTTTTCTACATTAAAGGTTGAATTACTTAACAGAATACCACTTGTATACATTTTTGTGAGCACTGTCTTAATCATAAGATGGAAAACAGCTTCATAAAAGACCTCAGAAGGATCAGGGGAAGAACCATATTGTAGAATAATTAATGAAGAGAAAACGCGGTGTTAGGTTATGTTATGATAATGAATTTAACTATTGCGGTAATTAAGCCCATTGTAATGGGATTTGATGTTGTTTTAATGTAAGTGCCTATCAATTTGGATGATGGATACACGAAACTTTTTCCCATTGAAATTGATTGTAATGATATTTTTTTCAGAAATAGCCCTACACATTTCTTTTCAGGAACAAATTATTCTCCAATAGATGGTATAAGACTATTTTGTTCTTGTTCTGTCTAGAAAGACTCTTTCCACTGTGTACTGACCTATGACTATATTTACTTCCACTAGTTTTAGGGAAAATGCAGTGTATGTGATGACCTTTCTTCCTTGTTATAGGCAGGTGACATTTTTTCTGTTAAACACACACACACACACACACACACACACACACACAAACTTACACTGTAAACGTGGGTACCAAAGGAAAAAATGAGGATCTGTGATTGCCTTATAGAACTTTAGGTAATGTAAGTTTTCCCTTACTGTAGAATGTCTCGATTTTCATCAACATTGACTAGAAGTGCCAAAAATACGCATGTAATTTTATTGGACACATCTATGTGAGTATGGTGTGTTGGGGGTGGTTAACCTGGAAGGCTGTTGAGAAGAAACAGAAGGATTGCTGTTGGCTCGGCAATGCCGCAGGAAGATTTTGATAGATGCTGTTTACTGTTGTCGAAGATCTGACTCAAGTCTTCTGGAGAAAGGTCATTAGTGACACCCGACAAATCACTTTTATGTTGTAGCTGATGTGAAAGTCAAATGGAAATTCTTTTTAAAAGTCAATCAGAGCAAGGCTCACCATAAGTCTGGTTAAATTAACTTTTCCCAAACTTATCCGTTTATGGGCTAAAAAGCCATGACCAAGAGAACAGAAAGAATGAAAGAGAAAGGATCCGGCTTTGGTAAACACTGTGAGAATGAGGGCCTGGAAGAGAAATGTTTTTCGGGGCAGCGCAGCCTTTCCAGAGCCAGAACCGCATGGCCCCCTTCAGCTTCCTCTCAAACAATGTGAACACTTAGCACAGAATGCTGCCAGGGCTGCCGGACGAAGCCTGTGAGGCAATGAGTGCTAGCTCAGGCATAAAGACCAAAGGGAATTGAAGTCCGTGATTAGGAAATTGAAGACTGGCTGAAAACTTGAGATTTCCTGTACTTAGCTGGGGGGACTCATGAGAGATTTGATTAGAATGCACACCGAGACGCCAACTCTTTTGTCTCTCCTGCTCTACATTGGACTGAAGTAGTGGGGTGCATTCCAGTGCCCTTATTGGATTTGTCTCTGAAGATTTAAAGCATTCACAAGTAAAATTCCATTGATCCGAAAGGTCAGGAGGGGCAGGAGAAGGCATTATAGGTTTAATTTCCAGTTCTGGGTGACTTCTTGTACTCTACCTCCATGATTCAGTGCATTATCCATAAAAATGGAAAAAAAAAACATTAAAAAAAATAAAGAAGAAGAAAGAAAAGATAAAGGAAATATTCCTTAGAAACAGTACAAATAAAAGAAGTAAATATGCTAAATACTTATAAAAGAAGTTAGTAAAAATGAACATCATTAATATCAGTTTGGTTTACACTCTGTAGAACTTATTACTATAAATAAGAAGCAAAAATAAGGCAAGAAATTGTGTACAGTAGTAAATTATGGTTGTTACCATTAAGGGCAAGGGAAAGTCAGGGCTCTACCATAGTGTCGGATCCACACAATGAAATCCACATGTCTAAAAGGAAAAAGAGAGAGAGAGAAAGACCAGACTAATTTGGGTAGATTGGGATGCCAAGAAATAGTCCACTGGGCCGCTTGAGTGCTCCCAACAGGCATGAATGTGGCAAGATGTGTTACATGTTGCTTCCGTATCTCTGGGAGCCCTGATGACAATGAGACCCTCTCCTCCTCACCATCGTGAACTCCTTCCACGTTAGCCCTTTGATTAATTCTGCCAATTTCGTGTACTGCCAGAGTCATTTTGATTTTGTGACATTTTAAATCCATCTCCTGTGTTTTCCTCCTCTTTTGGTCTGAAGTCCGCAGAGCCAGATCTCTTTGATGTACAGTTGTCCCGTGCTTCTGAACTCAGAATCCCACAGAGAGCCCTAATGTGGCGCATCTGACTTTCCTGATACAGAGAAGACAGAGCTAAAGCACAGCTGTAATGGAAAACCTTTTACATAGTAAATATGAATGGCCCTGTTCTCTCCTAGGTCACATTTCATATTTAGCATCAATTTCATATGCCGGCCTTCCTTTCTCTTCTCTCTGTTTGGTACTTTCACATCAGGATTCTTTCCAATCATTTCCAGCTAAATCAGTTCCCACGATGGTGGTGACACAGTATTGTTTACATGGTAGCCTTGTATTTATAACAGGGAGACACGTTGTCGGAACGCTAGAAAAATGAGAAGGTGAGAAAGGAAGGTGTGTGTTATTCATAATTATGTCCCTGACACTTAATGTTCCTGCGTAGGTTTGCCCAGCGCCTTGCCTGGTGCATATTAGTTACTAAATATGTATTTTCCCAATGGAGTAATTTCATCTATGGGTGAAAGCACCAGTGACCAAAGTTAATAATAAAACCCAAATTCCCAGAATCAGTTTTTTAAATTGGATGTTTCTGAATTTTAGGTGGAAAAGATACTTGTAATATGTTTGTAATAAGCATCTAAGCGAGGGGAAATCTATACTCTCCCATTTGGGGATCCTCTCTGTTCACTCCATGTTTCTTGCGGGTCGTTACAAGCAGTGAGAATAATTTTCTGTCTTGATGTGGGCAGTGACACTGTCAATACTGTCTAGTGTTAGATTTTCTTTCTTAGGCTTTCCTTCTCACTTTTAGGAGTGCTTCCATCATGCCAGTTTTTTACACCTGAGACCTTGGAGTCATTCTATAGTTTTTTCCCTTTTCAATCCCATATCCAGTGAATCAACACATCCTGTTGTCTCCATCTTGAGAATGTCAAGAATATGACCTTCTCTCAGCATCTGGGATTCAAGCCACCACTGCCTTTTGTCTAGATCGTCACAGGGGCCTCCTAATAGGTCTCCGCTAGATGTTTTTTTAAAGCATAGCAGCCAGAGTAATTCCTGAAGACCCCTTTAAGTCAGATCATTAAGGTCCTCTATATGAAAATATTTATGACTCCTCATCTCAAGAGTAAAAGCCAAAATCCTTATAATGACCTCAGATCTGGTGCAAGTCATGTATTGGACTTTATCTTGGATCAGCTCTCCCTCCCATCCTTCTGACTGCCCGCCACATTTATCCTTGTAGGGCTATGAACGTGCTATCCCAGCCTGCACTCACCATTCCTTCCACTAGGATGCTCTCCCCACACATATCACCATGGCTGGTTCCCAGACTGCCTTTACGTATTTACTCAAATGTTGCCTTCTCCAAAATTCCTTCTCTGAACACTCTATTTACAGTGGCTGTAAATTCCTGACATTCCTATCCCTGCTTTATTTTCCTTTGTATCACTTGTCACCATGTAACCTGTATTTTATTTATTTATTGTTAATTGTGGGTCTCTCTCCCTAGAAAGTGAACTCCTTAAGACCTGAGGGCTTTTTGTCTGCTCTGTTCCCTGCTGTATCCCTGGAACTCAGCAGGGATCTGACTCATTAAATACTTATTAAATGGAGCGCCTGGGTGGCTCAGTCTATTGAGCATCTGCCTTTGGCTCAGGTCATGATCTCATGTGTCCTGGGATCAAGCCCTGCATCAGGCTCCCCGCTCAGTGGGGAGTCTGCTTGAGATTCTCTTTCTTCCTCTGTCTCTGCTCCTCCCCTCACTCACATGCATGTGTGCTCTCTCTTTCAAATAAAAAAATCTTTAAAAAATATATTTAACATGAATGAATGAACACGTTCCCACTGTTTTGACCAAACTGCAATGTTTATCTCTATCAACCTAGCTTTTTTTTTTTTTGAGAGAGAGAGAGAGAGGGTGAGCAGGGGGAGAGGCACGGACTGAAGGAAAGGGAGAGAATCTCAAGCAGACTCTGACACAGGGCTCAGTCTTGCAACCTTGAGTTCATGACCTGAGCCAAAACCAAGAGTCAGACATTTAACCAACTGAGCCACCCAAGCACCCCTCTATTAACCTACATTTTAACAAGCCAAGTAGACTGATATATATATATATATATATATATATATATATATATATATGATAAACCTGATATATACATAGCTTTTATATATACATATATATGGTATAGCCTAATAATATAATTTAATATGTATTTAAAAGTAGGTGACAGAAAGACATTCTACCAGATCTTTGCTCCTCAAATGAATGTAGCCTTGTGTGTAATTACTTGAAATTTCATTGGAATCAAACTTATTGATCTAGAATTGCATGCTTCTTTATAAAATTGTCTTAAAAACATTACTGGTACTCTGTTACCTCTCTGAGCCTATCTACTCAGATTCCTCGTACTTAGAAGTCTAGGGGGATAGTCACATTGCCTGGCTATCAGGGAGAAAAAAGATGCAAGATGTTAGCAAAGTGGTAGAAAAAATGATTATGGTAATACACAGGTGGAGTAAATCAGGTGTAATTGATCATTTATTATATGCAAGGGACATTCAGTTTTTGAAAATAATTATAGTGGGCAAACCCTGGAAGATGTTGGTTAAAACATCATATATGTCAAAGGTGAAATTATTATGAAAAGGACTGCATATAGTCTTTTCTGAACGTATGCTGGCATTACTAACTGACTGCAGAAAGCTGTAACAATAGTTTTCATAAACAGTAGTGACCACAGAAAAGTAGACATCTTAAAGAGATGACTGCTCTCGAAAGCCCATTAAAATACTGACTGAATTCCAAAGTCCATTAGTAAGCCTAATTAATGGCTTCCTATTTCAGTATTAATGACACAACTCTTTGACGTGGTCTTCGGCTTTGTAACAACAGAATATACAAAGAATAGTGAGATGTGAAAAATAAAAATGGACAGCACTTTCCCCTGTTACTCAGCTCAAGAAACTTTGAAATCACTTGAGTTTTATAGTTGAAACTGCCGTAGTAGAATTAATTATTCCTGTGAATTGATTTCCTTTTACCTTTAAATCATTTACATAAGTACATTTATATATTTATGCTTAAATGAATATTGGAATATACTCAAAGATGATAAATCTAGTAAAATACTTTGTTTGGTGTAGAAGTATTATTAGGTAACTACAGTCAGTGGAGTCACAGAAATTTTTATCTTATTAAACTTGTAAAATTGTTGTCTGGATACAGAGTATTTTGGGAAGTCCATTTTAATTTCCTTTATAATATGCTAATTTATAGTGGCTCTGCAATGGCAATCTACCATTTTCCCCTTTATTTAAAATAATGCTAAATTTGCTGGATAGTCTATCATGATTTTAAAAATCTATGTAAAAACAGACATTAGAAGAATGCCCCTTTTTTTTTAAGTTTTCCATTCCATCACCAGCTAATACTGGACAGGTTTACACCTGCCCATAATATTTTGCAGGTTAGGGTCCACTGGCTATTATAGATCTGTCCCCTGCACTGAGATGATTAAATTTATATCACAAAATGTGTGACAACAATGGACTTGTGCATAGAAAAGACCTACAACCTTATCGACAACCATTGGAAACCCTAGGAGATAGTATCGCATTTAGAATTTGAAAAAGAGAGTGGAGGAATTGCTATTGGATGGATTTCAAAGTATGTATCCATTTGAAGCCCATTGAATTGGTTTTCTGCAGTCTGTTTTTATTTCCTCATAAAGCTCTTCGTAAACATTGACCTGTAGAGCCAGTGCTTATGCAACGGTGAATTTTTCTCTTTGCAAAACAAAAATATTTTAAGAGGTTGGTGTTCAGATAAAACGAACAGAAGCCAAACAGCAAGGGTTCTGACCCCATCTATACCACTTACTAGCCACTTGACTTTGGGCAAGCAGACTAATTTATCTTTGGTACAGTTACTTCATCTGTAGAATGGAGATATTAAGTACATCTGCCTTAAAGCTTGATATAAAAATTAAAAGAGCAAATACATGTAACATATTTAGAGCAGTGCCTGAAACATAGTCAGCTCTATTAAGTGAATGAATGTATGGGCTTTGGAATCAAATATGTCAGGATTTGAATGTTTGTTCTTCTAATTGTTAACCCTATGATAAGTTATATAACATTTTTCAGATTTGGTTTTCTCATACGAAAGATTGGGGGAATCATTTCTATCTCGTGGAATTGTTGTGCAACATTAAATGAAATATTTTTCACCATTAGAGTGGAAATTCTATACACTTAATTCTCTTTACTTTTGGGAAAATATGGGAAAGTGGTTCATACTCTATCAGTGGGAATATAAATTGGTACAACTATTTTGAAGGACAATTTGGCAGCATCTCCTATCCTTTTAAATGCACATACCTTTTTTCCAGGAATTTTACTTCTAGAAGTTTATCTTACGGATAAATAAAAATATATGTGCAAAGTACTTAACTGGACCTCTTGTAATAGTAAATAATAAATGATAATAAATCTGTACAGTGGAATTGTGTGTAGCCATGAAAAGGAATGATATAGATACACAGATATGGAAAGACATCCAAAAATTATTATTATATTGAATAGCTGGTTGAAGAATAGTAAATGATAGGCACCATGGATACCCACATGCATGTATATGTGTGTATGTATACACACATATAGTAAGTATATATAGACATAAGCATATGTAGCATCTTGCATTTAACCAGCTTGACATGCTTCCCTAGCTTGGAATACAGATGAATACCTCTCGTATTTTTCCCCACTCATTGCTTGTGTCCACCTTCCCTAATGAATTGGTTTATGTGGTGCAAAAGGGACATGTCAGTCCAGCTCCCAACACCAGGGGGAGCCAGCACAGCAGACTATGCTCAGCCCTGTCCTGGCCTTGCTTCTCATTTCCAGTCAAAGTTGTATTGACTGGTCCTGGCACCAGCTGTCAGGTGGCACTTGCCCACACTGTTGGACTGCCTCACTGCTCCAGGATCCTGAGAAGCTGTGATGGCCCATGGCTGTGATATGGAGGGATAGCTGCTTTTAGTTTGCGCCCACAGGCTGTGTCATTATTCTCCAAATCAAAGGCTAGTCTTAGCCACATTCCCTGCGGCTCTTCAGTGGTGAACTGCTTTCCCTTTTCCATCTTGGTGAGGCCCCAGTATCCTTTCTTTATGGAACCACCCAACCAGTTTCTCATAACTTCAGGCATAAGTTGAACTCTACATTTCCTCTTTGCTGAAAGACAATGGGCACTGGGCTTTTTTTCATATTGGCCCATCTCCTCTCCACCCTCTACATACCAAGGGCAGGAGTGGCTTTTGCTTAATCACAGGTCTGAATTGTTGCCTTGCACTCTCATCCCAGGGGACTGGGTATCTGCTGGCCTTGCATTTGAGTAACTACGAGCAGCTTCTTTTTCTTTGAAGAATGAAGACATCTCCTTCTAGGTCACTCCCTGGATCATCTTTTCAAACGGGTGACAACTTAGGGGATAAAGGTACTTGTCCCTGCCTTACTATGTATTCTGTGTATCTGAATATTTATATATCTTACACACACACATTTTATTCGTTATTTGTCAATGATGTGTGTGTGTGTATATATAAACTTTCTGGAGGAACACTCAAGAAATTATTAATGCTGTTTATGAGGAGTAAGAATGGTTGTTGGGGGTGCCTTGGTGGCTCAGTCAGTTAAGCCCCAACTCTTGATTTTGGCCCAGGTCATGATCTTGGGGTCATGAGATCGAGTCTGCTGGAGATACTCTTTATTCCTCTCCTTTTGCCCCTCCTCCCACTCATGTGTGCATTCATGCACACACGAACATTCTCTCTCTCCCTTTCTAAATAAATGAATAAAATCTTAAAAAAAAAAAACCAAACAATGGTTGTTAGGAGGAAGACTTTTATTTTTTACCTTATTCATTATCGTTTTGCTTTGATTTTTGAAAATTTACTTTGTAATAAAAATTAAAAAAATAAAGGCAAAGATAATTTCAAAAAGGAGAAAATATATTTCCCAGCATATGACAAGTATTTAAAAATGATTGTTTCCTTTCTCTAGCTGTAACTGGCATTTTTTGACCCTGTTACCTGGATAAGAGAGGTGAGCAGGTCTAACATATCCAGTATTGAGGAGAGTATTTCTCCCTGGCAGAAAAATGAGAGAAGGGTCAAAAAAAGACTTGAACTGTTTCAATGTAGGTCAGTATATATGAGTATGCTTTATTATAGACTTCACTTACAGGGCTGCCATGTACAGCTGTGTAGGATGTGCACTGAATTAAAGTGTCACAGGTAAGGGATATGTTCATGTAACAGAAATAGTAAATTGGTATTTTATCACTGCCTTTACCTGGAAGATAAAAAAGTATCCTGTTCAATCAAAATGATTATATTATGACAGTTTTATAACAGATGGAAGTAAAGCACATGGGTGCTATAGAGCAGGCCTCTTGTGACCCACTGCCAGAGCAGTCATCTCCAATAATGACAATCTGCCCTTCTCTAATTTCCATTCACCTTCTTAGTTGTACTGTCATATGCCACTGAATCCCTCTCCTGTAGGAGAAGAAAACAGAGGATGACGTATACTTTATTCTTCTCCGAGCCCTTTCCTTCTAAAACAAGGTACCTTCAGAATTAGTGGATGGGTTTGTTGTCATTTTCTGTGAACCAAGATAGAAGTTATCCTGTGGTCCTTGCTTATATCAGAGTGCTCTTCAATAAAATGTGACTGAATTTAAACTAGATGAAATTTTTGTACCTTCAGATACAAGATCCTCTACCTTCAAATTATTGTTGACTTTGAATGACAGGGAAATGCAATAGGATTGAGAACCTTTGCTTGAGTTTATCATTTGGTATATTTGTCACAACATAAGACCTATTGTTAGGGCACTGCTTAGAACTTTCCAAAGCATGTTACTTTAATATACTGGTGTGTACTAATGTTTGTATATGTTATTTAACTTTAGGGTTGATTTATTTGTGATTAAGCATTGATAGTTGTGCTTATGTCTTAAGTGTCTTAAGTGTGCAAATTTTGGTACTCAGGGTCTAAAAGACAAAGTGCTGCGTAAATACCTAGATTTTATGCATTAAAAGGAGCACAACTCCAAGAGTCTGTCTTTCACAATTCTGTTAGTCTTATGCAGGTACAACAATTAAATGCTCTGGTAACAAGGCTCCTGAGTAAGATATTAAATAGATAAAGGGTTATATCAACTAGGACTCTCAATTGTAAGGGATAAAAACTTAAGTCGAAACAGGCTTAAGCACAAAGGGAATTTATTGGCTCCTACAACAGAATAGCCCAGAAGCAGTGAAGGCTTCAGGACTGACTTGATCCAGAGGCTCAGACAATGTAATGAGGACATAATCTTTCTCCAGGTTAGTTTCCTTCTCAGGCTTGATATGCCTGCAAAGCAACTGCAAAAAGCTCTTCTCCCTCAGCTTACTGCATCTCTGAAGGTGAATCGTGTGCGCATTCCTGAACCAGTATAGACAGAGAATGTGATCTGTGTGACCAGAGGTGAATCACAGGCCCTGAGTGGAGTCCTCTCTTCTGTAAACTCATGGTCTGAGATTGGAGGAAGGGCTGCTTCCTCAGAGGAATGTTGGCAAAGGAGTAACAGAAGGAAAGACACAGGGAAGCCAAAAGAAACAGTGCCCGCTGCAAAGGGAGAGGAGTCTAACAAAAAGAGAGTGGATAGTCTGCATTTCCAGATGAACGCAGAACAGCTGCTTGGGCTTGCCTTGGGAATGTGCAGTGACAGCACTGGTTATGTACCGCATTCTGTTATCATTTCTTGTTCATTCGATTCACCGAAACCTTAGTGACATTTTTGTCTAGATCTGATGGAAAGCACTTCCAACGTTTTTGTTTTTAAAATGATTTTCCTTTTTAACTTCTTTATTTTTTAACATAAACATTTGCTTCTCCACCCTACCCCCCACCGCCCTTGCCCCATCCATCATATTTTAGAAAACTTGGAAAAATCCCATAAACTAAAAAGAAATGAACAAAAGGCACTCAGACTCATCAACCTAAATATTTTCACTATTAGCATCTTGGCATATTTCTTTTTTTTTTTTTTCTGTTGCTTTATTTTGCATCAGAAATTATATGTATGATTTGGAAGGATTAATGAAATAATGATAATTCTAGGCTAGTAGCTTGGTATCTAGATATAAAGATTCAGATGTAAAATGTTTCAAGAGCATTTAATGTATGAAAACAAACCTCAAAAGACAACTGTGTTTTCTGGTGCTGTGTTCTATCCTGCGGGCAAGACATTATTCTTTCTCAGGATATGAAAGGTTATTTCAGTGATATTGGCTTAAATCAAAGAGTCAGGTCAATCTGTCATTTGTCCCTGAGTTTTCCAATCAACAGGATTTACAGTATTATTAATCACATTTTTATGGTATTTTATCAGATGTAGAGGTCCTGGATAGGAATCCTGTGAGAATATACAGTGTGTCATACATTTTTAATACACTTGATATTAGACCTTCCACAGAGCTCCTTTCCATTCATATTGGTATATTCTTATATTAAATCATTTTTCGAATAACATGAAAGTAAAGCAGGCAGAATTCTGCTTTTACTTCTCTTGATACTCTTTCTTACTTTGCAAATGGGGACCAAATTTAATGAAAGGTTGCCCAAGTTACGTTAGCCTTAGGCCCTCATGGCCCAGTTTCTCATATACTCTGAGGCCACAGCTCTCTTTAGGCCACAGCTCTCTGAACTGGGTACAACTTCCCATGTTCTTTAGACAAAATCCTGTATTAATTCCTGATAGTTCAGACCTTCCTTTCAGTTTTGAATTACTATTCCTAGGGTTTGGTGACCATTTAAGTAGAGACCATAAATCATGAATATTTAAATTCAGCTGTGGCAGTGTTGTCTGAATGCTACTCATGCCCAGAATGTCTCAACTTTATTCCTGCATCTTGATTTTTATGGCTACCTACTCCAATGCTATCGCCCTCCTATTCGTTCAAGGCCTCAGTAAGTTTCCCTTAGTACTACAGAATATTAAGTTGGAAGCATCCTAAAAGGGTATCTAATCACAGAATTTTTAAGTCACTAGCATTCAGTTTCTTCCCTCTTCCAACTTCTCAGTACATGGCTTCATCATCACCTACTTGGCCAATCTATAAAGTTCGAAGTCACCTGAGACTTCTTTATCAGCCTCCTCTAACCAGCTGGTGTGAAGTTCTGCCCATCACATGGCCATAGTGTCTTTCAGTCCCTGCCCCCTACGTGTTTCTCCAGTGCCACAACTGATAACAGCACCCACTTTTCCAGTGGGGAACCAGTCCACTCTCACTCCATGTCCCTGGGGTTCGGGTGGTGCTGACCCAACTTGTCTCCCAGTCTTTAGGCCAGTCATTGTCAATCCCTGGGCTTTGTAGGACCCTTGAGAAAAGGCACTCCTCTTCCACTTTGCTAATTGGAACTGCTTTTGACCATTTTTCCAGCACTTGATTAGAGCCTATCTGAACGCAGAGCTGTGGAGGGTGAGAGAGGATTCCTAGAGACATGGTGAGGTGCCTGGATCCTGCTGCGGCAACCTCTGGAGCGACTAGGCCATTATAGTCCTTTCTTTGATTCAGTTAATTTGAATTTGCAAAGTCTAGAAACTTTGCAAGCCGGAGTCCTAACAATACAGCATTTAAATATATCCAATTCTAATGAAAAATCCTTTCTTGATTCTGTGTCTCCTTCAGTTGCTTCCTTTTCTCTCATCTTCTTTATGGCCACAACTCTTAAAAAGGACTGGTTTACCACGGTTTTCATAACGTCTTTGCTTCCAGTTTATGCAACTGACTATACTCTGCCTTCTGCCCATTCTGTTCCCCAAGCCCACTGACATTGCCTTAGCCAGGAACCCAAACTCTCTCTTTATTAATAGGTCCTGAGACTGCCACCATTATTTACTCCCCCAGTTTGACACTAAAGACTATTTTCTCCATCTCCATACTCACTCCATTTCTCCTGGCTGTTCTCCTACATCTCTGGACATCTTTCTCAGTCTTCTCTGTGGATTTTTAGTGTCTGGGATCTTCAGGACTCTATCCCAGGATACCTTCCTTATCACTCTACACATTGTCCCTGGGTGATCTTATCTACTTCAGTGGCTTTAATCATCATCAAAATATTGATGATCCTGTATTAGTCAATACTCTCTGGGTTTCAACACACAGAACCCCAATATAAAGTGGCTTATGTTTAAAAAAAAAAAAGAGACTCTCTTGGTTTAACATACTGGAAATATACAGTGCTTGACCTGTTTCATGTCTGGCTATATCTGTGTCTTCATACAGTGACATCTGACGTCCATTTCCTTTATCTCTAGCACAAGGTTTCCTTATGCCCACTTAGAAATCCCAGTGGTGAATGAGACTTTTCTCCTCTGTCCCCAGGAAGGACTTCAATTGGTTCATCCCTGAACCAGTCCCTATGCCTAGAGTGATGAGTATTCTGATTGGCCAGATCTAGGTCACATGTTTGCTTCTGTGGTAGCAGGAGCAAGGGGATGGTGTTAGCACAATTTGAACTGTGCAAAATAAATTCTCTGTGGGAAAAAGGTCCTGTTACCAAAAGAGAGGGTGGGTAAAGCCGTTAGTGTTCAAATCAACTCCCAAGCCTAGAATTTCAGTTTAGATCTCTCTCCCAGATAAGATTGCTGCATGACCAGCTGCGTAGTTGACAACTTTTCTTTCTTAGACAAAGTTGCTCTTTCTCCTGTGACTACTATCTTGGGAAATTTTTTCACTTCGGTGCACTTGATAAGACCAGAGATGTGTATCATCCTTGGTTCTTGCTCCGCTTTCTCTCCATATCAAACACCAATTCTTTGTCCATCATACATCATAAATACTTCACGTGACCATGAAGGAGAACAGAACACCAGTCCAGTCATTTTGGAACCACCACATAATCAGCCTATCTGATTTCTTGTTATATAAGAAAAATAATCTCTATTTGTTTAAGCCATCAGTGTTTCCATTTTCTTTTCCTTGCGCTGAAACCATTCCTAATTGACATATAGAGCCCCTGCAGTGTGCTCTAATTTATACATGGATCTCGTCTCATATATCATTTATATTTTATTATAATTTGTTTTCTGATTGTCTGTCTCCTTAGCTAGAATGTAAACTTTAGTACATATCTGTCTTGGTTACTGCTGTACCTCCCACACATAGCAGAGTGCCAAAAATCAGGGTGCCAGAAAAGATCTGGAAAAACTGGGCCCACATTTTCAGCTGAAGTTGAGTAATAAATGAACCTCTGAACAAGAGACATCAATAATCAATTTCCCATAGTCCTCACCCTTTATATTTTGTTCCCAACATTGAAGCCAAGTGTCAGTGGCCACATCACTGTGCTTATACTGCTGGCTAATTTCTAGTAGAGAACACTGTCTTTGTACCTATGTGACTACAGATAAGTGGTTAACAGGTAAGTATACCTGTTAATGATATTTAACAAATATTTGTTAAATGAATATGTTTCTTCTACCAGCTCCATCTCATCAGTAGCCATACTCTTTAGGATATTAGAATCAAGTTAAGGGAGACAAATGCTAATTGACTCACAGAAATCCAAGTAATTTTGGTGAATATGTGGGGTTACTATGTAGAAGTTGCAAAAGGCTTTACAAAGCAAACTTCTACTTTTACCCATGCTTTAGGTCTCAGTGAAAATGCCGGTTTCTTGGGAAGCCTACATTAAACTTCCCTTTTCTTTGGGATTGTAAATTCAAATGGAAAAACAGGTATCATAAATGAATATGATGTGATGATATAAACAGAAGGGCATCTTAAGCTGTATTCTTTCAACACAGACACTGTAGTTGCATTAAAAACATGGAGCAGTTCGTCATTTCCACAAAGAAATATGCTCTTTCCTATTTTTCTTGAAACGAGCTGCTTTTTCCATCTATCTCTTACTTTCTCATTTTTGATGGTTACTATAGTACAAGGACAATGTTCTCTATAGGAAGTTAGTCAGCAGAGCAGGGTAAGCACAATGATTGTGGCCACTAACAATTAGCTTCAATGTCAGGGACAAAATGTAAATGATGAGGACTTTGGGCAATAGGCTATTGATGCATGTTTTTCAGGGGTTCATCTACTAACTCAACTCTGGTTGGAAATGTGTGTCTAGTTTTGCCAGATCTGATTTTTCAGAGAAGATCAAAATCTTCTCTTTTTATGTGGAATCTTTTCATTTTAAAGTTTGGGTCAAATTAAAAGAAACAAAATAAGCTCTGCCAACATAGCTGGAATTCAGATCTGTCCATGGCTCATGAGTTTGCAACCTTTGTTCAAAGAATCAAACTTGGGCAGCCATTACTTAATACATCTCAACAGAGTGGGTGGATGGACATATTGAGAAATGAAGTATTGGTCTTTCTGCTTCCAATTTCTTCCTCTTCAATCTGTCTTCTATGTAGTTGACAGAATGACCTTTATAAAATCCAAATCGGGTCATGCTGTTCCTACTTAAACACCAGCACTTGCCTCCTCATTCATTACCTTTAGGTTAAAATACATACCAACTAGCGTGGTCTTGCCTGAGTCTTCATCCACCCATGTGTCTCATGCTCCAGGCACGTTGACCTACTCACCACTGCCTTAATAGCTGAATTTGTTCTAATTTTATTCTTACAATTCCCTCAGGCTAGAATGCTTTTCTCCTTGTCCCAACCGTATTAAATCATGCTTACCCTACAAGTTCCATATTAGTTGTAACCTCCTGTATGAGGCACTTACGAATGCATGAGACAGAATTAATGGCTCCCTTTGTCTTCTCACATCACTTTTTCTTATGTCACTGATAGAGCATAGGCTCTCTTCTAATACAGATCTATTTTTAACTGTCTGTCTCTGGCTAGGTTACAAAACACTCAAGATAAGGACCAGATTTGGGTCTCTCCTTGAGTAAGCTCTTGTATCCTACTGCTACTTTGCTTTTTAAACTTAATTTTTTCATGGGCCTGTCAATGCCTTAGCTTCCCAATTAAGTTAGAAACTCACTAGGGTAGAGATTATATAGCTCATAAGACACCATACTCTGGTATACCTAGAGTACATGTTATATAATTATCTTTAAAAGTGTCTGAATGATTGCATCAAAGTCTTTTGGAAAAGAATAATGAAGATGCTGTGGAAGACCAATGATGGCTGTGTTCTCTTTAAAATAAATTTATTCTAATGACCATTAAACTGGGCTTATTATCTTTAATATAGTCCAATTTCATTTTTTAAAAAAAGTATAAAACCAGAATTACAGGCTTTGTAAGGAAATTCTCTATTTCTTGCATTCAGTACATGAAGCAACAGTGCTTTTTAAATCAGCCCATCCGTACTACATATAATTGTTTTATAAAGTGCTTAAAGTTTGCTGTCTTTTGTGCAAATTTCATCTTTGTTTGCATTGTTCATTTGTTTAGCAATGAATACTTTGCCCCATCTTCTACCCACATACAGAACAAAGGCAAATATCATTGGGATATGATTGCTTCACTATGATTATGACTACTGCACTGGAGACTCATAGCTGTGGTGCCCCTGTTGAACCATCCTATGACAGATTCTAGTGTGGATCTGTCTTAAAGTGATATATAATGTTTGTTATTTAGGATTTTTTGGTTATAAGAAACAGAAATAGACTCTGCCCAATTTTTATTAGATTGTCAGATAGCTCATAGAATCAATAGGCTTGATCTTTTGAATTCTGGAAAATTCTGATTATAGGATATTTTCATATTTCTTTCTTCTTTAGATAAATGATTTCACAAGAACCTTACCTTAATTTCGAGTCTAGCAGAATATCTTGTAGTCTCCTTAATTGGAGAACCTCAACGGGAAATAGCTATCCCATAATAACCTTTTGCACTTCAGCTCTGACTTTCTTCTTCTTTGTTTTGTACTCCATGGAAAAAATGAAGTAACACCAGGAAAGAAGACTTCTCCATTCTCCTAATAGGCACAGTTGCATTCCAGACTGTGAGTGAGTTTCAATGCAAGACAAGTGGAAGGTCAAACTCAGGATATTAATGAGAACCATATTTTTTCTTCCTTGGTGGCTATTAAAATGATAGATGCCAGTGGAGTGAGCTAGAGGAAACCCGTTCAAGACCTTGAATGTTACCATCCATCGTTAAATCTCACACATACATGTGTCATTTTACATGAGCACTATAAGTGCAGCCAAGCTAAGGCCATGGCTGCTTCCTTGTCCTGTCTGTCATTGGGCTGTCAAATCCCATGCAAACAAAGAAGATCCCCTTATTATTGATTCCATGAGGAACAGCGAGGAAGAGCTGGACCCAGATCTTGGTGGATGCATTACTGAGCTGGGTGCAAGCCAGGTCAGAAGGGCAGGAGTCAGGCAGCAAAGCAAATTATCCCATGCAGAAAGCTGGCTTGAAAGGTGATCTGCAGAGGCGGAGCTCTGTTTACCCAAATGATCTTGATCTCTAAATCTTACCTTTCTGTCAGCTGTTCTTATGTTTAGTGACAGTTTTAAGGGCTGCTGTTTTACTAGACAGTGGTTCTATCTGGTATTTAAATTAGAGTGGGAGGACAAAAGGAAACATGTATTGGGAGAGGCAGAGTGAGAGAGTGGAGAGAAAGGAGGAATTTGGAAGGGTGGTTAACATGGCATGGATCTATCGTCTAAGTTAATTCATCATTTACTTACTCACTCAGCCTTTATTGAACACCCTTATGTGCCAGACACCATGCTAAATGCCAAATGTGGTCCCCAAGGTTACCCTTAAATTTGATGATTCACTAGAAGGACTCACAGAACTCAGAAAAGCTGTTGTATTTATGTTTATGGCTTATTATAGCAAAAAGATACACATTGGAATCAGTAAAGGATAAAAGCATGTGAGGTAGAGTACAGGACAGCCCAGCTCAAGCTTCCACTTGTCCCATCTCTGTGGAATCAGATGGTGCTTAGATCTCCCAGCAGTGATGCTTGGCAACATGCCTGGAGTATTACCAACCAGGAGTGGCTCAACTGAGCTCTGGTGTCCAAGGCTTTTATTGGGGGTCAGGCTCATAGGCATGGAGGACCCACTTGACTGATCTTAGCTACCCAGTCTGCAGCCCCCACAGAGTCAAATTGATACCACAGGGTGCAGGGCCCAAGGCAAACAAAAGCAAACGTTCACCATAAATCACATTATTAGCATAAACTACCTTGTGTGGGCCAAGGCTCTAGGTATACAAAGACACTTTAGCAAGAAGGATATTGCAGAGCTTTAGAAATTATCTCCCAAAAGCTGGTCAAGGGCGAGTTCTTATTTTGGAATGTGCAGGGGTTGACACCCCAAGCCTGCTCAATTAACCCTTTACTGCATACTAGGGATGGACCTCTTTCTCCTAAGAGCCTGGAAGTCCGGTTATACAAACAAATACATGTAAAAGAACATAGCCAGTACCATATTCTGTTACTTTGACCTAGCTTCATTTCTTTTTCTTCAACAGCTAGAGTGTCTATTGCTGTGACTGCTGTAATTACTGGGGATAAAGCAGTGTTCTAAGCATCACTCCTGCTCTCATGGAGCTTCCAACACTAGCTGAGGAAAGTAGACTATAGGCAGACATATTAATAAATATTTGATACATCACATCTTAGGAAGAAAAGTAAAGCAAGGTGTAAGGGGGCTAGTAGGAGATGAGGATATCGAGGTTGGTGTTTTATGTGGGGTATTGAGGGCAGGTCCCACAGATAAGATGATATTTGGAGCAGAGACTTGAAGGAAGTGAAGGAGGAAATCAAGTGGACTTCTTGGGAAAGGATGTTCTAGGTAGAGGGACAGTGGGTAAAAAGGCTAGGAGGTAGGAGCTTGTTTGGTGTTCAGAGAAGAATGGGGAAGCCAGTGATGAAGAAGCAGAGGGAGGATGGAGAGCAAGAAGGAGATAGAGTATAGAGGGGTTAGGGCCTGGTTGATGACCCCAGGGGAGATGAGATGACTTGGGAAGGTGTTGAGAAGAGGGGTGTCATGGTGGTCTGCATTATGTTTCCAGAGGATCTCTCTCATTCCTGTGAGGAAGATAGACTTTAGAGGGAAGGGGTGAAAATAAAGAAATGAGATGGCAGGGTGGTAATGTAATATGGTGGTGGCTTAGACTAGGCTTACGGTGGCTGCGGTGGGATGGTTAGGAGTTCCAGTCCATATTAGCCTCAAAAGTAGAGCTGCAGGATTTTCAGATGAGATAGATGTGGAATGTGAATGAATGAAGAAAGGAGTAAAGGATGATTTTGCTAAGGTAAGTAGTTACTCAGTCTGAATTGCCCAATAACCTTTAATTTATAACGTATTTACTTGGTGCTTCAGGATGAAACAAAGATCAAATGTAATTAACACTTATGTGGAGTTTTATGTTTTACGATTAACAAAATTTTATTGTTGAGATACGACATGGCATATGAATTAATGCTCACATTTTATAGATGGGACATAATGCCAGGGGTCAAAGTCTAAGTATTAGTGAAATGTAGCAGGCATGATTGGCTTAACCCTACATCTTACTTTTCATGTGTGACATCTTTATTCTCTGTATCTTTAGAATGCTTTTGGCTGCAGGTAATAGAAACCTGACTCAAACTAGCTTAAATATTAAAGACATTGCTTATGTTACATAACTGCAAGTCCAGAGATGGGGTGAGTTATAGTCATGGTATGATCAGGGATCAAAGATGTCATCAAAGACCCACGTTCTTTCTGTCTCTCTAATCCTTAACATTGGCCCCCTGATAGAGCTGTTTTCCTTGTGGTTGCAAGATGGCTGCCAGTGGCAATCTGGACTTCAGGCTTTCTTGTTCAAGTGAGAGGGAAACTCATCCTGCAAGTGTGGGATGAAAGTCCTTCTCATTAGTCTTACTGAAGCACCCTATCACTCCAGGACCAATGGCTGCCACCAGCTAATGTCATGCTCCAATTGGCTTTATTAGTCAGGATCTATCCCTGCTTCTGGGGATGGAATCACTGTCCTCTGACTCATGTATGTGGCATGGCAGTGGGAACAGTTAAATCAAGGTCCTAGAGAGCATGCCTGAGCGTTCTAGAAATGACAAGCAGATTAGAGTGGCTGGAAAGAAATGAATTGGGGGTTGAGTAGTAGAGAATGAGGTGAGAGGGTGAGGGGGGCAGGTAGCCTAGGACCCTGTCATCTAAAGAAATGGGAAGCTATTGTAGGGTTTAAAAGATGCCATGAGCTGACTTCATATTTTAAAAGGATTCCTTTGACTGTTGTGATAGAAATAGACTGTGGGGGGCAAGGCGGTAAAGATAAAAGCAGAGAGACCTATTGAAAGGCTAATACAGTTATGCAGGGATGAGGAATTGGTGGCTGACACAGAGGAGTTAGCAGCAGGGGTTGTTAGAAGTGACTGGATTCTACATATATTTTGAATGCAGAACGAACAGAATTTCTGAAAAGATTGGATGTAGAGTGTGAAAGAAGGAAAGGTCAAGGGTATCTCTAATTGTAAGGATGGAATTTCATGAACCGTAATGGAGAAGACTTAAATAGAAGAGGTTTTAGAGGCCTAGGAGAGGTTCAGTTCTCTTGAGACATGTTGATTTTGAGATGTCTTTTAGATGCCAGAGTAGGAGCACTGAGTAGGCAGCTCATTGTTCAGGGAAGTCAAAGCTAGAGATATATATGGGAGACGTGTCTACACATACATGACATGTCAGTCTGTGAGGCAAGGTGGGAGCATGGAAGGAGCAGGAGTAAACGAGGAGGACCAAGGACTGAGTCTTGAGGCACTTTACATTTATAAGGTTGGGGGGAGAGGAGGACCCAGGATGTGCCTAGTGACCAAGAGAAAACCTTAGGAGAATGCGGTGCTCTGGAGCCAAGAGCAGAGAGGACAGCAGAGAGGAGGGAGTCATCAAGGTGCCCCACGCCACCAGGCAGAGGTCTTCGGTGACCTTGACAAAGTGCAGTAGAAGGCACAAAGTCCTAATTAGAGTGGTTTATGGTTTATTATTTGGCTCATACAAACAACTTTTAAAGCTCCTAACTTAGGTACTCAGGTCTTTGAATGTTGCTGTGTATAGCTCTCTATCCCAAAATAATTGGGAATGACAACTCTACATATCATTCCCTCACCCCACCCCTTCTCTGTTGGAGTACTTTCCTTCTGGTGGAGAAGCTCATACATAATGCTGTGAGCAGTAGAATCCTTGAGATTCAAAATATGAACAGAAAGGACAGATACATGAAAAGTTACTAATATTGAGGGCTAAACATTTATTGAGGACTGTGTTATTCCATTTAGTGTACTGGTAACCCAGGTAGTAGAGGCAGCTATTGCCACTGTCAGGAAGTAGAGGCAACTATTGCCACCGTTTCAGAGACACTGTAGCTAGGATTAGAGAGGTTATGTTACCTAGCAAAGTTTTCACGGCTTCCGATGGTAAGATGGCAGACCTGTGATTTGAAGCAGGTCTTCTTTATATAATTAGTTCTCCTGATATTATAAAATTCGAATTACAAAATTTAGTTTATGTAAAATGGATGGTGCCTAATAAAATTGTAAGTGCTACAGAAGCCCTTGTTGAATTTCATTGAGCTGAATTACAGGATTGGGAATATCGAGATACCCGAGCCATGCCCAGCTTGCAGTGTAAGTGTTCTTCGGCCAGTTACCGGCTTTCCCGGCTGGGATAGTTTCCTCCCTGCTCCCTGTTGCACCAGGCAGACCCAATTTCAGGTTGCCTGGTTTAAAAGCAATTATACCTCTAGAGAATCTTGTTGCCTCTGATTCCTAAGTGCTGGTTGTTTATAGAATTACTGCTCAGATCCCTTTAGTTCAAAATGAACATGCCAATGAAACTGAAATGAGAATCTGCACTTCTAAATTGGATTATCGGCCTCCCTAGCGTACCAGTGTGCACCATTCCTCCCTCAGCAAAGTTGCCAGGGATTCTCAGCAGTTTCATTGTACGGCTTCTGCTGGATGGCTGGAGCTAGGTGCATCTAGTTAACTTATTAGTTATGCTGTGTCTTGGGGATGACTGTTGCCACAGCAACAGACCAACAGACCTTCCTAACCTTTTTAAATAGGTTCTAAACCTTTTCGAAAAAAGAAAACTACATTGAGAGGAGGATAAAATCCAACTATCCGTTCTAAATTAGTGTGCTTCTGTAGGGGAGGAAAACTTTTCCTCCCTTCTAGGTTCTTTGGTCGGTCTAATAAATAAATTGACATAAGACAGATTAACAGGAGAAAAACAAATTTAATTTTGTACCCATGGGTGCCTCAAAAATATGAGGCATGGAGAAGTGACCAAAGCAGGCAGCTTTTATATGTTTTAGACAAATGATAAGTTTGTGAAGGACTGACAAAACAAGGGGGTTTGGGCTTGGGGTAGCTAATTAGGGAAGTTTTTTTGTTTATGGGTTTATTTATACAGCTTTCTGGGCCCTGAATTTCCTATCTCTGGTGATAAGGATGCCTTTCCACCTCCTGATACAGAAAGAGGGTACATTTCAAAGGGGAGATCTATTTCCTGCTTTTGGGGTTGGGGGGGTGCGGAAAGGAGAGTTGGAGTGTACTTCTTACACCTGTTTCTTAAGTAGCTTTAATTTAGAATAATCAGTATGCCAAAACAGCATATTTTGGGGTGGCCTATTTTGTTTCCCTTCACGACAATGCAAAAAATTTTAAAAACCCAAAAAGCAAAAAAGCAGGACATTTTCTGTTGCTTTATTCCCTCTTGCTTTCTGCTTGGAAAACCCTTGTCTGCGTAAAATGGAGTTGATATCAATATGGCTATTTTGAGACAATAACAATTCATACTGCATATTTTCATTGTTAGCTATTTTTGTTTGGTGCTAGAATAATTGACTAATGTCAACAGAGGTGGGTTAGCGTTTATCGGTTAGCTGCTGTTTCAGAACTATACAGAGGAGGCAACACAATGCACTGTTTTCATGAACTTGATAAAAAGAGTAGGTGGGTGGTTTAATTTCCCCTGAATGGAGAATTAGAGGAATTAAAAGACTTTCTGGAACACAGTAAGGTTAACTTTCACATAAATCAGGCTTGGGTCTAATTTCAGACAAGTTACCTATTAAATTTTAGAAAGGGATTTAACTGAAAGATCTGTTGAGGATGCTTTCTAAAAAAATACATTTGCAGTGAAGTAGTATATATTTATAATTAAATACTAAGAGAAAACTCACTATATTCCCAGGATTTTGAAAAAAAAAAATTGAGGAAAGACAGCATGGCCTGATGTCAGAGTTGAAGAAACCAAGTGTGGGGATAGATATGTGACCTGAAAACTGGACCCCAAGATCATGTGGAGGGTAATTTATGCTCTTGTGTGGTCGGAGGGAAAGATGCTGTTGGATGCTGATGATCCACATACCATCTTTGCCATCCTCTTGATTGGCACGTACTCGTCAGGGAGCAATTTGCCTTCTCTGGCAAGGGAAATAAAAATATGGCAACACATTGGCAGCCGCTAGTAAGAATGAAGAGGCCAAATGGGAAAAATGGAATATGTTTATTTAGCTGGTTTGGGACTGGCTTTAAAAGATACTGTGTACCAAATGCCACTTATCCTCCCAGAATAGAAAATGTTTTCCTTTCTTTAAAAATAGGAACTAGAGCGAAGGGATCTATGCTCACCAGTGAGCTTAGATTTACCCCGTGACTCACAGCACCTCCCTTGCTTACCTCGCCTACACGCAGAATGGGATGCAGTCCTGGGCTCAGCCCCGGCTGCATCTCAGAATGCCTAGATAGCTTTCACAAATCTTAAAGCCCACATCATATGAATCAGGGTCTCTAGCATTCTTATTAAAAAAAAAAAAAAAAAAAACCCAGGGTGATTCTAATGTGCAGCCAAAGTTGAGAACCATGGGTTTAGGGATCATACTCTCCCAGCTGCCCAAAAGGGGCAGGTTGGGCAGAGGTCTTCATTGCATAGAGCATCCATTAATTATGGGGAGAAAGCATATTTCATGAGAATGGGAATCAGAAGAAAATATTTCCTCTGTACATGGTGATGTACAACTTTTTTTAATAGGAAAATATTTTTAAATGGATCTAAATTCTGGGCATAAGAGCTGATAATGACAAATGCCATTTGTTAGCACCTAACTTGGTCCAAGGGACATGAGCAGGTACTTTTTGTGTGATGTTTCTTTCAATCCTCATCGCCAATCCTTTAAGGTAACTGGATTTATCCACTTGACAGATGAAGAAATAGAGGCTCAGGGAAAAATAAGATTACACAGCTGGTGGAGCTGGAACCAATATCTGGAGCTGAGGGATTGCAAAGCTGCTTCCATCACACTCACTGTTCTTCCCACAGCTTAACTTGAGAGAGAAGCGGTGCGTCTAGCTTCCTCAGTGTAGACATCTCCCAGAGCGGGAGAAATTCCGGTGCCATTCTGCATTCTTCATATTATTTGAAATTGCCCGTCTTCCTCCCTGTTAGTCCCTCTTCACTTCTATTTTATTTTCGTCTCATATCATATTCCTGCTCTTTTCGCTTTCCCTGCTAAGGCCAATATTAGAATATTTAAATTGTACTTTGCAAAAGCTGTTTTCTGGCACATTGAATACTTATGTGTGTGTGTATATATATATACACACACACACACATTTTTTTAACCATGATTTGCATACATTCACTCACAACACACATTTCATTAAACAGATGGGGAACTGAGGGGACGTGATCTCATTGTTTCTCTAAGATATGAAATATTTTCCCCAATGTAAGAATTTGACCATACATCTCCCATACTATAAAACTTTGTTATTGCCAAAAGGCTCCACACTATAAATGAGGGAGAAAAAGTGAAAGACCAAACTCCTCCCACACTGTTGGTTTCTATAGCTGGCAATTTGCGCACCCTGGGTAAGTGCCTGCTATTTGCATTTGTCTGGGGAAGCACACTGAGATGCTAAGGGTATGCCCTAAAATGATGATTTGCAGAATGATGTGAAATCGAGGTGGGTCCTTGTGTGAGTCATGATGAATAATGCCTTTGTCTGCAAATGAATGATTAGCTGCAATTGAGATTCCTGTTTCCAATACAGTTCAGGAGAAGTCCTATTACAATATCAATAAGCTGCCTCCATTTATATAGAGTTGCAGCAAATATAATTGGTGAGTTTCTCATTTTTCCATGTTCCTCCTCCCCCTGACTTATTTATGAGCCTTACACAGTAATGAAAAAGACACACTGTAATGAACGACTGCTATGTGGAACATGTTTCCAACACTGCAAAGTTTCTTTTCTTTTGGACAAAAGTGTTCCTTTCTTTCTCCCCATGATCTGCGTTTTGATGAAATAAAACAGAATTAGAAAGTTGGACATCCATAATTAATACATGTTTACCATGCCAAATGGTTTCTTGCTAGAGAGAACACTGGCAGGAAGCAGTCAAAGAAGGGCTTCCGTCCTGTGACTCTCAGTCAGCAAAGCCACACGACTTACCTACGGTCGAGGGGTGGTGTCTTCATAGCAAGGTTGGAAGTAGGGCACCACCGCTGACCACCACTGACTTTACTTGAGTGGAGTTTCCTGGGATCCTCAAGGCATTTACCACATGTCTCCAGTTCTTTTTTAAATTTTTGTCATAATTAAAAGGTAGAGGCAAAATTTTAACAAATCTTGGGAAAAAGTCATTACCCCAGCAGCTGCAAATTTGCAAAGCCAAACCAAACCAACAGTACAGTTGCCCAGTGTGGCAGTTCCCGCAGACATTCCTAAAAGAAAAAGATTGCTATTAGGCACTATTTTGGAACCTTAGCTTATTCATACTTTCTACATTGAAAAAAGCCCAAACATTTCTGATGGAAATCAGAGGTAATGTATGGCCTGCCTCAAGAATGATAGCTTTGTATCTGTTCCTAGAAATCATTAAGCCTCATCTTCTCTCTGCTGTATAACCCCATGTTGTGCTGGAGCCATAGAATTTTCATCCTGCTACTTTTTATTTGTGGTATTTATGCGTTTTATTGATTATGTGACATAATAAAACATAGCAAGTCAGAACCGTATGTGCTATATATTTTGTTCAACAACGATACAGAATGTTAGGGCTCTGCTCTCCACTTGAAGAAACATCTTGCTGGGATATAAATAGATTTATAATGACTGCTAGGCTATGTGCCTGCAAAATATCCTGGTAGGTAGCTCATTATAGAGCTAACATCATTAATAAAATAGCTGAAAAATTTCACAAGTACAGGAATATCTTTTATATCAGTAGCTGTAAGGAAAATACCTAGCGTATGCATAATTTGAGACTCATTTTAAAGGTATAATTTATCATCATTATCTACGTATTATAATGGCAAAACAGGTTTAATTGCTTTTGACTGGACTGGCATGATGATGAGGAAAAAAGTTAGTAGCAGATGGCCCCACTGTCAAAACTGCATCTCTTCGCCCAAAATAAAGTAACAGATTGAACAGAGGATGTTTCTGGTTTCTAGCTCGATCGTATCTTGATAAGTATGAATTAGCATTTTCTGGTATTATAATTGTCTAGAGAAAAGTAGAAATGGTAATTATTTACAGAAGACTAAAATAGCTGTGAAATTCAACTTTAGCAGGTTTAAATTATCTAACATTTTTGGATTAACAGAAGTATTTTCTTTTGGTATGATTTAGTAGATTTCCAAAATATTTCCATTCCAGCTTTACAATATTAAATTGCTGGCATGTGGACATTGTAGAGCACATCCATTTTGGTATTGCCTAATATTTACTCTTCTGCTCCTCCTAAATGTTCTCCATTCTTTCAATAATATCAATGACAGCAATTATTTTATTTGGAATAACCAACCTGTATGTGAAGAAATAACTTATCCAGCAGCCCTTACAGATATCCCCATTTTACATCTCACCATGTTTGAAATTTCAGTATTGCTGCATCAGTTACAAGACAACCTGAACTGGTCCTCCTATTTTAAACACAACACAGATAGATAAATGTGATTTGAGATAAAAAAAAAAAAATACCCACCTTACCCCCTTCCTCAGCAAATCGAAGAATTTAAGATCAAATCATAAGAATTCAAATGATAAAATTGCAAATATTAAGTCTTCTTCTTTGTCTTTTAAGACTTTGGTGGCCTGAGAACACAATTATCAGGTGGTAGATTACACTGTTGGCTGGTCAATGCAAGTAAATTAACTGCTTCAGCTGAGAGAAGAGAAATGCCAGCTATAGCAAGTTAAGTGAAGGTGACATGCTATCTGCAAAATAATGTGAATTCGAAAGTGCAGTTTAACCCCAAAGTAAAGAGAAAAAAAGAAAGAATGGAGCAATCTGCCAGACTAAAATAATGTGCGACAGAGAAATTATTCGGAAATGGAACTGGTTATAGAGATACAGATTTATTATTTGGTTGCTGTCATGATAAATTTGCCTCAGCTATGCCCATACATGTTACAGTATTCATGTCTGAGATGAGTGGAGTAGTTGCAAAAGGCTTTGCACAATTGAAAATTCATTCTGAAAATATAAATGAGTAAGTGTTCTTTCTTAAGAGTATATATACATATATATACACACAGGCACATGCACACACACACACACACACACACACACACACAAATTTTGTACTTAAAAAGAAAATGGTCAGCTGGTGAATTGAAGCATCCACATAACATAAAAGATTTGAGACTATGAAATGAGTCTATTATTATTACCTATCTGTGTAAATGGTTTAGAAAACCATTTCAGTGGCCATAAAATGGTTATTCTGATCTAGTACCAAATAGTGACTTTCAGCATTAGACCCGATGTGGATCAACATCATTAATAAGTATTGCTCATTGATTATTAGTAACATATTTAAATTAAACAATTCAATTTAATCTAGCCACATTTTTCTTGTATTTGTCTTCACATACAGCAGTTTTTGCTATCATTTGATATATTCATCATGAAGTAGATTTAGCCAAATGTTATGAAAAGCAAAAGATTGAGAGGACATGCAGTTACTTTTGGAATAGGAGAGAGATGAGATAATGCCTCTAGCTGGGATTCATGGAGCCCGCCATGCTTGGGAAACCATAATTTTGTGGCAGGTTTGGAGAGAAGATTCATAGTTTGTTTGATAGACTTCCATTAACAAATCTTACTACAATCTTCTTTTCTAATGATCTGTTTTCTCCAAGAAATATTGGTGCATATGGGTCTAGTTTGGACGGTTCCAATGATATGGAGCTTGCCTCTACTCTTGGAAGTTTTCGATCACACTTCTTGTGGAACTGTCTGAGGCTTCTATGGGCTCCACCACCATCCGCATCTCATCACTTCCTTTTAACTAAACATGTCTCCTGACTCCTCTTTCTTCGGTCACTTTTGTCTCTGACATGAAGGCATTTTATGTACCTCCCACCTAAACACTGTATTTTGTAGTAAGGGTAAGGGAGAAAAAAAAAAATCTTTTTGCCTCTACTCATTTTAGGCTCCTTGGCTAGGGCCTTGCAAATTGAACTAAAAAAAGACAGGTCAACAGGAGAAAAACGGAAGTTTATTAACACAGGCATCACACATACATGTGGGACTACTCAGTGATGAATAAGTCGTAGGAGTAGTTAAAACTTGGGGTTATGTAGCATCTTAGTAGAAGAACAATAAAATTGTAGAGAAGTGACCAGAAAATGGAAAAGGACTTTGAACTTCCACAGGCATCAAATTGTGGGAAGGTACATATATATAGGGAATCTAACAGTAAATAAGGCCTGGTTAGGAAGTACAATTTGTGTCTGTAGACCCTTTCTTGGTGCCATCTCGTCTCTGTGTTAAGGTTATCCCCTTCCTGATGTGGGATATGGGGGAAAGGGTGGTAGGAAAACACCCTCACAAAAGGAATTTATATTCTGTTTTCAGGTAGATTGGAGGAGGGCAGAAAGCTTGTCCTATATCTACTTTTACTCAGTTCCCTTCAGTTCAAAATAATCGAGATGCCAAAGTGGCATGTCGTGGGGTGGCATATTCACCTACCCTTCATACGCGATAGAATGACAAAATACAGTCTGCATGTGTATGCATGTCCACTTCTGGACATCTTAAGCTCAGGTGTCCAGGCATCAAGAAGATCATTTCAGGTATATTCAAACGTACTATTTTGCGGGGCATGAATCCTCAGTGTCAACATTGTTATCACTGTCACTGTTTTCATTACTTCATCCTTATCACATAAATTAAGTGACACCTTGTAATATGCATGCACTGCCTCAGTATGTATGATCACATTTGAATCAGCAGCTCAGGGAGGTAGAGAATGGTATGATCCCCAATCTCAGGAAACCAAGGTTTAAAGGGTTAAAGTGCCCAAAGCCACACAATAAGAGTGACATGAGATTCAAGCCCATATCTCACGGTCTCCAAAATATATGCTGTTAGTAACTAACCTTTGCTGTTGTCTTAGAATTTCAGAATTTGGATTCCTTATCGTTAAATGTAATCATATATACTTAGTCTATGTATGGTTTTTGGTGTTACCATCATTCTGGAGCTATAATTGTATTTTGTTTCTTTTATTTGCAAAATATATGCATGCATGTAACTTATCAATTCACTTTTATTTCAATTCTGTATTTACAAAATTTATAATGATAGATTTTCCTACAAATAGTCTGTTTCATCTTTAAACTTATCTTGAAAATGTAGGATTGGTTAGAGTCCTTGAAATGACTGGCATATGAAAGCTTATTGGAAAAAAAAAAGAAACCAAAAGTAACACCATAAAAAGGTGGAATAGTAAGTAATATCTTTTTGTTTTATTACAGTGGACTTGTTTTACGTTTTGAACAGATTGGAAATAACAATCAAATTAATGTAAAGTAGAAGCTATTAGTGTTGGGGGCAAGGGAGGAAGTTTTACTCTAATAAAATCTATTTCATCTAACTTTTGTGTGATGATTTATAATGTTCTCCTCTAGAATAATACAAAAAGAACATTTTGGAACCATGCTGTTGGAAATGCACATTTTACCACCGTAATGTATAATTATAGCCTAGTATAGCAGCTTACATTATCCTTTAAATATTTATCCCTTTGAATAATTGGATTTAGGAGATTTGAATTCATTTGGTGAATATGTCTTTAATTTTTCATGTATTTTGATAGTATACCAATCGTTCACTCGTCTAGCATCTAGTAAATGTAACTGAATAGTGTAGAACTTCACAGCAAAATTATTCATCTTTCTGGATCCTTTTAAATATTTATATCCAAAATAAAATACCCATTACAAACCAGAAAAATTCAGTTACTGACTTACTTCTGTTGGCTAAAAATTAATTTGACTAGCCCTGTTTTACTTTCCTTTGTAGTTGAAAGTAATGGTTAAAAATAAATGAAGACAATATTACATCAAAACCATTCCAAAGCTCAAAGAGGTTTATAGGCTGTTTCCATGGTACCCAGTGTGGCAGCTCACCAACAGAGTTTGGCAGTAACCGCCTCAACAAAATGGGCCTAACTTTTGTTTTCTACAGAACAGTTAGACTCCAAAGGCCTGTGTTGACAGGTAATGAGATTTAATTCATAAGAGGACAAAAAAAAAAAAAAAAAAAAAAAAAAAAAAGGAGAGAAAATATCCATATTCATTGCTTAATCAAATAAAATTCTTTCAGAGGATTCTGGGAATTCTCCCCAGTTGCTTCCAAAGCTTCCCTTTGATAGCTGTAAACAAATTACCTTACGAATAACTTCTTAATCAGGGAAAAGAAGCACAGTTCTCTACTTGATCTTTCCCTTTGGGTGGTCCCAGCCTGAGAGCACAGTCTTCCTCCCATAGCTAGGCCTCTGAAAAGCCATATAGCATTATGCTGACAGCTGTAGACCTCTTTTTTGTTAGGATAACAAACATCCTGTGTTGAGGACAGCATCAAGCCAGCTTGCAGTATGCCCAATTAGAGAAGCTAAAATCTCATTTGTTTCACCATGGGAGCCCCCTGAAAGCACACCGTTTTGGCCTCATTACAGTATTTTTAACTTTACAAAAACAATTTCATTATGGAAATTAAAGAAGCTCATTTGGCCTTAGCATGTATACTGAAGTTAATAAATTCCAGAAGTATTTCAACTGCCACAGCATGTAGTTTTGTCTTCACTTAATCACAGCCAATAGTTGCTTTGTAGAAAATATGGTGGGTCCACAGAAAATTATCATTTTCATTTGCTGTTTGCTGTGCTTTGATTAAAAAACAAACGAACCTGCAAGAAAAATATTAACTTCAACTGTGTTGGAATAGAATGGATTCCTGAAATTGGTGTCTTTGTGGGTATGTTGATTGCACAAATACATAAGCTCGGCATGCTCTGTTTATGTGTAACTTCTTTGGAAGGTATGCACAACCTAAAGGAAAAAATAAAATTAACTTTTCTAACCACTCAGTGCCCATGAAGTTGATATTGGATGTTTAAAGAAAGTGCTAAGAATTTCCACAGTTACTATTATTTGAAAAAGGAGGAATTTTCCCATTTCAAAAGTAGTAGTTGGCTTTTGCTATACCACCCAGAAGGAAAATACAGTAGTCCCGCCTTATGCACGATTTCACTTGTCACCTGTGATCAACTGTGGTCTGGAAGCAGATGACCCTCCTTCTGATGAATTGTCAGAAAGTCAGTAATGCCTGTATCATTCACTTCACTTCATTGCACCATGTAGGGATTTTCTCATCTCACATCATCATGAGAAAAAGAAGGATGAGTACAGGACAATAAGATATTGAGTGAAAGAGACCATGTTCCCATAACTTTTCTTACAGTGTATTGGTATAAGTTGTAATTGTTCTGTTTTATTATTATTATTCTCTTACTGTGCAGAATTCATAAATTAAACTTTATTATAGGTATGTATATATAGGAAAAAACAGTATATATAGGGTTTGATACTATCAGCAGTTTTAGGCAACCACTGGCAGTCTTGGAGTGTATCCCCCACTACTGTCATCTAAGTAACCAAATGGTGAGGTTTGGTGGTACTGAATTTGAGATCCCAAATAGCTTTATGTAAGATAATACTCCTATAATTGCCCAAGTGATGGATATGCTCTGCTGGTCCTAGCTACCCTCACATTGGACCTTTGCAGGGCTAAATGAAACTCAGTTATTTCTGAGAGGAGAGACTTTAAGCCAAAATATATCACATCTGTTTTTCTTTTTCCTCTTCAAGCTCTGAGATTCTGAGGTGATCTCATCTAGATCAAGTTGCAATTAATAAATTGATAACATTAAACAGAAAACCTCTAAAATTACATTTTTGAGACTCTAAGTTATTAAAATGTAAATACATACTTCTTTTCTCTCCATCAGAAAGCAGAAAAAAGGGTGTATTAAATTGAAAAAAAATGGGGGGTGGAGAGAGGGAAAAAACAAAGATCTATTTATAAGCCAGAGATAAACAACTGTCAGAAAACATTGCAATAGTTTGTTTAAAACATAGAAAATAATGAAGCATAATTTCACCTTTGTGGCACATGGAAATGTATTTCTTTTTGTGTATTTTCTCCTCATTCTACCTCCCTTGCTCCTTCCATCCTTCCCTTTCCTCTTCCTTCCTTCCTTTCTTCCATCAGTCCGTCCATCCATCCATCCATCCATCCATCCATCCATCCATCCATCTAAACTGCTATCTGGAGAATACTTGAATAGTTACAATCTTCTTTGTAATGTAATGTCTGAGTGCCCTTTATCAGTGAGCACTGTCCATTTGATGACTCTTCTGTAGGGATGTAGAAGAACTCACAGGCAGGGGCTCCTGGGTGGCACAGCGGTTAAGCGTCTGCCTTTGGCTCAGGGCGTGATCCCGGCGTTATGGGATCGAGCCCCACATCAGGCTCCTCCACTATGAGCCTGCTTCTTCCTCTCCCACTCCCCCTGCTTGTGTTCCCTCTCTCACTGGCTGTCTCTATATCTGTCAAATAAATAAATAAAATCTTAAAAAAAAAAAACTCACAGGCAGTGTAAACCCAGGAGAGATTAGTTCCACTGTCAGATGGAATCTTCCACGAAGATGATTTTACTGCCTCATAGTGGAAAGTTTTATCATTGTCTCTAAAAATGTTATTAGCAATTTCAGCTAAATACTCGTGGTCTTTCTCTTATCCTCAAAAATAGTGAACTGCAGCTTGGTATAGTAGAAAGTTTACTAAGTTGGAGTCAAAAGACTTGAGTTCTGCTCTAACTCTGAGTTTTGGTTAACTATTGATGCATAACATTGTACCAAAACTCAGTGGCTCAAAACAAAAAAAAAAAACCTTTATTATTTTACACAGTCTCTGTAGGCCAGAAATTAAGGAGGGGCTTATCTGAATGGTTTTGGTTTGTATTCATTTTTCTAGGGTGGTTTTAACAAAATACAACAAACTGAGAGGCTTTAAACAATAGACACCGTCTCACAGTTCTGGAGGCTAGAAATCTAGGATCAAGTTGTTGGCAAGACCCTGCTCCCTCTAAAACTCATAGGTGAAAACCCCTTCTTGCTTCTTTGATCTTCTGGTGTGTGCCTGTAATCTTCAGCATTCCTCGGTTTGTAGATGCGTCACTCTGGTCCTTGCCTCCATTGTCACATGGCTGATTTCTGGTAGGTGTCTAAATCATCTTCCCTCTGTCTGCATCTGACTCTATGTTCAGATTTCCCCTTTCTATAAGGACAGACATTATGTTGGATTAGGGCCCACCTTAATGATATCACTGAAACTTGATTAGATCTACAAAGACCCTATTTGCAAATGAAATCACATTTACAGGTACTGGGTATTGGGACTTCAACATGTCTTTTGCGGGGGATAAAATTCAACTCATAACAGGACTCTTTCCTGAAGTTGCAGTCAGGATGTTGGCCAGGTCTGCAGAAATCTGAAGTATTGACTGGGGCTAGCAAATCATGGCTAGTGTGAAAGACCAGAATATGCCACCCCAAAATATGTCTTTTGGCATAAAGATTATTTTGAGACCTAGAAAAAAAACAGAAGAAGCTCTGAAGACAGACAATAAGTTCCCCTTTTGTGAGAGAAATTGACATTTGTAAAGGAAATCTCCATTTGTAAGGATCTCTCCCTTTCTGTACCAGGAAGAGAAGGGTGACTTCTAATCACAACAACCCTTAAAAATGGATAAGGCATTGATTTAAATCTGAATAACAGACCTTAACCTGGTTTATCATACTTTTTCTGGTCACCTTCCCATAGCTTGCTCACAAACCCAAGCCCCTTTTTCCTTTGTTTTAACACAATTTGGATTTAACCCAAGTTCTAACCACCCCTTTGAGTTATTCATCCCTGAGTTTCTCCCATGGATATATGAGATGTACATGGTAATAAACTTCTATTTTCTCTTGTTAATCTGTCTTTTGTTATGAAGCCTCAGCTGAGAAACTAGAAGGATAGCAGGAAAATATTTTTTTCCTCCCCTACACTGGTATTCCTGTTTTCACAGGAAAAAAAAAGAAGTTTTTTTTTTTCCTGTTGGGCCTCACTAGAAGCTGCTGGAGGTTCCTCACAACATGGCAGCTGACTTCTTTCAAAACAGGCAGTCCGAGAGAAGGCAAAGCAGAAACAGTAATATCTTTTATGATCTAAATTTGGAATCACACACTGTCAGTTCCACCACATTCTGTTTGTTGGAAGTGAGTCACTAAGTCTAGCCCATATTCATGGAGAGGGGAATTAGACTCTAACTTTTAAAAGGAGATGTGTCAAAGAATTTGTGAATATATTTTAAAATTCCTCTACTTTGTTATTTAGTAACTGTGTGATCTTGGGAAAACCATACCGTGTTTGGACCTATGACATCAACTCAATTATACTGCAGTTTTGAGCACTTTTTGGCTGTTCTGTATGCCAGGATGACTGTAGTCCCAGTTATAGATTCAGAGCCGACAGGGCCTTAAACACCCTTTCTTCTAAATATTTCACATAGCACATGAGAGTCCTAATCCCAAAGCAACAAAGTCATATAGCGAGTATTTCACCTGCCTTTCTAGAATAGTTGGATGAGAGATTTCCCATCTTCTGTTAAGGCCTATGAGAGTGCTTTCCTACTCTGTTAGGCTTAACATGTCCGCTCTTGTCCCTGGTGTTAGGGACAGACATCAAGCTCAACGTTTGGATATGGCAATGGTCTCACTAAGTTTATAAGTCAAGGTTAAGTGAAGAAACAAAAAAACTCTCTAGATACTTCAAGCACAAAGGGATTTAATACCCGAATTACAAGTTTTTACAAAATCATGGTCTGATGGTTAGTTTTATGTATCACCTTGACTGGGCTAAGGGATGCCCAGATAGTGGGTAAAACATTTCTGGGCATTCCTGTGAGGGTGTTTCTGGAAGGGATTGGCATTTGAATCAGTAGACTAAAGATCCACCCCCACCAATGTAGCATCATCTAATCCATTGAGGGTCTGAATAGAATGAAAAGGTGGAGGAAGGGCATATTTGTTCTCTGGCTGAGTTGAGATATCTGCCTTCTCCTGCCTTCAGACATTGGTGTTCCTGCTTCTCAGGCCTTCAGACTAAGACCAGGACTTACACCATTAATGGCAGATCATGGGATTTATCAGTCTTTATAATCTCATGTAAATGATTTGAGAACAAATAAAGGAAGAGAGGGAGAAAGGGTTAGAGGGAGAAGGTAGGAGTAGTTGAATGAACATAGAGAGTTAATAGAAGAAAACACAAACATTTTCTGTTTCTCTGAAGAACTCATATACAAGAGACAAGCTAGAAAAGCAGAAGTCAAGAGGGCTCTACCAGAATGCTTGGTGAATGTTCAGCACTGTATCTATAATCCAGGCACCAAAAACCTGTGTCAGCTGCCTTATACCCATGGAGTGGACCTACTACATAGAATGAAGTCTACCATTGTAAATGCCATGTTTGGAGGTTGCTTTTAGCAGCCAGCCACACCCATAGGAAGATGACCACTACCTCACTATGCCAGTGAAGTCTTAATTTCTGGAAGGTATTTCTAGCTAGCAAAACACAATTCACACTAAAAATCCTAGCTGCAAGGGAGTGTGGGAAATGTCCTTTTACATTTCATGGAGGATCCAAATAGAAGTGAGATGAAATGAAGATTGAGAGTGCCAATGCAAGGTTCTACCACATCATGCAATCCAACTCAAGACTTAAGAGGCTCACAGTCACATAACATGATAACTAATCTTTGTGGCAATAACCTGACGCTTTGCACTACCATGCCCCCAATCCTTTCTGGTGAATGTTTACAGTCTTTCAGTGGTTGCTAGTGATTATGAACCCCCACCTACCCACCCACTATCTGAGTTGCAAAAATTTGAAGGCAAAGAATTTGTCTGCACACACTCCCAGCATCTGATTCAGTGTTTTTGCTTATTAAGAACGCAACACAAAATTGATATGTGAATGAAGGATTGAGAACGGTCAGTGAGTCTTCAGGCTCTTTGTGCCTTCTTGTTGGTGAGGGCAGGGGTTGCAAAGCATTTATAAAGGACAGAAGCTCCCTCAGCACCAGAACCAGTGCAGATAATAATTCTGAAGAGTGGTCTACAGAGGTTTATGTAATAAAGAAACTGATTTTCAGCTTGCTCTTCAAATCTCATGACAATCAACTATCTGGGTCAATTTAGTTGAAGAGTTCTCTTATTGAGTGCCATTATCCTATACTTTGAAATTTCATTTGATTCTGGATTGGTTTTTAACTGTCTTGTGATACCCTTTTTAATGGCAAGACTTATTTATCTGCTTTTTACTTATGCATCTTTCACAAAGTCTGCCTATGTCTTAAAAAGTTATTTGAAGGAGGCCAGGATAGTCATCCAGTACAACCTTGTGATCCAGTGTTTCATCTTCAACATTGTTAATTACAATAATGCTATAAAAACAAACTTATGCCAAATAGATCTTCCTTGGAACTATGTGCCTAGAGTAGTTAACAACTTAATGATATACCCATTTTCACTTCAAGTAAGATCCCTCATCCTCTTTGCTTTACTTCTGGACGTTGTACTATTTGCATTTGTGATTTCAGGGACCCATAGAAAATGTGTTTCTGGTCTCATCGATGCCTCTTTTCTTGCTTCTCCCTTATTTACCATGTGTTTTTGTTGATAGGGCAAAATAAGAACTTAAAAATTTATTCTCAAAATGTATGTGATTCAAATTCTAGATCATATCAAAAGAATTTTTCCTGTGTATGCCACTTGAATCAGTTCTGTTTTAGTTGTCTCTCCTGTTTATACTTGAAGCTCAGGTATTTGCATTAGTGGTTCCAGAATTTTACATTGGTGGGTTTGAGGAATAGAAGTCTAGCCTGTGTTTTTGTAGCTGTATGTATATTGGGGGAGGAGGTAAGTACATATCTACATATGTGGGGGAGTGCCAAAGAGTTTTATTCTTGAAGTTGCATTTACATAGCAAGCGTACTCTATTTAGGTTGTCTGTTCTTTATTTGGCTTCCTATGGAGAGTTGGTAGAGATTTCGGGAGAGGGTATTCGAATGTCCCTCCAAATCATGCCACAGCATACCCATTAGGAATTTGACTTTAGTCCCCAGAAAAATAGTGCACTGAGTCTGAAAAACTGGACTTTGCATCTAACATATTGATAAAAAGGAAATACTAGAATCCTAGAATATCAGAACTGCATGAGATTGTAAGGGATTTTCCAGTTTTATTCTCTCACTTTACAAATGAGAAAACTGGGGTCCAGAGAGTTTAAATGATTTGTGGGAGAAAAATGAAAAAACACAGTTGGGAGAGTTGATCCATTTTTGGGGCACCCAGGCTAGACGAATGTACTTTCCATTACAGCTCTACTTACTCCAATGTTAAAAGACAAATAGCCTTTCATTGTCTTTCATTGCCACTCAGCAGTGGGAAAATTAATTCAAAAGGCCTGAGATACACTAAACATCAATAGTCTAGGCCTATGAGTACTTATATTAACTCATTTAGGAGAGACAGGCTATTGATAAATAGATTTGGTTGCCACGGCAGGTGTAAACAGTTCCTTCATTGTCTTAGAATTCAACTATTCTTTTTAAACATGAGACATACCTCCTGAGAGATACAATTATCACTCCTAGAAGTTACTGAAGAATTTGAGGCTTTGAAGAAAGTTTAAATAAAAATCAAAAGAAGGAACTAATATTGTGCAGTAGCCAGTCTACCCTGTGTGCATTTGATTCCTAGGAGGAACAATTTTTTATAGATCAAGGATTCCATGTTCATGCTGTATACACCAATAAATTTGAAAAGTGTAGTTTTTTTCTCTCTCTCTAAACCAAGGCTAAATTTCAAATAGGGGCATTCTCATGATTCTAAATTAAAAAAAAAAAGTGGTAGAAAATATTGTACAAAGCAACCAAATATAAGATTTTGACTAGTTCTCCAGTTCTGCACTTATAGTTAAGGACTTCTTGATGCCTCCAAAGGAAGTGGAATAAACAGTGATTTATTCATTCATCTATTCATTTACTAACTCATTTAACCCATTTAACCATCCTTCAACAAATAATTGAGGCTCTCTGATGCCTTTTTTTTCTAAAAGTGCCCCATTCCTTATCTCACAAAGTGACATTTGTGTTGTAATCGTTTCCTGCCTGAACCTCTCTTGCTACCAACAGACGATAAGCCCCCTGAAGGCAGGCACTATATCTTTCTTATTCATTGATAAACTATGGGTACCCAGAAGGCTGCCTGTCACGTAGTACATATTCAATCAATAGCGATCAGTGAATGCAAGTATATACCTATCAAGCCTGCAGCACCCCGACAGAGACAGAAAACCACACAGGCAACATTCATGGCTCCGGGTTCTGGGGTGTAGAAGGAATGTATGTTCAGTTTTAAGGAAGTTGAGAAGGAGAGGCATTGATGCTATCTTGATGGAATCAGGAAGAAAGTATTAAATCTTTATAAAAACTATGAGATAAGTGCTATTCTATTCACTTGTATGAAATGAGGCTTGATACTCTGAAGACTCAGGGATCTCAGAAGTATTGAATCTGGGTCTTGAACTCATGTGTCCGTATCTAGGACCCCCCCGCCCCCCGACGCTGCCGTGTCCCTTCCCCAGGAAGTACACAGGTTCCTCTTTCCTAGGGATGTGGCCGGGAGCTCTGTGAGCATCTGAATCACTTGAGATGGAAGAGGGTTTGTGTTAACGTATTTGAGCTGATCGAATGCTTCCAGGCTTTTCTCCTTTGTTTCAGGTGGTCCTCCTGAAGGCAGGCGGTCTGGTAGGTATAGCATTCTTGGGTATCTATTCTAGATTGTCTACATAATGGCCAATACTATTTCATTTTTTTTTTAACCTTCAGGTGTGTATTGATTGATGGATCCATAAAGTGCCTTTTCTTCTCATTTTGTGATTACAAAATAGAAGTATTTAAATTCCAAAAACAAGATTTGTGTTTCCACCCTCTTTCCTTGCAATTATACCTTCTGTTTTGATCCCTCGTGCTTCAGATATCCTTTCAGTGGTTTCAAAAGGTTACTTCAATGCCATTGGTTACCAATTTAATGATGGCTTTTCAGTTTTCTACCCACTGGATCAAAATGTTAACCGACCTTTGTCTCTGCCATAAATCCCATCAAAGTGTTTACATCTACCCCAAATCTCTTTTAAATGCAAATAAATAAGTTCAGCAGACACAAACACCACGTGGATCGTTAACCGCAGCCTGCAGACTGTTCCAATCGTTAACTGCAGCTTGCAGAGATTCTTGACGAAAAAAAAAAAGAAAGAAAAAGAAAGTGTGGATGGTCTCTTTAATGAGGTTTTCCCTCTCATTTATCAAAGATGGCGTAGCTTTGCTCAGCTGGCCTGGTTTGAAAATTGGAAAATAGCTTAATCTGATTCACAGAGAAGACCTTTGTAGCAGGTGAAGAAGTACATGTATTAAGGTGTATGTTTCTTTGATTTATTTTTTTAACCCACACCCTTTACTGCAGGTCAGGCTTAGGGTCTATGATAAAGATGATTAAAGGACACAAAATATTTGGCCATTTGAGGCAGGCCCTATTGAGTAGAAAATGTATTTTTTTCTTTCTGATTATTTCTCAAATGTCCTCCCTGTCAGGATTGTTGGGCAAATGTTAGAGTGGAATTTTGGGGTTGGAGAGCCCTTAGAAATTCTCCAGTTATCTCCTAGATAAACTCCTCACACATCTACACTGACTCAGTGGCTCGATGACCTTCTCAGATAGGGGCACCTGTGGAACCAGAAAGCAGGTCTTCCCATTCTTGAGCAGGACCCTTTCCCGCTGCTTTACAATGGTTAGTCAGGCATGGAAAGGGTTGTTGGTATTTCCTTCTTTGGTGGGTGAAATATACAGTACAATTGAAAATCTCTTTGGCTTGGTCTTTTCAGATAAGGATGCACAAAAAGCCCAGTTCAAATGAACTTAAGTGAAAAGACGAACTTAGTGATTCATAAAACCTCAAACTCTAGAGCTTAACATGGACGCAGGTCTTTCAGTTTCTGATCTTCTCCCTGGTGTGGTTTCACGGTAGGCTCCCTGCAGTGGCTAATGGCTGTCCTCAGTGCCGGGGCTACACCCTCCCAGGTTGAAATCCAAGGCAAAAGAGAACTCCTTTCTTACCCAGCAGTTTGAACTCATACCCACTTCCAGACTTATCATTATGACCCAGGGGAATGTGATGCTTTCCATGGAAAGGCCTGCATCACACACCCTCCCATGGAGCCAAGAACATCATCAATTCTAACAGAAGCATAGAAAGTGAGGGAGAAGATGATTCTCTAGAGGAAGACTGCGGTATGTTTCCTTCAGGAAGGTTGAGTGAATGTGGACAGAACAAACAACAAATAATCATGACAAATGACATCATATGACAGTCTTTTCAGAAGTCAGCATCTTCCTTCCCTTTGTTCATTTGTAAATTTCTGTCAGCTTTAGCCCAGCAGAATCATAAATATGCAAAGAATAAAGTCCTGTGGGAAAGGAGTGTGCTTGAGTATGATAATGATCCTTTCATTAAAATGTAAGTTATTATTTTAGAAAAAAATACATGGTAAAATTTTAAAGCAGTGACTTGAGTTGACCGCCAGTGGGCTACAGAACTCAGGGTGCACAGACAGAGGCCTCTGGAGGAGAGGAATTTCGTCAAGCTCTGCCCACTCACTCTTCCCCACAGCTCACAATGTACTCCTCAATGAATGTTGCTGCGGTGTAGTGGTCTTCTTAGCATTCGACTCTGCAGAATCTCTTTCTCGTTATTCCAACACTACTCTAGCACACAGAGAACAAGTCATCACGTCCTGACTGAGAAATTTTCAGTCTCCCTTTTCTTTTCTGTCTGGTTGAATAGGTAAAAAGAAGTTTAGATTTAGTTTGACCTCAGAAAAATCCAGTGGGCTTGACCAGAGTCATCTTGGTTTTTTGGTAGTATCTTTAGATCTCTAAGCCTGTTCTGGTTTGGTGGGGTGCTCCCTCTGAGTCTTGGTATTTCAAAGTCTTTTTTTTTCTTTTTGTCCTGAGGATGAGATGAAGGACTTATGTGGCCACAGGGTGATGTTATTTGAGGTGCTCCGTTTGGGAACTGATGGGCCCTCTGGAAAGTGGACCCCATCCATGTCTTCAGGATGAGAATGTCTTTACATGCCTGGGTCCATGCTACTGTTTGTGGTATTACCTTCAAATGCAAGGCTGAGAATGAGTCATTTAAAACCCCACCTGGAACTATTCAAACAGGTGTCTGTCCATGCTGATCAGCTCTCATTTCCACACTCACAGAGTCCTCTGGAATTGGAATGGATACAATAGTGTTATTTAACCCATTCAAATATCCATCAATTAGCAAGTACGTCTGTGTACTTATAGCACATTTTGTTTGTTAAGTAATCTTGTATGCAGATAATATTCTCCGGCTAGGCTGACCCTCTCAATGAGTGAGAGGTGGGTGAGAAGCTGAATACCATAATAGCAACATGTGCCCAAAGCATCCCTTTTCCTGTGAAATCTCTCATTTGGGCACAGCATGAATATACTTTTACTATTCAGCCAAAAATGGGAGATTTGCTTGAAGCCTTTGATTAATGCAAATAATTGCTGCACTAGAGCAGCTCTGATGCTTGGGAGGCCATTAGTGGTGCACAGCTGCCATCAGCCAGGAACAAGCTGTGCATACAAAGATGATTCATGGACTGATGCTGTGGCTGGAGCATACCGAGGGCCCTCCCGGTTGGTCTGGATACCCTTAGGGTTGAGCAGTGTGTGCATGGGGGTGGGGATACAGGTGGCTGGGAGAGAGTGCCAGCAGAGGTGGCAGAGCACAATGGGCAGTAAGGAAATGTCTTTAATAACAATTTCTTTTATTATAGTTCTGGCACATGATAGTTGATCTGTTTTGTCTTGGACTCTCACAATGTGGTGGTAAGTAAGGGACTATTCATCACCTTCATTTTACCACTAAGGAAAATGAGGACCACGAAAATGAATGACTTATTCAGAAATCACAGTGATGACAATTGGTGGAATTAGGACACAAATAAAGACTGAATCAAAGTCCACTGTTCTTCCTACTCCACCAAGTGGTACCATTGGTCTTTGTTTGGACGTAAGGATGCATGTGACTTCATCCCTTAAAGAGCATGGTTGAAGTGAAGGGGCATGAAGAGTAGACGAAAGGTATATGAACTCTGTATGAATGTTGAATGCTGTGCCCCAAAATAAATATCCAGTTGGCCAAATTTGAACATTATTATCTATGGGCTATAGGCTTAGTTGCATGGGTCATCCCTGGACAGTTCTTGGCAAATACCTTGGAACCTGCAATGTGACTAGTCAGTCCATGCAAAATGCATTTATTTCTGGAAAAGACTGATATTAATTAAGTTTGCAGAGACTGGGATGCCGTTTACTGTAAGAAATGTAAGACTGAGAAGGTTAGGATGGCCCAGTCTCTTCTTGTGCACATGCTGCATGGAATGATTTTTTTTGGTGTGTGTATTATTTGTTCATAGTTCTTCCCTCTTTTCCCACCTTTGCCATGATTGACTCGAGAGCAAAAAATATTTATCTGCTCCCACTGATTTTGGGCTTAGCCCTGTGACCTGACTTGGCCAATGGAATATTAGGGGCATGCTGTACAAAATATCCAACTCAAAGCTTTAGATGTACTTTTGTGGTTTGACTTGCACTTGTATTCCTGCCCTGAATAATGAGAAGAGTATGCCTAAGTAGTCATGCTCCTTCAAACGTGAATCCAGGAATGAGAGACACATGCAATAAATCGGAACCCAACCTGGAGTCTAAAATAGAGCAACCGCAGCCAACCCAAAGATCTATGAACAAGAAGCAAATGTTTGTTATTGAGAGCTGCTGTTATGCAGGACTGTGCAATAATAGATGCCAAGTCATAATCAGAAAGATACTTCTTGATGTACCCTGATGTTTATAGCAGTATTATCAACGATAGCCAAACTGTGGGGAGAGCCCAGATGTCCATTGACTGATAAATGGATAAAGATGAAGTATATATACAAAATGGAATATTATTCGGCCATCAAAAAGAATGAAATTTTGCCATTTGCAACAACATGGATGGAGTTGGAGTGTATTATGCTAAGTGAGATAAGTCAGTCAGAGAAAGACAAATACCATATGATCCCATTCATATGTGGAATTTAAGAAAGAAAACAGAAGAACATATGGGAAGGGGGAAAAGAAGAAAAGGAGAGAGGGAAACAAGCCATAAGTGGCTATAATGATAAAGAACAAACTGAGGGTTAATGGAGGGAGGTGGGTGGAGGATGGGCTAGATGGGGGATGGGTATTAAGGAGGGCACTTGTGATGAGCACTGGGTGTTGTAAGTAAGTGTTGAATCACAGAATTCTACTCCAGAAACAAATATTGCACTGTACGTTAACTAACAAAATTTAAATAAAAAAAAAAAAAAAAGGAAAGGAAAGGAAAGGAAAGGAAAGGAAAGGAAAGGAAAGGAAGAAAAAGATAGATACTGCTTGAACATGGGATGGAATCAGATGGTTCAAGGCCTCAGTCTCATTTGTCTCCTTCATGAGGACATATCTACTACCTGGCCCAGATGGGATGAGTCCTTGGGTCTGATCACCTTCTCTCCTGAGTGAGCATTCCCATGATCAGCTTTCTTTTCCTTTGTTGCTATGGCTTACTAACTCCTCTTCTGATCAACCTAGTCTTTTTTTTTTTTCTTGGGTAAGAAATACTTTTAAGTTAATTCACCTACCTTTTCTGCATTTATTTTAAAGTTGTAGTTGTAGAAAGTAACCATATTTCCCTGATTTTTAGTTGGATAAGGGTCTGCTTCATTTGAGCCTCTTTGTAGCAAAATACATTATAGTTAAGTCTAGACCATTTGGTACGTGTGAAGGAGACCTCTGCTAAGCTATAATCATGGTTAAAATTAAACTATAGTTATACTACTCCTTTTTAAAATTATTGTTTAGAAATAGTAATACCCCAATAGCAATTAGCACATTTAATACTGGATCTTGTTTTCTAAATACCACTCCCCACTCAAAGCAACCAAAACTCATTAGAGAAATGGCTAATTCCACATCTGGGGTAGGGAACAGTATGAGCAAGGAGCATGTTGTGTTCTAAGACAAAGAAACACTCAAAGACTAACAGGAACACATCGGAGAACTCAGGAGCCAAGTCCCTGGGGCTGCCACTGGTCCAGATTTGTGCCAGTTTGCGCATTAAACCTATTATGAGAATAATAATTATAATTACATTTAAAACACTGAGTAAATAAAACCATGAATCTGGACTAAGCGCAAGAGTCCTTTGGCGATATTGGAGGTGGTTATTACATAAGCTCTTTACTCTGAAATGTAGTGATTAAAAATGAAACAATAAAAATAAAGGATTTAGTTTATGCTTTTTAGGAAGAACTATAGTTCATCCCTGGTTTTTGAGGAAAAGCTCTTCTTTTTTTTTTTTTAAGATTTTATTTATTTGACAGAGAGAGAGACAGCAAGAGAGGGAACACAGGCAGGGGGAGTGGGAGAGGAAGAAGCAGGCTCCCTGCTGAGCAGGGAGCCCGATGCAGGGGTTGATCCCAGGACCCTGGGATCATGACCTGAGCCGAAGGCAGACGCTTAACGACTGAGCCACCCAGGTGCCCCAGGAAAAGCTCTTCTTTACAAAAAAAAAAAAAAATTTAAAAAAATACATTCCACAACTAAGTGTAGAAGAATGGTGGAATTAGAAAATTATCATTTTGCAGTCCCCAGTGAAAGTCTTGATTTGGACTTGGATGGTAAATGGATGACAAAATCATTAGGTAGGAGGTTATTGGCACATGGAATATTCACACGATGCCAGAGGAGCAGCCCACAGGTTGCTGATTGTAAAGGGAGAACATAACTTTATCATCAGGAGATGTGGCAAGGATGATACACATACTCTCATTAATACTAGGACAACCTAACCTTATGTGTCTCTGTGGTGATGCAGTCTGAAGATACAGCATTTCTTATAAGTTCTCTTGCCCCAAATATTTAACCTGAGCCTACTCAATGTTTAGATCAAAGTTCCAGTTTATAACAAGTGAAGGGAATGGGGAAGCAAATTAAACAATGCTATGAGAAAACATTAAGTCAAATCTAGGGTGTGAAGCTATCTACCACAGAAAGACTGATATCTCTTCAAAAAGTGTCATGAGGAAAACATAGGTGGGTGAACTGTTACAGGATAAAGGAGCCAAAGGGACAGAACAAATGCAATGTGTAAGAACCTTGATAATCCATGTTAAAAAAAAATTCTTTAAAAGCCATATTGCGCATGATAGGAAAATTAAACTTACACTGGGCAATAGAAGATATTATGGAATTATTGTGATTTTCTTAGGTGTGATGGTAGAATTATGTTTATGTAGTTGAATGTATTTTTTAGGAGCTTCACACTGAAGCTCCTAAAAAATTTATGGCTAAAGTGTTATGTCATCTGCAATTTACTTTTGATCGATCTAGGGAAAAAACCAAAACATATGTATATACACATATATTTATAGATAAAGCAAGTATGAAGAATATAAATGATTGTTGAATCTAGGTGGTAGTTAAACTGATATTCATTGGACCTAATTTTTGAAGTTATTCTGTAGGTTTGAAATTTTTTATAATACAAAGTTGGAAAAAAATGGGGAGTCTTAGCTGTTTTTAGTGATTATTTAATGATTTTCAAATGTCTATATTATTTTTTTTTAAAGATTTTATTTATTTATTTGACAGAGATAGAGACAGCCAGCGAGAGAGGGAACACAAGCAGGGGGAGTGGGAGAGGAAGAAGCAGGCCCATAGCAGAGGAGCCTGATGTGGGGCTCGATCCCACAACGCTGGGATCACGCCCTGAGCCGAAGGCAGACGCTTAACCGCTGTGCCACCCAGGCGCCCCTCAAATGTCTATATTATTGACAAGCTCTTCTATTAGATTTTAGTGAAGCGTAAACAACATTAATGCCACCACTAATAGTGTAGATTTCTCTGTTACAGAATTTATTTCTTTGCTATTAATAGTAACTTCCAGGCAAGATGAGCTGTGAGGAGATCCATCCTTTAGTAACACTGATTTATGTTTTGTCTTTCCATGATTGTCATGTCAGAATCCAAAAGAAAACCCACTTAGCCCACATGTCACCACTGATCGCGTTTGAGAGGATGTCATATTTCTTTTCTCAGAACGTTTCAATAAGAGTTAGATTCCATGTAAAAGAAAGCTTGTTTGCAAAACTCACACATTAGAGATGTTATGCACCATTTTGGGGATTTGATGGAACTTACTGACCTTTTTTTTTTAATGGTCTTACTATTCAGGCGATTTGGTTTAGGGATCCAGTGAGATGAAAAAAACCTATGAAAATTCATTCCAGAAATAATGCAGATCAAGATTAATTTTCATACTATCTCAGGGGCCTTGGTGTGAACCTGACTGTAAGATTCTGCCCTGGCAGACATTTGTGAGTACCGTGCATTAACTAGGGCAGAAGAGTCTGAATGGAAGATGTCGTGTTTTTTCCATCTCTGTGGTTCCTTTAGTGCTTTCTTGTGCGTGGTCTGCATGTGTGTGTGCATGCGCACGTGTGGGGGATCCATACATACTCCCTTCCAGATGTCACTCCTTGTCCTCCCTTCCACCTTACAGCAGCACAGCTCAACTCGCTCACTCACTCTCCCTCCCCTTTCCATCCTACTTCCCCTCCTATAGCTGGCCTCCCGCTGTCAGTCATTATATGCTCTAGCATTCCTGAGAGTCTGGGCTCCCTTCTTGGCAAGGCTTTCCTGTCACGCAGCTTAGCTGGGGACTGGATTTCTTGGAGAAAATTGAATCTGCAGACAATCCAGAAGGGCATGGTTAGCCCTGTTATTGCTGCCCTGCTGCTTTGACCCCCCCAGCAAGGGAAGAAGAATGCAGAGGTGGAACCTCTGCGGCAGGGAAGCAGGAGTTTTCAAGTGAGACCTACCTACCTACAAAAAGAGGCACCTTGAGGAGGAATCAAGTGGTAATTTTCACTAAAACAAACAAAAACCAAACCAAACCAAGAAACAAGGACCAGGTTGTTAATAGTATTTTATTTAATTAGAAGTGGTTAGTTGCAAAAAAGGAATATTGGAAGGACAAAACAGAAGCTCCTGTTCCTCATTTAATGACTTTAATTTGTTTTGAAAACCTTGCCAGTAAGTGAAAAGCCATTAACTAAAAACATTTTTTCCTGTTAATTTTAATAGGAAAAAGTTGTGATACATTCCACCCAGCCCCAAATACCCAAACATTATTCACAAGTAGAAAAATATTATCACTTGAACAACACAAATAAGTTTCTATAACTAATAACAATTTGAAAGTAAATAAATGTCATTTACTTAAAACATGAAATGTAATGAAATGTTACTGTAATGAAGGTTACTCACCAGGGGGGGAGAAGATGGATTGGGGTGCCAGGAAATCATCCTTTGGAAGGTGATGAAGAGTCAGGTGGTCAGCTGTCTTGCTCTCAAGCTGCATCTGAAAATGAAGTCGATAGCACATACAAAACTTTAGGGCAAAATCAAGCCAAACATGAGCGCGCTTCAACACACGTAGAATGCACATGCAAAACACAGTAGAAAGCCAGAAAATGCTACCTATTCATCCCTCTCACTTGGTATATGAATACAAAGAAAAATGTTTGGGGTTTATCCAAATATAGCACACAGTACAAATTCATTCCATACGGTATGTTCTGACTAGAAACCAGAGAGTCAAGTGAAATAGTAGGCGTATCTTTGCCTGGAACCATAGGGTCAAGATAGCCTTTCTTAGAGCATATTTACTTGGTGTCTTTGACGAAAATGTTGATATATAGCAAAAAATGAGTTGTTCAGAAGTTGTATGGTTTTTCATGGGCCTTCACGATGAAGCCCCTTATTGACTCAGTGGCTCTTATGTGAACATATGTACGTGTATGTATGGCACTGTTGGTGACAATATATTTCTTAAAATTCATTCATTTTTAGTTCACTTGGGATAATGGTAGCACTTATTAGTTCCCCCATAAGACAATACTACAGTTTTAGAAGTATCTCTATGTAGAAATTTATTTCAGTCCTAAGGACCAGGTTTTCTCTACCTTAGTGCATGTGAACATAAGTGAAGCCAACAAAGCCTTGTTTTAGAGTCACATGACTAGACTGTTGTGTTCCCAGGGAAGGTGATAAGTCTCTATCTTCTGGGCTGCTCCACTGGCTACCTCAGTCCCTGGTCTACAGCAGAGCCTCCTCCCCAAGCTTATTGCACGAATGCATAAGGGTTGGCCTGGACTCTTTGCACCTGTTACAAAAGGCACTTTGCCTTCTCACCTGCTTTCACTGCCCTTTTCTATTGGACCTGGTGCTCTTGGTGGTTTTGCTACTTTCTGCAACTCAGAGGATTTACTGTTAGCAGGAACTGTTTGAGCACAGGAATAAAATAGGCAAGAATTCCTGCCCTCGTGAATCGTATCATAAAATATTAGAAAAGGATAAGTTTTAATAAGATAAAGTGAAGAAGGGGGATATATGAGTATTGGAGAGAGAGAGATGAAGTTTTGGATATGGTGGTTGGGGTGGTCTTACTGCAAGTGTGTCACGTGGGCATGGCCTTGAAAGGACTAAGTGCTGATCAGCCCAAGTTTCTGGGGGACAGGTGTGATTAGGAGGAAAGAGTAGGTACAGGGTAGACCTGTGCATGGTGTTTTCCTGTGGTTGGAATGGAGTGGAGAAGACAAGAAGGGAGAACAGTAGTAGAAGAGGTAAGAGCTCACAGGTGCCAGATCACGTAGAATGTCATAGGTCACAGCAAGGCCTGGGACTTCTATTTTTCTGGGATAGGAAGCATTTGGCGATTTTGAACAGATGTTATGATCTGAGTTACATTTTACCAGGATGAGTCTGGCTGCACCGTTGAGACTAGACTGTAGGAAGAGAAGGACAGAGAGGGCAACTATTAGGAGGAAACCATTATAATACTCTGGATGCCAGAATGGTATTATTCAAATATACATCCAACCATGCCATCCTCTGACACAGAATTCTCCCTGTATTGGTTTCCTAATACAGATAGGATAAAATTGAAAGTTCTTTGAATAGATTCTAAGCTTGGTCAGGATTTGGTGCCTTTTACTATTTTGACCCATCCCTTGCTAATGCTGTCACCCCTCCACCATTTTCTGATCTCACTGACCCCCAGTAAATGCTTATTGAGTCTTTAAGTTACAAATGCTTCCTTCTCTGTGATTTCCCTGAATTTACCCATGTAAATTTACCAAAATTCTTTTTGAGCACTTGTTCCTTTCAATATTAATGTGTTTGGCTTTCTTGCTACTATGATGTGTGCTTCCTAAAGTTAATATTCTGCTTTTCATCCTGTTGCATAGACAAAAAAGCCAAATGAGTGACTTTAATCATGGAATATGTTTTGGCTTTCTCTCTATATAGTTTGAGGCAAGGGAAGGGGAGGAAAAGTGGAAGAGAAGTACTGGCTTTTGGAGCGCCTGGGTGGCTCAGTTGGTTAAGTGTCTGCCTTTAGATTAAGGTCATGATCCCAGGGTTCTGGGATTGAGTCCAGCCCCGCATCGAGCCCTGCATCGGGCTCCCTGCTCCGCAAGGAGCCTGCTTCTCCCTCTGCTTGCTGCTCCCCTTCCTTATGCAAGTTCTCTCTCTCTGTCAAATAAATAAAATCTTTTTAAAGAAAAGAAGTACTGGCCTTTGAGATCATGTGAATTACTAGATTCTACCTTCTTCTTCTTCTTTTTTTTTTTTTTTTTAAATCTTAGTTTTTAAAAACTCAGAGGCCACTGAAATCCTTCTTATCCGGGCCTGGGGTTGTGGGATTTATAAATGTGGCCTCTATCTGCTGATGTCATCTCCTCCTCCCCTTCACAAAAAATCAAATCCCTTTCTGCTGTTCCTTGTCTTCATTCTCCCACTAACACTCCAAGAGAAAAAGAAAAATTGAAGAAGAAAAAAATGACTTTTATCTAGCTGCTACTTTTTAATGCCCTGTGGTTATTTATTTATATATTAGTTTTGTTGGGGAACAGATTGTCCTAGGCATCTAGACGAGCATTTAATTTCATGGTTGGGTTAAATGTTTGTTTTACTCAAATCTGTAAGAATGCTGTTTTATAAAACTAAAGAAATGCATTTTGTCAAAATCTTGCAAACCATTTCCCCCCAAATACCAGCTTCTAAGATGTTTCCTTCCAGTTGTTTCTGCATATTTATTTTCTTATTGCAAACCTCTCAGTTGAGACTGGAATTCACAGCATCTCCCCACAGTTTCTTCAATAACATTCATTAAGATACTCTTTTGTCTCATCCTGCAGATCATTAATGAAGCTGTTAACTAACACTAGAGCTTCATTGATTCCTGGGGCAGGGCTACCACACACTTCTGTAATGTCACACATTGCCTTTATCCTGGGTTTCTATGTCACCAGCTCTCAGCTTTCAGCCAGTATAGAATGCCAGAGTTCAAATCCAATCCAATTTGAATTCATTTTGCAAGTAAGACTTTATTAGATACTGTATTAAGTGCTTTACCAAAATTAGGTTATGTTACATCTTCATTTTCTCTCTTTTATTAATCATGCAATTCCCACTCCCTTTTAAAAAAAAAAGAGAAAAAAAAAAAGCAATTAGATTTGCCCAGCTTGATTCAATCTTAAAATCCAGGCTGCTTATTGCTCCTGGTTCCATTATAATCTAAATGCTTACAGATGCTAACTGTCAGGCTCCCTCCTCTTGCATCTCTATGAAATCAGTGCCAGATCAGTTTCTATCAAAACTTCACACCTCCTTAAGCCTCAGTTGTTTTCAGACTGAAAGTCCCACCTGATTAATGATGCTTGGCACTGGAGGTCTCCCCAGGTGCATTGAATAATGTGGTTTTCAAAGTGCTTTTCAGGAACTCCTGTTTTCCCAAAGATGCCTTAGGGACCACAGGGGAATGATAAGGCACAAGGCCAGAAGAGAGGGTTTTATCCCTGTTTTAACCAAAGCAATACAGTTTTCACCTGCCAATTTTTCATCTTCCATGCAGGGTTACCTCTAGTCCATATGGAACCTTTGTGCAACTTAGAAAAAGTCACCCATCCTCTGGGCACAACAGGGTTACCACAGTTTGTATAACATTTGACTTCCAGAAAGGGGCTCTGCTGCTAAAAATTACTTTGGGGAATCTTTAACCTTGGCCAGCTTCTTTTTTTTTTTTTTTTTAATGATTTTTTATTATATTATGTTAGTCACCATACAGTACATCCCCGGTTTCCGATGTAAGGCTCGATGATTCATTAGTTGTGTATAACACCCAGTGCACCATGCAATACGTGCCCTCCTTACTACCCATCACCGGTCTATCCCATTCCCCCACCCCCCTCCCCTCTGAAGTCCTCAGTTTGTTTCTCATAGTCCATAGTCTCTCATGTTTCATTCCCCCTTCTGATTACCCCCCCCTTTCTTTATCCCTTTCTTCCCCTACTGATCATCCTAGTTCTTATGTTCCATAGATGAGAGAAATCATATGATAGTTGTCTTTCTCTGCTTGACTTATTTCACTTAGCATTATCTCCTCCAGTGCCGTCCATGTTGTAGCAAATGTTGAGAACTCATTCTTTCTGATAGCTGAGTAATATTCCATTGTATATATGGACCACAACTTCTTAATCCAGTCATCTGTTGAAGGGCATCTCGGCTCCTTCCACGATTTAGCTATTGTGGACATTGCTGCTATGAACATTGGGGTGCATATGAACCTTGGCCAGCTTCTTATGTTACCCAGGACAAAGCCAAAACCAACAAGACTGACTTTTCACCATTCTGTAGCAAGGTAGTGTGGTCAGCTCCTTCCATCTTAAGTATGTAAATATTTTTGTTACTTTAAGTGGATAAGCACTCCTGCCTTGACCATACATTCATGCTCACAGATAAATGAATGCATTCAACACATACTTATTAAACATTCACAAAGTCCATAAAGCTTATATTCTAGAGGAGGAAGACAAGTGATAAACAGAATCATACATAAATGTCAGACAGTAAAATGAGCTACAAAAAAGAATAAGGTAGAGTAAAAGGACAGGGTAAGGAAGGGGAGTGTTCTTTCAGGTATCCCCTAAAACAGTAATCTCTGAAAGGGGGGAATTCGTCTTTTAATTTTGAAGTTTTCTATAATGCAAAGTCAAAAAAAAAGCAAACATATTCCCCTTTGCCACTTAATATTCATAATATACTAATAATATCTGCAAGCATACAATGGTTTTTATATTCATTCAATACATTTTACTGAATAGACACTGAAAGGAATACATGCAAACAAATAAGATGTGTAATAAAAACATATTTCCTGCCCTCAAGGACCTTAATGTCTAGTGAGAGATTCCTATACATGTGTACATTCCTATACATTTAACCAACTGCAACATATTTCATAATGAAATAATCGTTCAAAGGTTTTTCCGGGAATAATGATTAATTGCAACTGGCAAGAGATACTGGGAAAGGGAAGGTTTTATTCAGTAATATTCAACAAACGTTTATATGTTCATATTCAGTAAGTAAAAATGAGTCATGTGAGGTAAACATCAGAGAGGAGAAGGAAGCCAAGGAGAGAAAGAAAAGCAGAGAGAGAAAAGCTAGTCTAAAAGCCAGAGAGTAGCCTGATGAGGCGGAAATGTGCAGTTGTGGAGACAAGACCTTGGAGGCATTAAAGTACATGCGAAGGAGTTTTAGGCAATAAGGGAAAATGGAAGAATCTGATGAGATGAATGAATCGATGTAAAGGAGATTTGTAAAGAATTTGAAACAAATATATTAGTCAACATATTGACTAGTATATTGAATATATAATACAAATATATTGTATTAGGGTTCTCCAGAGAAACAGAACCAATAAAATTTGTGTGTATAACAAATAGTTTTACATTTATATAAATATATTTAATATTATATATTAAATATAATTGTATTAATACTTTTAGATATTATATATATTTAATAAGTGTATTTAAATATAAATATTATATCATATATGGAGGGATATATTTTATAATGTAAGAGAAACTATATACAATATATATCTTATTAATATGTACGTGGTATATGTGTGTATATACATATGTGTACATATACACGTATATAGAGAGAGAGTGAGGGAGAGAGATTTATTTATTTTAAGAAATTGGCTCTTGCAATCGTGGAAGCTAGCAAGTCCACAATCTGCAGGGTAGAGTGGCAGGGCTGGAGGTTAGCTGCTGGCAGAATTCTGTCTTCCTTAGGGGAGATCAAGCTTTTTTCTCTTAAGGTCTTCAACTATTTGAATGAGGCCCACACATATTATGGAGGGTAATCTGCTTTACTCAAAGTCTTGATTTAAATGTTAAGCTCACCTAGAAAGTACCTTCACAGAAACATCTAGATTAGAATTGACCAAATTATCTGGGTACTGTAGGCTAGCCAAGTTGTCACATAATATTCACCATTAGACATCTTCCTACCCTTTTTCTATGGTGCTCGGTAGATGCTCAGTGAATAGTTGTACCGCTGGCCTCAGCAACCAGCAGGTTTGTGGACAATGTATGTTGCAGCCTCTAGCCAAATGATGGGAATGGAGGAAGACATTGTCCAGGAGCCCAGTCACTAACTTGCTTAGGAAGCACCTGGACATCTTGTTAGATGCAGATTCTGATTTGGTAGGACTGGGGTGAGGTCCAAGATTGTCACTGTTAACAAGGGATGTGGATACCACTGGTCCATGGTTCACACTCAGGGCAGCAAAACAGTAGAATTTCTGAAGCTTTAATTTTGGCAAGATGGGTGGGCGGTAGCCTGGGTATCTGTAGAGGAAGAGGAGCCCTCTGAATTGTGATTTGAGAGGTAGCAAGAATTCTCTGTAGTGTCTCTTGGAAGACAGTGGTTGTCAGACTGTTTTATGTCTCCCAATCATGTGGGGAGCTTAAAAAAATGTAGACACTCGGTGTCCCATGGTCATGACTGAGTGTGTCTAGTTTAAGGCCAGGATTCCCTGTTAACAATAATAGTCTGAGAAGATTTTGATGCAGATCTGGGACTACCCTTTGAGAAACACTAGTATAAAATTTTAGGACTCAGGAAAAACTATAGGTATATTATCTTGGAAAAGTCTTTGAGTCATCTGTAACCATATTTGCTGGGAAAAAAAAGTGGAAGGGTAGAAAGTAAATTTTGGCTTATTTAGAGTTTTGCTGAGGATAAGAGAATATATAGCCCTGGGGAGAGGTCAGTCTACAGCTGTGTGGAAAAAATTCCTAGCCAGACTGGGTATTGATTTGTCTCCCATTCCATGGCTTACTCAGGGCAAAGACAAGGAATGGCCCTCTAAGATATAGAAAGTCTCTTGCTGTACTAGTTGTAGTATTTAGGATTAGATCTAGCTATTATATATTTTTTTAAAAAGCTGAAATAATGCTTACTTTACTGATTTTTTTTCCCTCATGTAAAAGAAGTCTGGCAGTAAGTTGTAAGTGTGGTGTGGCTGGGATGGGGACTACAGAAAACTCAGGAGCACAGCCTCCTGGAACATATTGCCTCATGGTCCAATATGGCTGCTACCGCTTCCACATCTGAAGCAGCAAGCAGGAAGGATTGAAGGAGGGTGTGTGTTTTTCCTTTTAAGAATACTCCCCAGAAGTCCCATATAGTATTTATGTTTGCATTTTAATGACCATAATTATTCAAACGGTCAGTTTAGCTGGAGTATGGGAAATGTCTCCCTATCCACCACCTTATTTCAGTATTCTCTGCTAAAACTCGAGTGTTCTTTTACAAAAGAAAAGGGAAGAATGAACATTAGGAGGCAGCAACAAGTCTCTGCTAGAGGAGTTGCTAGGGGTTAATCAATCCGTAGAGATGCCAGATGTGGGTAGAAGTAAGGAGGTCATTAATGAAATGACCTAGGATGGAATAATATATAAAAGGGATTCTGCAGTTAATTTTGCAATCATTCTAGCCTTTATTCATTTATTCAAAAAATGCTGATGGAATTTCTTCAGTGTGCCATGCCCTGTACTGTTCAGTGATACCACCATGAGTAAGGTACTGTCCCTGTCATTCAGGAGCTTAATTTCTAGTTAAGAGTCACTGATAAATTTATAGGCTGTTAGAGTCTGTCGGTTGCAACATTAGTGCTAAATGTTGGTGCTGAAGTGGCCCATAGGAGTGATATGTAACCTAGTTTTGGGGATCAAAGAAGGTGTCCTAGGTGAAGTTGGGGGCGGGGGTATACTGAGAGCTGAGGGGTGAGGAGGAATTAGTAGAGGTGTTTGCGTGTGTCTGTGCTTTGTGTGTCTCCGTGTGTCCATGTGTATGTGCACGCACATGCACATACTTGGGGGAGTGTTCCAGGAGCAGGGAAGTGCCTTGTATTAAATGTGGAAAGATGATAAATGGGTTCCAGGATAGCAGGCTGCAAAGAAAGTTGGCTAGATCCTAAACTGCAGTATGCATGTGCGTCTAAACCAACTGGCAAGGCAGTGAGTGGGTGTGCTCCTGTGTGCAGGCTTGCTCACCGAGGGGCTTTCACAGAGACGTGGGATTTAGTTAGGGACAAGGCTAAGAGAAACAGTTATTTGCAAGACTGTGTAGCTAATTGTATTTTCAACATTCTGTACACAAAATAAAATATGTAGGTGATAAAAGACTTTTTTTTTATCCATAAAGGATCATGGTAACTGTGATTGTGACAGTACAGTAAAGGTTTGGGGTAGGGAGATAGAGCAAAATCCAAATATGCAACTTTGTACATTTTACATGCAGACATGCAAAAAAGGCTAGAGTAGTTCTCTTAGAGTTATTTTTCCAAAAATGGAATTTTACATTCAAAAGAGCAGAAAGAGCCATTGAAATCAAGGATTAATTTCTTTTTAAAGTTACCAAATTTGAAAAGTTAAAAATTTGGTGAAAAGTGCTTTGGTCGTTGAGGTCTCTCTGGTCTGCTGCAGTGGATTCATCACAAACCCTAAAAACCCAGGATGGAACTTCAGCATACTGATAAAACTTATCCACAACCTCAAAGATGCTGTCATAATTAAGCAGTTTTTGTTTCTCCTAATGGAGTGTGATGGTCTTAGTTTATCAGCAACCTTTGAATTGAATTAACAACACGAAACTAATTAATCCTGGTATACCCTAGCAATCCACTTAGAAGCGGCATGCAAAATTCAATTAAGTCCCTTTGCCTTTTATGAAGCATGCACACTCGAGGAGCTTCGGTTTACAGCTGAGAATTAGGTGACAAAAAAAAGAGCTTGTCATGTTTTTCAAACCCAACTTTTGAAATTAGACAATGGGTTTTAGAATTCTCCCCTGATTTGGAAAGTTGGAATCTAAAAGAACAGAACAAAAACCCTCCCTCCCTGAGCTAATCAGCCCTTTCCTCTCTTGCCTTTCCTTAGATCAGAAGAGAAAGATGGTAGTATGTGCTTCTGCCTTGCTGGCCCTGGTTTGTCACCAGAACCTTAGAGTTCGGGCTGTTTCTTGAATGCTTTTTGCAAACTCTTCTTTTCCTGGCTTCTGGCATGCTCTGTCTGTCAGTCTTATTGATTAAAACCCTTGGTGGATTTCAAGACCTTCTCGCCCTGTATTGTCACAGATCTACTTAAAATGGATTTTCTCTCTTTGCCAGACCTGCATTTCTCAGTTGGTCGAGCAGATGCAAAGCAGGTGGTACTGAGATTTCAAAGAGAAGCTGTTTCTAGTTACTGGGGGATCAATGGTGGCATTATAACTTCTTTTGTTTTCTTGTCTTTTAACATTTTATTTATCTAAAACAATCTTTATACCTCTCAGTATATATGGTTAATTCAAATAAGTCGCATTTATTGCTGTTAATAAAAGAGTATTTGGCAGGGGTAACAATCTGAGTCTTTGACTATCTGAGACCCAATGGGAGAAAGATGTGCTAATACACTACAAGAGAGAAAGTGTGCTGTGTGTTCTGCTAGTTGCTTCTCCCATATTTATTTTCCTTTCCCCCTTCCCAGCAGTCCTTGGCACTGGAAAAAATTTGTGGAATCTGGTAAATTTGACTTTAGGTTTGGAACCCACGACTTAGGAAGAGTCAATCAGATCATTTCTTCCCCCGGCCACACTGAATGGTTCAGGAACAAACAGTGATCTAAGATGGTTCTATCAGAGTGCGTCTCAGGACTTTTGTTTGCAGTGCTGGGATAAAGTCACTCTTCATCTCTCTTTTCTTCAAGACGAAATATGCAAGGTTAAGTATGCAAATAGGCTCAGAATTTCTGCCATTTTTGCTCCAAGAGAGTACCTTCATCTGAGGACAAAGCTCATACACAGAGAAGTCCAAAGCCCAGAGACTGCAGAGAAATTTGCAGAGATTTTCAGAGGACGTGCTGAAGCTCTAGGTCAAACTGCACCTTAAGCCAGAGCTATCACTGGTCTCAGTTTGGTGAAACCGTACATTTTCTAAATGCTTAAGGTAGTTAGGGTCCCGTTTTATTTTATTTAAAATGGAAAACATTCTAACTATATGAGTCAGCTTTTGCTGCATAACTAAACACCCCCAAATCCAGTAGCTTATTAAAAATAAGTAAAATAATTTATGAATATAGCACAACTGCCTAAGGGTCGGTTAAGATCAGTTGATCAGACTTAGCTTTGCTGGGCTACTCCTGGACTTGTTCATGAGCCTACTGGGAGTCAGCCAGCCTGTTCATTCTTCTGAGGATAAACCAGAGCTGTGTTTGAGTCTGGGCTTGGTTGAGGCCATTTACTGGTGCTGCTCCATTCCCTGGGTCTCTCATTCTCTTCGGTCCCTCGGACTAGAAGTCTTGCATAGGCACGATTTTTTTTTTCTTTCTGTATGGTAGAGGCAGACAGAAACATGCTTGCCTTTTTGAGGCCTACACTTGTTACTGGCTCATTACTGCGTCATTCTGTCGGCCAAAGCAAATCACATGACCAACCCCAAAGTCAAGAGGTGAAAAAGTAGACTTGACCTTTGGGGAAGTAGTGCAAAGTCACATGGTAAAGGGCAGGAAAAGAGAGAGGGGTGAAAAATTGGGGCCAGTAATGCAGCTGGCCACACTACCTGAAGCATGATCCAGGCACCAACATTTACTGCTCTCTCGATAGCTCAAGATGTTTAGAGGATGAGGTTGTAAAGCTATATAGAGAGTTGTCGTGCCAGATGTGGCAACCATTTGAAACCTACCTTACCTTAGGTAATCTATACCCATCTTTGCAGTGATTTTTCTTTCAGTGAAAAAGCAAATTTAATTTTCACTTATGCTTTGTTTTCTATATAAGCCGATCTCTGTTCAGATGTGAATTAATCATACTCTAGATTTAAAATATTTATTTTCCCTGCATATACTATTCATTTGATGATTATAAAAACCAACGATTTTTTTGGTAAAAATAACACTTTTGTGTATTCATGGAGCTAACAGTGCACCTTTATGTATGCACATGTTTAATTTGTCTTACTGGGGAAAAGGCACAGGTATTGAAAGCCTAGAACTTTTCACCTTCTTCATTGAGTTTATACCCGGATACTCTGTTGAGATTATGACTGTAACACAAACAACAGTAATAATAATAATATTAATAATAATAGCTAATGCTTATATAGTACCTGTTATGGACCAGGCACTATCCTAAAGTGCTCTACATAAATTACGTCATTTAATCTCACAACAACCTTATAAACCTATCATTATCCTCATTATGCAGACAAGGAAGCTGAGGTACCAAGTCAGATACCCGGTAAATGACAGATCTGAGATTCAAACACAGTTCGTTTCCAGATTTCATAATCTTAACATGATCAGGAATGGCAGTTGAAACATGTATTTTTTCTCACGGAAATTGGTAACCAGAGTCATAAAAGTGATTATTAAAAATACAAGGCAAAGTGTGTTTTCAAGTATCCATAGCACAAATTATACTTCCAACTGAGCACTGTCTTTCAAACCTGGGAGGCGGACCCCTTATTTAGTCCTACTTTGCTGCCTGTGTTCACAACATTGTTGCATTTTCCTTGAAGGAGATATTACTCTCCCAGACATACATTTGAGTGTGTTTGTTAAAAGTCATTCGTATTACTTTGTAGCCACATGCTCGTATTTTATTAAGGTCAAAAGATGACATCTAGAAAAACAAGAGATGACAGAGGTAAAAATATTAATTTTATTGAACTAGTGAGATAATATGGTGATCAGCTGGGGGATGTGATGGCCAAACAAAAGTTTCAGAATATTTCTTAAGAGTTTTAGCTACAGGTCAGTGATAAAATATGTCAGTTACAAGACGGGGCCTCATCTGCCTTTCACTGTGAAAAACTGCATTTTCAAAGAACTCATTTTTCACTCTTGCTGCCTTTGATTTATGTTCCATAATATTTAAGTAGGTGGCTAGATGAAAGGGTTGGAAGCTTGCCTCAAACACCTGATGATCATTTTGAAGCTTCTTGCATGAACTGTCTTTAAAAGCAAGTACCATTATCCTGTGTACCTTCATGATAAGGACATTTTGACATTTTCCTAATAAATTATTGATAAGTGCATTGAGAGACGTAAAGAGCTATGTCACTGTTGTTATCAAACTTGAAGCATCCTGTAGTTCATTTTTTAATGCCCACTATTAACCTCTTTCTTCAGATCATTTAAACTGTGAGAATTCTTTATGTTCACTAGAATTTGTATCTTACAGGACCTTTGGGCTTTTGAGGCTTCTGTGGAGAGTACCAATTATCAAGGAGAAATTCAAGATTTTTTTATTTATATGGTACTTTTATTTTCTCTAGCGTAACTTTTTTAGAGATCCCGCTCTCCTCACCCCAGAATAAGGATTATACCAAAAGATTTGAAATGTAACTTTCCATTTTGATTGCTGAAATCCTGGGATCATGATTATTCTGTCAGCTATATCACAGTTATATATATATCATAGTTACTGTTCTAATGGTGACCAAACTTCCCTTCTAGAACCTTCTTTTTTCTCTTAAGCACATTTTGTGTATCTTTTTAAAGAACTACCCCCGTTTTCTTGTGGAAAACCGTATTCTTTTCCACAGTTGGAACTCACCATCTTCAGCCTCTACCTGGGCTTTATTTACCACCATAACTTTCCAGGTCCTGGAGATTTAAATCACCGATTTGTGTGTCTCCTTATTTATTCTGATTTTTTTTTTTGTTCTACCACCTCTAAGCAGTTGCCTAACTTGTCCAATAGTGCATTTATTTCTATGTCTTCTTTTGTTATGGATACACCTTCCCTTACTTTTAAGGATTCCCTTGCCCATTTTTTTTTTTTTTAAATCAAGGTCCAAAGAATTCTCCTAAAAATGGGAGGAAGAATAAAATCCTCTGGAGATTGAGCATAGACAGGAATTCACCTAATTAACAAATGCAATTTTAGAAATTATGGATGACATAGGAAAATGGGAAAGATTGTTTTCTGTGATAAAATATCACCACCCCCCCCCCAGTCCCCTGCCTTGCCAAATCTTTGAGAGTGGTATAATAAAACAGGGGAAATAAAGTAGTCCTTTCATCTCAACACTGTCATCTTGTTATTGCCATTTTAGGTTGTAGGTTTGACTTCGACACTGGCAGTAGTCATTATGAGATATGTGGATTAGAGAGAGAGTGACAAGAGCCAGTGAAAAGATTCAGGGTGCATCAAGGAGAGGGGCTTCTAAAAGCTCTGCTGCTCACTAAAAAAGGCTTTTGTTAAAATGGAAATCTCCAGTCATCTCTGAAATAATTGATTGGCAAATACAATGAGTGACCTAGCTGAACCAGAAAGAATTTGAAAAGTACCAACAACAAAATTATATCCTTTTAGCCAAATATGTTTTCTTTTCACTGAAATATGATTGACTCATAATAATGCTAATTATGCCTAATTATCATCTCAATTATTTTACCTTCGCAAGAACATTTCATCATTGTGGTGTTTATCAGTTATCTAATAATAATTTATATTGTTTCCACTCTTTTAAAAGAAAAGTTTCACTGGTTTAAACGTACCACCATGGTTTGGTGAGATATATAATTATTATTATTGGCTTTTATTCTATTGTAGGCCTTTGATGAGTTGGAAAAGATTTCTCTAAACTCTTCTATAAGTTCTATCAAGAGACTAGTTTAAATGGCATAACTGGGCCTCTGTGGGAAGGCCACCTGTGGCTTTACTGATTAATTGGGAAAATTGAATTATCTTTTCCTGGGATGAATGTGACCAAGGGCCTAATACAGAAGCAATAAGAAGAAAACGTCAAGCTACTACGAAAGCCTCAGAATCGTTAAAAGAAAAAAAAGAAGAAAAGAACAAACAAACAAAAAACCACCGGAAAAAACCCACCAAACTTACAGACCATAAAAGGGAGAATTCCACTTTAATATCCCTGTCATGTGTTCAGCTGGTCAGCCTTTGAACATCTCTAGACTTGAGAAGGTCACTTGACTGAAACAGCCCCTCTCGTCCACGGACAGCCCTTGTCTCTCAGTAGAAATGCTTCTGGCTCTTAGTTCCAGCTCTACCTCGTGGGGCCACACAGAACATAACTAAAACCTCTTCTACATGACAGGCCTTCAACTGTGATAATGATGCTTAACATTTGTAAAGCATTTGCCTGTGGACAAAGTGGTTTCACGTACATTATCACACTTAATCAGATCAACGGCCCTGTGACCTAAGCATCGTTATCTTCCATTTCACTGAATATTTTTCTCGTTCTGCTGTCTCATCTTCACCTTCCTCCAAACCTGTCTCACTCAACCTTCGAGTCTTTGAATGCCCTTCTGTTCCAGCTGCTGCCCTCTGAATTCTTTCTCTCTTTGCTGGTTTTCTTTGTTTAAAAGTGTAACTCTGAGAACGGCACGTCCTGCTTTATGCTTAGTGGTCTTGAATGGTGCTTTTACCTCCTGGGTCAAAGACCGTTCTCTAAGACAACACGATTTGTGTTTTCGGCAGTGCCACCCTGTGGAGGATCGATTTGGGCTTGACCTCAAGTAGGACTTTTTTAAGAATTTCAATCATGTGACTGCTAAGTTACCTTTTCCCATCCTGTATTTGTGAAGGTTTTTGGTTTTTTGTTTTGTTTTGTTTTGGTTTGGTTTTAATTCTAGGACAGCACCACTTTACTTCTGTGGGATCTGGGGTGAATGCACCGACCACACTGAGTAAGGGCAGGTATAACCTGAGTTCAGGTTTCTGTTGTACCACTAATCAGTTGTCTTTCCATCTCAGTAAATGGCAGCCTCATCCTTCCAGTAGCTTAGGCCCAGAATCTTGAAATCAGATTCGGCTCCTCTCTCAAAACTACTGCCAGTCTCTCCTTTAGCCATTCCTAGAAGCTGATCATTTTCCCCCACCTTCATTAGAACCTCCCAGTTTTGGGCTCCGTGGGCTCCCGTCTGGATTGCCATTACAGCCTCATAATTGCTCCCTCACTTTCACGTTTGCCCTTCTACGGCCTGTTTTCTGTACATTAGCCAGAGTGAGCCTTTTAAATCATGTCAGAACATATTATTCCTCTGCCCAAATTGCTCCAGCATCTTCTCATTTAATTCAGAGCAAAAGGTAAAAATATTTACCGTGCCTACAAGGGCCCCACAGAATCTGTTCCTTGCCTCTCACTGCCATGCTTCCTTCCCAAGTAGTCCCAAACTACTTTCCACCTTAGTCACTCCATCCGGCCCTGGCCTCCTTGTCCTCCTCAATCTCACTAAGCCTCGTTCTTCTCAGGGCCTTTCTGTTCACTGCCTCTACACAAAACCCTCTTCTACCAGGTTTCTGCTTTCGGATCTCTGCTCAAATGCCCCTGTATCAGAGGACCCTTCCCAGACCTAGCTGTATAGAACAGCACCCCAAGTCCTCCATAGCCTGCTTTATTTTCCTCTGTAGCACTTACCCCAGCCTGCCACATTACATTGTTAAAAGATAAACGGAGGCATATTAAAAATTTTAAGAGTTTATTTGAGCAAAATTTAATTTGCTTGGGGTAACGCCTAACTGAAAGCAGGTAGGGGTGCTTTACGGGCAGGTGCTGAGGGAAAGACCTACAGAGAAGGTGTGGCTGCAAAGAAGATGCTTTTGATTTTCTGTAGCTTTGAGTCTAGCTGGCTGTTCTTGACTGGTTGTCCTCAGGTTTTGATTTCTTAACTTTGAGACATTTACAGGCTTAGCTTTCAGGTTGTTGACATCAGTGGCCCCAACTAATTACAGCCACCTCAGTCTAATGGCTTCCTTGTTTAATTAATTTAACAACATATTAGCTTGGTTTCATTACTTACTCTCTGTCTTCCTCAATTAGAATGGAAGTTCCTTATGACCAAGTCTGTTTTGTTTACCATTGAAGCCAAACATCTAGTATAATTCTTGGTACATAACAGGCACACAGCAAATACCTGTCAAATGAAAAATATTTAGGAATATTGTTACCTTTCTGACTTTGGTTTCCTCCTTTGTTTAAAAAAAAAGTGTATTAGTTTCCTAGGACTGTGGTAACAAAGTACCACAAACTTGGTGGCTTAAAACAATAGAAATTTATTCTCTCCCAGGTCTTGAAACCAGAAGTCCAAAAATCAAGGTGTCAGGAGGGTTGGTTCCTTCTGGAGGCTCTGAGGGAGAATCCTTTCCATGTTTCACTAGCTTCTAGTGGCTGCTGACAACCCTTGGTGTTCCTTGGCTTGTAGGTGCATCACTCCAATCTTTGCCTCCATCTTCACATCACCGTCCCTGAGACTTACCCCTTCTCTTCTGAGGACACTTTTGTTGTTGGAGTTAGGATTCATCCTACTCCAAGATGATCTTGTCTCAAGATCTTTAACTTAATTATATCTGCAAAGACCTTCTTTTCCAAATAAAGTCACGTTAACAAGTTGTGGGTGAACATATCTATTTGGGAGCCACCATTCGGTCCATTACAGCACCATCATGAGAACTACAGAAAATAAGTTTTAAGGGAGCTCTTTGTATAATTTAATGTAGTGCTCAGAAGTGAGTCATTATGTTAAAACATTTCATCCTCTCAGATCTGATCTACTATCCCAGTCTATTGAAATATGTTTAAATGCTAACTCTACCTTCCAGGGTATTCATTGCCCTTCCTGACTCCAGATCATTAGTAAAATTGCTAAACATGTCTTCTATATACTCATCTCAGTTATTGATTTACAAGACATATTGAATAGAGCAGAGCCATGGAGAGAGCAGTGAGGTCTGATCAGTACCTTTTGGGTCTAGGGCTTTGCCAGTTGTGAATCTCCTTCAATGTACTTCCATCTTTCAATTTCTCCATATTATCTACAGTAATTTATGATACTCTGTTGAATGGCTTAGAGAAATATAGAGATAGCTGACCTATTGCATTTCATTTATTCGTTGATTTACTCATCCACTTATTCAACTAGGTATCATTGAATGCCTACTAGATGCCAGGCATTGAGGGGTTGGCAGGGAACAAAAGAGACACTGTCTCTATTTTAATGGAGCCCATTGTCACTCATATCCTGATTTAGTAACTTGATTTAGAATAAAAACTGTGTGATACTGGGTGAAGGAGACTGGAAATGAAGTCAGCTAGTCATGACCTTTGCAGCTCATTCTAGCCATCACTGTTCCTTTTCTTTGTTTCAAACCATCCCATTTAGCTGCTTTGTTCTGGATTCCATCTTTTTCCTTACCTTTTTTAAAAATTTGAAGTGGATTTATTGGCCTCCTGTCTTAGAGTGTCTATTTGGTCTCTGATTTTTCAGATTCTGTGGAGGTTTGTCAGTCCCCTTGGAAATTTCTTTTGATCCTTTAAGGTACAATTGATGCAAGTCAGCAGACCCGAACAGCTTAAGAGAATCTGGATGCCCTTTATTATATCACTAATATAAGTATTATTTTAAAGACAACAACCACAGCTGTAATTTATTTAGCACTCCACTGGGCTAAGTGCTTAACAAATACTATCTTTTTTTAATCCTCACAAATTTCACCTATGAAGGAAGCGTTTTACCTCTACTTTATAGAACAAGAAGCTGTGACAGCGAGGGGTTAAGCAATTTGCCCAAGGTTACATAGCCAGTGACTATCAGAGCCAAGCTCAAACCCAAGGCTCATATTCTTTCACCACTGGGCTATCCTGTCTCCATTCTATGCCTTTGATCTCAGAGCTCTTTTACTCCCTCCTACTGTTCTTTTTTACTGATCTGTGCTCCACCCCTTTCAGTTTGGAAATCCCTCACTTTTACATTGCTGCTGTGTTTTTCCTCTTGGTTATCCATTGAATTAGACCACCAGCCCAAGGCAGAAAGCTGCTTATCCCTGTCAACTTCATGTTCTGAATAAAACTGTAAAAGCTTCCTTTGTTGTCCCTCACATTTTTCTCATCAAGCCTCAGTTCACTTGGGGCCTTCGCCTTTCTGACATAGTTCTTATAAGTCCATGCCTCTTTCATCTGGTTAAGAGCCCTTCTTACCATCTTTTGAATATTTCCATTTTAAAACCTAAGTGTCTCAGAGAATTGGTTTCTTTAGATGCTCCTTTTCTTCCTGATGGGATTTATTTGCAATTGTATGTCAGAATTACTTTTTTTTTGTATGAAAACTTTCTACTTTTCTTGAGTAATCTCCTTTTCAGCAATTTATAGTCACAGCATCACCAGCCAAAAAAAGGTGTAGATATGTAAGTTGGTCAAGCAACTATGTTCGGTACAGAAGTCTATGAATCTGGTCCCTCAGTCTCTTAGAGATATTATAATATGTGCGGCTGCATATACTGACATACAGATTAAGCGTCGAATGTGTGTTTATTCATGAGGAGTCACAGGTGGCTGGGGGAGAATAGATGTGAGCTGGAGCAGTAAGAGAAGTTTCATAGAACAGAAAGGACCTGAAGGGTAATAATAGAGTATATATAACATTATAAATCCACTTAATTCTTCCCACAACACAGTGAGTTAAGTATTTAGAGTATATTCATGCCTCGGATAAGACAGTGGAAGGTACTGAGAGGCGAAGCAAGTTGTCCAAGGACACACAGCTTGTAAGTGGCTAAGCCAGGATTTGAACTCTGTGAGTGTGACTCTGGAGTTCAAATTCTTTACTGCCCAGGTCTCCTGGGAAACTTCTAGATAAAGAGGAGGGAAGGAGGCCCACTACATGAGAAATGTTTAGGACTTGTTTGGGGCCACACTGAGAAGAAGAGTTTTGCTGAAGGATCTGTACTTTCAGTTAGAGGAAAAGGGTGCGGACTCTGATAGCATTATACCTTCATACCTGTACTATATATAAACCAGCTGAACCACAAACCACAATGTGCTCGAGGAAATAGCACCAGATCTCACTGAAGCCCAGTTCTTATAACGTGACCAGAGTAAAAAAAAAAAAAAAGGGAGAGATTCATTCTATAGAAAAAAAAAAATTGGAGTGGCAAATGACAGCAAGCAGTGTCAATAGATGCCCCTTGCAACTAATCAAATGCATTCGATGTGAAAAATCGTTAGAGTACATTTTGACATCTTGGGCCATTCTTGTGCTCACAAATAGCTGTATTGTTAACAACATTGTCATTGAAAAGGAAGAAAAATGACACACATAACAGATAAAAATAAAACCATGTGAAAGGTGTGGAATTTCTCAGAAAAATGAATTTGGAGAAAAATCAAATACCTCTGTTTCAGCATTCAATTATTAAACACCTTGAATGCAAAAACAGATGACTTTGAATATCAGTTGGCTACATTGTCAGCTGGTTGGACCTACCCGCAACAGGCAACTGTGTGAAAATACTCCTCTTCTTGTGATCTGTCCCATGTTTTTCATAGAGCATTAAGTTGCTTTCTAAGGATTTCCAAATACCGGATTGCTGACTGGGCGTGATTATTAACAATCAAAGAGTCCTGTTCACGAGTGTGAGGGCTGCAGTCCTGGGAATCTGGCTAACTTCCAATTGGGTAATTACCTACAGAGAATCTTGTTGAATCCCCATTGGAGCTCTAGTTATGAAAGCAACTTATAGGGTGATTTGTAATTGTGCCTGTGGCTGGAAAAATAGTGCAATGCACCAAAAATAAAATAAGCAGTAGTGTTCACTGGAAGAAAAGAAAACAAACCATCATGCCTGCTGCGGAAAGCTAAAGGTCACCCTTAGAAGCAAAGAAAAATAAAATGATTACTGACACAGCCAAAATATAATGTAGATGAGTCCTTTTAACTTAGTTTTGCCGAACTTAGTGAACTATCAAATTATAGTATTGTATCAGAGAGTGTTTGGGGGTAATGACATATTTGTTTTTGCATCCTATATCCTAGAGTCAATTGGAGTCCAAGTCCTCTTAATTATAAGAAGGCAAAAGGCATTTTCTTTGATTAATTATATCATCCTAAACATTGCATCGAATAGTTAAGGATGCAAATAACATTTTTGTTATTGAAAGATTTGATAATTTGCATTACCAGATCCCAAACTCAACTGTATACAGGAATCACCTGGGAAACTTAAAAACATTCCATGTTCCCAGGTCCCATACATGATCTACTTAATCAGTAGTTGGGGGTAAGATCTGGTAATCTCTTTATTTTAGAAATCCCATCTGGTGGTTGTGATGTACAGCCAAGCTTGAGAACTTCTGATGAACTCCACTCAGCTTTTTTTTTTTTTTTAAGATTTTATTTATTTATTTAACACAGATAGAGACAGCCAGCGAGAGAGGGAACACAAGCAGGGGGAGTGGGAGAGGAAGAAGCAGGCTCATAGCGGAGGAGCCTGATGCGGGGCTCGATCCCATAACGCTGGGATCACGCCCTGAGCCGAAGGCAGACGCTTAACCGCTGTGCCACCCAGGCGCCCCTCCACTCAGCTTTTAAACAACTGCTTTCTTTATGAACTATATGTTTTTAAAATTATCTTTGACGAAGGAATGATGGTGACCCAGGAAGACTTCCCAGTATTAGGAGAACTAGGAGCCTGGGAATTAACAACAAGTGCCGGGGACAAGGATATCTGGAACCACAACCTTCTCTTTTAACATGGCCTCAGAGTCGTTGATGAAGGTAGAAATACTTTTTAAAATATCTGATTGTCTCTAATTATTATCAGATAATGATCATCAATTATTGAGAAACCCTTGTTCTTAAATGCATTTCATAGCAGCTTCTTGAAAATATGCTACAGTCGTCTTCAAAAAGAATTTCTTTAAAAAAAGAGTAAGTAGGGCATTGCAGCATTTTCTGTCAAAGCCTCAAAAGGGAAACCAAGCAAAAGTTTATCTGTTTTTCTTTCAGGGTACATTTTTTTTTGCTCCCACATTTATAGTATATTTATAGAAGTGATGAAAGCTACCTAACTTAAATTGACTTTGTTTATGAAGAAAGTTTATTTTTTGTGGTGTGGAGAAACTCTAGTGTCTTAAGCTGAACCATGGCCGTCTCAATTCATCAGGCCACCTATAACTCAAAAGAGTTGTATTCATCAGATTTTGCCAGCTTATTGGCAATGGAAAAGAAAAGTTTATTCATCTTGTTGGATTACGTGATCTCTAAGGTCCTTTCCATCTCTAAAATTCTATTATTCTTTTCTATCCCAATGATAGACAAAGTACAGAAATTCATCACATCTCTCTGGGGTAATAGAAACTAGTAGAATCTACAAGTATTTTAACCCCAAAGTTTGGGTCTTTCTTTTATATTTCACTGGTGAAGCACCTTATACAACCTTAATTTTTTTATGATTCAGAAGTAGAAATTCATCAATAATAGTGGTTACAATCAATATGAAGGTACTGAGTGGCGATGGGAAATAATAGATGCATTACTATTCTGTTGGGTCTTATTCCTAGCTGCTGATGAATAACCTTTGAGATTATATAAGATCCTCGAGGATATTAAATTATATGAAACCTATGGAATGTCAAATAGTTGTGGCTCTATTTTTGGTTCTCCTATATTTGTTCATATACCTATTAACATTTATCTCACTATTTTGCATTTTTTGGGTCATGTGTCTGTCTCACTTCCTAGGCATGAGTTCCTTACATTCCCCAGACATAATAACAGTGCTTAGTGTGTTTTTAGTTGGCACGTGATTGAATATCTCTTGAATATTAAATAAGTTCAACTGCTTTCAAATAACTGCTACATTTTTTGAAATACAGTCCTAAAAACAAAAGCCTTCTGCAAAGTCTATGGTGAAGCTTAGAAAAGAAGCTAGGAGAACCTCAGGTATTTAGAACATGTTAAGTCAAGAGAAGCAGGCTAGAACATTTACTTATTAGGTCAGATTTTTCTTACTTCTGTTTCTAGCAGGGATAAGTAGATCAATTAAACATAATTTTATTTCATTGCAATTTACTGTCTCTTAGTGTTTAGATCAAATGACACCTTGTGTACCATTGATTTATTGGGGAACTGATATTATTAATAGTGATGAAATCTTTCCTATTTTTAAACACATACTTATATGGAACCCTTTAGGTGAAAATGGTAAATACAGTACTGTTTAGATTTAAGGAAGAATGTATTAGTTAATTATCATTAGTACTGTAACAAATGACCCTGAATCTCAGTGTTGTAACAAAATGATTTTATTTCTCACTCACATAAAGTCAGTCTGTAGCCAAGAGTGACGGTTGAAGGGTTAAGCCTCTCTCTAGATCATCACTTAGAGACCCCAGTAGACAGAGTCTTTGTCACCTTCAACGTGAGGGCTCCAAGGCAGCTCAAGTTTATGACCCCAACTAGAAATGGAAACAGAGAGAGAGGATTACCTATGGGAGGTTTTTCATGGTCCAGGCCTGGAACTGGGTCTATCAATTCCATCACACTTAATGAAAGGGAGGCTGGGAAATGTGGTCTTCTTCTTTCCCAAGGACAAGCAGTAAGAGATGGGTTCATTTAGCAGATAGCTGGGCTCTGCCACAAGGAATGGGGATTGGCACCCAGGAAGGCTTGCTTAGGACTCTGAAGAGCACAATTTGTCGCCTCTGAAGCAAGGTGTACCTCAGCTCCTTCAGCTTGAATGTTCTCTAATTATACCAAGCACTGTGTGTGATACACAGGAAGCACTCAATAAATACTTCAAGTTCCCTTTATCTTGGAAAGAGAGATATTAATTCTTACTTGGTCATTTAATCTGAGCAGCAGTAACATGAGCCATGTTTTGGTACTTCCTCTCTACCTGCCCCTGCAGTATGATAACACTCCAGTTTGTTTCAGTTGACCCTTGAATTTGAGCACTTGCATAAAGTATGATCTTGCAGAGCTTCCTTAATTCTGGCTTGAAGTTGTGGAATGGATCTAGCTGCCTTTCATTCAAATTAAGGAGGAATCAGACGACATAAATGTAAAGCGTTTGATGCACCCATATAAGACAAGAATTCAAATCCATATGATATATCAGTGATTCTTTCCCTGTTTAACCACTACTACAAACTATTGGTAAAATCTTACACTACCCATGCCTGGCTGTTGTGTCTAATGGGTCAACTCTTTCATCCTTTGTCCTGTGAAGCCATTTCTTCCCTATGTCTTTCATCATTTGTGCCTTCTCTTATTAAGCTAACCACAATGATAGTTTTGGTTATCATCTGATGACTTCCAAAGCTGTTTGTTCAATCCAGAACTTTCTCCCTATTTCTGCAGATCTGTATATGCAAATGCTTACACAACATCTCCATTTAGATATCTTAGTATATCTCAAGTTCAAATTGTCCAGGACTAAAATCTTATTATTCCCTTTCTCAAAACTCTTCCTCTGGGTTCTTGGAAGTCTTGGAAAATGGGACCATTATTCACTGGTTCATTGAATTCACGCCCAGGAGTCATTATCTGTTCCTTCCTTTTTTCATGCTCTTCCAAGCCAAAATGTTCACAAAGTTATAATGACTTTCATCTCCTTTAAAGTGTTTCAGATTGTCTCCTTTCCCTTTAAATCACAGTAGGAACCAAGTGCCCATTTTCCTTCAGCTAGACTATTCCCAAAGCCTCTTCACTGGCCTCCAGCTTCTAGTCTTTCTCCTCTCCAGTCTGTAGTGCATCCAGTTACCAGCATACCCTCCCCCATGTAAACCTTTTGTCTGGCGTATAAGACTGTTTATCATCTGACTCCTGCCAACTCTCTGTCTTCATTTGCTGTCCATCTCCCACATGAAAAATTTATAACAAACTATTTCCCTTCCCCTAAATATACTGTGCCTCTGGTGCCTCCATGCCAGGGCTAGAAACAGACACAGACAATAAATAAACAAATGGACATGGATGTGTTCCAATAAAACTTTATTTATAAAAAGTAGACAGGGGCTGGATTTGACCCAGGGGCTGTAATTTGTTGACTTCTGCTCTTTGCCTTTTTATTTGTTGTTCCTTCTGCCTGGCCTGTCCTTTATTCTCATTGTACACCTCATTGTCTACACCTTTATTGCCATTTTTAGTGTCTAATTTTTCAGTGTTTACTTAAGCATTCTTCTATATGAAGCCATCCTGAATAATGCTCACTCCTAGAGCATGTTATGCACATGGTTGACATTCATTATTCATGGTTGTTATATTCTATGAAGTTGCCTCAAACATTGAATTAGAGAATTCTGAACCATTGCTCCTAAGGAAAATATAGGGTTAAGTTCCTGCAAGCCTGCGGTCACATTTTCACCAACCAGTCAGTATATAACTTTGTTTTATGGGTGTTTCTGCCTAAAGACACCTTATTTAATATATGACGTTGGTTCATTAACATTGAACTCATGGCCAACAGCAGTGTACAGCTTATGCCTAAATGAACCTCATCTGACATACCTATTTTTTCTGTGAGGCACATCACAGCCTTCTTGCACTTAGGAACACTAGGTAGCACGATAGCACTACACTTAGGGGACATTTTAACCATCAACATCACCAAGAAAAACACAAAAATGTGAAAAATGTGGCACTAATTGCTCTCTCACACACACACAAAAAGACGATTACTTGGAGTGTGAGGGTGGAAACAAGAAGACAGAGAGCTTTAGCTACAAATGTGCACATCAGGCAACTCAGATTTTTCATAGCTCTGCACATGTCTGTGAAGACCACAAGAGCACCATGAGTATTGATTTTGGAGTTACATGTACATTTTAGTAAATACGGAAATTCACAATTACAGAATTGGTCAGTAAAGAGAATTGTCTGTATCTCCATAATAGAATTAACAGAATGGATACCTAGGTCCTTGTAAACTAGTTAATTTGTTTTCTTCATCCTATTTTCATGGCCTTAGAGCTTAAATGAAAATTTAAATATTTGTATGAAGAAAGAAAGGAAGGAAACAATTGAATGAAATATATTTTGCTTAATGTTTTCAGTACAGGCTCTATATATGTGGGGAAACATTTTTTTAAATGCTTTTCTCAGCATTTGCTAAGTGATTAGTAATTCTGCTGCAGTACATAGGGAATGATGTTGCTTTTTTCTTATTAAACATCTTCATTAATGATTTTCAACAGGCAGTAAGCAATAAATTAATGAAATCTGCAGATGATACAAAATTAAGAGGTGCTGAAAACACCAGTGAGAGTATTGCTGTAGCATAAATGTATTTAGAGAAGTTAAAAATATGAAGCAAATCAGGAATAATGGAACCAAAAAATACAAAGTAGAAAATCTAGCCAAGCAAATTTTAAATGTCCTGGAAACCTAGACACTACTGCTTATTGATTTTAAATGACCTGTGTATTTATTCATTTAGCAGCATTTATTGAGGGCCTATTTTGTGCCTGGCTAGTGCTCTGTCCTGGAGTCATTAAAATGAATAAGATGGTCAAGGCCCCTGCCTGATAGAGTTTATATTCCAGTAGAGAAGAGGAGTGAATAGTCAAGAATCTCTAAGTTTGGTGGGGAGTTGACATTACAGTTGAAACATGAAGGATGAGTGGAAGAGTAAGGGGGAGGAAAGTCAAGGGCGGAAGCCCAGAGAGGGGATAAATAGGTGTCCAGAGAGGGGATAAATAGGTGTGGCAGACACAAGGGGAAGAAAAGCAGGGTGGCTGGAGCTTACTGTAGGGGTGACCTGGAGGATAGAGATGACTTGTGACCAGTGAAAAGAATAGGCAAGGGACAGGTTATGTGGTGCCCTGTAGGTATTGCAAAGGAAGTTGAATTTTATTCTATGTGTCATGGAAAATCATTGAAGAATTTTAAGAAGAGTAAGACACATGATTTGACTCACATTACTGGATTGAAGTAGGGCATATATACAGCAAGGAGTTAAATTAGGAGGTTATAGCAGTAATTCCAGCAAGAAGAGATGGTGGCTTGGACGAAGAATTAGAGAGGGAAGGGTGTGGAAGGATGGGGATCTGTTTTGGAGACTTGCTAATGGATTAGTTGAGAGTGGAGAAATGATAGAAGGATAGGCTGAGTCTTAAATTTTTTGAATTGAGTAACTGGGAGGTTTGAACAACAGGAACTGGAACTACCAACTGAATTAGGGTAGAAGTTGGTCCATAATGGATATATTAGACTTGAGGTATCTGTTAGACATTTAAACACAATTTCGCTGTGATTTTAGTTTGCATTTTCTTGATGGCTTATGCTGTTGAGTGCTTTTTCATGTGATCATTGCCCATTCATACGTTTTCCTTTATAAGGTTTCTATTTAAGACTTTTGCCCATTTTTATTGGGTTATGTTGCTAGTATTTATTAATGATTTTTTCTTCTGTGGTCATAGGGAAGTTGGTCTGTAATCTTCTTTCATTTAATGTCTTTGTCTGGTTTTGGCATCAGGGTCCTGCTGGCCTGTAATTTGCTTATTAGTTTTCATAATGTATCTTTTGATGAAAAGATTTTAATTTTAATGATGTCCATTATGTACTTTTTTCTATGCTTAGTGCTTTCAAGTTTTTGTCTAAGAAATATTTGCCTGTCTTAATGTCACAAAAATATTCTCCCATCTTTTTTTAGAAGCTTTATGATTTTAGCTTTTATATCCACTCAAATCTATATTTGAAGATGGTATGAGGTGTGGGTCAAGATTTATTTTTTTTCCAAATAGACAGCCATTTTTCCCAGCACTATTTGTTGAAGACTTTTTTTCCATTAAACTGCTTTATTGCCTTGGTTGAAAATCAGTTGAACATATAAATGTGGTTCTATTTCTGGATTCTGTATTTTGTTCTATTGATCTGTTTAACTATCTGTACACCCAAATTTCATTGTCCAGATTATCATAGCTTTTTAGTTAATCTGAAAATCAGAAAGTGTAAGGCTTTCAGCTTTGTTTCTGTTAAAGATTTTTGGTTGTTCTAAGTCCTTTGCATTTCCATAAAAATTTTAGAATCAGTTGTCAATATCTGTGGAAAAGTCTGCTAGGATTTTTATTTGGATTGTGTTAAGTGTCATGTAACAATATTGAATCTTCTAATCGTGAACACGGTAAATTCTTTATTTTGAACTTCTTTATTTTTTTCCAGAAGCATTTTGTAATATCTTGAACTAATTTTGTTAAATTTTTCCTAAGTGTTTTATGTTTTTGATGCTATTTTAAATGATAATTGAAAATTTCATTTTTGTTAGTTACTGTATATATTTTTTAATTAACCTTATATTCTGAAATCTTGTTAAATTCAGTTATTCTAATAGTTTATATTTTTGTAGATTCCCTGAGATTGTCTACATAGTCTTGACATTGGAAAAAAAAATTTGTTACTATTCTTTACATGGCTTTTATGTTTTTGGCCTTATTGCCAATACAATATTGCATAGAAGCAGTGAGGCTTACTTAATTTTTCATAATAGATGAAAATGGTTCAGTCCCTCACCACTCCATATAATCTCAGCTATAGGTTTTCTGTATATTATCTTTATTGGATTGAGAAAGTTTCCTTCTATTTCTAGCATATTGAAAATTTTTATCATGAATGTGTGAATTTTATCTAGTTTTTTCTGTAGTTATGTGATTATATGATTTTTTCCTTTTATTCTGTTAATGTGGTGAATTACATTGATTAATTTTCAAATATTAAGCCAATCTTGCTTTCCAGTAACAAATCCCTCTTGATACATCCTTTTAAAATATTGCTGGGATCAATTTGCTAATATTTCATTAATGATTTTTGCTTCTATGTTCATGAGGGAAATTGGTTTGTAGAATTCTTTTCTTATACTGTCTTTGAATTTGGACTTAGTGAATACACGCCTCATAGAATGAGTTGGGATAGGTTCCCTCTTCTTCTATTTTTTTTAACAATTTTTGAGAAATTGGTATAATTTCTTTCTTAGATCCACCTGGGCCTAGATTTTACTTTTTTTATTGTGGTAAAATACACATAATGTAAATACCATCTCAATCATTTTTGAGTGTACAGCTCAGTAGTACTAAATATATTCACATTGTTCTGCAACTATCATTACCATCTATCACTGTAACTCTTCTCATCTTTAAAATTGAAGCTATGCTCATTTAAAAATAACCCCCCTTTTTCCCTTCCCCCACAAGCTCCTGGCAACTGCTATTATATTTCATCTTTATGATTTTGATTACTCAAAGTACTTTATATAAGTAGAATCATATAATCTTTTTGTGACTAGATTATTTCATGTAGTGTAATGGCCTCAAGGTTCATCCATATTGTAGCATATGTCAGAATTTCCTTCCTGAATACTATTCCATTGCATGAATATATCACATTTTCTTGTCCATTCATTTGTGGGTGGACACTTGGGTTGCATTCAAATTTTAGCTACTGTGAATAATGCTGCTATGAAAATGGGTGTACAAATATCATCTCAAGACCCTGCTTTCTATTCTTTTGGGTATATACCCAGATGTAGAATTACTGGACTATTTGGTAATTGCATATATTTTTTATTCATTAATTTTTTATTAAGTTTTTTAAAATTTCAGTATAGTTAACATACAGTGTTATATTAGTTTCAGGTGTACAAATAGTGATTCAGCAATCCTATTCATTACTCAGTGCTTTCATGATAAGTGTACTCTTTGATCCCCATCACCTATTTCATTCATCCCCCTACCCAACTCCCCTCTGGTAATCTTTCAGTTTGTTCTCTATACTTAAGAGTCTGTTTCTTGGTTTGTCTCTCTGTCTTTTATTTTTTTCCCCTTTGTTTGTTTTGTTTCTTAAATTTCACATATGAGTGAAATCATATGGTATTTGTCTTTCTCTGACTGGCTCATTTAGCTTAGCATTATACTCTCTAGCTCCATGTTTTGCAGGGGGCAAGATTTCATTCTTTTTTATGGCTGAATAATATTCCATTATATATGTATACCACAACTTCTTTATCCATTCATCTATTGATGGGCAGTTGGGCTACTTCCATAATTTGGCTATTGTAAATAATGCTGCAGTAAACATAGGGGTGCATGTATCCCTTTGAATTAGTGTTTCTGTATTTATTTATTTATTTGGTAAATGCCCAGTAGCGTGATTACTGGATTGTAGGGCAGTTCCATTTTTAAGTTTTTGAGGAAACCCTGTACTATTTTCCACAGTGACTTCACCAGTTTGCCCTTGCACCAGTAGTGCATAAATGTTCCTATTTCTCCACATCCTCTCCAACACCAGTTGTTTCTTGTGTTGTTGATTTTAGCCATTCTGACAGGTGTGACGTGATATTTCATTGTAGTTTTGATTTATATTTCCCTGATGATGAGTGATGTCGAGCATTTTTTCATGTGTCTCTTGGCCATCTATATGTCTTCTTTGGAGAAATGTCTGTTCATTTCTTCTGCCCATTTTTTAACTGGATTATTTGGTTTTTGTGTATTCAGTTTTATAAGTTCTTTATATATTGTGAATACTAACCCTTTATCAGATTTTTCATTTGCAAATATCTTGTCCCATTCAGTAGGTTGTCTTTTAGTTTTGTTAATTGTTTCCTTTGCTGTACAGAAACATTTTATTTTGATGTAGTCCCAATAGTTTATTTTTGCTTTTGCTTCCTTTGCCTCAGGAGACATATCTAGAAAAAAGTTGCTACATCTGCTGTTGAAGAAGTTACTGCCTGTGCACTCTTCTAGGATTTTTATAGTTTTGGATCTCACATTTAGGTCCTTAATCCATTTTGAATTTATTTTTGTGTATGGTATAAACCAGTGGTCTAGTTTCATTCTTCTGCAGGTTGCTGTCCAGTTTTCCCAACACCATTTTTTGAAGAGACTGTCTTTTTCCCATTGCATATTCTTTTCTGCTCTGTCAAAGATTAATTGACCATATAAATGTGGGTTTGTTTATGGGCTTTCTATTCTATTACATTGATCGATGTGTCAGGTTTTGTCTCAGTACCATACTGTTTTGATTACTACAGCTTTGTAGTGTAACTTGAAATCTGGAATTGTGATACCTCCAGCTTTGTTTTTCTTTTTCAAGATTGTTTTGGCTATTTGGGGTCTTCTGTGGTTCCATATAAATTTTGGGATTGTTCTAGTTCTGTGAAAAATGTTGGTAATTTGGTAAGGATTGCATTAAATCTGTAGATTGCATTGGGTAGTATGGACATTTTAACAATATTTGTTCTTCCAGTCTATGAACATAAAATATCTTTCCACTTGTTGGTATCATTTTCAGTATGTTTCATCACTATTTTAAAAATTTCAGAGTACAGATATTTCACCTCCTTGGTTAAGTTTATTCCTAGGTATTTTATCATCTTTGGGGCAACTGTACTTAGGACTGCTTCCTTAATTTTTCTTTCTGTTGTTTTGTTATTAGTATATAAAATGCTATGGATTTTATATGTTGATTTTTTAATCCTGCAACGTTGCTGAATTTATTTATCAGTTCTAGTAGTTTTTGGTGTTGTCTTTAAGGTTTTCTATATAGAGTATCATGTCAACTGCAAACAGTGAAAGTTTTACTTCTTCCTTACCAATTTAGATGCCTTTTTTTTTCCTTTCCTCTTGCCTGATTGCTGTGGCTGGTAATGACATTTCTGTTTTTTTGAGGAAATGCCGTACTGTTTTTCACAGAGGCTGTACCATTTTACATGCCCACCAACAATGCACAAGGGTTCCAATTTCTCCACATCCTTGCCAGTACTTATTGTTTACTGTTTTTTAGATAGTAGCCATCTTAATAGGTGTGAGGTAGAATCTCATTGTAGTTTTCATTTGCATTTCCCTAATGATTAGTAATGTTGAGCGTCTTTTCATGTGCTTATTGGTCATTCCTAGATCTTATTTGGAAAAAAATGTCTGTTCAAATTCTTTTCTCATTTTGAATCAGATTTTTTGTTGTTGTTGAACTTTAGGAGATATCTATGTATTTTGGATATTAATCTTTTGTCAGACAAATTATTTGAAAATATTTCCTCCCATTCTGTGGCTTAACATATTACTATCTTGATCATATCTTTTGATGCACAAAATTTTAAAATTGTCATGAAATTGAGTTTGTCTGTTTTTCTTTTGTTGCCTGTGCCTTTGGTGTTATATACAAGAAATCTTGCCAAATCCAATGTCATGGGGCTCTTGTCCTGTGTTTTCTTCTAAGAGTTTCATTACTTCAGGTCTTATCCATTTTAAGTTAATTTTTGTATATAGTTTTAGGTAAGGGTCCAACCTCATTTTTTGGCATGTGGATATCCACTTTTCTAGCACTATTTGTTAAAAATACTGTTCTTTCTCAATTGAATGGTCTTTGGCACCCTTGTCAAGAATTATACCAGGGGTTTATTTCCGAGCTCTCCCTTCTATTCCATTGGTATATATGTCTGTCTTTATGCCAGTAACACACAGTTTTGGTTACTGTAGCATTATAGTAAGTTTTGAAATCAAGAAGTGTGAGTCCTGCAGTTTTTCTCTCATTTTCAGGATTGTTTAGGCTGTTCTGGGACACTTGAAATTCCATATGAATTTTATAATTTTTTCTTTTTCTTCAAAAACTATTACTGGGATTTTGATAGATATTGAGTTGAATCTGTTGATCACTTTGGGTAGTATTTACATCTTACCCAATATTAAGTCTTCCAGTTCGTGAATATGGGGTGTATTTCCATTTATTTCTGTCTTCTCTAATTTCTTTCAACCATGTTTCTGTTTTCATTCTTCATGTCTTTCATCTCTTTGGTTAATTTCTTAGTATATTATTCTTTTAGATGCTATTGTAAATTAAAATTTTTTAAAATTTCTTTTTCAGATTGTTCGTTAGTATAGAGAAATGCAACTGATTTTTGAATGTGACTTTGTATCCTGCTACTTTGCTGAATTCATTTATTAGGCTAACAGTTTTTCATAGAATCTTTAGGGTTTTGCAGGGCGCTAAGATGGTGGCAAGGTAGAAAACCATAGGCTTGCGTCTTCCTCGAACACAGCTAGATAACTATCCAATCATTCTGAATACCCAAGAAATTAACCTGAGAACTGATAGAACAAATTGCACAACTAAAGGGAGAGAAGAGGCCACATTGAGGAAGGTAGGAAGTGCAGAGACATGGTTTGAGGGGGGGACAAATCTCGGGTACTGTGGAGGGGAGGGAGCCCTGACATGGAGAAAGGCGAACAAGAATGGAGTACACAAGGATATGGACAAGGAAAGCACTTCTCCAAAGCCATTAGCTGGGAAAATGAGAGGGGCTGATTTTTGTGAGTTTTTGCAACCAGTAGGGATCAACAAAGTTCATGACTTGGCTGGGATAAAGCCCTGAGGGTGCTGCCCTTCTCCTGGAGAGAAGGCAGGCAAGCAATCCCAGGGCATACAGCATGATATGAAGATCACCTAAGGTACACGAGGAGAGATTGTTTGCTCTTCTTGGAGTGCATCTGTGAGAGTTGGCATTGCTTCTCAGGGTACAAAAAAGCTGGCAGGTGCCTTTTCACTCCCCTGCCTCTCAGCATAGGCACAGAGACATCTGTTGACGCTAAGACTGCTTAGCCTGCTTTGCTCCAAATCCTATGCCCCTGCACTCTGGCATGATTACCCTTCTGGGTCAAACCTACATCAGTCCCAGGACAGCAAGACCTCCCCCAGAAGACCAGTGCAGGCTTCTACCACAGTATGTCTTGGATGTTTGTAGTTTTAAAAATCAGTAGGCTTGTCTGGAATAGATCCCAAAGTGCACTGTGCTGTTCCAGGCAGGCAAGCAACTCGGGGACAGGCAGTGTGACAACGGTGATCTGAAAAATGCCTAGGATTCACACAGGGAAATGATTTGCTTTTCTGGGAGTACTTTCCTGAGAGCAGCAAGCACAGACTCTGCTCTGTAGGGAGACTTTCCCTTTCCCACCCTTCACCATAAACCAACTTCAGTAAATAGCACAACGCCAACACTGGCTGCCTGACCTGCTTGCACCAAGTCCCACCTCTCTGCACTCTGCTGGTAGTGCTTTTCTTGGGTAAATGTGCTTAAGGACCAGCACATTGGGCCCTTTCCCCAGAAACCTCCACACACACCATATCTACTGACATTAGAGTTCTGCAAGTCTTCAGTTCTAGTGGAAATAGCAGCAGGGCTCATTTAACAACCGGACCACAGCACTCTAAAGACCACAGCACCCTAGTTAAAACTCGCCATACTTTGGCCAAGGTCCAAACATTGCCCACTGCAGATGACTGACCTGAGGGATAGAGCAGCCAAAACACAGCAACAGAGTGTATGCAGCACATACCAGAGATACTTCCTGAAGTGCCAGTCCCTGGACACCAGATGACCTCTTCTTCATAAAGCCATTACCCTCTTGACCAGGAAATATAACAAGGTTTTCTAACATGGAGAAGAAACAGAAACCTAGACAAAATGCCAAGACAGAGGAATTCATCCCAAAAGAGAGAATAAGAAAAGATCACAGCCAGAGATCTAATCAAAGCAGATATAAGTAATATGCCTGATGGAGAATTTAAAACAACAATCATAAGAATATTCACAGAAATGAAAAATACAATAACTGAGATTTGAAACCAACTGGATGTAATGACCACAAGGATGGAAGAATCAGAGGAATGAATAAGTGATATAGAAGATAGAATTATGGAAAATAAGCTGAACAAAAGTGAGAAAGAAGAATGATAGATCACAAGAGACTTAGGGAACTCAGTGACTCTATCAAATGTAATAACATTCATATCATGGGAATCCCAGAAGAAGAAGAAGAGAGAAAAGGGGGCAGAAGTTTTATTTGAGCAAATAATAGCTGAACGCTTTCCTAATGTGGGGAAGGAAACAGACGTCCAAATCCAGGAGGCACAGAGAACTCCCATCAAAATCAACAAAAGCAGGCAAACAACAAGGCATATTATAGTTAAATTTGCAAAATATAATGATAAAGAAAAAAATCCTAAAAAGAGCAAGACAGAAGAAGTCCATAACTTACAAGAAAAGACCCATAAGTTTAGCTGCAGATCTCTCCACAGAAACTTGGCAAGGCAGAAGAAAGTGGCATGATATAGTCAGTGTGTTGAATGGGAAAAATCTGCAGTAGGAATACTCTATACAGCAAGGCTATCATTCAGAATAGAAGGAGAAATAAAGAGTTTCCCAGACAAACAAAAACTAAAGGAGTTTGTGACCACTAAACCAGCCCTGCAAGAAATATTGAAGGGAACTATTTGAGTGGGTACAAAAGACCAAAAGTGACATACACTAGAAAGGAACAGATAAAATCTCTGAAAACAAGGAGAAAACAAGTAGTAAAATGGCACTAAATACAGATCTATCAATAATTACTCTGAATGTAAATAGACTAAATGTTCCAAACAAAAAACATAGGGTGACAGAATGGATAAAAAAACAACAACCATCTATGTGCTGCCTACAAGAGACTCACTTTAGACCTAAAGACACCTGCAGATTGAAAATGAGGGATGGAGAAACATCTATCATGCAAATGGACACTAAAAGAAAGCCAGAGTAGCAATACTTATATCAGACAAACTAGATTTTAAACCACAGACTATAATAAGAGATGAAGAAGGGCACTATATCATAATAAAGGGGACTATCCAACAAGAAGATCTAATAATTGTAACTTGGGAGCACCCAAATATATAAAATAATTAATAACAAACATAAAGGAGCTCATTGATAGTAATACAATAGTAGTAGAGTACTTTAATACCCCAGTTACATCAATGGACAGATCATCTAAGGAGAAAATCAACAAGGAAACAATGGCTTTTTTTAAAAAAAGATTTTATTTATTCACTTGAGAGAGAGAGAGAGAGAGAGAGAGAGAATGAGCAGGGGGAGGGGCAGAGGGAGAAGGACAAGAATAAAAGCATTCTTTTATTAATTCATATTAATAAAAGAAAGAATAAGAACCATATGATCCTCTCAAAAGATGCAGAAAAAGCATTTGACAAAGTGCAACATCCATTCATGATAAAAAACACTCAACAAAGGAGGGATAGAGAGAATATACCTCAACGTCATAAAAGCCATATACAAAACACCCACAATTAATATCCATCTCAATGGGAAAAAACTGAGAGCTTTTCCTCTAAGGTCAGGAACAAGGCAGGGATGTCTACTCTCTCCATTGTTATTTAACATAGTAGTGGAAGTCCTAGCCTCAGCAATCAGACAACAAAAAGAAATAAAAGTATCCAAATTGGCAAGGAAGAAGTAAAACTTTCACTATATCCAGATTACATGATGCTTGACATAAAAAACACAAAAGACTCCACCAAAAAATTGGTAGAACTGATACATGAATTCAGTAAAGTCACAGGATAAAAAATCAGTGTACAGAAATATGTTAACATTTTTGTACAGCAATAATGAAGCAGCAGAAAGAGAAATCAAGGAATCAATACCATTTACATCAAGATAAAGAGCTTCTGCACAGCAAAGGAAACAGTCAATAAAACTAAAAAGCAGCCTTCCATGGGGCGCCTGCGTGGCTCAGTTGTTAAGCGTCTGTCTTCAGCTCAGGGCGTGATCCCGGCATTCTGGGATTGAACCCCACATCAGGCTCCTCCGCTGGGAGCCTGCTTCTTCCTCTCCCACTCCCCCTGCTTGTGTTTCCTCTCTCACTGGCTGTCTCTCTCTCAAATGAATAAATAAAATCTTAAAAAAATAAAAATAAAAATAAATAAATAAAAAGCAACCTTCCAAATGGGAGAAGATATTTGCAAAACGACATATCTGATTGTTAGTATCCAAAATATATAAAGAGCATATAAAACTGAACACACAAAAAATAAATAATCCAGTTAAAAAGTGGGCAGAAGAAATGAACAGACATTTTTCCAAAGAAGACATACAGATGGCTAACAGACACATGAAATGATACTCAACATCATTTATCATCAGGGAAATACAGGTCAGAACTACAATGAGATATCACCTCACACCAGTCAGAATTGCTAAAATTAGCAATACAGGAAAAACAGGTGTTGGTGAGGAAACAGAAAAAGGGGAACCATCTTCCACTGTTGATGGAAATGTGAACTGGCGTGGCCATTCTGGTAAACAGTACAGAGATTCCTCAAAAAGTTAAAAATAGAACTACCCTATCATCCAGCAGTTGCACTACTAGGGTACTTACCCAAAGGATACAAAAATACTGATTCAAAAGGATACATGCATCCGGATGTTTATAGCAGCATTATAAAAAATAGCCAAGTTATGGAAAGAGCCCAAATGTCCCTTGACTGATGACTAGATAAAGAAGAAGTGGTGTATGTATACAATGAAATATTACTAAGCCATAAAAAAGAATTAAATATTGCCATTTGCAATAATGTGGATGAAGCTAGAGAGTATTATATGAAGCCAAATAAGTCAGAGAAAGATAAATACCATATGATTTCACTCATATGTGGAAGTTAAGAAGCAAAACAGGTGAACACGGCTGGGGCTTGGGGGTGGGGGAAGAGAGGCAAACTGGGAAACAGACTCTTAACTATAGAGAACAAACTGATGTTTCAAGGGAAGTGGGTGGGGAGTGGGTTAAATAGTTGATGGGTATTAAGGAGGGCACTTGTGATGACCAATGGGTGTTGTATGTAAGTGATGAGTCACTAGAAACAAAAAAAGAATCTTCAGGGTTTTATACACATCAGATCATATCATTTGCAAACAGATAGTTTTACTTCTTCCTCTTTACTTTGGAAGCCTTTTGTTTTTATTTCCTACTTGCTCTGACTAGAACTCCCAATACTATTTTGAATACAAGTCTTGAAAGTGGGCATCCTTGCCTTGTTTCTAGTCTTAGAGGTAAAGCTTTCAGTCCTGGGTACGTGGGTGGCTCATTTGGTTCAGTGTCTGCCTTCAGCTCAGGTCCTGGGATCTCCAGGTCCTGGAATCAAGTCCTGCGTTAAGCTCCCTACTGGGCGGGGAGCCTGCTTCTCCCTCTTCTTCTGCCCCTCCACCTGCACATGCTCTCTCCCTCTCTCTCTATCCCAAACAAATAAAATCTAAAAAAGAAAAAAAAAAGAAAAGAAAAGCTTTCAGTCCTTTCACCATTGAGTATGATGTTTACTGGTTTTTATTTAATAAACAGCATTTCTCATGTTCAGGTAGTTTCTGTTCCTAATTTATTGAGTGTTTTATCATGAAAGGGTTTTGAATTTTTTCAAATGCTTTTTCTGTGTTATTGAGATGATCTTGTGTTGCTTTCCTTAATTTTATGATGTGGTATATTACATTGATTGAATTTTTGTATGTTGAACCAGCCTTGCATTCCAGGAATTCCACTTGGTCATGGTCTATAATCCCTTTTAATATGCTGCTGAATTCCGTTTGCTAATATTTCATTGAGTATTCTTGCATCATTGTTCATAGGGATAGTTTTCTTGTAGTGAGTGTCTTTGGCTTTGGTATCAGTCTAATGCTGTCCTCATAGAACGAGTTAGGAAATATTCCTTCCTCTTCAATTTTTTTGGAGAAATTTGAGAAGGATTGGTTTTCGTTCTTCTTTAAATGGTTGGTAAAATTCACCAGTGAAACCAACAGGTCCAGGGGTTTTTTTTTGGTTGGGAAATTTTTAAATCAATCGCCTTACTAGTTATAGTTCTATTCAGATTTTCTATTTCTTTGTGAATTAGTCTTTGTTGGTTTTATGTTTCTATGAATTTGTCCATTTTATCTAGGTTATCCAATTTGTTGTGTACAATTATGCACAGTTCTCTCATAATCCTTTTTATTTCTTTAGAATCAGTAATAATATCCCCCCTTTCAGTTCTGATTTTAGTAATTTCAGTCTTCTCTCTTCTTAGCCCATCTAGAGTCTTGTCAATTTTTTTGATCTTTTTGAAGAATCAACTTTTGGTTTCATTAATATTTTCTGTTTTTTTCTATTCTTTTTTTCATTTATCTTTGCTCCAGTATTTATTATTTTCTCCCTTCTGCCAGCTTTGGGTTTAGTTTGTTCTTATTTCTCTATTTTTTTAAGTTGTAAATTTAGATTATTGATTCGTGATCTTTCTTATTTTTTAATGTAAGCATTTATAGCCATAAATTTTTCCCTTAGCACTGCTTTCACTGCATTCCATGCATTTTGCTATGTTGTATTCTTTTTGTTTGTATTTTCCAGTTTCCCTTGTGATTTCTTCTTTGATCCATTGGTTGCTTAAAAGTGGGTTGTTTAATGTCCACTGTTTTGTGAACTTTCTTTCTTTTGTTACTGATTTCTAACTTCACCCTCTGTGGTCAGAGAAGATACTTTGTGTGAGATTGGTTGGTCTTTCTTGCCTTCTTGCCTCCTTCATTCCTTTCTTCCTTCTTTCCTTCTTTCTTCTTATCTATCTCTTGGTGCTTAACTTGTGGGCTACCATATGTTTTATGCTGAAAAATGTCCCATGTGTATTTGAAAAGAATGTATATTCTTTTGTTGTTGGGTATTGTTGGCTGTGCATATCTATTAAACTTAGTTGGCTTATTGTGTTGTTATAGGTCCTCTGTTTTCTTACTTACCTTCTGTCTGGTTGTTCTTTCCATTATTGTGAGTGGGGTATTAAAGTCTCCAACTGTTATTGTAGAACTGTCTATTTCCTCCTTGAATTATGTCAGTTTTTGCTTCATATATTTTCTGGTCTGTCATTAGGTATATAAATGTTTATAATTGTTATATCTTCCTGCATATTGAAATTTGTATTAATATACAATGTCCTTCTTTGTCTCGTGTAATCTTTTTTGATTTAAAGTCTCTTTTGTCTTATATTAGTATTGCCACCCTTGCTGTCTTTTGGTTTCAATCTTTGTGGAATATCTTTTTTCCATGCCTTCACTTTCAACCTATTTGTGACCTTGGATCTCAAGTGAGTCTCTTGTAGACAGCATATTGGTGGATCATGTGTTTTTATCCATTCTGCCAATCTCTGTCATTGATTGGAGGGGAGGAACTCACCAAGTTCCTACTGGGCAGGCACTGTGCTTGGCCCTGGCAATAAAGGTATAAATAAGACAGTGTGACTTCAGGGAGTTTATGTGTTCTTTTACATATACGGATATTAAAAAATAATTAAACAATTAATTTCTTGCAAATATATATAATCATACAAAGGATAATATATAAGGGAATGAGATTCAGAATGACTGCTCAAGATTAAAATCAGACTTTAAGCTTTATTAATTATTTAAATCTGGAGCTGACAAAAAAATAATAGTGTACATGTTTGTCTCTCTGTGGCTTTACATAATGTGCAACTTACATATAATTTTTCAACATGTCACTCTTTCTCTTTATGAATAAAATATATTAAGAAGCCATTTAAATGTTCAGAAATAGACCACAATGGATATGCCAATAATGATAACTTTTCTTAGAAAAAAATAATATTAACCTGTTTAGTACTCAATTTTATCACAAGAAGAGACACTTTGTATTTCACTTAGAACTGGATTATAGACATTAGAGATGGAAAAAGCAGAGTTGGCCACAAAAAGTCAGTCCTCCCTACTTAAGAAAATGTCTAAATCTCCAGGAGCCTCTCTGAACTCCTCATTTTGGTGTACCACTTTAGAATGATTGCACCAGATCTCCAGTTGTGTCGGGCAGAGATAAGCACTACTAAATGTAGACGACAGAGGTAGCTGTGGTGGGATAGGCTATTTCCCAGAGCTGTGTGATTATCTTGAATACTTCAGTGGGCTGGCCACCTACAACTTGTCTGATTACTTCCTTCTCCACAATTTTGATTTTGAGTTCTCTTAGCTAAAAGTTAGCTTAATTTTTTAAAGTCTCTGAACACTGATTATTTAAATGAATATAAGTGGATTCAATATCGACAACCTCATTATGCTCTATATCAAATCCATTAATAAATTAACCATAATTCAACTTGCCTCTGTGTAATGGAATTTTTGCTAGAGGTGTTGTAATTGGAAGAACACCACCAATTGCTTGTTATTTAATCTAGCGATTTATACAGATTTTTATAAATGCATGTAATAGGAAACCAATTAGCATTAGTTGGGACTTTCATTTCTCAATTCATTTTTGGACTCTAATAATTAAACACAGCTACCTGAAATAGCTGGTAATGAGATGAAACAATATGAAAATATAAGCTATTAATTGACTCATCAACTCATGATACAAACTGTTAAGTTAACGTATTTTTAGGAATTTGGAAAAAATTATCTTGGAGGAAGAGAGTAAAGGGTGGTCATAAGCCATGGGTAAGCAACTTTAATTTTCTTTTCCTACATAAAGTTTGTGAAATGTTTTAGGTTCAAAAAATCTAAAATTCAGAAATGGATTTCGATAAAAGTGGCATGTGCTGGAAGCCTGTGTTGTAACAATGCAGAGAGATTTTGTCAGGTCATGCGATTTTATCACAAAAGCCCATGTCCTGCAAAGGAGGGCAGGTTTCCATGTTTCTGTTTCCGTCAGCTCTTTGCATTGTTGATTGATTCACCATAGTGCTGTTGTCAGTATTTTATCAATAGTCACATAGATCTCATGACTGGCATTTTGCCTTTTTAAAACCACCCCTTTGCTGTGATAGAGAACTGGAAACTTGAAACCTGTTGGGAATGGCTGGTCGCCTTTTTATTATTATTTATGAATTCATCAGAAAAGAATATTGGCCTCTAATTAAAGGCAGAAAATTACTCCTGGAATAAATTGCTAAAGGTCAGTTTCTTTGCAAAGAACTTGCTGTGTGTCTCTATGTGTCTTGTGTTATCACCATTATAAATAAGGCAGCATTCAACCTATTTATGAAAATAGGTGGAGATGACTAATTGTTATATTAGTTCTTGCTTTTGGTATTGAATTTCAATTAAACTCTTCTAATGCTTTTCCTGTTCTTGGTATGTTTCTCTTCTAAGGGTGGGGAAAATGGCTCTGTACTAAATGCAATTAGAGAGTTCCTTTTTTTTTCTTAAGAAAGGTATAATGTGTATTTTTTTGGTCTAAGAGAATAAAAATGGCAAAAATACTTTGGAGCCCTACTTCTTAACAAAAGAGAAAGTCTTTCTACAATTCTAGGAAGTTTAGGAAAAGAATTTGTCTATTTTGGATTAGAAAATCAAAGTGAATCAAAATACTGTAATAATCAAAAGAAATAACCAAAAGAAACAGCCTCACTTGAGATTTTGCCACAGTGAATAGATATTTAAATATTTAACAACTCTTTTTATCTTTACCTGTTCACAAGTTATAAACAGGGAGTTGGAATGAAATGAAAAAAAGCTGCCTATTAACTTTGAAATTAAAGTAGGTATTATGCCCAGGTTTTGAATAACTTCCCTTCTGTCTATCAAAAGGTTCTGCTTTCAGACTTGGGGTTAAATTAGTTGTGTGCCTCAGAGCTATTCATCATGCTGTGTGGCTGCTATATATTCACTCATGTTCGTAGATTTTGAGCAGGTTTTGAATTTATCAACCCAGAAAAAATATCTTGGAGGTGATTTCCATAATCACGTTTATTAAATTTAGTATGTAAATTTGAAAATCAAAATCTTTCTTATTTAAACATTTAGAATAGAGGTTCTCAACTGCAAGTGATTCTGGTAATGTCTGGAGATATTTTGGTTGTTACAGAAGGGGATGAAGGTGTTTTGGCATCCAGTCAGTAGAGGCCAAAGAATGCTACTAATCATCCTACAAAGCATAAGACAGCCCCCCAAACAAAGAATAATCTGGCCCAAAATTAATAGTGCAAGTTTGAGAAATCCTAATTTAGAGAAATATGATTCAATGTTGTTTAATGGTAAGATTGACTCAACACTAAAATTTCACATTAGGAAATACAAATTAAACTAATGATGCCTTTTTCACCCACCCGAATAACAAAAATCAAAGGAAATGATAACACCCAGTTCTGGCAAACATGGTGGGAAGCAAATACACTCATCCATTGCTGGTGGGAGTAATCTGGCAGTATCTATTAACAGTAAAAGCACAATTTTCCTTTCACTCAGCAACCCCTCATTTGATAATATCAATATACAAAAATCCAGCCTTATGTTATGATTAAAAAGTACTGGAAAAAACCTGAATATTAATAAATAGGGAGATAATTTAGAAGACATCTATAATATGGAGTATTATGCACTTATTAAAAATTATATGTTAGGTTTATACCTAATGACCAAGAAGGATATCCATGATATTTTATTAGATAAGAAAAGTCAGTTTTATGGTAACGTGTCTATTCTGAGCTCATTTTGTAAAACAAAAACAAAAACAAAAAAACCCAGCAAGTACTTTCTATACATTTGTATATTTTTAGTGAGCATATGGAAGACTACTTAGCAGCGTTTTAGCTTGGTTATTTCATTGGAGGAGATAAAAATGAGGGTGGCTGGAGGTTATTAACTTCTCCCTCTTTATAGTTGCATTTCTATCCAGGTAAATTTTAATATTGCTTTTGTAATTTACAAACTATTTAACAAAGAAAACCTTAAGAAAAGTTCATATCACTCTTCAGTGACTATTTTATGTTTAGTATCATTGTCTTGTGAACCTCAGGGAAATTTACACCTCAGCTAGTACAATTACAAGAATGATATTGGGTTTTGGTTGGGTTTTTTGTGTGTTGTTGTTGCTTTGGTCAGTAAATAATGCTGAAATTTAAGGTGTTATAATGTGAGTATTTATGAATTTTTTGTATACATGGCAAATATTTTATTCTATCATTTCTAATATGATATAGATTCCATATGATAAATTGCCCATATTAAGAAAATATTAATGTAAAAAAAAGAGAATCTTAGTGTGATATCATATAAGGATAGCATATAATGAAGAGGAGCAATTGGGAACTTCAGAGCTGCTCCTTAGTTTAGACCTAGGGGTCACTTTGGAGCTGCCCAGGGACCTGTTGAAGAAAGGGCACTTGTTTCCCTTGATGTCAGCCTCAAAGGTTAGGAACCTTTCCTGAATCTCATATTATCTCTCCTTATGGATAGTTTTCGTGGTTCAATAACAGAAGTTGTTGAAGGTGTAACTTGATTGTTTTACATTTTGAGGATAGTGGTGAATTACTTTCTTTCCTTGAAAATTACATGTGAACACTTTGATGTATAAATTACGGTTAAAATATGGCACTAGTTACCATCCAGAAATGAAAAGAACAGTGAAGAAATGTAAGGATCAACACCCTCTTCAGACTTTGGTTATAATGGATACTGAAATCACAACAGGAAAGTTATTTGACTGACCCTGTTACTCTGTTCATTCTCTCCCCCACAAAATCTGCCAACATTACGAAGTACATATTATGTTTTGACCATCGTCCAATCAGTTTATCAGTTTGTATTAACTATTTTAATTTTCATGACAACCTAATGAGACTGTGTTATTTTTATCTTCATCTTATACATAAGACAACAGACACAGAAAGGTTAGACAGCTTGCCCAAAGTCACACAGCTTCTATGTGACATAGCCAGAATTCTGGCTAAGAAAAAGTGATCTCAGGGACAGTGAAAGTGTGGTGGAAATTCAGGACTGTGGGAATTGAAGACTCTTATTTTCTTCTGAGAAAGATCTTGTAAAAATCCAGCACATCATAATTCAGCAACTTCTTAGCTTAGGTAATAGATAATTTGGTAAAGAAGACCATTATGGATTGAGACTTGATAGCATGTACTGTGGGCATTCACATTTGGTGTTTTGCTAGGAACTGCACACAGTTTTAAATAATGGTGTTTATTTTGGCTCAGTGAATAAATAACTAATGTAATTTCCTTCAATTTCTTCTCTTCTTTAGGATGAGTATGTATGTATGCATATATTCCATTAATTGCCTTGGAGATCAGTTTATATGCAACACAATCTCCTGTAAATAAAAATACTGAAAGTTTAAACTGTTTGGACCATCATCCAGCTTTTTTGGCCTGGTGATCTTGTGTCTATGGTTATAATGAATGCAGTTCTATTATCATTTAATATCTCATGTATATATCCAACTGAATTGTGACACCAATGCATCACGGAATGTAGGTTATTAGATGAATAAAAATAAATAGTTTGAGAGTGCTTTCTCACATTTGAGGTTTAATTCTCTCTCTGCTGGGAGTGTTATATTGAGAAGGACACATTTTGCAGATCTTTCTGTCTTTGCAGTTCCAGTCCTTGATGTCCGTACCCCCTCCCTTTTATGATTTCCATGTTCCTATACAATTCTTCAGCCAAAAAGCCTACCACTAGATGACTGGCTGTGGGGGGTCAATTTTGTATCTAAGTTTTCTTGTCACTACTGAGTATTTTTCCCTTCTCCTTTTATTGCATAGATTTATCACAGCACATAAGCCACACATCCTAAAGTGAAAATGCTGGGTATAAAGCCCAGTTTTAGGATGCTGAGTACCACCCCCTCGCCCTCTTTTTTTTTTTTTTTTTTTTTTTTTTGCCGCGAGGAAGAGAGAATTCAAAACATGAAAAACTGTAACAACTTATCTACTGTTTTTGATGAACAAACATTTGTATTGACAAGGTGAAAAAATATTTAAGTGTGAAGATCTTCAAGCAAGAAGATTTCTGACAGTTGAGGCTCTCAGAGCTGAGAATAAATGAGGGGGAGGTGGTGGAGTCTTTCAGTCCTAGGGATGGCTGTGATAGGGCAGACAGCTGTGGGGTCAAGCTCCCTAAAGGAAAATTCTTCATGATGGCACCTAGTATAATAGGGGACAGGGAGGGTAGGATCTGCTAGTCTTAACTTAGTGCTTCTCTAGAAATAAAATCAAATAATGTAACTAGCTGGAGCAAGAATCCACACAATTGTATTAACAAATATGCCATGGGGTTCTCTAAGTGAGAGTGATATCTTTGGTAACAATTTATCCTACTGAACCATAATGATCCCTTACCTACTAGACATAGAGGGTGAACAAAGTGGAAGAAGACACAGCCCCTGCTCTCCAGGATACAGAATCAATTGATTGTGAAAATAAGCATCCCCAGAATTAAGTCTAGAATAAGTCAGATCAATGTAAGAGCTATTATAAGGTATATAAGTTATGTGAAATTGAAAGGAAAAAGAGAAGGATTGTTCACACTCAGGGATAGGTAATCTAGGAAGATCTCATGGTAGAGGGGCTATGTGAACTGGACCTTTAAAAATGCATAGGCCTTTGACAAGAGGAAAGTGGGATGCATGAGATGAGGTAAAGCTTGGGTAAAGTCAGGATAATTCAGGTTGTGCAAAGTGACTACTTTCAGATGGCTAGAATAGAAGAAATCAGAGGCTAGAGTAGGAGATAAATTTGGGGTCCAATCATGGAAAACTTGGTACATTTTGATCACTTGCTTACTTGAGTCTGAGACCCCTATAAGGTAGGGAAACATTGTTCCGTAATGCATTGCCCAGCACTCAGTAGATTCCCAATGTATGTTTCTGAGTAAACATCCAGTTCTCTGTAACAGAAAGAGTTATGCCAGTCTGGTTGTGTGCTTGAGTTTATCTTGGCAATAGTCACTCCCATCCATTGTCAGGGTGAATTTCCACCATTAATTCAGTTTTAGGCAGTATGTGTTCTGATTTTTTAATCTTATGTGGAATGGAACATTACCTTGTGACACAGCGTTATGCACATAGCCGTAAATATGGAATACGTGGCACTCAACTAAAATGGGATTAACACAGTCCCCCATTTGTTTGGCCAATTTGAAGGAGACAGAACAGTTTTGTGTCCAGCAGCAATACCCCCAAACACTATAACTCTTGGCATTTAAAAAGAAACTGACGAGAGAAGCCTTGGCTATTCCATCTTTTTCACCCTCTCCATCTTGGACGTTGGATTGAAGGGAAGGCAGCCTCTGAATAAGGAGAAACAAATCATGTCAGTGTGATTGATAGAGGCTGTGCCTGGCACACCCCAGGTGATTGTGTTGGGTACAAGAGTCATCAATTTGCTCCCCCAAAAGGGTGTGTGGTGGAGTCATAAATATTTCACAAAATATGGGGTGGCATCTGCTTTCTTGTTTACTGAGAACAATACCTGCTAGAATGTTCCTCCTTCAGACTGTTGTTCCCGGTTCTGATCTGTGGAAGACTTATTCACCTGCCGACGGGAAGTGTTGCTATTTCTTCTATTTTCCTTTGAGTTTCATTTTGATTTTTGATAAGGGCATATTCTCCAGAAGGTGAACTGTTTTTTTATTATGGGTTTTGTGGGAGGCAAAAGAAAACAGACATTCTTGGTTACGGGCTTGAAGCAGCGGTTTCTAAAGGACAGACTCATGTCTTGGTATTTTGTGATTCAGAAAACAGAAGTTGAGTTCTTACAACATCACAACCAAGAGAGAGATCAAGGTGCACTTAGGAATTTTGGTTGTATTCCTATTCCTGCTTGTAAATTTTCATAATACTTTTTATATTTTTTCATTTCTTTCATATGTGTAACCTTACCTGATTATCACCAAAGCTCTGCAAGAAAGGATAGGAATTAAAAAAAAAAATTTTTTTTTTTCAGAGAGGAGCAAACCAAGCCTCAGATGGGTTCAGGTACTCACCTAAGTTTCTACGAGTGAGGGGTAGAGCTAGAATTCAAACCGTGACCATCCTTATTAAATTCTTTAAATATACACCAAAAGGAGTCTCTAAAATGCTGCCTTTTTTTGCCTGTTAAGTATGTTATGTATGGAGCATTCAAAAGTTAATGAAGATTTAAGTCATGGTGGGCAGTAGATGTTTGGAGAAGCTAGGGCAGGAGCAGAGGAAGTAGGCGATCTGCTGGCGGTTATGAAACAAGCCACCAAGGGAAGGACTGACAAGACTGTGATTTTGTCGGCTCAGTGCAGTCAGGTCATGCTGCAGATGAAGTCTCTTCGCCTTAATCCACATAGTGAAATTGCGGAGGTGACCCTGTGCTTGTAATCATCCGGTGGGGCTGGAGGTGAACTGTGCCATCCTTTCCCCACCGTCTTTGTTATATACTAGAAATGCAGCTACCCTGCTTAGGGAAAGATTCCATCCTTTGTTAAAAGTACTATAACTCTGAGTTATTGTGAGGCCAGGCTGCACTCAGTGCTGTTTCCAGTAGAGGTGAATTGTTACCTGGTTCCTGATTGTAAGCACTAGCAATAACTTAAAAAAAAAAAAAAAGCGTTCCAAATAAACACTGGAAATAACATTGAAAAACAGTTGACTCTTGAACAACATGGGTTTGAACTTCCTGGGTCCGCTTATATGTGGATTTTTTTTTTCAATAAATACAGAACAGTACTGTAAAGTTATTTTCTCTTTCTTATGATTTTCTTAATAACACTCTTTTTCTTCTAGCTTACTCTACTGTAAAAATACAGTTTATGTAACACATAACATACAAAGTAGGTATCAATCGACTGTTTATGTTACGGGTAAGGCTTCTGATCAACAATTGGCTATTAGTAGTTAAGTTTTGAGAGAGTCAAAAGTTATCTGTGGATTTTTGCCTGCCCCGAGGGGCTGGCACCCTCACCGCCCACATTGTTCGAGGTCAACTGTATTACTTAATAAGATTTCTGCAGTAGCTGAACATTAAAATGGGTACAAACCTGAGGTTATTTTGGTTTTAATATTGCCTTCTTTCCAGGGTATTTAAAACTGAAATCAGTTTATATTTGTGATAGGTTCCTGCTTTCGGTTTTTCCTTTCTATTTATTTTTACAAATATTTGAAGTAAGTGCTGTTTCCCCTAATTGCAGGGCCCAGGGCCAAATCTATTTTTTTTTAATAGAAAAAAACAATCGAGAAGGCATAATATGAAGGGAGATAGTGTAATATTATTTACAAATTTAATTATATTTTAGTTTTTTCTGTCTTTGTGGTTATTGACATGTATCTGTCACCATGTAAACTTTGAGAGCATGTTGAATTCCGTTTGCTGCCATTGGTGGAGCTGGCCTGAGGGGAGCTGGGCTAGAGTTTGCCACCAGGACCTTGCTTGCTGAGAAATATGAATCCTGTTGGTGTTTATTTCTGGTTAGGCTGTTTTTGTGTCTGGTATTAATGGGAATGTATTCAAAGTGATGAATGGGAGTTGGGAAACAAAGAAGCAATGCCAGTCAAGAAGGCTCACTCTTGAGGACAATCAGGAAAAGCAAATATAGACTTGATTATTCATCCCACCCTCCTCTCTATCATTCTAAACGTAAACCAGTGCAGGGGGCCAGATTGCTGATGCCCTGAGGTCATTACAGAGTCAAGCCATCTCTGGAAGTGCCACATTGATCTCCCAGACAATGTTGAGCCACTCTGGGGAGATGTTCTGATTTGAATTAGCCTCACTAGGCTAGCCCCAGCTAGCTCTCGGGACTTGAAAAGTCTGAAATTTTTCTTTCATTCTTTGAAATTGGGTTTCCTCTGAGTTTTCACTTTGGGGCAAATTTTGGTTTCCTAAATAAATTTTAAGAAATAATCAGACTTGCCTTTATGTAATTAATTTATACAGTGGTTTCTCTTTTGCTTCTAAGTTAATAATATAGTTTGTCTAGGTCACGGGAAATAGAATCAGATGTATTTTTCACCTTGAAATCAGATTATTTGATCTGATAGGCAACTCCATTATTTATTCATTTATTTATTCAGTCAGTCACTCAACAAGTATTTATTGAGTATTGACTACATGACCAATAGCGTCCTAGGCATTGGGATACAATAGTGAATAATACAACAGTAATAATAAGGGTGAGCATTTATAGTGTTTGCTGTGTACCCGAGATCATTCTAATTGCTTTGTACTTATTAACTAACAACAAACCTATGAGGTTGTTTCCTGTATTATCCCCATTTCGCAAATGAGAAAATTGAGATAAGAAAAATTGCCTCACCTAAGTAACTTGCCCAAGGTCAAGTCCAAACAGTCTGACTCCATAACCCATTCCTTAACCACAGAACCTTACCGCTTGCAGGAATATAAACTGAAGGACTATAAGTCATGTTCCAGCTTGAACTAGAGTGAACAAATAAATGAATACACTAACTTCAAGAGACTGTCTTGCAGGGAAAACAGGGACAATATGAGCTTATGTGTTCAGGGAAGAATTCTTTGAGAAGTTAGCATTTGAGTTGAGACCTGAGTGACTGGAAGAAGCCAGCCCTACAGAGGCTTGGAGGAAGAGCAGTAAGAGTGGTATCTATAAGGTATGAACAAAGTTGACATGTTGAAAAAACAGAAAGGAGGCTGCAGTTACTAGAGTATGGAGAGGATGAGACTGTATAAAATGAGATAAGAGGGGTGAGCAGAGCCCAGACTCTGGAAGCCAATTAGAGTTTAGATTTTATTCTCAGTAGAATAAAGAGTTTTAAGCACGGTTGTGAAAGCAACTGCTTTATATTTTGGAAAGATTCTTCTGACCACTATGTGGAGAAGAGATTGCAGACTGCCCAGGGTAGAAGTAGGGACATTAAGCAGAAGGCTAACTTAGTGGTCCAAGAAGAGATGACGGTTTGGCCAAGGCTGGTAGTGGTTGGGGGAGGCAGCCTTCCAGATCTGGAGGGTCATAAAATGCCTGCTCTTTATTAATCCACTTTCAGGCAGAGGCTATTCACTTTCATTACTCTGATGTATCTGTGATAGGTTCCTGCTTTCAGTTTTTTTCTTATATTGATTTTTTGCAGATATTTGAATTACAGGCAATTTCCTCTATCTTGCAGTACCCAGAGCCAAATTTTTTTTAAGAGCTTAAACAGAAGTTTTTGAATATTCCATTCAAAATGTTATGATGGGGTCACATATAAATTAAATATATGCTTTGCTCTCAAGTAGTGGATAGTCTAATTGGGGAAATAAAGCACAAATACAAAATAAAATGCAGGAGATGGGGAAGGAGATGAGTGCTTTCAGAGAAGTATAGATAAAACAAAAAGGAGAGTTCAGAGGGCAGAGGCAATGCTTTCAAGAGGAAGAAATCAAAGAAAGTAACAAAGAGAAAGAGCTAAACTGGGTTTTGAAAGAAGGTAAGATTGAACATGAGGAAACGATATAACAGTCAACTTAATGCCATAACAGTGCTATATAATAAACTACCTCAGAACATTTACTCTCACTCATGTATCTGTGGGTTGGCTGGGGATTGGTGATCTAGCCTTGATCTGGCTAAGACTAGGTTCAAGTCTACTGCATGTATCTCACATCCTACATAGATAAGCAGACCACTCAGAAGCACACATTTTTCATAGTGATGGCAGAGGACAAATCACAAGCCCTGCTATGCAAGCACATTTAAACTTTCTCTAATGTCATATTCACTTATTTCCCATTAGTCAAAGCAATTTCCATGTGTGAACCAAGCGTATATATGTGGGGACAGGTCCTCTGCCCGTGGTGGTAGGAGAACTATAGTCAGTGTTTGCTGAACAGTAATCTAAATTAACACAAAACACAGCATTTCAGGCTGAGTGTAAGAGAAAAGGCACAGAGGTGAGAAAAGTCAGGGTAAACATTGGGAACAATGAATCATTTACTGTAAGTTGGGGCGTTGGTATGTTTGTATTTGTAGAGAAAAAGAGATTGAAAAGGCAAGATGGGCTATTAGTGTTGAGGGCCTTGAGCGTAAAATTCTACATGCAGTGTCAGCTAATGAAAGAACAACGCCAAGAGTTGAAAATAAGCCTTCTTGGAAATAGCTGTCTTCAATGTACTGGTGAGAAACTCCTGTGGATGGAATTGTGTTCCCTAAAAAGATATGTTGAAGTCCTAGATTTTTGCACCTGAATGTGACCCTATTTGGAAATAGGGTCTTAACACATGTAATTAAGATGCAAGTTAAGGTGAGATCCTACTGGAGTAGGGTGGGCCCTTAATCCAATATGACTGATGTCCTTATAAGAAGAGAGAAGGAGACAGGAAGATAGATGCACACAGAGAGGAAAGCATCACGTGAAGACACACATAGAGGGAAAATGGCCACATGATGAAAGAGATAGAGTCTGCAGATACGTGTCTGCAAGCCAAGGAACCCCAAGGATTCCCGGAGCCATCAGAAGCTAAGAGAGTGGCATGGAACAGATGCTCCCTCTAAGCCCCCAAGAAGGAATCAACCTTGGCTTTAGACTCTGACCTCCTGAACTGTGAGAGAAAGATTTCTGTTGTCTTAAGTCATCCAAGTCTGTGGTACTCTGCTAGAGCAGCCCTGGGATACTAATGAAGGCAAGTCCAATTTTCAGTGAATGATTTTTTCTATTTTACCCGAAGGTCATTTTACTTTTTTTTTTTTAAATCAGGAAAGAAAATGTCATTAAATCTATAATATTTAATAGAATTACCAAATTTATCCAAGAATTTTAAATCACTGTAATGACAAATCAACCCCATGCTAGTTTTGGGGTAAATGATGAAATCCATAATGTTTATTCTTATTAAAAAATAATCTTATACTCAACATTGAGCTTCAAAACTACAAGGGGTCTAACAGTTGTAAGTGATCTGAAATTGTTCCAACAATGAGGTAGATATATATGTGTGTTTGTATATTTAGCTAAATATGTATATTTGGGTTCCCTAAAGTAAGAAAGAAAATCTTTTAACTTACAAATCTTATGTAGTATTAAAGGAATATAGCTGCTATTTTCTTTGGGAATTAAAAAAATATTGTTATTTCACAAGTAGATGGAATACAATATGGGGATTCAGATCTAATGATGACTACTAACACACTTAGAAGGTCTTGTGCCTTATGGTATTTTTCAAAAATCAAATGGCATTTGGGTTGATCCATCCTGTTTCATCTTTTGGGTTTACTTGCTTATTGCAGATTTCAAGATGGCAGACTGAGGTTAATTCTGTGCCTACAGCAAAGAATAAAGCTAATTGTCCACACAGAGACTAAACTCACAATCCTTTATTAGTTCAGATGTTCTCCTGACCTCCTAACGTGTTACAAGAAGAGTGACAGTAGGCAGGAGGAGAACTTATGGGACTTCTGTGGTGCATTTTTTTTTTTTTTAGAGAAAAGCTTAGAACAGTTTTAATAAAACTATTTTCTTGAAAGAATCTTACGTGGAACCCCAAGATATAAAATAAATGCAAACTATAAACATGTTCCTCTAGCAGTTTAGATCCTCACCAGTGGGAGGGATTACCTCATAGTTTGGAGAACTCTTAAAGCAAATCCATGGAGGTCTACAGTTGTGAAGAGCAGTTTGGGTTAGATAACTATTCTACAGTAACACTCTAATAGCCGCCATTTTGAGCATCCTGTAAGGTGTGTGTTAGAAACGTTATAACCAAGATTTTGTTTAATCTTCACAATTGTGCTAAATGACAGCTGAGGAAACTGAGGCATAGAGAACTTAACTGACTTGTTCAGGGTCACAGTGGATGGGATCTGTATCCTGGTCAGTATGCTAGCACTTCCCCTTTGAAATATAGATATGACAAAATGTCCACATTTTGGGTCAGTATATGGGGAATTGACTAGATAACATAAACATTAGCACTTTTCACAGTTTAAAAAAGAAGTGTTTCCTGCCTTTCATTGTTAGGGGGAAAAGAACCAGGACCAGAACACCACAGAGGCAAGTTTGAAATGGTATATTCCATATAAATCACCTGGAGCTGGTCTGGGGTGAGCCCAAGATTCTGAATTTCTAACAAACCTCCAAGTGATGCTGATGCTGTTTATACACATGCTTCAAAAACCATCTAGTGTGACTTTTGCTACTTTTACGGATATTACTACTAGCTGCCGTATGTTAGTGCCGTGGTGGTCATGTTCCTGGTCTCAGTGCTTGACGGACAGTAGTGGTCCCATGTTTGTTTACCATGTAGCAGCCATCTTCCTTCTTGGGGCAACAATTTCCTATTTTTACTTGGAGTGGTGAACCTGTCTCATTATTAGCTCATGTGAAGCTAACTCCAGCATCCTAACTCCAGGATGGAATACTTGACTTAAGCTCTACCTCAGCAATTAAGAGCAATTAAGTCAAGCCATTAAAAGCCCATGATACTCAATCCTGTTTTTAAATTTTTTAAATTTTTTCTGAGATTAGAAGAAAGTTAATCTTCTTCTCCAGTTCTTTTGAGCTGATGAAAAGTCGAGGTTCTACAGCCATCACACGACCTAAGTACATAGCCAATACATGGAGAAGCGCAGAGCTGAACAAAGAAACCGAAGCAGGTGGGTCATGGTGCCAGTGATTTGGCCCCTCCATCCAGCTACACCTGAAGCTAAAATTACCTCTTGCTTCTAGTCTAAAGATAAGAACAGACTGGTGGGGTATTTCTCCCATACTTAAGTAATTTGGAAATATATTTTATTGTTTTGTCCTTGCTGATAATCCTGCTCACCAGAGTTCTTCAGCCACTTTATGTGTCTATCTATGATTATAAAACTTTTTAGATAGTGAGATATCCCTACAGGAAGATATAATTTCCTTTTTTTCCTGTCCACAACTGGTGTAATAGAGAGCACATGGAGGTTGACGACTAATTGGTTGCTGACAGCTCTTGATGAAGAATCCTCACCCCAAGATGTGACCCATTTCTCTATGTTAATTTTACAGTTTGCATTTGAATTAGTCAAGAAAAAAGGGTCTTCTACCAACTGCCACCCACTTATTTCATCTATGCATTTTTCCTCTTAAAAATAAGCAACTTTCCTCAAGAGGACACAGTACCATGCTTCAGGATGTGTAGTCTCCTGAAAATATCCCCCACCCACAGCACACTCCCATCTTCTTAACAACCCATTCACCGGCCTTTCCCACTAATTACCTGTCAGAGTGGGCTTGCTTACCCTATCTGTAATTACTCTTTTCCTCTCATCTCTTATAGGCCATTGGCACCATATTAAGATGTACTTGTATGTTGTCTTGTAAATTACCTTAATTGTTACAGATTTACTGAAACATCCTTGAGATGGGCAACTTGATCTTGTATTTATTCTGTATTCTGCTTTCCTCCATGCCTGGTAAAGTTTTGAGCTCAATTCAGTAACAGGTTGATCACTTGGAATACAAAAGGTAAACAAAAGTGTGTAGTGGTGAAGAAGGCACACTCTGGAAGTAGACGATAGGAGTTCAAATCCTGACCCTGCCACATATTGGCTCTGTGACCTAGGGCAGATTATTTAGCCTCTCTGGACCTGTTTCTTCATTTTATCCAGAAGGTCATCATGAGGATCAAAGATATTAAAAAAAGAGTTTAGATCACTACCTGATATGTGGCAGTTGTTCAATAAACATTAGCTATTGTTATTAATCTGTGGTTAATTTGATTAACTTTTCATCCAGCTTTAGAGTTTTAAAATTCCTTCTTCAGTGGTTTCTGACCCTGAATGGTTCCAAACAGAATTCTAAAATAGATTTGAAATGCTTTCTGCCTCAGAGGCATCTCTTATCCTCCCATGTTCTTCATATCTGTGTACGTGCATACACACCTACATACACAAATATTTTTTACAGATCATATTTAAAAATCATAGAGATTTTATTCAAGAAAATATTCGAAATAAAGTATGACATTCTTGTACAAAGAAATAAGTTTGGAATGCATATAGTTGAAAGAAGGTGAAACAAAATTACCGTGCTTATTGTTATGTTTAAGAATTACACTTTCCACTTGCATCACTTATAAGCACATCATTTCATTCTCCCCACAAATGTGTGAAGTCAGAATAGCAAGTACTGTTTTCACTGGTGAAGAAACTGACACAGAGCAGAAATTGCCTGAGGGTCCCTGTAAGTGGCCAGGTGAGGATGGTTCCAACTCGTTATTCCTGTCCCCAGCTGCCTTTTGAATCTTGCTTTTTTTGGCATTCTTGCTAACAACACTTTCATAGTATGGTTGGCTAAGTCTGCAAACATCTCCACAAAGTGAAAACTTGCTGGTGTACTGTACCAGGATTTGGACTGATGACCCTTTTAAGGGAAAGGGAGGGCTCATGACTTAGAGAAACATCGATGATCCAGGCACAGTGTGTGGTCATCATTGTTGCTGACGTGCACACCGGCCATGTGGGTATCATTCTTCCCATTTTGTGAAGAGATGAAGAAATATATTGTGAAAGAATCTAGTCAAGGTTGGTGGGAGAGCTGAGATTTGAACCCAGATTTGTAATTCTAATGCCTGTCCACTTCCTCCCACACAATTCTATTTCCCATGCTTATAAAGAACCACTTAATTCCTATTATCAGCATTGCCATACGCTTCAGAGGGATCATGAGAAATGATGTGAAAAGATGAGGCCGTAGAAAAAAATCAGACCCTACTCCATAGAGAAACAAACAATACTGCCAAGGAAACGGTTTGCACTGCTTTTAAACCTGTTCGCTATTTAAAAATATATGAAGGACAAGGAAAATGAAACCTTTCTGTCTTTCATTTGAAATCTACATATTCAGCAAATTCCCTTTTGAGTAGAATGTGATTAATTTAGTCTCTCATTTTGAGAAGTTAAAAAGTACGATTTCTCTTGATTATTCAACACTTCTGAATAACTAACAGCAGTACATAAAGGGCAGAGAGAAAATGTGACTCTATCAGCCTGGTTCCTGTTAATGACTTGGATGGTTCTAGAAGTAAGCATGTGGCATTGGCCCTGATGATTTATTTAGGCCTAGGCCCCAGTTCTTCATCTCTTCTTAGAGTCAGGAATGTGGTTTCATGGAGTAAGAAGCAAATGTGAGTTTCTGAAGTTCATGGTGTGACTGTGGGCAAGTCATTTCTGGCACTTTGGGGTCTGTTTTTTGTCTCTGAAATTATATACATTAATTATCTTCACAAAGGTTGGGGGCGGGGAAGACTCATTAAGGAAATTACCACTCATTTAGAAAATTGCTGCTCAAGCTCACTAGCTGTTTGCCTGGCAGGCTTAATGGGCACACGGCCCTCCTCAAGGTGAATGAGTCACCCCCATTTTCCTGGGGAAGAGCTTTGCTTTACTTCCACCTCCTTTTCTAGGGGTGCCCAGGACTAACAGTTTGGTTTCCTTATGAAGAACATCGACCTATTTACCTAATCTTCAAAAAGAGCTTTTGGAGCGCCTAGGTGGCTCAGTCGGTTAAGCGTCTGACTCTTGATATCAGCTCAGGTCATGATCTCAGGGTTGTGAGTTCAAGCCCCACATTGGACTCCACACTGGGCATGGAGCCTACTCCAAAAAAAAAAAAGAGAGAGAGAGAGAGAGAGCTTTGCTTCTGTAAAGCCATCTGGTTTATTCTGATTATTTTCTTCCAGTTCATTCTAGACTTGTGAACATGGGGGGTTATAAGCCGGCCCACCTAAAGCTACATTAAGATGAGCCCCCTTGATGTTTTCTAATCGTGAGTGATTATTCACCCTGTAATTTTCAGATATGATTAGTCAGGATAAACACTGTTTTGTGCTGAATTGATTTATAAGGGCATATAAGAGTGGCATGCAAGATGGTCTGATGATATTACCCACCGTCAAGTATTTTATAACCTCCTTGTTTCTCAAGTCATCAGTGTGCACTAGGCACAAAACGCCAAAGACAGCCTGACTTGTTCAGTAATCAGGCGGGTAGTTGAAGAGGCCTGGTCAGAATCCTCAGTGAATATTTGACTGTGTGAACAAAATGATGAAGTAGACACTTATTATATTGGAGCTGATGGATGGAAAGACTGGAACATTAGCAATTTGTCTTTTTTATATTTTTCCCTGTTCACTGATAAGTTCAGGCTTCAACCATACTCCATTCCATATTCTCCTCTTGAAAGAGAAAACACATGAATTATTCTGATTGACTAGGAACATTGGCTGATAGAATATTGTTCTCCTCTTCTATTTCTGGCCCTGCCTGCCCATCACATAATGATCTCTGAAATCAAGGACTGGGCTGGCAAACACTATAAGCTGAGATTCCACTGGTTGGAGGCTCAGTGTGATAAAAAATTTTTGTCTTCATCTTTTCATTGATTTGAGGGCCCACCTGTAGTTGGCCCAAGGCTCTCACTAGGGGCTACAAAACCAAACCCAGGTGGCTTTGCATACCCACAAAGTCAGCTCTTAGGTATGTTTCCTTTAATTCTATCATTTCTTGACACTTCTCTTATCATATTTCAAAATGATGAGTGAGGAAATATGAGTCTACTACCAGTATTTTATTGAGAATTTCTATATGACAGTATCTGTACCACCCTATCTATGGGATAAAGTCTCCAGTGATAAGTAGTAGGGATACTATAATTAAGGGAAAGAAAAAGGCCTGGTCCTCGAGACTTAGGTCCTTTACATCAGTGAAAAGCAGAGTCATAGAAAGATGGCAAAGTGTGTGTGTGTGTGTGTGTGTGCGTGCATGCGTGTATGTGTATGTGTATTAGGGATGAACAGGAGGGATAGAGACCAAAGGCCTATGGAAACAGTGACCAGTTCGTCTTTTCATTGAATAAATATTTGTTCTGAGTATTGTGGAAATAATGGTGACAGAGTCCCTGCCTTCATTATGTTTTCACTGAGTTTTAAAAATTCTAATTCAGGGAATTAATTTAAGTTCTTCCAGTGATATTCCAATATTTGATTAGTAGTGGATGAAGGTCTGGTATTTGGAGGTCTTGAGGGCCAGGAAGTGGGGAGAAAGAAAGAAATGACTCTTTTCTTGCATCCCTGCTCTGAGCCAGCACCCTGCCCGTGTCTCCTCTGCTGCCATCTTGCTCAGGGTTCCCATGGTCATGCGGGGGAGGTTCTCCATGCTTCGATGGCTAGGTAGCCTCACAGAGATAACTTAACTTCTTCAAATGAAGAAGGAAAAGAAGAGGAAAGACCCACATCCAAAAAGTATGTAGTAATTAATGAATGCTTCTTGATCTTGGGGACACATTAGAGCTTTTATGATCCTTGGTGTCCAGGCTACATCCAGACCAATTAATTCCCACTCTCTGGGGGTGGAGCCTCAGCGTCTGTATTTTTTAAAGCTCCTGGGGTGACGTCAGTGTGCGGCAAATGTTGAGAATCAGTATATTAAATGGTATTCAAGGTATATGGCATTTGTATTTCTTTTTTCAAGATTTAGATGAAGGAATGTTAGGGCAGGAAGGAATGCTAAAATCACCTAATCTAATTGTTACATTGTGAAAGGAGGAAACCGTGGGTGAGATAAGTAAGGTGACTGACTAAATTCATACAGTTAATCAGGGGAAGAGCTGGATGCCTTCCTTTAATTGACTGGTTGCCTCCTCAGGAAAGGCTTGAATACAGTCACTTCCATATAGCTAATATGAATGATTACTCTTGGAGTTTTATAAATTTTCTTGAATTTTCTTTTTAATTGCCAGAGCCATTTCTAAACATAAACTAGTGTTTTAGTATTTTGATAGGTTTTTTGTTGGGGTGGTGATCTTTTTTTCCCCCCCAAAACAAAGAAAATCCAGAAGGCAAGGCTAGAAAAGTAATTTAAAATTTATCAAGTTTTTACATAACTGGTGTATCTTTGCTGTCTCAGAAAAGGACTAGGGAATCAGAGGTCAACTTGAAGCACCTCATTTATATGATAATTACCAGTAAGCAGTGGCCAGTGATTCGTGATACAAATCATTTGTTCCTCTGGGACTTGTATGTTTACTGGGCAGGAAGTATGTGATTATGTCGTACTAATTAGTTTCTAGGTGACAGAAAGAATGTAGCACAATTGAGACTAAGTTTGTTAATTGTGTGCTGTTTAGTTTCTTTATTTACTTGTTATGGAAGAGTTTTTAATTTAATTTTTAATCCACAGGAAATCTCTGGGTGAGTGCACACCTGGATGACTGGATACTAACCTTTATAGGATCACTCATAGTTTATAACATGCTTTAATATGCTAATCTTATGTAATCCTAGCACCAGTCCTCGGAGGCACATACTATTATTGTTATAAAACTCCCTTTACAGATGAACAAACTGAAGGCAGAGAAGTTAGAGTGAGACTTGAGGATCCTACAAGGAGAAATGTACCATATCACCCGGTATTCACATCTCCTATGGTTAATAATTTTTTCTGGTAATGAATGGCCAGAAATGATCATTATTTATCATTATTTTCCTAATTTTCTCAACTCCTAAGAAAACGGCTATGAAGAAAGAAGATAAGGGAAAGGGGAACTGTTGTGTGAGGGATGGGGAATAAAATTATTAGGGCAGAATATAAATTCGGAGAGGTTATATTTTCACAGCAAGGGGAAAAGAGCTTCAGTAGGCAAAAGCTGACTTAAAGGACAGTGAAGCAAACACTATTTGTAGTTCAGCAGAAAAGAGGTCTGATAGAAGGAAGGAGAAGGAAAGAGCAAGCGTAGGAACAGGGACCACAAAGAACAATAACAGGGGATAGACAGGGAAGGACAGAAGAAAGTGAAAAATAATGAGCAAATGCAGTGAAAAAGAAGTCTGTCATTAAACTAAGGCAAGATGGGAAATTAGAATTTGATGAATAATAAGTTTGGTGTCTAGTGATTTTTTTTTAACGTTTCAGTGGTCCAGAAATACTCATTTAAAGGAGAGACAGAAAGTCATTATCTGAAATGGAACAGAAAGAATGGGTAGGAGCCTCTTCTACCTACAGCATAGTGTTCACTGCGTTTGTCTCCCAGGCAAATGTTTCCTGAATATGTATGACAAAGCCTTTCTGACAAATAAGACAGAGAGTTGTGTTGCCTGAAATATGGGAGAAATGCTAGCTAGCATGGAACCCAGAAACCCTTCGATATGGGTGATGTGGGAAGAGTATTATCTCCGAGACAGCAGATTTTGCTTTGCTTATAAAAAGCCTTGGGTAAAATGTAGATCTTACAAGAACCTGAGACTATTGTTCTCTGGGTGACGCATCTTGCGGTCTGATAGGCAGAGTGGGGCCGCCATAGAGGATTAAACGTCACAAACTCAAAGGGCATCAGGCTTGATCTAATGCCTTTCTTAATCTCCTAATGCTTTCCTCAGGAATATTTTCATAAATTCACAATAAAAAAAAAAATGGGGCTGAGGGTATGCTATATATTGCTACCTGTTAGGTCTCCATTAAGTAAGCTTCCATCATCGTAGGCCCTCAAGTGGCCCATCAGGAGAACATCAGAAATAACTACTCAGATCTTCCTAGAGAAACTAAACCATAGGATGTGTATATATACATAGAGATTTAGTTTAAGGAGTTGGCTCAGGTAATAATGGAGGGTGGCAAGTCCCAAATCTGCAGGCTGGGCTGGTAGGGTTTACACCCAGGAGTGGATGTTGCAGGCGAAGCCTGAAGGTCGTCTGCTGGCAGTGAATGCCCTCCTGCTCAGAGGAGTTCAGTGGATTGGATGAGGCCCATCCACCTTAGGGAAGGCAATCTACTTTATCAAAGTCCACCAATTTAAATGTAAATATCATCTATCAACACCTTCACAGAACCATTTAGAATAATGTTCTACCAAATAACTGGGCTCTGTGGCCTAGCCAAGTTGACACATAATATTAACTATCACAGCTAGGCTGGTGAGATTTTATATTTATTAACTTTTCCACTATCTGAATTATCTTATATAAGATCTATAAGGGGTGTGTGTGTGTGTGTGTGTGTGTGTGATTACTTTATGCCTAAAGGCAAGGGAAACATCATTGGCTGACTAGGGAAATCAATACAAGAATTTAGCTTTTTATTGGTATATATGGGAAGCCCAATAATAAATTTTCATTTTAAAGGAATAATCTTCAGGAATGTATAATAATGGAACATTGTAAAATTCACAAGATATCCCAAAGAATGGGACTTGAGCCTCCAAAAGAAAAAGACACTATTATCATTGGTTTATAAAGTTATGCTACTACTACTACTATTAATAATAATAATGGCTAACATTGTGCCAAGTGCTTTACATGCATGATAGTCATATAATCCTCAAAACAGCCATTTTCAGTTTCAAAGTGAGGAGACCAACCACAGAATGGCTAATAACCTGGCCCAGGTCAGGAAGCTAAAAAGTACTAGGAAGTCCTTGAGTAAGGAGGACTTTACTCGTCCTGTGGGTTGCTGTTGAACCCAGTGCCTCCTGACAACAGCCCTGGCAGATGGTCATCCTACTTCCACCCAACATCTCCAGAGACAGATTGCCGCCTATCATTTTCAGAAATCAAGGAAGGATCCTGCTGAGACGTCTGTTTGTGAGTGTGACACATTTCATTCTACACCCTCCAGCTGCAGCTGGGCCCTCCATGCTACTTGGCCAACATTTCACTCAGCCCTGGCTGTCAGCTTTCCCCATTCCTCCAGTGGGTGCTTTCACCCTTTACCATGTTCCTCAAGTCCCCCCCCCCCATTTCTAGGCACTCAGGGACAATGATTTCATTGGCTGCCTCACCGAAGAAGTAAGGGCAAGTGGGTGTGCACTCACACAGCCTACGTCCTGCTCCTCCCAAAGTCACCCTTGTCTTCACCTTTCCTTCCTTCCATCCTTGGTGACTTCTAGGGCCTTTATTCTAAACTCATCAGTTCAGGGCAGTGGATGTAGTTACGTATTTTGCATGAAGGGGAAAAGGGAGGATTCTTTGTGCTTACTTTCTGTTCAGGCTAAGTCTTGATCTTCCTAATACGGTCTTTTCAAACATTGCCCACCATATTTTTGAATTTCCTGATTCAAGGCTATTTATCCTATTTTTCACTTATCCTTCAGATTTGATGCACAGACTTTTAGTTCTTTTACTTTTTTCTAATTCTGGCTTCTCTCTCAACCATAGCGATGACTTGCCTTCTAAAAATTCTGCCTTAGAATACCTATACTGGATAACCCTCTAGATGGGGCATACAGTATTATGTTGGATACATAATACTAATAGCTAACACTGAGTGCTTGCCATATGGCAGGTCCTATTTTGAGTGCTCTACAGGGACCTCCTCATTAAAGATACTTAACTTGTCTTGTATCACTAATTCCTTAGAGAATCAGGATCTTTTTTTTAGAAAAGTTTACAGTCAGGAGCACCCACATACTCTCTGATTTGTTATCTATTAATGAGAAGTATACCATCCCAAAACAACAGTTTGGGTTTTTTTAAACTTCTCATGATTGCATGCATTGGCAGGTGTTTCTTTTGCTTCATCTGGTCTCATCTGGGACACTGAGGCAGCTGGAAATTCCAAAAAAGCCTCACTCACATTCCTGGCAGCTGGTACCAGCTACTGGCTTTTGGCCAGGGCCTTCAATTCTCCTTCTCACGGGCCTCTCCATGTCGCTGCTTGGACTTCCAATGGTCTGGTTGTCTCAGAGTAGCTGGAATTTTTATGAGGCAGCTACCTTCCTTAAGAACCTAAAATCTAAGACCAGATCTCAGAACTGACACAGAGTCACTTTCTCTAAATTCTGTTTATTGAAACTGATTGCAGAGCTTGTCCAGATTCATGGGAGGAAACTGCACAAGGGCATGAATATTGGGAGGCATAGTTCATTGCAAGCCACCAAAGTTACAGCCTACTCTGTGCACACACAATTTTGAATAATAATTTTGTATATTATTTAATATAATAATTTTTGTATAATAATTTCAAGCAGTAGGCACACCCCACAAATCCACATAAAGCCCTCAAGAGGTAGGTTAAGAATTTCATGAGACAGGATCAAGAAGAGAACCCTTTTACGCAGTCAGTTTAGTGTAGAGAAGATGGGGGATAATTCTTACTGTAAAAGGAATTGCACACATTCAAAAACATTGGTGAGAGACCATGCATGGCATATTCCAGGGAGAAGGAGAGATCAGTTAACTGAAAGACTAGGAGTTAAGGTTGGAGTCAGATTATGGAATATTTTTAAAGACTGCCTGTGGAGCTTGAACTTCATTCACTAGGCACTGGGGAGCCATTGCAAGTTGTGCTTGTTTTTTGTTTTTTTTTTTTTAAACTGGTATAACAAGCACAAATGCTGAAATAATTTAGGAGAATTACAAGAATTAAGAAACAAGGAGAATGGTGTAGAGGGAATTATGTTGAGCTTTTTAAGGTTGTAGAGTTTTGACTCAGAATCAGATTTAAAGTCAGGACTAACAAAATCACCTAATAAAGAATGGAGAAATAAAAATTTACTGTAGAAAAGAATTTTGTAGCACACGAAGTAGCAAATATGTAACAATATAGAAAGCATTATATACCTAGTATTGTTTGTGTGATTGGATTAACAAAGAGCTCAGTCAACCTTTATGGCCTCAATTGATATTTATTTAAAAAAAAGAAAGAAAGAAAAACAAGCAGGGAATTTTGGGAATTGCTTTCTACTCAGATTTAATAGAGTTCTTGAGTGTGGCTGTAAAGGATAATGAGTCTAAGACTAAAACCTTCTGATTTGGGTCTCTAAGAATAGAGAAGAAGCCCATGGGGTCAGAGCAAACCTTGAACGTTAGCAGGTTACTTTCACTAAAGACAATGTTAAACCTACAGCAAAATCCCAGAGGGCAGAAAACCATTGGTAATGGTCCAATTTCTGTTTATCAACCCATAAAATTGAGTAGAAGACCTCTCTGTTTTGGGCCCTAAAATGATACCTGTAATAACATTGAGAGGATATGTACAAGTGATGAAGTGGGAGGGCTTAAAGTCATGTCTATTTCAGGGACGAAATTTTCTGCAAACTTGAATCTGCTTCTTGCTTCTTGAAGCCACCTCCCCTGGCCTTTATCATCAAGCCTTAACTCTCTCAGTACTTAAGAGTGGCTCTGACAGAGGAGGGGATGGATTGATGCTGAGCTGTCCACATTTGCACTAGAGCTTTCTAAGATCTATTGGCCAATATTTGAGAGATGGGACGGCATAGGGTTGGAGTGCCATCTATGTCTAGGGATGTGGAACTCATCAAAGTCAACTGGGCTGCAGGGATTCCTCAATTCGGGCACTTCTCATACTTAAAAAAGAATGCATATATCTCACCCCAGAAATTTTCATTTAATTGGTCTTGGATGCAGTCTTGGAATGGGAAGTTTTGTGTGTTTGTGTCTGTTGTTGATTTTTTAAATCTTTTTTTTAACTTTATTGAGGAATGATTCATGAATGTAATTGTATATATTTAAAGTGTACACCCCAATGATTTGATATACATATACATTGTAGAATGATTACCAAGATCAGAATAACTGAAAATGTGTGCCCTTTGACCTACATCACTGGAATGGGGACTTTTAACAACCTGTCCAGGTGATTCTAATGGGCAGCCACGTTTGGAAACCACTGCTTTTTGTATTCTTTGCTCGTTAGTATGGAGCTCTTACTTACTGAGCTACCCAGCCATGGTTCCAGTTGTAAGTATTGAAGTTAACATGGGATAAACTATGCTCAGGCCCATCTCAGAAGATGGAGGATGACAATGGTAAGTTCTGGATCTATGGTATCATAAGTTATAGGCATGCCGAGAATACTGGATTAATGTCATAGAGGAATTTTAGCTCTCTGCTTTCTTAACAGGTCTCTGCAGTGGATGCCAGGCAAAAACCAACCTGGTAAATTCAGTGGCAACAACACTTGCCCTGAGAATGAAAGAAAAAGAAGAAAAAAAAAAAAACCACAGCTGTCAGATTTTTCACTTAATGTGCCCTAGTTTTGGTGGATTGCATGTTGTGTCTTCTTATACTTGATCCAGGGAGTTCATTCTCCCTTCCCAGCAGCACATTATCACTTCTGGATTTCCATCCTCTCCTTAGCTGTTTATAATTATCACTTCCTTGTTGCAACGCGTAGCTTCTGGCCCTCAATCTGCTAATTGTACTTTTAAGCTCTAATTTCATTTTGACTGTTCTGCACTGGGTCTGGCCTCTCACCTCTCAAATCTGGGTTTTCAACACAGTCCCCACCAGCTAGCATTTTAATCAACCCATCTCTGCCTCTCCCTTTCTCTCCCAATCCCTCCTCCCTCCCCTTATAATCTTATTTCATCTCTCTTTTTCTGACTTTCAACAACCCAAATACAGCCTCTCAGGCAAAAGTCACATTCAATAACTTTATGTTTCCATTCCCTATATTAGAGTACGCTTTTTTTCTCACTTCAACAGCAACAGCTTTTATGCTGACATAGCAAGAGCTTTGTTCTCAGTATACAGAGAGCTACAAATAAATGTGTCTGTGTGTGTATATACGTCGCAAGAGAGGGAAAGAGAGAGAGGGTCTGTAAGCTGAGATACGGACAAAGATAAAGGTCTGCGCTGGGCTCAAAAACTAGTTGGACAATCTGTCCTGACTTTACTCGAAAACTTTTCATATCGAATTGCCCTCTTGGGGATTGAATCTATTCAAATTGATCTTTTCTATGAGTAGGCACATCATTTTAGAAATGTTTCCGTGAAGATGTGCTGTTTTCATGCTTAGAGAAGCACACTGCGTGCTGAGTGAGACTGAAGGAAATGCCAAATTAATTCATTATTTCCGTGGCAATGTTCTTTTCCCAGGAAAGGGCTGCTTTAATAAGACAGGTGGTTGTGTGTGTGCCGTGGTGCCTGCCTCTGTAGGAAGCTTGGTAATCCTCTCCCCGGAAAACTCAGCTCTGGTGTTTGTTGTTTGAGGCTCTTGAATATAATATTAGTTTACAGTCCCACTCCTGGCCATATTATATAAACAGTGGGAGAAGAATGACAATGGAAATTATGGCAGAGAATGCTTTACTTAAGCCTTTCAAAATGGACAGTGTTGTGCATGGCTGTGGGTCTGTTTTCAGCACCCTGCCTGAGACAGTGAATGGCTGCTCTTTCCAGCCAAATCCAGGCGATGTTGGGACCACTTAAAACCATCAGCTCGACAATGTTATCAAGCGGCTGAGTTCCTGCTTCTGTCAGTAAGCCATCATTATTCCTCATGAGCCAACTGCAGGAGAGGGCCACCGGCGACAAATACGCTATTATGTTGCATTTTAATGTGTGCCAATCAGCTAAATTCTGGCCCTGACATTCGTCTCAGGTACTGCTCTTTTCCACAACCAATGCCTGCGTGCTTCCTTCAGCTGCAGTTCCCGAAGGTTTCTGAGAGGGCGGCTAGGCACTGTGAGAGGTCACCTCCCAAGAAATAGAAAGGAACTAAGTCCGTGGGATGGTTGAGCTTTTTCCAATTAAGTTCTGTGATACATATCAAGTCCTGTCAACATTGGTGGCTGAGCAATCTGCACGTTCGCTGGTATATTTGGAGATCAGATGCTGAGATACCTATCTAACCACAGTGAACTTCTCCTGTCAGAGTTCACCCAAGAGTCTCTTGATCTTTGGGGACTTGTAGGTCCTGTGAGGACTTAATTTTGTTCCTCAGGGAGGGGTAAAATGTGAATGTGCTGTTTGCCCTCACTTGACGTTTTACGCTTGGGTGTGGAGGCCCCGGGAAATTATTTCCTTTGAGCTTCCATACCTTGATTCAAGATGGCTGTTACCTGGGCACTGTGGTGGCTGGATTAGTGCTTCTGGGTCACAGTAACCTGTCTTCCCTGAAGGAGAGAACGGAGTCAGTGAACATTTCTATCCAACCGACATTTCTAGCCCCGTCATTGGGGGAATGGTGAAAATTTTTATCAAACTGTCTGAATCTGATAATCACTGCAATTTAAAAGGTCTGAATGTACTTCAAAATAAGACTTAAAGAAACATACCTACTTGGGTAAACTTCTTGCTAATCTCCAGTTGTTGTCACTTATCTATCAAAACCTTTTTTTAAAAAATTACCTTGAATTTCCTAAATGAGTTGAACATCTTTGGAGGTGTTCTAGGCAGTCATATATCAAAAGTCTCTTAGCTCTTGCTCGATAAGGACATCTCTTTAGCCCAGGGTTCCCACATGCTGTGATGATCTACAAGGAAAAGAGAAAAATATGGACAACGTGGTGAATTTTTCTTAAAGATAGATTTACTGAAACTAAAGTTCTGTTCTTTATTTTGAGATTATAAGGTTACTACTTGTGGTTGAACTGTCCTTTCTTTATGAAATGATGATGGCAACCCGTGGTGATTTATTTTTTAAATGTTCTAACTTGGTAAAATGAACTTTACTCTCTGTGGAGTTTACTCGATCCATCTACTCAGCCAACTATGTGGGTTTTTGTTTTTGTTTTTTTTCCTGGTTCTTGAAATCCAGAAGTTTAGGAACCACTGTTTTACCAAATGAATCACAAATTTTTAGAAGAAAAATTCAAACTGTCTGTGGGTTCTTCCCACAGCCAAATGATAACAAACCAAACCAAAACATAGAGCCAATTTTGTAGTGATGCAAGATGAAAATCTGTTAAGAGTTACATTGTTTTTTTTTCTAATTAGCAATTCTCTACTCAGTGGCTTCTCTATCCTTGCTGTTCTCTCACCCATCAAATATCTAGCTAATAGATGTTTACTAGTTAATGTACATCAAATACAATTCTTATACTTTGTCATTAAATGCTTGCATTTGTGTATATGTAGCTTTAGTACCTTTATAAATGTATGAACTTTGATGGAGACATCTGACATATTCTTAAAGTGACCAAGTCCTTAGCCTATTCTAAACTTTACTTTCTGAACATTGTGGCCAAGGTTTTGAAGTTATAATGTGATTTCTTAATAATGGTGTCTATACTTTCAAGCTTCTACCCAGTATTACATAAGACATTAATTTATTTTTTGCCCCTCTTCACCCATTTCTCTCATCTGCCAGCCCCCCTCCCCCACTTCTGGCAACCACCAGTCCTTTCTTTGTATCTATGAGCTTGTTTTTTGCTACTGTTGTTGTTGTTTTTAATATTTCACATATACGAGAGAGATCATACAGTATTTCTCTGACTTATTTCATTTAGGATAATGCCCTCCAGGTCCACCCATGTTGTGGCAAATGGCAAGATTTCATTCTTTTTTATGGCCAAATAATATTCCTCTGTGTGTGTGTGTGTGTGTGTGTGTGTGTGTGTGTGTGTTTTAATTCCTTTATCCATTTATCCATCAATGGACACTTAGGTTGTTTCCATATTTTAGCTGTTATAAATAGAGCTACAATGAACATGGGGGTACATATATATTTTAGAGTTAGTGTTTTCATTTTCTTCACATAAGTATCCAGAATTGGAGTTGCTGGATCATACGGTAGTTCTATTTTTAATTTTTTGAGGGATCTCCATGCTGTCCCACCAACAGTGCCTCAGCATTCCTTTTTCTCCACATCCTCGCCAACACTTTTTATTTCTTGTCTTTTTGATGCTAGCATTCTAACAGATATGAGGTGATATCTCATTGTGGTTTTAATTTGTATTTCCATTATAATTAATGATGTCAAACATCTTTTCATGTACCTGTTGGTTATCTGCATGTCTTTTCTGGAAAAATTTCTGGCTGTCCAGTTTTCTGCCCATTTTTTACTGAGATTGCTTGGTTTTTTTAACTGTTGTGTTCTTTAGAGGTTTTGGATATTAACCTCTTATCAGATATGTGATTTGCAAATATTTTTCCCATTCAGTAGATTGCCTTTTTATTGTGTTGATGCTTTCCTTTGCTGTGCAGAAGCTTTTTCGTTTGATGCAGTCCTACTTAGTTATTTTTGCTTTTGTTGCTTTTACTTTTGGTGTCAGATTTAAAAAATCATCACCAAGATGTATGTGAAGGAGCTTACTACCTATATGTTCTTCTAGAGGTTTTATGGTTCCAGGACTTAAGTTCAAGTCTGAAATCCATTTTGAGTTAATTTTTGTGTATGGTGTAGGACAGTGGTCTAGTTTCATTCTTTTGCATGTGGCTGTCCAGTTTTCCCCATCACCATTTATTGAAGAGACTGTTCTTTTCCTATTGTATATTCATGATTCCTTCATCATAAATTAATTGACCACATACGTGTGGGTTTGTTTCTGGGATCTTAATTCTGTTCCATTGATCTATGTGTCTCTTTTTATGCTAATACCATACTGATTTAACTACTATACCTTTGTAATAGCTGTTAAAACCAGGGAGGTTTCCAGGTTATGCTTCCAACTTTGTTCTTCTTTCTCAAGATTGCTTTAGTTATTTGGGATCTTTTGTAGTTCTATATACATGGTAGGATTGTTTGTTCTATTTCTGTGAAAAATGCCATTTGGAATTTTGATAGAAATTGCATTGAATCTGTAGATTGCTTTGGGTAGTATGGACATTTTAACAATATTAATTCTTTCAACCCATGAGCATGGAATATCTTTCCATTTATTTTTGTCTTCAATTTCTTTCCTTAATGTCTTGTAGTTTTTAGTCTATAGATCTTTCAGTTCCTTGATTAAATTTATTTTATTTTCTTACTTATTTATTTATTTTAGAGAGGGAGTGGGGAAGGGCAGGGGGAGAGAGAGAATGTTAAGCAGGCTCCACACCCAGTGCAGAGCCTGACACAGGGCTCAATCTCACAACTCTGAGATCGCGACCTGAGCCAAAATCAAGATTCAGATGTTTAACAACTGAGCTACCCTGGTGCTCCCCCTTGGTTAAATTTATAACTAGATATAGAAGACGCTCTTAATCTGCCCAGCATGATTACATGAGCTTCTATGTATGATGTGAGATTCCATACAGAATATTTGAATCACAAAGCTCGTTCTTTTGACAGATATATCTTAAAGTCAGCCATTGGAAAGATTCACTGAGATATACTTTAACACTTGCTATTTTGTATCTATTGCTGCATAACAAGTTACAACAAACTTAGTGACTTAAAATAACACACATTTTTCATTTCAGAATTTCTGTGTGTCAGGGATCTGGGACAGCCTCACTGGGTCCTCTGCATCAGGGTCTTTCGTGGGCAGCCATCAAGGTGTTGGTCAGGGCTGGGTCTCATTTGAAGGCTCACATTGTTGGCAAAGTTCTGTTTCTGAAGAGTTGTTAGAACACGGCCTCAGTTCCTAGCTTACTGTTCTTTACTATGTGAGCCTCCCCAGAATGGCTACTAGCTTCGTCAAAGCACGCAAACTGAGAAGGCAAAAAAGAGTCAACTAGCAAGATAGAGTTACAATCTCAGTAACATAATCGTGAAAGTGGCATCCCATTCCTGTGCCACAGTTTATTTGTTAAAAACATGTCACAGGTCCCACCTATATTCAAGGGAAAGGGATTACATAAAGGCATGAATATCAAGAGGCAGGGATAATTGGCGGCCATCTTAGTCTGTCTGCCACTGGACTTTGGAGGTATGAAACCTAAGAGCCATACTTCATTCTTTGTTTCCATCCATTCTTAGAGAAAAAAAAGTATTTAAGTTCATTTGGAGGAAGTTAGTCTGAAAGGTCTGAATTATAGAATAGTATAATGGCATATAATTTTGCTACTTATGGTAAAGAATATCTTAAAATTAATGCAAATAAAGTATTATCAAGAAAATTTCCTATCTGGCAGTCTTTAATAACCGGATGGTATTCATTTATGATTATCATTTTGTTTTCATTCCAGTCAATAACTGAGGAAGTGTTTCTTGTGTTCTTTATTCATGATAAATGTGGTAGGGAATACAAATTAAGATTATGACGAGGTTTGCTCTCTTAAGAGATTTGTATTTAGAAGCAAGGGGTGGTGAGAGGGAACCAAACACACACAATTATAACAGAGAACAAAATACAATTGTAGAAGCCAGTACTAAATACGTTTAATAACACCCCCAACTCTGTGGTGCAGGAAACAGAGGGATCAATACTAGGTAAAGTTACTAAAAGCCTTCTTGGGGGAAGTAGAACTTGAAAGGTGAATGGAGTTTGGATAGGAAGTAGGAAAGAAAGAAAAATATAAAGAGAAAATCGAAGAAGGTAGCAAGAGCTTGGAGCTCACAGAACAGACTGAAGAACCCGTCTGCAGTGAAAGGAATGGGGAGCGAGGAAAAATAAAGGAAAAGGGATAATGGATAGTTTTGCTTCTGAAGGTTGTTGAAGGATGCAGTGCAGATAATGACTTGACATGCAATGGAGAATCATTCTAGATTCTTCAGCAGAGGATAGAAGTAGTATTTGGGGGAGTCTGTTTGGGGGGTATGTGCATGATAGGTCATATAAAGAGAGTCTGGAAGAGAGGCATGGGGTGACAAAAATCTGGGCTAGACGGGGAGCAGTGGAAATGCTAAATTAGAGTGATATTTTTGAGGAAATCCACAGTTTGCAGAAACTGAGTAGATATACTAATAGCAGCAGAGTCTGTGCTCGCCTCCACCCTTGGCCAACCCCTTCTCTTAATTTGAAATGGATAGCATTTAGGCAGCTCAGGGCCTAATTAGGATTCCCGTTGATCAGTTGGTTGCACTAACCAGTTGGTATCTCTTGGCTTTGATTCCTTGGACATTTGTTTATTAAAGAAGGACACAAAAGTCCAACAGCTTCTAAGTGCCATTGTCATTACAGGAGTTATAACAGGGGGTCAGGAGGGACTTTCATATGTTCCTCAAATCAGATTGTGTGTGTGTGATGACATGCAGGCTATAACAGTGCTTTTTAAGGTGTTCACAAACCGTGGTTTCCACAGCTTAATAGGTTTTCCAAAAACAAACAAAAAACAGCCACAACCATGTGTGTGTGTTATGGAAAGGCCCCATCCATGGTCAAGTAAGTTTGGGAAACCCTGAGTTAAGGTTCAAAAACTTCAAAAGGTCTAATGTTAATGAACAACCAGGAGGAATGTGGGAAGAGCTGTAATCAAAAGTCTTCTTTGCCAGTGGAATCGTGTCTGTGTGTGTGTGTGTGTGTGTACATGTGTGCAATGTGTGTGTACATGTGTGCAGTGTACACGTGCATCATCTTTAGGACTAATATTCTGCCCAACGCACTTGAGTAGATGTCAAGTTAACGTCTTAGTGAAGTCAACAGCTTTTTAGGAATTAATTTTTTGGCTTATAGGTCATTAGGTTTCTTCCTGCTTTAACTTCCTTTGGTATTTTATATAGCTGCATTTTAAAGCTATTTCTTTTCCAACAGTACTTATGCCAGAAATTGGAAAAGAAAGGAAAGAACAATGAAGGCGGGGAGGGAGGGAGGAGGCAAAAGTCACTCCTTTGCTTGGTGTTTCTTACAAGTGTTTTGAGAAAAAGGCCTAGGAAAGGAAATGATTCAAACTGAGGTTTCTACCTGCCCGAGATGTCCAGTTACTCCGTTTTCAAAGATCCTTTGATTTTTCCCTCTACTCTTATTCAACAGGCAGACCTGGGTTTAAACCCTACCTGCATCATTTTCCTGTTATGGGACTTTGGATAAGTTACTTTACGTCTCAGTTCCCTCCATATCTTTCTGTTGTTTTTCTTCTCCATTAATTTATATTTTTTCTACTCCGTGAACTTTGTTTCTTAGAAGGTTCCATAGGAAGAGCAAGTAACCCTTTTAACTCACAATTTGAAATGTATTTTTTTTTTAAAAAACAAACCAACCAACCAACCAACAAACAAACGGAAACCTCCTTTGAGCTGTTTTCCTAAATATGGATTCCAGATTACTGGCTCTAGCAAGCTAAAAGAAGCAAGCTAAGAGGTGGGGTTTGTAAATAGATCAGTATTGGCCAGAGGTGTTGAATCAACCTACTTTAGTAAACATATTCTCACCTGCTTTTATCATTCAAAATGTGCTCTTTTGTTTGCAAGGTCAGTGTCAAAGTAGAAAATGTTTTATATGTCCATGTCATGTCATGTTTATGCTTTATTTGCAAGGTTTCTAACACGATTTAGGTCATTTAACTTTTCATATGTGTCTTGTCTCAGGGTGGTGTGGGGAGAGAGGGAGAGAAACAGTTCCTGGTAGGATACTAAAATGTTTATGCATCTGATTTCTATGTCCTAGAGGAAAACTCGGTGCTCTATAACAAGACCTACAAAATCCGCCAGGCAAAGCCCCCATAATGTGGGTTGCCATTGACACTGGAATTAATTTTATTTTCATCATTTTGGGCTTGCATAAATCTTTGAAAAGTAGAGCTCATAAGTGGTATTCCTGTATAATTTTGCTTGGGATAGAAGCATTTGACGGCTATTTTAACTATATTATACTTAAAACCATGACAGTGGGTGAAGTTGCCCACAGAGAGTGTGTACTTGCATGTTGAAATTAAGTTCTGGGAATGTAAATTCTCTATAAGACTCCTAGTTCAAGACTTTTTTCACCTAGCCAGATTTGTTGATATCAAGAGAGAGCAGTCCTGACACATAGAAAGCTGAATCCAGTAAATAATAGCTCTTATTATGATTATGTATTGAGTACATTCTATGTGTGAGGTGGTGGCAATGCAGCAGGGAACAGCAGTGCTAGATACAACAACACTGGTTTAGGTCTGAGAACAACACAGAAATGCTGTTCCCTCAAGGCACACATACTAGATTCTCACTCATCTCTCATGCTGACTTTCAAGGCATCTGGCTGTCCCTGGGACCTACAGTTGATTGTGCAGTGCTATGTCTTGTCATAATAAAAGTTTTAAAATGGTCAGCCACCCAAAGGACTCAGGTACTTTATCCATTTCTTGTTTATTCATGCTACTTCCCATTCCTCATGACTGTTATTGAGCTTAAATAGCAGTTAGTCATCCATTAATATTCTCTAGTTTAAGGTTCCTTGTGCATCCCATCCCTGGCCTTCTAATACTAGTTAAAATGCACCTTCCTTTTAAATTTCTAATTTATCGAGTTCAAATTCTGTCATCTTATGGGGCTACCTCTGTGAAACTTTCCCTGACCTCCCACCCACCCTAGATCAAGCCAACCACTCTTTCCACCATTCTCTGCCTCTATTATACTCTTATTGCATGAATGGCATTTAATTATTTAGATGTTGAACTCACAGAGCACAGGAGCTATATATTAATTATCTCTGTGTTGCTATCACATAGCACAGAGTCTGAATCATAAATATTAGTTGAATTGGACTGAATAGGCACCAAAACAAAACAAAGCAAAACAGCAACAACAAAACACTGCTAGGAATCACAGATAGGAATGTATTTGTCTATTCTTTACCTTGTCTCCAACCACCATATACAAAACTGGGAAGGGAACCAGGTAAGAGAAAACTCATTTGGAAAATTCCAGTGACTGTAGCCACAACTGTTGGAAGAGAGAAGACTCTTTCTTGCTTCTTTTGATGAATATTTACCAGGAAATTTTAACAGGCAACAATTTCCAAGGGTTTGCACCAAAGTGGGAAATTTTCAGTGTATTTAGTGGTTTGTAAATATTTATTTTTTAAGCATATGAAAACACAAGTTGTTGAATCTGAATGTGTATGCTGAAGAAATGCAAAATTTGCCCTTCTGACAACCTGCTATGAATTTTAACAATATTTGAAATATTTTATTCCTAATTAGCCAATTTGATATTTGGCTGCTGCCTTGGGGAATTTACAATGACCTATTAACAATTTAACACTAGGCCAATTAGGTAAAATATTCAGCTTTCTGAAAATGCGTAAGTATGTGATGGAAGGAAATGATGACATCATATTTGGGTAACTTTGGTTAACCAGTATCCTCCTCATTCCCACCCAGGAGATCTTGATAAACTTCCCAAGAATCACAATTCTGTGTTCAGGGAGCATTCATAGTCCTCCTCATGTGTCTGGGTGTAGTAATGGGGGGGGCAGTGGGGGGTGTTGAAGGGGGTGAGCTTTCTTCCTCCTGTATATTCTTTCTCCCTTCTACCTCCCTCTACCTTCCATTCCCTCTCTCTCCTTCTCACTCTCTCTCTTTCTCTCACTCTCTGTCTCTTCCCTGCCCCACTTCCTTTTCCTTCTGCTGAGCTGCCATGCTGCCATATCAATTCATGAAGCCCAGCTCCTTCCTTGGCTTCTTTAAAAATTCACTTGAACCTGAGTTTAGTGACTTCATTAAAGAGTCAGGAAATGGGGTAGGGGATGAAATAGGGTTTGGTCATACAGGATGTGAAAGTTGGCCTTCTTGTTGCCTTCCTCTTATAACTCATCTTCCTCTGCTATATCCTTCAGTATAACAGTTTTTCCATTTCCCACATACAGAAAAGTTCTATCTACATTCAGAGTTCAGTATCTACTCTTAGTTGGCTTATCAAAATCTCTCCCCCACAAAGATAAGGCTTTTCTTGAAATGAGCTCTAGAGCCAGCAGCTACATTTTCCCCCAAATTGTTACTACTCTAATATTTTTAAAACTAGTTTGTGTTAGTTTTGTTTAAAGATATATTTAATGATTCTTTGGATTTTTTTTATAATTGTGCTTGGTTTGAGGTGGGGCAAAGGTAAGGTGTGACCTGGACTATAAAAGCTCTGCAATCAGCAATGCTTTTAGCTCTATCTTATTCATTTTAGTATCTACTTAGTTATTTAATACGCTTGACACAACTGGTTGTGAGGACCAATGAATAGTGTATTGGCCAAGGTTCAACCAGAGAAGTAGAGTGCGTGTGTGTGTGTGTGTGTGTGTGTGTGTGTGTGTGTATAATAAATAAAGGATTTATTACAGAGAATTGGCTTACATGAATGTGGAGGCTGGCTAAGCACATATGAACTCTATAAAATAGGAAGGTCATAGGCAGGCTGAAACTCTTGGCAAGGACTGAAGATGCTGTTCACAGACAGAATTTCTTCTCTTTTTGGGAGAAACTTCAGCCCTGATTAAAAAAAAAAAAAAAGAAATGGAAGAGTTCTACCCATATTATTCAGGACTAAATCCTGAATGTTTTTTAGATTTTATGTAAAGTCAATTGGTTAGGAGCTTTAATTACATCTGCAAAGTACCTTCACAGAAACACCTAAATTAGTGTTTGGTGGAATAACTGGGGACTGTAACCTTATATAAGTTGCCATATTAAAAAATAGTCATTGTAGATGAATAAACCAAATAAAATGTTTACCAAGGGATGATGGTTAGAATGTATTTTAACAAAATTTTAATAGTTAAATTATGACAAAAAAAGGAAACATACATACCTAAGAAATCTCCTTCTACTATATTTAACTCTCCACCAAATCATTTTTGTCTTCTTCTTTTTTAAAGATTTTATTTATTTATTTATTTATTTATTTATTTATTTATTTATTTGCAAGAGAGCGAGAGAGAGAACAGGCTTGCACAGGAGCAGCAGGGAGGAGCAGAGGGAGAAAGAGAGAATCTCAAGCAGATTCTCCACTGAGTGCAGAACCTGACATGGGGCTTGATCCCACGACCCTGAGATCATGACCTGAGATGAAACCAGGAGTCGGACACTCAACCGACTGAGCCACCCAGGTGCCCCCTGAAGTGTTTTTTCTAAGGAAGCATTTAAAAATACTGACGGCAAGTATATAAATTAAAGAGTTATTATGATTTGTACTGGCAAAACGAATGCTTATTGTATTTATTACATTCCAGAGTTCTGTCTAAATTTGTTATGATGGCCTGAGAAAGAAAAAAAATATGACTAATTTATTTTTAATGGACCACTAAGATTTTTCATAATATAGAACTCATTAAGTCAATAAATTCACTCATTCAACACATATGTAATGTAAACACAGTATATGGCAGACACTGATTCTGTGGATAAAATGGTGAATAAAACAAAGGCTGACCCTGCCTTCAAGAATTCTATAGTTTAGTAGTCAGGGAATACAAATATATATTAATCAAGTATTGACACAAATAATTCTCACGAACTGTGATAGTTTCTATGAGTCTATATCTCCTGACCTTCTCTGGGATGCCAGAAAGTTTATCTGAGGACAGGTGTTTAAGTTGGGATCTAAAGAATGGGCAGAAATTATTTGGGTCAGGAAAAGGAGGAAGAGATTTCCAGGCTGAGGAAATAACCTGCTTGAGGAGCCTGAGCAAGGCCAGGAACGCTGGAACATAGAAGGTGAGGGGCTCATGGCAAAGACAATGCTGTAGAAGTTGGCAGGAGCCTAGTACCTTGAAAACCACAGTAAGAACTCTGTGTTATTTTTATCTTAAGAGCAATGGAAGCAGTAAAAGATTTTAAGGTTTTACACAAGGGAGTAACATAATCAATAGGACGTTGCAAGATAGAGCTTCTACTCTAGCCCCTAGGGCAGAGATAGCAGAAGTTCAGCATCTATATCAGTAAATCCTTTGCCTTATCCATGGCAGGCATCACTAATCGATAATGGGCGTGTTTGTCCCAGTCTTCATAGTCTCAGAACATTCCAGACAGCCAATACCCATCAGGGCTATTTTACCGAATTCTTTTGCCTTTCTTAATAAAACTATAGAATTGTTTGGAATAAAGTTACCAGATAAAATACAGGACACCCAATTAAATTTGAATTTCAAATATACAATTTTTTAGTGTTAACTATGTCCCATGCAATATTTGAGACATACTTACACTAAAAAGTTATTTCTTGTCAAGGTGAAATTCATATTTAACTAGTTACTTACAAAATCTAGCAATTCTCATTTGAGGGAATTCATTGAAGTAACATAAGTTGAAAAAGCCCACAGCATGGGACCAGCCCATGATAAATGCTTAATAAATGTTTATCCAATGAGTTCATTTGTTCTAAGGATATAACTTTAGAACAGTGCAAAAGTATTGGTTTCTGTTATTTTTTCATGTATTAGTTATAAGGAATGGTCAAAACTGAAGCTATTGTTCAGCTGCTTTCCCAGTATTCTTTGGTTTGACTGGTGGCTCTCCATCATTCTTTACTGTACCCCACAAGGGAGTGTAAAAAACCCACAGTCCATTTACTCCACCCATTTCCACTTTATAATTTTAAAACAATGATACCATGTCAGTGCATAGGAAGAGCACTATAGAGTTAACCCACAACAAACTAGCTTGATAAAGATAAGAATACATAGAAATGCTAAGTTCTAGAAGGAATCCTGACAGTTATTTAAATCATGACCAACCCAAGAAAATTTGTGATGCAAGGAAAACAAGTCATCCTTCCTGAATTTTGTGGGATTTCCAGTAATCTGCAAGTGATCATATACAATAGGTTTTCATCCCTGTCAAAAGCTGTGTGGCAGTCAGGTGTCTTAGAAGAATATTCAATTGTATTACTCAGTAAACTCTAGGAACTGCCTAGATTTAGTTTATGAATGCCAAATTTTAGTGACTGCTAACTGACTTAAGAATTTACTAGAAAATAAACCTTGGTAAAGCCTATGGAATTACGGGTAATTCACCCAAAACGACTGAAGCGGAAACCTGCAATTGTAGATCAGGCTGGGAGTTATTAGGTGGCACCATGTGGCCCACACTTTGAGAAGTACTGATCCGTACTTTCTCTAGCATTCAAACTGTAAAGTCGATGGTAGACATTACAATGTCTCAATCTATAAATTCAGTTAAACTTTATGAAATAGAAACAATACTTTAAGGCTTCTAATTTTATCACCAGGAATTGGGGAAAATGTGAGTTAATAAAATATATCAAGCACTTGGACCTCTTGGGTCCAAAATGTATAAAAAGGCACATTATCTATTATATCTCTAATTAACTCTAACGTCTCAGTGTCTCCAAGCTGGCTGGAATCCGCATCAGCTGTCTTCTGGAAGAGTTTATATTATCTGCTTAACTACCATCTTTCTTCATGGGATTTGTCCTGGGTTGACCATATTCGTATTATAGTCAAGACTGATGCACTTGGAGCTCCTTTGCAGGCTCGCCCATATTCTTTTCAATATCAGGGTCCTGTAATTAAGGCTGGGAGGCGTGGTTTTGACTGAGTGCCCTGCAGATTGCTCATTAACATGCCATCTGAACAATTTAATAACCTTTTTAATTAATCCAAAATTGGCATGTCCCCCTTCAGGCTACAGTGCAGCTTTTGCAAGAGTTGGTCTCTGGGTAGTTCTCAATTTAGCTTATTATTTGAAAGCTAAATCTGCCCAGGCTAATGAGCGTGACCAATTCCTCTTACCAAGACCACATAGGAGTCTCCATCTGCACTTCACTAAAGGATGAGAGGACCAGATGTCTTGGGATGATATGCTGGTTCTTGGCTTTTTAAAGAAGTTCCCATCAGTCTAGAGATGAAAGAAAATAATTTATGGAGTAGTTGAAAAACACTTTTTACTTTCACTTTATTATTATTATTGTTATTGTTATTTCACTTTCAGGTTTGATGTTTTAGAAACTTTAGTCTCAATTAGTCCTTCGTACTTTGGTGCCAGATACAATTTAAAATATTTTAATGGTTTTGGTAATTTGATATTCGGAAGCTTTAGTATTCCTGGAGAAAGAAAATTGCTGTCCTGATGGATCTGAAATATATTTTTGGCAAGGTCGAGCTTGTACTTTTTTTTTTTTTTTTTAATTTGAAAAGGTAGGACTCAGGGACAGTCACTCTTCGAAACGTGAGAAAGGTGTGTGTGTGTGTGTGTGTGTGTGTGTGTGTGTGTGTGCGTGTGACGCTCTTGTATTTTATCTGGCATAGTCACCAGTGTTTGAGCTTCTTTCCCTCAACCAAGCAGATCACTCCCTTAAAATGTGCCTTCATTGTTTCTGCAGGCCTTAAAGGAATGCCTCACATAGGCTTACCCTCCCGCCTGTCAGTTGCTTTCATCATGGTCTGTTTTCCTCTCTGTTTTCAGATTTACTTGCCTATACCTGGGACGAATGTTCCCAGCTGCTATTTCTAAGAATCCCAACCATTTATTCTTACGACAAACATTAGTTGAGTAGTTACATGTGCCAAGTGCTATGTTAGAAATTCATGAAAATCCAGTATCTTTGCCCATTGTTATTTCCATACACTTACCAAAAGTTTATCTTTGTAAAGTTACAACAGTGGAGCTGCAGTCCCTAGAGGGGGGCAAAGTGCCCTCTCCCCACTGGCACCTGTTGGCACCAGCACTTTATTATTATTATTTTTTAAGATTTTATTTATTCATTTGAGAGAGAGACAGAGAGATCACAAGTGGGGGGGATGGCAGAGGGAGAAGCAGACTCCCTGCTGAGCTGGGAACCTGATGTGGGCTCGATCTCAGGACCCGGAGATCATGACCTGAGCCGAAGGCAGACGCTTAACCATCTGAGCCACCCAGGCGCCCGGATACCAGCACTTTAAAGCAGCTTGGTTCATGCCCTCACTTTCTTAAAAATTTCTTTAAAAAATAGCCTCCGTATCTTACAAAACAAAGGAAGGTTTGAAATACAGGTTTTCCTGATGATACTGTGTCAAAGACTTTAAGATTTTTGGACAAGATTTGCCTCACTTTATGCTGTGAGCATCCTTCTGGGTGGTCATCCATGTGAGAAGAAAACTTGTCCAGGAACATTGCTAGGAATAGAAACTCAACCTTATGATATGGCAATGGGATACACACACACACACACACATACATACACACACACACACACACACATGATATATGCATACCATATATATTTTATATATATACACATACCATATATATATGCCATATATATTTATATATATATGTATATATATATATAATATTTTGCATCTGTAAGTGTCAGGTCCTATCAGAATTTAGCACTGGCTCATGCACTACCATTTCCCACTTGACAGAATGAAAAATCAAGAAAGCCGTCCCCCATTATCCACATTAACATGCCTCACCAGAATAATGCATTTATTGCAATTGATGTATAGGTGGGGGAGGGTGTGCATGTGGGGGCAGGGTTTCTGCGGGAACTCTCTGTACCTTCCTCCCAATCTTGCTCCCAGCATCTCCCACAGACCTTGAAGAGCAGGCCAGGTGACACCCCAATACACGTGTCCAGTCTCTGGTTGTTAGTGTCAGTCACCATAATGCCTGGGGTTCCTGCTCCCAAGTACAAATGCAGACGCACCCGGCAGAAGGGGGATGGGGAAGCCCGGCTGAGAGCAGAATGGACAGGGGGGCTCAACACTGTAAACGGGAGGGAGCCTGATTCCACCTGAACCGCGTCGAATCTATCCCTTTTATAGTCTGTAACGTTATGTTGGTGGGCTTGAGAACCCTGAAGAACAAACCATCAGGTGTACCCGCAGGCCTCGCGACAGTATTTCGCATGCAGCTCCAAGTGAAGGATGCTTTTCTTTCAGCCACCCTCCCGATAGTCATGCCCCTTCCATGCCTGCCTCATTAACGTGGATGAAGTCCTCGGTTCCACGGTAGGGGTTCTCCTAAGGTGGCTGTGCAGTGTTTCTCCCTTCGGGTGAATTCCTCCCTTCTGTCTGTGAATGGATAGCCAACAGTGTACCTGACAGTGGGAGGCGCTCGAGGCTATGTTAGATAAGAAAGACAAAGAGAAGAGGCCCTTTTGGCGCATCTTTTTAATTGGAAGAAAATATAGGCCTTTGATGACAATATTTGCTACATTTCCCTAAATGCAGCACTTAAAAAAACAAAAACAGAGGGCCACCAGGTATATGGAAAGTGTGCGGGTGTTGAATCTCAGGTGTCCTTGGGTGAGATATTTAACCTCTGGTCCACGGCAGCCCTGTCTGTAGCATGGGAACGTCGGGCTTTTGCAGAATTAACTGTGATAAAGCAAACAGTTCAGAAGATACAGGTTCCCTTCCTTCTTTCCCCTTTAAAGGCTAGGAGAAGAGGGGTAGAAAACCCACAACTGAGGGTTTACCATTGATCTCTATACGGGAGGAAAAAGTTTTCCTGGACCTCTCCCTGGCTGGGTCTGAAAATTAAACTGACAAAGACAGATTAACAGGAGGAAAGCAAACAAATTTGTTTTGTTTGACACAGGAGACTTCATAAGGAAATGAAGAACAGAGAAACAGACCTGTGTATGTTTGTGCTAGATTTGATGGAGAGTGAGCAGCCGTGGAGGACTGTGATAGGTTAAGGGTTACGAGTAAGTCTAGTAAACTAATAAACTGGAGGGAACTTAGCAAGGGCCTGTTTGTTCAGATTCTCCTTTTCCCCCAGGTGTTGGTGAGGGTTCCATGACCCGTTTCAGGGGAAAGGGGTGAGGCAGGAGAGGAGGTCAGAGTGACCCTCAGCTTAGAATATTCCGTATGCCAACATGCCATATTTGGGGATAGTGTGTCCTGAACCCCATCATCTCCAGTGACTCATACACAGAAATCTGTGCACAGAGATGCTTACTAAATTGTGCACGGCGAAAAGATTGTGCCTCTTTTCCCTTTAGTCCCTCACTCCCTGTTCTCAGAGCCTCCTTTATTAAAGTCTACTTTGGGGTATGTGCGAGGGGATGGGAGGGGGCACACTTGGCTAAATGTCAAGTTGACTTCTGTGCCTCTGTTTCTGTGGGCAGAAGCCCTGCTAGGGCAGGCTCCACTCTGCTGAATGTTTTTCTGTCATTTTAAAAAAGGAGAAGAGCGAAGATGCAAATTGCTGAGCCTGCTCAGGGAGATGGGCAGACAAAGAGCCAATTCATGAGGACAAGTGTGCGGGGAGGGGAGCAGATGGGGGCAGAGGAGGGAGGCGAAGGCAGGGCGCATTCTTCAGGTTCTTTCTTCTGCCTTTTGTTAGCGGATTTATTGGGCTTGTTAAGGACTAAGGAAACACTTGGTGGCCTCTGGGCTTGGGAGGCCCTTCAGAATTCGAAACTCCAGGCATCTCAGGGCTCTCTGCCTTTTAGGACCCCCTGAGAGCCCTGGGAATGGGCTGTTTAGAAATGCAGAGATGAGTCATGTGTTTGCTCAAGGTGGCAGGAATACGACACAGTATCTGACTCAGGCAGGTAAAAGTCACAGCCTCCTGGGGGCTGCCCGGGGGGGGGGGGGCCCACTTCACCCCCATCCCTGATCTGGTCCTCTGTCCCTCCCCACCCTGACCCAGGCTTCTTTTCAGCAACAGGCCTCCTCCTGAACCGACTGTGCCCCCTGAAGGAAACCCACCCAGGCTGCAAAGAGTGAAAACCCTCTTGCTTCCATGAACATTTTTCTCCTCCTCCCCTCACCCCTCCCTCCACCCTCAGGTGCAGCCCTCCAGTGGGTGAGGTTTTGATTCCAACAGGTGCAGAGCACATGGTGTCTGCATACCTGGTTCTTCTCCCAGCCCTAATTGGCACTGTGACTTTGGGCAAGTCATTCTCCTCCTCTGGGCCTCAGTTACCTCTTTTTTAAAACGAGGGGGTTGGGCTGGGGTCTTCGGAGCCTTGTCCTGCTCTGACAGTGGAAACCTCAGTGGCTCTAATTGCCTCATTAGAACACCAGGGAAGGCCTTTCTAGTAATTGTCTCCCGGACTCCTGTCTTACCCACTCCCTACTGGGCTCTGCCTCCAAGGAAACAAAAGCAGCTGCTTTCTCCTCTGGGGCTTTCTACGAACTCTCCAGCCCTTCCTGACAACATATGTGCACAGGCATTCTCTGTCTGTCTCCCTCCCTCTGTCTGCGTCCTCTTTTGGAGGGTGGGTGGTGCCCCTTTTGAGCCCTGCTTTTTCTCTTGTCTGCTTCTTTGGCTAGCATAGCTGGCCTCTGTCCCAGGTGAGATCAAAGTTCCCTTTATTACTCTCCACCCGGCACATGGATTTGGCAGTAGGCGCTTTACAAATAACTGTGCTCTAGACAGCTGCACCGAGGCACTCGGAATCCAGGTGAAAGCTGAAATAGCTGAGATGCAAATGGCAGGGAATCAAGAGAAAGTTAATCTCTTGTCACTGTCCCTGAAGACATACACATTCCGAGATTTGGCAGCTGCCCTTAGGAGATGGTCTCTATCCTAAAAACCAGGATATTTCGTTTTCTGTTTTAAGAACAAGGCACAAATGGCATAGATAGTGCGGTTTTTAAAATTTGCTAAATGAGCCGGCCCAAGTGAATCTCTTATAAAACTCTTGATATGCGTAGGAGTGTGTGCCTTTCCTAGCGGTCAGGAAACGGTTTATGTGTGTTCTGATGGGTGTGTGCTGGGCTGGCTGGGCCTCGGATCAGAGATGTGGGAGGAGCCGGTAGGAAACTCAGGTCTAGTTCAAGATCAAAGAAACAGGCAAGTCTGGTAGAATCCAGAACATCTAAGGTCTAAAAACAGAGTGAGTCTAGAAAGGCAGTAGAGGCAGGAAGGGTTACACCCCTTTGGGGAGATTTTGGCAGGTGGGGTCTGGCATGCAGCAAGGCAGAGACCGAGGCACCGGCAGGCAGGTAGGAGATGCTGTGCGATTTCCCATCCCAGGAGAGAGCAACTGCTCTTCGCCTTTCTGACATCCCCCTGGAGGGTGGGTGCTCATGGGTGGCAGGTTTGTGCCCAAAGCCGGAGCTTTGTGTCTAATAGGTGTTCCTGATGTATCCAACTGCCTTCTTTCAGTCGTGTGGTGTGAGATTGAAGAGTGTAGATCCTGGTTTTAGACAGAATGCGTTCAAATCCTAGAGTGGCCAGTTTGCTATTTATATCTCCTAGCTCTGTGCCTCAATTTTCTTATTTACAAACTGGGAGTAATAATAGTGATGGCCCCCTAGGGCGGTTGGGAGGATTAAAAGTGCCTGGTGTAGTGCCTAATACTTTGGTGGATTCAGTAAATGGCAAATACCATCATTTTGACATTGACTTACGGAGTTTTCTAATAAGAGGCAGAGGACAGCAAGTTCTTGAGATACTTCCGCATGCATCGGAATCCCTCAGAGGACTTGTTAACATGCAGGTTGCTGGGTCCTGTCCCGGTCAGTGTGGGGTATGGTCTGTGGAACATACTCTGAGAATCACTGTTCCCTATCCTATACACGAGACATGTGTCCAAATGAGACCATTATTTAACAAACACCTAATTAGCCTTTGCCATGTGCCAGACTTCGTATATACACACGATGCGTAGTAGTACAAACTTTGACCCATTTACTTCTATAGAGACCCTGTGAGGCAGGTTTTGTGATGCCGACTTTACAGATGAGAAACTTCTCAGGAAGTTTTTCAGTCTCCAGACTCTGTAGTGCTTGGCTGGGTCCTCGCTGTAACCCTGTGTGAAGGCAGTAAAGCCACAGTGGAAGGGGTCGAGACTCTGGAGCCCAAGTAGGGTTAGAATCCTAACGCTGCCATATTTGAGCTGTGCGGCCTGAAGCAAGACGATTCATCTTTCTGGGACATTTTCTTTGTCTAAAAGAAGATGAAAAAAGGATGAGACTCGTAACAGCTTACTGGTAAGGGTTTGTCGGGAACAAAGTGAGGAAGCTTATCTGAAGTGCTTAGAAGAGAACAGATGCCCATGAAGGATAGTCTCTCATATTTTCCACAAGTCACTGGCCCTCCTCTTGCTGTGCCACCAGTAATGGCTTTTGCTTCATGGTGGTAAGTGTTCATTTCTCTCCACCTAGATCACCTTATTCTCAACCCAATTTCACTTTCTCTTTATCAGTTTACAACATCTTAGAATGATAGAACTAGAAAATACTTTGGATCATTTATTCTTGACTGTGTATCCAAGTCACCTGGGGATTTAAAAAAACAAAAAAACACCACTTTCCTGGCATTCTGTGACAGGTTGGATTATTCTTCAAAAGTATCCATCTTTCCTCCTAATTTCCACGGGAAGAACATACTTTTCCCCTTCAATGTTTGGCTAGATTTTGTTGTGGTCGATTGGATATTCTACAGACATGAGGTAGTAAAGGCTTGAAATGAGCTTGTGAAGTCAAGCTGGCTCCTTTGTGCTTCTGGTGTTGCCATGAGAAGACATGCATAATGTAGGACCATGGTCCCTGGGGTAGGGATAACATGCATGCACATGGATCAGAACTGGGCTGCCCCAGCGGAGCCCAGCCCTCATCAGGCAACCATCCACTGACCCCAATATGTGACTGAGCCAGCGCCGATCAGCAGGGCCATGCAGCTGAGCCCAGCCAAGACTCACCTGTGGACGTGTGACCCAAATATTTATTGACATAAGCCACTGAGACGTTGTGGTTCTTTGTCAAGGGCCTGATTTTGGCTCTATCTGATTTTGGCTCAGATATTCTGAGTAATAGACTGGGGAGTCCAGGAATGTGTGTTTCTAAAATTCCCCCCACCCCCATGTGATTCTGTTATTCAGCTGGATTTAGGAACCACTGCTCTCTGATCTCATCTCTTAGAGGGAGATGCTAAGACCCAGAAAGGTAAAGTGACTCGCCCAAAGTCTCAGTACCTGGCAAGGTTAGTATTAGAATCCTTGGTATGCTATATTAATACTCATTCTACTGTATCATACTATTCCCATAAAAAATTTAACATGGAAGAAATCCTTCATGTCCCCATAACTGAGATGCTTTGGGCTGAAGTACTTTAATGCTATACTGACGTCACCCATTGAAAACCCACTGATGAGAGGAAATACACAATGGAAAGAGTATATTGACTTTGGTTGTAATTGTATTTACTGTGCCATATGTCTCAGCTGAGGGAAAAAATGGGGTCACTAGATCATGGGCATTAGAAGGAATTTAAAGTACAGTATTCTTTTTCAACTTGGGAAAGTTTATGCGATTTCTAGGCAATTATTTCCTGTAGGAATAAAAATATGTGTTACTCTTTCATCCTGTTCCTCTCGCTGCAGTTTCTCCTCATTAGTGGTTTCCTTCCTCTTGAGCTGCAGTAATGCCCTCAAAGTACTGAATCTATTACAGCTGAAGTTGGTCTTCGCAGACCTGACAGAAATGCAGATTGGCAAACTGAAATGTCTGTCTTGATTCAGACTTATATTTATTTATTGAGCACCTGCTATGTGCCCTGCTCTGTGCAAACTGCTTTCACATATACTATTTTTATTAAGTGTATATGAATTTACAAGGAGTGGGTGTAGACTGTGTGGAAGGAAAAGAGAAAAGAGACACTTATGGCTCAAGGCTGTTATTGCAGACTCTTTTTGTGACATTTCTCTATTTGCCAACACTCTCCTGTTCAGTCTCCCCCATCTGTTTCATAGTGAAAAATCATCTCTTTCCCATATCACCCTCTAGCCCAAACATCACCTTTTCCCACTCCGTTTACTACACCAGGGACTACTTAAGTAAACAAAGCCAGACAAGGTGCTAAATATTTCCTGGCTGCACCAGGCAGGAACAGGGGCTCCTTCTTGGTCTAAGACTCTCCCTGCTTTTCATGTGGCTCAGTGCGGTGTCCCCTCACATCTTGTCCCAGTTGTTTCTGCCCTGTATAATCTCTCCTACCAAACTCAACTTTCAAAATGCCACACCCCCAGGACCACAGCTCTGAGAGGAGTCATTCATAGGATCTCCCTGATGAAATCCGTCACTGTCCTTCCTTTATTCCATTGCTCAACTCCCACCTGATCTCTCCATTCTGCTCTAAACAGTGCCATCATTCTTACTCCTCTACTTTTTCTCTTCCTGAGTTGGACTGCACACACGTGCGTGTGCGTGCACACATACGCACACCCGTGACAGTCTCTGCTTCCATACCTTGCATCATGCTTTCTCCCCAGCCTGAGAATCTCTGCCTCCATGTGCAGTCTCAGTTTCCCACAGGGGCTCTGCAATGTAAATGAGTGAAGCAGGGAGTGGTGGGGAGCATGGCAAACTGGGGAGGGCACAGCAGGTCGAAAGGGCCCTGTTGCTAGTAGGCCCTAGCAAGTGGATGCCATGTCATAATGTAGCTCAGTATTGACATATCTTCTACATTTTTAGAAGGTAGAAATTCAGATTTTGTATGAAATCTCTAGATTTTTTAAAGGTGTGGACATACACTAAAACAAAATTTAAAAAATTTTTGTATGTGTGCCGAATAAGCAAACCTGCTCTGCACATTTTGTTTATTCAGATCCTACCAAACCTTACAGTCCTTCCTAGACCACCTCTCTCTTCTGAAGCCTTCTTTGATGATTTGCATTGCTGTGTTCTTTCCTCTCTGGGTCTTCCTGTATAAAGAGACCCGGATAGTTATGTATGTATCCAGGGTCCAGAAGCAGAATGCCTGGAAACAAAACTACCTACTAGCTGTGCCGCCTGGGGCTAGGTGATAAACCCCTAGAAGCTCTATTTCCTCATCTCCAGAAGAGAGGGGGTAGCCATAGGCTCTGTTTCGTAAGTGTGTGATGAAGACGAAAGAGAATAGGTATAGAAAGTATTCAACATAATGTCTGACATACAGTAAATTCCCCATGAACGTTGGCTATTATTACTTAATTATTCCACAACTGTGAGCATCATCACATGGTTATTAAAAAGCGAAGATTCTAGAGTCTAATTTCCAGGGTGAAAATCCCTACTCTCCCTCTTTCTAGCTATGTGGCTTTGGGCAAGTTACTAAACCTGTGCCTTAGTTTTCTCATCTGTAAGATGGGGATAATCAGACTCAGTGAGTTATGATGGGGACTTGCCTCCTGAGTCATTTTTCCTCAGCTCAGGTGTGGCACCGTTCTTTCTAATCTTGCACCAGTTATCAGTGTTCAGCTCTCAGCTCCAAATTCAGTCTTCAGGTCCTGGGGTGCAATGATGCACCCGGAGTGTTTTTCCTTTACAGAGAGCATACCGCTCCATTACCAGTAGAGGGCGCTAGAGGAGCACTGCCGGAGGAGGAGGGGCTTCTCTTCCTGGCTTCGTGTGATGCCTTTTCCTTCTTGTGCCTACTGCCTGGGTGATGAGGGGTAAGGGAATGGGTGTGGTGGTGGTGGTGGTGGTAGTGGTGGTGGTGTGTCTTCGTGTGTCTGTGTGGGTGTGTGCGTGCGCTCTGGTGCTACTCTGCCCAGGCTGTGTGCCCAGAGTGTGCAGTCTCTTGGCCAACTTGCTGGCCTGCATGGGCCTGGTGACCACCTTGCAGAGGTCATGCAGGTGATCCAGGTGATTCCCCCTCAAGATGCAGACACTGCCTACTTCAGGCCTGTGCCTATAGCAGCGCCCATTTCCGTCCCTGTGCCCTCCCCCAGCACTAACTCACCTGCCCCGGGGGGCCTGGTTCCTGCTCGCTCTGCTACTGTAGGCCAGCTCTGGCTCAGGCAACCCAGCACACGTCTCGCTCCCCATTTCCTGCAGTGAGGTCTGATCCCCAGCCGTAGGGACTCTCACTTAGCCTTTGGGTACTCTTTAGAGTGCTCTTTACATCTCTTTATTGACTCCCCTGTAACTGTTTAAGAATTCTTTTTATTAAACTGCCCCTGTTTAAATTGCTGTGTGATTTCTGTCTCCTGATCGAACCCAGACTGATATATATGTTGAGTCTAAACCTGCCCCTTAATAATTCAGACATTCTGCTTAGAGGGTTTCTCTGGATCTACTGACACTGTATCTGTTTCCTTTACTACCAACATACTGTTGCATCTATATCTGCTACCAGCATATTCTTGGGTGCTTAAGAGGTACTTAATGAGATCTCATATCCCTGGATCAATGCGTCTTTGCAGAACCCCTTAACCCAAAGAGACTAATGTGGGCTGTGAACTAGACTGTTCCTTCTCAACATGCTATATGTGGTAGAGAACCATTTCTAACCATTTCCAAATCTGTCATAAACCAAGACTTTGGTGAAGTACATAAAAATGAAGTACCAGAAATATAAAATTTTCTAAAAGGCATACAAAATCTAAGCCTAAATTTTTTTAGTATTGAGTTCAGTAGACATAATTACTCTATGAAACTGCTTTGAAGATTTCTAAATACTCAGCCTCAATTTTTATAGGTGTGTTGCCATAGTGTAGAGAGCACACCTTGAACAGCACAGACCTGGGCCATGCACCATTGCCAGGAGTAATACTATGTTCCGTACTTAGATTTTCACCTCTCATCCTCTCATTGCACCTTGCTTGCATTTTGGGGTTTGCTCTCCTATTTCACGGAGACAATGACAAGATTCTCATCCATCCTCTGGTCCTGTCCGTGTGCTTTCTCCAGCACATGCTCCTACTGAGTGTCACTTCTGGGAGATGCGCTTGCTTATTGCAGTAACTTTGCTCTCTTTGTCATGGTCACAGTCTCTCTTCTCTTTATCAAGAGGTGGTAGCTGTGGCAATAAAGCATCCTCATATTTCCCTAGGCTCTAAGCCATTGAATTCATAAACAGACACCCACCAGTCTTCTTCCCACCCCCCACCATGTTTGTAGCTGATAAGAGCCAGAATCTGAGGGTTATTTGCATATGTGACTTGTCTTGATAGCACGGTATGCACCTTCCATTCCAGCCAAAAGCCATGTGGCAAAGCCTGGGTTCAGCCAATCAGACAGGAAAACACAAATGAACTGGCTGTGATGTCCAGCACAAGCACCATAATTGTAGCTTTAAACATTAAAATGGAGGCTAGCGATAGTACCCAATCTCCTTGTCCCCTATTCTGATTTGAGTACAGCATCCTCCTGTCTCTTAATTATTATCATTGCACAAGTCTATCTAAAACTATATTTATGAAATTCTTTGTAATGCATGGTAATTCCACTGAGTTTATTTCCCCATCGTTCCCCTGGGTGTGTGACCTGCCTTCCCTGCTCAGTTTGTCAGCCAAAGATTTATTCTGCATTCAGTAGAGCTTCTATCCCATTGTTGGTGCGCACTAGATTGTAATAGAAATGCCATGCCACCGAACTGTGAGTTGAAGCTGTATTACAATGATACTGCCCCAATTTTACAGATGCTGCCCAGTACCAAAGAGCTTTAATAAAATGCTCAAGGTCACGGCACAAATCCAATGTAGAATCAGGGGTGGGACCAGCTGTTGTGAATTTTGAGCCCAAATCTCTTTTCATTGTATCAGACTGCCTCTCAAAACCACACGAGATACTCTTATCAATGTTGTTTGGTGGGTGTTCAGTTCGCTGCAGTCGATACTGTCAAATGAAATCTTCAAATGCCAGAAGTATGCTGTCAGACACTCTTCACCTTCATGAACTCTAGCGTTATAAGCAGCCGCAGCATAGACACAACCAGGAAATCTATCACCACAGTTAATGCTGGTTGTTAAAAGTATGTCTGTTTGGAAGTTATTCTACAGTGACAATGATCAGTGCTGGCATTCATTAAAACAACAGTGACAAAAACAACAAAACCCACAGCCCACCTGAAACAAAATCTAAACTACTAGGACGATATTCCATGGCTCCTAGAGAACCTGGCAACATGTCCCTAATAATGCACATAATCCGATTCAAAATAATGGTGATATTGAATATGCTTTTTTCCTTTCCCAGGGTATTCGGATTACCCCTCCATCCCCCAGGCACGGGTCAAGGCCAGTTAAGATAGGGAGTATAGAAAACGGAATTAAAGACAATTTAACGTAAATTGCCAGCATGCATTCTAGGCGTTTAACAGTCATTGTGTAACTATTCACAGAAAATACTGTGATTGATGTTTTACTGACATTCACTCTAATTCTTACATCAGTCTTGTAAGGTAAATTTTATAGGTGGGAAAATTGAGTCTTGGAGAAGGTAACTTGCCCATGATCAAGATAGTAAGTAAATGGATTTCAGATTGGGACTTTCTGGTGCTAAATATTATCTTTTTTCTGTTCCACTCTGCACCTTCCCTTTAAGAAATGGTAAATCACAGTAATTAACAGTAGTGTTTTATTTATTTACTTTTAACAATAATCCGTGCATGGTTGGAATTACACCAATAGTCAATGTGACCTGTTCAAAATATAGACAAACTATGGATACTGAAAGCAGAACAACTTAAAAATATTAAAAGTCGGTATTCTGACTCTGATTTATAGGGTATATTTTAGATTACCAACTCTAGTCATAAAATCAAAGGAAAATGATGAGAAAGGTATCATAATTTTCCTGGCATTAGGAGATTTGTTCTTCCTGACTTTAAAGCTTCGCTGTTAGGGGGCATAGGAAGGAATTTGGATTGGAGAAAATGAGGCTTCCTGTGGGAGATTCACAAGTTTTCTTTGTTCAACCGGCATTCGCTACCCTCTTCCCAGTTCCATGTGTGCCCCCCAAACCTTTTCACTTTTTTTGACTAAATTAGACTAAGTAAAACAGATTTAAGAATTCACCTTGTCCATGGAGTTGGTGGATGCCCATGATGATATATGCAGCTAATTTGGGGTAATGCAGAAACAGTGATTATTATAAGGATATCTTGAATATCTTTGACTCCTTTCCTTTTTTTAGCTTTATTAAGGTATAATAAATAATTGACAAATAATATATGTATATACTTAAGGTATACAACTTGATGTTTTGATATTGTTATACATTGTGAAATGATCCCTGCCATCAAGCTAATTAATGTATCTATCACCTCACACAGTTACCATTTTTGTTGTAGTGGTGGTGAGAACACTTGAGAATCTATCCTCTTAGTATATTTAAGGTATACCCTATAGTATTACTAACTGTAGTCACATTACTGTCTGTTCGATTTCCAGAATTTATTCATCTTGTATAATTGAAAGATTACATACCCTTTTGACCAACATCACTCCATCTTCCCTTTCCCCCCAACCCCTGGAAACCAGCATTCTGCTCTGTTACTATGAGTTCAACTGCTTTAGATTACAAATATAAGTGAGGCTATGCAGTATTTGTCTTTCTGTATCTGGCTTATTTCCCTTTGAGTAATGTCCTCCGGGTTCATGCATGTTCTCTCAAATGGCAGGATTTCCTTCTCTTTTTTTTTTTATGGCCGAATAGCATCCTATTTATGTGTGTGTGTGTGTGTGTGTGTGTGTGTGTGTGTGTGTGTATGTATATATACACACACACATACACTCATCTATCAATGGACATTTGGTTGTTTCCGGATCTTGGCTGTTATGAATAATGCTGCAACGAACAGGGGAGGGCAGATATGTCTTTGAGATATTGATTTCACTTCTTTTGGATCTATAACAAGAAGTGGAATTACTGGATCATATGGCAGTTTTATTTTTAATTTTTTGAGGAACCTCCATATGGTTTCTGATAATGGCTGTACCAATTTACATTCCCATAAATAGTGTATAGGGGTTCCCTTTTCTCCACATCCTTGCCAAAACCTCCTATCTTTCATCTTTTTTGGTGATAGCCATTCTAACAAGTCTGAGGTGGTATTTCACTGAGGTCTTGATTTGCATTTCCCTGGTGATTAGTAGTGTTGAGTATCTTTTCATATATCTGTTGGCTTTTTGTTTGTCTTCTTTTGAGAAATGTTTATGCAGGCCCTTTGCCCATTTTAAAAATTAGATTATTATAACTAATATTATTTTAGTACTGAGGTGAGTTTCTTTATATATTTTGGACATTAACCTCTTATCAGGTATATGGTTTGCAAATATTTCTGCCATCCATAGTTTGCATTTTAGTCTGGTGATGGTCTCCTTTATGGTGCAGAAGCTCCTTAGCTTTATGCAATTGCACTTGTCTGGTTTTCCTCTTTTTGCTTTTGTTGCCTTTGCTTTTGGTGTCATATCCAAAAAAGTCTTCCCAGACCAATGTTTGACTGCTTTCTTTATTTCTAGGAGATCATGGCATTCCAAAGCCTTCTTCACAGAACATATTGACAGTTTTTTTCAGAATTGATAGGCAGCACTTAATGACTTCATTTTGCATGTGTCAAGACTGAGGCATCTGGCCACATTTGTCTGAGGGAATGCAGTCAGTGATAGGGAATATAAGTCAAAATCTGGAACCTCTAATTCCTCATTTGACGTCAATTTAACAACACATTAGATGTTCAGGTGTTGCTGGTATTTTGCAACCATTTTAATTTCATAGCAAATTTCTGACAGAAATATATAGAAATACCATCAAGACAGCATTTCTATAATTGAATTCTAACACGGTGCTAGTCATACTCTGCTCAATAAGCAATGAATATGTGAGAATATTCTAAATGACGTCAAGCAGAGTGTTGGGTCCTCGGAGGACACTAGGAAAATATGAGATGTGATCTTACCTTCAAAACGCTCAGAGTTTGCTTTGAGAAATTAAACTTACTTCTGCAAAGTCATCACAGCCCAAAATATATGGTGCTGACCAAAATAGCTGGAGGAGTCAAGGGTGCAGAGAGATTGACTGCAAGCTTCAGGGTCCATGGAAGACATAATTGTTGAATCTTAAATGGTGGGTAAATTTCAATAAGGACAAGAGGAGAGGAAAGAGAACATCCCACACAATATTTGCACAGTGCTTTTTAGCTGGCAAAGTACTTTGACGTTCATGAGATCAATACCCCCAATAACTCAGCAGGAAATGTTACTGTGATTCTCGTTTTATTGATGAGGATCCTGAAGCTCAGAGAGGTTAAGCAGACTTTCTCAGGTGATACAGCTTGTAAGGGATAGAGCTTAGACTCAGATTCATGCCTGATGCATGTTCCTTTGTGCCAGATTTTGGAAGGTTATAAAACTAAGCAGAGGGGAATTATTGTTAATCCCAGACTACATATATAATATAATAAAAAGTGGAGTACAGGAGAGTTTGAAAGAGGAGACAGGGAGAGGAACCAGGCTTCTCCCCAGCCATCAAAGCACCTCGGTTACCCCTGTCATGTGCTCATGACATTCAGTTGTACTTGTCCATCTCTGGTCTGTCTGTTCCTTCAACTCTGAGCTCCTGGAAGGCAGGGCTTCACTTTTGGTTTCAGTAAGGTCCAGCATACTGCTCATCTAGTAGGAGATGCTAATAATATTTTGAATGAATGAATGAAGTAGTTACAACTTTGATCTTGGTCTGAGGTAATGATGGTCTGGTGACAACAGTGAGGCTACACCAGTGAAGGTGAATCCATGGAAAACGGTGAAGTAACAAAGAATTATCCAGGTGGAGCCCATAAAGGACATTAAAAGCCCTGCCAATATTCCGTGTCTTAACCTGGATGGAGGATTAAATGGGTGCTTGTTTGCTATTGTTCTTTAAACTGAACATACACTTTTCTATATTTTATACTTCAATAATAAAATGGGAAAAAAACAGAAATAGAAAAAATAGGTAACATTTGGTGACAGACTTGATATGAAGGATAAAAGAGAAGGATAATATAACAAAACAACTTCAAGGGTTATTAGTGTGATATACTGCCTGCCAGACGTGGGACACTTGGAGGCAGAGATGAGGTTAATTTTGGAATTTTCAGGGAGCCATGTGACTGCAGCTTAAAGTCTTATGGCCACGTCTCCATCCTGGGGAGTCCCTTGTTCCCTTTGCACCTGGGCTCCATGGCCTAGGGGGTTGACTTACTTCCTTTCTTCTCTCAAGTGCCAGCATCTGCTTTAAGTTAGGGGGCTGCTCTTCTTCCAAAACAGATTTGGTAGCCAAATGATTCCTTTTCACCCCTCTCTTTATTAGTGTCCCCCCAAATAAACGCATAGAGACTATTTAGAGACTTTACTGCTGACCTCTGTGGGACTATATAAAAGGTTAGCAAAAATTAAAAGTACTTGGGGAGTTATAAAATTTGCAGAAATCTTACCAAGTTCTGTAACAGTCCAAGTCAGCATTTCTGCGTTTTTTAGATAGTATTCAGAAGTCTCTTTCATATCATCCTAAGAGCCTTTCTTAGATGATTCTAAATGACAGTCTAAATTTTTATATATGTAACTAATCCTGGCTGTGTGCTTATAATGTGCCAGACAATATTCTGAACACAGGACATATTTAACCTAAAAAAAAAAACCTACCCTGTACATAAATATAGATATATACATGTATATATGATATATATACACTATATAACATCATTATGATATATATAATAATATAAAATATACTATTATATACTATAATGAAGAATTAATTATATACTATACTATTATATACACTGTTATTACCTCCATATACAGATGAGGAAATTGAGGCATAGAAAATGTAAACACTGAGCACCAGGTCACAACTAGGAGGTGGCAAAGGTGAGATTTGAACCTAGGCAGCCTGGTCTTAGAGCCTGTGTCTTCCTGTCTTTTAGAGTGACCACTGCTCAGGCATAGCTCCTGGAGGGCTGAGGCCAGGGAGCTTTGTGATGTTTGATGCAATCCATGGTTCCTTTCTAAATCTCATGGTCCAAAGATGGACCAGTCAGGCTCAAGTTGTCATTTCTACCCTTAGACATTACTCTCGTGGATTTTAGGCTGTTGTAAAGATGCCTCTCTGACCTTCCTCTGGCTGGCCCCAGAAATCCAGATCTTGTCCCAGGTTCTCAGGGAAATCCCTTCTCTATCTGGTTTATACGGATTTCCTCCCCTGGGTTTTGAACTCATTCTGTGTAGACTTGAAATTGTCTCTCCTTTGTTCTTCATTCATTTATTCATTCAACAAATGTTTAACAATTTATTATGTGTTAGGCACGATGCTAAGACTCTAGGGGATATTAGAATAAATAATTCATCACCCTTTTTCTCTAAGCTACTCACAATCTTAAGAGATATACATGTATATACATAAATACAGTTCACTGTATTAAATGCTGTGCAGGAGGTATGTACAAACAGTAAAGGGAGTGCATTTGGAAGTTAACTGTGTTGTAGAGTAGGAGGGTTTTACAGTAGAGATGACTTTACTTTGGATGGGTTGAACTTTTATAGATTTATCAGGTTGGAGGAAGGTCATTCCAGAGACAGAAAAGAGCTCATGCATAATTCACAATTGCGGAGAATCATGAATGTGAAGATTTAATTCAGTGATTCATTCACTCATCCATTAATATTTATTAAGTGTCTACTTTGTGCAAAACCTCATGCTACATGCTAGTGATGCCTTGTAAATGAAGAGTTCATTGCCCTGATGGAAATTCCTATTAAGCACTAAGAAATAGCTGTTTCCTTGACTTTTCCAGCATCTAGAGGCTGCCTGCATACCTTGGCTGATGGTCCCTTCCTCCATCCTCAAAGCCAACAGTATAGCGTCTTCAAATCTCTCTCTTACTTTTTTTAAGGTTTATTTATTTATTTTAGAGAGAGAGAGCATGCATGAGTTGAGGGGAGGAGCAGAGGGAGACGGAGAGAATCTTAAGCATACTCTCCGCTGAGCATGGAGCTTGATGTAGGGCTTGATCTCACAACCTTGAGATCATGACCCTGAGGTCATGATCTGAGCCAAAATCAAGAGTTAAACTCTTAACCGACTGAGCCACCCAGGCATCCCCAAATCTCTCTCTGCCTTTTATACCTACTCTGCCATCCTATCTTCTCTGTTTCTCTTGCCAGGTGGGTGGCTCAATAAATGCCTTCTATATTGTATATGTCCCCAGAGGCCCATGTACAAGACTTTTTCCAAGACCTTTTTTCCTTGACCTTCCAATCTTTTTACTCCCAGGCCCTTAAACAACCAATGTAACCATTCACAACTGTCCAAGTTTCTATGTATGCTTTTATCACACAGAGCAGGTGGCCCAATAAGCCACCCAAAGTTTTGTCCAATGGGAGGATTTTCTCTCACTACTGTCTTTCAGGACAGTGGAAGTCTGTTTTTGATTTGTATTTACACAAACCAAAACTCATTTGTAAACCAAGCTCTGTCTTTTTTCTTTTTCTACCATCTGGTTGTAAGGGACCCTACTGTGGGACCATTGGTGTGAGGGGAGGTAATGGTGCAACAGCAGTGACATGGGGGTCTGGACCACTTGCTAGTACACCTCACTTGTGCTCTATGACCCTTCTTGTGACTGACCTCTGAAGTACTGTTTCTGTCTTGTGATGGATTGTTACTGGGCTCTTTAACCTTATGGTCTGGGCCAGCTCATGACCAGTAGTTCTGGATGTGTGGACACATGATCCCTGTGTTTGGAGGCTCATCTCTAAGGCCCAGTAACATGCCAAGAACTATTTTTGGATATCATATAATTCTCTGATGCAGATGTCATGGCTTTGCTCCAGAATCCTAAGGGGTCTACATTATGGTTCTCCTACTGGGCTTGCCCCAAACCTCCATGTGAGGAGTGTAGGCCTACTACAAAGTTAGAGGGAATAGCTCACCCAAAAAACTACCTTTAATTTTGACTTCAATTTCATGTCTTCTTTGGGGTGGGGGGGTTCTAAAACCACTCTCAGTGTTGATAATTTGTTAGAAGGACTTCCAGAACTTACTGAAAGCTATTATACTCACAGTTATGACTTTTTTACAGAGAAAGGATACAGATTCAAATCAGCCAAGGAAAAAAGTACACAGGGCAGAGTTTGGGGAAGTACCAAATAGAACTTAGTTTGTTCTCATTCTGAGGAGCCCAGACACATTACTTTCCCAGTATTGCTGTGTAACAGTACACACACAGTATTGCCAGCTGGGGAAGTTGTCCAGACCTTGGTCTTCAGAATTTTTCTTGGGATCCATTGGAAAGACAAGACCGATTGATTGTCCACATGCTCTGTCTGTCTCCAGGTCAACTGATACTGCATGACTCAAAGCCCTCACTTGAAATCACATTGTTACTGCCTGGTGGCCCTAAGACCCCCAGACAAACAGGGATTACCTTCCAGGAGGCCATGGCAAAGGCCAAACCTCTCTTTAATTAATTTAATTTCTTTACTATACACTCCACACAGTGTTTTTCCCCACCACAGATATCCCTTTTACCACAGGGACTGGCAGGTTGTATGACCCAAACAACAGGTTGTATGACTCCTTGCACTGCAGCCCGAACCAGCTTAGACGGCCTTCCATGTCACTTGGTGAGTGTGGTGGAACAGAATATCCAAGCATAGATTATGTTACCTCTAGAACCCAAAACCCTGGGGTTTTCCTTGACAGCTGGCATTCAGTTGATCCATCTCCAAAATACTTCCTTCTTAGGGGTGAGGGTAGGATATGCCATAATTTGCCCTTTATTTTGAAGGAGATGCCCTGGCATGTTTCAGGCCACTAGGCTCTTAAAATTTCATTAAGGCAGGGAGCCCTTGAATCCTCATAGTTACTAATACCTTCTCAGCTTGCCATATTGTGTTCATCATAACCAATTAACATAATGTCATGGATGTAACTCACCAATATGATGTTATGAAGAATGTCCAGATGGTCCAGGCCCCTTCAAACTGTAATAGCAGAGGGTGGGAGAGTTTACATAGCCCTGAGGTAAGATCATAAACATACACTGTTTTTTTGTCCCATGTGGACTGAATACTGCTTCAGATCTGATTTCCTGTTAGGATTGGAAATACTGAATCCAAAGCTTTGTTGACCTGCTGTAGCAAAGACATCACTTCTGGGCATTTCTGCAGGCTTGAGAGGTTTAGGGAAATCTGACAACTCAAGGTTTTCAAGTGCATTGATCCAAATGTCCCCATCTCAGGTTTTTGGGTCCTACTTCTTCCCAGTTAGGTCCCTGACCTTGGTACTGGAGACTTGCTGGGGTTGAGAATTCAACCTTTACTGAAGCTCTTATCTCTTTATCGCCCTATCCCGGCCTGATCCTCACTCAGCTCCTTCTGCCTACAGGAGATAAGAGCCTTTGCCAGTGCTGCCAAGAAAGCCCTCTGGCTTTCACAATTCACCTTCAATTAGAGATAAACCGTCCTCAGACTGTCATTGTCTTTTTCCATTTCATTGATAGCACCCAGTAAGAGCCACTCAGTTCCATAGTCTTTCCCCAAACCTCTCACACTCCTCAGCTAGTGCCTCTGCCAGTGGATTTTACTTCCACTCTATTCCATTCTGTTCCACCATCAATGAAAGTTTTAAAAATTGTACCACTACAGCATGTCCGGCTATATCCGTCCTTCACTTACTGGAAGTGATGGGCTTTCCTGGGGCAGGTGATCTGTCTCCCAAGTCCCAAGTCAGAGTCAGCTTCCTAGGATCCCTCCCAGTACCAGCTGTCTTGGGTCTCATTTCCCAGGAGGCTGACTCTGAGGCAGGGATTCGCACGCGGCCATTTCATTGGTGGGCGTTCTCAGGAACCACCCCTGCGAAGATGTAAGCAGGGTTGGGGAAAGAGAGAAGCTGAAGTTGTGTTGCAGCGGAAGACTTGGCCAGTCCTTTACGAGCTCTGGCATGGGGATGGCTCTCAGAGTTTTCCTCACCTAAGGAAAGGGACCTGGGCCTTTCTAGCCTAAATTAGCCAGTCATTATCCATGCAGGCTGCCCTGGGGGAGGGACAGGCCTTGGGAGTGGCATCTCTTTCATGAAGGCTGTGGAAGCTTAAGCTGCCAGCAAACAACATTCCTGGCCTCTGGGGGTGGCGAGCATCTCCATCCTGAGTGAGGAATCTGGGATGTGCACCCCAGCATCTTTGACAGTTAGCTGTGTGACCAGTACCATTCTAGACTCGGAGCTTCTGTATCGGCCAGTCTGTCAATGTGAGCGACCACGTGTAGATAACCCACGCTGGACATGTTCCTCCGTGAGAGAGAAAGAAACCTTTGCTTTGTTAAGCCCTTGAGATTTTAGCTTTCATGTACAGCCTTAGTATAAGCTAGCCTTTTCCAGCCAGTAGATCCTATATAGTAGTCACTATGTCCATTAGTATTTCTAACCAATGTGTTTTATATGGCAGCTATTACTATTTCCAGCAGAAAAGTTAAGCGAGTTGATTAACATTACAAAGTCACAAAGCTAGGATTCATTCAAACTCAGGTCTGCCTAAACATAGAGCCTCATACCCTGCCCCCCCCCTTTTTTTTTTTTTCTTTGTAATACCATACTCTTTTGTATACTGGAGTACTTCATTAAAATGTTCTCTGTTCAAACTGAAGACGTCCTTGAGAAGTGTTATGCACTTAAATCTTAGCCAATAATATATAAATATATTTATCCATGCTGTTCTGAAAACAATTGAGAACAAGTATTGAAACAGTAGGAGAAAAACACAGGCCAGTGCTTAATAACTAAGGGGAAATAGAAGCATTCACACTATAGGACATAAAAAGACAACAAGAAGAGAGGCTGGCAGCTCACATAGCAGTTAAGTGTCACCAACTATTGGTTCAGAACTCTGGAAGGAAGTAAAGGGTTATTGTTGTGATCTCAGAGTAAGCAGGGGATTCTTAAACAAGAACCCTAAACAAAAATCCTAATACTGATGGATTTGACTATATCCAAACCAAACATTTCTGCTTAACTCAGGACATATGGGCAAAGTTGACAATAGAAGAGATATCTGTGCTGTCTAAAAACAACAGGAGGTTAATTATTTAGAATTAAGCAAGAAATTATGGAAAATCGGCAATAAAAAAATAGAAAAATGGAAAATGGAGATAAATAGGTAACTTCCAAAGTGGAAATCTGATTGACTAATAAATAAATGACAAAGTATTCAACCTTGCTAGTAAGTAGAAATGCAAATTAAAATGAGATACCACTTCAGACCCAATATATGGGCAAAAATTAGACAGCCAAATCATATCAAGTGCTGGGAAAGTTGTAGGGATGCAGGCACCTTTCATGCACTTCAGAGTGAAGCATAATTAGAATAGCCATTCTAGAGACAATGTGTGAAGTATGTAAAGCAATTAAGCATATGCATGTCTCATAACCTAGAAATCCAGCCCCTAAGAACAGACTTCGGACAAGTGGGCTCAGGGCTATATGGAGGTTCAATGCAATGATGTTTGTGGACTGTCAAGCCCTGGGTAAGCCCTGATATGTCTGTCATGAGAGGAATCAATAAGTAAAACGAAGGCAAAAAAGCTGAATCTCAGTCTCTGTCTCTGGCACACATGTGTGGAAGGTGAAATGGAATGATATATGTTGAATCCTTTAGCATAGAGGTGAGGGGGAAATGAGTATAGTTAACTAAACTTTATGTATCAGAGATGTTTTTTTTGAAGATTTTATTTATTTATTTGACAGAGAGAGAGCCAGCGAGAGAGGGAACATAAGGAGGGGGAGTGGGAGAGGAAGAAGCAGGCTCCTAGCGGAGGAGCCCAATGCGGGGCTCGATCCCAGAACCTGGGATCACGCCCTGAGCCGAAGGCAGACGCTTAATGACTGAGCCACCCAGGCACCCCAATGTATCGGAGATCTTAAAAGAGAAGGTAAAGGAAAACAAATAAGAGATTAGCTGTAAAATCAGTTCATAGCTATAAATTATTAATCCATGAGCCACTAATAATACCTGTTACTTAGAGTCACATAGAGACTTCTTTCTGATCCCCATTCTTTTTTTTTTTTTTAAGATTTTATTTTATTTATTCGACAGAGATAGAGACAGCCAGCGAGAGAGGAACACAAGCAGGGGGAGTGGGAGAGGAAGAAGCAGACTCATAGCAGAGGAGCCTGATGTGGGGCTCGATCTCACAGCGCTGGGATCACGCCCTGAGCCGAAGGCAGACGCTTAACCGCTATGCCACCCAGGCGTCCCTCTGATCCCCATTCTTAATTTCATCCAGTAAATGACTCTTTTTGAGGGGACTCTTTTACTGAGACTGATTAGCACTCCCTTGAGGGCTTGGCTGGCACGACGACCCTCACTGCAGACCTGTGAGGAGTGAATGTATCAGAGTCTTATTGTGTAGCTGAGGGAAGAGGTGCAGAGAGGTTGAGCAGTGCGTCCATGGTTGTGCAAGTTCTCAGTGGCCTGGAATTAAATTTGATCTAACTCCAACAATTACATTCTTTCTTTGCTGTCTGATTTAGTTCGAGTGTCTGCAGAATGTTGTACAAAAGCAGTTGCAACTCTTGGAGTTTAGAGTCCTTATGTTGCTGACAGAAAAAAACAGGTGTTTTTCCTTCTTTTCTTTTCTTTTCTTTTCTTTTCTTTTCTTTTCTTTTCTTTTCTTTTCTTTTCTTTTCTTTCTTCTTTTGAGGCAAATTACAACCAAACACTGAGACTGGAGCACTTCAAGGCTCAAATATCCAGTGAACCACGCCTGGCAAAGTTCAGACTTGATCTGAGGAAAATGACTTTCTCTTTGGAAAGTGCTACGGTTGGCCTCTCAGGTTTAGCCTATTTCTCTCCTCGGGAGCTCTCCATTAAGAATTAATTTACTGGCATAGAGAAATATAATCTTCATAATCTCCCCAGCATCTAGCACTGTTGTCTCTGTCTCCTTTTTATGTCCTTTCTGTACTTTTCTCAAAACACAGATAGAGTTGAACTTGGCTAGTGATTTATCAAATCCTGTTGTGAGAACAACAGCAACTCACATCTGCCTAGGGCTTCAGAGTGTACACAGCCCTCTCAACACGTTACAGCACGGCAGGCTCCCAACCGCCCCTGGAGGTGGCGCTCTCCACAATATGCAGAAGAAGAAATAGAAATTCTAAGAGGTCATTTGGGTATTTCCCCCTAAGGAATAGAGCATGGATTTGAATCTCGCTCCACATTCTGTTTTCTTTTCTGTAAGCCAGGCCTTCTCTTGTAGGAGCCAAAAGAGTTTTATTGTTTCCAAAGTCCTTTTCCATACTCCCAGATGCTGTTCCCATCTCAGAGCTAGATACAAAAGAGTGTTGTATTTGAGTGACTTGTCCTATGTCGGACCTTCAGGTGGGGGTGGGATGGTGGGATCAGAACCCACAGGTTCTCCCTCCACACCTCTTATTTTGTTCACAACTACAGAAAAGAATACTCCAGTTTTATGTGTGATTTCTCTAATGTTATTCAGGGATTGTGCCAATGAAATCATGCTTAAGGGTGATGAATGGTGCTACCTCTTCTGTGAGACTCTGAGGATGAGGGGAAATTTCAAGAAAGAAAATAACCTGTTATAAGTTACTCAGTGGGGCTGGAATTGGAGCTTAGAGCCCCCAGGCCCAGTCCCTTTCTCAGTGACTGTTAGGCTGTAAAGAACAGCCTGACGGGGGCAGGAAGTGGGCTCTAAGATGGAACAGCCTTGATGTAGGTTCCCACAGAGCTCTATAAAACAATTGAGATGTGAAAGATGGTCCAAGAGATCCGGATGAGTCAGGGGATGATTAGTCACTGGTGCTTTCCACCAGCTCCCCCCTTGGTTCTCTGCCTCCCCTGGGGCCTGCCTTCTCGTCCAGGTTTTCACTGCTCATAGCACTTCCAGCAAAGGGTGTCAGAGGAAATGAATGCTGGAGCTGTTGGCTCCCTTGCTTGAAGCAGGTGCATTCTGGAGTACCAAGGAGTTCTTCCTCAGGCCTCTCGAGTCATAACCCATCATCCCCAGGAAGAGCTCCCAGACCCTGGGAGAACCAAGTTGCAAATCAGGCTCTGATTTGAAAGCTTAGAACTGGGTCTTCCCAGTGAAGGCCTGGTTTTTAACAGCAGTGACCAAGAGATGGTTCCTGTTAGCCTGGGAATCAAAGGTGGGATCTTATATAGAAGAGGCCTTGTCCATCAATGATGATTTGATGGTAGGGTAGTTAGCCTGTGAGCATAAACTCAGGCAAACTGTGTTTCTTAACTGTTTCCACGGTCACTTTTTTTTTTTTTTTAAGATTATTTATTTATTTATATGACAGAGACAGAGACAGCCAGTGAGAGAAGGAACACAAGCAGGGGGAGTGGGAGAGGAAGAAGCAGGCTCCCAGCAGAGGAGCCTGATATGGGGCTCGATCCCAGGACTCTGGGATCACGCCCTGAGCAGAAGGCAGAAGCTTAACAACTGAGCCACCCAGGCGCCCCATGTTTCCACGGTTTCTAAACTTGGTCTTTTATTGATAAATGTGTGTAGGTCATAGGGAAACTCGGTAGCTGGAGTTTTAATGTCTCAGGGACCCTGTCATCACCACTGGTGGGTAAACTGCACTTATGTTCTTACTGCATGTCTGTGGCACTCTTCTGTGAGTTAAAGGACAGTCCTCCTGTATCACTACAGCGGAAACCAATTAGCAGATCGATCTCACAGATGAAACCTCTGCAGTGTCCTGGGATCTGTTTTTTTCCTCCCCATTTCAACAGCCACCATAGAACCTTCTATCTAGCTATACTCATGGGCTCTTGCATGGCCCCTGCCCCCTGCACTTTTCCCTGGCATCCACTCAACCCAAGGCATTCAGATTCTCTTTCTCAAGCATGGCTTTCCATGTGCCATTTACAATGATGAATCTTCAGGAGACCAGTACCTGCATCTCTGCCTCCTCTGAGCTTTTAGAAAACTTTGTTTTTACTGTGTTACATAGAGAATTTCCTGTTGCATCCTTTTCAGGTTGTTTTATTAAAATGAATGAACATGAGAATCTCTTTCCTTACATGAAGAGCTTCCCCTGGAGCATGGCCAGCCTTCTTCTTGTGTGACAAAAAAAAACCCAAGCCCAGTGCAAGGTGCATAGTAGGGACCCATCATTTGACTGCAGAATCAAAATATGTATTGTGAATTAAAATATTATATATATCTACACATATGTCATTACTTCTTCTAGAGCAGGGGATAGCAAATTATAGTCACCCAACCAACTACAGCCAAAACAACCAACAACCGATTTTTATAAATAAAGTTTTACAGAAATACAGCCACATTCATTCATTTACATATGCTGATAGCTTCTTTTATACTATAGAGTTGAATAGTTGCAACCAAGATTGCCTGGCTTATCAACTGAAAGTATTTACAATCTGGCACTTCACAGAATTCAGAGAATAACTATTCTGAGGGCAGGAATTGTGCTTTGTTTACTTTTATATCTAGTCTACTTAGTAGGAAGCACAATAAAGGCCTTTTGAATAAATTAATCAATGGATCAATATTGGATGAGGAGCTGCATCCAAACACGCGTCCTTTTCTTTCTCTCTTTCTTTTTTAATCTCTCTTTCTCTCTTTCTCTGAGATGAACCATGACAGCTAACTTTCTGATGATGGGTCTATTTTCATTAATTAATTAACTAATTAATGAATTCTTGAGCATCTACTAAGTGTCAGACACTGTTCTTGGTGTCGAGACAAATGATGAGTAAAGCTGACATGATTGCTACTCTCATGAATCTTTGAGTCTTCTGAGGGAGACAAACATCATTCAAATGTCATATATATTGTGTTGATTATAGCAGGGAGAGAGGGGTACATGGGATCCTGAGAGCCTGTACCAGTGGGATTAGTTCCATTAGGGAGTTCAAGGAAGGCTCTCTGACAAAGTGACTATGAAACTAAAATCTGAGGGAAGAGTAAGGATTAGTTGACCAGTTAGGAGAGGAGTGAAGAACCAACTACACTACTTTCAGTTCTATTGGCTGAGAAAGGGTGTGAGATGGGGCTGCAGGAGGAGGCACGGGTCTGGTAGAGAGCCTTCAAGGAGTTTTCTGTCTCCTGGGAACAATGGAAGACTAATGAAAGGTAAGCAGGGAAATGCTAGTATCAGAGAAGTGGAAAGGGATGGATTTTAATACAATTTGCATTTTGCAAAGATCACTCTTTTTTTTGGAGCAAGATTTTTTAGTGACAGCTGCTTTCAAATATTGATTGCATATTTCTTAATAAATCAAACTCAGGAAAATGACAGTCATCTTATTAAATATTGTGATAGTAATACCTTGTACTTGTTCAACTTAAAAAAGAAAAACAACCATCTGTTTTCACATGGAATGCTGTCTATTTTAGTAAGTACTGCGCGTATAGTATGACGGAGGAGAACATTTGAGCACAGTTGGTGGTGTCACTCTCCCATGAATCGCACACAAGGCACATTAATGGAGGCCTTTGGACATTGGATTTTAGTCCCAAGGCTGATGTTTCTGGATGTGTTCAAGCTGGAAACTCCTGACCTAGTCTAGCTGCTTAAAGAAAGATTGGGCTCCAGTACCTGTGACAATCCCAGTGATGGCAACTTGCTGTTGCATTTTGTTCTTAGGTTCAGTAAACCTGGGACTCGCTCTGGGGAGCCACTCTTTCCTAGTTGTTCTGTAGCTAGGCATCCTTTTCCTCCTCTTACCTTCCTTTCTCCTTAGTCATTATAATTTCCCTCTGCTGCCTTGCCATCCTTTCTCTTACAAATTTCCCTTCACTTCTCAGCTGGAGCAAATGTCTCCCTTGCTTTTCTGAGAGCTGGGAGATGGCTGATGAGGCATTGGGTGGGGGACACAGCAGCTGGAAGCACAGGGAAACCTTGCCCCGAATAAGGCCAGGACAGTAAAACAGGACACAGACTCCATTCTTTTTGCTTTTTCCCCCTTAATGGGAGCAGGGTGGCTGGATACTTGGTGATGTCACATAAAACCCTGAGAAATCGTGTTCGTACACTGGGTGTCCTGATCCCCCAAGAAATCTGGGGCAGCCACTGAAATCTGGAAAGCACTTGGTCAGCATGTACTTTTTTGGAGGCAGCTGGATAATTAAGAAGAGTGTCATGATTTTCTCCTTGGTGTCACTCTATATCATATCATTTATTTGTTACTTGATTAAGACATTTTAATGAAACAGCGGCCCTTGTTTAGAAAGAGTGGGACGTTACTCATCTCTGAACTCAGTTGTCTTCGCCATACCTGACTCAACTCATACTTCCTTTGAGTCTAACCTAGAATTCGTTTAGCGTTTTAATTGCCATTCAATATAAACTTGAAAACTGTGTCAGTAAAATGCTGTGAAAAGATCTTCCTGTTCGAAAGATTCCCTTTGGGGTTAAACTATGTCTTTGGAAGGTTTTCTTTTCTTTTGTTTTTTTTTTATTATCCGTAAGTGTATATGACGCTCAAATTTGATTGCCAGGTCTATATTTCCAGTCACCTTCCTTTTCAGGCATATTTTTTCTCTCTTTAAATTTTTTTCTTTGATATTTATTTACTCATTTATCATCCTTTGGTTCACTAGGTTCTTTTTCACTCTAACCATGATTCCATTAATCTCTTGGTCCAGAATGCAATAGTTGGCTGCAGAGAGAGAAGGGAGAGAAAAACAGATTCAATTTGGGAGCAACCCTGATGATCAAAGAAGAGATGAGGTCTCTGAACCATGAAAGATAAGAACTCAAAGAAGTCTGATATTCATGACCTTGATCTATGTTAAGTGTCTGGAGTATCATAGTTAGTAAAACTACAGTAGACAGCCTCCTGTTCTGTTCTGGTCAAAACAAAACAAAACAAAAAAGTATATTGAAGGAAAATATTATAGAATAATTGGATTACAAGATTTTGACCGAGACTAAAACTAAAAGTCCATTCGATTTTTCTGTCTTTCTCTGAACAGAGCTGATCTTGAGTTGATGACATTCCCAATATCTCTCAGTGTTCATGAAATAAAAACAAATTTGCCATTTATTTTCATTTAAGATACCATCCAATAAAAGTTAATTTTGGGTTACATAAAAATATAGCTCGACCTGTTTGGTTCTGATGTGGACAGAGCAAATTGTTCCATTCTTTATTGCAGAAGTAGTGAGGCCAATTAGCGGGGCACTATTAAATTAGCCACAGACAAAATGCTGCAACCCCACGCAAGCCGGTGTAATCGAAAGTCAGACAAAGAGCTTTTCCCACCTTCAAGTTGGTTGGGATCAGCTGTTTGAATTATCCCACAGAGGAGCTAGAGTGACCGACTGACTCACACGTTAAAAAAAAAAATGGTTAGCGAATCCTTGGAGGATGCCATATGCTCGGTGCTTTGCAGCAAGCTGCTGACAGTACATGACAGTCACAGAGCTGAGGTGCTGTGCCACCCCAAAATCCAGCGGACAGGAGTTTCTTCAGGCTTTTTCATCACTAATGGAGGCACACTCCTCCATTTCTGATCTTTATCACAAAGTGAATTAGTTAAAATGCAAATTTCTCTCTGCCTCAAGAAGTCTGTATGTGGACTGAATTAATAAAATATTATTTTTAAAGTACTGCGTTGAAGTGATGGTTAGAATTCATCTTGCCTCTCTGTCTCCAGAGCCCTGGACACCCTAACATTCTGCAGTCTTGGCCCCATAAACCTAACCTATTTGATGGCAGCCTGGGTCTAAAATGAAGTTGTTATTCCAAAAGCTTCTTTATAAATATTCATTTCAAAAGCCAAGGGTGACAGTGTTATAACAGGACAGTTTTGCATACAAAACAAGTATATATGGGCCTATATCGTTCAAGGCACTTCTACTTCCTTTTTCGGTGCGCACAGGAAATTCTTGAGCCTGTCATTCCCGGCTGGTAGCGTTCCTCCTGCAATGTGGAGCAGTTGGCCTGTTGTACGAGCCATGATGGATGTGTACCCTATGCCAGTAGCAGGAGCATCCCCTTTAACAGGCATGGTTTGCTGCATATTTATTATGTGTTATTATAGTCTTCATTGTAACCTAGCCTAGAGTGAAGATTGCAGTGTGATTTCCATTGTAATTTCTTATTTTCATTCACTCATAGCCCTGAGAAATGAGGTGAATTCTTTCATGAGGGCACTAAAAGTCCCTTTAGTTGTACTGTGGCTATTCACCTAGCTCCATCTGACCCAATGAATGTAACTGGAAAGGCACTAATACATATTTCCAGGAGACTGAGAGATGAATTCATGAGTCAGTGATATTTTGCTATGGCTTTTGCCTTATATTCACTCTCCATATTTTTACTGCTGATAGGTCTCTCTATTAGCATGAAAGTTTATGTCATATTACAGCATCCCATTTAATGCCCAGTCAAGATCCGACCTGCCTGCTAATGATTGAGCAAAACAACAGGCCAAAGCGGGGGCCGGGGGTGGGGGTGGATTAGAAAATCCGGTTAGTGAGGCCTTTTCAGCTGTTCTCACTGAAACTCTTCTCATTCGATTGCTGCTTGACTTACTCCCTTTGTCTCTTTATGATTTTTGTCCATTGCTTTAAACTCAGTGTTCCAGAAAATTTAACTCTGTTATAAAGCTGGTTAACTTGAGATAAAGAATTCAGCACAAACATTGAGGTGCTGGGTAGGTTGATAGGAAACAGTGACATAACCAGTAAAACATTTAATAACATGAAGATAAGGGCAGAAGAAAAATAACGGGATGACATGGGATGTGATTAAAATATCAGCAAAATAACATTATTAGATTGAATTCCAGCTACCCAGAGTGTGGTTTATTGAGCTCTAAAATAAAGCTCTTCCCACCTCCTCCCACCCCCCCCCCCCCCAAATCTGGCCATGGTGTTGTGTTGGTTGTGTAGTTCAAGCTTTGATAGAGACCTGTAGTTCTCAGAGTAGGGTCCCTAAAGCAGCAGCCACAGCGGCACCTGAGAACCAGTTAGAATTGCAAATTACTGGGATTACCGGGTCCCACTTCTGACTTCCTGGATCAGAAACTTTGAGGAGGGGACGTGCCATCTGTGTTTTAACAAGAACTTCCAGATGATTTTAATGCAGACTAAAGCTTGAGAACTGCTGGCCTAGGGCCTGGACACAACATTTTAATCTTAAGATGTTAAGAGATACTTAGAATTTAGTACCCTTGAGTTGATCTCTTATTTATGATTTGGATGATTTATTACCAGCGTTGGTCAAACGAAAGGTGGGGAACCTCAAACACCAGACTTCTCTTGGTTATATTAACTGGCTAATGGGTGACTTCTAAGTCAATGATGGGGTAGGTGGCTCTTAGAAAATAGGATTCTGATTTTGGTAGTTATATTATCAGGAAAAAGTGAGGATTTTTTATTCAGTTTTTGTTATTGGTCATTTGTACAGTGACCACAGAGTAGACAGTTTGGGTAAAACTGCTTCTTCCTCTAGTTCTTTTGCATTTATTAAAATTTGGTAATCCAGAGTACCTGTTAATAGTGACCTCTGCTGTCCAGAAGCAGTACTGCGACCACACAAATCTGCATAGAAATTAGTTATTGTTTAGTAAGAGGAAAGTAATGGATTTCCTGAAGTTGTATAGAAAAGGAAAGTGACATGGCCTACTGCAAAAATTATTTGGCTCCTCCCAAATTAAAATGCATTGCATCTGTCTTGAAAAGAAAAATGGTACTGTTTCTCTTTCATTCCAAGACACCAAATGTCACCTTTGAAGGCATTCCTCAATAGAATAGAAAATTGCTACAATTAAAAAAGGAGGTCCACATGATTTCCTAACTACCAAGAAAGTTCTTGGTCTTTAACATGTGCCATCATTACTTATCATTAGGTCATTATTTCTGATCTGAAATAAAATCTTACAACTCTCAAAGTAAAATAAAATAATTATTTTTAAATGCCTTGAAGTATCTTAACGTGAATTGTGGTATTGGTGGAACTAGGGTTCCTGGTATCCGGTAGGTGATAAAAAATATTTGTTGAATGGTTATCTAAAGACAAGTGCCACAGAGTTAGGGGCTACATCTGCAGCATCTAAGACAATCCTGCTTATGGTAGAGAGATTATCAAGATGGTTGCATGTCTCTTTGAAATGTAGGCTCTGAGTTGGAATTGAAAGACCATCATTGAAATTCCCCTTTCCCTGTGTGTCAACTTTTCCAATGAGTAATTTAAGCACTTTGGGACAAGTATCAACTATTCTAGGTTACTTAGCTAATATTTTATAAATTAAGCCTTTGGATGCTACTCTTATGTCAACCAATTTAGAAGATTTGTTGGATACCTTTTATGTACCTAATGGTAGAGTAAGATTGTAGAAGAAGGTCGGACTTTGAAATTAGACCAATTTTAGCACCAATACATGGTTCTTCTCCTTATTTGTGGTCTCAGGCAAGGGACTTCACTACTCTGAACCTTGGTTTTCACATCTATAAAATGGGGATAAATTATACTTATTTTTTTTTAAGATTTTATTTATTTATTTGACAGAGAGAGACAGTGAGAGAGGGAACACAAGAAAGGGAGTGTGAGAGGGAGAAGCAGGCTTCCCGCCAAGCAGGGAGCCCGATGTGGGGGTTGATCCCAGGACCCTGGGTCATGACCTGAGCCGAAGGCAGACGCTTAATGGTTGAGCCACACAGGCACCCCAAATTATACTTATTGTTAAGAAAAACTTCCAGAACAGCAAGTCAAGCAGAAAGGACATAAAATGATCTTTTGGTGCCATGTTAAGAACATTTTCTAAAAAGTACAGCTGAAGGACGTCTCACTTGTTAGGGAAACGTACATTTGCACAGTGGATTAGGGTTCAGATATTTTCCAATTCTATAAAACTGATGAGACGTGATGACATACTTTTCTGTCCAATACCAGAGTTACGGTTGGATTGCCCTGTAGGACATTAACTAGTTTTGCAACTAAGCAGTGCTTTCTCAGTATATTTCTTTCCTCCTCTACTCTCTCTCCCCTCCCCCGCCTACTACAATTCTTGTTTCTCATAATTCTTGTGAACTGGTTTGCCATCCTTCTAGTTTCCTTGATAATGAGCTAAATAAAATTTGACACATTCTCACTATATATTTGTGTAAAAATTATGTTTTTAACATTCAGAAAATTACATTTTGACATATTACCTTGAAGAGTTTTTGTCAGAATTGAAATGAGAACACATGTGGGAACCCTCCTAGCACAGTGGTTGACACATAATCTGCTTATTTCTTTTTCTCTTTCCTGGGTTAAAAATGTTTACATGTTGTTCTTGCCCTTGAGGCAGTAAAACTCTAGCTAGAAAACAAAATGATCACCTAAGAGATAATAGGAGGATGCTTATGAACTAAGCTGTGAAGTACCCACTCGGAGGGCGGAGCTTCTAGGAGGGAGATCAGGGGCTGCAGGAAGTTGCTCAGGGACTTGCACCTGATGAGGCTGATCCCTAAGGCCAGGAATCTGCATTTTAAACAAATATCTCCAATGACATGGATTATAACAGTTTAAGGGCAATATAATTTAGCAGAGTGAAAGGAGATGTAAGGGGACTCCAAACAAACATTTCAAAAGTGACAATATTCAGTGACAGGATATTAGGACCGAAAGAGGATGAATCCTGTAGTCCAACAGACTGGCTGTTGGATTAGGGAGGAGGAGTTAACAGGTATGAATCTCGGTGCAAAATTTCCCGTGTGCAAGGAACTTGTGTTTATTTCTCTCTAACTGAACTCAATTTCTATTTGGAGCTGTCTGTCTTCCAGGAGGCAGAAGTAATATAATCCCTGACAATAAGAGATACCTCAGGGTTGTCTGGTGCTACCCGTAAAGCTACAAGCTTCACAGCCACCCTGGCTGTCTGTCTGCCCTGGGTGTACTCACTGAGGTTCTAGGAGCCGTGGCAAGCAGTGGCTACAGATGGGGCTGAATTTTCACTGGTGTCATTATTTGCCCAGGGTGGCATCTGCTAAAACAATCTCACTAGAAAGGTGTTTTCCATTTTGGTTTTCTTAACGACTAGGGGTCCACAAACATAGTCACAGAGGCTGCTGAGCTACTTTCCATATTTCCCAAATTTTTTCTTGACCAGCTGTCCATCTCCCATCCTTTCAATGGATTGAACTCATTCTCCCAGTAATCCAGATCGCCCTAACATTCTTAGCTGAGATCTTCCTACAAATACTCTGGGAGTTGGAGTCTCATTTTCCTTTGAAATGTTAGATACATCTCTCAGCAGTCCTTTGAGAACTCAAAGATTTAGGATCAGCATCTCAGAGTGCCTTTGTTTGCTCTTTTGCATTTAAAAGTGAAGGGTCACTGGGCACTGGTGCAAATGGCTTAGGTGGGGGTAGACTGTGCTTTGGAGAATGTAGGGCTTTTATTTTTTTTTTTTCCACTGTCCAGGCCCTTCAGTGTAACAGATTAAAAAAAAAATCATTAGAAGCAAATGGGGTAGAATAAAGAAGGTAAAGTAAGTTGGCTTCCCTAGGACTGGGAGAGATGCTTGGGAGAAAAACATGTTCTAGTAACACTTTGGATAAAGGGGATTCTGGCTACTAGAGTTTCCAGTTTTTTTTCCTATCACTCCTTCTCCATCCCCTGTGTCTACAAGTAGCTACTTTTGGCACACATTCTAACCTCACAGGTTCTGTTCCCACTTCGTTCCTAGCCCCTGTCCAATTGGGAGAGGCGGCTTCTTCGTTCATTCAGCACATATTAATCACATTGAGCACAGAGCAAGAGGTCTTGTTAGCTATAGCGAGTGGGACAGGTGGAAGGATCCTTGGCCCTCCTCCTTTTGATGGAAGGGGAACCTCATTCTAGAAGGGGAACTTCTAACCCCCTTTTAAGTAAAGGAAGAAGTTACAGGCCTTCTAAGTTGGAATCCATGGGTACTTTGAATCTTTGCAGACTCTGTAGCTTACCTCTGAGATGCCCTTTCCCTTCTTGATCACCTGGAACGTTCCTAAGGCCTTCCTTTGATGCCTTCTCCACTGTGTGTCAGGGCTTCCCCATCCAAATCTCAAGACCGAGAAAGCTATATTTACTGACTTTACAGTGTCTTCACACTTTGGGGACACATCTTCTCAAACACTTAGTTGTCTCATTGCAATTCCTGGTTTATTTCAAAATATGTTTATTGAGCCCCTACTGGGAGATACTGTAGAGTACAGAATTCCCCCACTCCTTATCTGCTGTTTTGTTTGCCACAGTTTTAGTTACCACGGTCTCCCACAGCCTGGAACAGATGATTGAAGGTTCTTCTGAGGAGTCGTTAGAAGGTCAGTACTAGTCTCATGCTACAGCACAGTACTTATGTCATTCCCTTCACCTCGTCTCATTATGTAGGCATTTGATCATGTCACATCATCATACAGTATAGATAAGGTATTTTGAGAGAGAAAGATCACATTCACATGACCTATATTATAATACATTGTTCTATTTTATTATTAGTCATTGTTAGTCTCATACTGTGTTTAATTTATAAATTAAATTTCATCATAGGTGTGTAAGTATAGGAAAAAATGGTGTATATATAGGGTTGGGGACTATTCACAGCTTCAAGCATCCACTGGGAGTCTTGGAATGTGTCCTCCATGGATAAAGGGGCTACTGTAGTAGGTAAGAGCATTCTGGCTTTGCATTCAGACTCCTTGGGTTTAGGTCTCACTTTCATTACTTATTAGCTGTGTGATCCCAAGTAAGTTGCTTTATCTGTCTCAGTTTCCTCTTCTGTAAAATGTGGGATAATAATAGACCTAATCCAAAGGATTAACGTGTGTTAAGTGGTGTAATAATATGCATAAAGTTCTTGGAACAGTGTGTGTTTAATAAATGTTATCTATTACCCTGTGCCAAATATTTTCTATTTGAAATCAGGTCTCTATCTTGCTCATGTTTGCATCACCAGCTCCTAATATATATACCAAATAAATGAGTCAGCAATCCACCATTAATCTTACACTCTACCTAAAACGATCATTTTGTGGTTTACACATTCATTCTGTGATTACTGACTCTCAGACAAATGGAATGACTGATTTATCTATTTTTCATGAAATGTTTTTCATCTAGATTGTTTAGTGTTAAAGCTTCCAGGTTAGTAGCTTTTTATGAATGCATCAACAATATAATCATCATTGTCATCATTATCAACTGTAGGGGAGGATAAATAATTTTCTGTCTACCCTTCTAGATTCTTACCTAATGCTCCCTGTAATAAAAAGATAAACAGAAGAAAAACAAACAGAAGTTTAACAACATGTACATGTCCTATATACAAAAGAGAAACCCAGGAAAACCATGTGACTCCATAAAATGGCCCAAGCTACCACTTCAAATAACCTCTCCAGCAAAAGACAGAAGAAATAGGCGATGCCTGGAGGCCAGTTATGTGAGGTTACCAGGAAAAGCACAATAAACAAGGTTGTTAATGCAAATTTAAGTCATTGACTTCTCCATTGATAAGAAGTTTCTAGAGATTTAGAGTCTTTCTCTTCCTAGTCCAGAGAGGGAGACACCCTTACAAGTAGAGATTTCCCTTAGAAATGTAAATATCTCTTGCAAAAAGGTAACTTCTACCTCATTTGCGAGGCTTTTCTTTCTTTCTTTCTTTCTTTCTTTCTTTCTTTCTTTCTTTCTTTCTTTCTCTCTCTCTCTCTCTCTTCTTTCTTTCTTTCTTTCTTTTAGAATTTATTCATTTATTTGAGAGAGAGAACATAAGCAGGAAGGAGAGGCAGATAGAGAGGGAGAAGCAGACCCCTGCTGAGCAAGGAGCCCAACGTGGGGCTCGATTCCAGGACCCTGGGATCATGACCTGAGCCAAAGGCAGACGGCCAACCGACTGAACCACCAGGGCACCCCCATGTCTGCTATTTCTTTGAAAAAATGATCAGCCTAAAATAATCTTCGTGTCAGAGGCATATTTTGGAGTGGCAAATTCTGCTCCCCTTTAGGACATTATTGAGAACTTACTATATGCCAGGCACTGTACCACACCATTTATGAAAACCATTTCGTTTAATCCCACAACCACCCCAGGAAGCACTGATACTTAGAAAAGACAGTGTTTCTGACTACCTCACTGAACTCTGAAGGAAGATGTGTTGCTTGGCCAAGGAAGTAATGTTGGCATCAAGCAACCAATGACGGCAGGAGAGGCAGTAAGGGGAGAACGAGCAGAAAAGAGTGATCTCATTCCCTGAAGACTATTCTAGAACTGCCTTGAGATCTTCATGGAGGTGAATATTAGAAAGTATTCCAAGGCTGGTGGGTGGACAGCACAGGACACAGTGATACTTGGGTTCAAGGCCTGACTCTGCTGTTCTCCATGTGATTTTGGGCCAAGTCGTTAACCTTTGAGCCTTGACTTCATCTGTAAAATGGAAGGGACAATAACCCACCCCTCCTGGTTATTCTGAGACTCCATTCAAATGAAAGTATGGTCAAGGGCTATTTGCAAGTTTCCATTGTTTTGTTATCTATTTTAGCTGGGAAAAATCATTAGATTAATGGAGACCAGAAGAAACCTAGTTTGGGAACTGGCAGCTTTCCATTTGCAGCCCATTAAAGATTAACTATCAGTGGGAATCTCCATGTGGGGAGGAGCTTTGACTATATTCACTTCTAGCTGATGTGGATGCCTGTGGCAGCCAGCCCAAGGAATATCCCATAATTAAGGCATGGTGGTCTCCTTGTGACCTTTGACTTCTTAAGAGCTCTCCCCCTTCAATGCCATATAGTTTATATTTAATTTTTAAATTAGAGTGCTGTCATTGAGTCCATGACCACAAAAAGAACACTGAACTAAAAACCAAGAGATCTGGGTTTTTATCCTAGCCAATCATTCATTACTTGGATGACCTTAGACAAATCATTTAACTACTCTAGTCCTTCATTTCATAATCCAAACAAGGGATCATAATTCATAATCCTCTTATCAAACTTCATGGTTGCGGGTGGGGGGGGGTGTTGAGATAATATACATGTCAACATTTTGAAACAGATAAAAGTACCATGTAAATTAATGTAAAGTTGGAGATGTTCCTTGTTGTTAAACCAAGATAGAAATCATGTATTCACTTATTGCTCTGACAAATCTTTCAGAGTCTGCAATATGAAAAATGTTGTTGTAGACATTAGCAAGTTACAAGGACCATTGCTGTTTAAGCAATGGTGGTAAGCAGAGAGAGAGGAGGTTGGTACGTAAAAAGTACAAATACAGGCATATTCACAGCATATCTTCTGAAAATATAAGGCACAAGGTATAGGAGAGAGGGAGAAATCTGAGAAGGTTCAGATGGTCTTGGAATTGAATTCAAAAGGTGAATGAGATTCCTGTACTTGGAGGTGAGAGGGGCAGAGGAGAAAGGAATTAAATTGGGGGCGGAATTCCATGGCAAGACCACAGATACAGCAGAAATGATTTCCCTTGCCTGGAGTCACTGATGAAACAACTAGCAGTAGAAGAAGGAGAGGGTGGTTAGGAACTTGATGATCTGAATAATTTCTTTTTCTAGTCCAAGGACTTTGAAAAGTGTTTTGAAATATACTTAGCCTTTCTGTTCCTTATCAGTAGACAGCTATGTGCTGTTGTAGGGATAATCAGCCTTACCTTTTTGGTTTTGGGGTTCCTACATGCCACACCTAGTCTGTGATACCTTAAAGGAATCTTCATGGGTAATACTTAGAAATAGTATCAGTTTTTACTAAATGTCAGAATTTATAAGCAGTATTTAAATAAGTTGGGTCAAGAGAGATGATCATGAAAGGAAAGAAAGATTTTGTTAGGGAAAAAGAACAAGAGATTACAGAAAGGTTAGATCCCTTAATACCCTGGGAAGGATTTATTAGCTCACTCTCTTCCCTTCTGTTGCCTTAATAAAATGAGAAGATAATAGGAGACAAGCAAGAAATGTGTCAGGTTGGCTGGTTGTAACAAGAGGGGAATAATCAGGAGTTCCAGGAACCTTGGTGGGCAGTCATCTAGCAACTACAACCGTAACTTGGATCTGGACTTAGTCACCAGATTTGGGAGAGAACATGCAAAAATGGCTGCAGTTCATGCCACCCTTTTGCATGTCCTTCCATCAAGAGGTGAAATCTGTTTCTGTATATATACCCTTAAATCCCAAACCGGCCTTGTGAACTCCTTTGGAAATAGAATGCTGTGGAAGTACCAAGGTGCCAGTTCTTGAGTACTCTCTCACTCTCTTGAAACTCTGCCCAACTGCCATATGAATAAGCCCCAGCCAACCTACTTGAGGATAAAAGGCCATGTGGACCGGAGTTGAGTCAGTCCTTGTCTAGAGATGTGATAGTGCCCAGCCAAGATCAACAGAACCACCTGCCAACCTGCAGATGACTAGAAGGAAGCCCAGCCAGAGCTAGAAGAACCACCCAGCTGAGCACAGCCCAAATTGCCTGTCTGCAAAATTATGCACTAAAGAAATCATGCAGGCCAGACAGAACATATCTGCAGACGGAATCCAGCCCTCAGGCGGTCAGTTTGTATCTATGACCTGCCCTTGCATATTTTCCCTAAGCTGTCTACAGACCTGGCTAGAATCTAGTTAGACTGACAGTTTGTCATTCTTCCTTTATCTTAGGAAATGATCACTTTAGAGCTACTCCGTGGTCACTGTTCTTGTTCTCCTGCTCCCACTGCAACTGGCCCTTCCTTTGTTGTTTCCTAATCTGACATTGTCTCTGGTTATTGAATCTCTAGTCCACTGAACTGAACAGAGCAGTGCTTACTGTAATGCAGGACTTGCCTTCCAAATCCAGCCCCCTGCTTTCCATCTTCCCATCAATCTCTGAGGCTGAGCATTCGGAGACCATAGATGTCACTATTTTTTAAGTAACAGCTGGAATGGAAAACTGTGTGGATAGATAGGGTTATCATCATCTGAATGCTTCTCTCAATAATCCCCAGAATCCTTTTGCAAGGTGAGGGGGCATCACTAAAATGTGTTATCAGTTATAAAATTGTTCCTAATAGCCACTTTAGATAAAATGGCTGTTGTCATTCAGACAATTCAGACACTTCATACCTTGTCCTCCTGCTTCCTCTCTTTCTTATGCTCTCTCCCTTCTTCTGTTGGCTATCAAGCTTTTATTAGATGTGTGTGAGTTGTATATATTTGTGTTCCTTTTCCTAGTTTAGAAATATGTCCTTTTTTTATGTGTTCTGCTCAGTAAATCTTTTCTCCATGCATTCTTTGTTTGGTTTATAAAAAATATCCCAGCATCTGTGGTAGAATAGCTTATAAATAAAGGAGGTGTGTGTGTGTGTGTGTGTGTGTGTGTGTGTGTGCGTGTGTGCGCGTGTGTGTGTGCGTGTGTGTGTGCGCATGTGCACAATAAAGTCCTCTTCCTAGATGTCCCCCTATTAGCTTTCTGGACAGTGTTCCTGTGGAGAACTACATTTTATATTGAATCTGAGAGTGAGTGCATTTGTGTTCTGAAGCTCATGTCACTCTTCAAGTGACGCCTCCTGTCGATTTGTGGGACAGACCATTCAAAATTTGAATTTTGTATTAAAGGCACATCACCTTAACGTGAAATTGTTATCTCTTCTTCAGTGGCTGGTTAAAATAAAATTCAGGTTGTAGTTGAGGAAATATTATGATTGTGTTAGCTGATTAGTTACATATTTAGACATGACTGAAATTAGAAATTATATGACAACAATCCTGATTCTCATTAATGCAAGAAACTTGTTCCCAGGGTGCATTTGAAGGGATGTCATGATGGTGGATGACTACTCACTCTGTATTACTCATGTTTTGATCTTTATTAACAAAGAATTAGTCCCACATGTTCATGCTAAATTGATTGGCTTATTCACCACCCCTCCACCCCAACATCTCAAGTCTTTGTGTTGGAGTTCTGTTCTTAAAAAAAAAAAAAAAAAATTTAAAAAAAAGGCTTTCATTTCAGTTCCACAAGACTGAAAAAATAAGATTGCTTCCAGTGTGTGAGGCTCCCCCCGCAGTACTCTCTAAAGGCGATATCTGTTGTCTGTATTTAACTTGCTCCTCCTGAGATAAGAAGCTCCTCTCCTCCTGCAGTAGAGGAAAGCCACCACATTCTTGGGCTAGGTCAGAAAGGGGAGATACAAACATTAGACTCTTGAAAATCTCAGATGAGCATTCGCAATATGATTTTAAAGAGAGCAACCCTCTTCTTTTATGTCAGGTCTTAGAGGGGAAGAAAAGAAAATACTGCATTGCATCAGATATGCTGTAAAAGGGTCCCAGAAGCAGGTGCATGTGGGAAGCCTGAGGGCTGCAGCATGATGGTCTGTAATTGTGTCAGGGCTTCTGCTGTATGGGGTGAGGGGAGATGATGGCAGATTGACGTGAGTCTGGGCTGGAACATGGATTCTTATACGTAATTTTCCAAATCTTTCCTATTAGTGGGACCAGCTCCTTTTCCTACAGTTCTGGGGAAATGGGAGAGTTATTGGGCTGTGTGCTTTATTGACTAGAGACCAAATGGGGCCACAGATGTCATAACTTCCCTATTATCACTTTGCTGAGCGCTTCCTGGCCTCCCTTCATTATCTTGCTCCACATTAGCAGTTATAAGTAGCTGCTTTATAGGATCCAAATGCTGTTGACTCCCTTTGGCAGTGCTTCTGATTGTGGACCCAGTGGGTGGACGCGCAGGAGCACAGCCCCCGGGTTTCCAAAGTGGTTTAACGTGGAATGCTCCACTCACCTGTCTCTCCCAGCTGGAGGGACATTTCCTTCCCCGTAATAGAAAGACAACTATCTCGGTCCTTTTCTTTCCAGACCAGAAAAGAAAGGCATAAACACTGGGAAATAGAAGGCACAGACAAGGGCTGTGTGTGTCCTACCAGGAAAGGTTATTACAGATCGTGTGCAACCTTCGGGGGCCAGATGCCACCCAGGATGGCTTCCCAGGTGCGTGTGTATGAGAGGGCCAAGTGGCCCAGCTGAGCAGGTCAGGCAGGCGATTTTGTATTTATACTTGGAGCTGTGGTCATTATTTTAAACTGTCTCTTCTCTGAGACTCGTTAAACTCAGAAAGGTATTCTTTCATGAAGGAGGCTATACCTGGCACATAAGGCTGGAAATTCAAAACATGGATTTCTGACGGAATCCTTGGTGACCACGGTACATATTTCTTTATACGTGTCATATTATAGGTCTGGGTTCTTTGGACACTACTGAGGGTGATCTTGGTTTTCTTTCTTCTTGTCATTGCTTATAACACAGGTTGGACCTATCTGTATGCAACTTTTTGCTCCCTTAGCAAAGAGATCCCATGGAATTCAGGGCCTAGAACAGTCCCTGGCTCACGGTTAAGCCTCAAAATAAATACCATTGAATGGGTGAGAGAATGAGCCTAACTCCACTGGGCACTAGCTGGATAAGCCCCAATTTCCTTGTCTTTATGAACATAGATCATCGTAGCAACTCTATATGTCTGCTGTGGACAGTTAGAGAAGATTATGTATATAGAAACCCCTATGGGTGCCTACCTGTAACAGTCATTTAAATTGGTTCTGTTTTTTTTCCCCCTTTGCTTCTTTTTCCTCCTCCTGGGCTTGTTATAATCTGCTAAGGGAATAATGGGTGCAAATGTTCTGCAAAACCTACACAAAAACACTGTGGTTTTATCGTTGTCTGGTGGGTCCTGGTGGACAAAGGTGGAAACGCAGTGGCTGCACGTATGGCCCATTTGAAAGACTTCCCATTTTCCCACGGGCAAACGAGCAAGGGAAACACAATGAAGTCTGCCTAGTAGTACTTTGGGCAGAGCAGGTGGGAGAAAGAGAAGGGAAACTCGGCGTGTACAAATGTTCGAGTTTAGCTAGAGTCTCAGATGCCTGTGCCACCCGAATTGCCAGTGATACTTCCTTTGAAAAAAGATTTGATTGGCCATCTTGAGCATCCAGGACAACAGAGGTATGACTTGCATCCTCTCTAGAAATCTATGCTCAGCTAGAGATGAACCAGCAAGCACATGGAGAACAAGCGAGTTTGAACAGAGTTGCATTTTTCAAAAGCTCTTGGAAGAAGAATAGCTATTCATTTGGGTCTGTGCGCCACTTGTAGGTTTATAGAATATTCAGGGTGAGCAAGTCGTGTCAGCATGTGTTTGTGCATGTTTGTGCAGGAGAAGGAGAAGGGAGGAGAAAGCTTCATTCCAGGGAGAAGCAAGGAGAAAATCCTGACCAGAGGCTGTGGGGCTGGAAGGAAGAACTGGAAAGCTGAGCGTGAGGTCAGGCATGGAGACGGGAAAACGGAAAGGATCCAGCTTACATAAAGGGAGCCAAGCTGAGGACTCAGAGACAGCCATGGTGGACACAGGAACAGCAGGCGAGGAGAGAGAAAGGCATGGTGGATGCACACAGCGGGGGGCCTCGTGGGCAGTGGGAGCTGGTGTCAGGACCGGAGACGTCCTCTGCAGGGGGAGGGGGCCGAGTGTTCGACAGACAGCAGATGCACACAGCGGGGAGCAGAGAGGCTTTGCAGAGCAGGGGAAACACAGAAATAAGGGATTGAAAAGACCTGGGAGGTCATTCCCTGCTCTCCGCCCCCCCCCCCCCCCCAGCTGCCTGTGCCTCTCAGGTTCTTTTGTCTAGCGTATATTTTGAAATGTCTCCTAGATTACTACACCCACTCCTTCCCCTCCAAACCCTTGACAGGGGATGAGGTTTCTTTCCACAGCCTGTAGTTTCTTTCTTTTTTTTTTTTTTTTTTTATGATTTTTTATTATATTATGTTAGTCACCATACAGTACATCCCCGGTTTCCGATGTAAGGCTCGATGATTCATTAGTTGTGTATAACACCCAGTGCACCATGCAATACGTGCCCTCCTTACTACCCATCACCGGTCTATCCCATTCCCCCACCCCCCTCCCCTCTGAAGTCCTCAGTTTGTTTCTCATAGTCCATAGTCTCTCATGTTTCATTCCCCCTTCTGATTACCCCCCCTTTCTTTATCCCTTTCTTCCCCTACTGATCATCCTAGTTCTTATGTTCCATAGATGAGAGAAATCATATGATAGTTGTCTTTCTCTGCTTGACTTATTTCACTTAGCATTATCTCCTCCAGTGCTGTCCATGTTGTAGCAAATGTTGAGAACTCGTTCTTTCTGATAGCTGAGTAATATTCCATTGTATATATGGACCACAACTTCTTAATCCAGTCATCTGTTGAAGGGCATCTCGGCTCCTTCCACGATTTAGCTATTGTGGACATTGCTGCTATGAACATTGGGGTGCATATGGCCCTTCTCTTCACTACGTCTGTATCTTTGGGGTAAATACCCAGTAGTGCAATGGCTGGATCATAGGGTAGCTCAATTTTTAACTTTTTAAGGGACCTCCACACTGTTTTCCAGAGTGGCTGTACCAACTTGCATTCCCACCAACAATGTAGGAGGGATCCCCTTTCTCCACATCCTCTCCAACAATTGTTGTTTCTTGCCTTGTCTATTTTTGCCATTCTAACTGGCGTAAGGTGGTATCTCAGTGTGGTTTTGATTTGAATTTCCCTGATGGCTAATGATTTTGAACATTTTTTCATGTGTCTGTTAGCCATTTGTATGTCTTCATTGGAAAAGTGTCTGTTCATATCTTCTGCCCATTTTTTGATTTGTTTATTTGTTTCTCGTGTATTGAGTTTGAGAAGTTCTTTGTAGATCTTGGATACCAGTCCTTTATCTGTAGTGTCATTTGCAAATATATTCTCCCATTCCGTGGGCTGCCTCTTAGTTTTTCTGACTGTTTCCTTGGCTGTGCAGAAACTTTTAATCTTGATGAAGTCCCATAAATTCATTTTATCTTTTGTTTCTCTTGCCTTTGGGGATGTGTCATGAAAAAGGTTGCTTTGGCCGATGTCGTAGAGGTTGTTGCCTATGTTCTCCTCTAGAATTTTGATGGATTCCTGTCTCACATCGAGGTCTTTCATCCATTTGGAGTTTATTTTTGTGTATGGTGTGAGATAGTGGTCAAGTTTCATTCTTTTGCATGTAGCTGTCCAATTTTCCCAGCACCATTTATTGAAGAGACTGTCTTTTTCCCACCGGATATTTTTTCCTGCTTTATCAAATATTAGTTGCCCAAAGAGCTGAGGGTCCATTTCTGGGCTCTCTATTCTGTTCCATTGGTCTATGTGTCTGTTTTTGTGCCAGTACCATGCTGTCTTTGTGATCACAGCTTTGTAGTACAGCTCGAAATCCGGCATTGTGATGCCCCCAGCTTTGTTTTTCCTTTTCAACAGTTCCTTGGAGATTCGGGGCCTTTTCTGTTTCCATACAAATTTAAGGACTGTTTGTTCCAGTTCTTTGAAAAATGTCCTTGGTATTTTGATTGGGATAGCATTGAAAGTGTAGATTGCTCTGGGCACAGCCTGTAGTTTCTGAATATACATACAGAACACATAAAGACAGACCAGGAGAAAAATAAAAGAGAGAGAGAGAGAGAGAGAGAGAGAGAGAGAGACAGGTCTTGGATGCGGAAGTACACACCTGTGTGGCACTCGCTCAGTGAGTGCCGTGGGTTCACAGGTGTGGGCTGCCTCAGCAAGGTGCCGCTGCCTCTCCCAACAGCCTCGTCCCCAAAGGTAATGATCCACACGTCTCCATGTTATTTAGAGAGTGAGTTCGGTCTTGCTTCTGGGGGAGAAGAGGTAAGCAAGAAGAAATGAGAGGTAGAGAACATGAAGCAGGAATAGAAGGACATGCTGGATGAGATGAAGGAGAGGAAGTGTGGGACAAAGAAGAAGGCTTCGTTCTAGAAGGGAGAAAATCGGGTACAAAGACAGGTGTCAGAGTAGAGAAGGAGTATGAATACAGAACATATAGACTCATTCTGTAGTTTGCTTTGAGAATGTAGAGACCATGATCCATCATCAGAAATGTTTTACAGCTAGTACAGTAGTGCTGCCCTGGGGGGGATTTTGCTCACCAGGAGATATTTGGCAATGTCTGCAGACATTTGGGGTTGCCCCCGGTAGGTGTGCGGGGACTGTGAGCAGCTGGTGGGGGCCAGGGATGCGGCTGCTAAATATCTCATAAAGCACGGCCCATCCCTCACAACAAAGGCTCATCAGGCCCAGAATGTCAGTAGTGCTGAGGGTGAGAAACGCTGACCTAGTGCGTATATACACATGCGTGCGCCCGTACGTGAGATGAAGCTTGCACAAATAATGCCGATCCGTCCTTACTCTGTGTGACGCACTCTGATTTTTGTATTCAAGGTTATTCTATCATGTCATTAAATAATGTTGATCACAGTCCACTAAACTGATTTGTTGACCCACCATTTGAAAAATACTGTGAAATGTGACAGAAACAGTACAAAATTCTCTACTCCTTGAAAAGTGCGCTGCATGGTAGTACATGCTTAATAAGTCCTAAGAACTTTATGATCTGGCCCCTGCCTGCCCTTTTTTTATTTCCTGCTATTTCCTTCCTTTCCTTTTTTTTCAGTCTGCTGCAGGTACACCGCCTTTTTCATGATCCTTACTTTCTCTGGCTCTGGCTGGCTGTCTGGATGTGCCTCTCCTGGTTGTGGGCATGGCTAGCTCCTTCCTAGCAGTCAGGTCTTACCTGTACATTTTGTTTCTCTCTGCATCAAAATGAAGTTTCTGGAGAATGGGGATCATATCCGTCTTGCTTTTACCCTTTCATGCAAACGTTTAGCATAGTGCTTGGAACTTAGCAGTCACTCAACAAATAATTTCTGCAAGCTTCTGAAAGAATGACCAGTTGCCTCCTGGACAGTGGAGAATGACACTCTGCCATGTGGTATTCCTTGGGTGATATTGAGATCAGAATATTTTTGCCTAAGATATGACTAAAGTAGACCCAAAGGTTATGGTTAGTAGCTCTTACTCTTGCCTTTTCTCCAACATCATCTCTTTCTAAGGCACGTACTTTATTTCAACACTGTTTGAAAGGAAATGGTGGTCCTTTCTATTCTAGAAGCACCTTGAGAGGGACTGGCATTTGCAGGGGTTTTCATCTTACCTACTATTGTGGTACAAGCATAATTCATGGACCTGTCTTACCAAATCAGTAGGATGGGAAATCCTTTCCTCCTCTGGAGTAGATTTATATAAGACTTATTTAGACATTTGACATGGCTGGTGCCTCCATGTGAGTAGACACTAGCCAATGATCCCTTGAATAATAAAGAGGGCAGCAATACAAGTATTGATTTTTTTATTTGACTCTTACCATTGAATTACTGCATTTAAAGTGGAGGAAGGTCCAGGCAGATAATACTGTCAGACCTCCTCTCTTTATGAATGAGATGACCGAGAAAGGGCTAGGTAAACTGATTCAGATAGGTCTTACAACTCCCTTACAAGCGACGTTTTCTTATGTCTAATCTTAAGACTAGAGGATAGGAGCACTAAGAGTTTGTGACATGCTCAAGCCAGACAGCTGATAAGTGGCATATCCAGGAATCAACCCCATGTCTTCCCCTGACTCACAGTTCAAGATGCAGAGATGCAGATTGGGGAGACATCAACATTTATCTAGTGCCTGAAGCCATGGCAGTAGAAGAGTCCATCAGGTAAATTGTATAGCGTGAGGAGAGAAAGGAACCTGGGAAAGAATCTAGTAGACAGTGTTTAAATCCAGGCAGAGGAATATAGCCTGACAAGGGAGACTAAGAATGAGCAGTGGAGACAGGTTGGGGAGGAGGAGGGGCGAAAGCATGGTATCACAGAAGCAGAGGGAGGAGAGTTTCAAAAGATAGGAATGACCCAGAAAGTCTAATATACTACAAGAGATAGGATCAAAAGTGTCCCAGTTGGCACTGTCCTAAGGATCTGGCAACATGGGAGTAAGGTGGTGTTGGATGACCTTGAAGGGAACCATATGATTAGCCAGATTTCAGTAGCTTGAGAAGCAAATGGGAAGTGAGAAAGGAGACACAGTGAACCCAGTTGGATGTTTGGTTGAAGAGGAAAGGGGGAGATAATTCAAGATCGATATGGGCTGTGCTTGTTTGTTTTTCAGATGAGAGAGAACCACATAAGATTAAGTGCTGTCGAGAAGTCCCCAGCAGAGAAGAGAGGCTGAGGATATGAGAAAGGAGTAGATCATCAAGAGCTCAAGGCCCTGAGTTGAGGAGGGGTGGGTTTGCATTCTCAAAATTAGCAGGAGTTGAGGGTGACATTTAGGACACAGCAAACTGAGAGTTTCAGCCTGATGTTAAATATCATCTGTTCATTTTCCATGAAGTCAAACAACCCATATTCAGATAAACCTTGCCTTTTCTGGAGAGACCGTTTGTGTGCATTTGTGCTTTCAAAGCATTTATAACCTTCATTTACTTATCTTTGTTTCCTTATTTTTGTCTATGTTCTTCAGTTGATGTCAGACCCATGGGGCAGGGCCCAGGCTAGAGAAACGGTCTAAATATTTAGGAAACTTTCCTCTTTGAAACAATCCTATTTGGAAGCTGGATAATGCTAAGACATATCTCACATAAGAAAGTCTTAAATTCATGTTGAAAAGTGAGGAAAAAATAGGGACGTCATTGAAAAAGTATGCGTGTGTGGATTTGGATTGCATTGAACAAGTAATAGACCTAAAGGCACATAAAACAAAACAGAAGTCTCTCTTGAGCATGCAAAGGCTCTCGAAGTAAGCATGCAATACAGTTTTTCTCACCATCCTGGCTTCTCAGCTTGGTAATTTTCAAATTAGAAATCGTTAATACTAATTTTAACAAGGTGGAAGGTCCTGGGTGAAATTCTTAAAATGGAAGCTTTATATGTTCTCTTTCTCCTCTCTCAAACCTCTCATCTGTCTCTCACTCTCTGTCTAGCTTACCCCCACGTGCAGAATGAACTTGGCATTGCCTAGAAGAAAACTGGAGTACACGCTGTCTCTGGCCCTATTTGTTGATGTGATTCAGACCATTGAAATCTTCCCCTTAGCTACCCGGGACAGGTCAGGAAGCCTTCCAATCTTCCCCTTTTGAGAGGAGCTTTCTGTTTTGCAGACCACACACTGATCCTTGAAACCAAATAAGATGAAAATGCTGCATCCCTTCCCAACTTAAAAAGAGACGGGCGCCTTGGGACTGTGTGGGAAGTAGTGAAGGATAGGGCAGTGGGCACCACGCAGACAGCAGGGCACAAGGTTTCCGTTTATAATTAGGTGGCAGTAGCATAAGTGGAATGCTCAAGGGCGTTTAAGGAGACAGGGCTGGATTTAAATTCTGCTCTGTCACTTACTGGCTGGTGACCTTGGCCTGCACCTTAACTTCTCTGAGCAGTGGCTTCCTCATATGGAAAATAGAGGATAATTATACCTTTGTAGAGCTGTGAGGATTCAATGAGATCATCCATGAACACTGCCCATCCAGAGCCTCAGCAAATTCTAGGGCTTTCCATAGTTGCATTCCGTTTTGCACCTTGGATTACTCCCCTCCTCCAGTTCAGTTTTGAGTGAACAATACTATTCGATAGGTATTTTTATCTCAGTTTTGTGGTGTGGTAACAAGGACCTGAGGTGAGGGAAATCAAAGGAGAATTAGGACCTGGGGGCAGAAGGTGACTTCAGTTTGGGGCATGTTAATTTCAAAATGCCTCTGAGACCTTTATGGGGAGAACTAGCAGCCAAAACTTCTGGAGAGGTATCAATTTGGATGTTACTAGCATATCTCTGGTGGTTGTTGAAGAGAGTGAAGGTCACTCCTTGAACCCCGGGGAGTTCCATGAGGCCAGTCTGAGAATGACACACTCTCGGGGACTGAGACACTGTGGCACAAGTACTTCAAACAGCCCAGAGCTGTCCCCATTGCCAGGTGCAGCAGAGCAGCTTAATAGCATGGTAGAAAGTGCCCCTTAAAGTTTTTTAAGATTTGGAACTCATTGGTGAACTTGATGGAAGCATTTCTAATGAAACAGCCCGGACAGAATCCAGAACACTGGAAAGAAGGGAAGATGAGGAAGCAGAGACAGTGAGTGTCAACTCCTCTCTCAGCAGAGAGGGTCCTGGCTGGAAGAGGAGGCAGGGTCAACGGTGAATTCTGTAATTGAAAAGACAGAGGCTTGAGTGCGCTCAGAGGGGAGGGAAACTAAAGGGAGAAGAGGAGGTTGAAGACATAAGAAAAGGAGAGCAGTTTGATGAGAAATTGAGGGACATGGGAGAAAATAGGATTAGGTGCACAGGATGAGAGGTTGGCTCCGAACAAGGGGTGAGGGTACTTTGTCCTCTGGGATCAGAGGAAAGGTGTGCAGGCAGAGAGGTTTTAGATGGAAAAGGGTGCTATTACTGCTAATTGCTTGTTTTTTTTTTTTTTTTTTTTAAGATTTTATTTATTTGACAGAGATAGAGAGAGCCAGCGAGAGAGGGAACACAAGCAGGGGGAGTGGGAGAGGAAGAAGCAGGCTCACAGCGGAAGAGCCCGATGTGGGGCTCGATCCCACAACGCCGGGATCACGCCCTGAGCCAAAGGCAGATGCTTAACCGCTGTGCCACCCAGGCGCCCCGCTAATTGCTTGTTTTATCTTCACCCCTCAAGATGTGGTGAAGTTTCGGAATACTATAATTGGAGGGTTTTCATATTTGTAGGATTTTGAGGGTTCTATGGTATTTTCTTAGTTCTGGGCTCCTTGCTCATATTGCGTGTGTCCTGCCCAAGGGAGGCCTTCATGATGGCTGTGTCCCACCATGCTATGGCCCAGTCTTCCAAGCTATGGTTTCTGCATCCTTCGCCTGTTTTGTTTTTCTGTGGCCAACCTTGAATATTTAGGGCTGAAAGCTCCATTGGTCTTCCAAGAACAGCATCCATTCAGCAGCAACTTATTAGCCCCTTCTTGGGGTTAAGTTGGTGTACTGGAATCACATAGTCTCAATTTTCATGGAGCTTTCAGTCTGGGGAAGGTAATAACAAAGCTAAATGCACTTTACCGACAGTGGTAAGGCCTGTGGAAGTGAAGCATGCAGTATGATGACAGGAGACTACAGGGGGCCTCAGAGGGGTCTGCAAAGTCAGGAAAGATTTTCTCCCCAAGGAAGAGACCTTTGACTGGAGAACCAAAGAGGCCTAGGAAATTGCTGGGTAGGTGAAGCTGTGTGGAGGACCTGAAGGAATGCATCCCAGGCAGAGAGAACAAGTTGAACAGTTGTCCAAAGTCAACAGAGAGCGTGAGGCTTTTTTCTTAAAGGTCAGTCATTTGAGCAGAAGATGGTGCAATAAAAGGGCATGAAATTGGTTGAGAGAAGCAGACACAGGGGGCAGACAGACCATGCTTAGCCTTGTTAGCCATATTAACGCTTATGAACTTTGTGGTGAGTACAGTGAGAGGCGGTCAAGGAATTTAAAGCTGTATATGGGGCTAAGGATAAGGGTAACATGTTCATATTTGCTTTTTTAAAAAAGATCGCTTTTGTAGTCTTGTGGAGAACCGCGGAAGGGAACCAAGAGTAGAAGGAGAAGAAGGGAGACCTGTAAGAGACACCACGATTATCCCAGTAAGAGGATGTGTATTGGATGAGGATGGTGACAGGGGCTGTGGAGAAAAGAGGACTGACTTCAGATCTGTTTTTGGAGGTAGAATCAACCAGGTTTAGACACGGTATTCATGAAAGAAAGGTATATGCAAAGTGACCCAAAAAAGTCAAAGAAGCTGTAAAACAGAAGAAAAAGGCCAAGTCCAGCTTGACAAGAAATGGCTTGTTAAGGGGGCTTATGGAGAGAAGTGTGTCTTGGGTGGCCACAAGATGAGGAGATCTCCTCAACCCTCCCATAAGACCTGCCTTTTTGCCCTAGAGGCTAGAATGTACTGCTAGGAGGCTACCCAGGAGGAAATGTTTGAGAATCAGTCGTATCTCCAGAGCAGATCTAGTTTGTTATGCCCTGGGCGTGTATGTAAGGGTGTGGTTAAACAAAAAGAATGTGGGAGGTGGGGGGTTGGGCTCAAGAAAGCTTCAGGTCACAGAATGGTCACCATGGCAGATTTGTTCAAGATGGTGTTAGTCTGGTTCACACACTTGGACATAAGAGAGAGGGTGCTGTCATAGATGACTCTCAGGGTCCTGTCTCCACTGAATTCAAATGACCTAGATAATACTTTGACACACCATCACCCTATTGTAGTGTGATATCCTTACTGTATTAATTTATTATTTATGAATATACTTTCTGAATTCAGTTGTATTTTCTGTCCGAATTATGTCTTAATAAAGGAATATTGATCTGTTTCTTCCAGTATGTTCTCTTTCAAGCTTCAGGAGAGTACCCATTTTAACTAAGACTCATTAAAACAAGCCTTGAGTCATGTTATTCCAATTCTTTGTGATCTAAGTTATTTCATTGTTGTGTGACCTTAGGCAAGTCATTTAATCACTCCAACCTTAGTATTTTTATCTGTAAAGATAGAAATCCATGGGTAGAAATTTCAGGGTTCTGTTGAGGGTGCACTAGTACAATAACATGGTAAAGTTGCATTTTATGAGATTATACTCCAAACTCAGTACTTAGAATCACTTATGAAGTATTCTTGCATCCAATCAAGTGTATAGATCTAATCTCCTGGTAGCAGGAAAGTCAAGAGACAACAGAACAAATTAATTAGTGTTAAGAAACGATCAGATAAGTTCAGCATGTGGGATATTCTGTAAGATATTGAGCCTGGTCTCTTAAACAGTCAATATCATGGGAGGAAAAAAAAGAAGAGACACATCAATTAAATGTGGCGTATTAAAACTTGATTAGATCTTGATTTGCAAAACCAAAAGTTATGCTAGAGACAAATGGGGAAATTTGAATGTGGATGATGCGGATTATATTAGGGAGTTACACTTAGTTTCGTACGGTGTGATAATGGTGTCATCGTTATGTAAGGGTGTGTCCTTATTTCAGGAGCTGCATTTTGAAGTATTAGGAATGAGTGATGTGATGTCTGTAATTCTGTAATGGTTCTATCAAAATAAGATGTAGAGATGGAGAGATTGAGAGAGGAAGCAAATATGGCAAAATGGGAACACTTGCTGTAGACACTGGATACATGAGTTTTCATTGCTGTATTCTTTCAACTTTTTTCATATACTCGAAAGTTTTAGGTTGAAAAGTCAGCACAAAAGGCAAAAATCGAGTATCATCAGTATGAAGTGAGGAAGTTGGTTTCTGTTTAGGCTCCAGGTTGTATGAAACCATGTACCTTTAAACACTAGACTCCTACTAGGCAGAGGGAAACTAACACTCTTTGAGGCCCTTGGGCACCTGGGAACCAGGGACCAGCAGATCTGGTTGGGCATCCCACATCATGCTCACTGTGGAGGCCGATGCTCAGGGAGTGAAAGGGAGGACAAGGGTCCTTATACTGTACAAATTGCTAATTTCTCTCTTTGTAATTCGTTTTGCCTAGCTGGCACAGTTGGCTCGCCTATGGATTCAATACATGCATGATACAACTCTAATATGTTATTTTTGGAAACTGCTCTCCACTGTGTATATATATGAGGAACACTATTTTAATAGTATAGTCCCTCACCATGTCAGACCAGAGAGTGCCTGTGTTTGTATCCTATTTCCACTGACCTATCTACCCCATGCCATCAGTATCCCATTTTGTCTTCTTTTCCATAGAAACCAAATGCTTAAATTCTGGAGGAGGGTGGAATCTTAACCATATAGCTGATTTCTAGGACAAGTCATCATGAGCTAAGGCTTGAGAGTTTCCTGAGGCAAGGGTGTGTCCAGGTGGGGACTGAAGTTATGAGGGGCTTTTTTAAAGAAAAATAATTCATAATTACAGATATAAAAATACATAGGAAAATGAATATTTATTTAGAATGAGAAAATAAATCACAAATTAAAGTTAAAAAAAATTTGCCAAAGTCCATAAACATCATAAGACCCAACAAAATAAATAATTTCACTAAAAAACACTTCTAACTTCCTGACATATACCTATAATACTTTTTCCCACACATTTTTTTGGCTGTATTCTTTAACTTTTAATCTGACAATTTTGTACAATATTTCCTATGGAAAAAATAAAAAGTAATCCCATCTTTTCTCTAGTGTTCATTATTGAAAGGTTCCTAGAGCTTCTCTAATTTTAAAAGTTTGTTATTGATAATCAGATACATTACTAGAATTATTGCTAAATTTGTGAAAGCTTCTATTAAGTTTCTTTCAGAGACGAGCTGTAAGACTTTAGGTCATTTCAAGTTTTTCAGTGCAGTGACTAATCACAAATTCCCTTGGAATTGACAACAGTCATTAGCCAGTTTTTCATCAATGTCGTGATGAGTTTTTTGTCGGCCCTGAAATTTTTTATCACTAGGTTGGGTGAATCAGTGCATAGGCAATAGGAGTATTTCTGCAAGTCATTCCTGTATTAGGACAGCTAGGAATAACTTAAGTGCACACAGATATGATAGTAAACCATATAAATATATTTTACTAAACCAAACTAAGTGTATCCTCAACTCAACTTCCCTTTTCTGCAAGTTATCTCCTACCTCTGACACCACCAGGCACCGGGAGAATTATGATGGGAAATTAGAGGGGAATAAGATCATAGCGGTAAAAATCTATGACTTTTGATTTTTGCACATTTTATAAAAATATATGAACATGTTAACACATTGCTAGAGCCCTTCCGTGGCTTTGGAAGGGGTCTGTGCAAATGAAGGCTGTGAAATTTAACTCATCAGCTTTCTGGTAAATCCTACTGTGCTTGAGATAAGCTTTTCTCCATTTCACATAAACTTGAAACATCTGGTGAAGTGTCACGCTTACAGTGGGCTCCTAATAGTTGTTCATTTTAAGTTGATTTGGGGAGAACTATTTTACATAGTATTGTACATGTTATTTGAGATCCTCAAATAAAAAAGCCATGAAGAAAATATTTCTCAAATATTATTATTCAAACCTTTTTCTCTATAACTTTTATATCTATAAAGAATCTTCTGGTGCTGTGATCTGTCAAATCTTGCTGCACACTAGAATCTCCTGGGATACTTTTAGAAAAATACCAATGGGTGCAATATGGGCAATGATATTTTTTTTGAAAGCTCTCCAGGTGATTCTAACACTGAGCCAGAAATTGATATCCACTGTTCTAATGAGTTGAAATTCCTTATATTTTCTATTTCTTATTTTTTTTTTGCTTAAATGTCAAAATATTCTAGTTCTCCTTGGACTCTTTTGAATGAAATGTAAGGATAGGATATTCAGGAAATGTGTTGCACACGCATAGCACAATAGGCATTATGTAAAATATATCTTTGCTAGAAAGTAACTCTTCTGGTAAAAATTCCTGCTCATGAAGAATGCAGACCGGTGTGCTGACAGGGTGAGATATGAACCAGACGATGTGAACAGCTCCTAATTAAAAATAAAATTAATTTTCTACCAAGCATCCTCCATTGTACTTGAAGGCAAATGCAATTTTTTTCCATATAATAAAAGGTGTCTTGAAGGGGGTCAATTACAAGAATATTTCAGACAGAAAAGTGTCCAGCATGATAAATCTATTCTAGTTCATCAGACACCCACGCTTTCTTACTGTGGTTCAGGTAACCTGTGGGCTGGGCCGGGCTCCCACCTGACTGCTGTTCTCCCATCTCCTATCGAGGTGGATTGTGCATTACAGAGGATTAATATCTGCCTGCTTGATCTGTCTACACTGAATATATATTTTTTATATATATATATGTATATATATATATGTATATATATATACACACACACACATATATATACATATATATAAATATTCTTATTTTTCCTGAAGTGGCTAATTTGAAGAATAAATATAATATTTTTATGATGATGACATAACATTAGAAATAACTTGTTTGTAAGTGAGATATTTAATGCTTTCAAGAGTATTATTTGATGCTGCCTGAATATAGGCTTAATCTGTATATTTTCTTAGAGCTGTTTTTTTTAAATAAATTGAGAATATTCTACATGCCTACTGAATTTCCAGTTATTCCACTTAAAACCACATTTATGAATAAAAGCATTTTTATATGTACATTTAAGAATTTATGTTGTATGTACACAGTCCTCTCTAATCCTAGAAAGTAATCTTTAATATAAAGAACTTCCCTCAGATGTGAATCTGGCCCACAATGGCCAGATTTCATAGGCTTACGGCTGAGCAGCTTAGCCACTGAAGGGTTTGGAAGTGGTTTCCAGCCCAAGAAGGATTTATAACATGGTAGAAGGAAACAACAACATAAAGAATGTCAAACTGAAATAAATTCTATAATAAAAAAAAACAAAAAACAGACAAGCATTTGAACTTGCTCTGTGCCAGAGCCAAAGCATTTCTTTCTGTTTTGATCTTTCAAAACTCTCTGGGCAGGAGGGGGTCTTAAAGCGTAATGAGAGCATCTCCCATCAGACATATATTTCTTGGAAGAGGAAATAGGACTGCAAAGTACATTCTTAGCCAATTGGGATGGAAAGGCTTCTCAATCTGAGGGGGTAAAGAAAAGCCAGAAGTATAATTTGATGCATCAACAGCAAGTATTCCAAGAATCCAACAAGAAAAGGTGGGCACAAGCAAGGGGAATTTTAGTTAGTTGTAAGAAGGGATCTCTGAATAATTGCTAAGCCTTTAACTTCCTTTTTACTTCAAATGAGAGATGGCCTGGTCAGGTCAGACTCTCAACTTCTCTACCAAGGCCCAGAGAAGTCTTCCTAGAACATAAAACCTGATGATGTCAGACCTCTGCTTAAAACCCTACAATGACTTTCCCTAATTTTTCAAATCAAGTACATAAAATGCAAGATTATTCTTAAAATATAAACCCTCTGCCTTCCTCTCCTTTCCTTCTCTTTTCTTAACACATTAAACTACTTGCAGTGCACACAGACACACATGCACACCTGCACGCACACACACAGACACGTGGACATACACGTCCTTGTTCTTCAGGCTCTACTGCCTCTGCGTATACTATTTGCTTTTTCTGGTTCATATGACAAACTTCTCTTCCTCCATGAAGACCTTGTGTAGGTGTTGTCTCTCTGCGAAGTTTTCTCTAAACCCTAACTCAGGATTAATCATACTCTAAATCAGTAAGGCTTTTGAATTTCTAAAATTTCATAAGTTCCTCTGTATGATTTTCAGCCATGTTCTAATACCACAGAGGGTGAGGACTATTAGGGACAAGGACCATTTTGCTTTTTAGAGGATCTTCAGTACATACCATGGGCCAGCATGAAGAGGCACTCAGTAATTGTTCAATAGCAGCTAAGGGACTGGAGTGTATTATTTCCGTTCACCCTCACTCATTCTATTCTCTCACCCTGGGTGAGCCCGCGGGATCACAGGTGAACAGACATTTCTTACACAAGTCCATTAGCTTATTTGCAATTCCACTGGGATATCAACATAGCCATAGCAGGTCTTATTGAACTCGAAGTCCTAAAGTCCTAACTGGGTATATATCATTGCTTTTACCAAATTATTTCACAAAAAGCTTTTCTTGAAAAATGTTTATAGACAATGGTGAATTAAAGAAACACGCTATTTACCACTTCTCCTATTGAGAGGGAGAGTCTAATTCTTCTCCCCTTGAATGTGGGCTGTCCATCGAGGCATTTTTGACTAACAGAATATAGAAGAAATTATATTCTGGAGTTTCTACAGCTCAATCATGCCTTGAAGCTTCCTTCTGAACCCCTTCAAACATTTTAAGAACCCTGAGCTGTTATGTAAGATGCTTACCAACCCTGAGACCATCATTTTGGAGAGCCAACATATAGGTGCCTGACTGATGAACCCAGCAGAGCCCCATCCTTGGAACCATCCCTGCTTAGGGACTAACTTGTGAATTAATCCTTCTTGGATCCTCGAGACCACTTCATCTGTCAACTGAATGAATACTACCTGGTGACCTCTGTTAATACCACATAGAAGAATCACTCAGCTGAGCCCTGCCTAAATTCTGGGCTTACAAATATATGCACAAATAATAAAATGGATGTTATTTTAAGCCACTAAGTTCTAGAGTGGTTATACAACAGTAGATGACTTGAACACAGCCTCCTCCCCACCTCTGATTGATTGCTCAGCACCATTATCAGCTAAGTCAAATATAGAAGGATCTCTGCTCTGAATCCTTAAATTATAGAATAAATTTACTTCCACAGGTTCCTTTTCCCTATCCCTGGTAAGGCATAAATTTTATCCCTTTCTCAGATAATGAACTCTCAGACTAACTTGTTTTCTAAATTTTCCAACCTTTTGTAGCCTTATCATTCCCATCCTTTTCTTCTATCCCATGACACTCCCACCCCTGTTGTGTCATTGTTACCGACTTCAGTAATCCCTGAATCTTCTTGCCTTTCTCTTCAACGTGGCTCCATAGAATTATCCAGGAACCAAAGTGGTAATGAGTATTTGAACAGGCTATTTAAAAAAATGTTGGCAATTCTACATCCCTGGAGGACCTTAAAATAAGATAAGCAATAGGTAATCTATTGGATGGGTGGTCCAATAACAATTCCTCATGCCAGAATCAGAGGGCCTGAATTAGACAACCTTTAGCGATTCCTTTCTGCCAGGAGTTTCTATAATAGATTCAGATGCACAGAACCAGTCACAGCCTTGAAACCCGTAAACTATCAGCATAATTTGATCACAAAATAAATACTTGAATCATGTTTTTGATATATATTGGAAGAATTTCATTGTTTGGGAACATGTTTTATTTTTTGTAAAGTACTGTAAATATGAGTTTCTTCCAACTATAATCAATGTTTATCACTATATTGATTTCCTTTCTTGTATTTTTTAGTCCACTCTAATTTTTATTCTCTGTGAATATTTCCAAACTCTATCTGCAGTTTTTCACTTCTAGCATATTTAATTGTTGCTCAAATGTGGTTTTTAAAATTTTGTTTTTTTTTAAAGATTTTATTTATCTATTAGAGAGAGAGAGAGCACACAAACAGGGGGGAGAAACAGAGGGAGAGGGAGAAGCAGACTCCCTGCTGATCAGGGAGCCCAGCGCGGGGCTCGATCTCAGGACCCTGGGATCATGACCTGAGCTGAAGGCAGATGTTTAACCAACTGAGCCACCCAGGCACCCCTAAAAAATTTGTTATTTTTTTTAAAGTTTTTATTTAAATTCCAGTTACTTAACATGCAGTAAAATATAAATTTCAGGTGTACAGTATGGTGATTCAGCAGTTCCATACATCACCCAGTGCTCATAATGATGAATGCACTCTTTAATCCCTGTCACCTGTTCACCCATCCCCCCACCACCACCTCCTCCCTGGTAACCATCAGATTCTTCTCTATAGATAAGAGTCTGTTTCTTGGTTTGCTTCACTTTCTTTTTTCTTTTTCTTTTGCTCATTTATTTTGTTTCTTAAATTACACATATGAATGAAATCAAATGGTATTTGTCTTTCTCTGACTTATTTTGCTCACCATAATACTGTCTAGTTCCATCCATGTTGTTGCAAATGGCAAGATTTCATTCTTTTTTATGGCTGAGTAATATTCCATTATATATGTATAATCTCACTTCTTTTATCAGTCAGTGGACACTTCAGCTGTTTCCATAACTTGGCTATTATAAGTAATGCTGCTATAAACATTGGGGTACATATATCCCTTTGAATTAGTATTTTTATATTTTATATTCTCTGAATAAATACCTAGTAATGTGATTGCTGGATTATAGAGTAGTTCTATTTTTACCTTTTAACTTTTTGAGGAACTTCCATACTGTTTTCCAGAATGGCTGCACCAGTTTGCATTCCCACCAACAGTGCAAGAGGGTTCCCCTTGCTCCACATCCTCATCAACACCTGTTATTTCTTCTGTTGTTGATTTTAGCCATTCTGACAGGTGTGATGTGGTATCTTATTGTGGTTTTGATTACATTTCCCTGATGATAAGCAATGTTGAGCATCTTTTCATGTGTCTGTTGGCCATCTGTATGTCTTCCTTGGGAAGATGTCTATTCATGTCTTCTGCCCATTGTTTAATTGGATTATTCATTTTTTGGATGTTGAGTTTTATAAGTTCTTTATATATTTTGGATAAAAAACTTTTTATCAGATATGTTTTTGCAAATATCTTCTCTCATTCCGCAGGTTGCTTTTCAGTTTTGTGGATTGTTTTCTTTGCTGTGCAGAAGCTTTTTATTTTGTTGTAGGCTCAATAGTTTATTTTTGCTTTTGTTTCCCTTGCCTCAGGAGGCATATCTAGAAGAAGTTCCTACGGCTAATGTGAGAGAGGTTGCTGCCTGTGTTCTCTTCTAGGATTTTCATGGTTTCAGGTCTCACTTTTAGGTCTTTAATCCATTTTGAATTTATTTTTGTATATAGTATAAGAAAGTGGTCGAGTATCATTCTTTTGCACATGGCTGTCCAGTTTTCTCAACACCATTTGTTGAAGAGACAGTCTTTTCCCTATTGGATATTCTTTCCTGCTTTGTCAAGGATTAATTGACCATATTGTTGTGGGTTCATTTCTGGGTTTTCTTCTTTGTTCTATTGATCTATGTGTCTATTTTTGTGCCAGTACCATAATATTTTGATTACTACAACTTGGCAATATAACTTGAAGTCTGGAATTGTGATGCCTCCAGATTTGCTTTTCTTTTTCAAGATTGCTTTGGCTATTTGGGATATTTTGTGGTTCAATACAAATTTTAAGACTGTTTGTTCTAGTTCTGTGAAAAATGGTATTGGTATTTTGATAGGGATTGCATTAAATGTGTAGATTGCTTTGGTTAGTATATATATTTTAACAATATTTGTTCTTCCACTCCATGAGCATGGAACGTCTTTCCATCTCTTTGTGTCATGTTCAACTTCTTTTATTGGTGTGTTATAGTTTTCAGTGTATGGCCTTTCACCTTTTTGGTTCGGTTTATTCCTAGGTATCTCATTATTTTTGGTGCATTTGTAAATGAGATTGTTTTCTTAATTTCTCTTTCTGCTGCTTCATTATTGGTGTATAGAAATGCAACAGATTTCTCTACAATGATTTTGTGTCCCACAACTTTACTGAATTTATGTATCAGTTCCAGCAGTTCTTCGGTAAAGTCTTTTGGGTTTTCTATATAGAGTATCATGTAACCTGTAATTAGTGAAAGTTTTACTTCCTCCTTGCCAATTTGGATACCTTTTATGTCTTTTTGTTGTCTCATTGCTGTGGCTAGGACTTGCAGTACTATGTTGAATACAAGAGGTGTGAATGGACATCCCTGTCTTGTTCCTGACCATAGAGGAAAGCTCTCAATTTTTTCCCCATTTAGAATGATATTAGCTGTGGGTTTTTCTTATATGGCCTTTATTATGTTGAGGTATATTCCCTCTAAACTTACTTTGTTTTGAGGGTTTTTATCATGAATCGATGTTGTACTTTGTCAAATGCTTTTTCTGTATCTAATTGAAACGATCATATGGTTCTTATCCTTTCTTTTATTAATGTGATGTATCACTTTGATTGATTTGTGAATATTGAACCATCCTTGCAACCTAGGAATAAATCCCACTTGATCATGGTGAATGATATTTTTAATGTATTGTTGGATGCGATTTGCTAGTATTTTGTTAAGGAATTTGCATCTGTGTTCATCAGAGGTATTGGTCTCTAGTTCTCTTTTTTGGTGGTATCTTTATCTGGTTTTGATATCAGGATAATGCTGGTCTCATAGAATGAGTTTGGATGTTTTCCTTCCTTTTCTATTTTTTGGAATAGTTTGAGAAGAGTAAGTATTAATTCTTCTTTAAAAGTTTTACAGAATTCACCTGTGAATCTGTCTGGTCCTGGATTTTTGTTTGTTGGGAATTTTTTCATTAACTGATTCCATTTCTTTGCTGGTTATTGGTCTCTTTAAATTTTCTATTTCTTCCTGTTTGGTAACTGTTTGGGGGTAATTTGTGTGTTTCTAGGGGTTTATTAGTTTCTTCTAGGTTGTCCAACTTGTTAACATATTGTTTTCCATAATCTTCTCTTTCAGTTGTTTGTGTTTCTGTGGTGTTGGTTGTTATTTTTCCTCTCTTATTTGTGATTTTATTTATTGGGGTCCTTTCTCTTTTTTTCATAAGTCTGGCTAGAGATTTGTCAATTTCATTAATTTTTTTCAAAGAACCACCTCATGGTTTCATTGATCTGTTTTTTTTTTTTTTCAGTTTCTATATCATTTATTTCTGCTCTAATCTTTATTGCTTCCCTTCTTCTGTTAGCTTTAGACTTAGTTTGTTGTTCTTTTTCTAGATCCTTTAGGTGTAAGGTTAAGTTGTATATTTGAGACTTTTCTTGCTTCCTGAGGTAGACCTGTATTGCTATAAACTTCCCTCTTAGAACTGCTTTTGCTGTATCCCAAAGGTTTTGGACTGTTGTGTTTTGATTTTCACTTGTTTCCATGTATTTTCCTATTTCTCAAATGTGGTTTTTATCCACTTGTGTATAAGAGAAAGAAAGAGGGAGAACTTCACATGTTTGGTTTGGTGACTGATCTGTGCACTTCAAAAATCAGCAAGTTTCATTTCCCCAACTGATGGCAAGATGGTCCTCTTAGAATGTGGGGAAGATGTAGAATTCTGCTTTCTCTTTTCTGGTCTTCCCCTCAAACAAGTAGGTAGAAGCAGCACTACCAAGAATAATAGTTTAATTGCTTGTTAGGTTGACCTTTAAAAATGTGCCTAGTTACCGCAGTAAACAATTTTTGTCAAAGCAAGCAAGGTGGCCAGCTATTCCATATCCTTCGCCAAAAACAATGGATATAAATAGTTCTCTCAGTGTGGTGTGTTGAACAGCCAGTGGGGAGCTATGGGTTGATCCATATCCTAAAGCAGCAGAATAGAAACAGGGCACAGGGTAGGGGTGAGGGGAAGGCATGATTTAGAAGGCCCCATACTTTCATCCCCTGCCAGTTCTCACCAATATGGAAAAATTGGGTTGTTGTAACAGAGACTAACAGCTATAAAGGTCTTACTTTCAAGTGTAATCCAAGGTGGGGTTGCAATCAGGTTGGAACGGACTCAGAGAGGGATTCTTCTCTTTATCAGTGTTTCAGAGGGAAAGGCAATGTCATGTAGAGTCAAGCAGGCACCTAAGGAGAGCAGCCAAGTGATGAACTGCAGAGCTGAGAATAGCAGAAAAGTCTCCAGACTCATGAAAGAGAACAGGAAACAAAGGTTTTACCTTAAGATGGGAGCATGTCCACTGTTGAAGGAGCCAAGATCGGCAGAAGAGCTACAAATACATCAACTTTAACAAACAGAAGCCAGACAGTGGTGCCATTCCTGCCCCTCTACGTAATATAATAAGTACTATGTGACACTGGGCAAGTTATTAATTCTTTTGTGCCTCAGTTTCCTGCTCTGTAACTCCTAAGATTATTGTGATATCGTAAATGCATTTATTTTTGTAGCTCTTAGAACTCAATAGGTGTCATTTTTATTACATTTATTATTATAAAAGATTCCTATGTCATCTTTGCTACTTATATTGGTTTATACTTTCTCTATGTGTTCTATAGATACTCAGTTATTTGGTTGATAATATTAATCAGCTAAGATAACTCTAAAACTAGATGCTAAAATTAATCACATTCTTTTATTTCAACTGGAAGAGAAGCCACCTGACGACTTAGTTGTCTCTGCCTACCTAATAGCCTGATACCTGAAGCCATAAAGGGAAAAGAATCAACAGAAAGCTGAAATAAACTTACTAAAGGGTATTTTGCTCTTTTAACCTTCTACAGAATAGAGCAAGTAAAACGTAAGATGTATAATTCCTCTGATGTTGGTAAGGGAGCCTTTGACAACAGGGGCAAAGTGATTTTTCCCCCAGAATGTTTAAAAATAGTAGCAGCTTCTTTTCCAATTAAACTGTCAATATTGTGAACCTGGGGGCAGTATGGAGAGACCTCATACAGGCCTAAGATAGAATATATAGTTGTTGGATGAATTGTTTTTCTCTCGATCAGTATTTATTGAGGGCCTATTACGTGCCAGGTAGTGTTCAGTAGTGAAAAAGAGAACTAAAGTACATTCCCTCATGAAGCTTATATTCCAGTGGGAAGATAGATAATAAACAAACAAGTAAATTAATAGTTAAACAAACAAACAAATAAGAGAAGTTTGTTGAACAAGCAGATAATGGATGGATGGATGGATGGATGGATGGATGGATGGATGGATAAGTGTTTAATGTAATGTCAGATGGTGATGATTGCTGTGAAGAAAAACAGGCAGAGCAAGTAGGGAGAGAGTGATGGAGGCTGCTGTCTTAGATTTGTGATCAGGGTTGACCTCTCTGAGATGATTGTTCATAAGAGACCAATTGAATCATGGGAGTGACACATGGTATACCTGGAAAAGAGTGTTCCTAGTAGAGGCAATGGCAAATGCAGTGACCCTGAAGAGTAGTGAGACTGGGTTGATATGAGCTGAGGGGAGCATAGGTAGGAGAACAGGATGGGAATAACCAAAGACCAGATAACAGATAATGTAGGGCTATGCAGGTCATGCTTTGAACAGTGGAGTGACTTACCTGCAAGTGCAGGACTTACCTGCAAAGGCTCAGGCTGGTTGTGGGAAGCATCCACTTCTAAGGGAATGGATGGATGAATACCAAGAGTCAGAGAGTAGCTCAGCAGACCCTAAGGAGTGCTATTAAATACCTGGTTGCATTAATACTCATGTGGTCAGGTTCTTCTGAGTCAGAGGAGCAGAAAGAGAAGGAGGAGGTAGACATTTTCTGGGAAATCTGCTAACTCCCTTCCTAGGTGGTGTGGACCTTGAGATTTATAATTTTCTTTCCAGTTTTCATACAACATTTTGTGTCTTTAGTTTATTGTTAGGATAGCATAACATATTATAAAATATTATCATAATTCCCAGTTCATCTGGTAATGAACCACTTGCATATCATTTAAATAAATCTATAGGTTGGATCACTGGGCTCTTAACTATGCAGAAAAAGTTAAAATTTGCTTATTATATTAAATGTTATAGTTGGATAAATGTCATTATCTAATACTTACCTATCACCTCCATAAAAACTTGCCAAAAATTGCTTAGATAAGAAGTAGAAGAATAAACATAAAGGAAGAAACCTGACTGTGGTTTAACATTAAAGAGACTGGGATTGCCCTTTCCTTAACTCAGTGGGTACTTTAGCTACTCTCTAGGATTTTGGAATATGTGCTAGAGCCTAAATTAAGTGAAGGAAACTAACATAGCAGGCTTCCATGAACTGTTCCTACAAGTCTGGGTCTATTTGTGAACAAACTTCAGCCTGGAACAGAAGGATATATTCAAGTGCCTAAAATCGTAGTTCTTTTCTAATTGGAATGCATCCTAGTACCATACGAAAATACAGTTGGATATTAACTTATGTGGCGTTATGTAAATCACTAACTTCAGTTTCTCCATCTGTAAAATGGGACTATTAATACTTACCCTGACTACTTCATTCAGTATGTGGGGCAGGCTGTGTCTTGGCATCAGGCACTCTGCTAGATTCTGGGGATATAGAGTAAAATAGTTTTGATACCTGCCCTTAGAGACTTAGGGAGTTTTTGAGAAGAAGATAAGTCAATCAAGAATTACACTGTAGGCTGCTGAAGTTGCAGAAGATGCTCTGCAAATTTGAGGAAGCAACCAGGGATGTGAATAAGAAAGCTTTTGGGATGAAGTGACATTTGAAGTGATTATTCAAGGAGGTTAGAAATAAGTGGGAGAAAGGCACATCAACAAGAAACAAAGGAAAGCACAAAGAGTTCTACGATGAGTGTAGTATTAAGAGTGTATGTGTGAGACAGAGAGAGAGAGTGGGGGAGGGAAGGAAAAAAAGAGGGGAAAGGAGGGAAAGAGAGAGACTAAGGGAGAGAGGTGAGGAGTGGAGAAGAGAGAAATGGATTGAGAATGGGCTAGAATTAGTTTTATTTGTGAATGCCTAAAAACATAAAATAGCAGAGGCTTAAACAAGATGGAGGTTCATTTCTTTCTCATATAACAGCTGAAAGTAGGGCTTAGGGGTAGTATGTCATTTCATGGTGTCAAGGACACAGGTTTCTTCCATCTCTTTCACGTGGCTTCATTCTCAAAATCACCTTATGGTCCAGGATGGCTGCTTTACCTCCAAACACAAGAACCACATTCCCAAAGGCAAGTAGGAGCAAAGGAAGGAAATCACTCTTCCCAATCCCTGTGATAGTTACATACACCAATTATACTTACCTTCTGGGACCACGTCTGAATGGAAGGATGATGTAAAAATACAGTCTTTATTCTGGGTAGCCATGTGCACAGATAAAATGGTGATTGCTGTGACTAAAGCCAGAAAGAATGATCTCTGGGGGACACTGACAGCGTGTGTGTGTGTGTGTGTGTGTGTGTGTGTGTGTGTGTGCGTGTGCGCGCATACTCATGCGTGTTTATGCCCGTACAGGTGTGAGAGGCACAGGTGAAGATTGAATAAGATATGTAAGAAGTTACTTTGCCAATGGATAAAGGATTCAATAGAATTAAGGAATTATTCCAGGACAAATATGTATTTTCAGGGTTATGTATTTAATATATTCTTTAAAACTAACCTGAGTTTTCAATACCTTGACACCTAATATTCAAACTAAATTGGCTATAGGCAATTCCTTGTTTATATTCTCATAATACTTTATACCAATAGCATTATATAACTTACTTTTCCTATTAATCGTTTATGTCTCTGTTTCTCTAGACCATAAATTCTCTAGACTATAAATCATGGTTTTGGTGCAGGTCAATTTATTCCCCCTCACCGATTTTTCCTTTCATGTAGGAGGAAAGCCATCAATATAATTCTTCTGGACTTTCTCCACCTTTTGGAATAAGGTTGGGGATGGGAGATGAATGACTTAACTGGGAAGAATTAGGGTGAGGAAGTCAACATGAGAAAATGTACCCCTTCCTCTCTTCCCTCTCCAGGAAGTCCTGTCCCCAAAGACCATATATTCTGCCCTGTTCCTCTAAATAAAAGTTTTAAAGTTTGGGGAATGAATTCAGTTCAGGGGTATCAACACCTGGTATACTGGCAAGGAATATTGAGGAAAAAAACCCAAGTGATTAAGCTGGAGGAGGAGTATCTATAAAGAGTGGCTGGGATCGATTGCTTTAAGCTTTGGGGAAGAGACTAGATTCCTAGGAATCTTGACCTCAAAAGTTTCAGCAGCCTGTGGTGCTTTGTACCCAGGTGAGGGACTATTTCTAGTCATTCGTTCATCTGACAAATTCTTACTTAGTGTTTGCCAGCTGCCAGTAGTGTTCCGGGCACTGGGAATATTGCAGTGACCAAAGCAATCAAAAAGTCTGGCCCTCATAGAGCTTACATTGCCGCTGAGGAGAGAGTCAATAAACAATTATATTTACCTTTTTCTTATAATTGCAAATTGACATGTCAAGTAAGAATCAATGACTTGGAGAAAAACAAAACAGAAACAGGGAAAGAGGGTAGGGAGTCCTGAGGGAGATGATGGCTTTCAATTTTAAATAGGGTGGTCAGGAGAAGCATTTTTGATAAGGTGACATTTGAGTGAAGACCTGAAGGTATTCAGGGAGTGGGCCACGTCAAAATCTGGGGCAACAGCAGGTGTGAGCTTAGTTAGTATATGGCTTTGCCCATTTTGGAATCTTTTTTTTTTTTTTAATTTTTAATTTTTATTTATTTATTTTTTTTGATGTAAAGTTCGATGATTCATTAGTTGCGTATAACACCCAGTGCGCCATGCAATACGTGCCCTCCTTACTACCCATCACCAGCCTATCCCATTCCCCCCGCCGAAGCCCTCAGTTTGTTTCTCATAGTCCATAGTCTCTCATGCTTCATTCCCCCTTCTGATTACCCCCACTTTCTTTATCCCTTTCTTCTCCTACCGATCTTCCTAGTTCTTATGTTCCATAGATGAAAGAAAGAGATCAGTGGCCCTATGAGTATCTGCAAAGGAGCAGTGTGTGCTGGGGATGGAGGAGGTCATGATGCAGGGATAACATATCCTGACGGTGACATTTCTTTCTCTCAGGAGGAGACCCACACCCCTGGTTAGCACTGAAGCCCTGTGGGTCAAGAGAGCAAACCTCTGAGATCTGTTTTTGTGGATGGAGGCATTTAGGCTCCACTCCTATACTTCAGTCCACTTCAAGGGGCATTGCCAAATCTGACAGCCCTGGCCTTGCTCTGCCCTTCATGTACCTGGGGAAAAGGAGTGATGAACGGGATTGGTCTGGATTGGAGTATAAGGAACTGGGTGTGCATTGCTCTGCCCTTTACTTCTCATTCTTTCCGAGGATCTGGTCGGTGAATGTGTGCTCTGGATTGCCCTTGGTCATGTGGTAAACTTTACAACTCACAAGGGAGGGCTGTGGTCATTTGGAGCTCCCTGTTAACTGTGTGATAAATCTCCCTAAGTCTGGTATTTGGTATTAAGAAATCCCCTTGTCTGCATATATGACAGTCTCCTCTAGCGGTTTTCTCAGAAAACAAAAAGTGATCTACATTTATTAGTCCCTTTGTCTTTCTTCTCAGTTGATAGAGAGCTGGGTGAGGAAGAGAAGTGCTATGTATTAGGAATCCTCAAACCCCAGGATTGTGTGTGTGTGTGTGTGTGTGTGTGTGTGTGTGTGTGTGTTGCATTATCCATAGAATAGTCTGTGAATGAATGAATGGATGGATGGGGGACAGTTGAGTTTGTGCTCTTATAATTGATCTTGAGATCTTTTGGAACTTCAGTTTAGCAGAAGGGATAATGCAATTTTGATAAGAGTAAGCAAAGCTCACTACAGAAGATACACTAAGAAAAAGAGACCAAGGAAGGGATAGTTGCATAGAGCCAGATTTTTTCATTCTGAGGGGTGAAATTTTATTTTCATCGACACAGTCACCCTGTAGCATTTAAGTTGGAAAGGGTGGCTCCTTTAACCAAAGTTGCTATAGGTAACTTTTTCACATACCTATCCAGATCCATCCCCGTGGGAAAATCACACCCTTGGTCTTTGATGTTTTCGAAAGTTTCACTTGATGTATCAGACCTCTGTTCTTAAAAGTCCCTGAAAAGTGTGATAAATATGGTTACCGTCTTTTCTGCCACCTTCACCTAGAAGTTGGTCTGTTCTGAAACTGGAGCTGTGACTGCTCTGTCCTTGGGAGGAGGAAAGGAATGAAGGAGCTGGGTGTTATGAAAAATAGTGGATGTTGTGATAAAGAGGGGGGCGTTTTCTAGGCTAGACAATGAGGGGAGCATGTGAGAACCCGAAGTTTTGAGAGATTGCTGGTCTGAATACCTGAAGGGTGTGCTGCCAAAAAGGTAGCCGAGGTAGCCCATCCGTGTGTTGCCTTCACACCCGTTCTGGGCGTTCTTGGCTTCGGGTAGTTTCTTGACTACATTAAAATTTTTTTTTCCTCTCTACGTAGTTACTGATGAGCCTAAGGGCTTAGACAATAATGAGAAAGTCAAAACAGGAATTGTGAGAAAAACACTTTGCTTTTCTTTTGTATTTGCTGAGCATTAGAATTATGTTTCTGTTTTTAAGTAGAAATTGCAGCATAAAGAGATACCATAATACACATTTTGGTTCATTTGGGTGGTTGAATTTAGGTATAATGGGATTTGCTTATATTCTACTGGCTGATAAATGTGACACCATAAACCAGCCTGGAGCTTTCTTGTGTAAACAAAAGACCAGAGAAATTAGCATTAGGACGAACTGCATTTATAACACGCTATTAGCTTTTGAGGTAGATTTAGATTCTTTTCTCTAGATTGTAAAAATCCTCCGCTTCTGTTTCTTCTCTGCTCCGTTATCTGCTGAATTCAGTGCTATAAACACAAAAGTGCTCAATAAATAAAACCCGACGATGACAGACTTGGATATAAAAGCAAAACAGTGCTCAAAATTGCTAAAGTAAGTTGGGTGTAGTTAGATTTTTTAAATGCCATGGTGGGATAATTTGGTAGAATCCCTAGCTTCTCTTAAATGGTGACAAAAGGTAGCCACTGCTGTCTCTGTGAGGCCCCTGGGTGTCTAAAATAAAAATGAATTAGAAGAAAGGGTCTAGGAGAGCTTTGTCATGATAGGGTGTGGGGTGGCGTAATTCTTAAAATTCTCCATGAGGAATCGTATCCATTGGTAAGCTTTCCTACACTTTTCAGAAAGGGCACAAGTTAGAACGGTAGTAACTGGCCTTATGAAATAATGCATTACCTTGTCACATCTGGCAGCAGATCCCTGACCTGGTGGGCTTTACCGATGTTCCTTCTCCAAAAACTCACCCTGAGTACTTTATGAATGACGACCGGACTTTGAGACTCATCACAACCTTAGTTACATAGCGTTGGTAATCCATGAAACTACTGTCCCCTTAAAAAAATGACCCCTTTTGAACAGAGTTGTGAGAAAGAGGACCTTTACTTTTAAACTGTGAAATCATATGAATGGGAGTAGGGAGAGATTTGTAAGAGAAATCATCCTGAAACATTATCTCAATTTCTTTTGAAGACTAAAACTAAGAATAATTATACCTAACACATTATTTAGGAATTCTTTATTTTCATAGGAATTTGGCTTCAGCTAAGGAAGAACCCAGGTAGAATTTTTCAAGGTTGTGCTTAGGGATTGCTTGACTGATCCTTCAAAAGTCATGAGGTTGGTTTAGTGGCAGTTTATGGTTGCATTTTCATAGCAAGCATAAAATAGTTGAAGCAGCAAATGATTTGTAAGTATGGATGATGGGTGGGGGTAGGGAGGGATATATTGTTCTCTCTAGCAATCTGCAAGTCTATGGCCAGTACAAAACCGCTTCTCTGTGTGTGGGATGACCTTCTATATCTTTTATTTTGAATATTTTTAGATTCTGGCCTTCTTATATGATTTGTGTTTACCTCCAGTCAGTGTTTCTTGCAATTCTTTTGTCCTTAGATATGCTTCGTAGGCCAGCTGAGATTGAGATCAAAATAAGTAAATGCCTCAATTGTAAACTTCTTCAGCCTCTTAAAAAAACCAAATTATTCTAATTCCACTTCTTAAATTCTTCCTGGGCTATCTAGAGACCCCTTAACACTTGGGAGATTGGGCTGGGTCTGTGGCATGCTTTAGCTGCTCCCATTACTTTTTGTAGTAATGCCTCTTTGTTCTTCCAACCCCATCATATTCATGCAGCTTTATACTAATTATTATTTCCTGTGCAGATGGTATTTAATTTAGTATATATAATAGGGGAGACACTGACCCATAGCCCTAAAATTGAAGCTTAGCTCAGCTCTTAACTGTGAGACCTCATATAATCATACTTAATCTCTCTGGGACATAGTTTTCACCTCTATAGAATGGAGAACTGTGGTGAACATGCAGTCAACGAGAAGCTTTGTAGACTGTGAAGTACCATACAATGTGTGTTGGGCATGTAGCAGAGACTGTTATCTCTCCACTCAAATCCATTCTCTCCTCTTCTTCTTGGTCATGAAGCTCTGTCTGGTTCTAGCCTGGGACTGGACGTTCCAGACCCCCTTGTAGCTAGGTGTGGCCCTGTGTTTAAACTCTTGCCAGAGGAATGAAAGAGGGAGAGACATGTATCATCTTTGCTCCATTTGCCTTGCAGATATCTCTGGCCCTGGACTTCAGCTTGCCCCCTTTCTGATGGGCTGGAAGCATTATTTGCCGAGCGACCTTGGAGACCATGTATGGTCACAACAGTTTCCTGAATCAAAAAGGGGGCAGAGCTATCAGCTGATCTAGAACACTGTCCTGGACCACTGTGTGAAGAGAGATGAATTCTATTTTGTTTGCACTTTTGCACTTTTGGGTCTATTTGTAACAGCAGTTTAGTGTACTGTAACTAATACCCGCATTATTTTTGAGTCCCACGTTGATAGAAGTTCATAGAGTAATAGAGCTGGAAAGGGCCATAGAGGTCATCCTGCAAATAAAAATAATGCTAGGAGAGGAAACAATTTTTACTTGGTCACAAAACAAATTAGTTACAGAACTGGAATAAAATCCAGTTTTCATTATACAGCTTTACCCCTTTGAAAGGTGAGTAATAACCATTATGGAATCGAGTACCTGAGAGATGGTACATGCACAACATATGAATAGATTCAGAAAGTACTTGTGTGAACTGTTTATAACCCCTCTAGAAATGGCAAGTTAGGGAAGTGGCATTTTACCTAACCTTCTACACTGAGATCAAGGTGGATAACCAGGCCCTTGGAGAACACACACTCTGGGGCTTCTTTTATCAACAGCCCACAAGCTCAAGGGTCCATGTGTCAGATAAAAGATTGCAACCTCTTTTGGTTCCTTGTGAGAACAGCTTCAGGGAAAGATGGGCAACCTCACAGTGGTCCTGGGTATGTTTTAGCCACAGCTTCTGAGAGCTTGTGTGCTCAAAAAGATTGATCTAAAATGGCTTCTCAAAACATAACCCAACAAGAGAGAGATGAGATTATGTTTTTAGCATTTGAACCATAACATGCTCACTCTGCTTTAAAAGGTCTTATGGGACCGAAAAAGCCCAGGGAAACAGAAGTTGCTGTTCTCGTTAAAGGAAAGAGGTATTTTTATTCATTGTTTTTATTCACATCAGTTAATTTAACATGCCTTGAAGGGGCCTCTTCCAGGGTAGCAGTATTAAAGTAGCAGCTTACTCACTGATTATAAACAAACATTAGTCAAGTTGACTTATAAAAGTTGGTGCATGGATTAAAAAGCAAAAGAATTACCTTCTACCTGACAGATGGGATGAGTCCCAAAGGTCTCTTCAGGCCTTGTGACAATATGCCATGCAAGAAACTTAAAATGAAATCCAAACTCTTTAACCATGACTTGTAAATCTCTCCATGATCGGGCCCATACCTACTTCTCGCCCTCTTCTCAAGACCCTGCAACATTGACTCACTGCTGAGAAGCCCCACTTGGTCTTTCTGTTTTAAAACAACCACGTCTATCATATGCCGCAGGGATCTGCACATTGCTGCTAATGTGACTAGCTACTTTCCCTCTTCTTGGGTCTCCATTTAAAAATCACCCTCTTAGAGATGTCTTTTTGGGCCACCCTTCCAAAGCAGGATCATTCCGCTCCATTTCTTCTTCTATTCATTTTATTTCTTTCAAAGCACTTACAGAAATTACCATGTATTTTATTTACGTGTCTCCTTATTTACTCTCTTCTGGGCATCAATCTCCCTCACTGGACAGTGACTTAATTGGCTTAATGATCCATTTTGACTATAAAAAGGGCAGAGGTCAATCTGGGGAGCATCTGAAAACTCCATGTTGAGGTCAAGCTAGAGTTTAGGTAGGGGGAAATTAAAACCAAGAGACTAGGAATGGAGAGTGGGATTAATTACCTCTGATAGGCTTTCCTGGGGATGGCAGACAGGCTGGGGTGTACTTGAAAATGGAGATCAAGCTCACATGGGAAGTTGGACAAGAAGACTGAAAAGGTCAAGGACCTGTGAAGAAGCCAATAAAGCAGGAAACTAAGGCAGGGAAGAGGCAACGTCTCAAATGGACTGATTGAGACTCACTGCCATGTCCAGCTCTTCAACAGAGCATGTCAATGCTTCCCTGGATAGCCAGTCCAAGACCATTCTCAGTATCTCTAAGGGCTTGGATGATTGTGGGGGGCCAGTGACTTCACCTTCCTCTCAGGGGGGTGCTATTTGTCCTTGGTCAGACTACTGAAGAGTAATTCTTTCTTCTATCTGGTATCACCCTGGACCAGTTCTTAACTCTGTGCACACATCCCAGCCATGGGATGTTTTCCTACAGCTCTGATAGCTGACTTCTCTGAGAGCAGTTTTGGACCTTAGGTCTATAAATCTTGAGCTGCCCTTCTACCTTTCCCAAATTCTGACCACCCCGTGTCCTTCTTAAACATCAAAACTCTCTTCAAGTTCTGCTTCTTTTAATGAAAAGTCACCTTTGGCTTCTTGGAGAGGAACTCAAGAATCCTCCTGGCTTGTGGACTGCCCTCTAGTGCAGATGATTCTCTTTAGACTCTGCCTTTCTGTTGTTATAGTAACGGCAGATGTGCCTTCTGGAATGTTGTGTTTCCTGGGAACACTGTTGTGAGGATCATAAGAGGGATTTGCTTGGTCCCAACTCTATTTCAGACCAAAAAAAAAAAAAAAAAAGAACCCTGTATCCACAACTGTATTTGTTTTCTTGCAATATAGAAGCCAGGAGAAATTGACAGGGTAATAGAACCAAATCTTGGCAAGAAGTAGGACATGTAACATGATGAAATTTGATATCTAGCCTGTTCTACTTTACTGAAAAATACATAATGCTAATAATTTACCTGTACTGTGATTATCAGCATAAATTGTGCAATAAAATGAATGGGTATAATGGAAACTTCAAAAGCGTCAAATAGATGATAAATGATAAAAAACACAGTGGATTATTTTACTTAGCTTCGATTTTAATATTTGTCAAATGAATGAAACAATGTATTTATATTCAGAAACCCATATTATCATAAACATATTTGCTAAAACAGGAAGCATAAATTGTAGTTAAATTTAGTAATGTCTGATGGTATGCTTGAATGTTTCTTTGTGATTAAATGTGAACAATTGCTCCTTTAAGTTAAAGGTCTGTGTATATGTGATTAATCAGATTGAAATGAAAGTGCAGACAGCTCATGCCATGCCTAGTTATCAGAATGATTGATTTTAGTCTGTGCTTCTAGGTGAAAAAATATGTGTTAATAACCCCAGCAGCCAAACCCCTGATGTCACTGATAGCTCAGTGATTTGTGCACATGCTGCATTATCGAGCTCATTTGCAGGTAGAGGGTCTACACAATGATCCATTGGATCGCAAAATTATAACATGAAAAAAGTGACATCCAGATTTATGCAAGAGTTATGACTTCAAAGTGCATTTCATCAGTGAGAAGTTTAAAATTGCTGCTGTTGTAGCTGTCACAGGCATGTCATTTTCTTTGGTTTATATGTAGGCAAGGCTGTCAAGCTTTTATCACACAAACTGGTGTTTTTGTGTACCATAGCTCTCTGCCTGCTGGTGACAGCCAGTCAGCCAGTCTCTAAACCGAGTTGTTATTAAGTCTTCAGTCTGAAGAAGTACTTTACCAATGTGGTTGAATTACACTTGATCATAAACACCTTAATGTTTCATTGGGTATAAAAGAGCAAAGCAGCTCTGCAGCGAGTACTGGTGTGTTGCTGGTGGGGAGTGACGCTCTTCATCACTACAGAGAAAGCGGTGTCCTACTCGAAAGTCTCTCTGTTCTGGGTCCTCCCAAAATGAAGGAGGAGACTCCCTCATGTAAAACTTGGATGTCTTCTCCATCCTGTAACTCCCGATTTTCTAGACCTAGCCACCGTATTGTCAAACCCTCCAGCCCTATGCCCTTCTGCCAAGAAACGTGTCATCTCTCAAAACTAATAAGCTGTCTGTTTCTGGATGCATATTGATCCAAAATATATAAGGGAATTTATTTGACATCCCTCTCTTCTAGATTGAAATTTTTTCTTGTACCCACAATTGCTTTTGATGCTTTGCTATAAAGAAACCAGGAGAAATTGACAGTCGTAGAGCCACATCTTGGCAGGAAAGCAGTGAGATATCTTTTTTATGATAAAATATCATATGTAACATGTTCTACCTTTATGGAAAGAAATATAATGCTGATAGTTTATCTGATTTTGATTATTAGGGTATATTGCAAGGTAAAATATATGGATATAAAGGAAACATTAAATGCTGCAGATAACAGATCTAAACCACAGTGGATTCATTTATTTAGTTTCAACCTGTATACATGTAAAATGAAAGAAACAATGTATGCAGAAACCCTTTCTTAGAAGATCTCATACAATTATATTGGATACAATACCTGGCACACAATAGGCATTCTGTAAGTAGGAGCCATTATTATTATTACTATTGTTATTGATATTATAGGCAAAAAAGGGAATATAGTTACATGTACATTTATGTGTTGAACGGCCAGATAATTGGGACCAAAGCAAGACAACTAGAGTAAATGAGAATTGCTAAAGAAACACATACCTAAGGAGTCAGCACAGTCCTCCCAGAGCTTGCTGGTTTGGCTTTTAAATAGTTCACATCAATCTTGACTTAAATCTCTGTGGTTGTTGCAGCAGCCACTAGCCTTATGTGGTTATTTAAATTTAAATTAATTAAAATTCAATAAAATAAAAAGTTTAGTTCTCCAGTCATATGAGCCACTGAGCATTCTAAGTGCTCAGTAGCCACATGTGGCTAGTGGTTACCATACTGGACACCACAGAGAACATTTCCATTATCACCACCATGTGTTGTATTAGGCACCACTGCTCTAGGGTAAATTCTGTGAAGAACCTGGGATTTATAACCTCAGGTCTGCAAATACATGGGGAAAAAAACCTGTGCAATCCAGTGAATATCAGACCTGTTTGTGGAAATCAATTAACCAGGAACCGAAGAAAAACAGGTTGTACCATGCAGATGTAGTTTAAAGGCCTTCTCTTGAGTGATTCTCACATGGCTGCTGGAAATGTGCAGGTGAAGAGGGAGCATCATCAGTAACCATTCAGCATCACCCCCCAGCATCCCATGGGGGGAGCCATGAGTACTGAGAAGCTGCAATGGGAGGAAAACTAAGCCTAAACCAAAACCCCAAGTGGCATTATCCAAGAGAAAAATAATTTGTGACAAAATGAATCTGGAACCATATGGGTCATGTCAAAAGTGGCCTTTTCAAATACAATGTGACCTGGTGATTTCTTTAATGTACCCAAATTTATCATGCTTAGAAGGTGAGCAGAATCAGTGCTGGTTACTCATTCTTATTTAAGTTCTCAGTTATCCATCGTATCATCAGGAACTGTGCTATGTTTATTAATGATGATCAGTCCCGAGAGAGGCAGGAGCTAATGTCTGTCTTACTCTTGATAATTACTAGAAATGCAACCAAAAGCACTGCCTTCAGGAAAAGTGACTAGAATTAAATATGTGTGATCATATGTGGACATTAATGTCACAGAAACAACGTAAAACTATAAGTGCCTTTTAAAAGGTTATAAAGTTTTCTCCATAAAAGTTTCAAACTTTCTTCCTATTTTTTCAAACAATGTAAGTCATTTCAGTTAGGGAAAATTGCAGAACTCTGCCTTGGAAGATTTCACCACATGTAACCTCCTAGGGAATTTGAATACGATAAATTTTGCTGAACTTCACTGAATTAAAAACTGAAATTGTCATTTATTGGAGAATGCAGTGGGTTGTATGGTATTGTCAGCATATTAAATCTTGGGTGAAAGTTATAAATATTATTGATTGTTTTTAAATTAGAGAAGTGTCTGTGCGTTCAATATCAATTTTAGTTCATTTCTTAGAAATCAAGAAATACATTGGGATCATAATGCTGGCAGGGATCTCAGCCAACAATCGTATCTTTCCTTGTAGACTCTAAGCCAGGCCAGATGAAAGTGGTTTTCAGAAGCTTCTGGGTGCACAAGAACGGGATGATGGAAAGAGTACTATGTGTAACCTGTACTCTGGTCCCAGCTTTGCCACAGTTTTCCACCAAATCCAGCAGTTTCCCTGGGTCTCAGTTTTCTTATTGATAAAATGAGGGAAATGGACAAAATCAGTTTCTATAGTATTTTCTAACTATGTTAGTTTCCTGTTGCTGCATTACAAATTACCACAAACTTAGTGGTTTAAAACAATGCCCATTTAGGGCAAAGGACCTGAACAGGCTTGTTTCCAAAGAAGACATCCAAATGGTCAACAGGTATATGAAAAGGTACTCAACATTACTAATCATCAGGGAAATGCAAATCAAAACTAATGAGATATCCCATCATACCTGTTAGGATGGCTTTTATAAAAAAGATAAGAGATAGCATAGTGGCACAGGTATGGAGGAAAGGGAATCCTGGTGGTAATGCAAATCCGTGTAGCCATACAGAGAACAGTATGCCAGTTCCCCCCAAACTTGAAAAATTGACCCAGTAACCTCACTTCTGGGTATATATCTGGAGGAATTGAAATCAGTATCTTGAAGAGATATCTGCACACTCAAATCTATTGCAGCATTATTCACAATAGCCAAGGTATGGAAACAACTGAAGGGTCCATCAACAGATGAATGGATAAAGAAGATGTGGTATCTACATATATACAGTGGAATATTATTCAGCCATGAAAAAGAAGAAAATCCTGACACTTGGAAAAATATAGGGTGGACCTTGAGGGCATTATGCTAAGTGAAACTAGTTGGATAGAGAAAGACAAATACTGTACAAGCTCACCTATGTATGGAGCCTTAAAAAGCCTAACCCATAAAAACAGTGGGTAGAATGGTGGTTACTGGGTATTATAGGGGGAGTAGTGGGAGAATTGGAGAGATATTTTTCAAGGGTACAAACTTGCAACTAGTAGATAAATAGGTTCTGGAGATCTAATGCCTAGCATAATGATTATAGACAACAATATTGTATTATAAACTTCTAAGTTGCTAAGAGAATAGATCTTAATTTTTCTCCCCATAAAATAAATGATAATCATATGATGTGATAGAGGTGTTAGCTAATTCTGTCATGGTAATCATATTACAACATATACATGTATCAAACCAATATGTTATATACCTTAAACTTATGCAGTATTATATGTCAATTATATCTTAATAGAAAATAAATTTTAAAAACCCAAACATCAGTACCCATTAATTTTTTCACAACTCTATAGGTCACAAGTCCTGGAGGGTTCACCTGGGTTCTCTGCTAAGGGTTCCACAAGGCCAAAATCAAAGTACTGGCTAAGCTGGGCTCTTATTTGAAGACACTGGAGAAGAATTTACTTCCAAGTTCATTCAGGTTGTTGGCAGGATTAGGTGTTTTTTGTTTTGTTTTGTTTTGTTTTATTTTACTGGCTATCAGTCAGTCAGTCGGGTCACTATTAGCTTCTAGAGGCCACCCACTTTCTTCATCACATGGCCAAATTCATCTTCAACAGCATCTCAGATCCTTCTTATGCTTCTAATTTCTCTGACTTCTCCTGTTATCAGCCTGAGAAAACGTTCTGCTTTTAAAAGACTCAATTGATTAAATTGGGCCCCTGAGATACTTCCCCTTTTGATGAACTCCAAATCAACGGATTAGTAATCCTAAGAATATCTTCAAAATACCTTTTGCCATGTATCAAGGACATAACAACTCCTCATATTCACAGTTGAAGGAATTAGGAATATTTTAGGAAACTACTTTGTAACCCTGCATACCATACCAACTCTAAAAATCTTTGATTCTCTGTCTTTGAAGCCAAGAGGAATACCTTTCTCTCAAGTTCTTTGCTTCTCTCTCTTCCTCTGGCAATCCTTTCCTGGGATCTATTGTTAGTTTCTCTTGCTGCAATTTAAACTCACTGCTTTCAGTTCTGTCTGTATTCTCCTAAAATCAGGTTTCATCTCAGTGCCAGGAGACAATGAGATACTTCTAGAACCTGTTGGTCATCTCAGTGCAGTACTAGCATTTTCTCAGCAGTGTAAACAGAAGAGACTGATGTGGGGCAATGGAGAGCCAGGATTCTACCAACCCTAACAGGTGCTGGGATGGATTGCTGTTTAAGAAAGAGCAGTAACACTTTCTTACGCACTTATCAGTGACGAGGAGGGGGGAAGCAGAGGGATGAAGCAATCCTGCCTTCATAGCCCTACTAGCAGCCTCAGTTCAGGGCGTTTGTAAAGGAGCCATTTAAAATGAAGTTGAGCACTGGGTGATATATGCAACTAATGAATCGTTGAACACTACATCAAAAACTAATGATGGACTATATGCTGGCTAATTGAAAATAATAATAATAAAATAAACAAAAAAAGGTATTTATAAATGTAAAAAAATAAGTAAAAATGATAAAAAATAATAAAGAAAAATAAAATGAAGTTGACCTTTCTTCAGTCCAGCCCCTTTGTGGTGATTTCAAGAGACTTAGGCAATGCTTTTTATAGTGATTTTTATAATACAAGTAAGTGGAATAAAATCTGAAAGTACAGATGATCCAATAGACGAGAATGAAAATCACCACAATCCTGTCATCCGGGGGTAACCACCATGAATATTGGGTTGTATATCCTTCTAGATATCATTTTATGATATGTGCCCACAGCTTTTAAAGGATGTTGCACAACATTTAACAATATATTGTGAACATTTTTATGTCAATAAAAATATTTCTAGGATATTTTAAACGGCTGCCTTTTAATATTTCATCATGTGGGTATACCGGTATTTATTCATCATTTCTGCTAAACATTTAGGTTGTTTCCATTTTTCAGTCATTTTTATGACTAATGCCTCAGTGAGCATCTATGTAGCTAGACCTTTGAGCATTTTCTTAATTAAATGGATAAGTTGCTAGAAGTGAAATTATTTGGGTAGAGCATACACACATATGGAAATATTTTGAAATGTATTGACAATGCCTTCTAATTGTAAAATGCCCATTAACTAATAAAGTGTAATGGAAAAAAAACCATTTTTTCCCAGAAAGTTTGGCGGGAGCTCCTCTTTCATTGCTTGCTGGCTCTATAGTTTTTATCAAATCAATATTTCTAACCTTCAATGTTCTCATCTGTAAAATGGAAATAATATTCAGGCTACATCTTATATAAGGTTATTATGCAGGTGAAGGGAGGTGGGCCATGGGCCAAGAACTTTGAAAATCATGACGTTATGAATAAATTTAAGTCATTCATTTATCCCTTCCCAACAGACAAGGGTGATGGTCTTAAGGAAAATAGTCCATAATATCACCCATTTCATTATACCTCTTCTGAGAACATTTGATTGTACTAGTATCACTCAAGAGCACACTGGATTTAACGGTACTTCACTGAGTATACCATTGGCTCTAGCCCTGATCCCAAAGCATGTTTCCATATTTGCGTGCCTTTTTCTTTTCTTGAATAATAAAGTCTACGACTTGGGAAGTGTGTTCTGTATGGTTACTGTTTTTATTTATTTTTTGTCACCTTTCTTTTTCAAACTGGCTGTTCACTCATTCCCCTGTCACTCTATTATGTTCTCTATGAGGTTGTCTTTATTGGTACTCATAGGTGGCATTTAGCATTCATATGGCACTTTTCATCTTGAAAGCACTTTACAGACATTAGCTAATTAATTTTCACATCACAGCATGATAGGTAGGTAGGGAGCTAATCTAAGCATTTGTACTATGGCGATGAAAGGTGTGTTACGAGTACAATAAATTATTTTTTATTATTCTTTGGAGGAGGAAGAGGTGGTTATGTAATTTGTCCCAAACCACAGAAGACATTTGCATTATAGTTGAAACCTACAGTTGAAGTCTAATCTGATAAAGTTAGTTATATCACAGGACATGTTATTGGTTCTGATCTGGCTTGCTCCCAAAGAGAGTGTTATGGGAGTGAAACCAGCCAGCTCCCCTTCCCACTCTGCCTGGGGAGCAGCAATATTGGCACTCGAAGTCACTTTCTTCCCTTCTTTCTGTTTTGAATGATGGCACTTATTGAAATCAATCTGATGAGAAGTTTGAAAATATTTCAGAAGAGCCTCCAAATTATGAGAGACAAGGATGGGCAACAGCAGGAGGCAGCACTCCATATTGGGCAAATATGGTTGGATTATAATTTGCTTTTGAAATCTAAGAGTCTTTCTAATTGGTAAAATGATGATACCACTCTTGCTTGGGCAGATGGGAAAGTAGTGAAGTAAAAACCTCTTCTTTGGCTTGGCTTGGCTTTCATGAGCCGTAGCATTAGGGATCCTGGGGTTCAGAGAGAGGGCTGGGCGGGGAGGGGAATGACCCAAGAGCTGTGACCATGGAGTTTACTCTTCTCCTCTGTGCCTTCCAAGAGCTGGTGGGGTTTTCCCTACTGCCCTCTCATCTTGGAGGACCAATCAGAGTTTCCAACATTGATTTCAGAAAAGAGAGAATACTAGTAAAACTGGTTTTTATGAAGAAAGGGATCTTGGTTGGGATTCTCCAGGTTTATGAATGGACTTCAGGCAGCGATGGGCCCTGAGCCCACAGGCTTTCTCTCTTCAGTGACTTTAAATTGAAAGTCTGGGAACATCACATTCTTGTATATCTGATTCAGTTTCTTGTGTCCCGAAATGTGCTCAAGACTTGCACCAATAGTAATTTAGATCACAAAATCTTTAGACTTTGAAAGTTGGTGGTGGGGATGACAGTTGGAAGGGGAAGCAAGAAAGAACAAGTCCTGATGATTGATGCATTTTCCAATAGCTCTTTTCTGATGGTTGGATTCCCCGGTCTTTATGATTTCTCATGCAAGTGGGTGTCAGTCGGAACACCTAAGCAGATGGCCTAAATAAGAGGGGAGATTTGACATTTAGCTATTAATTTATTTTACGATTTGGGCTGCCATGTATTATACATGAGGTAAATAAAAGTGATGGACTAATTATGGAAACATGCACTGCCTTCCAATTACTCTTGGATTCCAAGTTTAATATTTTGAAGTATTCCAATTACGGAGAGATTTGTCACTGCGGCAAACTTTTTTATCTGTGGAATTCCAACCTTATCCGCAGTGAGCCTCAGCTGATTTTGTTCTTCTAAGTAAATGAACATCCCAGACTTTTCGGCACAATTGGGATTTTTTTTTCCTGGTTGAATCATATTTTAGACTTATATTTTTGACAACCTATTTCACAGTTGACTGGCCTCCCCCTCCCAATCTGGGATTCTGGTCCACTTTCAAATAGGAGATCCACATTTGTTATCATAAAAGGGCAATCTTGTCATTTTAAAAAGATCACTTCTGGTTAATTCAAGATCTGTAACTTGTTTTGGTCTATTAACTTTTTCATATTTCTTTCAAGAAAGGTTTGATGGGGAGAGGAATGGATCAACACGGCAAAATGGTTTAACATTATCCAAATGTCTGGTTTAAAATGTTATATATATATTTATATATAGTAAAGCAGAAACAGCTAAGTTCTTTAAAGCTTAGGTCAACAGTAATAGGAGCACCAGAATATTTGAAAGCTAGACTAGAGGCTTGTTTTACTTTGTGTCTAAAGACTTCATAAAACTTAATTTTGTTTTATTTTGGACTTATATTCTAATTTATGCTACACAACCCAGAGCTGTCCTTTTTAATTTCATAAAAATTTGAAATTTTATAAAAATGGTAATTTCTTGTTTGTTTGCTTTTTAGTTTAAGATAATTATTGCCTCTAATCCAGCACTTATCAATTTTAATTTGATCTTTTGCAAAAAGTGAGCTTCATCCAATGAAGCACACTAACTTTATTACAGAGGAAAATACTATGCATTTTATGGTTCGAGCATTATATCCATAAATGGTTACATTAGTTTTATATGTTTATATCTAATCTCATTTCAAAAAATCATTTGAGACAGCGTATACAAATGCATAAACCAAAATTGGCAAGTTATAAATGAATTATAAATCAGGAACAGAGAACTATAGACAGAATAGAAAGTCAAAACTTGAGGAAGAGTGTAAACACAAAGGGGAGGACACAGTAACTAAAGATGAGCCATGAATTGGCTCTGTGTTTCTTGGTATCTAAATGAAAAGGGAAACAGGATCAATTCCGTAAGACAAATGATATATAAGGAGCAAACATATTTGTTCCTCAGGGTAAACAAGGCTTTTTTTCTGGTAATTAGGTTGCTTATATTAGCATGTTACTTTATGAATATTAATATATTAGTATACATTTTTTGAAATCATTTTTATTATTTTTGTGTCATTTTTGCTCCATAATAAAATCCAAGCATGGTAGCTTAAAGCAACAAACGTTTATTATTTCTCTATATTCTGTGGGTTGGTGAGGTGGTTCTTTGGGTCTGAGCTGGTTTGTATGTGGCTGGATGGTCTAGGGTGGTCTGAGCTAGGAATTCTGGGATGCTCCCTCACCTTCCAGAAGGCTAATCAAGTTGTTCATATGGTGGCAGAAAGGTTCCCGGTAGAGAGATAAGCTCCAATGAGTGAGTACGTTATCAAATCTGTTTATATCAAGGTTGCTAACCTTCCATTAGCCAAAACAAATCATATGGCCAACCTCGATTCAAGGAATAGAGAAAGAGACTGTCCCTCTTGAGGGTAAGAGCTGCAAAGGCCCATTGCAAAGGGGCCTGAATGCAGGTAAGAGAGGAATTCTTGTAGCTTTTTTTGTAAACAATCTACCACAACTGGGAAGCCAGACTTCTCTTTACTACTCCCCATTGATCATTTAGGCTTAATCTAAGCCTGGAGTAGAAAAGAATGACATGTGTCTGCTATTAACTTGTCGCCTGTCAGCTCAGACTGCACCCCACTATACACACACACACACACACACACACACATACATACATACATGGAATTCCTTTACACTTTTCTCCTTAAAGGGAGCACTACAGTAAACTTTCTCAGTAGAGGTCACTGGAGGGATGTTGTAAAAGGAAGAGACTTCCTGCAGTTTCTGCGGGGCCCAGAGGTCAGCAACGTGGGTGTGAGGACACCCCATAGAGCCTGGCCCAGCCAGAGGCCCAGGGTCCCTCTGTGACTTTGCAGCCTTGGCCTGGTGTTAGATAACCTTTCTGTATGTAGTCCTTTCCATATGGAAACCAGAACCATGTACAATGTGCAAGCAACTGCCTACAGTCTGGAGAGTCACACATTCAGCGTTCCTTCCTCTGCAAGCATCAGCTTCTCCTCCCTGTGTAGCCTGGACACTCTGCTGGCCCTGCCCCCGTTCAGCACCCAGACTCCTGCTGCACACCCATGGCATGGGTTGCTGATCTTCTGTTCCATCTGTTTCGGTGGCCAAACCACCTTTTCTCTAGTAAGGCCTGAATCCCTCCCAAGTTTCTTCTTTCTTGGTTATTCTCCATCTACCCTGGGGTACCATATAAAGTTTCCTTTATCTTATAGTTGCTTTTTAATCAAGGATAATAACTCTGATATTAAACTCCTCCTGCTTAACGTACCATGTGGTTTCTTTCTCTTTGTTGGACCCAGACGACTTACAGGCGTGATGGAGAGCCAATGGGAGCACCGAAGACCTCCCTCCCTGATCTTGGTGAACAAATGCACAAATCAGGGAGATAGGAAGGGCAAGAAAAGGAAAAAGTTGTGGAAAGAAGGGAAATGGAGGTAGAAGGAGCTCATTGTTTCTCTTCTTTGCCCCCAGGGTGGAAGCTAGGGATGTGTATTTTGGACATTAAGGTGCTCAGTCAATGCAGAGTAACTGGAATTCTCATGCATTGCTGGTGAGCGTGTATAATGGCACAAACTCTGACAAATGTCTGGCACTGTTATTTTTCTTTTAAATGAAACTAAAAATATGAATATCCTCTGACCCAGAGCTTTCAATTCTAGGAATCTACCCAAGAGAGATGAAAACATGTATCTACAAAATATTTACACAGGAATGTTCAGCTTTTTTCATAATAGACCTAAACTGGAAATAGTGCGAGTATCCCTCAGTAGGAAAATTAATAAGATGTGGTATATTCATACAGTGAAATACTATTTAGTAATAAAAAAGATGACTATTAATACAGTGACATGGGTGAATCTTCTAGACATCCCATCATCCCTCCGTCTTATTTTTTGATGTATTTAAAAGTAAATTGAAGTTATCTGTACACTTCCTGCTAAATATTTCAGCATATTTATTATTAAGTAGTTCTAGTTACTCACAGTTAGGTGAAAGCAACCTTATGAAAAAGAACACATATAGTATTTTTCCATGTGAAGTTCTAAAAGAGGAAAATCTAATCTATGGTAGCTAAAAATGAGAATGCTGGCCGCCTCTGGAGAAGTAGGGGTGGTGATTGAGTGGGAAGACCTGAGGGAGTTTCTCTGGGTGGTCCTCATGGTCTGATATCTTGATAAAAGTTTGGAATAAGAGAGAAGTATGTATATGCATTTGTCAACATCTGCAAATGTACACTTCATATTTGTATAATTCATTACATGTACATTTTACATCAGAAGAGAAAATACAAACAAGTATAGCTAGTTAATAAGTATGCAGATGGATAGATGAATAGATAGGTGATAAAAAGAAAGTATATTTAAATGTTGATGGTAGAAACTAGGTGGTGAGTAAAAAGGTAGTCACTGTAAAATTCTCCCAGCTCTGCTGGATGTTTAAAAGTTTCATTTATTTCATAAAATAAATCTTTTGGGCACCTGGGTGGCTCCAGCATCTGCCTTCGGCTCAGGTCATGATCCCAGGGTCCTGGAGTTGAGCCCCCACATCGGGCTGCCTGCTCAGCGGGGAGTCTGCCTCTCCCTCTCCATTTGCCTCTCCCCTAGCTCATGCTCTCTGTCTCACTCTCTCTTGCAAAAATAAATAAATAAAATCTTAAAAAAAGATAAATCTTTCAAAGTGCCCAGGTAGTACAGGGAACACCCAGTCTAAGCGTCCTTCCCCTGGCTGCTGGGGGAGATTGCAGGTCCTTAGTGAAGTTACATGCACGCCGTTCCCACGTGGGCTTTGGGGTATCAGCAGAGAGTGGCACATTGATGAGTCCAGCCTCATGCTTTGAGTGCGATGTTCTTGTCATGGCAGAAATGTTCATGTGTCCCAAGGAAGAGGGTCCTCACCAGAACCCAACCCTGCTGACACCCTCATCTCAGACTTCCAGCCACCAGAACTGTGAGAAGCCACCCAGTCCAAGATATTTTCTTATAGCAGCTGAACCAACTAAGACACTGGGTCAGCATCAGGGTATCTTAGATTGTACTCAGATAGATTGAATAAGTGAATAAATGAATCAGTGACAAAAAAGTCACACACCAGTAATCCTCCAATCCACCTAAAACAATCATTTCATAGTTTACATATTCAAACAGGATCAATTCCATAAGACAAATGATGATCTCTAAGGAACAAACACACCTGTTCTTCAGGGTAAACAAAGATTTTTTTTTGTTTGTTAATTAAGTTGCTTATTTTAGAATGCTACTATATAGTATTAATATATTAACATACATTTTTAACTGTCAATACAAGCTTTATTATTTTTGTTTCATTTTTGTTCCATAACAACAACAACAACAACAACAAAAAACCCAAGCATGGTGGCTTAAAACAACAAACATTTATTATTTCTCTGTATTCTGTGGGTTGGCTAGGTGATTCTTTGGGTCCAAGCTGGTTTGGTTGTGGCTGGATGGTCTAGGGTGGGCTGGGGCAGTCTCTAGGGTATTCTGTTAGAGAGCCGGACCTGACTAAGACAGGCGACCAGAAGCCAAAGGAAGAGTGTTCAAAGGAGAAGAGAGTAATCAATTATGTCAAATGTTGCTGATGGTCCAGGGAACAGAGATCAGCACCGGCCAGCCACTTTGGAACAGAGACTGACAAGGATCCAGAGGACACTGTGTGTATCCATGACTCTTGTCATCTCCCCACGGGTCACATAAAACCCCCTCTGAACTTCACTTATCCATTTACCCCTTGGAAGGAGCATGGCTGGCTGAGCAGATCCAAAATACCAAGACAACATTTAGCTAAAGGGACTATTGAAATCATTTCATTGGAATAACTTTACCTGTTGGACTCAAAGGGTCTGCCCAGCAGGAAGAAGCTCAGAGGGAAGATGAGGTATCAAATAACTAAGTAAACAAAGCTGCATTTTCTTTACACATCTGAATGTGTGATAAGTAATTAAGTGACCTTACCTCATTAATAAATAGTCACACTCTGAAGGGTCTATTTTTAATGCACTTGATTAAATATAATTTTGATTTTGTAAAAGTATAATTAACAGTATGTGTCCAAGTTTAATATGTGTGTTGATTGTAGACGAGATACATAATTTATAATAATGCAGGAGTGGTCCAGATGTATACACAGCATAGAGGAGAGCGCTAGGACTGTCCTGGGCATTCAGTAAATATTTGTTAATTAAATAAATCCTGTTGCATTTTTAAAGTTTATTTTTTTTCCAGGAGATTCCTGCTGTCATGGATGAGATCATAATATACATGCCTCTCTTAGAGGCCGTCCTAGTTGTTTTCCTGGCAATATAAGAGCCACGGTAAAGTTGTCAAACTGCAGAAGCAGCAGGTGATAACAAACGGATTTCTTAAACCAGCAAAGAGTCCAGCAAAGAGTAAAGTCTTTAAAAAGGAATGATTAATTAGAACATTTGCTTAATAAGTGTTCTTTAGCCAGGCCGGTCCTCATGTCATTCCTAATGAATAGAGCTTCTGTCTGTAACAACCTCCTTGACTCACCGAAGGTCAAGACTATGGCTGTTACTTTCAGAGCAGGAAACTGAGGGTCATGGAGACTCTAAGATTGTACCAGGTCACTCGTTAGATAAGAGCAGTGATGGTTCTTGAACAAGATTCCTTGTGAGTTTTCTTCCAATACCCTATCCATGATTCTAAGTTTATGACCTGTATTTTCTTATGAACTCATTTGGACCATTCATTTTAAAGACACTCAGCAGTTCTGATATGTATGTGAAAAGAAAGAACTAAGAAATTATCAGCATGGGCAACATAGTTATGTCTATTTAGGGCTCATTTTCCACATTTCTTGATCAACAAAAGAAGTTAAGGGGATCTGTCCTATTGAGCAGGGGTTGAGGAATCAGTCCCAGGATTCAAAGCCTTGGTAAAAATGAACAGGCCATAGGAGGACAACGGCCACTCAGAGCGTGTGTGTGCTGGCGAGAGGCAGGGTCTGAGAGTCAGCCTCAGCCAGCCTACTTCGGCTCACTGTGGCACCATCTTACAGCTTTCCAGAATGTTGGATTTCTATATGAAGTCTTCAGTTTTGTTCGTTGGTCACTAAGGTAGAATTTTAAAAAATTGTATAGACAAAACATGTGCAAGTAAAATTTAAAACAGTGAACACGTCTGTGGGATGGATTTGGCCCAAGGTTTCCTCTTTGCAACTCTGATGTGGAGGTTTGGGATTATTTTGTAATCTCTGTTAATATGATGTTCACTAAGAAATTCCTGTGGGCCTGGTATTGTAGGAAGCACTATGGGGATGGGGAGAAGGGAAACCTCCAGTAATGTATGGCACATTTCTTACCTTCTGGGAATTCCTAAATCAGTTGGGAAGACCAATATATGTATCTATGCACAAATTATATATATATATTTATATTTATATTTATATTTATATATTTATAAATATATATATACACACATATATATATATACACACATATATATATATTTTATTTATATTTATAAGAAATAGCTAGGAAGGCATGTAATCAATGTTGGATTGGGTGGTGGAAACTCTAGGAATTCAGAAGATGGTTAACAGAATCAAATTGAGGTGTGGGCTCATAATATATTGCCTCTCAGTTCCAAATACATACCTTTTGCTTGATCTGTGAAAATGGATCTGGGCCCTTTCATATTTTTGCCTTGTGGGCATGATGTTAAGCTGTGTCATTATAGAAGGAAAGGGTTTTGCTCCCTGGTTCTTGTTTGCTGGCTTGGCAGTCCTCCTCACCTTCTCCCCAGGGTCTGGCTTCTCCAGTCCCAGCTCCTTCAGCACAGGGCAGCCAGTAGTGCCATTGACCAGCAGCTCCTCCTGTCACATGCCTCAGGTGGTTTTGTCAGGGATCCCCTCCAGTGAGACCTCTGTGGGTGAACAGCTTTTCCTGGTTCTCTAAACAGTGAATTTCTGGAAAGTTCCCGAGGGAGGCTTTCCATCAGGTTCCATCAGCATGATGCCACCTGCCATTCAGTGAGCCACAGATCTCAGTCTAAGCCTCTCTTCTGGGTGCTGATCCCTTGTTACTCTCACCCCTTGTTACAGTTAATATGTTTTTATATTAAAAATTCCCTGTTAAAATTACTCTGTAATTGTCGTCTCCTGGTATGTTTTTCCTGCTTCAAACTCATAATGATTTTTCTAGGTGCTGTCTGTGAGCTACAAACTCTGGCCCTTTGCTCTTCCTCCACTCCTAGCATTTTGGTTTCAGTGGGGGCTATCCACCTTGGTTGGTTCTCAACCTCCTGGTGACTGGTTTACAGAGGCAGGTACTTCTCCAGAGTCCTTCCTTCAGTTCTTTTAAAACTTGGGCTGTGGTACTGGAAATAGTCTATATCGAGGTTACAATGGAGGTTATGTGTGGGTGTATAACTTTACCAGTACTCCTCAAACATACCCTAAAAATGGGTGCACTTATTGTATATAAAATATATCTCAGTATAAGAAATTAAAACAAATTTGTTCTTTGGGACTGAGCTTAAGAGTATAAACTGCAGGAGGCCTTACTTCCAGCCTGAAAGGAGGACACTGACGCAGGCAGAGGTGAAGAGAGGCACGGAGAGGGAGAGTTTGCAAGGGTCTGATCTCTGGTTTCTTTGATTTCCAAGAGTGGATTTACCCCCTTTCTTTCCTGCTCTTTGCTCTTGTGAGCTAATAAATTGTTCATTTTGCCTAAACTTGTTCCATTTGATTTTCTTTTACTGGAACTAAAATAATACATAAGGAAAAAATCATCGTGGGCTGAGCTGCTCAGTGTGGGCAGGCTTTATTTCGGGGATGAGAGAGAGCTTGATCCTGCAGGATGCTCAGAGAAGAGGGAGGAAAGCTCTGTAGGTGACCATTAGAGGAAGCACCATGAAAAATAAGGACAGGTGTAGCATTTGTGGAGACTGGCCGACAGAATATTGCAGTTCCCATCAGAGACTTCCAAATCACTTGGATTGGGGCTTAAATCTTAGCTTTGCTGTCTGCGGGCTTGTGTCCTGGGATAGAGACCCAAGGTCTCTGAGCTTCAGATAATTGTATCAAGGTTTAAATGAGATTAAGTATCTAAAACATCACGGTAACTGGCGCAGTTCCTAACCACTAACAGTGGTCTTTATTTGTGCTTGTGGTTATTGGAAAAGAATGCGGAAAGACCCAGTTATTTAATTCCAAGTGAATTATTGGTCTAATTGATGCCAATTCTCTAGAAAGTCTGAGAAAAATTATTAGCCAAATTGCAATGACTTAGAAGAGAAGGAGGTGATTCCTAAAAGTTAGCCATGGCTCACCAAGTGCAGATCATGTCAAATTAACTTCCTAGACCCTTATTAGTTTTATGAGATGGAAGGAAAAGGGAAATGTTACCAACATGGTCTATCCTTTTGGAAAGGCTGCAAAGTTACCATATAGGCAGACTTGGATAGTTTCAGCCAGGTGGTCTCCCTTTTCATAGAGTATCCTGGATTTCTCAGCTCTGTCCAATTATTAGAAATCCTTTTCTTTTATTGACCTGAAATGTCCATATTTGCACCTTAGTTCTGTTTGGAAGTGCACAAAAAAAAAAAAAAAAAAAGACTGGTTCTTCTTCTTTCCACTACATGAAGACCCCTCTTATGTCTTCCTTCAGATATTTTCTCTTCTGTTATATTAATCCTCAATTATTCCCACTACTGTTTCAGTTTAAAAAATTCTAAACATGTCCAGTTGTCCTTCTCTTCAGTGTTTTATTGTATCATCACCCTTCTGGAAACCTCTTCAAATGGGTTGTGATATTTCTTATGTTTTCAGGCCTATGCAGCTTACACAAGAACTGACCCATAGGACGCATTAATATTTTTATCTTTTGGTTTCAGTACTATTAACATTTTAAAGGAGCTGTGTCACGTTGTTGGCTTATGTTAAGCCTTAGAAGAACAAAATTTAAATTCTACCTTTCTGAATCTAAATCTATAGCTGTGCTAGAACTATTGATTTTTTAAAATCTGAAATGTATAGTTATACCATTATCCTTCTTGTTAGTTTCAGCATAGTAACCCAACCTGTCAAAATCTTGATCCTGTCGTCTGTCATGTTGGTTATCCCTCCCGGCTTCATTTCATCCTCAGATTGGATTTGCATGATCCTACATCACAAGCCACTGACAGAAGTGTTGAATGGGACAGAACCAAGTGCAGAGCCCTGAAGCATATCTCAAAGACTCCCTTCTACATTGACATAGTTTTATTAATTGGTACTCTTTCAGTAAAGTATTTCAACCAGCTAAGAATTTTCTACTTACACTCTGGTCAAGAAAAACTTCCTTAGAGTTGTAAGAAGAACCTAAATTCTAAATTCTGGTTATATTAGTCAGAATTCTTCAGAGAAACAGAAATATGTATACACACACACACACACACACACGTATATACACACATATAAATATTTATACACACATGCCTTCAACTGATTGGACGAGGCCCACTCATATTATAGCAAGTAATCGGCTTTACTCAAAGTTCACTGATTTAGATGTTAATCTCATCCAAAAACACCTTCACAGAAACACTCAGAATAATGTCTGAGCAAAATCTGGGCACTGTGGCCCTGCCAAGATGATAAATAAAGTTAAGCATCACACTGGAGTTGGACATACCTGGCCTGGTGTGAGGGGTGCCACAAAGAATTGTTCAGTCCACATCCTTCACAAAGTCACTGTGCTGAAGAAGTGAGCGGGCACTGAACCGTAGTCAGTGTACCACTCACCAACCATGTATCCTGGGCTAGGACTGCATCTACTAGTGTACTAATTAGCGTGTAGGCACAGTCTATGCACTAAGCCATGTGTCCTTGGGCTCCTTTTTCTATTTGCACAAAGCCTGAGCATAACCAAGACTTGGTCTTACACTTAGCTTCTAATTCTGACTCAGCTTCTCAGTAGCTGTATGTCCATGGACAAGGTTATTCATTTCTAGGAAGACAGTGTTCTTCATCTGTAAAATGGGATAGATGTCGCTGCTTGTAAGGCTTAGATCAGATGCGCTCACGAGGGTGAAATGCCCGGCTGGCTTGGTGTCTGGCCACAGCAGCCTTGCAGGAAAGGGTGGCCAGGACAATGATGTCATACAACATCCTCCTCATCGACAGCCTGGTGTTTCCTCCAAAAATAACCTCTCCGCACATTCTCCGACTCAGGATTTCTTCTCTACTTGGCTTAAGTGTGGACTCCATTTAGAACTGTTGGCTGTTCTGGATGACCACAAGGGCTGCTTTCCAAACATTTCAACAAGGGACTCGGGCACTGAAATGCCTTGTCTGGCTGAGGCAAGGTCTGTTTGTCAGAGTCGAGGGGCAAGAGACAGGCCCATGGGTTCCCTTTGCCCGGAGCACACAGCTGGCAAGTCTATTTCAGGCCTTGCTGAAGTCCCTTTTGACACTCATAAATGCAGAATGTCCTATTTTATCAAAACAATGAGTTCTGGGAAGACACTAAGCACACGACAGCCATGCAGCCTTCCCAAATGGAGCGGAACACGTGGTTGTGAGGAACGTTTGTAAATAAATTATTAAGTCATACAGAGAAGTGCAGAATTGAGAATGGATAAATAACAAGACTTTCCCCTCTTAATTAAAAGGAATTGGCTGACTTAAAATACCAAAGGATCGTTTGCCTTTGTAGAGGAGGGACGCTTGCTAGCAAGCATTCACTCCCCTCTGATAATTACACAGCAGCAGCTTAAAATCTCAAATACATAGTCTGCTTAGCTTCACCCACTCCTTCAAAAAGGGGTCAGTGCTTTGAATAAATCAATTGTTAATGAGTAGAAAATAAGAAAACATCCATGGCTGGATTTTTATGTCACAATTTTAAAACATCTGAGGATGTAGTTCTTCTATAAAGGGTATTTTTACTCTGATAGACTGTGTTCCAGATTAGTTAAAAAAATTTCCTAGCAAAGCATGTTAGCATCCTTATCATCTTTCTTCTTGTCCCTCCTGTTCCTCTTCGCTACAGAAAAGCAGTCTCGACAGTGACCGCGGTGTTTGTGCACACCTGGCAGAAAGAAAACCCAAAGCTACTAAAAGCTAGTTTGTTTTCTTTTCAGCAATTCCTCCCTGACCTTGGCCTTCTCTGCCCCTCCCCCTGAAGTCAGGCCTTCTTATGGTTCTGTGTACAAGAAAGAAGGAGTGGGAGCGAGGGGGGGAAGAGAGAGGGAGAGGGTGCGAGGGAGGGAAGGAGAGAGGGGAAGGGAGGGAGAGAGAGGGGGAGGAAAGGTGAGAAAGGGAGACAGAGACACACCTGTAGTAGATGCAACAGCAGGAGCAAAGGGGAGGAGGGAGAGAAATCTCGAAGGTGCCCTTGGCTCTTTTGCTGGTGTCCATCGGGAGAGATTGAATCTGTGATATCTTATCAAGGGTAGAAAGAACTTTGTGCTTTTGGATGAGATTTTTACATCTGTGGTCTTAATCCGCTTGCAGCTCCTGAGGCCCTCCATTGACAAATTCCTTCTAAGCCATAGATAATAAAACCACAGCCTCAAAAAAAGGCTTCGAGGTTGTCACTTCGTTTTGTAGTGAAAAGGACGAGAGCCTTGTGAGGGGTGACTCAGCCAAGGTCACTTGGCCAGCTGTGTCTGCAGCTACACTAAAATCCACATTCCCTGCAGTCAGGTCAGGGCCTTCGTCGCTGCTCTACACAAAGTCTCTGCTAACAGCTCACCTTTCCCATTTGCTCTAGTTTGGTGTCCCTTTGAGCTTTCCTGAAAATGCTGTTGCCTTACGCATTGATTTACTTTTCTTACACTTCTCCAGGAGGCTGCGGAACATAGCCAGCCATATTACCTTTAAATACCTTAGTTTAGCATGAAACATTCTCCATTGTCATCATGCTCTCCAGGCCTCCCAGGGCTCATGCTTCAAGACCCTAATCCACTCCCTGTCCCTTACACACATCTGTCCCACTTTTGCATCCTTGCACTTGCCACGCCTCTGCCTGAAAACCATGACAGCAGTGGTAATGATCAGCATTTATTGGTTGCATACGATGCCTTACCAGCAGTGACTGATTGGCACATCACTAGGATCAATTACCTAGTGACTTGGAACATTGGCACACTAACCAACTGTACAGGGGTATTAAGAAGCCACAGCACTGTCACCTCTTGCTTCTGGGGCTAAAGGGAATATTTCATTGTGTTTTCCAGGGAGTATCATGGTGTATCAGACAGGGCTCAGATGGGAAAACAGAAACTGGTCTAGGAATTTCAAGTAGGAAGGATCTCCACATAGTAGATTGGATGCATGCAAAACCATTGGAACAACTAGAAGTTGAAAAGTCAGAAAAAAGGTTGCAGGACCCACAGAATGGTCACCACTACCTGAAACACTAAATTAGGTGATTTCAGAGACCATCACAAAATCTTTTGCCCACCAACTGAAGTCCATGCGTTTGCTTGCCCCTGCTGGAAGACCACTAATACCACTCTGTTTTTTTTTTCTCTACCTTCTGTATATCCTGGGGGCTCTTTTAATTGGTGCAATCCAGCCTGGAAACCTTATAGCAAGGCATTCTGGGAAATGTAGTTCCCAGGCTTTTAGACTATGAGATACAGGGGATGATATAGAGGAGGGAATGGTGGCAAATTGCCAACGATCTGGCACAGATGGTATCTATATTTCTTCATAATGCCATGGGAGAGGAAGAGGAAAATCCTTTTTAGCTTCTGTTTCCATTCTAGGTTGACAGTGACTTTTCTTATCAAAAGCAGTTTAAACTTCCTCCTCTCATCTCTATAGCCTGCAAAAGAACACTGGCTGCAAAGAGAATAAAGCTACAAAAGACATTGCAAACACAAAAGATAAGCGCTGTAAGGGCTGCAGTCATTCCCAAGTTAATACTCTAGATCAGAGGCCAAGAAACTTTTTCTGTAAAGTGCCAGATAGTAAATATTTTAGGCTTTGTGAGCTATGTGGTCTCTCACAACTACTCAGCTCTGCTCTCATAGTGCTAAAGCAGCCACGGGTAACATGTAAATGAATGAATAACTGTATTCCAATAAAACTTTATTTACAAAAAACAGGCAGTGGGCCATATTTGGCCTGCAGGCCATAGTTTTTTGATTTCTGTTCTAGGTCAGTAATCAGCAAAAAATTCCCAAAACAAAACCAACCTACTCCCTCCAAACAAACAAACAAACAAACAAACAAGTATTTCGGCCACCTAGTAGAGTTATGTGGGACAATGACAATGCAAGGGACAGTGAAGAGGGCACAGAATGGGCAAGAATTATTTGCTCAGTTGTTTTGGTTAAGGATATGGGATGGAGGCTGTTACTGTACTTTGGTGAGAAGGAAGCAGAGATTAATAACAGAATCCACGTCCATCTTTCTAGTTGCTTCTGCATAGGAATATGTATCATACCTGAGACATATAATTCTTATGATAGGAATTTGAACCTAGCATTCTCAACAAAACCTTTTTTGTACCATTTTCAACAGTCTTTTTATTACAAGTGAGGAAAACCCAATTCAAATTGGCTCAAGCAAAAAGAAGGATGCCTTGGCTCTTATAACTGAAAACACCAGGGGTATTCCTGACTTGCTGCAAAGTTGGCCCTAGGTGTATGTGCAGTCTCAATAGAAATCAGTCTCTCACTGTTTGGCGCTGCGTGTCTGCGCTTTTCTTCATTCTCACTCAGACAGACTTTCGCTTTGGGGTGGTGCACCTATGATCCGCCAGCCTCACAAGCCCAGTGGGAATGGTGTGCCACATTGCTCACGGTTCTACCCAGGGCAGATTTTTAGTTGACCTGAGCTAAGTCTCAGGTACCTTACAGAACTGATTATTCTGGCAAGAGGGAAGGAAAATGCTGACTGCCTCAGCCTAGGTTATGGGCCCCATTGCAGGTGGGATCAGTCCCAACTCAACCACACAGACTGAACATAAGGGAGGAAGCATAGTTCCTAAAAGGGAATCAGAATGTTGTTATCAGATGGTAGTAAAAGGAAGGCTAGGCAAATAAAAACCATGAGCCTACCAGCTGGACTTGCTTTCACAGAGGTCTGATTATCCCCTAGCTGCTTCAGCACAGGTCCCTGAACTAGGTGGATAGTATCTGACACATACAGTTCAGGCTGTGATGTCCCTCCAGCAGGCATAGAGCTGGTATGAGGCAGATCAGTAAGTAAGGTTGAGTGACCGAATAGAACTTACTTAATTCAAGTAAGTGTAACAAAATTGGGGGTGGGTGGGTGGGAGATACCTTGCTGAAGATTTTTAAATGGGGTGAAGACTATTGTCCTTTCCAAACCAGAATCATTTGTCATTTGTTCTGGTTTGTCTTTAGTGTTCATGAAAACCGTAATGAGAGAGAAAGAGAGAGAGAGGGAGAGAGAAAGAGAAGAGACGGAGAGAAAGAGAAAAAAAAAGGTCACAGTTTCCTTTCTAGGAGGCTGTGGCACTTGATCTTACCTTTCCTTTACCTTATTCACTGAAGTGGATAAAGACTTTGAAGCTTTTAAAAGCGAAGCGTATATAGATTTCATTTTATCAGGTTAAAGAGATGTGAATTTCATCATGCCTGAAACAGACCTTACCCCACCAACCGTGGATATGCAATTTAAGCGTGGCCACCAGTACAGTGGTGTGAGCAGGCACTGACCTTTTAGATTAGTGCCTAAGCCTTCATTAAGAAGAGCATCCAGAATGACAGCCATGCCTCTAAGGAAGCCCAGCATTCCACACTGGTAGCCCAAGCAGTGAAAATTGACTTGGCGTGGGATTCTCCTCTCCCGGGCCCCCATACTGGGAGCCAGGAGCACAAGACAGCATGTTGGCAGATTCCAATCACTTAGGAGCTTTCCTTTATGACGCTGCTTTGTAAGAATGTGTCTAGTTAAATTCACAGGGTCATTGACTGTGGCTTTCAAAACACGAGGTTTTATGAAGGAATGCAGACCTGGAATCTAAGGTTCAGAGCCCAGACCTTCAAACAGATTAATCGCCATGGGGAGCATCATAAGAGTTTTCCAACTTTGGCTTCATCCTTTGCCCTAGCAACTGCAGGGCTCCTATTCAGCAGACCCAGGTGTCCACTATGGTCTGTTGGACAGAGCACTGGGCGGGGAGCCAAGAAGTGGGATGGTCTCATTTCAGCTTCCCAGCTGGCTCCCTGCGTGCTCCCTGGAGCAGATTCTTAACTGCTCTGTCTGCGTTTCCAGTTTATTAAGTTAAGAGGAGGACAATAGTGCCCCCAGACGCAGAGTTCCAGGGTGGGGGATAGAGGTGGGACAGGTGGATGTATGTGTGTATCTGTTGCAGGGGAGTGGGGGGAAGTGTCTGGAGGGCAAGTAAATCATTTGCGTTGGAGAAGGCATCCTGCGCTGTCTGGTAGATAAAACAAGTGCCTATTTGCTGCTCCTACATTTCCTTCTGATAAGCTGAAGAAGAGTGATAGGGAGAAAAAAAGAGATAAATAGGATGGGGAACAAATGAAGAATTGAGAATCTATCCCATGAGCTTAATATAACCTTCCTTAAGAATTTTCTGGAGCCTTGTATTGAAACTTAAAACTACATTTTTCCAAATTTAAATTAAAAATAATATTTTCTCCCAGCATAGGGGACATATGGAAAATGCTAAACACATGTTTGTCACACCAGTAAAATAATTTTAAATGTTAGCTAGAGTGCTGCCTTACTGAGCAGGTAGATTATCACCTGTGCAGGGCAAGGCAACCTGTGGCAGGTCCTGTGGCCAGCATTTACTGAGTGTCTGCTGCATGCCGAACTTTAGTGTGGGTTGTCTCATTTCCTCCCAAAAACAGATGCATAAAATAGGGTGTTTACCATCATCCCCATTTTACAGACTGGGAAACTAACACAGATGTCCGGGAGTTAAATAAATTTCCATATGGGCCTAGGATTTGAACCCAAGCAGTACAGTTGATTCTCGAGTCCGTATAACCTCTCTACTCCTCTGCCAGTGACGGCCCCATCTATCGGTACGGTCCCATGAGATGAAGAAGACCCGAGAGTGAAGGCACCACCCAGAAAGAAGTGCTGGTCCTGGTTGGGGTTGCCAGACTTCTCAGGTCAAATACAGGATGCCCAGCTCCATTTGAATTTCAGCCAAACAGCAATTAATATTTTACTCTAAGTATGTCTTATGCAATATTTGGAATATACTAGACAATTATTATTAATCTGAAATTCAAATTGAAGTGGGCATCCTCTATTTTATCATACAACCTTTTCCCGGGCACACATGGGGGCTATTGAAGAGCGAATCCGTTCCATAAATCTTGGCCAGTCCGGGATCCCAAAGAAGAGGACCTGAATTCCTCTTTCCCTCTTACCACTCAGTCTGAAGCTCCAACCCAACGCTACTTGCTTTCTCCAAACCACTGAAATCTAAAATGCCTTAGGGACTTCCCACAGTGAGTATAGGTGACTGAGCATGAGGGAGGAGTAGGTAATTGTAGGGAAAGCCTCCTACAAATGAGCCAGTGTGTTTGCGGTAGCAGTTCAGGAGCACTTCCTACTCCTGTAGTAAGAACTGTAGGCCTGTGCCCTCTGGCTGCCTGTGGCTCAGAGATGTGTTTTCTTCGGCTCAGTGATTATTGCTGAGGCCCTGCCCTTTGTCCACCGGAATCTTCACCTGTCTTTTTTTTTTGTACTTAGCTCCTGACCTCCTCCACTCATTTGTGTTATCTATCTGCACCCTCTTCCTAGCCTTTTGAGTTGATAACTACTTTTAGGCAGACTCCTCCCCAGAAGAGAGCCAGAATTTAATTTTAATTCTCAAACTGTACTGGGTTAGGTGTCATAATTTAAGCAAATGTATGCATGTTTTAATACAATTTATGCAAATTCCTACTGGTCCCCTTAGTTCAGATACACAGCAATGGCCATCGGTAAAATCCTGGCGAAGCCCACAGGTAGAGAATGTGTGTAATTGAGCGCTGGATTGAGTCGGGGTTCTCTGAGCCTTGAAAGAACAAATGGTATAAATGTTAATAGGGACTAACATGAAGAGGAAGCCCTAGGGGCTGGACTGGAACGTCTTTGGTTTCGAAGCAGTGAGGCACTTAATCTTTGATTTATAAACAACCCAGAACCAGATGTAGGAATATCCGTTTTCCATGAATATGATGTATCCTGCTTACGAGAATCTCTTTCTCTGAAGAAATAAAGAGAAGATCTGCCAACCGTTTAAATGAAGAAAAATGGGCCTTTTACTTTCATCTCGCCCGCCTTGGTGTAAGCCAGATTATGAATTGGGAAGACGTCAACTTTACAGATGGCTCCACGTTCTGAACAGGATCATACTGCATGTTCCTGATTGAGATCTGCTCCATGGTAGCAAAAGGTGGTTTAGGGTTTTAAGAAACGATGTTAACAAATCACATTCACAGTTGCATCAGGCAACTAATTTTATGTTTTTGTCTTTGACCTCATTGTTATCTCGAAACCGTTTATGAGTACTAGTGGATTAAATAAAGTGATGATCGCGGAATTGATTGGAAAACTGTACAACGTGAAAGGGCATTGATGGAGAACCCTTAAACTGCCCTTGTCTTTCTCAAAACCCAACTTCTGGTTTATAAATGGACAAACGAAAAGCAGCCTTTGGACCAGGGAGAAAAATGCATCTTGGATTACTTTCCTGTGTCTAGCCTTGAGAGAGAGCAGGGATGAGGGGCCATAGGAGGTGTTGGAGAAGAGAGTATAAATGCCAAATCCTGTCATGTATTTAAATCTGGCTGGTGACTATTTATTTTCCTGTTCCTTTTATCCTCACCCAAACCATTAGGTAATCAAGTTTAGACTATTCACATATGCATTTTCAATATTTATCTTCAGGCCATTTAAACCAAGGTGCATTTCTGTGATTAAAAGTGGCACAATAAGGAGAGTTATGAAAAATGACTATAAAGGAAGAAAATTGGAGAGATAAGCTAAATAAATGAAACCAATTAGAAAACAGACTTCATGGAGAGATGAAAATACATGTAATTTTGTGCAAGAAGCAGATAATGTTAGTTAAAGGTTTATAAAGTGGTCGGGGGAAATGAGTCAACCATTTAAATGTGAGGCAGAGATGAACCAGAAATCAGTGGAGTTGATGGAGTGGGGGAATAAATTATTCGAGATTCAAGCTTTTAAAGAGGGTTTCAGTCGTGTTTTGAGACAGGATGTCAGAAGACCAACGTGGGTGAATCACAGACATCAAGATGGGAGGTAATGAATAAACTTGAGGTGCCTGGATGAAGGAAAGAAACAGAATGATTCTGAAAGGATGAAGTGTGAGTGGTAATGAACAATATACTGAGACTAAAATATGAATATTCAACAGTAATGTAAGATCATCAGATTAAATAGTTAAGAAATGATGTGAATATAATAGGAAATAGAAAAGACAGAGCAGATGGAAAATAAGGCATTTTCTATTTCTCTTTTAGGATTAAGCGTTCTGATTGCAAATGGAGGGGAATAAATGTCAAGATAAATAAAATTAATGTGCTTTTGGCAAATAAAGGAGGCTACTACCCAAGAGAGATGAAATGATGCTCCTACACACACACACACACACACACGTACACACACACGTACACACACGTACACACGTACACACACGTACACACGTACACACACACATACACACACGTACACACACACACACACACACACGTCAGCAATTCTTGTTTCTTACAGGAAGCAGTCCCTGAAAATTCTTACACATGTCCCATTTGTTATTGTATTTGGACCCTTGAAGACGCACTCTTTGTAGTATTTTTTTTTCTTTAATTTGCAATTACTTTTGTGACTTGGATCAAAATATTTTCTCATTGCTACCATACGTGTGTTTCACATCTCCACCACTATTTTTCGAGGGTAAGGAACAGCGCCTGGATTTTGTTTGTCCTTTTCCCCAGCCCTACAGCACCTGCCCGCAATGCTTTTGACTGTTTTGTTGAATGTTAACACAAAAAATTAGGTTTGCAAAGAGAGTCATGTTTTGGGAGAAAGAGACTAAAATTGAAAGGAAAAACCAGATTCAGAAATAAGTAATCAACATTAAAAAAAAATAGAAAAATATTAACTGATGAGAGCTAATTCAAGCAAATGTCTGGCCACAGGGAGGTCACTATGACCATGACGGAACAAAGATGTTTCAAGTTGAAAATGGAAAGTTAACTCAAGCATTATTTCAGCTGACAAGGAGTACCCACGTAGTTACACAAATGGATGTTTTTCTTTCTATTGGGCAGACAAAATGGATTACATAATTTTTGTAAAAAGGGTCCTCTTCTTGCTCTGCCAGTAACAATGGAGGGTTTTGTATCTCATCAGGATGAATGCTGTAAGCCCCTGTGCCTGACCTTGAATGTGACCAGAGTTTCTCCCAAATATTTTTCAAAGGCATTGAAAATTCCCATCTGCCGAGTAAAATGAATCTAAAAGTCGAAACCATGGAGAAGCCCAGGCTGCTAGACCTCACCATCAGTGGAGTAGTCTACTGATGTGCCTTTTTTACATGAAAAAAGATCTGGCCTTTAATGGGAATCACAGCTATAAAGGCACAAAATTGATGGTGACTTGTTAATTTAGAGGTGGAAGCAAAAAAAGAGGGAATACTGTATGAAGGTATATTCGGGTAATTTACAGGGAGTCTTCTAGAAACCATAGACTCAGGTACTGATTCATTAACTCTCCAGGCTCAGCTTGCTAACTGACTTGTTGGCAGAATGCAGAGATCTCTATTCCTTCTATGGAACGAACTTTTGAATCAGGTCCCCATCGTAGGTCTCAATAAAACCTTCTTCCTGCTCTCAGGTGATCTTCCCCACCCCCCGACTGTGTGATGAAGGAAATCCATTTGCGGTTTTCCAGTGAAAAACAGATGAGGAATTTTTCTGTGAAACAGCAGTCGTCTGTATTATAGGGCATTAAGCATTCTTTATGACACCAGCAAGATTAAAGCAGAGCGTGGATCTTTTCTTTCCTGAAGTGCTAATGTGGCACTTCCGGTAATCAGAGCAGGAACTGTGGATATCATTATACACTCTAAAACTCCAAAATTTACTTTCAGCTGAGTTTCAACATGATTCAGGTCCTTGACTCCATCAGGTGGGGACAGCAATTGTTTCAATGGAATACGACTGAGAAATGGTGAATTTATGAGCATGGCTTCCAGAAAAGAGAAAGCACATTTCATGGTGCCTGCTCAAGGCTTTGGATTGTGGCGTAGGGATTTGAATGGTCTATTGCTTCATATAAATTGAAATTCTTTCTGGGTTTACCTCTAGTCTAGGTTTTAAAGGGTTGAGACATCTGCTTTCCCCTCCCTCTGCCTTCTTCTTTTTTTTTTTAAATCTCTCTCTATTGGCATTGCAATCTTCTTTCCAATTTTTTCTTCATATAAAAGAAGCCAGTTTTGTTGTCCTGTTCAGACCTCCTTTTTATTTTTCCCCTCTTCCATCCTTCCCTCCTTCCCTCCTTCACTTCCTCCTCAAGCCTTTCTTTGGGCTAGGCAGTGTTGATAGTGGGGAGACAGAGCCAGAAGACGATGGGACTGTAAGGAGAAATACACAAACCCACTGCTATAGATGGAGACTTCAACGCACCTTTTTCAGTAATTGACAGGGGAAAAAAGAAACCTCAGGGGCTCAGGCTTGTAGGTGTTAGAGATGTGCGTTATCCATTGTGGGACAGGGGGTAAGTGCGCTATCCCTGTGCTCTTAGGAGAGGATGACCAAGAGGGTCTGGGCAGAGTCTCTGAGTTAGACTAGGAGCTCCCCAAGGGCTCACAGTAGCTAATAGACACTGAAGGAGGTTAAGCATTGGGTGATGATGGAAAGATGGATGAAGGAATGAGTGGAGAAAGAAAGAAGGAAGAATTAAGTGAGACCGTTTTCATCTTGAAGCACAAGTGCGTTAATAGCCAAGTGCAGGAGAGTACCATATGGGGTATGAGAGGTCAGCTGCTTCAGAGGGGAAGGCAGGAGACACAGTTTCGAAGCTTTGGTGATTTATAGATATAGTTTAGGTTTATGTATTTATATATATTATGGACTATGTGTTTATACCATTTAACCCTCAATTCTTGTTGAGTGGCCTTTGTAGATTTGCAGTGAAAAAAAGTATTGTTGGAATGAATGAAGGTGATGGAGACCATTGGAGGATTTGAATTAAGGGGATGAAATGATGAAATCCGTATTTTAGAAAGGTGACCCTGGAGTCAGTGTGAGGTGTGGCTTTCCAGTGTTCAAGCACAGATTAGAGGAGCTGGGGTCATGGCCCCCGCTCAGAGAGGGAGAAAGTATGTGTGTGATAGAGAGAGAGAATGGAAAAATCAGCATGCTTTGCTCTATTCTTAGATATTTGTGCACTGCTCCACAATGTATTTTGTACAGTGTCACGGACACAACAGTTTAGGAAAGCATTTAAGAAACATCAGATTGGAGTTTGAAGAAGTTGAGACAGCAAGACAACAGGACATCTGCAAGAGAATTAACAGTGAGGGCCGGGACAGGACAGCTGCTTACGCAGCAAGGAACCAGGTTGGGTTCATTTTCTCACATCTATGCCTGTGTTAAATTTTGCAGGACCCTAAGTAAGGGAGGAAAGTTGGAAGGAGCCTCTACATTTAAAGTCAGACAACTTCTGACTTCAGTCGTCCCTTTGCGACAAAGCTGGGACGTCTGTTCTCATGCTAAGACACTTAATTTGTTTTAGAAAAAGAAATCTCAAAAAACATATGTGAAAAATATTGCTACTGAGCCCCACTACAGTGTTGAAAAGACCAGATTCAGAGGCATTTAGGAGCAGGAGACATGGCTGGGGTAGAAGGACCAGGATACTCGGGTGGAGGCTATACGTGTTTCTGAGGGCTGCTGCCACAAATTTCCACCAGCTGGTTGCTTTGAACAATAGAAATTGATTCTTTCACAGTCCCGGAGGCCAGAAGTCTGAAATCAAGGTGTGGACAGGGCTGTGTTCCTTCCGAAGTCTCTAGGGGAGAATCTACTCCTGGTGGCTCTTAACATTCTTTGACTTGTGGCCACATCACTTCCAATTCTGCCTGTGTCCTCATGTTGCCTTCACCTCTGAAATCTGTCTTCCCCTCTGGGTGTGTCTCTTATAATGACACTTGTCATTGGATTTAGGACCCAACTAGATGTTCCAGGATGGTTTCCTCATTTCAAGATCCTGAACGTAATTACACCTGCAAAGACCCTTTGTCCATATAAGGTAACATGCACCAATTCTGGGGAGTAGGACACGAACGTATCTTTCGGGGGGCTACCCCTCAGCCCTACCGAGGGGGAGTGCACTTTGGCTGAAATTTGTGTGTGACATTTGAAAAGAAAAGACCTGGCCTGTTGTATCTGGTGTGGAGTGAATGCTTGTGTTCTCCCAGAATTCATAGGCTGACAATGTCATCTCCGGTGTGATGGTATCTGGAGATGGGGCCTTTGGGAGGTGGTCATCAGGGTGAAGCTCTCATGGGGGGTTTAATGCCCTGATAAAAAGAGGTCGGAAAGTGCATGTTTCCCCTCCCCCTCTGTAACGTGAGGCTACAATAAGAAGGCAGCCATCTGCAGACCAGGAAGGGGGCCTCCACCACACGCTGGAACTGCCAAGGCCTTGATCTTGGCACGTCCCAGCCTCCAGAACTGTGAGAAATAAATGTTTGTTGTTTAAGCCACCCAGTCTGTGATACTCTGTTACAGCAGCCTGAGCTGACTGCCATAGTAGCCAAGCTTACACGAAGTGGAAAAGGATTTATTCCACGGATGATGCCGAGCATTGGTGCTGAGACAAGTGGGTGGAATGGTGAGCCATGAGGCCGAGATTTGAAGTGGAGGGTTTTTTTTTTTTTTCTTTGTTACTGTGAAAAAAGAGAAATGGGGCATATATTTTCCTATGGCACTATTCCGGGAAAATAATCCCAAATATGTAATGCAAAAGTTTGTTAAGAAAGGGACTCCTACATGTATAATTTGGGACAATCGCCTAGCCTCTCAGATTCTCAAAGTCCTCTTCTGAAAAATAAGTGAGTTGAAGTGGATTATTCTAAGTTCCTTTCCACTCTTACAATCATTTTCTTCCGTAAGAACTTTGTAGCAGGTGTGCCGCTCCCCAGCCCCCTTTCCTTTCTTCTTGCGTTGCTAAGTGCGTGTACTTTGTACTTTATCACAACATGGCCTGCTGGCATGCAGGGAAGCTAAACCTCAGAGCCGCCTGTTTCTCTTCCAGCGAGTGGGTCTCTGGAGAGCTCCAGAATGGAAGCTACCTCCTTAAGCAAATTAAAAGTTTTATTGGCAGAATATAACTTGATAACGTACGTATACATTATCATTATAACTTAGCGAAAAAGAAGATCCAATTTGGAACAGCAACAGAAGAGTAGCCATACGTTTGTGTGTGAAGCAACATAACACAGTTCCGTGGAATTGTTAGGTGTTTAGTAATTGCTTGTTGAATTTGAATGCAGAATCTAGGAAAATCACTCACTCTACAGTCTCTACGTTGGAAGGAAACCTCTAGAGTGTGAGCAGGAGACTGGCTTGCCCACGTCTCCTTCCAGTTCAGAGCTGGAAACCCAGGGTCGTACTTGCCCCAGGTTCACACAGTGGCTTCAGCCTCAAGAACTCCAGCCTTATTAGGATAGGGCTCTGTTCCCTTCCCTTCAGGATGGGGAGCCCCTGGCGCTGTAGTCACCCCAGGACTCTGGGATTCAAACAGCCCTGAAGCCACTAGCAGCTTTGGCTCTAAATGGCCTCAAGCAGTTTTGACGCTTTGAGCCTCTGAAGCCTGGCACCTCTGAGTCTGTGGCTTCAGCGCAGCAAAACCGGTGCTGCTGCCTGAGCCCTCTAGGCATCAAACCTTCAATGACATGCTGATCCTAACACCTAGCAAACACCCTTTTGGGGGACGACCTTCCAGTCTGTCAAAAGCACCTCTCTCCCTGCCAGGCACTAGCCTTCAACTTTTCCTTCTTCCAAGATAGAAGAAGGGGTGGGGGAGAAGGAGAGAAAAGTAGAGCTGACTCTTCTGTGCTAATCTGCAAGGTCTGGCCCAACTCTGGAGTACACCCTCCACCCAGGCAGCTCGGAGGCTGCCCCGGTTACTGTGGCAACCTGGCCTTCATTAATATTGAATCGGGATGCTGCATTTTCTGATTCCTCCACTTCTTGTCCGTTTTAGCACTACTTCAGTTTATCTTCTGTGACTGATGAAACCTGTTTCATTTATTTATTAAAAGATTTATTTATTTATTTTAGAGAGCGAGGGGGAGAAGGGGTGGGGCAGGGGAGACAGAAGGAATCTCAAGCAGACTCCCGACTGAGCGCGGAGCCCAATGCAGGACTCCGTCTTACCACCCTGAGATCATGACCTGAGCCAAAATCAAGAGTCAGAAGCTTAACTGAGACCCCAGGTGCCCCCTTAAACCTGTTTTGGTTTTTTTTTTAAGGAAGCTAAAATTTTGGACTCAGGAAGTGTCTAGTAACTATTTGATGAATGAGTGGATGAATTTGAAATGCCTGTGTCTGTAACAACATGAGATAGTTTTAAACAAACTCAGTAGGATGGATTCCTCTAGAGAATGAGGTAAAGATTCAAGAAAATCTATATGAGATTGGGACACTTAATCTTCCGTCATGCAAGATTTACTCTTTTCGTGAAACGGGTCCGTGCTATTATGGTATGATTCTACACTATATTAGGCTATAGACATTTAACCATAGCAAACATTATTTTTGTACTAGTCTTTAATCCAATAGATGTTTTTTGCATAATCTAAAAATGTTAACTTGCTATCACCCTCCAAAGACATTGCCTTTCACTTCAGTGCTTGCATACATTTTTATGTGGCTTCCAACTGCTCCAGGAATTTCCCTGAACCTAGCTAAATTCCTCTGCTCTCAGTACACATGAATTCTAGATATATTTCCATCATAAAATATGTGATATTATATTAAATCTGAGTGGGAGTTTGCCTCTCCCTAAATTGTAGACTCCTTTGGTTCTAGAATGCACTCATTCTTGTTTTCCCAGTTCTCGGTAACATTGTCAAAGTGAGCTTATGCTCAGTTTTATTTCTCCCTCCCCTCCCCATGGGGGGCATTCCTATATTTATTCTTCAGCTTCTGCAGTGGGTCTTGGGGCTTCTGATGAGCTGTATACTTGCGGTTTGCCTTGGAGAATGGATGTCAGCGTGGGGCTTGGGATAGAAAATGAGGTCAAGTGACCAGTCTGTTTAAGAAAGAGTTAAAACTCCAGCATTAGCTATAAACATCCAGCTAGTGAAGGGTTCCTAGAGCTCACAAGCTCTCCCTCTCCTGAGGATTTCTCCTGATAAGAGCAGCAGACAAACTTTCCCCCCAAAAAGCAACATTCACCCTCTAAGTCGCAAGCCTTGCTTGGAGTGTGGTACTTGTTTGTTGAGTTGACATACATTTATGATGCCTGCTACGTGCCAGACCCTTTCAGATCTAATGGTCTAGAAACCAGCAGTTTCTTTAGAAATAGGCAGCCGGTTGTATTGGTATCTGCATTGCAGGGAAATATTACAAAAGGAGCTTAAAATCCCCATCTTGGGGAGTCCTAACATTTTACCATTTTAAAATGGCTTCTTGGTGTTGAAAACTAAAATCAAAATGTTATGACTTCTTCAACAACAAGATAACTCCCATCCTCCAAAGAGGTTCATTCCTTTTTCTGTCCCAGAGGATGATTTTAAAAGTTAAAAAGCAGAAACTAGCTTTTTATGGGTTCATCATTATTTCCCCATTCTTATTGTTAAGCTGCTGTTTTCAGAAAACAGTCTGTTCTATTCCCCACTCCCATTTAAATATTCAAGTTTCTGGGCTTTGGTAAAAATTTCTTATTCGTATTAAATACTTTTGATATTTTATCTTTTATGTGACTTTTAATCTTTATAATCTTGCTGCAGGAAGATTTATTGACAAAGGAAAGTGCTGTTGATTGTTCCATGGAGGCCCCATTTTGTTTTCATTTTTAACTGATTTCCAGAACTTTCTAAAGACATATGTATGAATAGTGGTTTTCTTTTTAAAGATACCTGAACTCTGGTTTAAAGGTGAGAAGACTTGACTTTAAGCCTGAACTTGGCCACTTTCTAGCAAGACAGAAGAGCACCTTACAGTTGTCAGAGTGAGCAACATGGGAATCACATTGGAAACACAATTCTGCTCTCTCTCCTGTTCCCCACGTTTTTGCTCCATAGTCTACTCCAGCCCCTATCAGTGAGTCTGATTGCCAGACTTTTTCAGAAGACAGTTGGAATTGGTAGAGCCAAAAAAGCTTACTATTGCTTTGGTCTTATTCTCATGACTAGCTGGTATGACATTGGGCCACTCTGTCAACTCGTCTTTAAAATGGAATAAGCTTATCTCTAAAGACCTCTCTGACCCTAAAGTTTAAAATAGTCTATACCTTTTGGGAAAAAATGTACTAGTCATTTGGATATACCTTAGATAGTCAAGGTAGGGTCAAATTCACTTTGCTTAGTGGTGGTTTTGTATTCTCCTCGTACCCTGCTCTCCTTGAATCTTTAAGAGACTTTACAGTTCAGTCTTTCATTTATGTATTTATTCCACAGTCATTTACTTAACACGTGCTGGCTGTCAGAGTCTCTGTAGCAGACACTAGGTTATAAAGATAGATAAAATATTGTTTTTACTGCTGAGACATCTACTAAAGAGGTAGCCAGGTAAACACAGTACTAGAACAACATATGTAGAGATGTGAAAAGAAGTGAGTGTGCACTCCTGGAGTATACCCTTTTTTTTATGGGAGGTTGGGCATTTATGAACTTTTTTTGCCCTTCATTTCCCCCGCGTCTGCCTCACTACACAAAAACACACAAATGCAGTGCCACTTACAATATACGAGGGCCCACAATGTACAAAGTGCTTTGATTTCGAAAGTATATAGTGAGAGGTGTAGTTTTCCTTATCAAGTAGTTGATATCATATAAAGGGAGAGAAAATCGTTTATAACTGTACTGTAAAGTAAAATGAGGTTATGTGTCATAAGTAAGGTCTAAAAACATCGCTGAAGGGGTTCCTAAGATGGAGAGAGCTCTACCAATTTAGAGCATCAGGAAAGGCTTGATGGAGAGGCTGACATTTCAAAGAGACTTTCAACATGGCTGAGAAATTTGAATTAAATATTGGGTGTCTTATAACTTTTGATTTTCCAAGTGAAATTTTCAATGTGGAGTAAAATTACTTCATATTTCTCCTTTGAAAATGGTACCTTTTTATTTCTGTTTAAATGTGTTTAAAATATCTGATGTGGGACACGCAGGTGGCTCAGTTGGTTAAGCATCTGCCTTCGGCTCAGGTCATGATCCCACAGTCCTGGGTTCGAGCCTCATGTCTGTCTCCTTGCTCAGCGGGGAGCCTGCTTCTCCCTCTGCTCCTCCTCCTGCTCATGCTTCCTCTTCCTCTCGCTCTCTCTCTCTCTCTCATAAATAAATAAAATCTTTAAAAAAAATAAAATATCTGATGTTAAGTTAGCAGTTCTGGCCAAATGAAACCCTTTTACAAGACTCACCAGGTTTGCCTGGGCACTTCCACTCCTACCGACTACTTTGTACGTTTACTAAGACACACTTGTATTTATTCCCAAATGGGGTATAGTTTAATTAAATATTATGTAAAACTGATGAAATACGAGAGCAAGAGAGAGAAGACAGGAGTTGTAATTTTTATAAAAATTAAACTGCTTTAGAAAGCCTAAAAAAAGGCGAGTCACTAAAGAACTGCTATTAAATTGGAAGCAGATGAAAAAAAGGTAAAAATTTGGGAAAAAGTAATAAAAGAAATTCCATTCAGCAGACCCACACTTGAAAAAGCCTCGACTTTACATAAAAATTTGATTAAAATCAAACTTTGGAGTTAAATATATATCATTTTTATGCATCAATTCGCTTTTTCAGTTGAATTTTGCAAATTGCATTATGTAATAAGGTCTCTACTAACTCTGCCCTCATTGTGAGTCCTGCAGACTTTATCAGAACCTTCAGGAGAATATTGCAGGAGTTCTGCAACAGTTCATTGGTTTGATCAATAGTTCTCGTATATACATTTATCATCAAGCATAAACTCCAGCTCTCACAAAGCCAAAAGAGCCATGAGGCCAACACTGAATTCTGATAAGAGAAAAAGAGAGACTCTTAGTTCCCCATCCCATATATTTTCTTCTCATTCTACCTCTTCTCCCTGGGCAATCCCTTCCACTCTGACTTTTTTCCTACACGCTAACTCCCAAATCTGTATTTTCTGGCCCAAGTTCTCTGCATCTTTCTTACTGACAATTATACATCCTTCAACTAGTTTCATAAAACCTGTGGCTGTTAATGATGACACCTTTTAACTATATTATAATAGTTTCCTGTTTCTGCTGGGGTATGTTGATGTCCCTCTCCACCTCCCAAAACAGAATCTCCAAATATCAATATAGCCAAAGAACATGAACTACATAGAGAAAATGTACATTGTGGAAAAACGAACCAAAACAAAACATCTAACAAAACACGTCCTGCTGGTCATTTTTTTTGAACAAAGATAATAAGGCACAAATGACAGTGCTGATCAGATTTTGTGTCATTCTTCTATCATTAGAAATTTAAATTTATTATAATGGCAACCCTTGCTAGGTGCCAGTGTTTACTGATACCAGTATTTTTCTATTTTAGCTGTGGGATTTTTTTTTTTCCAGTTAACAGCTTACTAATGAACAATAAATTATTTTCTTACCAGATTTTAATATGCAGCCTACTTCATAAGTTCAAAAATGTATTTTCTATACAAAACTACCTAAAAATCATTATCAAAATATATCTGATAAAAATACTTACATTTTTCCCCAAAATATTTCTTTGTAAAGTAAGCATGCATCTTAACTCCATGACTTACATGTCAGCGAATATGGTGCTCACATCTCCTGTGGGATGTGGGGTCTTTGAGGTCAAGCCTGTGTCCGTAGTTTGCAGGTGGACCCCAGAATATCTTGCTCCCACTCCAACCCCTGTGTCTTACAGCCAAGTGTGAGCACTGTTGTATAGCCCACCACCATCTGGTGGAAAGTCACTGAAGTGCAGACCCATGGTCTTGGATAAATAACTTTTAAACAATATACTTGACCATTTTGCTAGGCTTCAGAGATTTAGAAGCCATACAGTAATGCTCTTCTCTTGCATTTTGCTGCTGAACAAACGTAGAGGAATTAGCTAAATCAGAGCCCGAGATGTGGAAATGCTTTGTGTATGTAATTTACTCCTATTGGTTCAGTTTCTCACTAACAGCAAAAAGTGGAGTTAATGGCCACACACATCCATCTCAAATTTGAGGCAAATTTCTATCACAGTCTGTACCCACTTCTCCCCCTGCCTTGCACTTTGCCAGTCTGAAATGTCTTTGATCATAGTAATACTTTTAAACTGTGATTGGTTATAGAGAACATTGTCTTTGCAAGACTAGCTGGCCAGAAGGTTAGTGATTTTCAAAGTAATATTATTCCTGGCTGAACACAGTGTTTTGGTTTTCTCAGCATCCCTCTTCCTGGCTGCTTTTTGTCATTTGTCTAACAGTCTCACATCCTTGATTTTCTTGCCCTAGAACCAAGTCTTGACTGCTCGGCTGCCATTTACTCTTTCCTTTTCATTGCTACTTTTTTTCCTGGTCCCTCTAAGTGTGCCAGTTTCTAATTTGCATATTGCAATTTTTTCTTTCACCCTTTTTCCCATCACATTTTGGTGCTTCTTGAGTTTGTTGTTGTTGTTGTTGTTGTTTTAAGAAGACTCCACACCCAACATAGGGTGCTCAAACTCACCACTCTGGGATCAAGACTCACATGTCTACCAACGGAGCCAGCCAGGTGCCCCTCTTCTTGAGTTCTCTTGTTTCATACTTTTCTGCAGGAATCCAAAGGCAAGACAAACAATCTATTCACAACCTGGAGAAAGATTGTTAACTGAAATTCCTCCAAGGGCCAGATGAACACAGTAACACGTCAAGCAAGTGGCTCGGAGGCTGAGGTGAGAGGCTGAAAACAATCCACCCGGCTGGATGTCGTCTTGCTAGAATAGGGGCTTAGGAGTGCCATGCTGCCCAGTGTTTTCACAGAAAATAGTAATCCAGCATTTTAAGATAGTAACCCAAATTCCTAGCTTCAAATTAGGAGGCCCACTGTTGCTGCACACCGAATCTGTATTTTCCACAGGCCAGTGAAGCTCACACACTTTGGTCTCCATCTGCCTGGTGTCTCCATCTCTTCTGTCTCTTAATTGGTTCAAAACTCTAGCAGAGTGTAGGATACTTTCTTATCTCAGACATCATTCTTTAGATTCTTTGATATTAAATATGCTCTAATTTCAGAACTGTTCAGGAATAATCTTTCTGTGCTTCCCTGGAAGCATATGTCCTACCCTTCCTTCTGTGTCCCAAGGGTGGGCCAACTCAATTGTATTCTAGAAAGTGGGATGCCAGAGACAGTTTTGTTTTGCCCTCAGGACTTACAGTGTTTGTTTTTTAATACCCTTCCAAAATCTTCCTATGTAGGCATCATATTTGGGTTTATATTCTCTTATTATTTTGTAATTGTTAGCTCTCATTATTTTCTTCTTCTCAGTAATTTCATAGGCTCAAGTTATCATATTTTATCTCTTCTGATGTCAGATCAGAAAGTAGGACGAATACTTTTCTTCTTCTCATCAAGTGTCATCAAACATCATCAAATGTTTGTGTCAGAAACATTTCTTTTCTTCCACATCTTTTCATCATGCCCATATTCAGGGGAGAAGACAGGAAAGGGAGGCCAGTATATAATGTACCTCAGATGCTAATTATATTAATCAAAGCAAACTTCTATGTAGTTGGCTTCATTAGGCACCGAGAAGATCATCACCAGGGCTTCAACAATGAAGGGAAAAAACCAAAATGTAGGACTTTATAAAGAAGACCACAGCTTGGAACTGTAGAGAAAAAATAATATTATTCTTATGTTGTGATTTACCAAGGCTCAGCATGTCCAATCTTCACTGTCCATTGACCATATGTTAAGTCTCAGGATTGAAGATTTCACTATTGGATTTATAATTCTGCAGAAAATGGTCTTCATAAGAATGTGGTAGAGGTCTTTCCCAAGTCCACTCTGAATCTTCTGCTCCTAACATAATTTTTTAAAAGATTTATTGATTTATTTGAGAGAAAGAGTCTCAAACAGACCCCCTCTGAGCACTGAGCCTGATGTGGGACTCCATCTCACAACCCATGAGATCATGACCTGAGCTGAAATCAAGAGTCAGATGCTTACCCAACTGAGCCACCCAGGTACCCCTGCACCTAACATAATTTTTGTTAGACAACAATCAGAAGCTATAAGGAAGTTACTATTACTAGACACTAGAAGAAAGGACTTTTACTGATCTTCACCCCATGCTTAGTGCCTTGTTCAATGTATATGATGGTTAATATTTATTGAATAGATACATGAACAAGTGAATGGGGGAATGATTGAAAAAAACATTTCCCTGCTCATGAATTATTTTATTTTTTAATACAAATGAAAGCCATTGTGGTAGAAACTGAGCAGGTACAAATCAAGTTATTAGTCTTGCCTTTGTTATTAGTTTCCCATGGCTATTGTAACAAAGTACTACAGACTGGATGGCTTAAACAACAGCAATTTATTGTCACAATTCTAGAGGCCAGAAGTCTTAGATCAAGGTATTGACAAGGTTAATTCCTTCTGAGAGCCATGAGAAAAGAATCTGCTCCAGGCCTCTGGTGGTTTGCTGGCAGTCTTTGGTGGGTTTTGGCTTGTAGAAGCATTATCTAATCTCTGCCATCATTATCACATGACATTTTTCCTGTGTCTCCACATCATCTTCTCTCTGCACGTGTCTGTCTTGTGTCCAACTCCTCCCTTTTTTATAAGGACATTGTTATATTGGGTTAGGGCCTGCTCTAATGACCTCAACATCACGTGATCTTCTGCCAACACCATATCTCCAAATAAGGTCACATTCACAGATAGTGGGGAATTGGACTTCAGTATCCTTTGGGGGTGCACAATTCAACCCATAACAGCTTCTAATTTATAGAAACTCTAATATAGGTACAAGGGGGTACAAGACCACATAAAAATAATTGATGAACAATATGAAGGAATATATATTAATCATAAGTTATGATTTCATGAATGACATAAACCCCTAGGTATTCTAAGATTTAATAAAAATGATTATTTGCAGGGTCAAGGTGAACTTCATGGAAAAGAATGATTTGAAGCTGGGCTCTTGCCTTAAATAAATGTTATTTCTAAATAACCATATTTTCTATATATTGTTACTGGTTAACATTTTGAAATAGCTTCAGATTACTTGAGCTAATGAGACAGCTCAAACAATAGGATCAGGCTGTTAATGTGGCATACAGTAAATGTGTGTTGCAAGAAAGAAGTTTCCAGGGAACAAGAATTGCTATGGTAACCTGATATATCATTAAAAATGTAATGAATAAATATCATCAGGGTCTCAGATTCACTGCACAGAAAACCTTCAAGACTAGGATAACCAAGTAGTTCTCATGCTGTTTGCTCAATGTTTTGTAAGCTAAATCAGAGTGATTGTCCATTAGTAAAAAAAGTAACAATAATATTCAGGTAGTCCAAGACTCTATAAGGTGCATGAAAACTCTTTTAGTATCACCATGGAGCGTGTCTTTGGCCCCAGCTGACCAGAAGGTCTGGAGATAACTCCTGGAAGCTGTGCAGCCTCATGGCACTTGAGCCAAGAGGTGAGTGGGTAGAACTCATAGTTTGCAGAACAAAGCCAATGGCCCTGTTTGGTCAGGGAACTTGGGATGTGAGTTGGCTGAGTTAAGACAACAAAGAGCTTTGCCAGATTAGAGCTGCTTCTCCCACTGCTCCCAGACAGGAAAACTAATTCCTAGCCCCACACAACAATGAATACAGCTTTCAGATATAGCCTTCAGCCTGTCTGAGCAGGGAACCTAACCAGAGTACTTGGGAAGGTGCTCAGCCCATTCATTGACCTTACATACAGAGAGTACATCCCATGGCTTCCCCCATCTGCAGAACAAAACAAGTGGTTTTGGCTGGCCTCGGGGAATTCAGTGCACACTCTTGCCTAATTGGGGTCCCCAGACAATGGGTTGTATAGGTCCTCAGTCCTGTCCTGCTGGCCTGCCAAGGCAGGGAAATTAATTCATAGCCCCATTTACTACTGAATATAGTACTCAGTCCTGACCACCTGTTAAGTCTGACCAGAGAATCCAAGCAAGTGTGGAAAGTATCCTACAGCCTCACTTGGGTAGGGAATCAAGCCAGCAGTCCCATCCAACTGTTCTTGGTCAGTGACACATATCCACATCCCTGTCCTCAAAGTTCCAACAATTGCCTTGCCCCAAAATGGACCATAATAGCCAGTTCTACCTGCCCAGGACATTACCAATAGACACATCCTGAAATGCAAACTGAGATGACTAGTGAAGAACTATCTTTGCCATAGCAAACCTGTGAAGTCTGGAAGAGGAGACCCAATTGCTCAGATGTGCAGATACTAATGTAAGGTACAAGGATCACAGAAAAATCATGTAAATGTGACACCACCAAAGGAAACTAATAAACCACCAATAACTGATCCTGAAGAAATGGAGATCTATGAACTGTCAGACAAAAAAAAAAAATTCAGAATAATCCTCTTAAGGAAGTTTAGTGAACTACAAGAAAACACAAACAACTAAATAAAATTGGGAAAACAGTGAATGAGCAAAACAAGAAGTTTGACAAGGCAGTAGCAAACACCAAAACAAATTCTGTAGAGAGTTTCAAAAGTAGACTCAACCATGCATAAGAAAGCATCAATCACCTGCAGGATAGGGCATTGGAAAGTACCCAGTCAGAGGAGCAAAAAGGAAAAGAATGAAAAGGAGTTAAGAAATCCTACAGTAATTATAGGACACAATGAAAAGAAACAATATTCTCATAATGGAAATTCCAGAAGAAGAACAGAAAGAGAAAGGGACAGAAAGTATATTTAAAGCAATAATGGCTGAGAACTTCCTGAACCTGGGAAGAGAAATAGACATACAGATCCATGAGATCCAAAGGGTCCCAAATAGGGCTACACTGCGACATGTTATAATTAAATTGTCAAAAGTCAAAGAGAAAGAATTTTAAGACCAGCAAGAGAAAATTGAGAACTCATATAAGTACAAGGGAACCCCTGTAAGATCATTGGTGGATTTCTGAACAGAAACTTTTCAGGCCAGGAGAGAATGGGAGAGAGAAAATGAGAGAATTCAAAATATTGAAAGAAAACCGTCAACCAAGAATTCTATACCCGGCAAAGCCATCCTTCAGAAATGAGGGAGGGATAAAGACTTTCGCAAACTAACAAGAGCTGAGGGAGTTCATTACACCGAAACTGCCTTACAAGAAAAGCTAAAAGGAATTTTTTGAGTGGAAGTAAAGGAACACCAATTAACATCATAAAAATAGAAAGGTAGTGCAAATCTAACTGATAATGATAACCATATACTTATTTTATATTCCACAATATGGTGATAGTGTTGCATAATTCACTTTTACAGCTCTAATTTAAAAGTTAAAAACAAAAACCAAATGTAATAAAAATAGCCATAACTATAATAATCTGTTATTAGTTATGCAATATAAGAAACATGTAAATTGTAACAACAATAACCTGACTCTTCCAAAAAATTGAAGAGGGAACAGTCCCGAACTAATTTTAGGAGTCCAGCATTATCCTGGTACCAAAATCAGAAAAGGACACTACTAGAAAAGAAAACTACTGACCAACATCCCTGATTAATATAGATGCAACAATTCTCAATAAAATACTGTGAAACCAATTCAGCAGCATATTAAAAGGAACAAACACCATAACAAGGGGGATTTATCCCTGGGATGTAATGATGATTCAACATAATGTGGTATATATCACATTACAGAATGAAAGAATCATATGATCATCCCAGTGGACACAGAAAAAGCATTTGACAAAATTCAGCATCCATGTTAAAAACTCCTAACAAATTAAGCATAGAAGGAACATATTTCAACATAATAAAGGCCATTTATGACAAGCCCACAGCTAATATCATACTCAATGATAAAAGATTAAAAGGTTTTCCTCTAAGATCAAGAAAAATATAAGATGCCCACGCTCACCATTCCTAGTCAACATAATACTAGAAGTGCTAGCTAGAGCAATCAAGCAAAAAGAAAAGAAAAAAGAAGAAGAAGAAAAAGAAGGGAAAAGAAAGGAAAGGAAAGGAAAGGAAAGGAAAGGAAAGGAAAGGAAAGGATGAAAGAAAAAGAAAGAAAGAGAGAAGAAAGAAAGAAAGAAAGAAAGAAAGAAAGAAAGAAAGAAAGAAAGAAAAAGAGAGAAAGAAAGAAAAAGAAAGAGAAAAAAAAGTATCAGAATTAGAAAGGAAGAAGTAAAATTGTCTCTCTTTGCAGATGACATGATTTTATATATAGAAAATCCTAAAGACTCAACCAAAAACTTCAAGATATAACCAATGAATTTAGTAAAGTTGCAGGATGGAAAATTAATATATAAAAATTAGTAGCATTTCTATGCACTAACAGTTATTTTTCTAAAAAATATAGAAATTGATCCAATTTACAATAACATCAAAAACAATAAAATACTTAGGAACAAATTTAACTAAGGAGTCCAACCATCTCTAAAAACTATAAGACATTGAAGAAAGAAATAAAAGAAGATGAATGTTCACAAATTGGAAGAATTAATACTGTTAAAATGTCAATGTTACCAACTGCCATCTCTAGATTCAGTGCAAACCCTATCAAGATTCCAATAGCAGCTTTTACAGAAGTAAAAAAAATCACTCTTAAAGTGTATATGGAACCACAAAGACCCTGAATAGCCAGAGAAATCCTGAGAAGAACAAAGCAGGAGAAATCACACTTCCTGATCTCAAAGCATACTATAAACTGTAGTCATTAAAATAGTATGTACTGGCCTAAAAAACAGACAAATAGACCAATGAAACAGAACTAGGAGACCAGAAATAAACCCAAGTGTGTGTGGTCAAATAATATTTGACAAGGGAACCAAGAATACTTAATGGAAAAAAGTCTCTTCAATAAATGATGCTGGGATAATTGGTTGTTTACATGTAAAAGAACCAACCTGGACCCATATCTTACACCACTCACAAAAATTAACTCAAGATGAATTAAAGACTTAAATGTGAGACCTGAAACCATGAAACTCCTAGAAGAAAACAGGAATAAAGCTCCTTGACATGGGTCTTGGTAATGATTTTTTTGAATATGACACCTAAAGCACAAGCAGCAAAAGAAAAAAGCAAGTGGGACGACAACAAACTGAAAAGCTTCTGCACAACAAAAGAAACTCAACAAAGTGAAAAGACAATCTATGGAATGGAAAAAAATATTTTCAAACCATATATCTGATAAGGGGTTAATTTCCAAAGAATATAAAGAACTTATACAACTCAATAGCAAAATAACTGGGCAAAGGATCTGAGCAAACATTTCTCCAAAGAAGATATATGAAAGGCCAACAAGTGCATGAAAAGATGCCCGACACTATCATCATTAGGAAAATGCAGATTATAACCATGAGGAGATATCATCTTACACCTATAAGAATGGCCATTACAAAAGACAAGAGATAATAAATACTGGCATGGATGTAGTGAGGAAAGGGAACCATTGTGCACTGTTGCTGGGATTGCAAATTGGTGCAGCCACTATGGAAAGCAATACGGAGGAGCCTCAAAAAAAGTAAGTATAAAACTTCCATATGATCCAGCAACTTCACTTATGGGAATATATCCAAAGGAAATGAAAACACTACTCCAAAAGATCTTATGTTCATGGCAAAATTATTTACAATAGCCAAGACATGGAAACAACCTAAGTGTCCATCAATGGATGAATGAATAAAGAAGTGTATATATATGCGTGTGTGTGTGTATATATATATATATAGAGAGAGAGAGAGAGAGACACTATGTGTATATTATTCAGCCATTAAAAATGAGGAAATCCTACCATTTGCAGTAACATGAATGAAACTTGAAGGCATTTTGTTAAGTGAATTAAGTTAGAAAGAGAAAGATAAATACTATATGATCACACTTACATGTGGAATCTAGAAAAAGAAACAACGCAACCAAAAGCCTGAACATGTAGGAAAACAGATCAGACTTCTTCCTGCTACCAGAGGAAGAGAGTGGGGAGAGGGGAATGTGCTCAAAAGATACAAACTTCTAGTTATAAATAATACTAGGGATGTAATGTACAATATGATGACTGTGGCGAACACTGCTGTGTGGTATATAGGAAGGTTGTTAAGAGAGTAAATCCTAGGACTTCTCACTACATGGAGAAAATATTTTTCCATTTTTTTCTTTCTTTTTATTGTATCTATTCGAGAAGATGGATATTAACTGAACCTGTTGTGGTAACGATTTCACAATATATGTAAATCAAGTCACATCAAACTTATACAATGATGTATGTCAATTATTTTTCAATAAAATTAGAAAGGACCCCCCCCAAAAAGGAAACACAGGAGAAGTTGAAAAAGAATAAGCAAACTCCTTCAGTACAGCCTTTTGATTTAAATCACTGCCATTTTCCTCAAAATATTAATTTTAGTTGTAAGAAATAATCATAATAATAAACCTGATTATATGCTTTTCAAAAGAAATAATAGTTTGCCAAGAATGCGACATACGCCGTAGTATCTTGGTATTCAGACAGCATTAGGAAGGAGATCTTTTTGTTAGAGCTCTCTGCTGTTACTGGATCTACCTTCACATCCCACCTTTTCTCTCTTCCACCCATCTTATTAATTCACTTACTTCTTAAGATGTATCTTGTTTGTCCATTTCTTTAAACTTATTGGATCAGTCTCTGAAGAAATGAGGCAGATACTCTAGCACTCCAAGTGTTAAATAAAATTCAGCCTCTGGGATAGTAGACGTGGAAGGCACAACTTAGGAGTGTGATAGCAGAAACATTGTAGTCAAAGGACAACCCTGCTCCTAGTTTCATCAGATATCTCTCCAGTAGCTACTTTCTGGATTTCCCATGGGATATCTGTACTTTTATTCTCCATTTCTTTATACCCGTTTTCCATGAGAGGAATGTGGTAATATCACCAGTGATCTTTATGGCCTTGCCATGATCTTCCTCCTACCACAGGGCCTTTGCACAGGCTGTTCCCTGTCTCTGGAATATTGTTTCTTCCCATGTTGCCTAGTTAATTACCCATTTGTCCTTAGATTACAGCTCCAGCTTTACTTCCTCAGATAAGTCTTCACCTGACTAATCAAATTCCCTTCCTAAACACATGTACCTTTTGTTTATAACACTTGTCATGTTGACACCTGTTATGACAATATGATTAATGAAAGCTCAATCATGGCATCAGCTGTTTTCACTCATCACTGTGTTTCCAATTCTGGTACATAGTACCATCTTGATAAATATTTATTAAATAACTGAACAAATAGCTTGTGTTCCTTGGATTACACTTAAGAATTTCTGACTTAGATATGCCTGCATCCAAGAAGCATTCTGTTTCATGTTTGCACTGGCACAGTGTGTTGGCAATTAATGTGATGTGGTCTCACAATCTATAGTGATGCCATTAATGACTGTTGAAAACGGAAACATTATACTGCTCTCTTATTTCTGGTGGTAGGCTTTGTAAATCACATCACACAATTATAATACTGCTGTCCTTGTTGATGTGTATTGTTGATAATATAATGCACACAGTCATTGATGTAATCTAGCCAGAAATTTTCTATGGAGAAGAATGTTAGGCTTTAATGATTTTTGATGTACTGAGTGATTACCACTGTGTTTGCAGCTGAAAAAAAAATGGTAATAGATATGAAGAAACACTTTGAAGTATAATTAGTTCTTTGGGATTCTGAAGCCATGTCAATACATGGCAGACAAGGATTAATGTCACAGCTCTTGTGGGCTTAAGAAGTAGGAATTCATGGTATATTTGCCCTCTTTGGTATAGTATGTGGGAATCCCAGAGAAGTACCCCCAAAATACAAGAAATGTTTTCTGTCTTTAAGAAGTTCATAATCTGGTTGGGAAATGCTTCGTACAAACACTAACAATATGGTAACACACACACACACACAGAGCATTCTCCTGTAGCCATAATTAAAAGGAAGAGAAAGAATGATCCCAGTTGATTGGCAAGGCCCTCACAATCTGGCTACCAGCCCCTTTTTCCTGACCTCACCTTCTGCTCTTTCCCTCTTTCATCTCACACCGGTTGACCCACTATTTCTACTCAGGACTTTTGCACTTGCTGATGTCTCTCCCTGACATGCTGTTGCCCCAGATAATCACATAACTAGCTTGCTCATATCCTTCAAGACTTATCTGTCACCTTCTCAGTGGGACCTACTTTGGCCACACTTTTTAAAACCGTAACGTCAGCCAATCTTGCTGTCCACAATCCATCTCCCTTTTTTGCTCCAGTGCACTTTACACTATTTAATAATGCTATATCTTTAACTTTTTAAAAAATCATTTTTTACCAACTCTCCTCACTAAAATGTAAGCTCCCTGAGAGCAAAGATCGTCATCTGTTTTCTCACTACTGTGTCTCCAGTGTATAGAACAACACCTGCTACATGGTAGGAGCTCAAAAAATATTTGTTGGATGAATGAATGAAAACACTGCATAGAAGAAAAGGAGAAAGTAGGCAAGCTCACTTCAGAGTTAAAGACCCTGTTTTCAGCACTTACTTTCTGGGTAATCCTGGGTACAACAGTTCATCTCTGTAAACCTCATCTGTAAAATGAAGCCTATTCCCCCTCAATCCTGTCTAGAATTATTCTTGTATGTGCCGCCTCTTCCTGAATCGTAGAAACAGGACTAGTCATCTCTCCCATTCTCTTTTGGGGGGCCCTTGGGATGGCATACAGCCAGGGCTCACTAAGTGACAGCCCTTATCGGAAAGGCTTTCTGGAGGAGTAGGTTTTGAGTAGATAGAGATTTGAAAGAGACATTAGCAGAATCTACAGAAGCAAATCCGTTATGTGTGGGGCTTGAATGAGATGACGATTATTAGGTGTTACTACAGGGCTTGCCTGCGTAGGGGCTTGATAACCTGTGTAGGACTATTTGCTGTTCTTACCCTGCTTACGCACCCACCGCACCTGTTCTGCGCGGAAGGAAATGAGAGTGTTGGCACAGGCTCGATACCACCGAGCCACGTGGAAAACCAAGACAATCTTAGAAGGCCATAACATGAGCAGGTATTGGGCAGGGAAAGAGTCTTTCCACAAGCATGTGTGGTTGATGGGAATTGTGAAAATCAAGTCACCGACTGGGAAGTGGTGTCAGGTAGCCTTCTGGAGTACTGGAAACGTTCTTTGCCTTGATCTGGCTGGTGGTAAGATTGGTGCGTACACACTGTAATTCATGAAGCTGCACAGTTGGTAGTATGTTAGTGAGAATTCATGAAGCTGTGTACTTTACCGTATGGAAGTTATACTTGGGTGACAAAGTAAAATTATGTCTGTGTGCATGCGCGCATGCGCGTGTGTGTGCCTGCGCGCAGGTGTGACAGCCCAAGGAAACTTGCTGAGCAGTGACAACGTGACGATGATGTGGATGGCTACAGAAACACGTAAAGAGGGATTTAAGCAAGAAATTTTTCGTGGCGAGTGCACAGAGAATTTGTACTTGAAGCCCAGAAGCATCGTGGCGCTGCTGCTTGTGCTGAGGCCTGGGAAGGAGAAGCATGGTGGGCGGTGATGGGAAGCAGGGAGGCCCCAGGGAGGTTCACTGGGGTCCTTCAGTGCCCAGTCTCCACGTGGTACACTGTGAAACAGCTTCAAGGAAGAGCATTCCCTTTAAAGTGAAAAGAACTGAGAATGCAGCAGGGCCGGGGAAATTTCTGCTCTGAGCCCATGATGAGAGTTGTAAAAAGCTCCTGTAAATGTTGAAGATGTTTTTTAACACAGGAAAGAAATGTAGGAGAGCTCTAGAAATTCTGGCTTTCAAAAGTAAAATACAGAACATCAAATATCCATCTATAAGGTAACCATTATGGACACTGCGAGGCTGATCTTTTTGCACAGAATCATAGAATAACAGAACTGAAAAGAACCTCAGATGCCATCTGATTCAGCTAGCCTCATTTTCTAGAAGCTAATCTTCAGCAAGGTGTGGTGTGGCCTTAGCAACACAGTTGGTTTATTTGAAGCTAGAGAGAACTTAGATCTACATGGTAAATTGCTTCTTAGGCCTTCTTGCCTGCGTGCCTCCCTTCCCTCCCCCTTTCCTCCCTCCTCCCTTCCCTCCCCCTTTCCTCCCTCCACCCTTCCCTCCTTCCTCCCTCCTTTCTTTTTCAAATTAAGAATGCATGTTTAGCAAACCCTTTAACAACAGGATGAATAATTACTTTTTAGATATTAAGAAACTGTATTTATTTTAGTTCACTATAGTCAATAAATTGTTATTGGAATCACATTGTTTAATATATTGGAATTTTATATCAAGTTCTTTATCTAACTGGAACTATGAAGTAAAATAGCTTATTTGTTTTCTGTGTAGGCACTTTCTCTAAAATATGTAACAAAATTGTTTTCAGGTCAATAGCACCTTCACAAAAGGAAAGCAGAAACATTAATATTATAATCCTAAGTAAGCTGTTCAAACACACACAACAGCCTACTTTAATTTCTTTAATTCACACTAAGTTGTTAGGAAAATTACTCATGTTCACAGCATGGGTTCTTACTTCTGGGTCTGTAAAACTAAAACAAAAAGAAATGACATGAAAATATTGAGAGAAAAGTCAACAATTAAAATTTTCAAACTTAACCTAGTCATCATCAGTTAAACAACCAAGGAAGTGAGTCAGTTTTGAGATGAATCTTGGAACACTTTCAATTAAAAGGAGCAAATTCATTTTCATCTCTTAGCTATATCTAAAGTGCAATTGAAATCCTAAAATATTATTTTTGAATTAGGCATTATGACTAAAATTAAATAGATCATCATGTACTATATTAAGGCTTACAATACTTTTCCTTTTTCTTTCAAGTATCAAAATGTAAAAATGGTTATTATCCCTTTTAGTAAAATAGAATATATTAAGTAAAAGAATTAAGACATTTTTCTATCCCTGTAAGTGCATCTGGGGAAAGAATTTGAAAATTCTTGTACCTTGAGCTCATATGGACTTTTGCCCTTAAATGGACTTCACATTGCTTGTTCTGTTCCCACATGTGAATCATTTCTGACCTCTAAATCTGGAATGAAAAGAAAAACGGGAATGGGGAGATGTGTTTTCTCTTTGATCCATTCTCTGATCATAAAGGAAACTGGGAATATGGAAATGCATTTTATTTTCTCTTTGATCCAGGTTTTGATCAGCATATTTATAAGCAGCTCAGGGAGTTCTTGCAGAGAAAGAGAGATGGGAGAAATCTCCCACCCTGGTGCTTCTCTGGTTCCAGTGCATCTGACAAGATTATAGAAAATACAGAGGAGCTAGGCATTCGTGGTGCGGTTCAATCAGATAGTCAACAAGTATTTAGCAAGCATCCACAGGGTGCATAACTTTGAACCGCACCCCAGGCATAAAACATAACCTCTCACAACTCAACTCTGTGGGTAGGAGATTTAAGTATGGCTAAGAACTTCATACTGGTAAACACTGTGTTATTTGTCCTTAATCCAGAAACTGGCATTAAATCTGATATCAAGCCATTGTTGTGGTCACATTGACAAGGGTTGGTACAGAAATTCATCCATATCCTAGGAAGACCACATCTGTGCCATCTCCTGTCCTGGTGTGACTATCGTATTATCATCTTTGAGTTCTTCAAATCCCAACATCAATTAGAAATCTCACTCTATTAGTGGTCCTAGTTGTGCCCCTGGAAACTCAGTGTGTCAGAGACATGATAGATTTCTGGTTGGATTTAGGGTCTCCACATCTCCTCCCCCTCCTTTTCCTTCTTTTATTCATTTCTGTTGCTACCCCCTCCCAAAACAGAGCTCTAAATGCTTACCCAACTTTGCCGTTACGGTTATTAATTCTCACACTCATTTAGAGCAGGAATCCTCTTGAGTTCTTGTTGACACGATGTCTGGATCTGGGCTGCTTATTTCTGGAACTTCGTTCTCTCCTCCTTGTTCCATAGTGTGAAAATCCAGCCAAAGGGCAGTGGGATATGGAGTGGTGGTTCCCACACCTTGATGACGATGTAAATTATCTTAGCGATCTTTCTTTTTAAAAAAAGAAGTCCTTGGGCTCCTTCCCTGGAAATTCAGATTTTAGTAGGTCTGAGATGAATTTTGATGGACCAGCTTTGGGAAACACCGCTTTCCTGTAAACCCTGCTACTTAGGATGTGGTCTGCAGTCCAGCAGCACTGGCCTCACCTGGGGGCTGGTTAGAAATGCAAAATCTTAGCCTTACCCTAACCTCTTACATCAGTCAGTCAGACTCAACATTTTAACCAGACCTCCATGCTTTAGCACATGGAAGTTTGAGAAGTTCTTCTGGGAAGAACTCTGACTCTGAAGCAGCAAATCTCTATTGTATGCCCAAAATTGCTGTAGCAAAATGGGGCCTAGGACATGTGCTTTAAAATTTCTCTACTCATTTACTCATAAGAAAGAGAAGGAAAGATGAAGAAAGAGACAGAGTTGGTTTAAATGATGTCTTATTTTGTAGGGTTCTAAGTAGTTTTAAAGAGATCTTTTATCAGCAAAACTGAACAGAAAGATAATAGAAATGAAAATACCAGGGGCGCCTGGGTGGCTCAGTCGTTAAGCCTCTGCCTTTGGCTCAGGGTGTGATCCCGGAGTTCTGGGATCGAGCCCCACATCAGGCTCCTCTGCTAGGAGCCTGCTTCTTCCTCTCCCACTCCCCCTGCTTGTGTTCCCTCTCTCACTGGCTGTCTCTCTCGTCAAATAAATAAATAAAATCTTAAAAAAAAAAAAAAAAAAAAGAAAATACCAGGTTGTGTTTGTGAGTGTGGTATGCTCAGTGTATGTATATCTGGTGTGCGTGGTATGTATGTGCTTGTGTGTGTGTGTGTGTGGTATGTATATTTTTGTGCTGGTGACGGGAAAGCAGTCTGTTTGAGTTTAATGAAGTCTGAATCATGCGGTCAGCAGGGTTGGTCCCTCTGAGGCTGTGAGCAAAGGGGACGTGCTAGGATTCTCTCCTTGCTTCTTGTAGTTCTTTGGTTTGTGACAGCATAGCTGCAATCTTTGCATCCAAATTTCCCTCTTTGATACAGACCCCAGTCATTTTGAATTAGGAACGACCCTAATGACTTCATTTTAACTTGATTACTTCTGTAAGAGCCCTATCTCCAAAAAAGGTTATGTTCTGGAGAACGGAGGATTAGGACTTTAACATGTGAATTTGGAGGGGGACATGAGTCAACCCATGACATCTACAATAGCCAACTGCTAATGAGAAGAAGGATGTGGGGTCCCTGAATCCCCTCACTGCCATCTGAACCACTGTGGACAAATAGCTCCTGAGAATTCCTCTCTCCTGGCCTTGAGGTCGCACTAGACCAGGCTGATTATGCTCGGCATCATTCGAAAAACACAAATCCTTCAGTTTCTCTGACTTTTACTTCTTGACCATAAGTGAATGGAGGACCAAGACAAATGATCTTTGATGGACTACTGGAAAGGTTTATTCCCACTAAAAATCAAACCCACCATAATTTGTTTCTAATGGCCCAACAGATCTACAAATCCGTTGTAAGGCCTACAAATCTACAAGGCCCTCAGTCCTCACAGCTTCAGGAAGACAAAAATGTCAGTGATTTTCTTTACTAGGCGCTGCACCAGGGTCCCCCGGGTCCTGGTTTTATTATTGCTGTATCCATGAGGTGTGGTCTGTGCATAATCCCAGACAGTCAGCCGCATGCCGGACAGCCTTGATTTAAAGCAAAAATGCCATGGGTGGTATAGCCCAAATAATAGTGGGCTTAGGAAAAGGAGTGAAATGAAGCGGGGGTGAGAAGTGGCGCGGATTTGAGAACCTTTAGTATTTACAAAACCTGAAGGGGCATAAACAAATCATGCTACTGGGTAGGAGAAACCTGTACCCCACAAGTATTTCTTTGAGAGCCTACACAGTTACAGGCAGTGACTCAAATAGTAGAATAAAATATGTTCATTTTAAATCTGCCAGTGACACCTGCTTTTGTGAACTTAAATCAAGTTCAAGGTGACCTTGACAATTTGGAGAAGTGGATACACGCAAACAGCAAGAGGTTTCACAGGTAATTCATGTGGGATAATTCAATCATTATAAATACAAGCCACTGATGGGATTGATTTTGCAAGAGAGTGGCAACTAAGTTTTGGAGGCTAGAAGGGATGGGAAGGTGACGGTAGAGCACGAAGGAGGTCCTACCATGGACATGTGCAAATAGGAGGAACACATCCTAGCATAGGGGTTTTCAGACTTTTTTGAGAGTGACTCAGGGTAAAAAATAAATTTACATTATGATCTAGTATGTGTATATATATATAAATCTGAAACAAAAGTTTCACAAAATAATACCCTTACTGTATGGGAGACTCTATATTCTGTTCTATTCCATTCCATTCCATTCTAGTCTATCCTATTCTATCCTATCCCACCCTTTTCTATTTATCTTCATTTTTAAATTATTATTTTAATGCTAGTGTGAAACACTACATCGCTTTTTATGACCTACATAGTGGGTTACGACCTGGACAGGATGAGAGGATTATCACAATACTAGTGGTTCTCAGTAGGGCAGGGTTGGGAGGTATTTGACTTGCTATCCAAAGAGGTTTTAGGTTGTCGAAATTGGGAGGGTACTCCTGGCATCTAGTGGATAGAGGCCAAGGATGTTGCAAAATGTTCTACAATGCACAGGACAGCTCCCCACAACAAAGAATCACCATGCCCAAAATGTTAGTAGTGCTGCTGCTGAGAAACTGCTCTAGACTTATCACTATTCTAAATATTCTTTAAAGCACAATTATCAGGCTGAGTTCTTTGGAGGCTTGGGAGCTCTGTCCAAGTGGTTCAAGAGGCTAGGGTTGGGGGAGAGCCACAGGGTCCTAAGCCTCCTCCCAGTCCCCCACCCTTCAGAGCAGGCTGGCCTTGATTTGTAGGAGGATGAGCTCATCCAAGTTTGCTTGGAACTTTCCTGGTTATAGCTCCGTAAGTCCCACATCAGGACCTCCCTCGGAGCCCGGCCAACCAGGCCAGCTGACCACCCCGTAGTATACCGGACAAGAAAAGTGGTTCTGGAGGAGAAAGGGTTCTGCTTAAAACAAGAGGAGAAGGTTGTTAAAAGCCACAGCTTTCAGAAGTGTGAGTCTTATAGTGGGAGTCTGCTGAGGAGACTCGGAGATCTCGAAGGGATCAGTTTTAAATATTATTAGTGGTTTGGGGACCAGTCTTGTGAAAGAACGTTAAAGAAGTAGGTTTCTGTCCCCAGGCTGAGAACCCTGGGGAGAGAAAGATCTTAATCACCGTCTTCACGGCAATGAAGCAACGAGGCTATGGGAATGATTTTAAGCAGCTGTTCTCTGCCTCTACATTTGACAGGTTAAGAGGGATTCTAGCGAAATATCAGGAAGACCTTCTTGCCTTTAAGAAAATGTTTGGAATATCTGTATTTTTTCTGAGAAAAAAAAAAGATATGAATTTACCTTTTAAAAAAGATAATTTTTTGAGTTGGGTGCTTCCTATAGTCAGGGGACTGTTGGCTGTGGCTTCTCAAGCTTCCTTCCGTCCGTGATTCTATGAATGGCTGGAACCTTTATCTGGTAAGTGCCCTGGGCTAGATATACTCCAGAATTAATGAAAAAATACACGAATCCTGTCCTTTAGGAGATAGCATTCCCCAAACAGTCAGTCAAAAAATCAACCACATTCATTTTTTAGGTCATATCTTCTTGAAAGTGTCCCTGTAAGGATATGTTTTCTCTATTTCCTGGAAGCCAATTTATTGTTACTCAGGTGACTCAGGTAGCTTCTCTCAGACCTCAGAGGTACAACTAATTAAACTTCAACAAGGTAGCACCTGACCTCACTACCCGACCCCCTTTCAGTGCCATTTTGTTATACTTTTTTTCAGTATTCTCCTATGCCTTTAGTAGGAGGTCAACAAAATATTTCAGAACTATAATTAACAATATAGTTTTTGTTCTTTAAGAGTTTTGAAAGCAATAGAAATTTCCCCTCAATCGCTGTTTGTGCCCAGAGTTAATATAGTTGTGTATCAAGATGGCTTCATCTGAACTTCCTTTCTGAGAAGAGACTATAACAACATCTTCTCTTGTGAAAATGGGATATCCACCCAAAAGTGAGGAGAAGGAAGACATTCCTATATGTAGAGTGTCTCCAATCATTTTAAAAATAGAAACTACTTTTTATTTCCCTGATGTGTTGAGATCTTGTAGAGTGTGACATGTTGTCGAAGCCTGACTCAGGAAGTGAGAGGGCTGCTCATTGAGATGGAAAGCCCTAGAAAGGCGCATTAAGTGAGCTCAGTGAGCTGTCGCCTTTCGCTGCCCCCTTCGCTGAAACTTCCGGGGACTGAGAAGGGAGGTCTGCTGAGGGGCTGTGGGTTCACAAATGAGCCTCTTCGCCAGCTTGTCAGGATGCTTCTGGATATAAACAGTGCCTTCCTAACAAGGCAACACCTCATTTTACTCCCCTGGGAATATAGAATCTCTTTGAAAACTCGGGAACTGTGTCACCGGTATTTACAGTATTTTAATTATTATAGACCCATTTGTTCAATTTAAGAGGCCGTGGATAACACTTAAATACCTGAATGGTCTAACCTGCATTCAAAGAGTCAGTGAGCTATAAAATAGTCATTTGCTCAACCCTGTTGTCTTAGACCATTAGTTACTACTGAGATCCATAATGATTTGGCCATTTCCAGTGATAAGTGAAAGAGAAGCGGTTCATTATCTTTAGCACCCACAACTGAAATTACTTGTTGCAACTCTTAACTGAACGGTTCTATTGGCTAATAGTTCTTCCGAAAATTAAATTATTTTTCGTTTTCAAAGAAAAGTCATTTTTCCCCCTCAGATAACTGCACATGTATCTTGTTCTAGAATACATATTATGTCCTTAGCAAAAATGGGATGTGGAAATCTTTCTTACATTTTGAATAAAATATCTTTAAGCAAAGTTCTTGCTGCTTGAGTGAAAGAAGTCACTGTGCAAATAGTATCATACAAAGTAATGGCCTTATTCCAGTTTGCTTTCCGGCTGGAACACAATGGCTCAGCACAGACATTTCAGAACCAAGTTGGAAAGAGGAACAATACAAAGAAAATAGAGATGAATTGTAGATTCAGGATGGTTTGGCAATTTGCTAAACATTTCTAGCTGGGTAAGGAAAAAGAACTTGATAAATACAATAGGGGGTGCAGGGTGAGAACCTGAGTGCCTAGGTTGGTAGGAGAGTGAAAACAAAAGCGGACTAAGCTAATTTAAATCCATAGTAAATCGAAATAGGGCTGCATGGAAGGGGACAGATAAGGAGCGGAATAGGAATAAAGGAAGACTGAGGCAGCTGGTGAGGAGTTAGGCTCGGAGCGGCGGGAATGATGGTCATTTGAGGAACAGGAAGCGGAATATTGCATTCTGAGTGTTTATCTCTGACATGAGCTCTCTCACTCTCTCAAAACCTCTGGTACCTTCCTCAGTGGTTCCCGCAACCCTAGGCCCCTGCTTCTTTGCTTTTTAAATGTTTGCTTTTTGTTTTAGAGGTCTTATCACTTTCTGAAACTACCATATAAACCATGCATTTGCTTATGGTCTGGCTTTTCCTACTAGATGAGGGGATTTCATCTGTTTTGTTTCCTGCTGTCTGAGAACCTAGAGAAGTGCGTGACTCAGAGTGGATCCTGATACATATTTTTGGATGAATGAATAAATGATTGAATGAGAGCCACTCTACCCTTAAGGCTTTCAGAAAAATCGAAGGAGATCCAGAGGAGTTGTGCTGGCCCACCTAAGGTGACCTTATTTAAGTTGACTGGTTGCTATCATCTGAAGGTTTCAGTTACTTTGAAGTTCTAACAGTCCTTTCTTTTCCCAGTTTTCTCTTTCCAGTAGCCTAGCTTTTACCTGCATAAAATATTGGCCTCCGTCCCTAGTCAAGAGGCATAAACCAGATTGTATGCTGTTTTGTTTTCTGAGGAGATCGGAATGTGGTTTTTTAGATTCTGCAACTTTATTTAGCGATAGATTTTTTCCTACGCTCACTAACAAATGACTAATAATAAAATAATAATAAACATCATTTAACAGGAATCTTTTTTTCCTGCTCTAGAAATATGGAAGAAACGTACACTGGACTCTCAGTCCCACATAACCCGACATTCTGCCTTCTGGTTCTCCATTCCAGAAGCTGAGAGCTGACAACCCAAGCATTAAACTTGCTTAATGCAAAGAAGCTGTTATTAGGATGGCAAATGGAAGCGCTTTCCTGGCCCAGAATGGTAATGCAAGGTAATGAAGCCGACCTGCCTGAAGCAAAAGGGAGAGGTGAGTCCTGGGGTGGGTGAGTTGGAAAGTGCTTGCCTCATCTGAAGGTATTCAAATTCACATTCTGGAAAGTTACGCTAACCAAACTTAACACATGGATATTGGCATTTGGGGAATGCTGTTTTGTAGCTCTGATTCCTAATCTCAAGCTAATGGCGTTAAAATGCTGATTCTGCTCATAAATGTAATTTTTGTTTTATAATTCCTTAAAAATTGTCCTATTAATTCTGTGACTCGTGTGTGTGTGTATATATATATACATATCTTCTGTGAATATATGTGAATGAATGAATATATACATGAATATGCATATATACAATAAAAATTAAGAAAAAGGAATTGTGTATTAAATCTATAGTAGAGAACAAGACAATATGTGGAGGATGGTAAGACAATCCACGTACTGCAATAATTCAACAAAAGCATGAAATTGGAGCCAGAGGTGATGAGGAAAGCTATAAGCTGAATATAACCACGTCTCAAAAATTCTTGAAGAGACAAGTAGGGATGAGGCTTTCTCATCCCACGTGGAATATGATTTAACCCAGTTGTTTGCAGTTGGTTCAAGCCCTAACTCCTCCTTTACTAGTTGTTTGGCCTTAGACGTGTTATTTAACTTGTGTTAACTCTGTGTTAAAGTACCCTTGTTTGTACAGTGGGGTTTAAGTGGTAGGTGCTTACTAGTTTGTTATTCAGACGGACATTGTGAGTATTCAATGAGTTAAGGCACACAAAGGACTTAGAACAGGGACTGGCATTGTAAATGTATAGGAAGGATTTGTTCATTATTGTTATTATAACTGTATTGTCATTGCAAAAGGCAGGGGAGCTCTGCTGACATTGAGGTTATGCTTATTCACCCCTGTGTTCCCTGCCCCATGTGCCCACTTGTTTAGAACTATTGTAATGGGTTGTACTGATCGACGTAACCCCAGTACCTCTACATATTGCTCATGGATATGCCCTTTTATATAGAAAAATTCATGGATGTTGTTAATGTCTTCTACATGTTAAGAACTGAGGGGTAGGAACTGTGCCACTTCCTGGACCCAGACCTCAGAAATTCCCAAGTCTAACACTTTTTGAAACCTAATGCTAATTCCAGGTAGCAGGGTTTTCCAAGTTGGTGTTACACATTGTCAGTCCTCAAAACAAGCCTGCTGAATGTGTGAGACCATTATGCACCCACACTTCCTAATCGCTGGAGTCCTTTCCCCTGGAGATTTGATTAGAAAAGTACGCTCATCTTGTATGTCCTGAGAGCAGCATTGCTTATGCCTTTAGTTTCGCAGTGCTTCAGAAACTCTGCTGTTCAGCTTCTAGACCTGGTTATACCTCCCAAGAGGAAGATTTAAAAGCACACCCTTCCGCTAGTGTGCATTAGATGTCCTGCCAGCTTGTCCACCATCTCCATCTCCTTCGTTTCTTCTTCTTGGTATCCAGGTGCATGCGTACACACACACACACACACACACAAACACACACACACACACTGACTCATGCACACACAAACATAAAGCAACAATAAAATCCTCTTCCTTGAACCAAAATGAAACAATCTCATCTTCCCCAAACCACACCTTCTGTGCATATCAACAAATGACATCAGTGCCCACTGACTGATTGAAAAACTGGTTCTGCTAACAGAAAAATTAATCTGTCCCTTCACAACCTAAGATCACATGTTCTCTCCAGGCTTTCAAAAAAGCCAGAACTCACATCCTGTAGTCAAAGATGAGGTTGCCTTCCATGGGCTGTGTGCCTCTCTGAGGCTGCTCGGTCCCTTTCAAATCCATTTTTAGGAGCTTAGTTGCATCAATAAAGTTCTAAGAGGGACGCGGGATGTATTTGAAGAGGCTGCATGGGATTAGACATTCACCACTTTGAGTTTTCAGTCTAGCTGTCTTGTCTTTCCTGAACCCTTTGCTTGCTTTTGGTGGAAATGGGAATAACATAGGACCTCATGAAGCCGAGGACAGATAAAGGGAGGCAACCTATATAACTGTGCTAAGCAAATCCCTAGCACTTTCTCCGCTTCCTTGGATAAGGAGGGGTGTGACCAACCACGGACTTAGAAGGTGATGACCCCCACCTATCATTACCTGAGACAGTGGCTCACAAATTTGTAAGAGTGGTTTGGAAGCTGATAACGGTTAACCTTTTTATTTCTGAAGGATTTTTCCTACTCTCTCTCTCTCTCTCTCTCTCTTTCTCTCTTTTGGCCTCCACGAGCATTAGTCCCACTAGGCCCAAACTCAATTACAAAAAAAGCATATTTGACATTAAAAAAAAAGTATCAGCATCATGAAATAAATGCAATTTTCAAATGTTACGTTACCTTCGGGCATTAAGGAATGATGCAGCCCTACCTAATCTCTCAAATAGAAAAGATAAAGCAATCAAAGAATTGCAAAATGTTACTGCTAGAAGGAATTTAAAAACCTGACAAATTTTTAATGTCAAGGGACTTTTAGAGGATTCTTACCAAATAGACCAACGTATTTAAGATGCACGGCATTCCAGGAAGCAACAATCCGTTGTTTTTAGAATAAACTAACACTTCAAAATAAACTATTGTTAATTAGCATATTTTGAGTATTTATTTTGTGACAGGCAGAGTTCCAAGTGCTTTACATGTATTAATTCACTTAGTCCTCTTAACAATTGAACGTAGAATCTTGCACAAGGTCATACAGCTCATAGAGCCTGAGCCAGAATTTCGTCAGACAATGTGGGTCCAGATTGTAACTGTCTAGTGTAGATGATACTATGCTAACTGAAAAATTTGCAATACTGCACAGCTACTGTTCCATTTTCCCCCTTCTGTGTGTAACACCACCCCAGTATCAGCTGTTCACGTTGTCCCTGGAGTTTAGAGTACATGTCCCAGGCTGCTTTGCAGCTACATTTGGCCTTATGACCATGTGGTAGCCAGTGAGATGAAAGAGAAAGTGTTGCGTCGGAATCCCAGGAAGACCCTTTAAAAGGGAGCTGAGCCAACTGAGGGGCATCTCCTCTTTGTCCCTCTGCTTTGTCCTCTTTCAGGCTTGCAACTTGGATGTGAAAGTTGGTGCAATCACATGATAGCATGACCTTGAGGTTGAAGCCATGTGCTGGGATGGTAGGACTGAAAGATAAAAGCCCCCGTTTAATTTTAGTCTACCTCCAGACTTTTTTTTAAAGAAATTTCTTTAATGTCCAAGAGACATTTGGACAAATAACACTCCATCATCAATTACCTGGGGAAATTTATATATATATATATATATATATAATTTTTTTAAAGATTTTATTTATTTTTAGAGAGAACATGAGCAGGAGAAGGAGCAGGGGGCAGGGGGGAAAGGGAAGGGAAAGAATCTCAAGCAGATTCTGTCCGAACACAGAGCTTGATGAGGGGCTTATTCCCACGAAATGAGATCATGACTTGAGCCAAAACCAAGAGTCATGCTCAACTGAATGAGCCATCCAGGCGCCCCTATATTTTTTAGTTTACTATATATTACAATATATATTTATCTTACTAAAACATATATTTGTTTTAAAATATACTTATTATATTTGATATATATTTAATATTTGTATTTGATTAAACTGTATATTTATTTTACTATATAAAATTTTTATTTATTTATTTATTTTTAACTAGGGTGATTTCCCTCATCATTGCAATGTTCAGAGGTTACCGTTGCTGTGGCCTGGAAAAGGAAACCCATTTTAGTATTAGGGCAGGGTAAATATAATTAGAAAGTTAAATATATTTTTTAAATCATGTAATACATTTTAATTCCCAAAACAAGGGTTTGGGGATTGTCTGCAGGTTTGTATTACCCATGCTGGTAACTCCTCCATGCAGGAGTTGTATTAATTGAAAATTAGCAACTGGCTCACGTAATTCCAGAAGTACATTTCCTAAGATCACTTTCAGTTACAAGAAAACAAAAAGTATTCTGAGAATGAACATTAAGACATGTAGTGTGGGCAGTGGCTCTCCTCATTACTGGTACAGACAGAGGAGCTGTTGGTGGGCCAGTTAGAAGTTTCTAAGTAACTTCTTTCATATGCTCAGTGGACACCGCACTTCTCAGAGCCTTCAGAGTATTTTACAGATTTGGGAAAGACAAGTCCCTTTCAAGTTCTCCAGTTCTTTAAAAAAAAAAAAATTGACCAAGGAAAACTACTGCTTAAGCAGAGCCAACTGACTTGAAATGAAATGGTCTTTCATTAATGTACATTTTCATTTCTTCAGGTGACATTTAGTCCCAAATAAAGCAGAAATAATATGATTTTTCTAATGTTGACATTATGAAGATTCCAGTAGAGACTTTTCCAGTGGAGAAAACTAGGAAAAGGTGAATCTGATTTATGTTCATTTCTTAAAAGAGGATTGTGCTCGGCAACTTCTTTCCTAAAACTTTTGAGGTTTGGGCAAATAACACTCCGTCATCAATTACCTGGGGAAATTTGCAGATATTCCAATAACATCATGTATCTGTATTATTAAATTGTGCCACAGGGACCTGTTTGTGCAAGAGGACAATAAAGCATTTTCCTGGGCATTTAGCTTTCTTCAAGCTTTCATTGCAATTTGCACTTTCCAGAGTGGCCTGTTTGGCAGGATTATTTCCCCAGAATTTCGGGTGTCCTCTTTTAACCCTTTTCATGCCACCTGATTTTCTCAGAACGTCTCATTCTGCTATCAGTGGCAGCACTGGCAGGTTTTGATTTAGGAGAAGGCATAACCTATAGTTTAAAGTAAACGATCAAGAAATATAATTAAGTTATGTTCTGTGAATTATAAATTGTGTTGTCTCATCTAGGTAGTTCAGATTTTTGTTGTCTGCTCCTATGGTCTTTCCTTTTTTTCTTTCTCTCTCCTTTTTTCTCACAATATTAAAAGCCAGTTCGATGATTCCCTTATCTGAGGAGACCAGCTGTTTCCTGGAGGTTGGATCTCGTCTCTCCTTTCTAAATCAATGTCTGTCATAGGGAGACAGAAATATGTGTATGACTTACAGGGTTTGTCTTCATAATGATGAATGTGTAGTTAGAACATTGATTATAAAAATAGAAACCAGACTTTGAAAAGCAATTTAAAGCTATGGTATCTGTCTGTACAATCATTAAAAGCTAATGAGTATATTTCTTCGGTGTAGTTAATCTTTCCGCAGCCTAACAACAGTGTTAATGTGGGAAAGATTACATTTAGTGTATGATAAACATTTTGCTGATTAGTCCCCAAATTGTATGCTAACTATTTAGTCCATTATTTAAATGTGGTATAGAGTACAATCTGCTTCTTAACTAACGATCAGGTAGAAAATGATCCAGATTCGGGCAGAATTGAAGGAACATCTATGTGTTCTGTACTTGGAGAGACATTACATGTGATTAAAAGTTTAAATTGTTGAGGGAACAGTTGTTTTCAGAGATCAAAGGTTGGCTTTATGCATACCTCTTACTACAGTTGGTTTATAATTATCTATCAAATGTCTGACAAGGCTAATGAATTTTGTCTACATTTTTCCATCCCTCTTCCCAGAATTATGGTTTATTCTCTCCACTTTTAAAGATGATAAGTATGCATAAAATAACAACTGGCAGGATTTTCTCTAAATTGGGAGAGTTTGTCATAAAGCAAATAGCTTCCTAAAACACCTGAAAGCTAAGTCTGAAACATCTAAAATTCAAAAATTTCCTATGATTGTAGTTTGAATTTTCAAAAAAGCATAGTTTTTTTAGATCTGGGATGTAGATAAAAGAGATTATCTAATTCAGTCCCTATATATTTAAAAAAAAACCAGTATTGACCAAAAAACTCAACTGGGAAGTTGCTCTTAATAAAACATTTACTTAAAAATCCAGGGCACTAATGAAGAGGAGTCCCTCCAAATAAATGTATATATGTGGCATATACCTGCATATCTGACTCGATAGCACAAGTAACAGAAAAATGGAAACTGGCTTTCACATTGAAGAAAATCTGTTGGCTTCTGTAACTGAAAGGTCTAAACGCATGCCGGGTTTCAGGCTGGATTGATTCAGCTGTTCAGCGATATCCTAGAGATCCTTGTTTCTTTCCCATCCTTCCTTATTGTCAGCTTCATCCTGAGGCTGCCTTTTCCCATGGTGGCAGAACGCCTTGGCGGTTTTAAGTTTTATATCTCCATATCATACCAGCCAGATCAAAAAAGAAAAAATCCTGGCTTTCTAGTTGAACCTTGTTTCCCAGAAGCCCCCAGAAACTACCCCTCATGTTTAAATTGGACCAATACCTCTGGCCGGAATCACACCACAGATTGAATTGCTTAGGGCTGGGTTTATTTTACAAGTAGCCAGGGAGATGGGTAAAACCAGAGGCTTAACTGTGGATGAAACCATCAGGATGTATGCCTGTTGGAGGGAGACCTGTGCCCGCTCCCCCAGCCCTCACCATGGCCCCATATTTACAGGGCAAACAACCACAGTGGCTACTACTATGAATGAATACATGAATACAACTATGAATACATCTTTTACTTTTAGTAAGCATAGAAGTAACTTATGCTCATTGTAGAAAATTTGAAAACTGCCATCAAAAGTAATAAAAAAAATTTAAAAATCACTCATTATCTCACTTTTAGAAATTACTAACCATGAACATTTGGTGTATCTTCTTCTAATCTTTTTAAAAGGTGCAGTATTAAGATTGCACTTACATCTGTGTCTGCCAGTCTATCTACTTTATGTATCTATCTTCAGTTTTATATCCTATTTTACATTTCAACCTAGCGCTATTGGAAGCCTTTCCCCCATAACATTTAGAACCTTGACTTTTCAAAGATAGTTGAAGAGTAGAATTATTGAGGAGATAGTAAACAGTTATAGGCAATGCCCTGCTTCTCATCACACTTTCTAAGCCTTTTCAGTTTGTCTTTTAGCATTTTGGGGCTGAAAAGGTCACTGAGACTTTACTTCATCTCTAAATGGTTCTAAAACTTCCCCAAGGTCTCTGGGCTTACTGTGGAATAGGACTGCAATCAGTAGAGGCACAGAAGCTGTCAGTTGCTAGAAGAAGGCTTCTTTGGATGACGGCAGATAAATGCTGACCTAGGAGACCACTGAGAACTGACTGGGCATCAGAACAGTAGGCTTTAGTTTAGTCCCCGCCACTATCCAGTATGAGTTGAGAAATCACTGCAAATGCTCTGTGCTTCCATTTCCTTATTCCTCAAGTGGGGTAAGAGTTCTTATCTACCTCATCAGAATAAAATAATGGGAAGTATAACTACAAGGGTTATAATGAAATGATTTCCTAATCTATATCGAAATGTAAATCTCATTAGTGCATTATAACATTTTGTATTATTTTATCTTTTTTATGAAGGCTTGGGATTAATAAAGCAGATTTTATTAACCCCATATGACAGATGAGGGAACTGAGTATGAAAATGATATGACTGACATTAGAATCACTCTGCTTATTTAAGGCATCACCACTAGTAAAAGCATTTGGCAATGGGGGTAATGAAGGTTAGGATGACAATCACAATGGTAATACCTAACAGTCAAAAGAGGTTAACTAAGAATGAAGTCACCACGAATAACATTTGTAGTTACATTTTCAAAAACTGGGCTTAATCATTCAATTTTCTCTCATCTCGTAGAATTGGTGAAATTGTTGAAAAATAAATGGTTTTTCTAATGTTTTGAAAGTAACATATATTCAGTAAAGACAACTTAGAGAACACAGGGAAGCAAAAGTATCACTCTACTTCTGCTAGGTATAGAACACCAGTAGTACTTGGCCCTTCACGTTTTTTTCCCTATGATCACCTATGTGTATCTTTTGATAGTAGTAAGTTCTTTTTTGCTTATAAGATTTCATTTATTCTTGCATGTGAGCGAGGCACGCACTCCTGTGCACGAGTGCTGGGAAGGGGCAGAGGGAGAAGCAGACTCCCCGCTGAGCAGGGAGCCCGATTCAGGACTCCATCCCAGGAACTTGATCCCATGACTCTGGAATCATGACCCCAGCCGAAGACAGATGCCCAACCAGCTGAGCCATCCAGGTGCCTGGCAGTAGTAAGTTCTTGAAGGAGGAAATCAGAGAGAGACAAAGGGATGACTCCATAATACAATAACGGTTGTTAAGAGCTAATTTTGATGACATTATCTTAAGTGCTTTAAAGGTATTAAAAACACTGCACAATTACTGCTAATAATTTATGGAGTCAGTTCTAATATTATCCCAATTTTACATGAGGAAACCAATATAGAGACAGATTAAGTCACCAGAACTTCCAGGGTATGCCCTGGAATCTGGGGATTTGGGATACTGACCTATATCCTAGAAGCATTCTTTGCACCATCTTTTGGCTTATTTTGCTTTGCTGCAGAGTGTTAAGCAAGCTTGCAGTCTTCAAGTGGAGCAGCTAAGAACCCAGCTGTAGTGAGAACAGAAACCCTGACTACTTGCTCATTGCAGGGAGCTTATGGGGTTCCATGTTAAACCAGTCTCTTCTAGGAAATGGTCAAGATCGTGGAGGACAGGAATATTTAAATTCTTTAGGAATATTTTATAGGACCCTGTTTTTGTAGAGTCTGCTAATCAGACTCTTTCACGATGACATTGCTTGTGACTTCCTGAGTGGATACAGTGACAAATGGTATTTTGATTATAAATTAGTGGCAAAAGCTAAAAAAGAGATTTTAAATTTTTATGTGTATTTCTCAAACTCTAAATAATAAACACATATTAATTATTTTGTAACCAGAAAACAAGATCATGGACACTACCCCTTGGGAGGAGCTTATAGCAGACCCTGCAGTCAGACTGTGGCTTTATGTCTAGACTCTGCCACTTATCATCTTGTAGCCTTTGATAGGTTTCTCAACATATCTGTGGTCTCCACGTTTATAGAATGGGGATGAGAGCCTCACATACTTTAAAGTGTGATTGTGAGGATTCTATGAATGACACATTAATAATTGTGCTGTCACATAACAAATGCAGTTAGAAAATATCCTACAAAAATATGCACAGCCATATATGAAAAAAAGATGTTTTCAGGAGCATTGATTGTAATAGTGAAAAACTGGAAATAATGAAAATGTCCATCCATAGGAGCATAACTAAAAAAAGTATTAGTGCATTATACCATGGAATATTGTATAGCCATTAAAATTAATCAGATGTATTGAACTCTACCATAAGGTCAATGAGGACAAAGATATTGTTCATTATTTTCTCCTTAGGGAACAAGGCTAACACATAGATAGGCTCCCAGTGAACATTAACTAGAAGAAAGAACAAATCTTTATGAATCAACAGACAAATACCTACTATATATTTGTTGAAAAAAGCAAGTTATAGAACTTTCTTCCTCATTCTTCACTTGCCTTTCTTTCAGGTTTTAGTTTCTCTGAGAGTTTTCTGATTCCTCTACCTTGTACAGGCCCCCTACTCCAGCCCTGTGTCTGTTTCCTTCCTTGAGCTGATCACAATTAATAATTCTTTTATTTATATGTTAATCTGAAGTTGTTGCTTTTTTGTTTCCTTCCTTCACTAAAATATAAGGCACCAGAAGGCAGGAACCATGTCTCTTCTATAATCCTAGCAGCCATACATACAATGAGTCCACAGTAGGTACTCGATAAACATTTGCTGAAGGAATATGAAGTTGATATGGAAGGATTCACAATAAACTGTTAAGGGTGGTTTCCTCTGAGGAAGGGAGAAGCTATAGGAACTGGGTAAAGGGAGTTTTTACTTTTTACTGCATCTTCTGAATAGTTGATTTTCCAAAATAGTAACTGTGAATCATGGTCATCACTAGAATATAGAACTCTGCCAAAACATCCAGATTTGACGAGGAAGGAATTACTGTTTTCTAATTTATCTTTTCTGTGACCATCTCCCCTCATGGAATTTTAGTGGGGACGGCAACAGTGAGGAGAAGTTTCCACGCCATCAGGTTTGTGAGAAGGTGAAAGTCTTGTCAGAAGACTCACTCGTTATGTAGGATTTTTGTTTCCTTGAAGCATGCTATTTGATTATATGTATTTTGCTAATGAGTTTATTTAAAATGCATTTTCTAAGAGCCTCTCAAGGTGTGTTGAAGTATGGCCACAGGTGGTTGGGAAGATTATTTACCTATTAGTGGTGATGAGTGGAGACATAATGCATGGGGAGACAGAAAGGCTTAGGAAATTAGTATATAGCAACGTAAGCTTAAAGAGAGAGTCCTTCCCATCCTTGTCAGATGAACAGGTGCTGAAATTGGGGATCGGACAAAAACATATCCCGGAGATGCGACAGATACTTCCAAAGTGATGACAAGAGGTTGCCCCACACTGCAGCAACAAAAAGCCCACCTGGAAATATTTTAATGACTCAGATTTGAGGCCAATTTTATATGTACTATTGAAACCATCTTTCCTACATAAACATCTGCTGTGCTTTCCAGAAGGGCAGCCTGAAATTGCCATTGGGTGATGAAGACATGATTGGCAAAATGCTGACGTCACGTGCGCCGATGAGGGCAGGCTGGATGCTCAGTAGGTGCCTGAGGGGTAGAAGAGAGGACCCCGACTCTACAAGTCCCCCTCCCCCAGCGCGTGCGCACGTGCGCACGCACACACACACACACACACACACAGTGACATTGTATCGCTATAGCTACACAAAACTAACACTGCACCGCTTCTAAATCAGTTTCTCAACCTCAGCACTGTTGACATTTTGAGCTGGAAGTTCTTTGTTTTGGGAGACTGTCCTATGCATTTGGAAGATGTTCAGCAACTTCCTTGGCCTCTGTCCACGAGATGCCAGTAACGCTACCACCACCCCCAACTGGGACAACCAAAAATGTCTCCCGACGTTGCCAAATGTGTCCCAGAGGGCAAAAATCACCCCTGGTTGAGAATCATTGCTCTAAACCACGTTTCTAATAACAAGAGCAATTATTAGTATCACACCTTTGTTTGTCCAGCGCTTCAGAGCATACAAAGCCCAAAGAATATGTTTCAGAAAATCAATTTTATTGCCACCAGGGAAAACAGTATGAAAAAGTGGATGACCGTGTCTTACAGCGATCTTCTGCAAGTTCTTATCAGTTGAAATTGTTGGCCAGCGGGAAGCTGATGGATGGAACTTTCCTCTTGGTTTTAGTTCCTTTGATGCCACCTGCAGCTTAGAATCCTAGGGCAAGTTTTTTGTTCACTTTTTTTTTTCCTTTTTAGAAAATGTCAAAAGAAATACTGGCTGTAAAGAACAAGTCATAACTTAAATTATTCACTATATTTCATTAGTTTATCTCTTATGTTCTTATTCTGCAGGGGCTTAGCGAAAAGCATGAAGGAGACAGTCAGTGAAATCACCCTTTTCCCCAATAATCAAAAGTCTTTGGTCATATTCTATAAGGAAAACCTAAAAGGTGCTTTAAATACATTCAGCAATTAGAGTGTTACCAGGTGCATGAAATCACCTGTAGGTCTTTCACCTTGTGTGGCTCTAACATTTCATGCTCGTGTCAGCTTCGTTCAGAGATTTTTTTGCCCCTTTACCTAATGATGTTTTTTCTCATATGTGATATTGTTTTCCTACAATACTGTCTCTTCTCTCTCAAGTCTCTTCTTCAGCTTCTGTCTTCCTGTTTCTCTGCTTCTGTCTCTCTCTCTTTGTCTTTCTCTCTCTCTCACTGGTACCTGAGACCTCAACATCAATGTGTTGTAGGAAGAAGGAAAGCTTTGGAGCCAGGTAATCCTGAGTTCAAATCTTGGTTTTAAACCAGGGATGTACTATATGGTGACTAACATAATATAATAAAAAATCATTTAAAAAAATCTTGGTTTTAACACTTTTAGCAGAGTAACATTGAGCACGATTTCTCACTTCTTAGTATTTCAGTATTCTAGAGTTTAGGGGCCAGGAGAATAATGGCTATTCTATTGGCCAAAACTCCTCAGTCAGGAGTGACATATAACCTTACTCAAGCTGGCATAAGGAAAAAGGAAATTTGTTAGATAATATGAGCCGAAAAGTCCATCAGTAGAGCTACCTCCCTTTAGGCAGGGTTTGATCTGGGTCTCACTGTGCTTTCTTCGGTTGAGTATATTCTCAGGTCCATTTAGTAACCCCTGTCCACTTGAGACTTCCAACACCTGCCCAGTGTGAGACAGAGCTTCCTAAATAGATCAACCAAAAGTTCTAGGGTTGAGTCTTGTTGTCATTGTTTATCCCCAGTTGGTTAAGAGTCCACATCGGAACCAGTTACTCTGGTGAGAGGGTTGGAATACACTAACTGGTTTAGCCTACATCACATGCTCATCTCTCAGCCTGAGGCACATGGTGAAGAGCGGTTTCTCAAAGTTAAAATCAAAGGTATACCATAAGAAGGGGACTGGATGCTGAGCAGAGAAATAAGACAGAATAAAACAAACAAAAAAAATAAATAAAATAAATAAAAACAGAACAAAATAACCTAAAACTTGTAAGTCCACTAAAGCTACCTTGAAATATTAAAATATATATTAAATTATATAATACTCAGCTACTTTTCTACTGCAGTAGTTTCTTCCTACTCCAGAATTGGGAAAAGGCAAGATGTGATTTCACTCATTTTAGTATATTTTTGTATACCGTGTGTGTGTGTATGTGTGTGTGTTTAATGAGCATTAAACTCTTCCTCTCTATAATATTTGGTCATTTAAATTATTTCTTTCTGAAAAAGGTATTTTTGAAATAATCTCATATGTTACATTTAAAAGAAACAAAAGATTCTATTATGAATAGTGCCCTCCCCATCTCTGTTCCTTGCCCACCTGGTTGTCCTTGCCAAAGGCATCAATTCTTACCAGTGTCTTGTGTAGACTACTAGAAATAGTTTTTGCCTATACAAATAGGGACCTGTTTAATCTCCCCCTCCCTTCCTCAATGCCCCCCCTCCTTCTCTCCCACTCTTCCTTCTGCTTCTACACAAAATAATAGCATATTTTACATACCCTACTTCATCTTACATTTTTCACTTAAAATATATCCTTAGACATTTATCCATAACTGTATCTAAAGGACATTTTTGTACTTTCATATTAAATACTATCAATTTATTGATTTGACAGATACACAGTAGGTGTTTATTATATGCCAGACTTTAGTGAACAAAACAGAAAACAGAACGGGCAAAAATAACTAATGGGTATTTCTAGGACATCCTAATGGGAGCAGACAATAAAAAAGAAAGAAAATAAGCCAGTTATGTAGGGTTGATGGAATATGATAAATGCTATGGAGAAAAAGCAAGCAAGAGGGATATAGTGTGAGAGGTCAAATGTTCAGATCAGGAAAGACCTCACTAAAGTGACATTTGAGAAAAAAGAGAAAAAGAAGTTGAAGACAGGGAGAGAATCCTACAGTTATGTGTGCTAAGAATTTCCCAGGTAGAGGAAGTAACAGGTACAAAGGGCCCGAAGCAGAGATATACCTGGTATGTCCAAGGGAAAACAAAAACAAAAACAAAACAAAACAAAAAAAAAACAGAGACCAGTATGGCCTGAACAGTGAGCAGGAGAGTGACAGGAAATGCTGGAGAGGCAGTGGGCCAGGTCAGGCAAGGCCTGTGGCAATTGTGATGACTTGGCTTGTCCTCTCCACGAGATGAAGAAACAGTAGAGGGTCCTCGGCAGAAGAATAATGTGATTTTACTTCCATTTAAAACCATCACTGTGGTCAACTTATGAAGAGTAGACTCTCAGCAGGGAGGGGCAAAGATGGAAACAAGGAGACTGTATGACTATATTTTTCCGAGTGTTTCTGTTTTATCGAGTATCTTAAGAACAGGTGTTAAATTTTACCATACACTTAATTTAACACGTTTGGTAATGATTATTTTTTTTATCCTTAGATCTGATTAATAAGGTGAATTATAGTAATAGATTTCCAAAGAAAGAATCAATCCTGCATTCCTAAAATAAATCCCACTTGGTCTCATTATATTGTTTTTAATGTGCTTATGATTCTGTATACAAGTATTTTATATGAGATTTCTTAATTTATATTCATCTTATTAGTTTGTAGTTTTATTTCTGTGCAAACTTTTGTGTGGTTTTGCATCAGTGTTTTTATTACTACATAAAAATATTGGAAGCTTTCTTCTCTCTTCTGTGGTCTGGAACAATCTGAAATAGTATAAGAATTAGCTATTCTTTAAAGGTTTGTTAGAACTTCTCTTGTGAACCGAGTGAGCCTAGGGCTTTTCTTGGAGTAGGTAGGAAGTTGAAGCTAATTAACAAATGTTTTTATGTATTCTATAATTATTGATAGTTTAGATTTTCTCTCTCTTCTGAAGTCAGTTTTGGCAAGCTACACTTTCTTAGGAAGTTATCCACCTCAAGTAGATTTTCAAATTAATTTGTAAAGTTGTTGATCAGCATTATCTGATATGATTACTTAAATTTCCTCTCTCTTTGTAATTTTTTCTTATTTTTTGTGTTTATGTCCTTTTCTTGATTGTATTAGTTGATATTGCGTATTATTGTATGTGGCTATGTTTTGTTGCATTTTTAAGACCATCTTTTGTATTTATTTGTTAGATCTCCATATTTTCTGTAGTCTAATTTACTAACTTTTGCTTTAATATTTAGTCATTTTCTGATTTCTCATGTTTATCCTATTGATCTGTTTCTATTTTCATGTCAATTCATTTATTTTATTTTTGTTTATTAATATAAGTATTTATGATTTCACTGATTACTATTGTAATTGAATCATACAGGTTCTTTTATGTAGGGCTTTTTTTTTTTTGTCAGTTTTTAGGTATTTTGCAATTTTGATTTATGAATATCCTCTTTTCCCCAACAGGTGTTTGACAGAGAACTGATTTTCTGGGGTTGTGGATGATTTTGTTTTCTGGCTTTGTTATGTTCCATGGGGATCAGGTATGGTTTTTACTGCTATTTCTACTTTTGGGTTTTTTTTTTTTTTTTATGTTTCTTTGTGTCCTAAATTTGTCTTTTTTGATGACTATTAATTGGATACCTGAAAATAGAGCTATTCTCTGTATCTTAGTATGTATCCATTAGAGCAATCATATTCATTTGTTTTTTAGGACTTCTATATCCTTATATATATTTTTTGTACTTTTGATATATTATGGACTAAGATGAAATAAGTCTCCACTTGCTAACATGGGTCTATTTTTTATTATGTCCCTTGTAGTTGTTGCTTCAGGCATGTTAGTCTACTATTTGGTAAAAAGATATCGAGAACTTCTTTGTGGATTATTCCTTTTAAGTATTATAAAGTATGCTTTTTGTCTAAGTTAATATTTTGTGTGCTGAACTAACCTTTGTCTGAGATTAAGATCGCAACTCTGATTTCTTTTTGTTCAGATTTACTTGCTATGCATGCGCCCATCTTTGTATTTTTACCATTCTGAGTCACTTTGCTTTACCTCTGTCTTTTATATAGCACACAGTGAAGTTTTCTCTGTGGTACTATCTACAAATCGTTTTTGCTCTTAATTGGTGAAACTAGGCCATTTGCATTTAACAATATGATATGTTTGGACTAAGGTTTGTTCCTTTATGTTTAGCATCTCTCTTTATTACTTTTAAATACTTTATTATTTTAATATACTTGTTTTGATTGCTTTATGTGTGTATGTTTCGTCTAAGGTAGTTTTGAAGGTTTATATATTTTTTTATACTTGCTTATCATTATAACAGCTTCTCATAATTTCCTGGATCCTCTATTTTTTTTTTTTGCCATTTTCTGTGAATTTCTTACCATGAGTAACAGTGAAACATTTTAATACTTCTTCATCCTCTTTTTTCCTCCTTCTCTCTCACTACCTACTTTTCGATCATCATTTAGACCTTTTTATGACTGCCTTTGTAACATTAAACTTTTACTTCTTTTCCAAAATGGGTCAGCTTTAACTGATTTTCCTTGACCTCCATCTATTAAATATGAGAAAATCACTGTGCTTAAACTTTTCACGTTCTATCCTATTTTCTCTGAACTTCTGTTAGTTATAACATTTCCAATTTCCCATGTTTGTATCATTATATTCCCTTATATAAACATACTTGTGTTCATCTGAATCCTGCAGTTCAATAGAGTCAGTTTTCACCAGTGGTCTTTTGCCAAAGTTTTTTTCCATTTATTTATGAGTTTCCTTAAGTTTATTTTCTAGTAAATTCTTCACAATGTTCTCATGTGAAATATTCTCTGGATTCTTTAACATTTTAATCTGTTGTTTTCTTTATACTTGAATGGCATTTTGTCTAGCTTTAGGTTATAGGGTGATATTGTCTATTTAAGATTTTGTAGATTGTGTGTTGTTTCAGAGAAGTTCAGGCAACCAGATTTTTAAATTTTATTGTAAGTCACTTTACTATTTTGACTGAAGAAGCAAAGTGTTCATCTTTATATTCTAATAACTTGTTAGTATTAAACATATGGAGTTATTTTTTTCTGGGGATAGCATACCATCCCAGTAGGAAGAGTAAATTCTTTTGTTGTTTTTGGAAATTTGTCTTTATGGTTTTTTGTTTTTTGTTTTTTAGAGAAAGAGAGCACAAGTGGGCGTGGAGGGGCAGAGGGAGAGGGATCAAGAGAATCTAAAGCAGGCTCCACACCCAGTGCAGATCCGGATGTGGGGCTCAGTCTCATAACCCTGATATCATGACCGGAGCCAAAATCAAGAGTCAGGCATTTAAACTCTGATCCACGCAGGGGCCCATGTCTTTATGTATTTTAAAATTTGTTCTATTTCATTTCTTTGGCTTTTTTTTTTTTTTTCCTGAGACTCCAATTATGTGTATGTTGGATTTTTTTGCCTGTTCATAACTACTCTTGCATTCCTTCTCTTCTCTCTTTCCTCCTTCCCTTTCTCCCTTCCTTCTCTCCCCTCTCCTCCTTTGTACCCTTCCTTTTTCTCCACTTTCTTCCATTTTATTTTTTTCACTTTTCTTATTTCTGCTTTTTGTGTCTCTTACTATATTTCAGCAGTGTCTATATTCTAATGCTCCTTCTAATTTCACTTTCACTGCTTGGTTTTATTTTTCTTTCACTTTTTTTTTTTTTTTTTTTTTTTTTTTTTAGATCTCTGTGAGCTCATGTTCTGTCTCCTGTTTCCTAACCTCTTCATCCCTGGGATCATGTATTCCAAGTTGTGTCCTTGCTCCATAGAGGCAACTGCCATATTAGTAGTGGTGGTTGTGGTGGTAGTACTTGAGACAGAGTCAAATATTAGTCAAAGTTTTCATCTGCTCCATTGAAATTTTCAGTATGGTTTCTGGTGAGTGTTCTTCACCTATCCTTGTGTTGTGACTACTTTTCTTATTTTCTTGATTGTAGTATCTCTGTATAATATCCTTATCTGTTCTTTTTTGATTGATCATCTTGAAGCAGAAAAAATAATTTTTTTTTCTGAATCCGTGATTTGTAGAAGGTTTCTCTGTGTGGGCAGGGAAGACACAAGACCATGCTTTAGTTGAATAAGAATTTCTTTTTTTCTTTTTTTTTTTTTTTGGACCCAGCTGGTTGTGTAGGACTCTGTTTAGCCTTTAAGCCTCCCCAGCGAATAGAGAAAGCCAACTTTGAAGGTGGTCATGATGTAAACTCTTTTTTCTCCCCATTGTCAGAGCCTGCTTCTTGCAAAAGTTGGCTTTTCTGTTATTCTTCCTTTGCTTTTTGGAACCAAATCAGATCCAGGGAATCTCCTGCCTCTAGCTGGTACACATCACTCTGTGGTAGCAGAGCAAGTATTTAGGTTATAACCTTATGTTCAGGAAAGAATAATTTAAGAGTTATTTCTGATTGGTGCCTGGGTTGGCTCAATTGGTTAAGCATCTGCCTTCAGCTCAGGGTCCTGAGATTGAGCTCCACGTCAGGCTCCCTGCTCAGTGGGGAGTCTGCTTTCCCTCCCACTCTTCCTCTGTACTCTCCCCCCTTCCCAAATAAATGAATAAAATCTTAAAAAAAAAAAAAAAAAGAGTTTTCTGATGCCTGCCGCTGAAGGACCTCCCCTCTTCATTCTCCTGGAAGTACCTCCATATGATCTATACTGCCGTTGGCATCCACTCCATCCTTTTTCTGATTTAAGGTGCCCTGTCTCCTAATTTTATAAGAAATAGAGCTTAAATTTCTTATTCATATTCACCCAATTTCTTTGAGGGAGGGGAATTTCCAACAGGGTAAAGTGAAAATACTAACTTTATACCACCATATTAGAACTAGAAATATTTGTTTCAATAGTTTTAACACAAACCTTGTTTAAAGTATTTCAGCCATGCCTTTTTGTTTTGATCAGAAATAACCACATCTCACATAACCCAAGTTGGCAACAGTGTTTTCATTTAACAAAATGAACTATAATTTGTTGTAATATATTATAATGTAATATAATGTATAATATAGAGCATATTGTTATTAATAATGAATATATTTATTAATAATAAATTATTTATAATTATTAATGTTATGTTACATATTATATTAACATAGCCATATGTAATGCATATGATAAATGATCACTTATTCTTATCTCTTTTCTTTCAGTCAATTTTAATGATCAATATATTACTGGTGATTCTTTTCAAAAATGATTAAATAAATAAAGCCAGTTTTTACTTTATAAAATTCACATTTTAGCCTTTATTTTATTTTATTTTATTTATTTATTTTTTAAAGACTTTATTTATTTATTTGACAGAGAGAGGGAGGGAGAGCACAAGCAGGGGGAGCTGCAGGCAGAGGGAGAGGGAGAAGCAGGTTCCCCTCCCAGCGGGGAGCCCAATGCGGAGCTCGATCCCAGAACCCTGGAATTGTGACCTGAACCGAAGGCAGACGCTTAACCAACTGAGCCACCCAGGTGCCCCTTTTTTAATTTTTTTTAAGATTTTTATTTATTTATCAGAGAGAGAGAGCACAAGCAAGGAGAGTGGCAGGCAGAGGGAGAAGCAGGCTCCTCGCTGAGCAAGAAGCCCGATGTGGGACTTGATCCCAGGACCCTGGAGTCATGACCTGAACTGAAGGCAGACGCTTAACCGACTGAGCCACCCAAGTGGCCCTCAGCCTTTATTTTAAAAGAAAAAATAGGAACTAATGGTCCCTAAGATCTAGACGACTAACATTTAGTTTTAAATTGTTTTTCTTTTCTTAGTAAAAGTAGTAACACAACTAGAACTATAGTACCTTAAAACTGTCAGTGTTTGATAACCCTACCTGGTTTCTGAGTCTGTTAGTTAAAAAGTGTTTATGGATATGAGCATATGGTTCAATCAGCACCATCAATGTATGGAATTAAATCCAAGCCCACCATATGATTAATTTTGTTTGGAGAGCCATTTTGTTTGGAGACACTAATAGAAAACTTACCCTAAATTATGTGAATTGGAAATAAGAGGAAAAAATCCTTAATGAGATTTTCAGGAATAATATCAAAATTATAATAATAAATTCAGAAAGGACAATCTATCACATTCCTTCTTCCACCCAGCTTATTTCTTAAAACCCTTGAATTGTTCCCCATTCATCTTAGAACAAAAATCAAAACTTCTTAACGTAGCCAACCATGCTCTCTGCGGCTTGGCTCTTACCTACATCTCTAATTCTGTCTTACATCATGCCTCTACATTGCTTTTTTTGGAGCAGAAAATCTTTACTTCCCTCATACTTGGCGTGTGCTTTCTCACCTCAGGGCCTTGGCACCTGGTTTTCCCTCTGTCTGCAGAAACTTGCTCCTTATTTTGCTTATTTAACTAATACTCATCTGTCAGATCTCAGTTCAAGTGTCTCCTCTTCAAGGAACTTTTCCTTGGCCTCCTCTACTAGCTGCCCTGTTATATTTTCTTATAGAATCTATACCTTTTCTTTACAGTTTTCATGTCTTCTCCAATGGCCCAATTGGTCGTTTTCATGTCTGGTCCACAGGTGTGGCTGTTTTTGTAGAGTGTTCTATTCCCAGTGCTTATCACAGTGCCGGTTACATAGTGGGCAATTTATAAATATCTGTTAAAAGAAGTAATAATGTTACCTAGCATCTACTGAGGGCTAAGTTTGTGTCAGGTATCTGTGTTATCTTACCATAGGAAAAGCTGATCTTCCTTTTAGAAAATAAGAAGTAAAGCAAAGGAAAAAAAAGGAAGAAAAAAAAGGAATCTAATTAAGTGTCCTCAAGGAAGAATTTTTGATCTTATAAAGTTCTGCATATTTACTTCTTACGTTGGTTGAATATGAAAGGTACCCAGGAGTCTAGAATTTGCATCAAAACTATATAAACTCTTAAACTTATAAAAATGAGCAGGGAATCTAATGATGGGTTTTAGAAGATATATTTGGCATTTTCTGCTTATAATGGGATTAGTATTACAAGCGGATCAAAATTTCCCACACATTTCTTATTTCTACCCTTGATCCTATACTAAATCAGAAAGCCTGAGGTAGCAAGGGGGAAATACGTTTTTTTAATGTATTGTAATCTGGGCCTTTGTCTTCTGGAACCTAATGAGAAGTTCGCTCTGGGTTTAGATTTTTAATTTCTCTTGTTTATTCCACTTTGCAGTGCCTGCTGGAGATGGCCCCACATAGAGCTACTTTGAATTTTGAGAGAGGAAAGTGCAGACATTAAAAATTATAGAAGGTTAGAGCCAGAAGGGGTTGTAGGAATTATCTGTTCAATGCCTCTCATTTTGCAGATGAAGAAACTGCTACCCAGGGAGCCTATGTACTGAAACCGTAGTGAGAACTCTGGTTTCCACACCTCCTTCCCAAAGTCCATTGCCAACCACAGCTGGTCATAGTGAAGACAAGGGTTAGACCCCATGTTGAGCCTTGTATATTGAAACTTGTTTCTTATTGACTTGGCTTAATGATAGAATGGTGAAAAAAAATCACATCTGGAAAATACATGGACTTTATATAGACACTATAATAATAACATAAAAGTATTTTAACTTTCAGGTCTGTTTTCCTTAAATGTGATTTTTTTCTATTATATAGAAAATACCACTTTGATCCATATGCCACCTCTGCAGCAGAAAGAACACGCGGAGCTTTGGCATAAACATATCTACGTTCAGTTTCTGGCTCTTCCCCCTGCTAGCTGAAATGTTGGGGAAACTACTTACACTTAGAAACTTGGTGTCTTTATCTGCAAAATTAAAGTAGGAATACCTGTTTCATAGACTACCTAAATATTTTTTGATCAGTCCACATGCAGATAAATATGTATTTAATAAACATAATATAATAAAAAATATTATTATTTAAAAAATAAATAAGTAAATAAATAGAAAAAAATAAACAAAATAACTTTACAGATGGCTTTGAGGAATAGACGATATGTCGATGCCTGTCACATAAAAGGTCTTAATTTCCTTCCTTTTCTAAAACGAGTGGAGCCAAAGTTTTGCTTTTCATCCTCCCGAGGCAGGCTCTTTGAGATCTCATAGAAAAGGCCCCATTGGAAATATTTCACGGCAGTGTTACCTGACATGAAACGTGTATGGAGAATTTTTTTTTCTACTGAGTATTTAAGTGGTTTATAGAATGACCCCTATGGTGGATACCGCTGTAAATGACAGGAAAATGCACGCGCCTTTGTGACTGAAAATTGCTGCTTACTGGCACACCAAACTTCTGTTAATGTATTGATGGAGAGTATTTGCATACTCGGTTTAAAGTTCTGTCAGTTTAATAGATTTGACTATCAACCAGAAAATAACAGATTTTTAGTATAAACCAGCAAGTCAAATCCAGTCTGCCTCATGAAGCAGATTAAATTCTTCAGAAGGAGGCAATTTCTACATGACACTTGAAGAATATACCACTTCAAGCTGAAATATTGGTTCAAACCTGCGGGTTCTGGCTTTTTCTGCTTAGAACCCTATAGCCTTGGGGTAAGGCAATAGAATTTAGTGGGATAATTAACACTATCTTTCTCTTGTTCCCAGAACCATGAAGAAGCTAAATTAGCTTCCAGGTGTCATAGTGTTGTTGAAAAACCATTGAAGTAGAAAGTCAGAATCTTGGGTTTTCTCCTAGCATTATATGGCACTGAACAAAATTACCTACCTCTTTCCATTCTCGGTTTCCTTATTAGTAAAGTCATAAACCTGGAGTAGACTCTCACTAAAGGAATAAAATTTTGAGTCTGCCTCACTTACTAGAAAGATGTCTTTCCAACAGCCATTGGCATCCGGCACCTGGTATCTCATTGTCCTATAAGGTAGTCTATAATACGTTTGTTTCCACCTTATTCTTCTTCCACGTGACATGCTTAAAGCTTTTAAAGACAGTATTTTGTCCCCCCTCCCCATTCCTGTCTTTCCCAGGCCAAATACCTTTATTACTCTACATGCTGATGTGCTTTCAAGTTATTTTACGGACCTGGTTGTGTCCTCTGAACAAGCTCCCAGCGCTCATGGTCCCCTTACAGGCTAGATTCCTTGGCTGCAACATAGTACTCATTATAGAACTTGCCCAGGGCAGAGGGCAGACTACAGTTTCTTAGCTAAAAATCTATCTCCGCGTTCTGCATCTTGTCCACAAGAGGTCTTAAGACAATGACCTGTTAGCCTGGAAAGCTCTTACCAAAGAAAAAAATATATATATTTCATTCAGGATAACTTATTTTTTTAAAGAATCCAGGGGGCTTTCCAATTATTTCCGTTTCCTTTGCTAATTGCTCACAACCTATCTATTCAATCATCTCTATGGAATTTTATTCAGAAATGGATGTCAGACTCATTGATTTGTAGACTTGGGAATCTAACGTTTCTCCTTTTTCATGGGTAGGACTACATTTACCCATGTTCCATATCCTGGATTATTTCCCATTTGTCTAGTTACACAAAGAGGACCTAAAATGGTCCTATCTGTTCATCATTTTCTTAACTTGAATTTTCTTCAAAATCCACAAATTCTCATTTTTCATCATCTCACCTCTCACTCCCTCTAAACCAAAAGCTACAGAACATCTGCCCAGAAAGTGGGAATGAGAATGCCTTGGGTGGGGCACCCGCTCTCTGACCCAATCCTTACCAAGCGTTCTGTTTCACTAACCTAGCATTTTTACACGTCTGTGCTTCTAGGCTGGTCCGTGAAATGTTTGGCGTCTATAACCTCTGTGAGTTCTACCTCTTTCAACTTGAAGATTATTTTCCTTGGTAGTGAAGAAGAAAGCACCAAAGGAGTTGTTGTCAAAGATTCCCTACCTTTGCTTACACTGTGCTCTCTGTCTAGAATCCTCTTCTCCACTTCTCCTAAGTGGTCAGAATCTTTTCAGCATGATCTCCTATGATAGCAGTAATAGCACCAACTGTTGATCGTGTGCCTGCTATGACCTAGGCATTGTGCAGGGGATATGGACATGGACGAGACCTGGCCCCAGGTGCAAACCCCTGGTGCAGAGTGAGGAAGTGATGTGTAAGGCTGTACTTAACAACATGGTGGGTACTGCGGTGGTTTTGCACGTGATCTCAGGAGTCACACTACTGAGGTTCAAATCCTGGTCCCAATACCTGGTGAGCATTTAGCTTGCCAAAAGTTTTTTAACTGCTCTGTGCCTCAGTTTCTTCATCTGAGAACTGAGGATGATAGTAGTCTCCCTTATAGAATTGCTGTGAGGATCAAATGAGTTAATGCATATAAAATATTTAAAATAGTACCTGGCACCTATAAAATCTCAATTGGTGTTTGCTATCATTTTTTTATTATTATTATAGTATAAGTGTAGTAAGAACTTCTCTGACCCCCCTTCTGTCCCCTATAACCACTCCCATGTGATATTCCTTCTGTTTGCTATACTATTCTAGAGTATATATATATATAACAGCCAGTGCTGAAATGATATGATGTAATGGTCTCTCTCCAAGGTACTGGCTGGTAATAAGTTGAAATCTTTCCTCTTGTTTGTTTTAAAAAGTGATTTTTCAAGGTCACCTTTTCACCTAAAGTTCTCACTTGCTGTCTTCTTGGCAGCCCCAAACTCCATCTCCAGTATTCTTTGGACTTTCCTAAATGTGGCAACTAAAAGGTTAATTCTTGACACAGCCTGGGGTCTTTAGAATCCCACCCCAAAACTAGTTTCCAGTCTCTCCTTCTGATTGGCCAGTGCCCCAGCTGTTAAATATTTTGAATTTCACCCCTGTTTTATCCCTCTGCAATTTATATAGAATATAGGTTCACAATCCTTTATCCATAATTCCAAAATTAGAAAAGAACTAAAAACCAGTTTTTCTTTCTCTTCTTCCTTCCCTCCCTTCCTTCCTTTCTTTCAATAAACTTATACTAAAATTCATTTGACCATAAATCTTAACCTGAACTGATGTATGGAGTTTGCAATCTTTGTTACCCTATTTAGTATTACATTAATATGTTTTGCTATAAAACTATGAATAAATTTATCATAAACACTGCCTCAGACTATATTGGGGATATTATGAAATAAAATTGTACACATTGATATTTCTGAAGTCCAAAAAAATTCTGAATCCTAAAACATATCTGGCTCCAAGATTCTCTGATAAGATTTATGAATTCTCAGGCTGATACATGGGATTTAAACCTCATCCCTGCTATGTAAATTGTATGATATTGATCAGTTTAGTAAACCTCTCTTTAATTCAGAACCCTCATCTATAAAATGGTTTAATGTCTGTACCTAGAATAGCTAACAGACTCTACAACAAATGCCTGGAAATTGCTTACAACAGTGTCTGTCTCCTGGTAAGCACTTATTTATTGTTAACTATTATTTTTAAAATTTTTATTGTTTTTATTTGAGGGCAAGGTGTGTGTGCTTCCCAGCTTTATCCTTGACCTCGTGCACAGTGGGGACTCCATCAGATCTTGGTGGGTAACTGCATGAATGAATGACTCCCTCTGCCCCAAGTAGTGAGTTGATCCCTTTCTTGTTTTTCTGAGCAAAAACAAGTTAAACAGGTTTAAAAGCCTGTTTCATTTTTTATACTTTTCACACACCTCAACTCAATCTGGCCTTTTTCTTCCTGACAGTGTCTTATAGCTCTTGGCCTTCCCATTCCTTCCATCCTTGGATATATGCTTTCCTATCTTTTATATGTGCCTTTACTCAATCACACACATTTTATTTTAAGTAAGCTCCCAGAGTGGAGCCCAGTGTGGGGCTTGAACTCAAGACCATGAGATCAAGACCTGAGCTGAAATCAAGAGTCAGATGCCTAACTGACTGAGCCACCCAGCTGTCCCAATCATGTACTTTTAAAATGTATACTGTCAAGCAATACTGCTTTCTTCAAATTTTCCTTGATTTCCCTCCCCTTCCCTCTTCTTTTTCTTCTTCCTCCTCCTCCTCCTTTTGCCCTTTTTCTTCTTCCTCTTCTTCTCCTCTTCCCTCTTGTCCTTCTCCTTCTTCCTCTTCTTCCTCCTCTTCCCTCCTCTCCTCCTCTTCTTTATTCTTCAAAATTGAGGTTCTAAGAATTACTCATCATCCTGGAGACGTCTTCCCTCTGGTGCTCCTTCTAGAGCACAGAGTCCCCTCTGTGTTTCCTTGGAGCTTTCTGAAATCTGCAAATATATAGTACACATTTCTCTTCTGTGTCTATTACCAACCAAAAGAAATAGGAATGGTCTTTCCCAGGGTCCCATCATTTTAAACCCCAAAACATTTTCTTTGGTACTTAGGGTTCATTTTCACTTTCCAGCAAAACACGTAATAATAACTTCTCAATACATTTTGTTTTTAAAGAATGTGATGTTTCCTTATGGGTCAGAATGAAGCGTAGGGAATCTGCCCTGATCACTGCTTATTGTATCATCTGAGAAGTGAAATTGTTGTGAAGAATGATAGAAGTTATCAGATTGTTCTGCTCTGAATAGAATGGGACTTCCCAAACACGTTCAGATCATCAGAGTTACTCATCATCATCATGTCTTTCCTCTGTAGTTATTTATTTTACAGATTGTCTTTTCCAGCAGGGAAATCCACAGAACACCCCAATGGCATTATTCCTCCTGTTCCTTTCCTCTTCCATTTCTATCCAGGTCCGTTCTACCTGCAGGTTCATGTGGTTCTCTACTGGTATCCTCTGTCTTGACATACTGTATGTTACTTCCACCCCTTCCATTGCATGTATGTATTTTGAGCAAATTATACGTTTTCATCATCATAGTCTAATCAGGATTGCCATCATGTCGATTATCAGAAATACTTCAGAATCATACTTGCTTTTTTTGTTGAATGTTCCATTTCAATTTATTATCCAAATATTGCTCATTGATATCTGTGTATTGGAAGGAACATTTATTATTTGTGACACGTTCCCCGTTCCTTAAGAACTCAAGTACCTCTTTCTTACCACTATTAAGCCTACATAGCTTCTTCTCTACATTTTGGGGCCTTTTTCTTTTGTCCTAAGTGCCATTTTATCAACCCTATGATCTGGTTGGAAAGTCTCTGCTAAGAACATTCTTTTCTAGAACACATTATTCTCTACCAAGAGTCTTTTATTCAGGAAATGTTTACCATGTTCCCAAAAAGCAACCCAGTCCTTGACCCCGTATACCTCCCAGGTTCTTAAATTTCCTTGTTGCCAGTGGCCTATTTGTCCACTCGGTTTCAGTTATATACTCTTAGGGTCATTACCCTTGATCTTGATGGAAACTATACTACCTGTGATAATCTCAACTTCAAATATCTCATTTTCACACTTCTGTCTCACATCTTTTCATCTCAGGTCTTCACTCAATCTTCAACCTTGTCAAGATCTATAATTCATGTATCCTAAACATCCTCATTCCTGAGAAGAGAAGGCTTCTCCTCCCTACTTCCCAAAATAGGATTCCATAGTCCATTAATATAACCATGGCCTCATAAATGCTCCCAGTTCGTCTTATCTAATTCTCTTGGGTGTTTTTCTTGGCAAAGACCCAGGCTGCTACCTTCTCAAATGAAGCAGATCAAGTTCACTGGGGAAAAAAATCAAATATGCATTCAGAATTTTGCTTCATTTTAAATTCAAGATCATAAACCTCAGACCTGCCTGACAACCCTTCTATATTTATCTAGTAAGATCATCTTTTTACCCCATCAATGACAAAGACTGTCTCTATGACCAAACTCTGAGCAGGCTCCTCTGAGCCCTTTTGTGACTAGGCCCCAACCTTGGACTTTGTCCTTTGCTCACTTAGTCCAGTTTTAGCAAGAATCCTACTGAGTCATTCAGTGAAAATCTACCACCCTCAGTATTTGATCTTGATCATCCTCGACATCTGATCAAATCCCTCAACCCACCCAGCCACTCTTGATATCTTATCACCTTGGCCTGCATTCAGCAAAAATCCTATCAAGTTGGTTTAGCCAGAATCCTCTTTACCTTTGATGTTTCCTCTTAGTAATTTTCCATCCATCGACCACCCCTCTTCTCCTTGGCTATAAATCCCCACTTGTCCTTTTTGTATTCTGAGGTGAGCTGATGTCTTTCCCCTACTGCAAAAACTCATTGCAGTAGTCCCTCCCAAAGAAAGTCTTCCTTACTGTCTTTAACAAGTGATATGAATAAAATTTTAACATAAGATCACATATTTTTACTTTCTTTTTAACTTTCCACATCATCTCTTCTCCCTTTGCTCTTAGCTGTTCACCTTGATTCACACTTCACTTAGAACAGAGAAGCTCTCGGGCAGTCAAGAGCTACCTCTGCTCCTTACCACCAAATCTACACACCTATCTGCTTCTTCACCCTTCTTCTCTTTCTTCTCTCCTGTTTAAGGGTGGAAATGTCCCTTTTCCTAGAAAAGGGCAATCCTTCCATTGGCGCTCTAAACCCCATCTCTTCTTGCTTTGTCAAAGACTTAAGTTCTTCCCTCATTTTTTTTCTCCTCAATCAATAAACACTTCTTTATTGAATGGATTAATCTCATTACTGTTAACATGCTCAAGAATCTTCCATATTGAAAAAAAGAAGGAAATCTCCCTTGACTTCATCTCCTCCCTGACAGCTACTGTACCATATACTTTCTTTTATGACCCAAGTTCTCAGAGATTTGTCTAAACATGAGATCTCCACTTTCTTACCTCCCAGTCATCCCTCAATCCACTCCAGTGTAGCTTCTGCCCGAACAATCCATAATGTCACCA